>NC_037354.1:44252633-45612108 GCF_002263795.3 Bos taurus | reverse complement strand
AACCCAACCCTAACCCTAACCCTAACCCTAACCTAACCCTAACCCTACCCTACCCTAAACCCTAACCCTAACCTAAACCCTAACCTAACCCTAACCCTAACCCTACCTAACCCTAACCCTAACCCTAACCCTAACCCTAACCCTAACCCTAACCCTAACCCTAACCCTAACCCTAACCCCTAACCCTAACCCTAACCCTAACCTAACCCTAACCCTAACCCTAACCCTAACCCTAACCCTAACCCTAACCCTAACCCTAACCCTAACCCTAACCTAACCCTACCCTAACCCTAACCCTAACCCTAACCCTAACCCTAACCCCTAAACCCTAACCCAGACTCGAGTATGGGGGTGCGTGGACCCCGAGTGGGGTCCTAGCCATCCTGAAAACTCAACACAGGGGGAACAATAGGGCTGATGACCCTAATTGTTTCAATGTGGGAGCAATATTGCTGATGACCCTAATTGCTCTCAGGGTGGAGCAACAGGGCTGATGACCCTAATTTCTCTGAGGGTGGAGCAATAGGGCTGATGACCCTATTTGCTCTGAGGGACCTACCTTCGAAAAGCCTGTCCGGGCACCACTTGCTGGGGTCCAGCCCAGGTGGAGTCAGGGGTTTCGAAGGGGAGACGGCTTCAGCGATCAGGAAACAACAGCTTATTTAAATATTAATTAAAGATATAAAGAGTGGTTAAGTAAGGATAGCTCAGTGAGAAAATTTATTGGAGAAAAGAGGCTGAATAATTCAACCAGAAAGTGAGAGAAAGAATGACATGGGGAGACTAAGCTTTGGTGAAAAAGGCCGCACTTTATTTTCCAAAGTAGTTTTTATACCTTAAGCTATGCATAGAGGATAATAGGGGAAGGAGTAGAGTCATGCAGTAAGCCAGGCTTTCTTCCTGCAAACTCATCATATGCAAAAGTTTAGGTGATTTGCATCATCTTCTGGCCCGGAGGCCTGTTAACATTTTAAGAAATTTATTTTTCTCTAAAGGTGATTATTCTAAAGTCAGGTGCCACCCTCCAAAAGCATTAGATAAAGTTGCATTCCTATACGGCAAATGTGTGGTCAGCTATAACAAGAAAAAGAATTAACTCAAGGGTCCAAGGTTACAAACATTAAAGCGACTACTTACAACAATTATAATAATCAATACACTGCCAGGGACACAGTAGGTAAGGGATATGGAGACTTAGCAGCAAACATTGGCCCAACAAGTGAAAAACCCTTCACCAATACAATTTCTAATCAATCTTTTAACTGCTCAGAGGAATCTGTATTTAGACAGTTTAGAACATCTCATGCCTCTCACAGTTGGGAGGCTCTGAACAATCACATGTGGCCGGGAAAACCTATTCAGACAGGCTAGAGGACTTCCAAAGGAGTTTGTAGGTTGAAACACTATCACACCCAGGAACTTTATTAACTGGAGCTGTAAGTTAACTCTTTTTTCAGAGAGAGATAGTGGGGGACAGCCCCCCGTAAAGTCAGAGGTGTAGGTGAGAGCACAAAGCAGTAAAGTAGGCAGACTCTGGTTTTGGCGGTAGATGTTCGAGAATTTCCAGGGGGACTCCTGAGGCTTGATCCCGCCTTTGTGTATGCCAAGCCTCCTTCCTCATGACCTTTGCCACGGGTGGAGTTCCTCACTCTGGCTCCCGGCAGATCTCTGTCAGTATGATTGTTTCTTGAGCAGCCTATTGTTTCATACTTGACACCAACTTGTTAGAAGCAAACTTGGGTGATTTGAAAACATTAAAAAAAAAAAAAAAACTTTTTTAATGTAGTTTCCAATACTAATCAAATAGTACTCTTTCTTCCTGCTCAGAACCTAAAGTTATGAAAAAGAACTCTCCTCCCACCATCTGCTTTTTCTCAGAACCAATCTGAGGGAATGTAGCTTGTGGGCAATTAGTAAATTAGCCTGAGTAACAATACTTTCTGTGCTTAAATGAATCCATCTTTCCAGTGATACTACCACAAGTAAATGTTACTTCTCAGAATCTTTCTACACATGTTCAATTGTGCACCCCTTTTAACTGGATTAGCCCTCAAACAAGAATAAACTCATTCATGAGAAATTACTTCTGCTTCTGATTTGCTTTTATGGTATTATTAGCAAGAGTCAACAAGGACAAAAAAATGTATTCCACTTATATTAAGAATGAAGGTAGATTAAGTGGACACCGATCAACATAAATTGAATTGTAAACATGTAATCAGATCCCAATGGATACCAGTTTGAGCTGTGTTGATCACATTTTAACACATGTCTAGTGCAATGACATTTGGTTTTACACAGATTCTTATCTGGTTGATCCACTCTAGTTACTAAAAGCTTGACTTAAACAGCTAAATACAGACCTAAGAATGTAATGTTAGTGACAATAATTTGGAATCAAACAATACCTTCATCATAGCAATCAAATGTTTAACAGGACATTCTTCTGATCAAAAGTTAGATTTTAAATGACAAAAATCCATATCGCTTCATCTTTTTAAACTATGAGAAGGACATGATAGGCTTTACTCATAAATTTTTCACCTATTTAAATTAATGAAGAGAAAAACAACTAGCCAAAATCCAAACCGAAGAGTAGAATTACGGTGAGTCAACAGATGGTTTGAAACACAAATAGTGTTAATTATAGAGCAGTACATACTGAGCATTAACCTTCTGATTGATCCATGACACTAGCTGAAGATTCTGAATACATTTTTGTTTTCAAAAGTCCATGCAGGTATGAATGTTATTAAAAGCTTTTTTGATAAATGAGGATCCACCAACTTTTATATTCATGGAAAAGTGATGAAGTCTTAATTTTTTCTCATGAAATTATATATTACTTTAAAACAAGTGAAAAGCAATTATATATAGAAAATATCCTAAGAAAGCATATTCAACTCTTACAAAGATAGCTCCAAATTAACATGTGATTATCCAAATGTATTTATGAGTTATCCGATGACTACACTTAGCACAATTTTACATACACTGTGACTAACACTAATAGGTCAGAGTTACTATATTTGCATATGTAGATAAAGGAGGCTTAGTCCTGAGAGTCCGTTCATGGGGTAAACCATCACTGTGTTAGACTGGACCTCTTAGTATATTTAAGTGTTGCCATATACAGTCTATTTTAAACAGGGTTATTTATATGCCTGGGCATTTATAACAGGAAGTGGCATACACGGAATTATGTACTGCAGGTTCACTGCCTCAAGTTTCCCTGATGATTGCTTTGACGACCACCTCTTTCACATCTTTGTTCCTCAAACTCTAGATCATGGGATTTAGCATAGGAATCACTGTGGGGTAAAACACAGCCACCATCTTCCCCTGCTCCACAGACTCTTCAGTGGGCCTCCTGAGATACATGAAGAGGAGAGTCCCATAAAACATGGTAACACCTGTCAGGTGGGACCCACATGTGGAGAATGCCTTCCTCCTGCCATTGGCAGAGTGCATGTGCAGCACAGCCGCTATGATGAGGGTATAAGAAATGAGAACCACTGAGAGGGAATATGTGAAATTAATCCCAGCGATAACAATCATGGTGCATTCTTTAATGTGGACCCCTCCACAGGCAATCTTGATAAGAGGAGGGTCAGCACAGTAGAAGTGGTTGATTTCTAAGTTTCCACAGAAGTACAGGCCATATGTCCACAGTGTGCAGATTAGGCTAACAGAGAATACATAGATGTATGTCACAGAGATGAGACGAGCATAGACAGTCCTGGACATTTTACTGCCATAAAGCAGAGGGCTGCAGATGACCATGTAGTGATCAAAGGCCATCACAGCCAAGATATATACTTCCATGTGGACAAGGGCTATGAAGAAGTAACACTGCACTAAACACCCCACATAGGAAATGGTTTCTGTCTGATAGTAAGTTTTCCAGCATCTTCAGAGTGACACTGGAAGAGAACCACACATCCACAGAAGACAAATGACTCAAGAAAAAGTACATGGAGCTCTGAAGCTGGAGGCTGATGCTGATCAAAATAATCATACCAATGTTCCCTATCAGAGTGATCATGTAAACTACTAGAAACACCACAAAAAAGAGAACTTGAAGCTCCTGATGACTGGTCAACCCCAGAAGAACAAATTCTGCCACATCTGTGAAATTTGGCATTGCCTTCAATTAGACCCAGTCTGCATTGCCTATGGACAAATTAAAAGAAACAAATGGATTTATTTTATTCTTAAAAATTTTGAGTCATGTTTATCAGTTTTCTAGTTCAAATAAAATAAAAATCAATGTAGACTTTGCACAAAGTTTAATATGAGTATATAATCACGTTTATTTCCTTTAATAGGACTTATAGGTAATTATTACAATATTTATTAGTTTCTTAACTCTAAAACAGACAATTACATTCATATACTATTAGTATTAGACACTTATTTTTGCTAAATTATTTCAATGATGCTAACATCATAGAGTGCTAACAGAAGTAAAGCTAGACTGAGAGTCATCAGAGAATGACCAAATCCATTTCAACAAATTGTCTTATAGGAAATTACCTGAGACTCATAAATGTAAATATTCAATAAGGTCAGACAACCACTTTGTGCTGAACAGGGAAGTAATAAGAGTGAATCATTGAAATTCCATTGAATATTATTTTTGTGTATGATGGTTGCCTCTCATTGTCTATATTAACACAAATGCACATGTAATATTAACTTACTCACTTCCCTATGACTTGGAAGATATCCTTTTTTAAAAATGTATTTATTTATTTTTGGCTGTGCTTGGGCTCCTCTTGGTTGGGTGTGTGGGCTTCTCACTGCAGTGGCTTCTCCTGTTGTGGCGCACTGACTCTAGGTGAGCAGGCTTAAATGGCTGTGGCTCACAGGTTTTAGAGTGCAGGCTCAGTAGTTGTGGTTCTTGGGCTTAGTTGCTCCATGGCATGTGGAAGCTTCCTCCAACCAGGGATTGAACTTATGTCCCCTACATTGGTAGGCATATTCTTATCCACTGAGCCACCAGGGAAGTTCAGAAGATATCTTCTTATCTATGCAATTTTATGGGATGATTGTCTTAAACCTTGGTCTTACAATCTAGTCATTGACATACTTTTCTACACTATGCCAGCATATGATATAAAAAGCTTTCAACTTATGAAAATTCTAGTCATGTTTTATTTTATTTAGCTATATATTTCACTTGCTTGATTACTGCTGCTTGCAGGATGAGGTAAGTGGTATTTAACAACACAGACTGTATCAGTTTAACAGTTATCTCAGAAAAGTAAACCGCAAGTGGTTCAATCACCATATCAAAATTATATCAATAGATAAATTCTATATACATATAAAGTAAAATTCAGGTGCCATGCTTTTAAATTTATTGTCTTATTTCAGATTCTACTGCTTTTCAGCAACAATCCATTATATGTATAATTATTTATTTTCAAATGCAATGTCACTGCAATTAAAATGTCCACAAGGAATGTTTTCTCTGTTTAATACACTTCCCCAGATAAGTCTTCTGAGAAGTAAACTGCTCTGAGTACTTAGGGATGCATCTGTAGGATTAACATCATCTCAGGAATTTAAGATCCCCATAATAATATTGCTCGAAGGGAATATTATGACATAAAATGGGCTGTAGATATAATTGCTTATAATAATTCATTTAAAAACATCAAAACCAATGTTATGTCAAATATATTTGCTATATTATATTCATTATTTATTACATTATATCTAGAAGTAATCTAAGTTTTGTAATATGAAATTGAACAAGCTACACGAGAGTTCGGTTTGCATCATAATTGATTCTTTTTGAAAAGGAGTGAATGAAAAATACAGAAATGAGACAATTTAGGGAATGGAACTACTGTGAGATGAAAATGGAGCATGCTGATAAACACAGAAATAAGAAGAGGCAGGCTGCACACAGAGTGGTCAAAGATCTCTTTGAGGATGTGACTTTTCAGTTACGAGCAAGTAGCCAGTTATGTAAAAATATTGAGAAAAAAGAAAATGAAAATACAAAAGTTAGAAGAGGAACTATTTTTAAAAGTGTATAAACTCTATGATTGTATCATGGCTCCTTCCAACTAGTAGCAACTCACAATTTGGAAGTTGATTAATCTCTGTAAACACTCTTCCTACCCCTGAAATTATTCATATGGGAATTAAATACACCATAGAGAAAATTATTTGGGCACATAACATAGTCACTGATATTTCAGTTCTGGTCTGGGTTCACCTGTACCCTATATTTTTATGCTCATAGATCTTCTGGCTTCTAAGTGTGGATAAACTAAACCAGATGAGAGTAACTGATTTTGACTGGGAGATAGAGCTAAGACCAAGAATTTTCATATATAAAACCTCTTACCTCTGCTTGGTGAACCCATAATTACCTAATTAACAGAGTTTGATTTGGATTATTGGTCTTCGTAGAGAAGACATAAAAGGCAAAACATAAAGAGCAAAAATTCTTATAAGTCCCTATGGTAGCAAGATATTCTTATGAATTTTTATATCAACTATTAATATAAAAAGTAAAATTTCCCAAGTATATAATTCCAGAAAATAAAACACTGATAACAAATAGATCCACAAGTAAGGTCTTAGTCTCTTCTTCAAAAAAGAGCTAAAAGTTAAAGATGTGACTGCATTAATCTCTATTGCAAAGACTATAAAATTTGCAGACCTACCGTCAGCAGCAACAAGAAAACGATTATAATTCCTCACTATTTATAATAGAATCTTGAACACTGCACACATTGAGAGCATCTCCCCAAGGAACTATCCAGATAATGATGAAACACATTATACTTAAAATTTTAGAAACATCTCAGGAGTATGGGAAGTTAAGGAGGGTTAATCAGAAGAATGTCTTCTGATAACATTATGTGACCAGTATCCTTAATGTCATGAGTATAATCTCTCCCATCTTCACATGGTGTAATATCTGCCTCAAGAAAGCACCTTGCACCTCAGGAAAGCATTCTTGGTTTGCATTATACAATGTTGCTCAGTCACTTTCTTTTCTATTGTGCTGTAGTTCTAATAAGCATTATCTTTCAGGCCAAACACAGCAATGCACACCCTATGCATCTCATGGCTGTTGAAGAGATCCCAGGTGCCTTAAAAGTACAGATCACACAGAAACATCTAGGGAGAATGGGTACAAGTACAGGTCATCAGTGGAGAAGTTGATTGTAGTAGAACAATTTATCAGTGAACTTAGGCCCTTTTTGGAGTCAGTAGAGCATCAACTTCAATGTCAGTTAGATTGGAAATAAAATCTTAACTCTGCACCATAATTAACTGCCTGTCTTTGGAAAAGTAAGGATTCTCAGTTTCAAAGTTCATCTGTAGAAAAAGGAAACTGCTGTCTCATAGTGAGGTATGGGGATCGCAGACAACATTGGGAAATTCTTAGCACAATGCCTGTCTCTGATGAGGCAGTCAAAAAATTGAAATTGGCTGTGAATTTTCACCTATTAACAGTTCACAAGATCTCACCACTTATTTGTGACTGTGATCAGTATTATCTCTGTGTTGAAGGGTAAAATATATATTTTTTAAAAAACAGTGTAAAATAATTCTGAGGTTCAGTTTCTCCACAAAATATGGATAGTAGGGGCTTCCCTGGTGGCTCAGACTGAAAAGAGTCTGCCTGTAATGCAGGAGACCAAGGTTTGATCCCTGAGTCCTGAAGATCCTCTGGAAAAAGGAATGGCTTATCCACTCCAGTATTCTTGGTGCTTCTCTGGTGGCTCAGACATTAAAGATAGCTAACAGATTAAAGAATCTGAATGGAAACCAAGATTGTTCATAAACTCCCATTTGTACTACCTCAATTTTGTTGGAAAATCATGGACAGAATAATACTCAGGCAAAGTTTTCCTCTTCAGTGCCCAAGAATCCCAGACTCCTCCTTAGTTCCTTCTCACCTTTTAGGGAGAAGCTACATAAGGCAAACTCATTGGCACCAGATTATTATAACTTAACTTGCATTCCCTCAAGAAAAAGGGAATTTAAAACAAGAAAGCATTGTGTGTGTGAGTATGTCTGTATGTGTGTGTGTGTGTTAAAGAGTGAGAGAGCAAGGAAGAGTCAAGGTTAAATACATTTTAGACTGCTGCTGCTGCTGCTGCTGCTACTAAGTCGCTTCAGTCGTGTCCGACTCTGTGCGACCCCATGGACTGCAGCCTTCCAGGCTCCTCCTTCCATGCGATTTTCCAGGCAAGAGTACTGGAGTGGGGTGCCACTGCTTAACTACAAAAAAATTGATAGATATATAAATAAGTGTATGAATGAGATCCATTTTTTAAAGTGCTTTACAGAACTATCCTGAATTTTCTGCAAATAGCAAAATTGCTTTAAATTCTCCAAAAGATTCAAGATTTGGGGAGATTATGAGCCAGAGGTGATCTTGGAGGTCAGATACTTCATCCTAAAAATTAACTGGATGAATGACACAAAATGAGTGGTTCAAGGTCACCCACAAATTATTTTGAAAATTGGAAACTAAAACCAGGAACATGACTTAACCAAGAACCTTGACATCATCATTCTTCATGCAACACTGAAACAAATCTCAAAAGAATAGAGAAAGTGGTTCACTTAAAAAAAAAAAAGAGGTGACAAATATTATCCAAATCCACTTGCCAAATTCACTTGCTAAATTCAGACTTAAATTGGAGAAAGTAGGGACAACCACTACACCATTCAGCTATGACCTAAGTCAAATCCCTTACAATCATACAGGGAAAGTGACAAATAGATTCAAGGGATTAGATCTGATAGACAGAGTGCCTAAAGAAGTATGCACGGAGGTTCATGACATTGTACAGAAGGCAGGGATCAAGATGATACCCAAGAAAAAGAGGTGCAAACACACAAAATGGTTGTTTGAGAAGGCCTCACAAATAGCTGAGAAAAGAAAAGAAGTGAAAATCAAAGGAGAAAAGGAAAGATACACCCATTCAAATGCAGAGTTCCAAACAATAGCAAGGAGAGATAAGAAAACCTCCCTCGGTGATCAGAAAACAGCCTTCCTTGGCAAAGAAATAGAGGAAAAAATAGAATGGGAAAGACTAGAAATCACTTCAAGAAAATTAGAGATACCAAGAAAATATTTCATGCAAAGAGGAGCACGATAAAGGACAGAAGTGGTATGGACCTAACAGAAGCAGAAGATATTGAGAAGAGGTGGCAAGAATACATAGAAGAGCTGTACAAAAAAGGTCTTCATGACCCAGATAACCACGATGGTGTGATCACTCACCTAGAGCCAGACATCCTGGAAGGTGAAGTCAAGTGGGCCTTAGGAAGCATCACTGAACAAAGCTAGTGGAGGTGATGGAATTCCAGTTGAGCTATTTCAAATCTTAAAAGATGATGCTGTGAAAGTGCTGCACTCAGTATGCCAGCAAATTTGGAAAACTCAGCAGTGGACATGGGACTGGAAAATGTCAGTTTTCATTCCAATCACAAAGAAAGGTAATGCCTAAGACTGCTCAAACTACTGCACAATTGCTCTCATCTCATATGTGAGTTAACTACTGCTCAAAATTATCCAAGCCAGGCTTCAGCAATACATGAGCCATGAACTTCCAGATGTTCAAGTTGGTTTTAGAAAAGGCAGAGGAACCAGAGATCAAATTGCCAACATCTGTTGGAAAAACATTGAAAAAACAAGAGAGTTCCAGAAAAAAACATATATTTCTGCCTTAATGACTATGCCAAAGCCTTTGACTGTGTGGATCACAATAAACTGTGGAAAATTCTGAAAGAGATGGGAATACCAGACCACTTGACTTGCCTCTTGAGAAATCTATATGTAGGTCAGAAAGCAACAGTTAGAACAACAGTCTGGTTCCAAATCAAGAAAGGAGTCTGTCAAGGCTGTATCTTGTCACCCTGCTTATTTAACTTATATGCAGAGTACATCATGAGAAACACTGGGCTGGAAGAAGCACAAGCTGGAATCAAGATTGCTGGGAGGAATATTAACATCCTCAGATATGCAAATGATACCACCCCTATGGCAGAAAGTGAAGAACAAAAGAGCCTCTTGATGAAAGTGAAAGAGGAGAGTGAGGTTGGCTTAAAGCTCAACATTCAGAAAACTAAGGTCGTGTCATCTGGTTCCATCACTTCATAGCAAAAAGATGGGGAAACAGTGGAAACAATAATAGACTTTATTTTTGGAGCTCCAGAATCACTGCAGATGGTGACTGCAGCCATGAAATTAAAAGACATTTACTCTTTGGAAGGAAAGTTATTACCAACTTAGGTAGCATATTAAAAAGCAGAGACTACTTTTCCAGCAAAGGTCCATCTAGTCGAGGCTATCATTTTTCCAGTAGTTATGTATGGATGTGAGAGTTGGACTATAAAGAAAGCTGAGCACTGAAGAATTGTTGCTTTTTAACTGTGGTGTTGGAGAAGACTCTTGAGAGTCCCTTGAACAGAAAGGAGATCCAACCAGTCCATCCTAAAGGAAATCAATCCTGAATATTCATTGGAAGGGCTAATGAAGCTGAAACTCTGATACTTTGGCCACCTAATGTGAAAAACTGACTCATTTGAAAAGACCCTGATGCTGGGAAAGATTGAAGGTGGGAGGAGAAGGGGACGACAGAGGATGAAATGGTTGGATGGCATCAGCAACTCAGTGGACATGAGTTTGAGTAAACTCCAGGAGTTGGTGATGAACACGGAGGCCTGACATGCTGCAGTCCATGGGTTGCAAAGTGACAGCCACGACTGAGTGAGTGAACTGAACTGAGTAGAATTTACTGGTAAAAACATGGGCTATGGAGTCAACTTGTTGAATTCCCATTCTGACTTTAACAATTTTGATCCATGCACTCTGGACAGTGTTTCTTAATATTTCTGGACTTCATCATTTTTTTTTTTTTGTCAACATGGATTCCTTAAATGGGTAGGTTTATTTTGAGGATTATGCAACAGAAAGTATGCATTATGGAACATATTGTTTTCCATACATGTCTGTGTGTGTTTGTGTGCATGCTCAGTCATTTCTGACACTTTTTACATCCATGGACTGGGTAGTCATCAATAAATGGTAGCTATGAGTCATTAAGTAAAGAATCATGGAGAATGGCATTCAATATATTCCTTATTATCCACCTAAATGACTCAATGAATTATATAAGTAATAGTACCTAAAATCGGAGAAGGCAATGGCAACCCACTCCAGTACTCTTTCCTGGAAAATCCCATGGATGGAGGGGCCTGGTTGGCTGCAGTCCATGGGGTTGCTAGGAGTCGGACACGACTGAGCGACTTCACTTTCACTTTTCACTTTCATGCATTGGAGAAGGACATGGCAACCCACTTCAGTGTTCTTGCCTTGAGAATCCCAGGGACAGGGGAGCCTGGTGGGCTGCCGTCTATGGGGTCGCACAGAGTCGGACACGACTGAAGCGACTTAGCAGCAGCAGCAGCAGTACCTAAAATAGTAAATATCCACACTTTTCTGATCATTGGTATTTCCATTTCTTGTCATTTATGAATCATAAGTCTAGTTTTGGCACATGATTGCCCAAATAAGAAAGCAGAGTTTTGATGGTTATAATTAAATGTATAATACAGAAGCCTACATACCTTTGAAAGAAGAGACATTTTAGAAAGTGCATCAATGTCATGGCTCTTCTGCTGAATAATGTAGGCAGGATTTATACATTTGTAGATTGGTGCCATTTCCTTAACAGATTATACATATAGGTGAGTATTAAGTAATTGCTTTGTTAGATAGTATTTTGCACTAAATGAGTTATCTGGAGAAATAACAATTGGGTACAATTCAGATTTGCCACGGGTCCCAACTGGTTTCTAGTGCTTTTCTTTTTTAGATTCAGTGTCAATATTTTCCTTCATACATTGGGAAGTCTACATCATAATACTGATGTCTGCCATTGATACTCATGTCATATTCTGTTACCCGTAATATTTGTTTAATCCAATTTAACACAATTTCTTCCACACAATTATCATAACTTTGTGCCACAACCTATTACCATCTCACTTTGGGTTATGGGTTGAAAACTTTATTTAATATCCATATATCAAAATCTTGACTCCCAGTACTTCTGAATATGATTGAATTTGTAGATATAGTTTTTAAAGAGGAAATTAAATTGTAATCGGTTCAAATAGTGCATCCTAACCCAAGATGACTGGTATCTTTTTTAAGAAAGGAGATTAGAACACAAGAATACACACAGGAAAGACTGTGAGAGACACAGGAGGTGATAGCTGTCTATAAGCCAGAAGCTTCAGAATGAAACCAACCCTACCAATATTTTGATCTTGAATTACTATCCTCCAAACTGGAAGGAAATCAGCCTCTTTTGTTCAAGCCACCCCAGTCTGTGGTACTTAGTTATAGCAGCCCTCACAAACTAATATGTTCTGCCTTCAGTAGACAAAGAGACTGCTTTCATATTCAAAGGAAGTTTTGCTTCTTTGAAGAGTAGTATCATTTTTAATATATTTCAAACGTTTATACTACACATTCAAAATGTGCACAAAACATAAGTTTACAATTTATTGAATTTTTTCAAAGTAAAAATGCCTTTATGACCAAACTTCTACACCAAGTAGAAGACCAAAACTACATCAGACAAACTTCTCATCTTCTTTCTGAGTCAGTATTCCTCAAGTTAGATGAATCTTTATTTTTAGCACTCTATATAGTGTCTTATTCTGAATTTTTCGCAAGTGAAATAAAACAGAACACATTCTTTCATGTATAGTCTTCTGGTGAAAACTCTGTTGATATCTGAACATTATATTGATGATTGTTTTAGCTTGTTTGGACTGCTATAGTAATTATAACATAAGCATTTATTTAACACTGTTCTGAAAGCTGGAAGTCTAAGATTGGATTGGGTTCTAATGAAAGCATTCTTCCTGGTTTGTAGATGGCTGTCTTTTTGCTGTGCCCACACATCACGTGGGGCAAGGGAGTGCCCTGGGGTCTTTTAAGAGGGCACTAATCCAGTCCATGGTCTTCCCTGGTAGCTCAGAAAGTAAAGAATATTCCTGCAATGCAGGAGTCCTGAGTTTGATCCCTGTGTAGGGAATGTTTCCTGGATCAGGAAATGGCAACCCACTCCAGTATTCTTGCCTGGAGAACCACATGGACAGAGGAGCCTGGTGGGTTACAGTCCATGGGGTCACAGAGTCGGACATGACTAAGCATGAGCAGGCACTAATTCAGTTCATGAGGGCAAAGCAAAGCCTTCATGACCTAATGACTTCCCTAAAGCCCCCGCATTCTAAATAGCAATGGTTCTTTTATTACTGTAAGTGTAGAGATCAAGTTGACAACATTCATTGAATCATGGAGAAAGCAAAGGTGTTCCAAAAAAACATCTGCTTCTGGATTGTACTCCAACTATACCAAAAAATCTGGAACAAACAACTTCATTAAAAATGTATAAATCTGAATACCTGGCCAAAGAAAATATAAAGATAGTAAATCAGCATATCAAAAATACACAAAATCACATATCATAAGGAAATTGCAAACTAAAACAACAGTAAAGTAGCACTGCACACCTATTAGATCCAGGAAACTCAAAAAAGGGGGGCGGGGCTTCTCTGGTGGCTCAGTGGTAAAGGATCTGCCTGACGATGCAAAACACTCAAGTTCGATCCCTTACCCAGGAAGATCCCACATACCACAGAGAAACTCAGCTGGATTTTTCCTAAGCTAAACAAGGCTCACCTGTGACCTGAACACTACATGTCTAGGACTTGGTAAACAGCTTTGAAAAAGTGTCCAGACAAAAAGTATCACACAATTAGACACAGGAGCTCTACTTCTAATAGCTAAAAACTTTCAAATATCAGGATGTCTTCGGTAGATGACTGTGTAAACAAATTGGAATACATCCAAAGTGAAGACTGGAGAAGGCAAATGTGATTGTGAAGATTGGAGAAGTGAAAGATTGGAGAAGGCAAAGTGAAAATTGGAGAAGGCAATGGCAACCATCCACTCCAGTACTCTTGCCTGGAGAATCCCATGGACGCAAGAGCCTGGTAGGGTGCAGTCCATGGGGTCGCTAAGAGCCAGACACGACTGAGCGACTTCACTTTCACTTTTCACTTTTATGCATTGGAGAAGGAAATGGCAACCCACTCCAGTATTCTTGCCTGGAGAATCCCAGGGATGGCAGAGCCTGGTGGGCTACCGTCTATGGGGTCGCACAGAGTTGGACACGACTGAAGCAACTTAGCAGCAGTAGCAGCCAGAGTGAAGGGGAGCAAATGCTACCCCAAAATATACCCCTTCAACATGAGAATTCGTTGGACTTAATTAACTTTTTTTTTAAGAAGACACATGATCATCTCTGAAACCCAAGTTCAAGATGGCTCTTCTGAGTCACATTTACAAGAGAAATCTAATTTCAAAGGAATTCTCTGTATATATCAGATAGAAGGATGACAGTCTTGTGAAATTCTTTTTTTTTTTTTTACCAATAGGGAAAGCTAAGACGTAAATCTGTACAACAACCATACCCTTCCTTTCCTTTAGTTTTATTTTTTAATATTTATTTGTTTTTTTATTTGGCTGCACCAGGTGGACCTTCGTTGAGGCAAGCCAGATATTTAGCTACAGCATGCAAACTCTTCGCTGTGGCATGGGAGATCTAGTTCTCTGATCAGGGGTGGAACCTGGGCCTTCTTCTTAAGGAGTGTCAAGTCTTAGCCACTGGACCACCAGGAAGCCCCTGTTTTGTTTTTAGACAAAGACGGTATCTAAGGTGATATCTTGGGCCATTTCAGTCACTGACTCAGTTTCCCGAGTTTCTCCAAAGCATGCACAAGGTGCACATTATTAAACTGGTTTGCAAAAAAGGAAAGGTAGTTCATACTACAACACTGTATGCTTACAAATATGTAAATGGTAAATGGCATGTTATTTATTTTTAATTACTATGGGGGAAAAGAATGTAGTATTGATACATGTTACAAAATGAATAAACATTAAAAACATTTTTAGTGAAAAAATCCATATAGAAAAGGCCACCCAGATCCCATAATTCACCATGTCTGCTTTACATCCACCAAGTTTGTCCAAATGACTGAAAATCTCAATAACAGTCTAAAAAAAATTGGATGAGGATGGGAAAAAAGATACATTCATACAATTGGACAATTGCTGAAAGTGGAAGTGGGGCTGTGGATTACATTATAATGTAGAAACTATATGGTTTCCTTTTTTTGGAGATTATGTGCTGGTTCCACAGGGAAAGGCGCCCATTTTGGATAAAACACATGGAGTGTTTCAGGTGATGTGGCAAATGTGAGTTTTTTTGTTTTTTTTTTTTTAACCATTATTAACAGTTTCCTGCACATTTTAAGTTACTGAAAAGTAAATTATTTTTCAAAATAACCATGTCAATACCACAAAAGAAAATCAGATCAGACAGGCTTGAAACTTTCTTATAGAGGCCAAGACTTACCCAGACGAAGTTCAAGGGAAGTTGTGATGCTCATTGCCCTTGAAGGAGTCCACATGGAATTTACAAATAAAATTTCCCACATAAAGTTGTTAGAATACATTCAGTAATGTTGAATAATTTGGGATCAATTTACAATCATATAAAATACTACAATTTACAATCTGAATCAATATACAAAAATCAGTTGTGTTTCTATACACTAATAACAATCAGAAACAAAAATTAAGAAAAAACTTAACCAAGGACATAAAAGATCAGTAGTCAGAAAACTAGAAAGCACTAATAAAGAAACCAAAGAAAACACAAATAAACAGAAAAATAGTCCATGCTCATGCACTGGAAGAATGAGTTATTAAAATGTCCATTCCAACAAAAGCCATCAGCAAATGCACTGCAAATCAAAATATAATATCCAATGGCATTTTTCATAGAAATATTCATAGAATATCCCTAATAATATTCTGCAACAACTAAGGACCCTGAACAGCCAAAAAGACTCTGAGAAAGAAGAATGAACCTGGAGGCATCTTCCTCTCTGACTTCAAACTGCATCACGGAGCTGTAGTAACCACAACAGTGAGGAACTGGCACAAACACAGGCACAGGGACTCGAGGAAAGAATAGAGAGCCCGGGAATAAAGCCACATCTATGTGGACAGTTCATGAAAATCAAGCCAAGAACGTGTGAAGAGGAAAGGACAGTCCTTTCAAGAAACAGTGACAGGAAAACTGGCCACCTACACCAAAGAACATCACTGGCCATCCTCTAGATCATACAGAAATCTAACTAAAAACCCACTGTTTTGCACATGGAGCTCTTTCCCTCCTGAGTCCTCTGAGATGGACCTCCAGTAGTACTCAGCTGGACACAGGAAACATCTACTTCATCCTCATTTTTCCTTCTTGCAGCACCTCCTTGCTGGCGGGCACTGAGGCAACCCCACTCCTCTCAGACTGGACGCAGCCCCATTATCCAGAAGCCCGAGCCGTGACAGCCCTGAGGAGACTAAGCTCCCCACAGCTGGTCACCGTGCCAAGTCTGAAGGCAAAACATCCTGTGGCCACAAATCAGAGCGGGGGCACCAGAGAAGAGCGGGCAGCCCTGCGCTCACAGACCCCAGAGGGCTCACCCAGAAGCAGCTCTGCTGTGAGCACTCAGACTGGAAGCCCAAACTGAAGTGGAGCAAAAATCCCCATGACTCTGCTCAACACACGGCCAGGGAACAACTGATTAAAAACCATACGGAATGAAAGGAACATAAACACAAACTTTGCAACTGACACCACATTTCAGTTAAAAACTATAAACATTTTAGAAAACAACAGAAAGTCTGGTGATGAGTTCTAAAACATAACAAAAAAGCCGATATACAAACTGTTTTAAATAAATTAATTAAAACACTGACTTTTAAAAATGTATACATTCACTCCCTTACTCAAGAAAACCAAAGGGCAAAGTGTTAGGGGAACCACTAACCAAAACCACCCGCCCGTCCTTGCCGGGCACCAGAGAAATCACTTGCAGGAGTCGTCTTACAACAGGAGGTCCTGGGTAAGAACAAGGAACTAACAAGCTACCACCAACCAGAAGAATTCAGGAAAGGTCAAGGGAGACAGGAGACTCCAATCCGCAGGTCTTACCAACCTCCCAGGGTCCTCCTTGCAGAATCCACCTTGGATGAGTGATGCATCTGCCACCAGGAAGGACCCCAATTCAGAATGACTGGCCAGAGACAAACCAGAAACCAACCCAATGCCCCTAAAACCTGAGACTGTGAGCCACGTGGCAGAGCAGTTCTCTCAGCTTCCCTCACCCTCCTGCCCTCCACCCAGGCAGCCCTTCCCAATAAAATCTCTTGCTTTGACAGCACACATCTCCTTGGACAATTCATTTCCAAGTGTCAGACAAGAGCCCACTCTCAGGCCGTGGAAGGGGTCCCCCATTCCTGCATCAAAACCACAAACCAGGAGAAAATATCTTTCAAACGTGTATCTGTGCAGAAGGAAATGGCACACACTCCAGTATTCTTGTCTAGGAAATCCCATGGACAGAGGAGCCTGGCGGGCTACAGTCCAACAACAGGGCATTTTTGAAGAAAGGAAACAGTCCCAGGAAAGTTGAGGCACTCACCAAAGGCCCCAAAGCTTTTGATGGCACAGCCAGAACTGTGGCTGAGCACTCCCAGCTCCCAGGCCTCTTGATACTGGCCTCTCTCACCAGATACAGGTGTGGCAAAGTAGAATCTAAAACACAGCAGAGGGCTTCCCTGGTGGCTGAGTATTAAAGAATCTTCATGCCAATGCAGGAGACATAGGTTGGATCCCTGTCCATGCTGTGGAGCAGCTAAGCCCATGCACCGCAACCACTGAACCTGTGTTCTAGATCCTGGAAGCTGCAACTACTGAGCCCATGAGCCCCAGAGCCTGTGTCCCACAACAACAGGAGCCACCAGTGAGAAGCCCACGCACCACAACTAGTGTAGCCCCTGCTCGCCAGAACTAGACAAAAGCCCACACGACGAAGACCCAGCACAGCCAAACATTATTTTTTTTTAAAACAACGCATATCTGATAAAGAATGTGTACTCAAGTTATACCAAGAACTCTAGAGCAAACAAACCCATAAATAATTGGTAAAGACTGAAACAAACACCTGGCCACAAAGGGTACTCTGATAGTAAACAACCATAAAAAAACATACTCAAGATCCTGGTGAAATGCATGCACAGCCACCTTTGGAAGACAGTCTGACAGTTTTTTCCAAAGCTAAACAGACTCATCATCTAGGATGCAATACTATACCTCTTGTATTTAGACAACAGCTTTGAAAAACTGTGTTCAAACAAAAACTAGCATAAATTAATGCACAGTAGCTTTATTCTGGGTTACAAATTGGTTAAAAACTGAAAGACATCAGAATGTTCTTCTGTAAATGAATTAATAAGCAAATTAGGGCACATATACATCAAGGGGAGTAGAATATGCCACCCCAAGTTGTGTCTTTTTGACATCAGGATAATTCTGGACTGACATTTAAAAAACAGCAGATCAAGGGGGATGTTTGAAAATGCCCTTTTAGGAATTAAATTTACATTTATTAGGGAAATCTCCACTTGTAAGGCTGTCTCCACCTGTGTACCAGAAATGGAAGGATAACTAAGTCTTCAGAGAAGCTAGTCCATGGAGATGGTCTGGATGTAAATCTGCATAATATCCACCCTTGTTTACTGTGCTTTGCCTCCAAACCTCCCAAATCATTTCACCGTGCTCCCTCACCAATGTCTTTCTTTTGTTCTTAGCTAAAGATAGCACATAAGTTACAGACTTGGGCCATTTCAGGTTTTCCTAGGTACCTTACAAGCATATGATATGCATGGTAATAAACTTCTGTTTTCCTCCAGTTCATCTGCCTTTCATTGTGGGGGAAAGTCTCAATGAGGAAAAGAGAAATATAAAAGGAACATTATTTTTCCTCCAATACACATGCAATGGAATAGTATTCAGAAATATAAGGGAATGAACCATCAAACCAAGCAAAACCCATGGATGAAACTTACATGTATATTGCTAAGTGAAAGAATCTAGTCTACACACTAATGACTCCATTTATACGACATTCTGAAGAAGGCAAAACAGACTTAGAAAAAGATTATGAGGTAGGAGGTTCAATATTCCATCTGATACATTACAGATGAAACGGTTGGATGGCATCACCGACTCGGTGGACGTGAATTTGAGTAAGCTCCGGGAGTTGGTGATGGACAGGGAAGCTTGGCGGGCTGAAGTCCATGGGGTCGCAAAGAATCAGACACAGCTGAGCTACTGAACTGACATTTCAGATGAATATCTACCACTGTGCATTTGTATAAACCCATAGATCTTTAAACCTCAATTAGTAAATCATAATCTATTCAAATTTAGTTATTTAGGATATAAGAGTGTTACAGAATGAAACAGAATGCAGCAGAGTCTAAATGACTTAGAAATGCATGGAAAAAACTCACTCTTTGTTGCTGGCAGGGACGGCATAGGCTGACGAGAGCTGAAGCACCAGCAGGTCCTGAGGATCTTAGCGCAAAGAAAGCCAAAACTGGGAAGATAAAGGGGTACAGCAGGGCCCCCACCCCGTTCCAGTCCTCTTGCTTCTCAGCCTGCTCTCTGGGCCTGGAGGAGGGTCCTCTCCGACTGGTCCTGTGTAGACCCACGGGCAGCGTCACTGCGTGGTGACAGCCGGGCACACGGGGGGCCCTGGGCCACATACAGCCATCCAGGGCTTCCAGGAACCCACGTGCAAGCATCAGGACAGACCTCTGACACACAAACTCACCACTTAAAGTGGAAACACCTGGTTCCTGGGAATCTGGAATTTAGCTTTTTTAAGGCCCTTTCCTCGGCCCTCGCCCTTCTGGGCTGCTGTGTCTCCTCCTGACTCCTCCCTCTGAGACACGTGGCTCACAGGAGCATCCCCAGGACCTGAGCTACTCAGCAGCTCCCACTGTGGTCCCGCCTCTCAGAGGGGTTGCTCCACCGCCCGTTGTAAACAGGGGAACTCGTGGTGGAAAGGCCCCCTGCGTGACGCTCAGGAGACAGTTGCTCAGGGACGGCCACGCCCACACCACCTTCTCCGCCTGCCCACGTCGCAGGGTTCACAGACTCTGTTCTCCTAGTAAGGGCTTCAGAGAGCCCCTCGGTCCTTCTGAAGTGTTCTGGAACGTGAGTGCAGGAAGCTAGCACACACTTTCGGTATTCCGGTCCTGCAATGCGGCTCAAGCCTTTCCCCTTCACGACCACACTGGCAATGTCTGGAGTCACTTAGATCGTTTTTCCGTTTAGTTGCTCTGATTAACTCCAAGGACCACATGCCTACACGCATCTCTAACTGGAGCATGCACGGCCCCAGTTCCAGGCACGGGGGACGCAAAACAGAGTGTGATACAGCTTCCTGGGGCATCATGTTTATTCCCGGTGCTTTAGAAGGACACCCATTCAGCCTGAACTAACCCCACAATGTCCCAAAGCCAAAACACCAATGGGTCCTGGGGAGACCCGTCTCCTGTCAGCCTGAAGTGCACCCCACAATGTCCCAAAGCCAAAACCTAAGCAGGTCCTGAGGAGACCAGACTCCCTGTCTTCCTGAACTGAATCCCACAATGTCCCAAAGCTGAAGCCCCAGTGGGTCCTGAGGAGACCAGACTCCCTGTCTTCCTGAACTGAATCCCACAATGTCCCAAAGCTTAAGCCCCAGTGGGTCCTGAGGAGACCAGACTCCCTGTCTTCCTGAACTGAATCCCACAACGTCCCAAAGCTGAAGCCCCAACGGGTCCTCAGGAGACCAGACTCCAGTCAGCCTGAACTGAACCCCACAACGTCCCAAAGCTGAAGCCCCAGTGGGTCCTGAGGAGACCAGACTCCCTTCAGCAGCCACAGGCAGCCAGGTGCTCAGGCAGAGTGGGAATTCTGCTTGGGGTGGGGTGGGTCAGGGAGGCGGGCTCCTCACTCCCTTCCAGCCAATGAGAACTGCAGCTCAAGCCTCCCTCACTTGTGCAAGCACAGCTAAGTGGAGACTCCGCCCCTCGGGGCAGTTCTGCTAGGTCCATTAAACTATGGAAATTCAAACTGAAATATTGCCAATATCCAAAACTTCTCCAAAATAGTTAAGGAATTATTAACTTGAAACAGTATAGAATGAAATGTAGTCACCAAATTCACTCAAATTTATGAACAGACATTTAAATTTTGAAACTATCAAAATTGTGGACATAAACATATAAAATCTACATGACCCTGGGTTTGGCCTGTATATCATGAGCTTTGAGTTTTAACATACAAGCTGTCAGTCTACCAAAAAAAAAATATTGTGGACTTTATAGAAATAAAGATGTCTATTCTGAAAGACCTCATTCAGAAAATCAAAATACAAGCCACAAACTAGGAGAAAATATTTGCAAAATTCATATTTGATACACAATTTGGACACAAAACAGACAAAGACCTCTTGAACAACCCTATAAACAATAAGTAAAGATCTGAACAGATACCCAGCCAAAAAAAGTTACACAAATAGTAGAAAACAGAAACACACTCAATATCATACACCATTAGGGAATTACAAATTAAAGTCACAAGCTATCACACTACACATATTAGGGCTGCTACACTCTAAATATATGACAATACCAATTGCTGGAGGCTGAGGAATAGCAGGAATGCTCCCTCACTGCTGATGGGATGCATGCACAGCCACCTTGTAACACAGTTGGGCAGTTTTCTCCAAAGCTAAACACACCTCACCTTGGGATCCAACAATTGCACTTCCAGTATTTAGGAAACTGCTTTGAAAAATCCATGCCCAAACACAAACAAAGATGAACTTAGGCACAGCAGCACTATCCATAAGAGTTAAAAGCTTGAAGTAATCATGGTATCCTTCAATAGATGAATCCATAATCAAATTGTGTATATCCATGTCAAAGCAAGTAGAAAATGCCACCCCAAAATATGCCTCTCTGCTGTGAGGATTGCTTAAGTCCACTTCCATGAAAAAAAAAAAAAAAAGAGGGCTCTCAGTAAACTAAGTAGCAATTGCCGTTTTGTGATGGACATTTACAGCTGAGAAATCTCTGCATTTAAGGGTTGTCCCTGTTTGCACCAGAAATAAAAGGATAATTAAAACTCAAGTAACTTATCAATGGAGATGTCCCGACTTAAATCTATAAACAATCATACCCTTCTTTACTGTGTTTTGTGTAATTACCTTCCAAAATGGGCTTCTCCTATTCTTCAGGGTCTTGTTTTTAGCTAAAGATGGCATTTAAGGTGATGACTTTGGACATTTCAGGGAATGACTCAGGTTTCTTTGGTAGCTCCCTTGTATACAGAAACTATTTTTTGTTTTAGTCACTAAGTCATGTTCGCCTCTTTGCGACCCCACAGACTGTAGCCTGCCAGGCTCCTCCATCCATGGGATTCTCCAGGCAAGAATACTGGAGTGGGTTGCCATTTCCTTCTCCAGGGGATCTTCCCAACCCAGGGGTCAAACCCAAGTCTCCTGTATTACAGGCAGATTCTTTACCACAAAGCCACCAGGGAAGCATAGAGGAGGTATGCTTCTGTTTTTTCTCCTAGTAATTTGTCTTGTATTATGGAAGGGCAGAGTGAAAATTGTTTTCCTCCCATACACATGCAATGGAGTATTACTCATCAGTAGTAAGGAATGAACCACCAAACCTTGAAAAGCATGGTTAACTCACATGTGCATATCACTCAGCGAAAGAATACAGTCCGGAGTATGACCTCATTTATGACATTCTAGGAAAAACAAAGCTACGTAGATGATAAGCAGATCATCTTCTGAAGAGGGTTGAAGTATTCCCTGTGATGCTTTAGGATGGACACCTGTCACTATGCATTTGTCTATGCTCATTGATTTGTATAGCCCAAGGGATAAAACAATCTATTCAAGTATAGGAGAGTTGCAGAACAGAATACACAATGCAACAAAACCTAACCACATTAGAAATGCACTGAAAAGATATCTCACTGTAGGAGATGGGGCAAAATGTGTTGACTTTGGAAATGAATGATTCGATACACAAAATGCAAAATGGCCTGCACATAAACACTGGGCTTAATTTTATAGAGATCTTTCCAGAGTTCAGTAGCTAGCAATTCTGAGACCATTGTACATGTAATCTGAAGAGGAGAAAAGAGCTGACAAATGCAAATGGTGGGGCCCAGGCTCCTCGCTACAGGAGTGGGAAGTTAGAGATAAACAAAGAACAAGAGGATGAAGCTGAGCCCCTGACCACCACTCCTTATGGTTCTGAGTTGTGTCCAACAGGACCACCATCACCTGCACATAGGTGCTATAACCCACCTGCCCCCTCCTGGCCTTTCCCCTTCCTTCCTGTGGTGATTCCAGTGACATTTCCAGCTTGTACCCTTCTCCAAGGCCAGGTGCATCTGTCCATCCATGGCCACCCCATCTCATCCTCGGGCTAACAGACCCCTCGAGGACTGCGATCCTGCTGCTCCCCATGCCCAGGAGGCAGCCCCAACTTCTCCAGCTGCTGAGCCCTGACACCTGGTGTAACTGAGCAGGAGCCAATGGGGCCTTCCCAGGACAGACCCCATCCCATATCCTCTGTTGTAACTCCTTTCTGAAGTATGGAGATAATAGTATCTGAGGCACATTCAGGGAGTTGTTTTACAGCTGCTAAAATCCCCACTGAGTGGAAGAAGTTAACTACTTGATGAGCATGAACACGTCACCCCCAGAGTGTCCAGTGCCTGAAGATTTGTGAGGTTAGCCACCAGTTACCTCACCAACCAGAGAACTGTGCACCTGCAAATCACATACTCTGTGACCCCCCTCCTTCATGTGGCCTGAAAACTGCTTTCCTGAAGCCCTTCAGGGATTTCAGGGTTTACAGCATGAGTTACCCATCTCCACGTATTGGTGCCTTTACAATTAATGCTGCACTTTCCTTTCCTGCACCTGGTGTCAGGCGACTGGCTTTACTGCACTCAGGTGTGTGGACTCAAGTTTGGCTCAGTAACACGGAGGCCTCCCAGGTTCCCAGCTCCTTGTGCCCCAGGGACTGTCAGCTCCTTCTTGAGGGTGTATGGCCAACCCCCACACTAATTCCCCTCTACACCCACGGCCCTGGCTCAAGCCTAATCCCTCCATCAGGCCCTCCTACAAAGCTCCCTGCCCCCACGGTGCATCTCACATCCCACCCAATATGGTCTTTTTGAAGCCTGAACAAGACCATGCCCCGCTCCTCCCTGTGATTCCCCTCACCTGATGAAGCCAGGCCTGATCTGTTCCAGGTGACTCCAGGATCCTCATTCTCTCCAGACCCCATCTGTGTGGCCACTGTCTGTGCCTATCTATATGGGCCTGTTGCTGCTGCTAAGCCACTTCAGTCGTGTCCGACTGTGCGACCCCATAGACGGCAGCCCACCAGGCTCCCCTGTCCCTGGGATTCTCCAAGCAAGAACACTGGAGTGGGTTGCCATTTCCTTCTCCAATGCATGAAAGTGAAAAGTAAAAGTGAAGTTGCTCAGTAGTGTCCAACTGTTAGTGACCCCATGGACTGTGGCCCACCAGGCTCCTCCATCCATGGGATTTTCCAGCCAAGAGTGCTGGAGTGGGGTGCCATTGCCTTCTCCAATATGGGCCTGTGGTAATCTCCTAAAATTAGGGTTATTTTATATACAGATAATGGGGTGAATGGTGGCCCCAAAAGATGTGTCCCCCCCAGAACACAGGAACAGGGCCATATCTGGGCAAAGGGTGTTTGTAGATGTAGTTAAGGATCTCAAGGTAAGGTCATCTAGGGTTAGGGTGACCTTCAATCCAACTGACAGAGTCTTTATAAGAGATGAAAGAGGACACAGATGAGAAGCCTCGTGAAGTTGGAGGCAGAAGTGGGAGGGAGGAGGCCACAAGACCCAGGACCCCTGGAGCCCCAAAGCTGGAAAAGGCAGGAAGGAACCTATCCTGGAGCCTCTGGAGGGACCTCAGCCCTGCGCCACCTTGATCTCAGGTGTTTGGTCTCCAGGACTGGGGGAGGATAAACTCCTGTTGTTTTAAATCACCCAACATGCGGTCGTCTGTTAGAGAAGCCACAGAGAACTCACACAGGCCCTGCTCTGTAGGATCCTAGAACTATGGGTCTCACTAAAGGCAGATGGAGGGTGGATTACAGAACCCTTAGAGTCAGCACTGGGACCTCATAAATGCTAAAGCAGTAGCTGGACCCCAAAATGTTGAGGGGTCAAGTCTGAACCCTATCCCTAGGTGTACTGGCTGCACATGCCTCCCCAGGTTCTTACACCTGTATGTGGCATAGTAAGTGTCTAGTCCTGACTGAAGACATTTAATGTCACTGTTCACATTGCTCATTAACCCACCAGTTACAAGGTGAAAACCCAATTAGGATGCTTGCTACACCAATGAGCAATTTTGAAGATGGTCGGGGGTGGGAACTTACATGGAGACAGCAGGCCTTCAACCGTCCCACCCCTCCTCCACACTCCCACCCCTTCTCCACACTCCCAACGTCCCACCCCCACTCCCATAAGGAGGGTCCTCAGTGGGAAGCTGGGGGGCCATGCAGAGGCATCTTGAAGTAAATGCTGCCTGATCCCTAGGCTAGCTGCTCCTGAACATTGTGCACCCATCCCAGTTAAAATACTCGAATATGGACAAAGAAAATTAGAGATACCAAGGGAAAATTTTATGCAAAGATGGACTCAATAAAGAACAGAAATGGTATGGACCTAACAAAAGCAGAAGATATTAAGAAGAGGTGGCAAGAATACACAGAAGTATACAAAACAGATCTTAATGACCCAGATAACCATGATGATTTGATCACTCACCTAGAGCCAGACATCCTAGAGTGTGAAGTCAACTGAGTCTTAGGAAGCATTTTTATGAACAAAGATAGTGAAGGTGATGGAATTCCAGCTGAGTTATTTGAAATCCTGAAAGATGATTCTGTTACAATGCTGCACTCAATATGCCAGGAAATTTGGAAAATTCATTAGTGGCCACAGGACTGGAAAAGGTCAGTTTTCATTCCAGTCCCAAAGAAAGGCAATGCCAAAGAATGTTCAAACTACTGCACAGCTGCACTGATTTCACATGCTAGCAAAGTAATACTCAAAATTCTCCAGGTGAGGCTTCAACAGTCCATGAACCAAGAACTCCCAGATGTTCAAGCTGGATTTAGAAAAGGCAGAGGTACAAGAGATCAAATTGCCAACATCCGCTAGATCATTAAAAAGCAAAAGAATTTCAGAAAAACATCTACTGCTTCACTGACTATGCTAAAGCCTTGACTGTGTGAATCACAACAAACTGTGGAAAATTCTTAAGCAGATGGGAATATGAGACCACCTTATCTGCCTCCTGCAAAACTTTATCCCGGTCAAAAAGCAACAGTTAGAACTGGACATGAATCACTGGACTGATTCCAAATTGGGAAAGAAGTATGTCAAGACTGTACATTGCCACCCTGCTTATTTAACTTCCATGTAGAGTACGTCATGAGAAATGTCAGGCTGGATGAAGTACAAGCTGGAATCAAGATTGCCAGGAGAAATATCAATAAACTCAGAGATGCAGATGACACCACCCTTATGGCATAAAGTGAAGAGGAACTAAAGAGCCTCTTGATGAAAGTGAAAGAGAAGAGTGAAAAAGTAGGCTTAAAACTCAACATTCAAAAAACTAAGATCATGGCATCCACTCCCATCACTTCATGGCAAATAGATGGGGAAACAATGGAAACAGTGAGAGACTTTATTTTCTTGGGCTCCAAAATCACTGCAGATGGTGACTGCAGCCATGAAATTAAAAGACGCTTGTTCCTTAGAAGAAAAGCTATAACCAACCTAGACAATGTATTAAAAAGCAGAGACATTACTTTGCTGGCCAAGGTCCATCTAGTCAAAGCTATGGTTTTTCCAGTAGTCATGTGTGGATGTGAAAGTTGGGACATAAAGAAAGCTGACTGCCACAGAATTGATACTTTTGAGCTGTGGTTTTGGAGAAGACTCTTGAGAGTCTGTTGGACTGCAAGGAGATCAAACCAGTCATTTCTAAAGGAAATCAGTCCTGAATATTCACTGGAAGGATTGATGCTGAAGCTGAAGCTCCAAATCTTTGGCCTCCTGATGCAAAGAGCTGACTCATTTGAAAAGACCCTGATGCTGGGAAAGATTGAAGGTGAGAGGAGAAGGGGATGACAGAGGATGAGATGGTTGGATGGCATCACTGACTCCATGGACATGAATTGAGCAAGCTCTGGGAGTTGGTGATAGACAGGGAAGCCTGGCCTGCTGCAGTGCATGGGGTTGCAAAGAGTCAGACACAACTGAGCAACTGAACTGAACTAGGGAACATTGAGTTAAAATCATGAGGTATCACACCACTCTTATTAGGACTACTAAACTCCATATACATGACAATATCCACTGCTGGTGGATGAGGAAAAAGAAGCCTCCCTCACTGCTGGTGGGATGTATGTATGGCCACTTTATAACACAGCTGGACAGTGTTTTCCAAAGCCAAAACACTGGATCCAACAATCACGTGTTCAGTGTTGTCAACTGATTTGAAAATTTATCCCAAATTCAAACAAGGATGCAATTATGCACAGCAGCACTATTCATAATAGCTAAAAAATTGAAAAAAAAATCAAGATATCCTTCAATTGATGAAAGCATAAGCAAAGTGGGTTACATCCATGATAAGATGAGAATATGCCACCCCAATATATACCTCTCTGGCATAAGGATTATTTCAGTCTAACTTTAAAAACAAAACAAAACAAACAACAACAAAAAAAAAAACCAGAAATCTCAGGAAACTAAGTAGCAATTGCCCTTTTGTGAAGGACATTTACAACAGAGAACTCTACATATTTAAGGGCTATCCCTCTTTGCACCAGAAGTAGAAGATGAATAACTCTCAAGTAATTCTTATCAGTGGAGAAGCCCTGATTAAATCTGCAGCAATCATACATTTTTTTAAAACTATGTTTGCATGATAACCTATCAAACAGTCTTCCCCCTTTCCCCAAAGTCTTTCTTTTATTTTTCTCTAAGATTGTACTTGAGGTGATGGCTTTGGACATTTCAGGGAGTGACTTAGGTTTCTTGGATAGTTCCCCTATATACAGGAGGTATACAAGTTATTAAATGTCTGCTTTTCTCCTGGTGATGTCTCAAATTCATTGCATTTATACAGGAACTGGAGAACGAGGCTGGGCTCCTGAAGGCCACTCCTTCTCATCTAAGTTGCTTCTATCAGTGTTTCAGTGAAAAGGAAAAGAGAGAAATGATTGTCTTTTCTTTCCTGAGAACAAAGAAGATAAAGAGAACAGTGAGCAGGCCGGATCCCTCCTAGATTTTCCTTTACTGCTCCTAATCTACTCTGTAACTAAGTCTGCTTTTCTGCTCCCTAACTCTGCTTGAGCTACATCCTGCACCTATTCTCCTCTAACCCCATGCTACTCACACCTTGGTGCTTGCTTTTCCCACAGACCACCCCTTGTAGTTTTCCTTCTTTTTGCATTTCAGAAAGAAAGCAGCAGTGCAATGAACCAGAGACAAATGGACCTAATGACTGGGTTACCTGATACCAGCTCTGGTTTTTGTGGGGGTTTATTGCTGTTGTTATTTTACACTTTTATTTATTTATTTATTGTCTATTTTTGGCTGCACTGGGTCTTTGATGCTGAGTGGACTTTCTTCTGGTTGAGGAGAGTGTGGGCTTCTCATTGCGTGTGAGGGCTTCTCATTCAACAACTGAGCCTGTGCTCAAGAGCCTGGGAGCCACAACTGCTGAGCCCATGTGCTGCAGCTACAGAAGCCTGCACATCCTGGAGCCTGTGCTCCACAACAAGAGAAGACACTGCAATGAGAAGCCCTCATATCACAAGGAAGAGTAGCCCCTGTTCACTGAAATTAGAGAAAACCCATGCACAGCAACAAAGGCAGTTCAGCCAAAAATAGATAAATAAAATAAACAAGTAAAATCAACATTTAAAAATATTAAACTAAAATAGATAATCAACAAGGACGTATGGTATAGCACAGGCAACTCACTCAACATTTTGTAATAACTTATAAGGGGAATGATGGCAGAGTAGAAGGACCTGTGGCCATCTTCTCCTGAGAGAACTCCAAAATTGCAACTCACTGTGAAACAACAACTGACAGGAGAATGTTGGATCCCACCAAAAAAAGATATTTCAAATCCAAGGGCAAAGGAGAAGCCGAAACAAAATGGTAGGAGGCGCAAAATCACATTTAGAATCAAACCCCATGCCCGCCAGAGACACTTGGAGGGCTCAAAGAAAAACCTTATGTGCATCAGGACCCAGAGGCTCCACAGAGACTGACCAGAACTGCCTTTGAATGTTTGAGTGTCTCCTGCGAGGACACAGGTCAGCAGTGGCCTGCTGCATGGACAGGGGCTCTGGCTGCAGCAGACCTGGGTCATGCAGCATGTGACATAAGCCCTCTTGGAGGAGGTTGCCATTAGCCCCACCACAGAGCCACCAAGCAGATGACCCACAAACTGCACAACAATTATACCAAAGAAATTCTCACACTGTTAAGAAAGTTCTAGGGCCTACAACAGATTTCCCAACCTGGGGATCTGGCAAAAGGGACTGAGAACCCCCAGGGAATTAGACATTGGAGGCCAGTGGGATTTGAATACAGAACTTCCATGGGACTGGGGAGACAGACTCTTGGAGGGCACACACAAAACTTGTGTGCACCAGGAGCCGGGATAAAGGAGCAGTGTCCCCACAAGTAACGGAGTTAGACTTCCCTGTGAGAGTCCAGGAGTCTCTGGTGGAAGCATGGGTCAACACTTCGGCTTCAGGTCAAACAACAGGGACCCCCATCACAAACACAGCCTCCCCCATCAACACAAACTTGGATTAAAGATTACTGAGCATGGCCCCACCCATCAGAATAAGACCCAGTTTCCCCCATAGTCATTGTCTCCCATCAGGAAGCTTCCATAACTCTCTTATCCTTATTCATAAGAGGGCAGACAGAATGAAAACCACAGTCACAGCAAACTAAATAAACTGATCACATGGACTGTTTGTCTAACTCAATGAAACTATGAGCCATGCTGTGTAGGGCCATCCAAGACAAACAGGTCATGGTGGAGAGTTCTGACAAAACATGGTCCACAGGAGAAGGGAATGGCAAACCACTTCAGTATTCTTATCTTGAGAACCCCATGAACAGTATGAAAAGCCAAAAAGATATGACACTGAGAAATGAACTCCCTAGGCTGGTAGGTGCCCAATATGCTACTGGAGAAGAGTGAAGAAATAAGTCCAGAAAGAATGAAGAGATGGACCAAAAGTGAAAATAGTGCCCAGTTGGGAAGGTGACTGGTGATGGAAGTAAAAAAGTCCAATGCCATAAAGAACAATACTGCATAAGAACGTGGAATGTTAGGTCCATGGTCACGGTAAATTGGATGTGGTCACATAGGAGATGGCAAGAGTGAACACTGACATTTTAGGAATCAGTTAGCTAAAATGGACTGGAATGGGTGAATTTAATTCAGATGATCATTACATCTACTAGTGTGGGCAAGAATCCCTTAGAAGAAATGGAGTAGCCATCATAGTCAACAAAAGAGCCCAAAATCCAGTACTTGAGTGTAATCTCAAAAATTACAGAATGATCTATGTTCATCTCCAAGGCAAACCATTCAATATCACAGTAATCCAAGTCTATGCCACAACCACTAATTCCAAAGTAGCTGAAGTTGAATGGTTCTATGAGGACCTACAAGACCTTCCAGAACTAATACCAAAAAAAAAAAAAAAAAAAAATGTCCTTTTCATCATCAGTTCAGTTCAGTTCAGTTCAGTCACTCAGTCATGTCTGACTCTTTGGGACCCCATGAATCGCAGCACGCCAGGCCTCCCTGTCCATCACCATCTCCCAGAGTTCATGCAAACGCACATCCATCAAGTCAGTGATGCCATCCAGCCATCTCATCCTCTGTCGTCCCCTTTTCCTCCAGCCCCCAATCCATTCCAGCATCAGAGTCTTTCCCAGTGAGTCAACTCTTCGCATGAGGTGGCCAAAGTACTGGAGTTTCAGTTTTAGCATCATTCCTTCCAAAGATCAACCAGGGCTGATCCCCTTTAGAATGGACTGTTTGGATCTCCTTGGAGTCCAAGGGACTCTCAAGAGTCTACTGCAACACCACAGTTCAAAAGCATCAGTTCTTCGGGGCTCAGCTTTCTTCACAGTCCAACTCTCAGATCCATACATGACCACTGGAAAAACCATAGCCTTGACTAGATGGACCTTTGTTGGCAAAGTAATGTCTCTGCTTTTGAATATGCTGTCTAGGTTGGTCATAACTTTTCTTCCAAGGAGTAAGCATCTTTTAATTTCATGGCTGCACTCACCATCTGCAGTGATTTTGGAGCCCCAAAAAAATAAAGTCTGACACTGTTTCCACTGTTTCCCCATCTATTTCCCATGAAGTGATGGGACCAGATGCCATGATCTTCGTTTTCTGAATGTTGAGCTTTAAGCCAACTTTTTCACTCTCCTCTTTCACTTTCATCAAGAGGCTTTTTAGTTCCTCTTCACTTTCTGCCATAAGGGTGGTGTCATCTGCATATCTGAGGTTATTGATATTTCTCCCGACAATCTTGATTTCAGCTTGTGCTTCTTCCAGCCCAGTGTTTCTTATGATGTACTCTGCACATAAGTTAAATAAGCAGGGTGACAATATACAGCCTTGACGTACTCCTTTTCCTATTTGGAACCAGTCTGTTGTTCCATGTCCAGTTCTAACTGCTGATTCCTGACCTGCATATAGGTTTCTCAAGAGGCAGGTCAAGTGGTCTGGTATTCCCATCTCTTTCAGAATTTTCCAGTTTATTGTGATCCACACAGTTAGAGGCTTTGGAATAGTCAATAAAGCAGAAACAGATGTTTTTCTGGAACTCTCTGGCTTTTTCCATGATCCAGCAGATGTTGGCAATTTGATCTCTGGTTCCTCTGCCTTTTCTAAAACCAACTTGAACATCTGCAAGTTCACGGTTCACATATTGCTGAAGCCTGGCTTGGAGAATTTTGAGCATTACTTTACTAGCTTGTGAGATGAGTGCAATTGTGCAGGAATTTGAGCATTCTTTGGCATTGCCTTTCTTTGGGATTGGAATGAAAACTGACCTTTTCCAGTTCTGTGGCCACTGCTGAGTTTTCCAAAGTTGCTGGCATATTGACTGCAGCACTTTCACAGCATCATCTTTGTAGTTGTAGTTCAGGATTTGAAATAGCTCAACTGGAATTCCATTACCTCCACTAGCTTTGTTTGTAGTGATGCTTTCTAAGGCCCACTTGACTTCACATTCCAGGATGTCTGGCTCTAGGTGAGTGATCATACCATCATGATTATCTTGGTTGTGAAGATCTTTTTTTGTACAGTTCTTCTATGTATACTTGCCACCTATTCTTAATATCTTCTGCTTCTGTTAGGTCCATACCATTTCTGTCCTTTATTGAGCCAACCTTTCCATGAAATGTTCCCTTGGTATCTCTAATTTTCTTTTCATCATAGGGGACTAGAATGCAAAAGTTGGAATTCAATCGGAATATACTACAAAGCTACAGTCATCATGACATTATAGTACTGGCCCAAAGTCAGAAATATAGATCAATGGAACAAAACAGAAAGCCCAGTGATGAATCCACACATCTATGCACACCTTATCTTTGACAAAGGAGGCAAAAATATAGAATGGAGAAAAGACAATCTCTTTAACAAGTGGTACTGGGAAAACTTGTCAACTACCTGTAAAAGGATGAAACTGGAACACTTTCTAACACCATACACAAACATAAACTCAAAGTGGATTAAAGATCTAAATTTAAGACCAGAAACTATAAAACTCCTAGAGGAAAACATAAGCAGAACACTCTCTGACATAAATCACAGCAAGACCCTCTATGACCCACCTCCCAGACTAATGGAATTAAAAGAAAAAACAAGCAAATGGGACGTAATTAAACTTAAAACCTTTTGCACAACGAAGGAAACTATAAGCAAGGTGAAAAGACAGCCTTCAGAATGGGAGAAAATAATAGCAAAAGAAACAACTGACAAAGAATTAATCTCAAAAATATACAAGCAGCTCATTCACCTCAATACCAGAAAAATAAATGACCCAATCAAAAACTGGGCCAAAGAACTAAACAGACATTTCTCCAAAGAAGACATACAGATGGCTAACAAACACATGAAAAGATGCTCAGTATCAATCATTATCAGAGAAATGCAAATCAAAACCACAATGAGGTACCATCTCACGCCAGTCAGAATGGCTGCCATCAAAAAGTTTACAAATAGTAAATGCTGGAGATGGTGTGGATAAAAGGGCACCTTCTTACACTGTTGGTGGGAATGCAAATTATTATGGAGAATATTGTGGAGATTCCTCAAAAAACTGGAAATAGAACTGCCATATGACCCAGCAATCTCACTACTGAGCATACACACCGAGGAAACCAGACCTGAAAGAGACACCCATATACTCCAATGTTCATTGCAGCAGTGTTTAGAATAGCTAGAACATGGAGGCAACCTAGATATACATAGGCAGATGAATGGATAAGAAAGTTGTAGTACATATACAAATGGAATATTACTCAGCCATTAAAAAGAACACATTTGAGTCAGTTCTAATGAGGGGATGAAACTGGAGCCTGTTTTTCAGAGTGAAGTAAGCCAGAAAGAAAAATACCAATACAGTATATTAACACATATATATGGAATTTAGAAAGATGGTAACAACAGCCCTATACACAAGAGCAAAAGAGACACAGGTGTAAAGAACAGACTTTTGGATTCTATTGGAGAAGGTGAAGGTGGGATGATATGACAGAATAGCATTGAAACATGTATATTACCATGGATGCAGTATGGGCCAGGGTGTGCATGTCAGGCCAGCAAGGCGAGTGGAGAGTCCCGTCCCAGAGCTCATCTCAGTTTCTCGGCAAAATCCAAGGGAGGGGATCACCAGAGGTGGGCTCGTCAGAGGAGCCCACCCAGTTGCGGTGGATCTTCCCCACCAGGTTTGGGTGCCAGAATGTAAGGCAAGTGCAGAGAAAAAGAGAGTGAGCTGGGCAGTCAGGCAAGAAAAGGAAATGTATTACAGGGAAACCAGAGGGTGACTGGCCCTTATCCCTTTCTGACAGAGTTCTTCTTATACCACACCAATGAAAAATTCTCTCAAGGGATGGTCATGTAGCCGGAGGTCTGGAATCTGGTGTCTCGCAGCATTGAGAACACAGGCGCCAGTGAGAAAACAGCATGCCATTTGGGCAATTTGGTCAGTCTCATGGATCACTGTGATTCTATTCTTTGTTTGTGAGGTTGACATATGGAGCCATCTTATCAATGAGAACCCATGTGGGCCCTATGACTATCCATGTCACAATGATCAGATTGGAGACATCACCATAAATTATCTTTAGCTGAATATGTTCAAAGATAAGCTGGAATACATGTATATATTTCCATGCTTTTCAGCTGAGCATATTAGCTTCTAAACGTATGCTTTTAATATCACTCTCTAATAAAATGGGAACAGGACACTTCGCTGTGGTCCAGTGGTAAAGAATCTCCCTACCAATGCAGGGGACACGAGTTCAATCCCTGGCCCTAGAAGATTCCACATGCTGCTGCTGCTGCTGCTGCTGCTAAGTCACTTCAGTCGTGTCGAACTCTGTGTGACCCCATAGATGGCAGCCCACCAGGCTCCCCCGTCCCTGGGACTCTCCAGTCAAGAATGCTGGAGTGGGTTGCCATTTCCTTCTCCAATGCATGAAAGTGAAAAGTGAAAGTGAAGTCACTCAGTCATGTCCGACTCGTAGCGACCCCATGGACTGCAGCCTACCAGGCTCCTCCATCCATGGGATTTTCCAGGCAGGAGTACTGGAGTGGGGTGCCATTGCCTTCTCTGGAAGATTCCACATGCCCAGGGGCAACTAAGCCCCTGTACAGCTACGGAAGCCTGCATGCTCCAGAGCACAATTTCTGCAACAAGAGAAGCCATTGCAATGAGAAGCCCAGGCACAGAAACTAGAGAGTAGCCTCTGCTCGCTGCAACTAGAGAAAGCCCACGTGCAGCAACAAAGACCCAGCATAACCAAAAATAATTTAATGTAAATAAATAAATACATAAATGACAGAAGCTCTTTGAAGAAATGACTGAGACTAGAATTGAGACAGTAAATATATGAGCCAGGATAATCTTCATGTATGAGAAAGTAAAGAAAGACAAAGAAAAAAAACCCACAAAGAGAAATGTTAAATGAAAACAAGAGCCAATGGAAGTAGCTCTCAATAGCCAAAGCAAGAACAAACTAAGAAACCTAATAATGTAGTGCTGGCTTGTAACCAAAAGTTTAAATGAACTGTCAAGTTGTCCAAACTGATAAAAATAAATGATTACACAGTTTTATCTGTACATACTAGCAATTAATAATCTGAAAAGGAATTTAATTTGCTTTCAATAATGTCAACATTAATAAAATACTTTGGGATTGAGTTAATGAGGAGGACAAGATGTCACACTGGAAATTATATACATTTGCTGGAAAAAAAACCCTAAATAAATATAAAGATATTCAATACTGATGAGAAGACTTAAGATGGCAATGCTGTGCAATGCATCTTCAATCTGAAATGAAGATTCAATATGAATTACAAAAGTCCTTTAGGAATAAATACTCAAGCTGACCCTAACATACACATGGAATGACAAGGGACTCCAAAGAGCCAAAACAATCACATGAGTCTGCAGTGCAAAAGTCCTCTGGTATGCTGTGCTAAATTGCTTCAGTCATGTCCGACTGTTTACAACCCTGTGGACCATAGCCTGCCAGGTTTCTCTGTCCATGGGATTCTCCAGGCAAGAATACTGGAGTGAGTCACCGTGCCCTACTCCAGGGGATATTCCTGACCCAGGGATCAAACTCCTGCGTTGTCAGATTTGTTCTTTACCACTAGGGCCACCTGCGGCAAAGGTGCCTAAATGGAGATCAGGGAAACCAAGTTAAGAGAAGGGACTTGGGATCAGGAAAGGAAGTGAAGGAAGGAGGCTTATAGTCACACTCAGAGAAGCCTAGCAGGTAGTTCTGCAGGTGGAAGAGGAGGAGGAAGCAGGCAGGACCTGTGTAAAGAGGGAACTAAAGCAGGGTCCTCCAACCTCTAGGATCTAATGCCTGATGATTTGAGGTGGAGCTGATGTAATGATATTAGAAATAACTGTTTCATCATTCAGCCGTGTCCAACCCTTTGTGACCCTATGGACTATAACCCACCACAGTCTTCTGTCCATGGGATTCTCCAGGCAAGAATACTGGAGTAGGTTGCCATGTCCTTCTCCAGGGGATCTTCCTGACCCAGGGATTGAACCTGGGTCTCCCACATTGCAGGCAGACTCTTTACTGACTGTGCCAGTATGGAAGACCATAGAAATAGAAATAGAGTGCACAATAAATTGACTGAACTTGAAACATCCTAAAAACTTCTCCCACTCCTGGCCATCAAAAAAAATTGTCTTCCACAAAAACCCCTGAAGGTAAGGGAGGAACTTCAAGTGTACTCAGCTGTCCTTAAGGGAGATGCTGAAGCAGGGGTGTCCCAAGAGGTAGAACCTCCCTTGCATGGGATCCTCAACAGACCTCCAATAGCCTTGGAGATGATGGGAAAGATTTGTTTCATTTTTTTAAATATCCTTGTGAGATAAACTTAAAACAGCAATTCTGTTACAGTCTTCCTAATAAAAACAGTTCTCTTTCTTTACTGATTTGTGAAGTACCAACTGTGAAGACCACTGTTCTAATATACCTCATAGTGTTGCTGACACTATGGATATAATTATGTGAAACTGAACTTATTCAATAAAAACTATGAAGCATCTGCCCTGTGCCCAGAACTTTCCCAGGTTTGGGAATATGGTGAAAATACTCCATAAGAGGCACAGCTGGTAGGCACATTCTTTCAAAAAGCCTTTTACATTTTCACCTATAGTTTATCCTCAAGGTCAACACTTGCTGATTGAAGACCATGCTGGGTAGGAAGCTCATTAAAAACCCAGCATCCAGGGTTCCTGGAAGGATGTCCTGTTCTCCCTTGGACAGTCCTCCACCCTCTCTGGGTCTCAGTTTCCTCATCTGTAAAAACATGGACATCTGACTATAATTCATTCCTGGAACCCAAGCCTATAGAGGGGGATGGGAAATATTACCCAGGCCTACTTTAAGGCCTGGATGATAGATCAGATTTAAAGAAAACTATGTTATTGCTGGTTTCCAGTCAAATGAGCAGATATAATGAAGGAAGGAAGCCCTGGCCCTGCAGGATTTGTCTGGGGACCTAGTCTGGGAAATTCTCACACATCAAGAGATGGCTCTAAGCTGGATTTCCACAAACAAGAATAACCCATTGTCAACTACAAATTGGCACTTAACAAGAGCATTGCCAATGACAGAACAACAAAGGCATTTGCCATCTACCTCTACAGAGATTAAAACCCAGGCTGCCATTGCTGTTGACCCTCAGCACCTGCTGAGGAGTGCAGGGTGGAGTGAGGCACTCTGTGCTCCAGGGAATCTGGCGGGACAGGTCTTTAGATAACTGGATGTCCTTGCATCTCCTCATGTCTCAGTTCAGTTTAGTCACTCAGTTGTGTCCAACTCTTTGTGACCCCATGGTCTGCAGCACGCCAGGCCTCCCTGTCCATCAACAACTCCCAGAGTTTACTCAAACTCATCTCCATTGAGTCAGTGATGCCATCCAATCATCTCATCTTCTGTTGTCCCCTTCTCCTCTCGCCTTCAATCTTTCCCATAATCAGGGTCTTTTCCAATGAGTCAGCTCTTAGCATCAGGTGGCCAAAGTATTGGAGTTTCAGCTTCAACATCAGTCCTTCCAATGAACATTCAGGACTGATTTCCTTTAGGATGGACCAGTTTGATCTCCTTGCAGTCCAAGAGACTCTTAAGAGTCTTCTCCAATACCGCATTTCAAAAGCATCAATTCTTCAGCACTCAGCCTTCTTTATGGTCCAACTCTTACATCCATACATGACTACTGGAAAAACCGTAGCCATGACTAGATGGACTTTGTCAGCCAGGTAATGTCTCTGCTTTTCAATATGCTGTTCAGGTTGGTCATAGCTTTTCTTCCAAGGAGCAAGCATCTTTTAATTTCATGGCTGCAATCACTATCTGGAGGGATTTTGGAACCCAAGAAAATAAAAAATAAATAAAGCACTGTTTCCATTGCTTTCTCATCTATTTGCCATGAAGTGATGGGACCGGATGCCATGACCTTTGTTTTTTGAATGTTGAGTTTTAAGCCAACTTTTGCACTCTCCTCTTTCACTTTCATCAAGATGCTATGTAGTTCTTCACTTTCTGGCATAAGTGTGATGTCATCTGCATACCTGAGGTTATTCAGGCAACCTCTCCCTCTCCTGGTGCTGGGGGTCCCGGTTCCAGCCTCCTGCCTGAGAATGCAGCCTTCTCACACCTAAGAACTCCCAGTAGTGCACTGTGGACTCTGAAGGGACTCGTCTGGATGGGCTGTTTGTGAGATGCTGTTGGGGGAAAAGAGAGAGACTCAGGCCCTGTCCTCTCTGCTCAGGCATATCCCACTCGTTTCTTGCACAGCCCAGGAAGCCAGCTGGCCCTAAGGCTCAGCTTGCCCCAAGGATCCAAAGCGGGGTCGGGGCGGTGGGGGGGTGGGGGGGTGGACATGGGAAAGTGCTGCCGCCTTGTGGACATTTTCTGTAACTACATCATGACCACAGGCACCTCAGTTCAATCCGCAAGGCCTGGGCTTCCCTTCCAGCCAGCTGCCCCCAGGGAATGGCAGTAGATATTCAGGAAGCCAACTGCTAGAGATAAATCGTACTTGCACCCTTAAAGGAGAAGAAAGAAAAAACCAGAAAAGCACAGACGCACGCAACCTCCCCCACCAAACAAGGCGCTCAGCATCCCTGATTACTGCAGGAATGCCAATCAAAAGGACAATGGGAAGGACACTCACAAATGCCCACACGGCAGGGCTACAGGCAATCAACATGGAAGAGAGTCCAGAGGAAGAAGAATCTCCCTAGGCTGTGGGTGGGAACACCCATTGACAGCAGCCACTAGAATGCGTGAAAGAAACACTCTCAAGTCAGGCCTTATGTCACTCATTCCCGCACTGAGAGCTCCATCGATCAAAAGGCACATGCACCCCAACAAACCTCGAGCACTGCTTCCTTTAGGAGCCTAGTGCACATCCCTCAAAATCCCCAATGAGAGACTGAAGCTTAAAGAAAATGTTGTGCATAGATCTGGTAGACAGTTTCTCACTCACAGCAAAAATAAAAGATACGGAAAGCAGGGAACTCTAACACTGAGAGACACACAGCTGGATGGCCCATGAAGGATCGGAGGCCAAGAGTAGTCAGTCAGGCAGAGGAAGATCCAGGTATATGAGGTCTAGTCTAGGCCAAGTGAGGACAGACATAGAAGGCAACGAATTGACATCCCAGAAAGAGATACTGAAAGTTCAAAGTCACAGAAAGGGTTTTGGAAAGAAAGAAAGAGCACAGCCTGGAAAAAATTAAAGGGTAAGTATCTAAAGCAAAAGCAGATCTGTACCTGTAATGAGTCACCCACATGGACTGTACCCTTTCCTCCTCCCTTCCATCCACACAGACATACAACTCTGTAGCTCTAAGAGATGATCCATACCAGTTATCTGTTATCTTCCTGCTTTCCATTGGCAAAAAAAAAGCGGGGGGGGGGGCAAGGGGGAGGTATCTGAGGTAGAAAAGGCATGAAGACCTGGTGCTCATCACTCTGCTCGAACTCCTAAGGCAAATAGTCCCCTGAACATCATAGGGAAAAATCCATAGATGACTTCATATCGAATCAGTGCAGTGACAATAGTCACAGTAGGTCAACTGGACTATGCTGCAAGTAGTATTGGCAATATGTTAAAGAAAAAGGAAGTCAAGCAGTGCTACTGTATGGTGTCCGACCTCCCTGGCTTGGGATGCAATTGTATCCCTGGAGGCTGAGCAGGCTTGAGTCCCATTGCTGAACTGTGGTGGGGTGGAAACAGTCTGGCAGGGTGCCCTTCACTGAAAATTTTTAAAGGTTTAGTGTGTGCTATGTTGGGCTGGGACAAGATTGCATTGTGGAATCAAGGCCGCCAAGGCCGCCAAGGCAAAATTGAGCCAATCTTCACCTCTGCTGGTCCTGGGGATGTTAGCTGAAGCCTCCTTCCTGACAATACTGCCTCCTAGCATATAAGCACCCTCAGCAGTGTACTGTGGACACCAAAAAGATTAGTCTGGATTGGGTGTTTGCGTGATGCTTCATGGGGAAATAGTAGTGAGACTCAAGCCCTTTCGTGTTTGTTCAGGTAGAATCCAGACAGATAGTTCAGGTAGAGTCCACAAACACAGAAAATTAATCAAACTGATCACATGGACCACAGCCTTGTCTAACTCAATGAAACCTAGCCATGTTGTGTAGGACCACCCAAGATGGACGAGTCATGGTGGAGAGTTCTGACAAAACATTGTCCACTGCAGAAAGGAATGGCAAACCACTTCAGTATTATTGCCTTGAAAACCCCATGAACAATATGAAAAGGCAAAAATGTATGACACTGAAATATAAACTCCCTAGGTTGGTAGGTGCCCAATATGCAACTGGAGAAATGACTCCAGAAAGAATGAAGAGACAGAGCCAAAGCAAAAACAATGCCCAGTTGTGGATGTGACTAGTGATGGAAGTAAAGTCTGCTGCTGTAAAGAGCAATATTGCATAGGAAGCTGGCATATTAGGTCTATGAATCAAGGTAAATTAGAAGTGGTCAAACAGGAGATGGCAAGAGTGAACACTGACATTTTAGGAATCAGTAAACAAAAATTTATTAGAATTGGCTAATTTAATTCAGATGACCATTATATCTACTACTGTGGGCAAGTACCCCTTAGAAGAATGGAGTAGCCATCATAGTCAACAAAAAAGCTTGAAATTCAGTACTTGGGTACAATCTCAAAAATGACAAAATGATATCTATTCATTTCCAAGGCAAACCATTCAATATAACAGTAATCCAAGTCTATGTCCTGACCAGTAATGCTGAAGAAGCTGAAATTGAAAGGTTCTATGAAGACCTACAAGATGTTCTAGAACTAACACCTGAAAAAGATCTCCTTTTCATTATAGGGGACTGAAATGCAAAAGTAGGAAGTCAAGAAACACCTGGAGTAACAGGCAAATTTGGCCTTGGGCCACAAAATGAAGCAGGACAAAGGCTGAGAGAGTTTTGCCAAGAGAATGCACTGGTCACAGCAAACACTCTCTCCCAACAACACAAGAGAAGACTCTACACATGAACATCTCTAGATGGTCATCACCGAAATCAGATTGATTATATTCTTTGCAGCCAAAGATGCAGAAGCTCTATGCAGTCAGCAAAGACAAGACCAGGAGCTTGACTCTGATCCTGAACTCCTTATTGCAAAATTCATACTTAAATTGAAGAAAGTAGGGAAAACCACTAGGCCATTCATGTATGACCAAATCAAATCCCTTGTGATTATACAGTGGAAGAGTCAAATAGATTCTAGGGATTAGATATGATAGACAGAGTGTCTGAAGAATATGGACGGAGGTTCGTGACATTGTACAGGAGGCAGTGATCAAGACCCTCCCCAAGAAAAAGAAATGCAAAAAGGCATAATGGGTGTCTTAGAAGGCCTTACAAAGAGCCACAGTCACATTGCTCCCCAGCGTCCAGTATAGTGTTTCCACAACGTGGTTTTGTCAGACTTTCATTAAAATAATGCACTGTTAGGTTTAACATACAATGGCCCCTCATTCCTATTATGTTCCTCAACTGTGAAATGGAACAGTTACTGAAGGAATCTGACAAGACTGGGTATACTGCCATGAGGCAGGCAGACTGTTTGATGCAAAAGCAGGTGGCATTATCATACCACAGACCCGCACTTCTCCAAGTGAATTGTGTTGTTACAACAGCTAACATGTAATAATGCCATTGTAAATAACCAAAAAACAGTAGACTATTACTACCTTTACATACACTATACAGTTGTGGCTGAAATTGACCTTGTCACGGTCCATCAAGATTCACCATGAAAGATGTAGAGGGATATATAACTGGTATCAAGTTGTGTCCATGATAACGAAAATACGCACTACCTGGGACACGATAATCATTCATGGCAACTGGATCTCTTGCAGTGTACAGCAAGACTGCAGTGAGATAGTACCTTGTAAAAAGAGCTTGAGAGAAGGTGTCCACTATAGCAGTCATATACATCAGGAATTCTACACACTTAGTTAAATTATTATATACATGATACATTGAATTAGAAAACTGAGCAAATCCTCTTAAAAATCCCTTATGTGTTGCAAAAAACCTAGGACTAATCCTAGGGGCTATGCCGACAACCACATCAGAGAGCAGTGGCTGCCTGTCCTCGTGTTCCGTGTTCCGGTGTAAATGCAGGCCCTGTCGCACTGGCGTCTGCCACGATCTGAGAAACCACGTGTTCAAACCTTTCAGAATCCTTAAGGGGTTTGATTTCATAGGTAAGGTCATCCAACTTCATGGTACCTTTGAGACCCCCCCCCCCCCATAGCAAGTCTCCAAGGTGACCATGGACAGAGGAATCTCCTCCAAGTAGCCGAGGTAGTAGCAGTCTGAGGGGACGAAGGGGTAGTCCGTCTGGAGCGCTCCTTGGTCGTCCTGGGTCTTCAGCGGCAGGCGTCCGGGCCAGAAGAGTTTCTTGCACCGCAGGAGAATCACGTGCCTTCGGCCCGCGAAGCTCAGACTGTAGGAGAGCCGGCCCGGCTTGCGGACGCCCTTGCCTCGGCGCAGCTCCCTCTGGAGGATCACCACCTCCGCGGAGCCATAGCGCCACAAGGGGCGGCCGGCCAAGCCGGGGACGTGGGCCAGCGCCACCCAGAGCGCCAGCAGTCAACCCGCCTCCCGCAGGGCGCGCTGGCAGCGGGGTCCCAGCGCCGCCAGCTCCGCACGTGCGCCGTGGACCGGAGGGGTTAGCGTCTCCCGGCGGGATTAGCGAACAGTCTCAGGGAAGGGCGCGGGTAGGTCCGCTTGTGAACTCAGCTGGGGCCGAGGTGGGGCGGCGGAGGGCCTCCGGGGGCGGTTCCGGCGCGCGACTTGCACTTCCCCTGAGGGACCAGCACTTCTCAAGCAGGACCTGCACTTCCCCCGCGGAACCAGTACTTCCCCAGTGGGACCAGCACTTCCCCCAAGGAACCAGCACTTCCCCAGTGGGACCAGCATTTCTCCAGGGCACCGTGAACCCCTTCAGAGTCCTCCACCCGGTGTTCCCCCCAGACTGTGTCCCCTGCTGCCCTGGGGAGGACAGAGGCCGCCCCGACCCTGGAGGCCCCGGAGCGTCCCCTCCAGTCCTTGTTGGAGGGGCTTCCCTGGACGGTGGGACGTTCCTCCCCCCCCCCACCCCACCTCCCAGCTGGAGACATCAGGGACTGTTTCTTGGTACCCAATGCGAGACAACAGATATTTCACTCTTATGAAAATTCTGTACTTTTTTTCAGGGGAGGAAAAAAATCTAGTACCAGGTCATGACCAGAAGAAAAACTGTCCTGGTTCTCCAGACTCTGAATATTTTCCTTTGAAGGTTTGAACATACTCCCGCCATTTTAACCGAACGTTTTGGGGGATGGACTCCCCGGCCAGGACGTTTACTCCTTGCCTCATCTGGCAGGACTCCGTGGCCGCCCCCACCCCTCCCCCGCCCAAAACCTGCCACCATCCCACCAGGGCCTGCTTGTCCCCAGGGGATATAACCAGCAGGCTAGTTTCTGCTCTGATAGCCAGAGTGAAAAGTTCCTATTTCAGTCGGGCAACTCTGCGGCCCAGGTTCCCAGACTGAAATAGGGGAAAGTTCCTATCATTTCAGGCCGGCAGCTCTGTGCCTTTCTCTTCCTTTCTCCCTTCCTTTCAATTTTAAACTCTTCCTTTCTCCCTTCCTTCCTTTCCCATATACATGGCAATCTGTATCCCTAGGAGAGAATCCACAGAGATTATCCCTTACCTTCCTTTTTTGTATACACAGAAAACTGTATCTGAGATATATAATCCACCAGGACTTGATGCTCACCACTCTGACCTCCTATGACAGAAAATCCAAAAAAGAACAGACATATCTCTCGGATACATTATGAGTACTTGAATCAGGTGGCTATATACGACAAGGATCAGAACATTGCAGATTGACTATACTGCAACATAACATCACATGGTATTAAAAAGAAGGAAAGAGAAGCAGTGCCTGTTTTATTCCCCCCGACCTCCCTGACTGGGTCTGCTAACCCATCTCTGGAGCCTAAGCAGCCTTAGGTCCCCTGCTGCATTGGGGTGAGTCTGACACAGCCTGGCAGGTGCCCTTCACTGAACTCTTTTTAAACACCTACTGTCTGTTATGTTCTGGCTTGGACCAGACTCCCCAGCAGGATACGGGCCTCCAGGGACTTGGGACACAATATTACAAGCCCTGCACATGCCCTCGTGCTGGGCATTCCAGCTCAAGCCTCCTTTCTGGAGTGCAGCCTCCTAGACACCTAAGCACACACAGCAAGGTGCTGTGGACCTGGTAATAATTAGTCTGATGTGTGTGTGTGTGTGTGTGTGCACTTGTGTGTGTGTGATGCTTTACAGGGAAACAATAAAGAAGCACAAGCCCTTAGGTATTTCCTCAGGTACAATTCACTCTAATCCACAGCCCAGGATGCTGACTTTCCCAGGAACCAGAGACGTGCTTTAAAAAGTGCTGCTGCTGCTGCAAAGTCAGTTCAGTCGTGTCCGACTCTGTGCGACCCCATAGACGGCAGCCCACCAGGCTCCCCGGTCCCTGGGATTCTCCAGGCAAGAACAATGGAGTGGGTTGCCATTTCCTTCTCCAATGCATGAAAGTGAAAAGCGAAAGTGAAGTCCCTCAGTCGTCTCCGACTCTTAGCGATCCCATGGACTGCAGCCTATGAGGCAGTTGCCTGTAAACATTTCCTGTAACTACAACTTGACCAAAGAGGCTGACCAGCACCTCTAATTTACAAGGCCTGGGGTTTCTGTTAATGACAGCTGCCCTCAGGAAATCTCCCAGGGTAGGGGTTGCAGAAATAAATTGCAAACACAACAAAGTTTCAAGAAGCCGATTACCACTGTAAATTTTCCCCACACCCTTTAATTTAAAGGAAACAAGAAAAAATAAAAACAAAACAAGTGCAAACCTCCACCACAGGAGTAGATACATAGCATCCCTAATTGCTGAAGGAATACCAATCAAAACAACAATGAGAATTCAAATCCCACTAGTCAGACTGGGCATTCTCACAAGTCTACAAACAATAGATGCAGGAGAGAGCCGGCAGGTGAGGTGACCCCACTGCATGTTCAATGGAAATGGACTTGACAACAGCCACTAGAAAGCACAGCCTCTGCATGTCAAAAACAAAACAAAACAAAAACAAAAATAAACCTCTCAAGGGAGCCAGTCCTAGGATCAGACATCCCCACATCTGGGCCGATATCCTGAGAAAGTAATCGTTCAAAAAACATGTGCACCCCAACCTTCACTGCAGTTCTACTTACAACAGCCAAAACATAACCTGCAAAATGTCCACTGACAGATTAAAGGTTAAAGAAGATATCTTACATATAGACAATGGACCATCACTCAGATGTGGAAAAGAGCCACTGAAATTATGTCACTGGTTGCTAGGAGGATGGACCTTGAAGGATCGTACACTAAGTGAAATCAGCCAGACTGAGGAAGACAATAGCCTTTGATGTCCCTTGTCGGAAAAATTTTTAATGCGATACAAAGAAACTAAGTTATAATGCAAAAAGAGACTCTGAGAATTCAAACAGAGGGTTCCAGTAAAAAAAAAAAGGGGGGGGGGCGGCGGGGATAAATTCAGAAGTAGGGACTCACATGTACACAGAAATCTGTAGGTGCGATAGGCAATGCTAAAGGCTTCTCTCTTTCTTCCCTACCACATGTATACAGAAATCTGTAGGTGTGATAGATGCTCAAGAAGGACCTGGTGTTCATCAAGGGGAACTTTGCTTGAGCTTCTGCAATATTCTCTATGGTGAAAGAATGCAAAAGGAGCAGATACACTGTGTATATATGTCATAACGGAATCAGGCAGTGGTACACTAACAGCAAGCACAAAACTGCAAACAGGCTGCACTCAGACATAGCTTCATCATGAGAGTAAAGAGAACCAAAAGAAAAAAATCAATGCCTAATTTATTCCCTGTGACCTCTCTAATTTGGGCTGCTATCCCATCCCTGGAGCCTGAGCAGACTTGTGTCTCAAGTTTGGACTGGGGTGGGGTCAAGAATACAACCAAAATATTTTTAAAAAGATAGGTAACCTTGTGATTTTGACCCTGTAAGGTACAATAGCCAAGACTGGGAATCAAACCAATTGTAGAAGCACAGCTGAATTGATACAGACTATGGGGTACATGTTAGCATATTGAAAAGCAGAGACATTACTTGGCCAACAAAGGTCCGTCTAGTTGAGGCTATGGTTTTTCCAGTGGTCATGTATGGATGTGAGAGTTGGACTGTGAAGAAAGCTGAGCACTGAAGAATTGATGCTTTTGAACTGTGGTGTTGGAGAAGACTCTTGAGAGTCCCTTGGACTGCAAGGAGATCCAACCAGTCCATTTTGAAGGAGATCAGCCCTGGGACTTCTTTGGAAGGAATGATGCTAAAGCTGAAACTACAGTACTTTGGCCACCTCATGCAAACAGCTGACTCATTGGAAAAGACTGTAATGCTGGGAGGGATTGGGGGCAGGAGGAGAAGGGGATGACAGAGGATGAGATGGCTGGATGTCATCACTGACTCGATGGACGTGAGTTTGAGTGAAAGCCATGAGTTGGTGATGGACAGGGAGGCCTGGTGTGCTGCGATTCATGGGGTCGCAAAGAGTCGGACATGACTGAGCGACTGAACTGAACTCAACTGAACTGAAAGCAAACTAAGTTACAGACATGCAGAGTTAGGAGCAGCCAAAAAAAAAAAAAACCACCAAAGTAGGAATGCTCAGGCCTGCTCACTCTGGTCTTTATCTTCTTTGTTTTCAGGAAAGAAACGAAAAAAACTCACTCTTTTTTTTTTTTTTCTTTTCACTCCAACAAATTCCCCGATCATTTTATTTCTTCCATATCAATGGAGAAAGGGAAATACTTGTCATTCTTGTTCCTGTCTGGCTGAGAACAAAACCTCAGTTTTGCTCTGTTTGAAAATCATCAGTTGTTGTCCAGGGGCCGATCTTTTCTCCTACTTCAAATTTTCCTTAAGAGACATGAATCCCAAGAAATCTTTCCTGGGGTGAAGAGGGATCAGGTGGTCAATCTTTCGTTACTTCTTCAACGATGACATGGGACTCATAGACCCTATCTAAACGGGATCATGGAGCTTCTTAATTATATTGTTCAAATGTTCTATATTTTTACTATTTTTTGGTAAGTATTTAAGAACCTAAGATAGCAATAGCTGAAAGTGTAAAAGTTTCATATATAACATATATTTTATATAATGCAAAATTCTTAATATAAAAATTCTATATATAACATCAGCATATTTTAGTTCTGTCAGTTTTTGCTTTTATTTTAAAGCTGTGCTTTAGATGTGTACAAATTTAAAATCTCTATATCATTTTGGTGAAAAGACGCTATTAGTCATGAAATGGTAATTCTTTTTTTCTAATGCTTTAAAGATAATTTTTGTTATCAATATAGCTATACTATGCAAAATTGTATATTTGCAGTTGTCAGTTATAGAGAAAAATTGGCAGTAACAAAAATGTTTAACAATAAAATATTGATATACAAAGATAATATATTTCATATTTGAAACACTATGCAATTAAATAAAATAGCATTATATATTATAAATTTCATAAAGAAAAATGAAAAGTAGAAAATAACTTGCATATACTGATACTATTTTTGTACATCCTAGATACACATGTGAATGTATGTAAAGCAAATAGCCTGATATTATCCACCAAGAATGTAATATTGGTTACTTTGAGGTAAAGGAATTATGAACAGTTTCTAATATATTTTTCTCTTTTAAAAATATATTTCCATGTCAGAAGTTAATTTCTTTTGAATAATGAACATGCTGCTTTCATTAATGGGAATACAATATAGCTTTTTATTTGACAAAAATAAGAACTCCTCCCTTATTCTATAGCTTTTTGTAGCTGGAGAAAAAGGAATTTTGAGCTAGAGAAACTCTTGTTTGTAAAAATATTGTATTTTAAAACGTGTCCATTATGCTTTCTTTTATGGGAGCAATTTTTTTAAAAGAATAAGGTGACTACTCTGTTATATAAACTTAAATTTCTAAAACACAAATATCTGGGGAGAATAAGAACCTTGCATTCATTTTTTCAGCAACAAAAGTAATGATAAACTCAGAAAGGAATGTGAAATAATGAATTTTAGAAATCCTATTTCAAGCTGTTATATTTCAGAAAGACAGAGTGAAGGACAGAATTTCGGAAATTCAAATGCAAGAGTTTTTTTTGAACCATGCATCTAGGGAAATCCCTTAAAATTTGAACAGCTAAAGGAGAATGCTTTCTTTAGAAAGTATTATTTTGTTAGTATCCTCTTCAGAGGTTAGAAGATGAGCAGCAACATGATGAAGCTGCCACTTGGTGGAGCTAGAATACTATGAAATTCCAATATACTGTTTCAGCTGAATTCTTGGGAAAATATGGTTTAATGGCAAAATTTGAGACTAATGCCCCCAGTTGCCAACTATTGGAATATGTAGCCTCTGGGAAAGCCTGTTTTTATGGTTCTTTATTATTGTGCCAGAGTTTAAGTAAATGTCAAATTTATTGGGCACAAATGTCTTTTGCCTGTTGCAGTTATTACATTATAGTCTTTTTTTCCCCAATAAACATTAAAAAATTAAAGTATGGTTAACTTCAGGTATACAGCAAAGTGATTCAGTTTTACATACATACATGTAAATTCTTTTTCAGATAAATAAACAACAGGGACTTAATATATAGAACACGGAATTATATTCATCATTATCTTTTTTTTTTCTTTTGTCCATCATATGATGATCTTAGTTCCCCAACCAGAGATTGAACCTGTGTGCCCTGCATTGGAAGCATGAGTCTTAACCACTGGACCACGAGGGAAGTCCCAGTATAGTCTTTTTATCAAGCTGAATTCAACACTGTAACTCCTTCTACTCCAGGGTTCTGATAAATGGGTATATTATCTACTGATTGGATGATGTCTTAGCTCATTTTTTACGGCACGTAAAAGTCCATGATTATTTATTATTGCTGTGTCAGTTACTCTAGGATCAAAACGGGCTTTTAAGTGGCTTATGATGCTGAAAACAAAATGCTGAATGGGTGGTACACAAGAGTTTGTTGGCAGGTACCAGCCTTGGGGACTCCCTGGGCAGATAGGTATTTTATTGACCAACACTTTGAAGGTAGCATTTTCAGGTGGCCACCAATAAAGGCACTGCAGATATGGGAAATCCTTCCCAGGAGTAAACTGACCTCTTTTGGAAAACTCTGTATCACAACCTTTCTTACTTTGATCTTCCCTGAATTGAAAAATCAAAGACAGATTTTTATATTTATATATATGTATGCATAGGTCAGTTTTATGCTTTTATCAAAGTTATGTTTTGCCAACCTTTCCTCTCAGGCAGTGGATACATTCTAAAAGAATTGATTCTAAAATAAGACCAATATCTTTCATACTTGCAATGTCTTAGGTAAGAGAAAACCATCGCATATTTTGACTCATTGAATGGGATGATGAAATTTATGCACATGTGGATGATTATGACATGTGAAAAAGAATAATCAAGTGTTGTTTTAATGATTTTTTAATTTTCCTTGGTTATAATACTCTCATATCTGTATTTTTTTCTTTTTTTCATAGAAGACTTGTTATTTTTTTGTTTGTTTGTTTTTTGCAGTGAGAAGATTTCATTTGACTCTGTAGGTGACCCTTTTTGGGAGAAGCATGGAAATAGGATAATTAACCTTCTATTATTGTTAGGAGAGGTCCAGGTTTTGTGGGACTTGACCTTGAAGCCCTATACAGTTTAGTACTCTTTTTATATAAAAGGATACACCATTACAAATGCTGAATTAGGTATGAAAGTCCACATTTATTTAAAATTGAAAGTGTAGAAAAGCTGAGAAAAAAACCCTAAAACATCACAAGATCTAGAGAAATAATATTTTTGCTAATTAACTGCCAAGACACTTGTGTAATAATTTTCTGCAGACTATCTTCTGACTCCAAATATTGGCAAGTTTGTTCTTTTTCTACTCTTCAGTCCTGGAAGCCATACCCAAGTTCATATCCCTGTATGACTTCTGTCTCTCATCTTAGCAAAATCATGCTGGATAACTCACTACAGTGGGCAGACAGACCATTTGGAATCCATTTGTATATCAGGATAATACAATCCAATAATAACTGCGCAGAGGAGTGACTAAAAGCCACATAAATAACTCCCACTAAACTCAAACTAAATGCATCTTCCACTAAACTCAAATGTATCTCCAGCTCAACACCCCAGGCTTTCTGGCAGGGTCTGAGGCAAATGAGAAGCCTGTAATGTAACCTTTATTAGCTCCACAGTAATTCTAGCTTTAGTAAGGTATCCCATCATAATGTACCTCAAGTGGTTAAAACTGTCACTGTCTTTAGGGTGATTAAAAATCCAGAAACCACTAATGATAATGATACAATCAAGGGACAGGAAGTTGGGGTAAAAATATTTTTAAAAATCCTTGTGTAAATGAGAACATGCACATAGAGATGTTGACGTCAATATGCTACTTTTTAAGAATTGCTTGTTGGCTTTAATCAAGGCTCCTGAAGGCAATAAGGGCACTAGGACTTTCCTTTTCCTTTTTTCATTGGAGTATAGTTGCTTGACGCTGCTGTGTCAGTTTTTTGCTGTATAGCAAAGTGAATCAGCAACATTTATACGTATATCTGCTCTTCCTTGTATTTCCTTCGCACTTAGGTCACCACAGAGCATTGAGTAGAGTTCCCTGTACCACTCAGTAGGTTCTCATGAGTCATCTATTCTGTGCATAGCAATATGTACACATCAATCCCAATCTCCTGATCTATCCCTGTCCCCCTCTTCCCTCCTTGTCATCTATATGTTTGTTCTCTACTTCTGTATCTCTGTTTCTGCTTTGCAAATGAGTTCATCTATACCATTTTTTCTAGATTCTACATGTATGTATTAATAGACTGTATTTGTTTTACCCTTTCTGAAAAAATTCACGCTATAACAGACTCCTGGTCCTTCCATGCCTCTGCAAATGGCACGATTTCATTCTTTTTTATAGCAGAGTAATGTTCCATTGCATATCTGTATATCTTTTTTATCCATTCCAGAGCTTTGGTTCTTACTTATTTTTCTGATTCATTGTCATTTGTTCAATATACTATTAGAAAGTATCATTTAAAATTTTGTTTGAAAGGCACAGATACTTTCCTATTATTTAATTTTTATTCCTAACCTATCAGAAAGATCTGCAACTCCAATAGAGAGATCATCAGTTGTTTTACAAAGCTTATCCATCCACATTGTTGAAAGACTCTCCCTTTTAATGATCCGATAAAAATAACTCAGACCAAAACCAGCACAGCTTTGTATCAAATACAAAATTTCGTTTGGCTTGATGCTGTAAGAAAAGCATCTCTTTCCTCCTTAGCAGATGACTATACAGGTCCAACTTTTGTTGAAATAAATCCATAGTAATCTTAATAGTCAATGCTTATCAACTGCTGGTGATGAGCCAGGCACTTAGCTAACTGCTTTACACGTGTTCCATGTTTAATCGTCCAGACAGATCTCTGAAGTAGCTACTATTTACAGATGAGGAGACTGAAGTTTAGAGAGTTTAGAAGACAAGTCTAGATGTGTGCAGTGTAAGTGGCAAGCCTGGTGTCTGAACACAGACTTTATTTTTTAAAATACTTTTATTTCTTTATTTGTTCTATTTCTGGCTCTGCTGGGTCTTTGGCGCTATGTGAGCTCTATCTCTAGATGCATCCAGCGGGGGATACTCTCTGCTTGTTTGCAGGCTTCTCATTGTGGCAGCGTCTTTTGTTGCACAGGCTCGAGGGCGTTTGGGCTTCAGTATTTGCAGCACGTGACTCAGTAGTTGCGACTCTGGGGCTCCAGAGCACAGGCTCAGCAGTTGTGGCACACGGCTTAGCTGCTCTGAGGCACATGGGATCATCCGGAATCAGGGATGGAGCCATGTCTCCTGCGTTGGCAGGTGGATTCTTTACTACTGAGCCACCAGGGAAGCCCTGAAAATGTAGACTTCAAAAAAAAAAAAAAAAACCTACCTTGCAATATTATTTCAGAAGCAAGGAAGACGTAGCAGGGGAGTTCAAAAAACTTGTAGATAGCCCTTGAATGACGACAACTTTGAAAACAGAGAAGCTCTAAATTTAAGAGAGAGAATAATGAGGAAAAGTCAGTAGAAGTCCAGCACTAGAGTCAAACCATGCACCTTTGTATTAATATTGAGAGAGTCAGTTCCTAAGCAGATTGATTAGGAGTCTAGGGGTCCCCAAGGAGAGAGGGATCTGGAATTCTCAAGGAGGAAGAAAGGACAAACTTTTTTTTTTCCTTCTCTACATTCCTTAGGATTATATAACAATAATGTGTCCTGCCTGAGGACAGTCTCTGGATTAAACCTTCTGGCTAATTCTGTTATCTTAAAATGTAAATTATGGGAGTAGGTCTGGTGAGGTCTTTATAACCTCCAGACAATTTTCTTTGGATTCATTGGAGAGCATATAACTTCATTGCTAACACTAGCAAGCGGGTACTCTCTCTGTCCCCTTCTGATGCATATGTCAGAAGCTTTCTCTATCTCCTTTATACTTTAATAAAACTTTATTATACAAAAGCTCTGAGCGATCAAGCCTTGTCTCTGGCCCTGGATTGAATTCTTCTCCGGGGGCCAAGAATCCTGGTGTCTTCGCGTCATTCAACAACAACCTTTCAATATCTTGGCCCCAACACTTACTAGCAGGTTTACTCCTGGCAAGTTACTTAAGCTTTCTGGGTTCCACTTTCCCATTCTGTCAAGCCCTGTCTTGAAAAGGTTATATTAAGAATTATCGATATCTGTCTTTGATTTCAAATAAAAATAAATATAGTAAGCACTTATGAAGTCCTAAAAAAAAAAAAGAAGAAGTTAATATGAATAAGGTGTGAAGATTTAATGCAGTGATACAAAGATTTTAAACCAGTGCCTGGTATAGTAACCCTAAAAAAATTGTAACTCACCACTGTCCATTAATATTTAAGATAATTTGTCCTTCAAAATAGACTATTATTTTGAGTGATGCTAAGGAAATAATATAAAATGATTTCTCTATCTTTCCTACTTTTGTATTATGTTTATTATTTGGCTAAGTACCCTGTAGGTATATTGGAGAGTGCATTTGTATAATATTTATAGCAATATTATAATATCAATGTAAAAATCTATTTTAGTATCAATCAGTGTAATACACCACATTAACAAATTGAAAAATAAAAACCATATGATTATCTCAATAGATGCAGAGAAAGCCTTTGACAAAATTCAACATCCATTTATGATAAGAACTCTCCAGAAAGCAGGAATAGAAGGAACATACCTCAACATAATAAAAGCTATATATGACAAACCCACAGCAAACATTATCCTCAATGGTGAAAAATTGAAAGCATTTCCTCTAAAGTCAGGAACAAGACAAGGGTGCCCACTTTCACCATTACTATTCAACATAGTTTTGGAAGTTTTGGCCACAGCAATCAGAGCAGAAAAAGAAAGAAAAGGAATCCAAATTGGAAAAGAAGAAGTAAAACTCTCACTATTTGCAGATGACATGATCCTCTACATAGAAAACAGTTCCCAGGAAAATAAAATTCTAAAAGTTTGTACCTTATTTATGCTTCACGTTGATTTAAAAAAATATTGCCACTATGTGAAAGAATTTCTGGTCCAGGTATGTTTCCGTGGATGTTATGACTTTTCAAAGCTTAATCTACTATTTATGTTATAAAATTATTAATACCTTGTATCTCAGCAGAAACAGTAATATAACATAATGAGAAAAGTTGCATCTCTGATCCTGATACTCTTAATAAACACATTATTCATTTTTATTCAATTTAACTGCAAATAGCTATATTGAAAACATTGCCAGAGGATACATTTCTATTTTAAGGTGACAGGAAAATAACTCCTGAAGAGTCATAAGCGAGAAACAAAATATAATTTGTATAGTAGATAGAAGAACATGAAAGATTCTGATATCTATGAATAACTGTATTTCCCAGAGGAGTAAACATTAATGGCTTTAATTACATTATAACTGCTCACAGAGCGAGCTCTTGCATGAGATAAAAATACCTGACAATGCATTACACTGTGCTTTCCTGTCAGTAACGTAGGATGCGTTAATGTGCATGCCATTTAAAGGCGGGCACTCCCTAAATGTAAACTAAGCCCTTAATAAGTGCCAACATGATGAAAAGCCACTCTTATAATTAGGTCAAATTCGATTCCATCCTGACCATTTTGCATCACGTTGAGGTTTAAGACAGGATTGTTTCTACAGAAGACTCCAGAAGTTTCTCTCTTAGGAATATTTCTTATTTCACAAATGGTATAAAAATAAACAAATGAGAATATTTTTCTTTTTTGGAAATTTCTTTCTACTGTATTGTTCCTATCATTTACTTGGAGAAACTCTCTGGACATAACCTGGTTTGTGGTTTGATGTAGGGATTTTCTTTTATTTCTTGGTCACAGCATTGGAATTTCTATTTACCCCATCACCATTGATCCAAGAGACTCTGTTAATAGATGCATTATGGGACTTCACTGGCGATTCAGTGGTTAACACTGCATGCTCCCAAGGTGGGGACCTGACCTTGGTCATAGGTCGTGGCACTAAAATCCCACATGCCCTACATGGTGTGGCCAAAAAAAAAAAAAGATGCATTTTGCAGTTTCCTTCTGTGTGTGTTAGTCGCCCAGTCGTGTTTGATTCTTTGTGACCCCGGGGACTGTGGTCCTCCAGGGATTCTCCAGGCAGAGACACTGGAGCAGGTTGCCTTTCCCTTTTCCAGGGAATCTTCCTGATGCAGAGATGGAACCCGGGTCTCCTGCACTGCAGGCAGATTCTTCTGAGCCACAGTTTTCTTAGGTAATAATTAAAATGACTCAGACTAATTAAAATAATTAAAATGACTCAGTAGTAGTCTAAAAAGTTTTGTCAAGGATTTTCAGATCTCATTGGAAAAAAATTTACTCACATGTTAAATGACTAAGTTCTCTATGATTTCTTAATTTATTTTGTTTTTAATAGTTTTAGAGAAGAGGCATCTTAGTTGGGCAAATCTAGACCTCATAGAACTTTCAGGATTATGATGTTTTTATATCCATCTAGTCATCTGAGTTTAGGCTAAACATTTTGCATAATGGATTTTATTGAGATTTTGTGATGAGTCCATCTGTCATCAGACTCACTGTATTTCATTGTGTTGATTCAAATTTCCTTGATACCTTTCAGAGTCCATTAAGTTCTTCCAAAGCCATACATTTCATCGTTGACACAAATCAGTCAGGTAATATAAATCAGTGAAGCGGGTGAGGGGCACAGTGGTGAACTAGAGGCTCATCCTATGTTCAGTGGGAACAACTGACAGCCGTGTAGTACCCACTGATAAGGTGTGGTACCCCCTGAAAGCAGACCTGATGATTGAAAAATCTGTTTCTTAGATTTTTTACTGTAACTGATTTTTTTAAAAAATTATTGAAATATCATTGACGTATAATGTATTAGTTTCAGGCATGCTGTGCTGTGCTCAGGTGCTCCAGTCGTGTCTGACTCTTTGTGACCCTGTGGGCTGCCACACCAGGCTGTCCATGGGATTCTCCACGGCAAGAGTACTCAGTGAGTTGCCCTCCCCACCTCCAGGGGATCTTCCTGACTCAGAGATCGAACCTGCATTTCCTGAGTCTCCTGCATTACAGGCAGATTCTTTACCTGTTGAGCCACTAAGGAAGCCCCCAATTTCAGGTATACATATATTCTTTTTAGATTTTTTCCAAATCTTTTTTTAATGTTTTTTTAATGTAAACTCAGTTTTTTAATGTTTTTTAGTGTAAACTCAGACAATTAAATGTAAGCAACTAATTCAAATAAAAATATAAAAAACCAAAGATACCAATGCCTGCTAGCCTTCTATGACATCTATATAAGGAATTTGAAGATTAAAAAATCTGTCAGTCTCTCCACTGCAAAACAACTAGCCAAATTAGCATATTGTTCCAGCCTCATATTCTGCTATGCATTTAACTTCCAGCTATTTTCTAAAATTAATGCAATTGTAGTTTAGCTGCATATGTTTTTATACAACAGTACAGTATAGCACAGCAGTGACAATGTGCCATATTCAAAGAGGAAAGATAAGTGAGAAATTTACCCCATTAATGATGATCTGCCTCTCCTGTTTATTTAAACCTTTGGCATCTGTGTTGCTGGGGGATTAAGGAACAGATGGGGAGTTGTGATTTCACAGCACAGAATTTCAGTGTCAATGCTGCCTCTAACTCCAGGTGCCCCTTGGCAAAAACAGTCAACCTGTGTTATAGGATCTGGTTTTGAAAAGCCACTCAAAACAATAAAGACAACTTGCAAACATAAAATGGTGCTTAAAAGTTTAAATTGTAGAGGATTTAATTCTGGATGAAACAACTTTTGCTTCATAAAAATAATTTTGTGTATAGTTAATATGGATCATTACAGGGAAAGGCAGAAACAGTCGTCAGTTCAGTTCAGTTCAGTTGCTCAATTATGTCCAGCTCTTTGTGACCCCATGTACTGCAGCACACCAGGCCTTCCTACCCATCACCAACTCCCAGAGCTTACTCAAACTCATGTCCATGAGAGCCGGTGATGCCATCCAACCATCTCATCCTCAATAGTCCTCTTCTCCTCCTGTCTTCAATCTTTCCCAGAATCAGGGTCTTTTCCAATGAGTCAGTTCTTCCCATCAAGGTATTGGAGTTTCATCTTCAACATCAGTCCTTCTAATGAATATTCAGGACTGATTTCCTTTAGGATTGACTGGTTGGATCTCTTTGCTGTCTAAGGGACTCTCAAGAGTCTTCTCCAGCACTACAGTTCAAAAGCATCAATTCTTATAAGACATGTGAAAACCTATCTCCATTGATGAAATTCTGTATCACTGCCCTGTGAATGCCTGATGCAGATTTAAGAGTGCAAAGAAAAGAATATAGAGGTCAGAGTGAAGCACACAATTGAGAACAAGTCAGCAAGCAGTAGAATTAAATGAGGAACAGATTCACTTAGGATGAAAGTGGAAGATATTGGCCAAATGTTAGCAAGATACTTTTTAGTAATTTCCAGTGTTAAGAGGTAAATTGTTTAACAAAAGTAATGATCACCTTTTAAATCAATAATGTCTACCTGTAACTTACTGATTGAGCAATATTAATTTTGCAACATGTGACCTTGGAATAGATTTTCTCCCACCTCCTGTGAGATCAAATATAAATTAAGCACAAGATGCAACTTGGTTAGCTTGGCAGTGGGTAAACGTGGCCTTGGTTAGCTTGGCAGTGAGTAAGCATGGCCTTGGCTAGCTTGGCAGTGGGTAAGCATGGCCTTGAAAGGCTTGCCTGTCTGCTCTAGGCATGAATCCAGCTCTGCTTCACACTAGGTAAGTTGGGAAAATATTTCACTTTTCCAGCCCTCCGTTTCCTTAACAAGTGGAGGCAACAATGTTATTTATATCATGGGATCCTTGCCATGTTTATAGAAAAGAGTCTATGTTGCCATGTATACAACAGCACCAGGCTCACAACAAAGGCTAAGTGGTGACTGCAATTACTAATACGAAGCGAGTGTCCCTGCCAGTCCAGGTCTGGTCTAAGTACAGTGAGAGGAATCTGATCTTAATTGATTCCCTCAATAAGTGCTCAATAAGCAATAACAGAAGCAAGGTACAGAATTGACACAGTATTGGAACACACGAGTCAGACACGATTGAAGTGACTTACAGCACAGAACATCGGTGGTATATGTATTACTTTGCAAGGAAAAGAAAGCTGGATGTGTGTCCTAGTATTTTAAATAATATTAAAGAGGATTCAAATAATCACTAAAAGGATGCTTCTATTTCTATTTGCAGTGATTGAAAAGAACAATTTGAAATGCACTTATATTGCATGAGGAGATACCTGGAGCAAAACTGGAACCTGGTGTGACACACTGAAATAAAATTATACAATGATTTTGAGAATCTTTCTCTGGAGAGTTTGTAATTTATATCTCTTAGGTGGGTTGTAGACCCTGAGGGTTGGAACTGTTAGCATGAGGTTAATCATTCTACCAGTATTTTATTTTTGTCTCATGGCAAAAATGTTTTATCTTCAATATAAAATGTGAATAAGAATAGAGATGTTATTGGGCTTCCCTCATGCCTCAGATGGTAAAGAATCCACCTGCAATGCAGGAACCCGGGTTTGATCCCTGGGTTGGGACGATCCCCCAGAGAAGGGAATGGCTACCCACTCCAGTACTCTTGCCCGGAGAATCCCATGGGTAGAGGAGCCTTGCAGGCTGCAGTCCTTGGGGTAGCAAAGAATCAGACATGACTGAGCAACTAACTCTTTCAAAGAAAGAGATGCTGTTAAAAATAGCTTGCAGATTAAAATGAGCAATTAGCAGTAACACTTTTCACTTAAAATAATATGAACAATTGTGGCCTACTACAAACTTTTAAGCATTAGTCTTCATGGGAACATAAAAAGAAACAGACCACTTGGTGGTAGTGAGGTTATAAATTCACAGTGTATGCCTCGAATAACTAAATGCTTTCAACCTGGGGGTTGAAAATGTAGTCTCTGGGACAAAGATCAGAAGTTCCCATAAGTGAATCTGGCTAACAATTTATGATAGAAATATGTAGTGACAGACTACAGAGTCTGAAATATAACTTGGAAACAAATTCCAGGTGCAAAGCAATTTGAGATTCACAGCTGAACATTTGTGAAATCGCCGAAGAGCATACTTTATGATGGAATCAAGGGAAACGACTGTACTGACATGTCTCTTTATTTTCCTGGGAGTAAATGTCTTATCAGGAACTTCCATGGATCCAGAGGGCAAGACCACGTCAAGAGTGGTTGGCATGCTTTACCCAGTGATGTGTTTTATTATTCTGAATAGCTATGGAGAAAGGAGGGATATTGGATCCTAAGGACATCTTAAACACACAAAAGATATATTAGATATGGCAGAACAGCTGAACTCAAGAGCATTTTGGCAGACTGGAAGTGGCAGACAAGTGATAGACCCGGCCACACGTGTAAAAATCTAAGAAATGAAATGGGTAGAATTCAATCGTGCAACCAGTTGCAGAAAACCTGAAAAAACAATGTGGGTTAGTCAACACTTAGTGAGTGCCCTTTACTAGGGATTGAGGGGAAGGTGGACAGAGGAGTCGGCCTGTTGGGGGAGAAGAGGCCAGTTCCACCTGTGGGTGGGGGCAAGGTCACTGGCCCGGTCGTCTGGGGGGTGCTGTCTGTTCTAGTGAGACCAGAGTTGCCAAGCCAGTTGACTTCCTGTGAGCCAGCTAATGCTGTTTTAGACAGGAGGAACTGTTCTTTCTATAATGGAAATGTTGAAAAATACTGAAACTGTTGGAGTGAATATGTGCTTATAACTGAGCACAAGCTATTGCCTCTTTACTGACCCTGTTATACATTGTCCAAGGACTGTCTTCATGTACCCTGAATATTTATATAATCATTATTTTCAAAATTGACTCACTTTTCCACTAAAGAAAGCTCATGCAACTTTCATGAATGGAAAGCTAGTGTTGCTAGTCATAAATATTTGGTAACTTTACTTAAAAGTAAAATCAACTGCGACTTTCCCAGCTGTCCAGTGGCTCGGACTCCGAACTCCCAATCCTGGGGGCCTGGGCTCGAGCCTTGTTGGAGACCCAGATCCCACGTGCCACAACTAGGAACCCGGGGCAGCCAAATAGATAAATAAATATTAAAAGAATAAAAGGCAATGGAAATAAAAAGAAATGTCATTAAATTCTAGCTAACTTCTGTGGCTTGTTGAAAGCTCTCATTCTGAGGCAAATGCTCTGTTTAATATAAGTGCATGTCCAACTGTCTGTGACTCCTTGGATGGGGGGGCGCCAGGCTCAAGATTACTGGAGTGGGTTGCCATTTCCTCCTTCAGGGGATCTTGCCTGCTCGGGGGATCAAATCTGTATCTCTTGTGGTTCCTGCCTTGGCAGGCGGATTCTTTACCATTTGAGCCCCTGGGAAGGAAGGTCCCTAATATAAGCATAAAAAATGCTATATCCTTTTATCTGGCAAAATGTACATACTTCTGTGAATATATACTGGAGATTTGTTTATACTGAACCAAAGACCTATGTTCTAGGTTACTTATTGAAGTATTGTTTGACATAGCAAAGATTAGAACAAAATAAATTCTCATTGATAATGATTACCGAAAAGCTATAATGCATCCATACCATAGAATATAATGCAGCTACTAAAACTCTGCAGAAGATTTTTAGGTAGATTTAATGTATAAAAATGTTCATTGGTAATTTATGGCCATGCACATTGATTTTTATATATTTATGACATGTATGGAAATTTCTTAGCCTGCCAGGCTCCTCTGACCGTGGAATTTTCCAGGCGAGAATACTGAAGTGAGTTGCCATTTCCTACTCCAGGGATCTTCCTGACCCAGGGATCAAACCCACGTCCTTCACATCTACCTGCATTGACAGACAGGTTCTTTACCACTAGCGCCAAATTAGTGATCGCACCTTTCGGGGGCCGAGGGTGGGGACGCGGGCTGGGGCGGGGCAGAGGGAGCCTTGTTTGCACTGTGTGTCCTTTGGGCACTCTCTCGGTCATAAAAGAGCAGTTCAGAGCACAGGCTTGTCTGGGTTCAAATCCTTGCTGTGCTGCTTACCAGCTGCATGACCTGGAGCAAGTTCTGTCTTATATTTTAAGCTGTAGAATGGACATATGAATTGTATTCACCTTACAGAATTATGATGCAGGTGAGACAAAACATGTGAAAAGTGTTTAGAACAGTGCCCAGCATATAGCAAAGCTATACAACACTTGCAATTATTTTCATCATTGTTCCCTGTATTTATTTGATTGACTAAAAAGCAAATACTTAAAATTTTTAAATCTTTTTATTAAAGCATAGTTGATTTACAATGTTTCAGGTGCACAGTAATGTGATTCCATTATAACATATATATATACACATATATATATTCTTTTTCATACTTTTTTGTCATTAAATGTTGTTACAAGATATTGAGTACAGTTTCCTTGGGCTATACAGTAGGCCCTTATTGGTTATCTATTTTATATAGTGGTGGTCTGTATTTGTTAAATCCCTAATTCCAAATTTATGCTCCCTCTCCTTCCCCTAAAACATGCTCTTTTTAAAAAGAGCTTTGCCGAGTAAGACTTGACACCTGTGACATTCTGCATGTGATAATTAGAAGGAATGAATACATTTAGTCCTGTGCAGGATGCCAAACCCTCAGAAACTGAGAGCTGGCTGCATTCATCATAGGGCGGTATTGATTGCACTCTGCTGCTATTTTTATATAAGGCATTTGAGCATCTGTGGATTTTTGTATCCATAGTGGGGCTCCTGGAACCAAGCCTCCCGCAATAGCAAAGGAGGACTGGAAACCAAAAGGAGAATTTCTGCCTCGCTCTAATATTCACGGTTATTTAGTATATGGTCTACAGTTGTGCCTAAAAATCATCTTTGCTAAAAAAAAACCTATTCCTTGGAGCTCTGCATAAAAGAGTCAATACTGAATAATATCCCATTCTGCATAGGTTTATTCTTTGCTCCATTTCTGAAACACATCACTGTGGAACATTTTTGTCACTTGCTTGCCTTTTTTTTTTTTGACCAGCTAGCAACCTCCATGTTTTCTTGTCCAGTGTCTTTTACCCCTAGGATCAGAACCTATGGGCAGCTCGTAAAATCAATTTCAGTTCAGTTCAGTCGCTCAGTTGTGTCCGACTCTTTGCGACCCCATGGGCTGCAGCACGCTAGGCTTCCCTGTCCATCACCAACTCCTGGAGTTTACTCAAACTCACGTCCATTGAGTTGGTGATGCCAACCAATCATCTCATCCTCTGTCATCCCCTTCTCCTCCTGCCTTCAGTCTTTCCCAGCATCAGGGTCTTTTCACATGAGTCAGTTCTTCGCAACAGGTGGCCAAAGTATTGGAGTTTCAGCTTCAAAATCAGTCCTTCCAATGAATATTCTCCTTGCAGTCCAAGGGACTTTCAAGAGTCTTTTCCAACACCACAGTTCAAAAGCATCAATTCTTCAGTGATCAGCTTTCTTTATAGTCCAACTCTCACATCCATACATGACCACTAGAAAAAACCATAGCTTTGACTAGATGGACCTTTGTTGGCAAAGTACTGTCTCTGCTTTTTAATATGCTTGTCTAGGGTGGTGATAGCTTTTCTTCCAAGAAGCAAGTGTCTTTTAATTTCTGTGGCTGCAGTCACCATCTGCAGTGACTTTGAACCCCCCATCCAAATAAAAAAAAATAAAGTCTTTCACTGTTTCCATTATTTCCCCATCTATTTGCTATGAAGTGATGGGACTGGATGCCATAATCTTAGTTTTCTGAATGTTGAGCTTTAAGCCAACTTTTTCACTCTCCTCTTTTCACTTTCATCCAGAGGCTCTTTAGTTCTTCGTCTTCTGCCATAAGGGTGTGTCATTTGCATATCTGAGGTTATTGATATTTCTCCCGGCCATCTGATTCCACCTTGTGCTTCATCCTGCTGGCATTCACATGATGTACTCTGCATATAAGTTATATAAGCAGGGTGATAATATACAGCCTTGATGTACTCCTTTCCCTAATTTGGAACCAGTCTGTTGTCCCATGTCCAGTTCTAACTATTGCTTCTCGACCTGCAACAGTTTAAAGAATAGAATAGCAACGATCAGAGTATATACCAGTAAAGCTAAGTACTGTTTTATGAAACTTTTGCCTCTTCCTACCCACCAGAAAAAAAAAAAAAAGTCTGAAAATGTCACCTATTTCTGAAAGCCCAGTAACAATAGGGGACATTCAGGGGGTGATGGTGCAGGCCTTTACTGTGTGTTTGAGGATCAAATCACACTGAACCAGATATTCTCTGGAGCAAGTTGGCATCTCCAGTAATCCTGGAACTGCCACAGCCACAGGAGACCCGAAATAGTCTCTAGACTGTGTATCCCCACAGCCTCAGGAAATAATGGAAGAACTGGAGGGAAGATCAGAATTTATCAACCAGAAGTTTGGGTCTATAACTGGGAAACAGGAAACTAAAGACCCAGCCACTCTGTACAGTTGGTTGCTTTCCCGCCTGAAATGAGCATGTGTCAAGCAGGGTCTCGTGTAATGTGCTCTCAGATTTAATATGGCACTCTATTTTATTGTCTTTTGTGGAATATCAAAATATCAGTTGACAATCAAAATTTCTTATATATTTGAATGTTTAAAAATCTTGGTGTATTTAAACTTTTTTTTCATATTCCTCCATGTATTGGGTAGTTTCCTCTGTGTGAAAACTTGCATGTCTCTCCTAACTATAAGAAAAATTAGAGAAACTTTAGAGAATAGAGAAAAACACAACGCAAAATTAACATAGCAAACACTACAGAGAGATTAGGAAATTAGAGAACAAAGGAAAAAAAGTAAAATTTACCCATAATGTCCACCCTTAAGCAATAAATGCTGTTTTGTGTATTTCCTTCTAGTTCATGTTTGTGTGCACATATATATATAGATGATTCTTTTTTTTACTATTGCCAACAATTTGACAGGTAGCCGTATATGTAAATATTCACCAGTACATTTGAAGAAGGAAATGACCATTCTAAAGTCTTGTTTATTACATTGCCAAATATCTTTCCAGGAAGCTTGCATAATTTACATGGTCATCAATAATACCAACAGTGTATTGTATTCCAGTAGATTCTTGTCAGTATTAACTGTTTGAATATTTGCTAATTTGATGGCAGGAAATGTCATTAATTTTTAACTTTTTGACCTTGAGAGATGTAGAATTCAGTAGTGTATTTGTTAGCCAGTCTGGAATCAAGACTGCCGGGAGAAATATCAATAACCTCAGACATGCAGATGACACCACCCTTATGGCAGAAAGTGAAGAGGAATTAAAAAGCCTCTTGATGAAAGTGAAAGTGGAGAGTGAAAAAGTTGGCTTAAAGCTCAACATTCAGAAAATGAAGATCATGGCATCTGGTCCCATCACTTCATGGGAAATAGATGGGAAAACAGTGGAAACAGTGTCAGACTTTATTTTGGGGGGCTCCAAAATCACTGCAGATGGTGACTGCAGCCATGAAATTAAAAGACTCTTACTCCTTGGAAGGAAAATTATGACCAACCTAGATAGCATATTGAAAAGCAGAGACATTACTTTGCCAACAAAGGTTCGTCTAGTCAAGGCTATGGTTTTTCCTGTGGTCATGTACGGATGTGAGAGTTGGACTCGGCAGAAGGCTGAGCACCGAAGAACTGATGCTTTTGAACTGTGGTGTTGGATAAGATTCTTGAGAGTCCCTTGGACTGCAAGGAGATCCAACCAGTCCATTCTGAAGGAGATCAGCCCTGGGATTTCTTTGGAGGGAATGATGCTGAAGCTGAAACTCCAGTACTTTGGCCACCTTATACGAAGAGTTGACTCATTGGAAAAGACTCTGATGCTGGGAGGGCTTGGGGGCGGGAGGAGAAGGGGACGACAGAGGATGAGATGGCTGGATGGCATCACTGACTCGATGGACATGAGTCTGAGTGAACTCCGGGAGTTGGTGATGGACAGGGAGGCCTGGAGTGCTGCAATTCATGGGGTTGCAAAGAGTTGGACACAACTGAGCGACTGAACTGAACTGAACTGATTCCTCTTGGGATTGTTTGTTCATGTCCTTTCCCCTGGTTCTTGTGAGAGTATTAATAATTTCTTTTTATTTTTTGTATCTTGATTAAATCAATAAATTAAGGCCTTAATCTCTTACCACTTAAACTTGTGGCAAATAATTTTCCAGATACTTCTTTTATTCTTTTAGTTATTTTGGAGATTTTATACAGAAGTTCCAAAATTTTCTCCAAACTTATTTTTAAAATTTCTCTTCATAGTTTGTTCCATGGTTTTTATGTTTAGAGATTCCTTCTATCCTGTGATCAGAGAAGTTTTTTACTTATATTCTTGACTGGTTTTTGAAAAATGGCTTATTTTATTTTAAAAAATTATTTTTTGAATTGGTTTATTTTTTTTTAATTTATTTTTTTACAGAATTGGACTATAGCCACCAGGGTCCTCTGTCCATGGGATTTCCCAGGTGAGAATACTGGAGTGGGTTGCCACTTCCTTCTCCAGGGGATCTTCCTGACCCAGGGATTGAACCCAGGTCTCCTGTATTGCAGGCAGATTCTTTACTGTCTGAGCCATGAGGGAAGCTATTTTGGGAATTAGTTTATTTTAAATATTGAATTGTGTACTCCAGTTAGAATTAATTTTGCGTTGTTGCTTTAGGTAAGAATCTAAATTGGACCTAACAACGCCCTCATAATTAACTTACTGATTGACACTATTTGGTGAATAATTCTCTTCATTGATTGTGATACTGAATTCATCTATTTTATTATGTTTAATTATTTCATCTACTACTGTTTCATCCCTACTGTTTAGATGACAATTTTATATATTTTTGATGTCTGTTTGGAAATTTCCTATTCTACTTATTTACACTTTTATTTTTTCTAGATTTACAGAAGATTTACAAAGAAACACAGAGTTCCCTGATGTTCACTCAGCATCCCTCAATATTGACATTTTTCAAAACCATAGGACAATATTGTTGTTTAGTTGCTAAATTGTCTGACTCTTTTTGAGAACCCATGAACTGTAGCCCACCAGGCTTTCTGTCCATAGGATTTCCAGTCAAGAATATTGGAGTGGGATGCCATTTCCTTCTCCAGGGGATATTTCTGATGCAGAGATCAAACTTGTGTCTCTGCATTGGCAGGCAGATTCTTTATCACTGAGCAACCAGAGTGCTCAGGACAATTATTAGAACTAAGAAATCAACACTTGAATATTGTTAAGTAAACATCAGATTTTCTTTGGATTTTCCCAGTTCTTTCCCTGATCCTCTCTTGTTTATCACAGCTTTTTGGTAAACTTGAGAACTATGCTAACTTTTTGTAGAAAATGTCTTATTGAGATTTTGGATTGGAATTTTTAAACATGTAGATAAATTTGTTAAGACTAATCTCTATGATACTTAAATTTCTGGACCACAGTATCTAGTTCTGTAACTAATGGCTTCAGAAAACATTTGCAACCTTTCTATAAGCTACTTACTTCCTAGATTAAATTTCTGCTGTTGTCTTCTGATTTGTCATCATCTTTCACATCTCTCACTCGCAGCTGCAGTTTCTCTTCCTTTAGGAGCTGTTTGGTGTTAAAGTTGTTTATGGGTAATTAAAATTTTAGGTAGGTAATCCTCTATTTGTTATATAATTTTGTTTACTCCATTTAGGTGTTTTTGCCTCTTATTTGTTTATTATGTTTTATTGACTTGCCTAGAATTTTCAAGATAATTGAAATTAGCAGAAAATAATAGAAAACAGTGAACTTATAAACACCTAATTGAACTACTCTTGCACTCCTGAAATATAAGAGGAGAACTAGAGAATGTTTTTTACTCAAATGAAGAGAGTTTTAGAAGAAAGGAGGGGTAAACAGTTTGCAATGCAGCTTATAGTTCAAATAAAAAGATAAGAGAAAATGAATCTTTGGATTTGTCAGTGGGGAGGTGAGAATATTTTGGTGGCATGATTGAAATGATGACCTGATTGGAAAGCTCTAAGAGAAAATGAAAGAACTGGGGAAGCCACCAAGCACAGACAAGCATTTTCAGGCATTTTACTTGAAAGGAAAAAGAAGTAGGGTTGTATTGAGAGAGAAAAGTATGAAAGTATGAAGAGAGGGTTGTTGTGGGAGAAAAGTATGAAAACAGGAGCTAACATGTCAAGTTTGCATGCTGATAGAAGTAATCAAGCAGAGAGAAGAGCAGATGCAGGGAGGAGAGGGAAGCTTGCTAGCAAAGTATTATTTTGGGGGAAGTGAATGTGGCATACAAGTGTAGTGACTGACCGCTGACAGAATTTGGACAATTCATCTAGGAAAGGCAGGGTTTCTGAACACAGATGCTGCCAGGTGGGTAAGTTGGGGGAGAGAAGTTCATGGAGGTTCTTTTCTGACTCTTTTTTTTTTTTTTTTTATTCAGCTAAGAAAGAGGATGGGGCAGGAGGTTTCCTAGATTGAAGAGAGAAGAGAAGATGTGAAGTCTTTGCTAGGAAAGTAAGAGCATGGATGAACTGTGGACAGGAGACATTGTTAGTGGGCTCCACGAAGGGCCCCTGATGTTAACAGGAAGGGATTGAAGCTGGGCTAGGTCAGTCTGCTTGAGTGATTTTTCCATCAGCTTTCATTTGCACAAGACCTTTGTAGCATCAGTGCATTGAATCAAGACTGGGGATATGCCAGGCAGTTAAATAAAACAGATGGACAAAAGAGTGACTACAGAGATTGACAATGAAATTTAAGGTACATTAGGGGAGATGTGAGGTCTGAAAATGAAAAGGACTGATGGATTCTCAGTAGATCAAATGATCAATTTTGATTTATGTTCTATTTGGAATTTATGTTGAAATATGAGGGCAAAAAGGGTTCTCAGGCCACTGCTTAGAGAAATGCCAGTCACAGATTAAAGGACCTCTGTCCAGTTTTCCACTTGATGAAGACTTGAGGTTTATGGATCCATAAACCAGGCTCAGGCAAGGTAGTCCCCAGTTTTAATACCCAAATCTGTAGAATTAATAACTCACAAAGAAGCAAATCTGAAAGTTCATTCTTGAATTATAAACTTTTTAAAAATGTTTCAGGATAATTTTTTAAACAGTTTTCAGACATCATAACAAATGGTGTAGAAATGTCAGTCATCCAAGATAAAGGTGACATTTTGAATGCAGAGAGTCAGAAACAGAAAGAAATGTAGAAAGTTAGTGAGAAAAGAAAAATCAGACTGTAGAGAATAAGAAACAGAGGTAAACATGCCACATGCATTTGTGTTTGGATCTGTATCTCCTTGTCTTATATAAGAAGAGATTGACCATGTGCTGGTAGATGAGGGATCATTCAGGGGCAACAGGGCAGAAAATACATCTTAATGGGGAACACGAGAAATGGATCAGACAGTAAAGAAACCACCTGCAGTGCAAGAGATGTGCATTCCATCTCTGGGTTGGGAGGATCCCCTGGAAAAGGTCATGGCTACCCACTCCAGTATTCTTGCCCAGGGAATTCCATGGACAGAGGAGCCTGGTGGGCTACAGCCCATGGGGTCACAAAGAGATGTTGGCAATTTGGTCTCTGGTTCCTCTGCCTTTTATAAATCCAGCTTGAACACCTGGAATTTCATGGTTCAAGTATTGTTGAAGCCTGGCTTGGAGAATGTCCCATCACTTCTTGGCAAATAGATGGGAAAACAATGGAAACAGTGAGAGACTTTATTTTGGGGGGCTCCAAAATCACTGCAGATGGTGAAATTAAAAGACTCCTTGAAGAAAAGCTATGACCAACCTAGACAAGCATTAAAATGCAGAGGCAGTACTTTGAACAACAAAGGTCTGTCTAGTCAAAGCTATGGTTTTTCCAGTAGTCATGCTTGGATGTGAGAGTTGGACTACAAAGAAAGCTGAGCGCCAAAGAACTGATGCTTTTGAACTGTGGTGTTGGAGAAGACTCTTGAGAGTCCCTTGGACTGCAAGAAGATCCAACCAGTCCATCCTAAAGGAAATCAGTCCTGAATATTCACTGGAAGGACTGATGCTGAAGCTGAAGCTCCAATAATTTCTCCATCTGATGTGAAGAAGTGACTCATCTGAAAAGTTCCTGATGCTGAAAAAGATTGAAGGCAGGAGGAGAAGGGGATGACAGAGGATGTGATTGTTGGATGGCATCACTGACTCGATAGACATGAGTTTGAGTAAACTCCAGGAGTTGGTGATGACAGGGAAGCCTGGTGTGCTACAGTCCATGGGTCACAGAGTTGGACGTGACTGAGTGACTGAACTGAATGAAAAGTTACAATTAAAATATAGATGCATTTTTCTCAATGTGATTGCAATTTTAGGTAAAGGCCAAATGTTACTAAAAAAAAACAAACAAAACTCTCTGAAGGGTTTTATAATATGCTTTATTTGAAGTCTTATTCAACTATCTTCAACAGAAGAAGAAAAATATAAATCAAGTATATCACTGCAGTAGAAACAAATAAAATTCTAGAAACATGATAATAAATAAATTATTGTCATGCAGTTCCAGAGAAACATGTGAGCAGAGAAGTTATGGGAAGAATTCAAAAATGCAGTGAAGGTTCTTGGGCAATCACACTGCCAAATATTGCCAAGTCAAATACATTTCCTAGCATATCTTTATTTTCTGTTTATTCCCTTCTCTCAATTTATGAAATCATTAGAATGAGGCATAAATGTTACAAGAATGCCTTGTAAACTAGATATTGTTATAATAGTGTCTAAAATGAGTGGAAATTTAATTCCCTCATTCTTTTTCTATGTTAAAAATTCACTAGGGCAAAACTTGGGAATTTGGGCCTTCCTCAAGCTGGCTTATTCCTAAATCTGTATAATGCTTTATGACTGTTCAAATGTCATGATTTAAATGGCTCTGATTTTAGTGGAAACTTTCCAAAATCTAGGCTGATTTTATGTAAATATCTCCCCAATATTTATTAAATCAATCATCATTATATATCCCAAAGAAATTCAGAGTTTTACATCAAAATTTTATTATAAGGATAAATCATCTTGGAGACTTCATGTTTGTGTCGGTGTTGCCTCAAATTATTTTATTTTTAAAATAATTTGTTTATTCTTGGATGTGCTGGGTCTTGCTGCTGCATGGGCTTTTTGCTAGTTGCAGTGACTGGGGGAAATCTATATTGAGGTGTGGGGGCTTCTCATTGCAGTGACTTCTCTGATTGTTGAGCATGGGCTTTAGGTGTGCAGGCTTCTGTGCTTGCAATTCCTGGGCTCAGTAGTTTCAGTCCCAGGGTTCTAGAGCACAGGCTCAACAGTTGTGGCACATGGGCTTGGTTGCTTCTTGCCATGTTATGTCTTCCCCAATCGGGGATTGAACCTAGGTTCCCTGCATTGGCAGGTGAATTCTTTACCATGAATCACCAGTGGGGTTGGTAGTTTAGTTGCTAAGTCATGTCAACTCTTCTGACTCCATGGACTGTAGCCTTCTAGGCTCCTCTGTCCATGGAATTCTCCAGACAAGAATACTGAGTGAGTTGTCATTTCTTCCCCGGGGATCTTCCTGACCCAGGGATCAAACCCATGTCTTCTGCATTGGCAGGCAGATTCTTTACCACTGACCCACCAGGGAAGCCATGAAATTAATTTTAGAATTGCATGAATGCATGCATTGTTTGTAACTGTCTTTTGAGATGACTCAGTGAAGATTCAGGCAAATATTTATTTTTTTGAGGATAGATTTTTTTGTTGTTAATATAACCTTTCCTCTGATTCTAAAAGTAGTAAAAGTTTTTCATAAAAATATTAAAAAACTGATAACTTTTATATAGTGGGAAAGAATCTTTGGAACTCAAAAGATACCCACACCAAAACATGTAATAATTAAGATGTCAAAAGTTAAAGACAGGGAAGAATATTAAAAAGCAACAAGATAAAAACAATTTGTTACATCTAAGGGAATAAAATCATTAGTCAGTTCTTCAGTAGAAGTTCTACAAGTGAGAAAGGATGGGCACATTGTATTCAAAGTACTGAGAGAATAAACAACCAGAGGATGGAGGATCATGAATTTTGGGAAAAGTGATGTTTCCATTGTAGGGGGAAATAAGGAGTGTCAAGTGCATCAGTGAGATCCAGCAATGTAAGAACAGAAAAGTACAGGGTTCATCAATACAATGGTCTATTTTGTGAGTCTACGGTGAGAAAGGGAGCACTGGGCAGAGAAACTAGGTGAGATGACTGGCAGAGGGGGACTGGGTGGGAGAGGCCGCGTGGAAGCCCATGGTGGAGAAACCTTTTCCAAAAGGCTTTGGAATTTGAAAGGATAAGAAAAGGAAAGAAACACCAGAGAAGGTCAAATAGGGTTTGTGTGTGTGTGTGTGTGTTGGCTGAGCTCCTCAGCCTGTTTAAAGAGGAAAGAATCTTAGACTGGAAACAGTGAGGAAGTTATAAAGAAGGGGTGAAAACATTGATGAATGGAGATATTTGAGGACCAGGAAGCAGTATCAGATTTATCTCAGAGACAAGGAAGTACCTCTCCTGCTTGATAGGAGGAAAAAAGCCAAGTTGGCTGGATATTTTTAATTGAGAAGGAAATAACATTTGAGTGATGTCAATGAACCCATGACCCTTGGGTTAGAGTTATAGTTAGTCTTGATTAAGGAGGGGAGGTGGAAATAGGAGCTTGAAGTGAGTGGAGGTTTTTGAAAGCATCATACTGGGGAACAGGGGAAAAAAACTGTCTAGGAAACAACATAGGATTGTTGGATAGAGCTGAAAATGCAGTTATCCTGGAACTGAATTTGTAGTGACACAAGTCTATGAAAAATGAGCCCAGCTAAACATTACTGTGAGGGCTGGAACTCACTGTCTTATTCACCGTTTTATCTTACAAATCTACAGAGAATCTGGCAGACAGTAGGTTCACGAAAATATTTGTTATTTTCTCTGAAGATACTCAATATCCTGTTATAGAGATGAGACAGAAGAATATTGGCATGACCTAGATTTTATTTTTCCCTTGTTAATCTAGTGTTTTATATTATTAGGTGCACTAGAATGTATTAATATTTCTAAATGTGGGTATAGAAACCAATGTATTTGGAATCTCTGTTTGATCCCTCTGGTACATACACACAATGGAATATTACTCAGCCATAAAAAAACAAAAACTGGGTCATTTGTAGAGATGTGGATGGACCTACAGTCTGTCATACAGAGTGCTGTAAGCCAGGAAAAAAGATATTGTATGTTAACACACATATGTGGAATCTAGAAAATAGTACAGATCAACCCTATTTCAAGGGTAGGAGTAGAGGGAAGTGGCAAACCGCTCCCGGTATTCTTGCCTAGAGAATTCCATGGATAGAGGAGGCTGGAGGGCTGCAGTCCATGAGGTTGCAAAGAGTTGGACACGACTGAGGGACTGACAAGAGGAGAGATTCTAGACATAGAGAGGGGGCGTGTGGACACTGGGCGAGTAGGGAGGGAGCATCGGGGAGCAAGGTCTGACGCACCCACACCACCACGTGTCCAGTAGATGGCCAGTGGGAAGCTGCTGTATGGCACAGGCAGCTTAGCTCGGTGCTCTGTGCTGACCCGGGGGGTGGAATGGAGGTCCAAGAGGGAGGGGATGTGTGTATATGTGTAACTGATCCACTTTCTTGTACAGCAGAAACTAACACAGCATTGTAAAGTAACAATACCCACACACCCACCCCCCCAAAAAAGAGAGAGAATAAAAAACTTCCTTTCTGAATCAGATTTTGGAACAATGACAGTGGACATGGGGAGGGGGCAGGCAAGGATTAAGTGAAGAGACCCATTAGCCAGAATCTAAAGGTTTTCAACTTGACATTATGGTCAGGTCACTAATTCTAGGGAGTGGGCTCATGTAAATGGACCCAAAGTTACATTCCCAATTGTAAGGTTGAATTTTGGAGGAGGGAGCTTGAAAAAACATGAAAAGGATTCTGTAAAATCTAAGTATTAATACAATTCCAGGATGGAGTGCTATCAGTTCAGGGCAGGATAGAAGTCTTCTGAGCCTCAAGTAATAGGTGTGGTCCAGATGGCACTTCAGATATCAGAACTCAGATGTGGACAATAGTACCAGTTTTGGAGGGATTGGAGCATAAGTCAAGCACACTAATAAGTTTGGGGCACCTAGGAATTTGGATTCTTTTATTCATTCATTTGTGTGTCAAACATTTTTGAAAAACTGTGAGGCACTGTGAAAGGCAAGGGAGACAGTAAGACTACAACCCAGAGATGGAAGGACTGGAGTGTAAAGCTTATAGAAGTGGTTCAGCAGCAAAAATGTTCTAGATTTATCTACTGTCTGATGTGGGTCATCTACAGGTAGGATTTATGTTTGGTCAGCTTAGTTGCTGAGATAATGTGCTAAGCAAGGCAGTAGAGAGTCATTTCTTTTCAATTGCCTTAGAGGACGGTGTTTAAGGTGGACAAAGGAAACAGCTTTCTTCAAGAGCCTTGGCTCTGTGGACCCAAACAACAAGCATGTATGGTTAAATCTCAGATTAAACAACATTTTAACCTGCTAAGAAGGAAATTATTGTTATCATTTCCTTATTTTTTTATTATGAAAGACTTTTTAATTGTATGATATTTTACAGTTTTCAGACATTTCACACACATGACTTCATACAGTCACATAATAACCCTTTTCAAAATCTCCTACCCTATGTTGTCCCTCCCAGTTCTATTACCCCTCTAGTAACCACTAGTTGGTTCTCTATGAGTCTACTTTGTTTTACTCACTAGTTTGCTGTTTTATTTTTAATTCCATATATTAGTTATATGATACTGTATTTGTCTTTTTCTGAATTATTTTGTTTAGCATTATGCCCTCCAAGTCCATCCATGTTGCTGCAAATGGCAACATTTCACCCTTGTTTTATGGCTGACCAGTGTCCCATTGTACACATGCACCACATCTTCTTCATCCATTCCTCTGTTGACAGCACCTAGGTTGTTTCCACACCTTGAAAACTATAAATAAAGCTGCTGTGAACATTGGGGTGCATGTATTTTCAAATTAGTGTTTTTGGATTTTTTTATATATGTCCAGGAAGCAATTGCTGGTCATATGGTAGTTCTGAGGAAACAGTGGAAACAGTGTCAGACTTTATTTTTTTGGGCTCCAAAATCACTGCAGATGGTGACTATAGCCATGAAATTAAAAGACGCTTACTCCCTTGGAAGGAAAGTTATGACCAACCTAGATGGCATATTGAAAAGCAGAGACATTACTTTGCCAACAAAGGTCCATCTAGTCAAGGGCTATGGTTTTTCCTGTGGTCATGTATGGATGTGAGAGTTGGACTGTGAAGAAAGCTGAGCGCTGAAGAATTGATGCTTTTGACTGTGGTGTTGAAGAAGACTCTTGAGAGTCCCTTGGACTGCAAGGAGATCCAACCAGTCCATTCTAAAGATCAGCCCTGGGATTTCTTTAGAAGGAATGATGCTAAAGCTGAAACTCCAGTACTTTGGCCACCTCATACGAAGAGCTGACTGATTGGAAAAGACTCTGATGCTGGGAGGGATTGGGGGCAAGAGGAGAAGGGGACAACAGAAATGAGATGGCTGGATGGCATCACTGGGACTCGATGGACGTGAGTCTGAGTAAACTCCTGGAGTTGGTGATGGACAGGGAGGGCCTGGCGTGCTGTGATTCATGGGGTCGCAAAGAGTTGGACACGACTGAGCGACTGAACTGAACTGATGGTAGTTCTATTTTAGTGTTTTGAGGAACTTCCATACCATTTTCCATAGAGTACACACCAATTTACATACCCACAAATGGTGTAGGAGGGTCGCAGAAGGAAATTGTTTTTAGAAAAGACTTAAGTCCCTCTAAGAGGCCAGAGCAGACTTCCACATAGATGACTGCCAACACCTTGCCATTCCATAGGAAAAGAAAGATCTTCCTCAACCTTGTCTGCCAAATGTTATTTACAAATTTCTTTATGATGGTCAGAACCCCACATGACTCCTTGTTAGTCAAGCTGGGAACATATGGAACTCAGGTATGAATCAGATAATTAAAAACTTTATAATTTTGATCAGTAAGGAGAGGGTAGGTGCTTTAAAAGACTGAATGTTGATGAGAGAGAGAGGGAGTTTTACTAATGAATAACTAATATAGCAAAAGGGAAGAATATAAAATACCACCAAACCAGTTTTGATTGTTTTAAAAAACACTACTTCCAAGGGAGATGGAATAAAAATTCTTGAGTGCATCCCTGACATCTTATGTTCTTTGAAATGCTAACTGTACTTTACATTATACCAATGGTGTTCTTGCTCATAGATTCCAAATTCCCTGGATAACCTGCTAAAAATTTATTTTGTTGCACATAAAGCCCCACAAAGTTATTGATTTCTACAATGTTATAAGGTGAAAACTCAATTCAGTGAATAAATTAATAAAAGAATAAATGATAAGTGAACTGAAACATAATAAATTAATAAAACCTCAACATACTATTCCTTCTAATATGTTCAGGAGGGAGTGTTTTGGCTGCTAAATGGATTTCAGTTAAGTGAATTAAAAAACAAAATAAATTTTAAAGTTCTCTATTATTCATTAAAGTACTTTAGGACCTTGTTAATCTTTTTTAGATCACTCAGCCCCATAAGTGCCTATTGTCAAAAGCTGATAAAATGTGAGAAATCGCTTGTCATACACTGGAGTCAACTGAAGGCAGTAACACTCTTAGAATGTTAAGGTCAAGTCTAACAGGGCATAAAGCAAGTGCCTTTTCAGCTTGAAAACTCTCAGAAAGTGTTGGAGGAGTTATTTTTATGTTTTGCAAGAGTCACTCTTTAAAATTTGTTATTCTTTAAAAAAATAAAAATGAAATGGAAGAAGCTTCTCAATTTTAAACAATTCAGTTTAAAGTGAGATACATCAATGGGTCATCCTGGAAGATTTTATGAGTTAAAACTCAGTTGCTAAAAAACAGATGATCCAGAAAGCCTACTCCTTGGTACGTATCTGGAGACAACTCTAATTGCAAAAATACAGGCACCACAATATTCACTGAAGCACTGTTTGCAATAGCCAAGACATGGAGTTAAAAAGTGTTCTAGTTTCATTCTTTTTTTTTTTTTTTTTTACAAGTGGTTGACCAGTTTTCCCAGCACCACTTATTAAAGAAATTGTCTTTTCTCCATTGTATATTGTTGCCTCCTTTGTCAAAGATAAGGTGTCCATAGGTGTGTGGATTTATCTCTTGGCTTTCTATTTTGTTCCATTGATCTATATTTCTGTCTTTGTGCCAGTACCATACTGTTTTGATGACTGTGGCTTTGTAGTAAAGCCTGAAGTCAGGCAGGTTGATTCCTCCAGTTCCATTCTTCTTTCTCAAGATTGCTTTGGCTATTCGAGGTTTTTTGTATTTCCATACAAATTGTGAAATTATTTGTTCTAGCTCTGTGAAAAATACCGTTGGTAGCTTGATAGGGATTGCATTGAATCTATAGATTGCTTTGGGTAGTATACTCATTTTCACTATATTGATTCTTCCAATCCATGAACATAGTATATATCTCCATCTATTAGTGTCATTTTTGATTTCTTTCACCAGTGTTTTTATAGTTTTCTATATATAGGTCTTTAGTTTCCTTAGGTAGATATATTCCTAAGTATTTCATTCTTTCGTTGCAATGGTGAATGGAATTGTTTCCTTAATTTCTCTTTATATTTTCTAATTATTAGTGTATAGTAATGCAAGGGATTTCTGTGTGTTGATTTTATATCCTGCAACTTTAATTTATCAGAGAAATGCAAATCAAAACCACCATGAGGTACCATTTCACTCCAGTCAGAATGGCTGCTATCCAAAAGTCTACAAGCAATAAATGCTGGAGAGGATGTGGAGAAAAGGGAACCCTCTTACACTGTTGGTGGCAATGCAAACTAGTACAGCCACTATGGAGAACAGGGTGGAGATTCCTTAAAAAACTGGAAATAGAACTGCCTTATGACCCAAGAATCCCACTGCTGGGCATACACACTGAGGAAACCAGAATTGAAAGAGACACGTGTACCCCAATGTTTATCCCTGCACTGTTTATAATAGCCAGGGCATGAAAGCAACCTAGATGTCCATCAGCAGATGAATGGATAAGAAAGCTGTGGTACATATACACAATGGAGTATTAGCCATTTAAAAGAATACATTTGAATCAGTTCTAATGAGGTGGATGAAACTGAAGCCTATTATACAGAATGAAGTAAGCCAGAAAGAAAAACACCAATACAGTATACTAACGCATATATATGGAATTTAGAAAGATGGTAATGATAACCCTGTATGCGAGACAGCAAAAGAGACACAGATGTATAAAGCAGTCTTTTGGACTCTGTGGGAGAGGGAGAGGGTGGGATGATTTGGGGAAATGGCATGGAAACATGTATACTATCATATAAAAAACAAATCGCCAGTCCAGGTTTGATATAGGATCCTTGGGGCTGGTGCACTGGGATGACCCAGAGGGATGGTATGGGCAGGGAGGTGGGAGGGGGGTTCAGGATGGGGAACACATGTACGCCCGTGGCAGATTCATGTTGATGTGTGGCAGAACCAATACAATATTGTAAAGTCATTAGCCTCCCATAGAAATAAATAAATTTAAATTAAAAAAATAAAATGTGGTAGGTCATCTCTCATAGTAATAGCTGACACTTAATAAATAACAAATGTTTCAGACTTCAAAAAAAAAAAAAAAGACATGGAAACAACTTAAATGTCCATCAATAGAGGAATGGATAAAGAAGACATGGGACTGAGTAATATTTGAATCAGTTCTAATGAGGTGGATGAAACTGGAGCCTATTATACAGAGTGAAGTAAGCCAGAAGGAAAAACACCAATACAGTATACTAATGCATATATATGGAATTTAGAAAGATGATAACAATAACCCTGTGTACGAGACAGCAAAAGTGACACTGATGTATGGAAAAGTCTTATGGATTCTGTGGGAGAGGGAGAGGGTGGGAAGATTTGGGAGAATGGCATTGAAACATGTAAAATATCATGTATGAAACGAGATGCCAGTCCAGGTTCAATGCACGATACTGGATGCTTGGGGCTTGTGCACTGGGACGACCCAGAGGGATGGTATGGGGAGGGAGGAGGGAGGAGGGTTCGGGATGGGGAGCACATGTATACCTGTGATGGATTCATTTTGATATTTGGCAAAACTAATACAATTATGTAAAGTTTAAAAATAAAATAAAATTTAAAAAAAAAAAGAAGACATGGGAAAAGGGCAAAGGGGGAACAATAAATTAGTTTGGGATTAACAAATACACACTCAGTTCAGTTCAATTCAGTCACTCAGTTGTGTCCAACTCTTTGTGATCCCATGGACTGCAGCACGCCAGGCCTCCCTGTCCATCACCAACTCTCGGAGCTTACTCCAACTCACGTCCATCAAGTCGGTGATGCCATCCAACCTTCTCATCATCTGTCATCCCCTTATTCTTCCACCTTCAATCTTTCCCAGCATCAGGGTCTTTTCAAATGAGTCAGTTCTTCACAACAGGTGGCCAAAGTATTGGAATTTCAGCCTCAGCATCAATCCTTCCAATGAACACTCAGGTCTGATTTCCTTTAGGATGGACTAGTTGGATCTCCTTGCAGTCCAAGGGACTCTCAAGAGTCTTCTCCAACACCACAGTTCAAAAGCATCAGTTCTTTGGTGCTCAGCTTTCTTTAGAGTCCAACTCTACACCTGTACATGACTACTGGAAAAACCATAGCTTTGACTAGATGGACCTTTGTTGGCAAAGTAATGTCTCTGATTTTTAATATCCTGTCTAGGTGGGTCATAACTTTTCTTCCAAGGAGCAAGCCTCTTTGAATTTCATGGCTGCAGTCACCATCTGCAATAATTTTAGAGCCCCCCAAAATAAAGTCTGTCACTGTTTCCACTGTCACTGTTATATATAAAATAGATAACCAACAAGGTCCCATAGTATAGTACAGGTAACTATTCTCAATATCTTATAATAATCTATATGGGAAAAGAATCTGAAAAAGAATATATATATATATATATATATATATATATATATATATATATATATAACTATGTCACTTTGGTAATGTCTAAAAGGAACACAATGTTGTAAGTCAACTATAATTCCATAAAAATTAAAAAAACTCAGTGGCAACTTCCATTTTCTTGAGCACTGTTGTCATCTCTGAGAGATAAGTTATGTGTCCTTGAAACTATGGGAAATTTATGATATGTATTTTAAATAATTTTATAGTCAGACCTACACTTTTAAGTGTACACACATGTACGGTGGAGAGAGCTCTGGATGTTACATCTGTTCTTTGTGACCTTGGTTAAATCTCAGTCCCTCTAAATATGGTTCACACTATGAGGCAAAGAGTAGTGGTAAATGACAATGATATTTCCTTCCAGCCCTAATGATCTCTTGTTCTTTCAGAAGAAATGTAGAGTAAGCAAAATCATAGAGGATAAAATTTTAACACCCAGGGCAGTAAAATAGTCACGAGAAAACAAAACTAAGAGGAGTGTTATTAAAATGTCTTTGGACGAGTTGATTGGAGACATTTAAAGATGGTAACTTTTTTGTCACTCAAAATAAATTAGGAACAATCATTTTTACTGTGAGATGTACAGATATCCTTAATCTTCTGCAAAGCACAAGCCATTTTACTGAGGCCCAGCTCTCCCTTAATAAGAGTGTGAAATCTAAACAGTGGGGGGAAATCCACACCTTCTTGGGTCACAGGGTCACCTAAGATGGTGCAGTGGGAATCCTAATCCTCTTTCAGGTACTTCCCTGGCCCCCATTCCATCACCATCTAGGACTTTTGCCAGATGTAGCAGGAAAGATATGCTCTTGCCCTTCAGGCAAAAACACTTAAGACCAAGTAGTCTTTAAATGGTCTGTTCACCTGCCACTTAGAGATAACCTACTAGGAAAAAAAATGCAGTCACACACACACACACACACACACATGGCTAAACTAGAGGATATATAATGAGAAAGGCAGAGTCTTAGAGACATTAGTCAATCCATGGATCAAACCATGTCTGAACTCCTGGATTTTCAGTTATGTGACCTAATAAATTCCCTTTTCTGCATTAGCTAGATTGAATTGCTTTCTGGCATTTGCTCCTCAAAGAGCTATTATTAAAAAAGAAAATAGCACGGAATACCAGCCAATTGGGTTTCCTGGGTGGCTCAAATGATAAAGAATCTGCCTGTAATGCCAGATACCTGGTTTTGATCCCTGGGTTGGGAAGATCCCTTGGAGAAGGGAACAGCTACCCACTCCAGCATTCTGGCCTGGAGAATTCCATGGACAGAGGAGTCTGTTGGGCTACAGTCCATGGGGTCACAAAGAGTCAGACACGACTGAGCGACTTTCAGTTTAACCAACCATTTATTTATCAACATTAATTACTATGTTTCTTCCATTCTAAGACACCAGTGATTGCAATACATATAATTTATTTAATAATAATTAAGGGGAGAATAAAAGGTTTTGTATTAAACATTTGTCTCTATTTTAAGATTAGTCCATATTTCAAATGCAAACTATACCTCATAATGGGGAGAAGGAAATGGCAACCCACTCGAGTATTCTTGCCTGGAGAATCCCAGGGACAGAGGAGCCTGGTGGGCTGCCGTGTATGGGGTCACACAGAGTCAAACACGACAGAAGCAACTTAGTAGCAGCAGCAGCAGCATACCTCAGAATGAGGAAATATGGAAATTTAAACACATTTTTCTTAATTATAATAGTTAAAATTTTTTTTGATTAAATGAGAGGTTTGAAGGGAGATTTGGACAATAGGGAGGAAAAGCAGAGAAAAAATTTGAAACAGGAACTCCTTTGTATGGAATGAGATCTTATGGAAGGAGACTGGAGTGAAGGACTTGTGTGTGTGTTTCCTTAATTCTATTGGGATGTAGTATTTACAATGTTGTGTTAGTGTCAGGTGTCAGTAAAGTGATTCAGTTAAATGTAAACATTCCACTGTTGGATTCTTTTCCCATATAGATTATCACAGAATGTTGAGTGAAGGACTTTAGACAATTATAAAGCATAGTGATGACTTTGGGGGGTAGTATCCTATACTTGGATGCAAGAGGTAAGCTAAGAGTAAGGTAACAAGTAATGCAGTACACTGCCTAGGGAACAGAAGGCCAAGTGGTCAGTGCTCGTCTGTGGTTCCTGCCCTCCCTGGGCTCACAGGCAAGGAGGCCAGACTGGAGGCCTGTGCTGCCTTTATGCTGAGTGTTCTCCAGGGAGCCCCACTGAAAGACCCAAATCATCCCATGTTGGCCCTCATGACACAGGTCTCTTCACCAATCTCTGCAAAATCTACTACCTGGCCTCTGTTTACAGCCTTGATCATCATTGGGGATCTATGAGTTGTCTAACAGGCTTTCTTGGTTCTCTTATAAAGTGTATAGATGAGGGTAAGTTTGGCTCATTCATTTTAGTATCCTACAAAACTGACTGAGTCTTATTATAGCTTTATTTACTGAATGCATGACACCTACACTTGATAAGATATTTATTAAAAACTTCCCTTTTGTAACTATGTGTAGTGATACAAGTTAACTAGACTTACTGTGTTGATCATTTCATAATATATACAAATATTGAACCACTATGCTGTACACCTGAAAGTAATAGTGTTATATGTCCAAAAAGACCTCCCCAACTATATCTAACATATCTAAATGCATTTAAAATGACATTGCTTAGTGATGTCTATAAGGCTATTATTATCTATTTGCATTTTTAATTGAAGTAGAGTTGATTTACAGTGTTTCATTAATTTCTGTTACACAGCAAAGTAATTGTTATATATATGTATATATGCATACATTCTTTTTAATATTCTTTCCAATTGTAGTTCATCATGGAATATTGAATATAGTTCTCTGTGCTATAGAGTAAGACTGTGTTCTTTATCCGTTCTATACATAATCACCCCGATCTCCCACTCTGTCCTTCCCCCTTCCATCCTGGCAACCCCTGGCCTGTTCTGTACGTATGATTCTGTTTCTGTTTCATAGACAGGTTCGTCAGTGTCATACTTTAGATTCCACATGTAAGTGATATCATGTGGTATTTGTAACAAAACTGCTAATGACTCTTAAATATGTTTCTACTTGATAAACCTTCATAACTCAGAATGACTAAGTTTTCTTATAACCTTTTATACTGGTCTGCTTTCTTTCATTCAATTCAGTTCAGTTCAGTCACTCAATCGCGTCCGACTCTGCAACCCCATTGACCGCAGCACATCAAGCTTCCCTCTCCATCACCAGCTGCCTCCTGGAGCTTGCTCAAACTCATGTCCTTTGAGTTGGTGATGCCACTCAACCATTTCATTCTCTGTTGTGCCCTTCTCCACCTGCCTTCAATCTTTCCCAGCATCAGGGACTTTTCAGATGAGTCAGTTCTTCACATCAGGTGACCAAAGTATTGGAGTTTCAGCTTCAGCATCAGTCTTTTCAATGAATATTCAGGACTGATTTCCTTTAGGATGGACTGGTTGGATCTCCTTGCTGTCCAAGAGAAGAGTCTTCTCCAACACCGCAGTTCAAAAGCATCAATTCTTTGGTGCTCAGCTTTCTTTATAATCCAACTCTCACATCCAAGCATGACTACTGGACAAAACATTTCTTTGACTAGATGGACCTTTGTTGGCAAAGTAATGTCTGCTTTTTAATATGCTGTCTGGGTTGGTCATAACTTTTCCAAAGAGCAAGCATCTTTTAATTTCATTCATGAAATGAAAGCTTTCTTTCATTATAGAGCACTGATTTTAAAACCACTTGACAGTTTTCTTTCTCTTTTTCTTATCTTGGATGTAACAATTTCAGAGCTAAGCTTTGTGATCCACTGCAGTATATTCCCTTTTTTTTTTAATTTATTTTTTAAATGAAACAAAGATGAATATTTTTAATAATAAAAGGTACAGTTTACAAAGAAGATAGATATCATAAACAATTAGACACAACGACAAAGAAACAAAGGTACATAGGGCAAAAATCAGAAGAAATGTAAGGGAAAAGAAAAAAATATAATCATAGTGAGACATATTAACATTTCTCTGAGAATATTTATCAAGTGCAAAAAAATAATGGGAACGTCTTGAATGATGTCATTGAATTTAAATATATAGATTTATATTAATTTATATTAATCATATCCTACACAAATATATTTAAATTTTTGTATCTCATATGTTGTAATTAGATATCCATAGGAAATTTAGAAAAAAACTGCCAAAAAGATAAACATTACTAAATTTCAAAAAGTAGAATTCTATTTTATTTGTGATTCAGTTGAACATATACACATATATTTATTTTGAAATTATTTTCCATTACAGGTTATTATAAGATACTGACTATAGTTCCCTGTGCTCTACAGTAAACCTTTGTTGCTTCTTGCATATCTATTTTTTTAAATTAGAAATCTAGCATTCTATTCATACTAAGTCAAACTAGTGGAATCAAGAATGTCATAAATTTTTTAGTTAGGTAAAAACTCACAAGTTTTCTAAAATATATATATTATGCATATTATTTATATAAATGTATATAAAAGCATTTCTACCATGCTTGATAGAAGTTTGAAAAAGAACATCAAAAAAAGCACGAAGAGATGGATAAATTGGAAAACATAAACTAAATGAAATGGGAGCACTGAATATGAAAAAGAAAAGGTGAAACAAACAAGAAAAATGTAAGAGATCTTCATGTAGTCCAGTTGTTTTCAAAAATGGTTTCTCATTAGAAACACATCTGGAGGTCTGGTGGAAAAAAAAGTAATATCTGCTCATTTGTAGCTTTCAAAAAATTCCAAGATAACTCTGATATGCCTCTGAATTTTAAAAAGTAATTTCAGGTTTCTCTATTAAATGGTAGTTTTGGTGATATAGAATTCTATTATTTTTCTGTTGACTAATCATGATATGCAGATGACACCACCCTTATGGCAGAAAGTAAAGAGGAACTAAAAAGCCTATTGATGAAAGTGAAAGAGGAGAGTGAAAAAGTTGGCTTAAAGCTCAACCTTCAGAAAACGAAGATCATGGCATCTGGTCCCATCACTTCACAGGAAATGGATGGGGAAACAGTGGAAACAGTGTCAGACTTTATTTTGGGGGGCTCCAAAATCACTGCAGATGGTGACTACAGCCATGAAATTAAAAGATGCTTACTCCTTGGAAGGAAAGTTATGACCAAGCTAGATAGCATATTGAAAACCAGAGACATTACTTTGCCAACAAAGGTCCGTCTAGTCAAGGCTATGGTTTTTCCAGTGGTCATGAATGGATATGAGAGTTGGACTGTGAAGAAAGCTGAGTGCCGAAGAATTGATGCTTTTGAACTGTGGTGTTGGAGAAGACTCTTGAGAGTCCCTTGGACTGCAAGGAGATCCAACCAGTCCATTCTAAAGGAGATCAGTCCTGGGTGTTCACTGGAAGGAATGATGCTAAAGTTGAAACTCCAATACTTTGGCTACCTCATGCGAAGAGTTGACTCACTGGAAAAGGCCCTGATGCTGGGAGGGATTGGGGGCAGGAGGAGAAGGGGACGACAGAGGATGAGATGGCTGGATGGCAATCACCGACTCAATGGTCATGAATTTGAGTGAACTCCAGGAGTTGGTGATGGACAGGGAGGCCTGGCATACTGTGATTCATGGGGTCACAAAGATTTGGACACGAATGAGCAACTGAACTGAACTGAACTGGATCATGATATAATTGTATGAATTCAGTAATAGTTACATAATCACAATAAAAGATGTCTAAAGATAATTGCAGTTGCAAGCCATAATGGGAACATGATTAATCTAACAATGTAAAGCAATTACATGCATTTTGGGGGACAAGCAGAGTGATGTGGTAAGTGGAAATGCATACATGCATGTGCTCTGCCAGTCTATGTCTTTTGGTTGGTGCATTTACTCCATTTACATTTAAGGTAAATGTTGGTATGTATGATCCTATTACCATTTTCTTCATTGTTCTAGATTTATTTTCTTTAGGTAGGTCTTTTTCTTCTGTTTTCTGCCTAGAGAAGTTACTTTAGCATTTATTGTAAAGCTGGTTTTGTGGTGCTGAATTAATTTAACTTTTTCTTATCTGGAAATTTTTATATTTCTCTATCAAATCTGAAGGAGAGTCTTGCTGGGTAGAGTGTTCTTGATTGTAGGTTCTTCCCTTCCATCACTTTAAATGTATCATGCCATTCCCTTCTGACTTATAGAGTTTCTGTTGAAAAATCAGCTGATAACCTGGTAGGAGTTCCCTTGTATGTTATTTGTCATTTCCCCCTTGTTGCTATTAATATTTTGTCTCTGTCTTTAATTTTTGTCAGTTTGATTACTATATGGTTTGGTGTGTTCCTCCTTGGGTTTATCCTGCCTGGGACTTTCTGTGCTTCCTAGACTTGATTGACTATTTCCTTTCCCGTATTAGGAGAGTTTTCAGCTATTATCTCTTCAGATCATTTCTCAGGTCCTTTCTCTCTCTTCTCCTGCTGGGACCCCTATAATGTGAATGTTGGTGCATTTAATGTTGTCCCAGTGGTCTCTTAGGCTGTCTTCATTTCTTTTCACTCTTTTTTCTGTATTCTGTTCTGTGGCAGTGATCTCCATCATTCTGTCCTCCAGGTCAGTTTTCCATTATTCTGCCTCAGTTATTCTGCTATGGATTCTTTCTGGTGTATTATTCATCTCTATTTGTTTGTTCTTTAGTTCTTCTAGGTCTTTGGTAAACACTTTTTGCATCTTCTCAATCTTTGCTCCATTCTTTTCCAAGATGCTGGATCATTTTCACTATCATTACTTGGAATTCTTTTTTCTGGAAGGTTGCCTATCTCCACTTCATTTAATTGTTTTTCTGGAGCCTTATCTTGCCTTTATATGGGACATAACTTTCTGCTTTTTAATGCTGATTAAGCTCCCCTTGTGGTTCAGCTGGTAAAGAATCTGCCTGCAATGTGGGAGACCTGGGTTTGATCCCTGGTTGGGAAGATCCCCTGGAGAAGGGAATGGCTACCCAGTCCAGTATTCTGGCCTGGAGAATTCCATGGACTATACAGTACATAGGGTCACAAAGAGTCGGACATGGCTGAGTGACTCTCACTTTCACTTTCTTCAACTTTCTGTAATGTTGTTTTTGTTTTAGTTGCTATGGGACTGTGGTTCTTCTTGCTTCTTTCTGTCTGCCCTCTGATGGAGGAACCTAAGAGGCTTGTGTAAGCTTCCTGATGGAAGGGATTGGTGGTGGGAAAAACTGGGTCTTGCTCTGGTGGGCAGGGCTTTGCTCAGTAAAGTTTTAGTCCAGTACCTGCTGATGGGCAGAGTTGCACTCCCCTCTGGTGATTTTCTGGCCTGAAGTGATGTAGCCCGCTGGTCTGGGGGCTGTCTGGTCAGGTTAGTGGTGACCTCCAGGAGGGTTTATGCCAAGGGGGACCTTCCCAGAATGCTGCTGCCAGTGCCGTCCCCGCAGCGAGGCCCTGCTGACCCATCCATCCACAGGAGACCCTCCAACACTAGCAGGTCTCTTGGGTCAACCTCCTGTGGGGGCTACTGCTCTTTTCCTCTGAGTCTTGGTGCCTGCAAGGTTTTGTTTGACCCTCCAAGACAAGTCTCTGTTTGCCCCTGGCTTCCCAGTCCTGTGGAAATCTGGTAATCAAATCTCCCTGGCCTTCAAGGTGAGATTCCCTGGGGATTCCCGGTGCTTTTGTCAGATCCCCAGGCTGGGAAGCCTGACATGGTGTTCCAAACCTTCCCAACAGTGGGGGAACTTCTCTGTTATTATTGTTCTACAGATTGTAGTGGGTATAGGATTTGGTTTTATCATGATTGTGACCCTCCTGCTGTCTCATTGTAGCTTTTTCTTTGTGTTTGAACGTGGGGTGTTTTCGTCTGGTGGGTTCCAGGGTCCTCCTGCTGACGGTTGTTCAACAGCCAGTTGTGGTTTTGGTACTCTGGTAGGAGATGCACACACTTCATCCTACTCCACCTTCTTAAACTGGAAACCAGTATTTTCTCTTTCATTGATTTTATTTTTCTAGATTTAACCTTCTTTCTCTGTCTCACTTTCTAGTTTTCTTCAGAAATTCCTATCTTTTACTCTTATTCAGAAATTCTCTAAAAGGTATTTCTTTAAGCTGTTTCAAATTCTTTCTGTAAATAGGTTTGTTGTAATGGGTATAGGAAATTTTACACATCCAATTGCATTTTAGAATACAACTGGGAAATTATAATAATGTACTGTACAAGTTTGGAATAAATGTTCAGTTTGTCTGTTTATCATTCATCCATCCATTGATTCATAATTCTTATTTCCTCAAAGGCATAAAGTGGATGTCAGGAAATATATGTAATGAAGATGCATAGTGTTTCTCAAGCTATATTTTGATACATTGATAGATATCATGACAAAACTGCTTTATGTTCAAATTTGTTCAAAATTTTGCTTAAATGAACTTTAGTGAATTTTCTGAAAATTCAGTACAAAGTGACCCTTGTGGATGGCATGGCGCTATAATTATGGTGCAACATTTCCCAAACACATTTTAAAAGTAATCTGTTTTTTTCCTAATAAAGCATCTATTAACATATATAAGAACTAGTGTTCTAGGAAACCCAGTTGGAGAGATGCTTAATTAGTTAAATATAAATAAAATTAACAGCAGGAAAAGCCAAAATAGAGTAAATTATACCAGAGAGGAAAGAAAAAACCTCTCCCTATTCAGCCTCATGTAATTAAGTGGTAAATCTGCTTCTGACCTTCCTAGAGGTCAAAATGAAAGAGAAACATGGTTTACTACATAATGCTCACTGTGTGGAAAGAGAAAAGAATATGTCCTTTCCTTGGAGGTTGACACACTGCTGCTGGATTATGGCAAATATGTTTCAGTTGGATCTCATGAGGTCTCTGTGTCTCTTTTTGTAGCTTTTCTAATAAACTTTGAGCAGGTGACAGGAGAAGATGCTGAGTAGGTTTTGCCCGAAGCAGTGGTCCAGCAGCCAGGCAGTTTCATCAGTTACCAGAAGGCAGGTCTGGTGAAGTTGCTTGACGAATGAGCCAGAGTCTGAATGTCAGAAAGATACACAGAAGTTGCTGGAAAATTTCGTATGACCATGTACCATCTTCCCTATGTAGGGGTCAGTTTGAAAATAAAGTAACCTAAATCAAAAACAAATATTATTATCCACCTAAATATTATCAGCCATCCATATATCCCTTCATCTTTTATTTATCCACTTATTCATCTATTTAAGGGGATGTTGTATATGTCTTTTAAAGCATCATTTACATTTTTGATAGTTAAGGTAGTCTATTTCTTCATATGCAGTTTTTACATTATCTGTGTTTCATCTATAAAGTAATCCTGGAATAAAACTGTTGACTCAGTCACTATATTGATACAGTTTTCATTTTTCTAGGATGTAGGAGTTAGACCACTTTCTCATAGACAAGGGTATTTTAAAAATGGTCACTTTATGAAACTTGTCAGCTTCCTAAATACAAGATTCACCAACCTTAATTTTTTCAGACATTGGACTTGATTGCTAGTTCAGTAGTTTATTTATGACATTTTGAAAGTTTAATTATATGCTATATTTCTCTATGCCACAAAAATAAATAATTCCTCATTTATCATTCTTTATGTATTATAGCATAGAAGCTCAAATGAAAAGTTTTGAAGTTAGAATACAATTTTAACATTAGGAGATGTTCAATTTTGATGGATCTGACCTCAGCTACACCAGCTGCTTTTTTTAAAAGATTTGTTTATTTTTATTTTTGCCTGTGCACAGACTTCTCTCTAGTTGCAGAGCGCAGGGGCTACTCTCTCATTGCGATATGAGAGCTTCTTATTGCAGTGGCCTCTCTTCTTGTGGCACAGGTTCTCTGCGAGTGGGCCTTGGCATTCTGGAGCACTGTCTCTATGCATGGGCTCATGAGTTGTGTGGGCTTAGTTGCTCCGTGGTAAGTGGGATCTTCCCGGACCAGGGATTGAACCTGGGTTCCCTGCATTGACAGGCAGATTCTTAACCACTGGACCACCAGGAAAATCCCACACCATATGCTTTTAATAGTTGTGTGATATTAGGGAATTCCTGAATCTCTCAGAACCTCAGTTTCATTATCTCTATAATGGGAAATATTAGTACACAACTTATAAAGTTGTGCTGAGAAATACATAAGATGAACAAGCAAGTTATTGGAACCTGCACATCAGGATAACTCAATAATTTTTCAGTATTATGACGATGATAATCAGGTATTTTAATAATGAAGTACAAACTCACTGACTTCTGCAGCACTGTTTTCAAGTACTGTAAACAGAAGACATGTATAAGAGGTGTACAAATAGAAGACCAGTCAGATGCAGCCAAGTGAGGAAAGATAAGGTCAGCTCTCCTCTTTCTACTATTAAAGAAAAGGTGATTATGTAGAACAACAGAGATAAACCTATATTCAAACAACTTATTTTCAGAGGACAGACCCAGAAGATATTGGCATTCAGCACTAGCATTCTGAAGTTCAAACTGTGATTCCAGTATTTATTTTATAAACGTTTGGAGTTTTTCAGAAGTTATAGTTTTGCTGTTCCTTTGTCGACTTTGAGTAAGAATATTGTGTTCTCCTAATCTTTACAGTTGTGTTTGGAATTCAACATTATTTTATGATTTACTAATTGAATTGAAGAACAGGTGGGCAGTTTTAAGGTAGCAAGTTGGAAACATTAGAAATAGAGGGAACAATGAAAGAGGGAGGAAACAGTGTCTGTTATGGCATCAGAGCATTTTTCTGTGAACGTTTATCAAGAACATGATTATCATTTAAAATAACTTTGCTGTGATACATAGAATCCAGAAAAAAAGGGTATTAACTTATTTATAAAATAGAAGTAAAGCCACTGATGTAGAAAATAAACTTATTGTTATCAGAGAATAAGAAGTTGGGGGATAAATTGGGAGACTGGAATGAGCATATACACCCCACTGTATATAAAACAGATAACTAACAAGAACCTACTGTACAGCACAGGGAACTCTGCTCAATATTCTGTAATGGACAATGGGGGAAGTAATCAAAAAAGAGTGGATATATGAAATGTGTAACTGATTGATCTGCTGTACACCCGAAACCAACACAACATTGTGAACCAACTTTGTTGTTCCATCTCTCAGATGTGTCCCACTCTTCGCGAATCCATGGACTGCAGCACTCCAGTTTTCTCTGTCCTTTACCATCTCCTGGAGCTTTCTCAAACTCATGTCCACTGAATCAGTGATGCCATCCAACCATTTCATCCTCTGTCATCCCCTTCACCTCCTGCCTTCAATCTTTCCCAGCATCAGGGTCTTTCCCAATGAGTCAGTTCTTCACAGACCCTGACCTGCTCTAGGTTAGCCTTGATTCTGGAGTTCAGAGTATAAATTCTATAGAGCACAATGACTGACAAAAGACATTCTGGTGTATCGTACATGCAATTGTTTTTTAAAGTCTGTTTACAAAATTTACAAAATCATATTTATTATCATTCAGTTCAGTCACTCAGTCCTGTCCGACTCTTTGCAACCCCATGAATTGCAGCACGCCAGGCCTCCCTGTCCATCACCAACTCCTGGAATTCACTCCTGGAATTCGCTCATGTCCATTGAGTCAGTGATGCCATCCAGCCATCTCATCCTCTGTCGTCCCTTTCTCCTCCTGCCCCCAAGCCCTCCCAGCATCAGAGTCTTTTCAAATGAGTCAACACTTAGCATGAAGTGGCCAAAGCATTGGAATTTCAGCTTTAGCATCAGTCCTTCCAATGAACACCCATGACTGATCTCCTTTTGAATGGACTGGTTGGATCTCCTTGCAGTCCAAGGGACTCTCAAGAGTCTTCTCCAACACATTTCAAAAGCATCAATTCTTTGACACTCAGCTTTCCTCACAGTCCAACTCTCACATCCATACATGACCACTGGAAAAACCATAGCCTTGACTAGATGGACCTTTGTTGGCAAAGTAATGTCTCTGCTTTTGAATACGCTATCTACGTTAGTCATAATTTTCCTTCCAAGGAGTAAGCCTTTTTTAATTTCATGGCTGCACTCACAATCTGCAGTGATTTTGGAGCCCGAAAAAATAAAGTCTGACACTGTTTCCACTGTTTCCCCATCTATTTGCCATGAAGTGATGGGACCAGATGCCATGATCTTCGTTTTCTGAATGTTGAGCTTTAAGCCAACCTTTTCACTCTCCTCTTTGCTTTCATCAAGAGGCTTTTTAGTTCCTCTTCACTTTCTGCCATAAGGGTGGTGTCATCTACGTATCTGAGGTTATTGATATTTCTCCCAGCAATCTTGATTCCAGCTTGTGCTTCTTCCAGCCCAGCGTTTCTCATGATGTACTCTGCATATAAGTTAAATAAGCAGGGTGACAGTATACAGCCTTGACATACTCCTTTTCTTATTTGGAACCAGTCTGTTGTTTCATGTCCAGTTCTAACTGTTGCTTCCTGGCCTACATGTAGGTTTCTCAAGAGGCAGGTCAGGTGGTCTTGTATTCCCATCTCTTTCAGAATTTTTCACAGTTTATTGTGATCCACACAGTCAAAGGTTTTGGTATTGTCAATAAAGCAGAAATAGATGTTTTTCTGGAATTCTCTTGCTTTTTCCATGATCCAGCAATTTGATCTCTGGTTCCTCTGCCTTTTCTAAAACCAGCTTGAACATCTGGAAGTTCATAGTTCACGTATTGCTGAAGCCTGGCTTGGTGAATTTTGAGCATTACTTTACTAGCGTGTGAGACGAGTGCAATTGTGTGGTAGTTTGAGCATTCTTTGCCATTGCCTTTCTTTGGGATTAGAATGAAAACTGACCTTTTCCAGTCCTGTAGCCACTGATGAGTTTTCCAAAGTTGCTGGCATGTTGAGTGCAGCACTTTCACAGCATCATCTTTCAGGATTTGAAATAGCTCAATTGGAATTCTATCACCTCCACTAGATTTGTTTGTAGTGATGCTTTCTAAGGCCCACTTGACTTCACATTCCAGTATGTCTGGCTCTAGGTGAGAGATCACACCATCATGATTATCTTGGTCATGAAGATCTTTTTTGTACAGTTCTTCTGTGTATTCTTGCCATCTCTTCTTAATATCTTCTGATTCTGTTAGGTCCATACCATTTCTGTCCTTTATCAAGCCCATCTTTGCATGAAATGTTCCTTTGGTATGTCTAATTTTCTTGAAGAGCTCTCTAGTCTCTCCCATTCTGTTGTTTTCCTCTATTTCTTTGCATTGATCGCTGAGGAAGGCTTTATTATCTCCCTTGCTATTCTTTGGAACTCTGCATTCAGATGCTTATATCTTTCCTTTTCTCCTTTGCTTTTTGCTTCTCTTCTTTTCACAGCTATTTGTAAGGCCTCGCCAGACAGCCATTTTGCTTTTTTGCATTTCTTTTCCATGGGGATGGTCTTGATCCCTGTCTCCTGTACAATGTCACGAACCTCCATCCATTATCATTAGAAGAGTCTTTATAAAATTTTACCGAAGTATAGTTGCTTTACAATGTTGTATTAGTTTCTGCTGTACAGAAAAGTGAATCAATTAAACATATTAATATATCCTCTCTTTTTTGGATTTCCTTTCCATTTAGGTCACCACAGACTACTGAGCAGATATCAATACCAATTTCCAATCCATTTCACCCTCTCTTACCCTCTTGGTATCCATGTTTGTTGTCTACTGCTGCATCTCTATTTCTGCTTTGCAAATCATTTCATCTGTATTTTTTTCTAGATTCCAAAGATAAGCAATCTCATATTACATTTGCTTTTCTCTTTCTGACTTACCTCACTCTGTATGACTGTCTAGGTCTATCCATGTCTCTACAAATGACCCAATTTCATTTCTTTTATGGCTGAATATATTCCATTGTATATATGTATCACTTCTTATTTATCCATTCCTTTGTTAATGGACCTTTAGCTTATTCTATGTCCTCGCTATTGTAAATAGCGCTGCAGTGAACATTGGAATGCAGATGTCTTTTGAATTATGATTTTTTCCTGAGGTGGTGCCCAGGAGTGGGATTGCTGTGTCATCTGGTAGCTATATTTTCAGTTTCTTAAGGAGCCTCCCTGATATATTCCATAGCAGCTGCAACCAATTTACATTCCCACCAGTATTGAAGGATTCCCTTTACAAAACACCCTCTCCAGGATTATTATTTGTAGATTTTGTGATGATGGCCATTCAATACATGATATTGAATGATATCTCATTGTAGTTTTGGTTTGCATTTCTCTAATAATCAGTCATGTTGAGCATCTTCACATGGACTTCTTGGCCATCTGTTACATGTGATTGTTTTTGTACCAGAGTCAGCCCCATCTATGCCAAGTGCACTTCAGCATCTCAGAAAGGGATACTATGCTACAATTTCTAGTTACTTCAAAATTTTTGAAATGTCTTACAAAATAATTATAACTCTCATCAGTTGATATAGCTACTTATTGATAATTTATTAATTAAAAGCCTAGTAAAAATTTTGAAAAAAATTCAACAAAGTGACAGAAACCCCACCAATTCTGTATAAAAACATGGCAGTAATTATACTGATTATGAGTAACATTGTGCTTATGTGTTCACAACAGGGCATTTTCACAGCTACTTTTTTGTTTTGTAGTATTTTGTTAAAAGTAATAATTAATTAATCCTTATTTAGTGTTAACATTTCATTAAGAGCAGGGGTGGTTAGTGCTATTGTTTCATGTAGACCCAGATATATTATTTGTTGAGAGCCTAATTTACCTGACTTCATTGATCTTTTCCTTTCTTTTAAAGTTTTCAAATGGAATCTCAAGTGAATAAATTAGTAAATTTATCATTTTCTCTATAATGCTGTCATAAGGACAGTTTGATAAAATAGCTCATTATGGTCAATGATGTGAAATATGAGTTTCATCAGCATATTTTCATCAAATGCAGCTACAGAAATTAGTTTGCTATTATTAAGGTCTGTCGAATGCAAAAATAAAATTAAACTTCCTATTATGTTGGTTAAATTTTAGGATTGACCCAAGTGAGTTAAAACAGAAAAACTTGTAGTGACAAAAGACAAATCAAAGAAATCATCCAAAATTAACTGATAATGATAACACTAATCAAGTCATGAGTCACTTGAAATAAGTTGTTATTCCCTTCAAAGATAAAATTCAGGTCAACTTTTTAAAAAATGCAGCCACAGTATGTTTTAGTCACATTTTCATATGATTTTAAGGCTTCTTTTGATAAAGGAAATAAAATCTTATATATAATAAGGACCATTTTTATTTGTAATGATTGTGTGAATTTTAATTACTGGCTTAATTGTATCTATACCTGTTGTATCTATGTTTTGAACCCTAATTTTGCTTGATGGTACATTTAAGAATTAATGGAAAAATCTCAATTTTGACAGGTATGTGATTGGTTTATGGTAAATACACTTACATCCGTTATGTCTGATAAGTGCTGATATGAGAACATTTCACTCAAATAAATACATAAATATTAATTAGCTGCTGTTACAAAAGCAGCACAGGGCCAATGACCACAAATGCATTTATTTAGCTCCTGTGCCTGGGGGCGGCTGTGCTTGGAGGTTCGTGGCTGGGGTAGCTGGCTGGGTGAGTCAGCTCCATGAACTTTTCGTCACCATCCTGGAATCAGAAGCATTTTCTAGGCACATGTGTCTTAATAGCAATGGTAGGAACAAAAGATAAAAAGTGAACATGTGTGAGGTCTCTTGAAGTCTAAACTCAAAACTGGCACACTGGTCAAAATCCTATGGCCAAACTCAAAGGGTGTGGCAATATACTTCACTATTGAATGAGACGAATTGCAAAATCACATGGCTGAGAGCATGGACACGGGGAGGGTGGAAAGTTAGGGCTGGGGATGAGATTTACCATAACATCAATTCTGTTAAAATAATAATGTTGAATACTTTAAATCAAGACAAAATGAAGAGAAGATAAAAGGAAATAAAAAAGTTGCTGTCAGCTCTTTTCACAAACTCACAGTGGATTTAGGTAGGGTGGCTGTGTCCAACTAAACCACTGTAATTTTTAAAAAATAATTTTATAGAAGTACAGTTGATTTACAGTGTTGTGTTAGCTTCAGGTATACAGCAAAGTGATTCAGTTCGCAAAGAGTTGGACACGACTGAGCGACTGATCTGATCTGATCTGATACACATTCTTTTTCAGATTTTTCCCTTATAGTTTACTAAAGAATATTGAGTATAATTATGTGTGCTATACAGTAGGTCCTTGTTGGTTGGAAAATCCCATGGATGGAGGAGCCTGGTAGGCTGCAGTCCATGGGATCGCTAAGAGTTGGACACAACTGAGCGACTTCGCTTTCCCTTTTCACTTTAATGCATTGGAGAAGGAAATGGCAACCCATTCCAGTGTTCTTGCCTGGAGAATCCCAGGGACGGGGGAGCCTGGTGGCTGCCGTCTATGGGGTCACACAGAGTCGGACACAACTGAAGTGACTTAGCATAGCATAACATAGCATATGTATGTCAGTCTGAAACTCCTGATTTATCACTCTACATCGTGTTTCCCATTTGATAACATACATTTATTTTTAATATCTGTAAACCTTTTTCCATTTTGTAAGTAAGTTCATTTGTTTCATTTTATGAAAACTAGATTCCATGTATGAGTGATATCATATGATGTTTGTCTTTATCTGACTTAGTTCACCTAGTGTGATCATCTCTAGGTCATTCCATGTTGCTGCAAACAACATTCTTTCATTCCTTTTTATGGCTGAGTAATATTCCATTGTATATATGCACCACATCTTCTTTATCCATTCCTCTGTTGATGGACATTTTCACTGCTTCCATATCTTGGATATTATAAATAGTGCTGCAATGAACATTGGGGTGCATGTATCTGTTCTAATTATGTAAGCCATTGTAAGTTAAATTCCTAGCGTATCTTAGATTCAAATGTATTGAAGGTAGATATTGAAAAATGAAATACTTCTTAATATTTAGTAGTAAGTTAGAATATTTAGATAGGCTTACAAATAAAATACATGTATGTTCTTTTGATTATACCAGAAGGAAACTCATATACTATTATTTAATATAATTTTTCCAATTTAAATGTTTCAACAAAAATATTTTGTTTCCTTGGACCCCATCCTTTTACTTGACCTTGTAACTGAATCACAGAAGTCAAAATACATTAATTATCATAGTGCCTTTAACCTAGCCCATATGTATACTGTGACAGATAAACCCAAGCAAATTCTGTTTTGGAGTAGAGAGAGGATAAATTATGAATAAAAGTGAAAATGAAAAGTTTTTATAGGAATACTTTGTTATACAGTGAGCAGAAAACCTGAAATATCAAGTATCTGGAATCATGTCATATTTGAACATTTTTTTAAAATCACCCTGAAGTGATTATATATATATATATATATATATTCTATATAAAAGCTGAAAAAGTGGTGTGAAGAGAACTGAAAAGTAAGTCAGAAAGAGAGGACAGAGGATGACAAGCACAGAGTAAGCATCAGAAGAGTCCTGAGAGTGTCAGGGATCAGGAATCACGTGTTCAAGTTTTCTGAGGGCAGAGAAAGGGACATTTCTGACATCTTAAAATGTCAGAAAGCAGAAAATTTTAAATATAATTTAGATTTTAGTATTTGGTAATGAAAGTGAAAGTGAAATCACTCAATCGTGTCCGACTCTTTGCGACCCCATGGACTGTAGCCTACCATGCTCCTCCGTCCATGGGATTTTCCAGGTAAGAATACTGGAGTGCGTTGCCATTTCCTTCTCCAGAGGATCTTCCTGACCCAGGGATTAAACAGGTCTCCCACATTGTAGGCAAATGCTTTACCGTCTGAGCCAACAGGGGAGCCTATTTGGTAATGGTAAATGACATTTTAAAACCACTTCAATGCGGTCCTAAGATGGTGGAGGAATAGGACGGGGACACCACTTTCTCCCCCAACAAATTCTTCAAAAGAACATTTGAACACTGAGTAAATGCCACAAAACAACTTTTGAATGCCAGCAGAGGACATCAGGCACCCAGAAAAGCACCCATTGTCTTTGACAGGAGATGGAGAAGTCTTGAGGCTACTGTAAAAATAAGACTGAAAACCAGAAACAGGAGGCTTAAGTCTAAATCCTCAGAACACCAGAGAACTCCTGACTCCAGGAAACATTAATCAACAGAAGCTCATCAAACGCCTCCATACCTACACTGAAACCAAGCACCACCAAAGGGCCAACAAATTCCAGAGCAAGACATACCACACAAATTCTCCAGCAACACAGGAACATAGCCCTGAGCTTCAATACACAGGCTGCCCAAAGTCACTCCAAACCCACTGACATCTCATAACTAATTACTGGACACTTCATTGCACTCCAGAGATAAGAAATCCAGCTCCACCCACCAGAACACTGACACAAGCTTCCTTAACCAGGAAACCTTGACAAGCCACCCATAGAACCCCACCCACAGCAAAGAAACTCCACAATAAAGAGAACTCCACAAACTGCCAGAATACAGAAAGCCCACCCTAAAAACAGTGATACAAACAAGATGAAGAGACAGAGGAATACCCAGCAGGTAAAGGAACAGGATAAATGCCCACCAAACCAAACAAAAGAAGAAGAGATAGGGAATCTACCTGATAAAGAATTCTGAATAATGATAGTGAAAATGATCCAAAATATTGAAGACAAAATGGAATCACAGATAAACAACCTGGAGACAAGGATTGAGAAGATGTAAGAAAGGTTTAACAAGCACCTAGAAGAAATAAAAAAGAGTCAATATATAATGAATAATGCAATAAATGATATCAAAAACACTCTGGAGGGAACCAACAGTAGAATAATGGAGGCAGAAGATAGGTTTAGTGAGGTAGAAGATAGAATGGTAGAAATAAATGAATCAGAGAGGAAAAAAGAAAAATGAATTAAAAGAAATGAGGACAATCTCAGAGACCTCTGGGAAAATGTTAAATGCCCCAACATTCGAATCATAGGAGTCCCAGAAGAAGAAGACAAAAAGAAAGACCATGAGAAAATACTTGAGGAGATAATCATTGAAAACTTCCCTAAAATGGGGAAGGAAATAATCACCCAAGTCCAAGAAACCCAGAGAGTCCCAAACAGGATAAACCCAAGGTGAAACACCCTAAGACACATATTAATCAAATTAACAAAGATCAAACACAAAGAACAAATACTAAAAGCAGCAACAGAAAAACAACAAATAACACACAAGGGGGATTCCCATAAGGATAACAGCTGATCTTTCAATAGAAACTCTTCAGGCCAGGAAGGAATGGCAGGACATACTTAAAGTAGTGAAAGAAAATAACCTACAACCCAGATTACTGTACCCAGCAAGGACCTCTTTCAAATATGAAGGAGAAATCAAAAGCTTTACAGACAAGCAAAAGCTGAGAGAATTCAGCACCTCCAAACCAGTTCTCCAACAAATGCTAAAGGATCTTCTCTAGACAGGAAACACAAAAAGGGTGTATAAACTCGAACCCAAAACAATAAAGTAAATGGCAATGGGATCATACTTATCAATAATTACCTTAAATGTCAATGGGTTGAATGCCCCAACCAAAAGACAAAGGCTGGCTGAATGGATACAAAAACAAGACCCCTATATATGCTGTCTACAAGAGACCCACCTCAAAACAAGGGACACATACAGACTGAAAGTGAAGGGCTAGAAAAGATAGTCTGTGCAAATAGAGACCAAAAGAAAGCAGAAGTAGCAATACTCATATCAGATAAAATATACTTTAAAACAAAGGCTGTAAAAAGAGACAAAGAGGGACACTATATAATGATCAAAGGATCAATCCAAGAAGAAGATATAACAATTATAAATATATATGCACCCAACATAGGAGCACTGCAATATGTAAGACTGCTGCTTCTAAACTGCTGCTAAGTCGCTTCAGTCGTGTCCGACTCTGTCCGACCCCATAGATGGTAGCCCACCAGGCTTCCCTGTCCCTGGGATTCTCCAGGCAAGAACACTGGAGTGGGTTGCCATTTCCTTCTCCAATGCATGAAAGTGAGAAGTGAAAGTGAAGTCGCTCAGTCGTGTCTGACTCTTCGCGACCCCATGGACTGCAGCCCACCAGCTCCTCCATCCATGGGATTTTCCAGGCAAGAATATTGGAATGGGGTACCATTGCCTTCTCCAACTATATATATATATATATATATATACACATATATATATACACACACACATATACATATATAATACATTTCTGCTTTATTGACTATGCCAAAGCCTTTGACTGTGTGGATCACAATAGACTGTGGAAAATTCTGAAAGAGATGGGAATACCAGACCACCTGACCTGCCTCTTGAGAAATTTGTATGCAGGTCAGGAAGCAACAGTTAGAACTGGACATGGAACAACAGACTGGTTCCAAATAGGAAAAGGAGTACGTCAAGGCTGTATATTGTCACCCTGCTTATTTAACTTATATGCAGAGTACATCATGAGAAATGCTGGACTGAAAGAAACACAAGCTGGAATCAAGATTGCCGGGAGAAATATTAATAACCTCAGATATGCAGATGACACCACCCTTATGGCAGAAAGTGAAGAGGAACTAAAAGCCTCTTGATGAAGGTGAAAGCGGAGAGTGAAAAAGTTGGCTTAAAACTCAATTCAGAAAACGAAGACCGTATTATCTGGTCCCATCACTTCATGGGAAATAGATGGGGAAACAGTAGAAACAGTGTCAGAATTTATTTTTCTGGGCTCCAAAATCACTGCAGATGGTGACTGCAGCCATGAAATTAAAAGACACTTACTCCTTGGAAGGAAAATTATGACCAACCTAGATAGCATATTCAAAAGCAGAGACATTACTTTGCCAACAAAGGTTCGTCTAGTCAAGGCTATGGTTTTTCCTGTGGTCATATATGGATGTGAGAGTTGGACTGTAAAGAAGGCTGAGAGCCGAAGAATTGATGCTTTTGAACTGTGGTGTTGGAGAAGATGCTTGAGAGTCCCTTGGACTGCAAGGAGGTCCAACCAGTCCATTCTGAAGGAGATCAGCCCTGGGATTTCTTTGGAAGGAATGATGCTAAAGCTGAAACTCCAGTACTTTGGCTACCTCATGCGAAGAGTTGACTCATTGGAAAAGACTCTGATGTTGGGAGGGATTGGGGGCAGGAGGAGAAGGGGATGACAGAGAATGAGATGGCTGATGGCCATCACTGACTCGATGGACGTGAATCTGAGTGAACTCCGGGAGTTGGTGATGGACAGGGAGGCCTGGTGTGCTGCAATTCATGGGGTTGCAAAGAGTCAGACACAACCAAGCGACTAAGCATAGCACAATAAAGACTTCCTGTATAGCCTAGGGAACTCTACTCAACCCTCCGTAGTGACCTCTATGGGGGAAGAAGCTAAAGTTAGAGTTGATATACGTACATGTAGCTGATTCACTTTGCTGTACAGCAGAAACTAACACAACATCGTAAATCAACTATACTCCAATAAAAATTGATTTTAAAAAAAAGGTAAGCTAAGCATCATTGGGCACCATTCTTTTTATTTAATTTTAATTTTTATTTTCTCACCATTCTTTTTAGAAGGAATTATTCTAAAGACACGTAGCCTATATAGTTGGACTCTGAAGAGGCTTTTTGTTTGAAGTACAGTGACATAGTAAGCCACAAGAAAACAGAGTAACAAAGTGATCCACAAGAAAGCAAGTTGTAATCTATATAATCATATATAGTTCATATGTGATTCATAGTTCATATATGAACTAGAGTTCATAGTTGAATATCTACTAGCAACAGAGTGATTGTAGTATTTAAACTTACTCAATTTATAGCAAATTTTCAATTTCGATGGTATCTTTATGACAAGATATCATCTATCTTTCTGGAAACACAAAAGGCAGACATATAAGAATGTTGTGCTAACCTTAACAGATAAAATGTAGAGCTGAGTGTGACTTGAAAAGTGAAAATACAGAGGAATATTGGCATATCTATAAAATATTGACTAACTTGCAATATATGATTAAAAGCCTCAGAAAGAATAGCTATGCAGAGGCAACTAAAACAGTATATGATAGTGATTAGTAAGAGCATGAACTTTGGACCCAGAAAGAGAGGATTGGAATACTGTCTTCCCATTTCTTAGGACTTTCATGGAAGCTCAGATGGTAAAGAATCTGCCTGGAAAGCAGGAGACCCATGTTCCATCCCTATTTCTTACCCACCGTGGGTGACATTGGGTCATTCATTCAAACACTCCTTGTCTCCATTCCTTCATCTATACAATGTGGGTAAGAATAGCTGCTTCATAATCTTGTGAAAATTAAATGAGTGCTTGGTTATGGAGTAAGATCTCAACAAATGTTATTGTTATTTACTATTATCAAGCATTCAGCTAACAGAGGAACTTAGGTTAAAAGTGTTCATTTCTCATTCTTAGATAAAAGATCAAAGTATCTGGACTATTGTTAATTAAAATGGTAAAAGTTTTTCTTTAATAAGTAAAACAATGCTCATCAATCTGCTGTATGCTTTTTCTTTTTTAATATATTTTAAAAATAGCATTTATTTTTTCTTTATATATAAATTTTGGGGAAGGCAATGGCACCCTACTCCAGTACTCTTGCCTGGAAAACCCCATGGATGGAGGAGCCTGGAAGGCTGCAGTCCATGGGGTCGTTGAGGGTCGGACACGACTGAGCGACTTCAGATCAGAGCAGATCAGTCACTCAGTCGTGTCTGACTGTTTGCGACCCCATGAATCGCAGCACGCCAGGCCTCCCTGTCCCTCACCAACTCCCGGAGTTCACTCAGACTCACATCCATCGAGTCAGTGATGCCATCCAGCCATCTCATCCTCTGTCGTCCCTTTCTCCTCTTGCCCCCAATCCCTCCCACCATCAGAGTCTTTTCCAATGAGTCAACTCTTTGCATGAGGTGGCCAAAGTACTGGAGTTTCAGCTTCAGCATCATTCCTTCCAAAGAAACCCCAGGCTGATCTCCTTCAGAATGGACTGGTTGGATCTCCTTGCAGTCCAAGGGACTCTCAAGAGTCTTCTTCAACACCACAGTTCAAAAGCATCAATTCTTCAGCGCTCAGCCTTCTTTACAGTCCAACTCTCACATCCATACATGACCACAGGAAAAACCATAGCCTTGACTAGATGAACCTTTGTTGGCAAAGTAATGTCTCTGCTTTTGAATATGCTATCTAGGTTGGTCATAACTTTCCTTCCAAGGAGTAAGTTGTCTTTTAATTTCATGGCTGCAGTCACCATCTGCAGTGATTTTGGAGCCCAGAAAAATAAAGTCTGACACTGTTTCCACTGTTTCCCCATCTATTCTCTCTCACTTAAATGTAGTCTGGAAAACAGTCTATATAAACTTATTTTAATAGCATATTTTATTTCAAAACCAATGTTAGTACATTAATGTACATTACTATAATAGTACTTTAAAGGAATGATTCTGATAATTTTTTATAAATTATGTTTTATTGGTTACAGCATTGTGTTAGTTTCTGCTGTACAGCAAAATGAATCAGCCATACATATACACATATCCTCTCCCTCTTGGACTTCCTTCTTGTTCTGATAACCACAGTGTATTAAGCAAAGGCCCCTGTGCTATACAGCATGTTCTCACTAGTTATCTATTTTATACACAGTATCAATGATGTATATGTGTGCATACAAACCTACCAGTTCCTCCCACCCCACCTCTTTTTTCCCATACGATATATGGTATCCATAAGTTTGTCCTCTACCTTAGTGTCTCTATTTCTGCTTTGCAAATAAGATCATCTATACCATTCTTCTAGATGACACATATATGTGTTAATATATGATATTTGTACTTCTTTTTGTGATTTACTTCATGCTGTGTGACATTATGTCCATCCACATCTCAACAAATATCCGTTCTCATTCCTTTTTATGACAAAGTTATATTCCTCTGTATATATGTGGCACTTTTCATTATCCACTCCTCTGTTAATGGACATTTAGGTTGCTTCCCTGTCCTGACTATTGTAAATAGTGCTGCTATGCACATAAATTTTGTAAAATTTAATTTCCATTATCTTAATTTTTAAAATTTCCTTTAGAGAAGCTTATATTAGGCTACACTGGCTCTTCATTATTGGACACAGGCTTTCTATACTTGCGGCAGCAGGGCTGCCCTCTGCTGCTGTCCTTTGGCTTCTCATTGCAGGGCCTCCAATTGCAGCATGCTGGCTGTAGGCATACATGCTTCAGCAGTTGTAGCATAGGTGTTTAGTTGCTCTGTGGCATGTGGAATCTTCCTGGACAAGGGATTGAACTCGTGTTCTCTGCATTGGCAGGGAGACTTCCAACTACTGGACCACCAGGGAAGCCTGCATGTATCTTTTTGAATTATGGTCTTCTCTGTTCATTTCCAAGGGAAACCATTCAGTATCACAGTAATCCAAGTCTATGCCCCATCAATAATGCTAAAGAAGCTGAAGATGAACAGTTCTATGAAGACCTACAAGGTCTTCTAGAACTAACACCAAAAAAAAAAAAAAAGTGTCATTTTCATTATAGGGGACTGGAATGCAAAAGTAGGAAGTCAAGAAATACCTGGAGTAAAAGGCAAATTTGCCCTTGGAATACAGAATGAAGCAGGGCAAAGGCTAATAGAGTTCTGCCAAGAGAATGCACTGGTCACAGCAAACATCGTCTCCCAACAACACAAGAGAAGACATTACACATGGACATCACCAGATGGTCAATACTGAAATTTGATTATATTCTTTGCACCCAAAGATGGAGAAGCTCTATAGTCAGCAAAAACAAGACCAGGAGATGACTGTGGTTCAGATCATGAACTCCTTATTGCCAAAATCAGACTTAAATTGAAGAAAGTAGGGAAAACCACTAGAACATTCTGGTATGACCTAAATCAAATCCCTTATGATTACATAATGGAAGTGAGAAATAGATTCAAGGGATTAGATCTGACAGAGTGCCTGATGAATTGTGAACAGAGGTTAGTGACACTGTACAGAAGGCAGGGATCAAGAACACACCCAAGAAAACAAAACGCAAAAAGTCCACATGATTGTCTGAGGAGGCCTTACAAATAGCTGTGAAAAGAAGAGAAGCAAAAGGCAAAGGATAAAAGGAAAGATATACCCATTTGAATGCAGAGTTCCAAAGAATAGCAAGGAGAGATAAGAAAGACTTCCTCGGTGACCAAAGCAAAGAAATAGAGGAAAACAATAGAAGGAGAAAGACTAGAGATCTCTTCAAGAAAATTAGAGATATCAAGGGAACATTTCATGCCAAACATGGGGCACAATAAAGGACAGAAATGGTATGGACCTAACAGAAGCAGGTGATATTAAGAAGAGGTGGCAAGAAGACACAGGACTATACAAAAAAAGATCTTCACGACCCAGATAATCACCATGGTATGATCACTCACGCTAGAGCCAGACATCCTGGAATATGAAAGTCAAGTGGGCCTTAGAAGCATCACTACGAACAAAGCTAGTGGAGTTGATAGAATTCCAGTTGAGTTTATCAAATCCTGAAATGATGATGTGAAGCTGCTGCACTCCAATATGCTCAGCAAGCTTGGGGAAACTCGAGCTAGGTGGCCACATGACTGGAAAAGGGTCAGTTTTGGCATTCCCAATCTCAAGAAAGGCAACTGGCAAACGAATCCTCACAACTAATTGCCAGCAAATTGCACTCATCTCACCACGCTAGTAAAGTAAATGCTCAAAATTCTCCAAGTCAGGGCCTTCAACAGTATCATGAACGGTTGAACTTCCCAGGATGGTTCAAGTTCTAAAATTAGAAAAGTCAGAGGAACCAGAGATGCAATTGCTAACATATTTCTGGGGTCATCGAAAAAGCAAGGAGAAGGAAGTTTTCCAAGGAAAAAAGGGGGTCTAATCTTTTCTGCTTTATTGACTATGCCAAAGGCTTTGACTGTGTGGGTCACAATCAAATTGTGGAAAATTCTGAAAGAGATGAATACCAGGCCACCTGACCTGCCTTTTGAGAAATCTGTGTACAGGTCAGGAAGCAACAGTTAGAATGGACATGGAACAACAGACTGTTTCCAAAATAGTGAAAGGAGTATGTCAAGGCTGTATAATTGTCACCCTGCTTATTTAACTTATATACAGAGTACATCATGGGAAATGCTGGGCTGCATGAAGCTACAAGCTGGAATAAAGATTGCTGGGAGAAATATCAATAACCTCATATATACAGATGACACCACCCTTATGGCAGAAAGTGAAGAAGAACTAGAGAGCCTATTGATGAAAGTGAAAGTGAAAAAGTTGGCTTAAAACTCCACATTTAGAAAACTAAGATCAATGGCAATCTGGTCCCATCACTTCTTGGGAAATAGATGGGGAAATAGTAGAAACAGTGTCAGACTTTTATTTGGGGGGGGCCTCCCAAATCACTGCAGATGGTGACTGTAGCCATGAAATTAAAAGACGCTTGCTCCTTGGAAGAAAAGTTATGAACAACCTAGACAGCATACTGAAAAGCAGAGATGTCACTTTGTCAACAATTGTCTGTCTAGTCAAGGCTATGGTTTTTCCAGTAGTCATGTACGGGTGTGAGAGTTGGACTATAAAGAAAGCTGAGCACTAAAGAATTGATGCTTTTGAACTGTGGTTTTGGAGGAGACTCTTTTTTTTTAATTCATTTATTCATTTTAATTGGATGCTAATTACTTTACAATATTGTAAATTTTTTTGCCATACATTGACATGGATCAGTCATGGGTGTACATGTGTTCCCCATCCTGAACCCCCCTCCCATCTCCCTACCCATCCCATCCCTCAGGGTCATCCCAGTGCATCAGCCCTGAGCACCCTGTCTCATGCATTGAACCTGGACTGGTGATCTGTTCCACATATGGTAATATACATGTTCCAATGCTATTCTCTCAAATCATCCCACCCTCGCCTTCTCCCACAGAGTCCAAAAGTCTGTTCTTTACATCTGTGTCTCTTTTGCTGTCTCACATATAGGGTCATTGTTACCAAGTCCCTTGGACTTCAAGGAGATCCAACCAGTCCATCCTAAAGGAAATCAGTCTTGAATATCCATTGGAAGGACTGATGCTGAAGCTGAAACTCCTGCTTTGGCCACTTGATGAGAAGAACTGACTCATTTGGACAGCCCCTGTTGCTGGGAATGATTGAAGGTGGGAGGAGAAGGGGATGACAGAGGATGAGATGGTTGGATGGCATCACTGATTCAATTGACATGAGTTTGAGTAAGCCCCAGGAGTTGGTGATGGACACGGAAGTCTGCTGTACTGCAGTCCATGGAGTCACAAAAAATCATACATGATTAGCGACTAAACTGAACTGAACTGGTCATATGCCCAGTAGTGGGATTTCTAGGTCATATGTTAGTTTTATTTTTTAAGGAGACTCCATATGTGTCTCCTCAGTGGCTGTATCAATTAACACTTGCACCAACAGCTCATGTTCAGTTCAGTTCAGTCGGTCAGTCGTGTCCGACTCTTTGCGACCCCATGAATCACAGCACGCCAGGCCTCCCTGTCCATCACTATCTCCCAGAGTTCACTCAGACTCATGTCCATCGAGTCAGTGATGCCGTCCAGCCATCTCACCATCTGTCGTCCCCTTCTCCTCTTGCCCCCAATCCCTCCCACCATCAGAGTCTTTTCCAATGAGTCAACTCTTCGCATGAGGTGGCCAAAGTACTGGAGTTTCAGCTTCAGCATCATTCCTTCCAAAGAAATCCCAGGGCTGATCTCCTTCAGAATGGACTGGTTGGATCTCCTTGCAGTCCAAGGGACTCTCAAGAGTCTTCTCCAACACCACAGCTCAAAAGCATCAATTCTTCGGCGCTCAGCCTTCTTCACAGTCCAACTCTCACATCTGTACATTACTACAGGAAAAACCATCTAGATGGACCTTTGAGGGTTCTTTTTTCTCCACATCCTCTCCAGCACTTATTGTTTGTAGATTTTTTTCTGATGGCCATTTTTACTGGTGTGAGGTGATACCTCATTGTAGTTTTGATTTATATTTCTCTAATAATTACTGATGTCAAGCATCCTTTCATGTTTTTTGACCATTCATATGTCTTCCTTGGAGAAATGCCTATTTAGGCCTACTGCCCATTTTTTGATTGGGTTTGTTGGTTTGGTTTTGTTTTGATAATGGGCTGCATGAGCTGCTTTTATATTTTGGAGATTAATCCTTTGTCAATTGCTTCATTTGCAAATATTTTCTTCCATTCTGAGGCTTGCTTTTTGTCTTATTTATGCTTTTCTTTCTTTCATTTTGGTCTCAAAGACAGAAGTCACTTGAGCAGGCTACAGATAGCTAGTATTAGATGTCAGTATAAGGATACCATGAAAATGCTCTATGGCTCTTGGAGGTTACTTACGCTAGAGAACAACTTAGTCCTTGATGTTAATCCATACTCAATAGTCCATATCATTTTTTTAATTTTTAATCTATTCCAATTTTTTAGCTACTATTTTTATAAATAATTTTGAGTTATTGCCAGTCTAACACTGAAAATCATTCAAATAATATTCATTATACATGCCAGTTTAAAATTATATTTTTTGAGGCAATTACACAGCAAAGATGCTTTTAGTTGTGAAAATTGGGAAGGCCTGCCTCTTGAATATACAGGAATTTGAATTTAAAATGGAAAAATATCTGATAGAAAACAAACTTTCAGTCAGTAAATCAACATAACAAACTGATAAAGAAACTCTGTAATTATTTGGGTGATTTGACAAAAGTAGATAGCAAAATTGGATAGCTCAGGAAAAACATCAATACTGGGATGAATAATATCACAGATAAATATCAATTTAGAAGGACTAAATACATCTTTCTTTGGAGTAAGGCTGCTATTCATGTATTTCTCTTTCACAGACTCTTTTCACATAACAAACAAGAAATAAAGTCATTTGGAAAGCCCACATAATGCTATCAGGATGAGTACTTTATCTCTTATTTGGTTTAGCCTACTTAGCTTATTCTCTTCTCTAGATTTCCACGAGGCAGTAGTTTGATTTTAACAGATTATCCATCAATGGAAGTAAAATATCCCACCCAGAAAATTTAGCTTTTGTGTGTGTGATTAGCTATGTTCCAGAGCTGTTCTTTGCTCTAGAAAATGAGTTATTATTTCTTTTATATTCCAGGTTATATTTTCAGAGGATATGAAGCTGAAATCCCGAAGTCTTTGCTTCTCTTCATGTGTTTCTGTCAGCGGTCCTGCCCTCTAGAGGCAGGGAACTCAGGTCTCCTAGATGTCTCCACCTCTTCATACTCTTTATTTATCCTATCATCAAATGCTGCTTATTTTAACCTTCTAAATGTCTTTTTATCATACCTCTTTATTTGATATTTTGAAATCTTTACTTCCAACACTTGTCCAAGGTTTCATCATCATCTTTCACCTGAACAATTGCAACAGACTCCCCAAACATGGTCTGTACATTCTCTTATATATCTCCAATGATCTACCAATGATCTATTCTCTGCATTATCCATTCAGCAATAAGTCATATAGATGGTTCCCCTTGGCTTGGGGAAGGCATGGGCTGGGTTGGTCATCTCTCAAAATTCTCTCACTCTGTGTCTTCATCCACACCAACCTTCTTGAGTACTGCAAATATGCCTGGCTCTTTCCAGACATGTAGGTTTCTTAAATGCTGTTTCACTTACGGAAATGTCACATCTCTTTGCTTATATATCCCTAGGTGGCTACAGAGGTCTTGAAAAGGAGATGATGCCTGAATGGGAAAATTAAAGATGCATTATGGAAGATCACCAGAATGTGGGAGCAGAGAAGGCACCAATAACCAGGGAAGACTTGGTCCTGCTGAATATTTACTTTCTGCTAAAAATCTTGGATCTTTATCCTGATGGTTATTGAGGAACCATTCTAACCATGTTGTTGTTCAGATGCTCAGTTGTGTCAGACTCTTTGTGACCCAATGGACTGTAGCACACCAGGCCTCCCTGTCCCTCACCATCTCTTGAAGTTTGCCCAAGTTCACGTTCATTGCATTGGTGATGCCATCCAGCCATCTCATCCTCTGATGCCCTCTTCTCCTTCTGCCCTCAATCTTCCCCAGCATCAGAGACTTTTCTAATGAGTTGTCTGTTTGCATCAGATGATCAAAATACTGGAGCTTCAACTTCAACATCAGTCCTTCCAGTGGATTTTCAGGGTTGATCTCCCTTAAGATTGACTGGTTTGATCTCTTTGCTGTCCAAGGGACTTTCAGGAGTCTTCTCCAGCACAACAGTTCAAAAACATCAATTCTTTGGCGTTCTGCTTTATATGTCTTGACTACATGGACTTTTGCTGGAAGAGTAATCTGTTTGCTTTTCAACACACTGTCTAGGTCTGTCATCACTTTCCTGCTAAGAAGCAATTGTCTTCTGATTTCATGGCTGCAGTCACCGTCTGCAGTGATTCTGAGCCGAAGAAGAGGAGCTCTGTCACTGCTTCCACCTCTTCCCCTTCTATTTGCCATGAAGTGATGGGGCTGGATGCCATGATCTTAATTTTTAACAAAAATATTTAGTCTTGAGCCCGCTCTTTCATGCTCCTTCCTCACCCTCATCAAGAGGTTCATTAGTTCCTTTTTGCTTTCTGCCATTATAGTGGTATCATCTGCATATCTGAGGTTGTTGATGTTTCTCCTCTCTGCCTTGATTCCAGCTTGTAACTCATCCAGCCCGGCATGTCTCATGATGTGCTCGGCATATAGTTTAAATAAACAGAGTGACATAAGACAGTCCTGCCATACTCCTTTATCAATCCTGAACCAATCAGTTGTTCCATACAGGGTTCTAACTGTATTCTAGCCATAGATAATAGTATTTATAATAGTTTATGTGTTTTAAACACATTTTTAAAAAAAGTAAAATCATGTGTTGAAAGGATAATATGCCATAGTCAAGTGAAAATTTTATCAGGGATATAAGAATGATTCAACATCTCAAATCAATCAGTGTAATACATCACATTAACAAAAAGAAGGGCAGAAATCATATGGTCATCTCAATAGATGAAGAAAAATCATTTGACAAAATTCAGCATCCATTCATGATAAAATCTCAACAAACTGGGCATAGGGGGAACACACCTCAACATAAAAACAACCACATATGACAAGCTTACAGCTAGCATCCTCCACAGTGCAAAGTTGAAAGCTCTCCCTCTAAGATCAAGGGTAAGACAAGAATTCCCTCTCTCACTACTTTTACTCAATACAGTACTAGAAGTTCTAGTCAGAACTGTTAGGCAAGAAAAAGAAATAAAAGGCATCCAAGTTGAAAAGGAAGAAGTAAAACTGTCTTATTATCAGGTGACATCATAAACACCAACTTGAAATTACCTCTTCAGGGGTATATATAGAATACCCAAAAGACTGTATTAAAAAAAAAAAAAAAAACTGCTAGAACTAATCAATGAATTCAGTTAAAGTTTCAAGATAAAACATCAATATACAAAATTAGTTGCATTTCTATACACTAATGAATTATTTGAGAGAGAATTAAGAAAATAATTCCATTTAGATCAAAAGAACAAAATATTCAGAATAAATTTAGCCAAGGAGATGAAAGTCCTATGTACTGAAAACCATAAGACTTTGATGAAACACAGGAAAACACAAATAAATGGAAAGATATTTTGTGCTTATGGATTGAAAGGCATAAAGTATATTGTTAAAATGTCCATACTACTCAAAGAAATATACAGATCAATGCAATCCTTATCAAAATTCCAATGGTATTTTTTACAGAAATAAAATCATAAAGACCTCGAATAGCCCAAGCAATCCTGAAAAAGAAGAATAGATCTGGAGCTATCATGCTCCCTGATTTAAAACTGTATTACAAACTATAGTAATCAAAACAGTACAGCAGAGGCATAAAACAGACACATAGATCAATGGAACAGAATGGATAGCCCAGAAATAAAGCCATGTGCACACAGTCAATTAATTTATGACAAAGGAGCTGAGAGTACACATGAGGGGTGGATAGTCTCTTCAATCAATGGTGTTAGGAAAATTGGAGAGCTGCAGGCAAAATAGTCAGCTCCAAATGGATTAAAGTCTTAAACATAAGACCTGAAACCATAAAACTCTTAGAAGAAAACATAGGCAGTAAGCTCCTTGATAATAATCTTGACAGGGCTTTTGTAGATTTGATGCCAAAAAGCAAAAATAAACAAGTAGGACTACAAGCTAAGAAGCTCTGCACTTATCTACAAAGTAAAATAGTCTCCAGTATTCTTTCCTGCAGAATTCCATGGACAGAGGAGCTTGGAGGGCTATAGACCATAGGGTGACAAAGTGTCGAACATGACTGAGTGACTAACACACTTTCAAGGGACAGATCCATCTGTGTGGAGGCCGCAAAGGGCGAGTCCTCAAGTTGAAGGTGTGCTTCATTTGCAGAATATTTGAGGAAAGCAGTGTATGCATAGCTGATGCTTGTGGTTAAAGGGAAAAAAACGCTAGAATTCACTGTACATAGCTCTGGACACTAGCATGAAGTGATGTTTTTAATGTATGTGTCCTGGTGAATATGACTTTCATAGCTTTGTTGTAAATTATTTAAAGTGCTGTAGCAATGTTTTGGGAAATATGGTTGTTCAACTTTGTAGGGCGTTCCTAACTCTGGTTTTCTGTGGTTTCCATACAACTCTTAGATTAGCAAACACTTAGTTCTTCACATTACAGCCAAGTTTAAGGTAACTCTGATACTGGGAGCTGCTGGTGAAAATGTCCATTTCAAACCTGAAGGCCACTGTTGATTTGAAGTGACTTAGCACACACACACACTGTTGTATCAAAACTGTGCTCATGTATACCTTTAGATTAATTCCTGTTTAAGTGAAGGGCTTCCCTGGTGGCTCAGACAGTAAAGCGTCTTCCTGAAATGTTGGGAGACCCGGGTTCCATCCCTGGGTCAGGAAGACAACCCTGGAGAGGGAAACGGCAATCCAATCCAGTACTCACAATCTACTCCAGTATTCTTGCCTGGAAAATCCCATGGACAGAGGAGCCTGGTGGGCTATAGTCCATTGGGTCGAAAGAGTTGGACCCGACTGAGCGATTTCACTTCTTTCTTTCTATTTAAGTGAAGGCCATTGGTGGGCTGACACAGTTATGGTTCCAGTTTGTATTCTGTCCCCACACAGAGCAACGTCCACACTGTGCTTATACCTGTCAGTGTATGGGAGCTGGTGGTCTTCTTTACAGAAGTGACAATTTATTCATGTTATGTTTATAAGACTGGGCGACTTCCCTTTCACTTTCACTTTTATGCACTGAGAAGGAAATGGCAACCCACTCCAATGTTCTTGCCTGGCAGGGACGGGGGAATCTGGTGGGCTTCTGTCTATGGGGTTGCACAGAGTCAGACACGACTGAAGCGACTTAGCAGCAGCAGTAGAGGTTTTCAACTACGCTCACCCTCCTTTGTAAACTAAAATCCAAGAAATCTATTCAAATCCAACTATTTATTTTTTTATTTATCTTTTTATGTTTATTAAAAAATCTTATTTTATTTATCTTTTTTATTGGAATAATTGCTGCCATATAACTTGTACTATATGTCTCTGTAAAATAACAAATGAACATGCTTGGGTTTATATATTTATTTCTGGATTTTGTCTAAGTAGCTTCCACTTGGCTTAAAGGTTGATATTTGTCTGTTAACCAGCTCCTGCTTACCCTGTGTACAGAACGCTCAGTTTCACTTTAGCTGTATCCATGTTAACCTCACAGGCAAAGTCCCCTTTTTGGACAGAAATTTCATTTTATTTAATATGCAGAGTTGTTCCAAGTAGAGGGCAGAAAAATTTCCCTCAACTTGATCTTGGGAGAATATAGCTCGCTGGTGTTAGCCATGGTTTCGCCTCCTGTGTGGCACACTGACGACAGGTCCCTATGAGCTTGTTGACAGCAGTTTCCTGCTAAGAAACAGGCACCCCCAAACCATATGTTTATTGTTGACTGAGAACATTCCTCAAGCAGTAAATTCTAGCCCTCTGGAGTGCCTCTAATTATCTGTAGGTAGATGGCAAAATTCTCAATCTAGACTCTTAAGCCAAAAATATACTTTAATTCATGTGTTATTAAAATATTCAGTGAAAGTGAAAGTCATTCAGTCATATCCCACTCTTTGGGACCCCGTGGACCATACAGTCCATGGGATTCTCTCAGGCTACCCTGGAGTGGGTGGCCTCTCCCTTCTCCAGGGGATCTTCCCAACCCAGAGATCAAACCCCAGATTTCCACATTGCAGGCGGATTCTTTACCAGCTGAGCCACAGGAAGAAGCACAAGAATACTGTAGTGGCTTAGCCCATCCCTTCTCCAGTGGATCTCTTGACCCAGGATTGAACCGGGGTCTCCTGCACTGCAGGTGGGTTCTTTACCAGCTGAACTATGCAGAACCAATAATTAATTTCAGAGAAGGAAGGGGTAGAGAAATGTTGTTTAGACATTGAAGAAAGAATAGCTGGTCAACTATTGAACTTGGGAATTCTGAGAAGAAGCAGAACAGGCAGGCTCTTTGAGAAACTATTTAGATCCCAGCCTTGGCTGTTTTGGTCTCCTGACCTGCTCTTTTTTTTTTTTTCGTTTTTCTGAAAGATGCTATCCAGCCTGAAATTAAACTAACCAGGGAAATGAGAAGCAGTTATGTAACTCTACTGTTAATATCAGTGAGCAGCTTTGTTGAATAATTTCATTTACCTGTTGCGTATATTATATGGATCAGGTGTTATGTTGATTGATTAAATTCTTCAGTGGAAATAACACTGGTATGTCCTTGAACTACCCTGTCTGGGAAATGGGCCAATTGCATGCTGGAAATCAACTTGAATTTGCCTTTATATTCACAAATAAAGTATGCTTGTTGAGATATAATATCTTACATTATCTTACAATAAAAAATATTTATAAATAAAAAATATTCTAAAAATATAGAATATAATATCTTCCTGTAAATACATCTTACAATTTTATAAATAGGTACTGATGTAGGAATTTGATTTTTTAAATATATTTAAGTACTGTGGTATTTCAGAAACCTCAAACTACCCTCCACCATATTTATGACCTCATTTAGACATGAATCTAAGCTACTATGGCCCTACTGATTGATTTTTTAAAATATTTCTGATGTCATTATTGATGGTGTTTAAAGAGAAGGTAATTCCAAAGAATATGCTGAATGGAATCAAGTATTAATTAACCATGCTTTTTTTTCTCATAACCTTGTGTATCATGTGTCTGATGCTATCTTCTGCTTCCTAAGAGGTCCTGAGAACTTCCATCTTTACAACAAAATATGTTTCCCTCAATACTCTGAAATCCCCCAAATAACTTATCCTTGAAGAATCTTTTATTTTGTCACTGATTAAGTTGTTTAGATATCCAGGTAATGCCAATGTTTTCAGTTCATCTGAGTAATCCCGGATTACCCAGGGATTTAAGGAGACAGGTTTTGAACATCAACTTCAGTCTAAAATAAGAGGTTGTAAAGCAACATCATACAAAATATCTTTCAATGTAGGATGCTTGGAGGACCCAAGACCACCCATGTTTCAGAGTTCCAGAAATGCTCCTCATTCAGTGAATGAAATGTTGGTGGATACTATGTTGAGTCAGTTGAGAATTGTTCTTTGAGCAGGCAGCTCTCCCTAGAATCTTCACATTTCAGTCTTTGCAGAGAAGGTCACAAATGGTGTTATTCTGGGTAGTCAAAACTATTAATGAGGTCATTGTAGGCATAGAGAGAATATGTACCACATTTTGTTTATTCATTCACCAATTGATGGATTTTTTTTTCCAGTTTTAGGCTCTTATCAATAATGCTATTATGGACATTTGCAAGCACATTTTTCTTGCCTTTTATTTTCATTGTGAACTTTTATTGTGGCAGATTTCAACCACAGAAAAAGTAGACAGAACAGCATAATGAATTCTTAAGTGCCTACACTCTAGGTTTAACAATTATTACTTTAAGACCAGTCTTGGTTCTCCTGTACCCCAGTCACTTTCCCCACAACTGTATCATTTTGAAGCAAATCTCTGTCAGGTCACTGTATCCAGCAATAGGTCAGTAAATAGTGCTAAAAGACAAATCCCTTTAAAAAAATATTGATTGTATCTTAAATGCCATTAGTATACTGGAAGGGATAGTATTGATTCCTTAAGTTCCTACATGTAAATTCAAATGAAGATATACTGTTTTCAGATTTACAATTTTTATATAAATATCATGCATGTTAAAGTTTATGTGAATTTGTATTCAAATAAGGCCCACATACTGTACTTGATCAGAGTAAATATTCTGTATCTTTTTTTAAACTACAGGTTCTGATCTATTTGTGTCTCTGTCCCTCAGAATTCATTTACTGAAGGAACTGTGTCTTTTCTCCGTGGAGTTTCCTATAGGCCGACTTTTACTGGACTGCATCCACGTGCCGCAGTTTAACATGTTTCTGTGACCCCTGGTTTTCATTATAAATGGGTAGTTGGCTCTAGAGCCTTGGTCAGAGTCAGATTTTCATTTCTTTGTGTTTTTACAGAAATGTTTCATAGGGGGTGGCCGTTCTTCTTCTAAAGGCGCACAATGCATGGTCTTCTCTTTCTTTCTGTACATCAGCTGGCTTTGAATCTCAATCCCTAGGAGTTGCAACGTTATGGTATTGTAGCGCCTCACAGATCCTTCTACCCCAGTGGAGAAAGACCCCCATCCAGGTTTGGTATCCAGTGGTGCCATTCACAAAAGGCACTCACCAGTTTTCAAGACAGTGAGCTGGTTCCCTAACATTCTCTGAGGTGACCATTCCTTTTACTCACATCTTTTTAAAACATAATATTATGGATGAAAGTAAAGTAATGCTCAAAATTCTCCAAGCCAGGCTTCAGCAATACGTGAACTGTGAACTTCCTGATGTTCAAGCTGGTTTAGAAAAGGCAGAGGAACCAGAGAGATCAAATTGCCAACATCCACTGGATCATGGAAAAAGCAAGAGAGTTCCATAAAAACATCTATTTCTTGCTTTATTGACTATGCCAAAGCCTTTGACTGTGTGGATCACAATAAACTATGGAAAATTCTGAAAGAGATGGAAAATACCAGACCACCTGACTGCCTCTTGAGAAATCGTGTATGCAGATCAGGAAGCAACAGTTAGAACTGAACATGGAACAACAGACTGGTTCCAAATAGGAAAAAGGGAGTACGTCAAGGCTGTATATTGTCACCCTGCTTATTTAACTTATATGCAGAGTATGTCATGAGAAACACTGGGCTGGAAGAAGCACAAGCTGGAATCAGATGTTGGGAGAAATATCAATAACCTCAGGTATGCAGATGACACCAACCCTTATGGCAGAAAGTAAAGAGGAACTAAAAGAGCCTCTTGAAGAAAGTGAAAGTGGAGAGGGAAAAAGTTGGCTTAAACGCTCAACATTCAGAAAACGAAGATCATGACATCAGTTCCCATCACTTCATGGAAAATAGATGGGGATAACAGGGAAACAGTGTCAGACTTTATTTTTGGGGGCTCCAAAATCACTTGCAGATGGTGACTGCAGCCATGAAATTAAAAGACGCTTACTCCTTGGGAAGAAAGTTCATGACCAACCTAGAATAGCATATTCAAAAGCAGAGACATTACTTTGCCAACAAAGTTTCATCTAGTCAAGGCTATGGTTTTTCCTGTGGTCATGTATGGATGTGAGAGTTGGACTGTGAAGAAAGCTGAGTGCTGAAGAATGATGCTTTTGAACTGTTGGGTGTTGGAGAAGACTCTTGAGAGTCCCTTGGACTGCAAGGAGATCAACCAGTCCATTCTGAAGGAGATCAGCCCTGGCGATTTCTTTGGAAGGAATGATGCTAAAGCTGAAACTCCCGTACTTTGCCACCTCATGCGAAGAGTTGACTCATTGGAAAAGACTCTGATGCTGGGAGGGCGTTGGGGGCAGGAGGAGAAGGGGATGACAGATGATGAGATGGCTGGATGGCATCACTGACTCGATGGACGTGAGTCTGAGTGAACTCCGGGAGTTTGGTGATGGACAGGGAGGCTGTTATGCTGTGATTCGTTAGGGTCGCAAAGAGTCGGACATGACTGAGCAACTGAACTGAACTGAACTGATGGATGAAAATATAGTCACATTTGGGATAATTCTATTGTGGATACTTCTATGCATATGTAATAATCTATATTATGGCCTCATATGCACGTCTATGTGCTCAGAGGAGCTGAGCTCGCCCATCAGGATGCAGACAGGTGCTGCACGTCCCCTGCCCCTTCTCCTCTCCTGCCATGCTCTCCGGAGCCTCTTCCTGCAGGACAGAGAGAGGACTGGGCAGCACACTGAGGATGGCGCAGAGGAGGCAGTTAAGCAGAATATCCTGACTTACTGGCAAATCAAAAACTGCTTTCAAAGGAGCACAAGATGACATTTTAGGGGTCCAGAACTATTCTATACCTTGATTGTGGTGGTGGCTGCACTTGTCAAAACCTTTAGAACCGTGCATTTAAAAAGATGGATTTTCTCTTTATGAATTATCCCTAAAGAAAATCATATTCTAACTTACTTAAAATGCATCCACAATCATTTATATATTCCATTATTTGTGGTGGCTTCATAAAAATATATTATAAATGCTTAAATTTTGGAAAAACTCTAACTTGATTATGATGACTTTTATAACTTAGATCAATTTGTCATTTTCTTTATTATTTCTTTTTATTTATTTATCCATTTTGGCCACAACTTGTGGACCTCAGCTACCTGGCCAAGGCTTGAAACGCTGGCCCATGGCAATGGAAACTGGAGTTCTATCCACTAGGCCACCAAGAAACTCCAAATTTCTGTCTTCTTGTAGTGGGAAAATTTCAAGTTAGGGAGGCCCAACTGTTCCCAGGCTTTGTTGTATATTAGAAATCACCTAAGGACTTTAAAATTGTGATCCAGAATGTCTGTATGTGGGATGGAGACATCAGTATTCTAAAAAATTTCCCAGGTGACTGTAATACACAGGAAAGTTTTGAGAACCAGTGACACAGGATTTTCATATCTTAGCTTAACCTTGGCTAGAGGTGGAATCATGTATGGATGTGAGAGTTTGGACTATAAAGCAAAGCTTAACGTGGCGAAGAATTAATGCTTTTGAACTGTAGTGTTGCGAGAAGACTCTTGAAGAGTCCCTTGGAGGTGCAAGGGGATCAAACCAGTCAATCCCAAAAGGAAATTGGTCCTGAATGATCACTGGAAGGACTGATGCTGAAACTGAAACTCCAATTCTTGGCCACCTGATGCATAGAACTGACTCATTGGAAAAGACCTTGTTGCTGGGGAAAGATAGAAGCAGGAGAAGAGGGTGACAGAACGAGATGGTTGGATGGCATCAACCAACCTTGATGGACATGAGTTTGAAATTAGAACTCCAGGGAGTTGGTGATGGACAGCGGAGGCCTGGTGTGCTGCAGTCCATGGGGTCACAAAGAGTTGGACATGACTGAGCAGCTGAACTGAGAGGTGCAGTCACTTGAGGGTCTTTCAAAGAGAATGCTGTCTGGGCTGCCTCTCCCCTTCCCCCAATTAGGATTTAGAGGCTAAGCATTAGGATTTTCAAAAACTCCCCAGGTGACTTCACAACTGAGAAATGCTGACCTATATTGTTCTTGTTCTAACCCAGTCACATCTGACCTTTAGACTCCACGGACTGCAGCACGCCAGGCCTCCTTGTCCCTCACCATCTCCACCTTGGGAGTTTGCCCAGGTTCATGTCGCACTGCATCAGTGACGCCATCCGGCCCTCTCATCCTCTGACTCCCTCTTCTGCTGCCCTCAATCTTTCCCAGCATCAGGGATTTTTCCAGTGAGTCATCCTGTTCCCATCAGACAACCAAAATACTGGAACTTAAGCTTCAGCATCAGTCCTTCCAGTGAATATTCAGCGATTGATCTCTCTTAAGACTGACTGGTTTGATCTCCTTGCTGTTCAAGGGACTTCAGGAGTCTTCTCCAGCACCACAGTTTGAAAGCATCTGTTATTTGTCCTGCTGCCTTCAATTATGGTCCAGCTCTCACAATCATACGTGACCACTGGAAAGACCATAGCTTTGACTATATGGACCTTTGTCAGCAGAGTAATGTCTCTGCTTTTCTGTATTGTACATGCTCAAAAGCTGTGTAGGAGTTGTTACTTCCCTGACACTTCTCTAGCACTGTTCTCAAAGTGTGGCTCCGAGAGGAACAGCATCAGTATTACCTGGAAATGTGTTCTCAAAACCTACCCCAGACTTACTGAATGTGAAACCCAGAAGGTGGGATTCAGCAATATGTATGTTGCAATCCCTATCTGTATGTGATACACAGCACAGTTCATGAAGCACTGCTCAGGGAGTTTTGGGAGGCCATTCCTCAGTTAATGGAGGTGGAACTAGACTTCCTTACAGCTAAAGCCTGCAGGAAGCTTCTGCAGGTTGGGCCATCCCAGCTTTGGACCTTAGGGTAGAGAGACCTGACTTTGATAGATCTGATTTCTGCTATGTCCAAGTGGCATAATGAATGGTCCATGGCTCTAAGAATGACCAGCCCATGCACACAGAGTTATTTTAATCAACTATGGGGAATGTGAACAATGCTATATTTTGGATGCACCCAGTTAAAATGCTTCGCTATTTTAACTAACATGGCCTGCTGCTAAGTCACTTCAGTCGTGTCTGACTCTGTGCGACCCCATAGATGGCAGCCCACCAGGCTCCCCCGTCCCTGGGATTCTCCAGGCAAGAACACTGGTGGGTTGCCATTTCCTTCTCCAATGCATGAAAGTGAAGAGTGAAAGTGAAGTTGCTCAGTTGTGTCCGACTCTTAGCGACCTCAATGAACTGCAGCCTACCAGGCTCCACTGCCCATGAGATTTTCCAGGCAAGAGTACTGGAGTGGGGGTGCCATTGCTTTCTCTGATTAACATGGCCTAGTTCTCTGCAATTCTGTTCTGGAATCTGTAGGTCTTCGTTTGTTGGACCCTGCTTTGATTAAAAAAAAAAAAGCAAAGCTCATTTTGAAAGAAAATCACATTTATATAAAAAGTCCAGAGACTTCAGTGCTTCTTCGTCACAATGTCCTCTTATTTTAGCATTGCTCTGGTTTTCGATTTTATTGTGATGAGACTTCATAAAAACTTTAAAAGACAGTTTGCCCCAGTTGCATATTATCTTCATTAGAAAGACCTAAATATTCAAGTATTAGAAAACAATACCATATGAAAGAGCTTTATTCCATGTGTGGACAGCATGGATTGTGAATTCAATCATTTAAAGTTTTAAGATTTGGGGTGGTTCAGTTCAGTTCAGTTCAGTTGCTCAGTCATGTCTGACTCTTTGCAACCCATGAATCCCAGCACACCCAGGCCTCCCTGTCCATCACCAACTCCTGGAGTTTACTCAAACTCATGTCCATCGAGTCAGTGATGCCATCCAGCCATCTCATCTTCCGTCATCCCCTTCTCCTCCTGGCCCCAATCCCTCCCAGCATCACAATCTTTTCCAATGAGTCAACTCTTCGCATGAGGTGGCCAAAGTACTGGAGTTTTCAGCTTTAGCATCAGTCCTTCCAATGAACACCCAGGACTGATCTCCTTTAAAATGGACTGGTTGGATCTCCTTGCAGTCCAAGAGACTCTCAAGAGTTTTCTCCAACACCACAGTTCAAAAGCATCAATTCTTTGGTGCTCAGCCTTCTTCACAGTCCAACTCTCACATCCATACATGACCACAGGAAAAACCATAGCCTTGACTAGACAGACCTTTGTTGCAAAGTAATGTCTCTGCTTTGAATATGCTATCTAGGTTGGTCATAACTTTCCTTCCAAGGAGTAAGTGTCTTTTAATTTCATGGCTGCAATCACCATCTGCAGTGATTTTGGAGCCCAAAAAAATAAAGTCTGACACTGTTTCCACTGTTTCCCCATCTATCTGCCATAAAGTGATGGGACAAGATGCCATGATCTTAGTTCTCTGAATGTTGAGCTTTAAGCCAACTTTTTCACTCTCCACTTTCACTTTCATCAAGAGGCTTTTTAGTTCCTCTTCACTTTCTACTATAAGGGTGGTATCATCTGCATACCTGAGGTTATTGATATTTCTCCCAACAATCTTGATTCCAGCTTGTGCTTCTTCCATCCAAGCATTTCTCATGATAAATGGACCTATCTTACATTTTGTTAAAACTAAGCATAAAAGCTAAGACTGAAGATTCTTTTCTTTTAATTGAAGTATAGTTGACTTACAATATTATATTAGTTTCAGGTATACAACATAGTGATTCGATCTCTTTAAACACTGCAAAACAATCACCGTGATAAGTCTAGTTATATCTGTCACCATACCAAATTATCACAGTGTTATTGACTATATTCCCTATGCTGTACATTGCATCTGCTCTGACTCATTCATTTTTAAATTTTTTAAGTTAAAAAAAAAAAAAGCAGTGAAAACAGTGGGAAACAGTGGCAGACTTTATTTTTAGGGGGCTCCAAAATCACTGCAGATGGTGACTGAAGCCATGAAATTAAAAGATACTTACTCCTTGGAAGAAAAGTTATAACCAACCTAGACAGCATATTAAAAAGAGAGACATTACTTTGCCAAAAAAGGTCCATCTAGTCAAGGCTATGGTTTTTCCAGTATTCATGTATGGATGTGAGAGTTGGACTATAAAGAAAGCTGAGTGCCGAAGAACTGATGCCTTTGAACTGTGGTGTTGGAGAAGATTCTTGAGTCCCTTGCACTACAAGGAGCTCCAACCAGTCCATCCTAAAGGAAATAAGTCCCGAATATCCATTGGAAGGACTGATATTGAAGCTGAAACTCCAATACTTTGGCCACCTGATGTGGAGAACTGACTCATTGGAAAAGCCCCTGATGCTGGGGAAAGATTGAAGGTGGGAGGAGAAGGGGGCGACAGAGGATGAGATGGTTGGATGGCATCACTGACTCAATGGACATGAATCTGAGTAAACTCCAAAAGTTGGTGGTGGACAGGAAGGCCTGGCGTGCTGCCATTCACGGGGTCGCAAAGACTCAGACATGACTGAGCGACTGAACTGAACTGAAGTTAAGATATTTTATTGTATAGTTGTTTTATGATATGTCAGTTTCTTCTTTACGACCAAGTGAATGAGCTGTAAGTTTACATGCGTCCCCTCCCTTTTGAGCCCAGTCCCCACATCCTCCTCCTCTAAGTCACCACAGAGCACTGAGCTGAGCTTCCTCTGCTAGACAGCAGCTTCCCACTGGCTCTCAGTTTTTACACATTATTAAGATGGAAGGTTATTAATAAATGAAACTACTTGAAGATCAAAAACTGAATTATTTTCAATGCCGTGTGACTTATCACCTTTTCCTCCAATAAAGGAAGATCTGCAGATTCTGAAAAAGAGCCGCATGCCATCTCTTTCTCTCCACCCAAATATTTTAATATTTAAAATATATAATTAGTAGGATGGAACAGGAAAACATTTACTTGTTTTTAATTGGTGGAAAATTGTTTTACAGTGTTGTGTTGGCTCTGCCATACAATGCCAATCAGCCATATATATATATAAGCACACATATATGTATATATACCCCCTTCCTCTTGGGCTTCCCTCAAGCCCTAGCCAGCTTCCTAAGTGTGCATGCCACTTACATATTTAATTTGATGCTTCAACTGCCCTATACAATTTTTCTTTCTTTTTATCTTTTGCATTTCATCTCTATCCTAGCCACTTGTTTGTGGATTAGTAACAATAATTTGGGAATAAACGATTTGAATAAGAGACTTCAGTGAATGAGCTGATGAGTAAAAGGAGATTAAGATTTTGAACTGTTACAATAAATATTTAATAAAAGAGATACTGACAGGTTAGAAGATGAAATTTAAATTCCCATGTTCTAAACAGTTTTATCTGAATATTACTTTAGGTAAATAGCAGAAACTAATTAGCAATTGGATTGCTTTTTAAAAATAATTCCTGCTTTTAGACTGCAGCTAAGAATAAGTAATGGAATTGAATATTTGAAAAAATAAAAACATCTTCGTAGTGGTAGAATTGAATTTAGGGACAGTGCCTATGAGTTAGAATGAAAACCTTTGGTGGTCAAAGTTTTTATTCTGTTTCTCTCTTGTATTGAAAAAGGAAGTTTTCTGAATGGAACTTTGGGCTGTAATTTTCATAGAAATAATCAGTCCTTTGTAGATACTTCAGAATATCTTCTCTGTGAGTGAGCCTTTAAGGATTTGCTGTGCCAGCTGCAGGGCTGGGAGGCCCATATGAGTGATCACTGGTCACCCAGGTCTTGGCACAGCGAAGGGAATGTGGTCTTGTAAACAGCAGGTACAGGGTTAGCTCCCACTCTTGGGATGTGCAGAACTAGGCAGCCTGTTCTGTGAATGTGGAAGCCAGTTCAAAGCGACCACAGTGATGCAGATTCTTTCACAGAAGCTCAAAGAAAGTCTACTCATCATCTTCGCATGTGGGATGCATGTTTTTGCTTAAATTTAACTTTAAGCTTACACCTTCCTTCAGCAAGTTGACTATGACCAAAGAATTTATATTTTTCAACCTTCTTTTCTTGAGTTATAGAAATTTGCAGAAATGTGTGGTTATGGGTATGTGGACTATGCAGGGTAGAGCATTTGAAAGGAAAGGGTGGAAACAAAGAGAATAATAGAAGAATTTGAGAATTATGAACTTAATTCCTTAGAATTTAATAGAAATTTAATTCAGCTAAGGGGATATATTTTTATGGAAAATTGTGTTAATTTCTTTCACACTATTCCACCCCAGTCCTCAGCTTCTTTAATTTCAACTTTTAATCTCTGCTTTCATAAAGATAAACTCTGTGCCTCATTTAATTTTTGTACCCATACCTTAGATAATATTATGACATATGATGTGACTCAGCACCCAGATGCATAGAACTATGCCTGCAGGAAGGAGGCAGTGTTTGTTGGTGACTTGTTTTATATCTGTACTTCAGGAGTCCACATTGCATTCTATTGAGCTCCCTAAAGCCAAGAACTGCATTTCTGCCCTCTTTCCTGGTGAGATAATAAATTACATTTACAGGGTTAGGGATAGTCCCTTTGAAACACGTCTAACATTTTTAGGTCCTGGCTTTTCATGATCAGTGTGTCCACCTTTTATTATACCAATATTTTTGTGTCAGAAAGACATAAGCTAAAAAGTGAAGCACAAAACAAAATAATACAATAACAAAACTACCTGCAAAGTAAATCCTTGAAGTGTGTTGGAAAACAAGAGAGACATGTCTTTGCATCATATTTGAGCCTCTGAAAACATTTGGTTTTCTGTTTTTGGCTGTCAAATGGCTTGTTACATGTGTACTAGCTATCCATTCTTGCATAACAAATTACCCTGAAAGTTGGCAGCTTAAAATAATGAACATTTCTTATCCTATACAAAGAGTGGCTTAACTGAGGGGTCCTAACTTAGGGTCTCTCATGAAGTTGCAGTTATATGGAAAACAGTATGCAGGTTCCTTAAAACACTAAAAACAGAGCTACCATATGATCTTGCATTCCCTTTTCTGGGCATGTATCTAGAGAAAAGCGTAATTTAAAAAGACGTGTACCTTCATGTTCATAACAGCACTAGTTCCGGTAGTCAAGACATGGAAGTAATCTAAATGTTCATTGGCAGATAAATGAATAAAGAGAATGTGGTATACAATGGAATATCATTCAGCCATAAAGAGAATAAAATGATGTCATTTGCAGCAACATGGTTGGACCTGGAGAGTATCATACTAAGTGAAGTAAGTCAGAGAAAGATGAATATCAGATGGTATCAGTTATATATGGAATCTGAAAAAATACAAATGAACTTATTTACAAAACAGGAATAGACCCACAGAGATAGAAAACAAACATGGTTACCACAGGGGAAAGGGTGGGGAGGATAATTAAGAGTTTGGGATTAAGAGATAAGCACACTACTATATATAAAATAACCAACAAGGACCTACTGTAAAGCACAGGGAACTCTACTCAATATTTCATAATAACCTGTAGTAGAAAAGAGTCCAAAAAATCTGCCCCAACTTCTTATATTTGTTTCCTATATTTTGGTCTCTTCCCATAGTCTACTAATATGATTTATGGGGGACTTATGATCATGGTGGCTTCCCTGATGGCTCAGAGAGTAAAGCATCTGCCTGCAAAGCAGGAGACCCAGGTTCGATCCCTGGCTTGGGAAGCTCCCCTGGAGAAGGAAATGGCAACCTACTCCAGTATTCTTGTCGAGAATCCCATGGACAGAGGAGCCTGGTAGGCTACAGTCCATGGGGTCACAAAGAGTCGGACACAACTGAGCAACTTCACTTCACTTCTATGATCATGGTATCAGCTTGACCTTTAGAAGACCTGGAGACTAAAGGTCAGCCACAGAGGCATTCCACCATGTTTAGATGACAGCACCTTTTCCCTGGTGGCTCAGATGGTAAAGTGTCTGCTTACAATGTGGGAGACCCAGGTTTGATCCCTGGGTTGGGAAGATCCTCTGGAGAAGGAAATGGCAATCCACTCCAGTATTCTTGCCTGGAACATCCCATGGATGGAGGGTCATGGTAGGCTACAGTCTATGGGCTCGCAAAGAGTCGGACACGACTGAGCAACTTCACTTCACTTCACCCCCATAAAAACTCTGGACGCTCAATGCTCATTGCATTTCCCTGATTGATAATATTCCATGTGTGTTGGCACACATGACTGCCAAGAGGATTTAGCATTGTGTATGACACTGAAGCAAAAGGATAGCTGGAAAGTCCATGAGGGGATTCTTTCCCAGACCTATCGGTCCTCAGCCAATTATAACATGTATCCTTTCACTGTGATCAACTGGAATTCGAGTGTAACAGCTTTTAGTGAGTTTTCTGGGTCCTTCTAGTGAATTATTGAATCTGATGGTGGTCCCAGGGAGCCTTGAAGTTGCAACTGGTGTCATAAGTGACTATGGTTTGGGGACCCTTGAATTTGCATTTGGTTTCAGAAGTGACAGCAGGCTTGAGAACTTCCCTAACCCCTGCAGTGGGCTACCCCATTGCTCTTGGAACAAAACCTGAGCATCTGATAATAGCATGGGGGTCCTCCCTGTCCAACTTTATTTTGTACCACCTTCTGCCTCATTCATTACTAAAAAGATGGGTACAATAAAGGACAGAAATGGTATGGACCTAACAGAAGCTGAAGATATTAGATGATGTGGCCCCAGAAATAAACCCATGTACCTATGGGTACCTTATTTTTGACAAAGGAGGCAAGAATATACAATGGGGCAAAGACAGCCTCTTCAATAAATGGTGCTGGGAAAACTGGACAGCTACATGTGAAAGAATGAAATTAGACTACTTCCTAACCCCATACACAAAGATAAACTCAAAACGGATTAAAGACCCAAATGTGAGACCAGAAACTATAAAACTCTTAGAGGAAAACATAGGCAGAACACTTGATAACATAAGTCAAAGCAAGATCCACTAAGACCCACCTCCTAGAGAAATGAAAATAAAAACAAAAGTAAACAAGTGGGACCTGATTAAACTTAAAACCTTTTGTACAGCAAATAAAACTATAAGCAGAATGAAAATACAACCCTTGGAATGGGAGAAAATAATAGCAAATAAAACAACTGACAAAGAATTAACTTCCAAAATACACAAGCAGCTCATACAACTCAATTCCAGAAAAACAAACAACCCAATCAAAAAGTGGGGAAAGAAAAAAGAAAAAAACAAGTGGGGAAAAGACCTAAACAGACATTTCTCCAAAGACGACATACAGATGGCTAACAAACAAATGAAAAGATGCTCACCATCACTCATTATTAGAGAAATGCAAATCAAAACCACAATGAGATATCACCTCACATGAGTCAGAATGGCCATCATCAAAAGTCCACAAACAATAAATGCTGGAAAGGGTATGGGGAAAGGGAACACTCTTGCACTGTTGGTTGGAATGTAAATTGATACAGCCACTATGGAAGATGGTATGGAGATTCCTTAAAAAATTAGGAATAAAACCACATTATGACCCAGCAATCCCACTCCTAGGCATATACCCTGAGGAAACCAGGGTTGAAAAAAACATATGTATCCCATTGTTCATTGCAGCACTATTTACAATAGCTAGAACATGGAAGCGACCTAGATGCCCATCAACAGATGAATGGATAAAGAATTTGTGGTACATATACACTATGGAATATTACTCAGCCATAAAAAGGAATGCATTTGAGTCAGTTCTGATGAGGTGGATGAACCTAGAATGTATTATACAGAGTTAAGTGAGTCAGAAGGAGAAAGATAAATATTGTATACCTACACACATATATGGAATCTAGAAAAATGGTTCTGAAGTATTTATTTATAGGATAGCAATGGAGAAACAGACATAGGGAATAGACTTATGGACATGGGGAGAGGGGAGAAGAGAGTGAGATGTATGGAAAGAGTAACATGGAAACTTACATTACCATGTGTGAAGTAGATAGCCAATGGGAATTTGCTGTATGGCTCAGGAAACTCAAACAGGGGCTCTGTATCAACCTAGGTGGGTGGGATGGGGAGGGAGACAGGAGGGAGGTTCAGAAGGGAGGGGATATATGTATACCTACAGCTGATTCATGTTGAGGTTTGACAGAAAACAATGAAGTTCTGTAATGAAATTATCCTTCAAGAAAAAAAAATTTAAAAAAAAAAAAGATGTGGTAAGAATACACAGAAGAACTATCCAAAAGAGATCTTCACGACCCAGATAATCAAAATGGTGTGATCACTCACCTAGAGCCAGACATCCTGGAATGTGAAGTCAAGTGGGCCTTAAGAAGCATCTCTAAGAACAAAGCTAGTGGAGGTGATGGAATTCCAGGCGAGCTATTTCAAACCCTAAAAGATGATGCTGTGAAAGCGCTGCACTCAATATGCCAGCAAATTTGGAAAACTCAGCAGTGGCCACAGGACTGGAAAAGGTCAGTTTTCATTCCAATCCCAAAAAAGGCAACGTCAAATCATGCTCAAACTACTGTACAATTGCACTCATCTCACACGCTAGTAAAGTAATGCTCAAAATTTTCCAAGGCTTCAGCAATACGTGAACTGTGAACTTCCAGATGTTCAAGCTGGTTTTAGAAAAGGCAGAGGAACAAGAGATCAAATTTCCAACATCCACTGGATCATGGAAAAAGCAAAAGAGTTTCAGAAAAACATCTATTTCTGCATTACTGACTATGTCAAAGCCTTTGACTGTGTGGATCACAATAAACTGGAAAATTCTGAAAGAAATGGGAATACCAGACCATCTGACCTGCCTCTTGAGAAACCTATATGCAGGTCAGGAAGCAACAGTTAGAACTGGACATGGAACAACAGACTGGTTCCAAATAGGAAAAGGAATATGTCAAGGCTGTATATTGTCACCCTGCCTATTTAACTTATATGCAGAGTACATCATGAGAAACACTGGGCTGTATGAAGCACAAGCTGGAATCAAGATTGCCAGAAGAAATATCAATAACCTCAGATATGTAGATGACACCACCCTTATGTCAGAAAGTGAAGAGGAATTAAAAAATCTCTTGATCAAAGTGAAAGAGGAGAGTGAAAAAGTTGGCTTAAAACTCAACATTCAGAAAACTAAGATCATGGCATCTGGTCCCATCAATTCATGGCAAATATATAATGGCACTGGCGCTGAGCAGGCTTCTGTGGCCTCCAAAAAGACCTTTGGCAGATACAGGACCCTGCCATCCTCACGATGGTCCAAGCTCACGTGTGTTTCAGCCAAGACTGGAGTTCAGCATGTGTGATGGGACACGAGTGGTATTACCAGAATAGAAAATCAGAATAGAAAAGGACGCTGCAGTTTAGGCCAAAGATTTGTGTTCCAACTCATGATATGGCACTCACTGAATAACCCTGGCAAGGGCATTGACCTTCCTGGTTTTGTTTTCTCAGGTATACAACGAGGGCAGTATTATCAGGTGACATTTGTGTGCAAGATGCTGAGCCAAGGGCCCTGCGTCACTAGGATAAATGAACTGTCTGGCTGCCTGGGGGCCTCTGGAGGAATTCTCCACAGTCCACGGAGACTAAGGTTTTCCCTGTCCTGACGAGGCGTCTTCTTGTAGGCACAATTTGTTAACCAAATTCAGGCAGACTAATGTATAAACCAGGATGAATATGAAAGGTCAGGGTCCCTGGGAATGGACAGTGGTATTCTTTGGCTAGGACAAACTTACCTGTGTAGGCAAGCTATTTTGGAAATTCAGTCAGATTGTTGTCAGGTGGGAATAGAATTCAAATATATCAAGTCTCATACACATGAATGAGTTCCATTCTAAGACCATGTTCGTAAGTCCAAATTGTTCATAAGTCCAAAAAATGAGCCTAGGTACCCAACTAACACAATTGGTTATAGAGTACTCCACTGTAACAGGTTTATAGTACTTTTCATACAAAGAATACATTAAAAAACAAACACAAAAAATAAAAGACTTTTAGTCTTACACTGTGTGCTTAGTCACTCAGTCGTGTCTGACTGTTTGCAGTACTATAGACTTCAGGCTGCCAGGCTCCTCTGTCCATGAGATTCTCCAGGCAAGAATACTGAAGTGGGTTGCCATTCACTTCTCCAGGGGATCTTCCCAACCCAGGGATCAAATCCACATCTGCATTGTAGGCAGATTCTTTGTTGTCTGAGATGCTAGGAAAGCCCTGGTTTTTCAATACAGTACCCTTAAAAGTATAGAAGTCCAGTACAACAGCTGATGCTTCTGAGCAATACCAGCTATATTACCACTGCTTTTACACTTGCTTTTGGACAATTTGGGCTGGAAATACAGATACTGTACTAGTTACTCTATACAGTACTGTAAGTTAAAGTACACAAAAACACCCCATTGTAGCGGACGCACACGTGACTGTACATCAGACACGCGACCTGATGTGACTGAACATACGAACACAGGTCCACATCTTTGAAAGTTCCCACCTTGAAGGTTCATATGTAGGAGACTTACGTGGCTTGCATTTCAGTCTCAGGTTCAGGGTAGCCTGATGTATCTTTTTATGCAACAGGGCTATCACCTCCTCTGACTTGTACAGTGACCTTCTTTAGCATTGACCCAGTCATTGGCAGATATCTTTCCTCAAACTTGCTATTTATGCATGTCTGGGATTCAGTTGACCTTCATAAATCAACTTCACATACATATCTCTATCACTATGTATTGTATTGATTTTTCAGTGCAACTCTCAGAGGGCAACTTTTAAAAAAAAAACCTCTTCAGGGAGCAATTCATCCTTAACACTGCCTGACAGGGTTACTGCAGAGTTTAAATGACATCGTTAAACTGATAAACATTGCGTGTGTTACTCTTCACATTATTCAACCAGTAGAATCAACATGGAATCCAGTAGACAGTAATGGACTTTTGTAAGTAGAGAGTCTTCATAATCGATGAGGTAGAACACTTCTAAAAATTCCTATTTTGTTGAGGAGTTAAAGGACATTTATAATTATGAATAGAAGGGCTTATGTGATGTTAGTTTTTCGAGCTAAATTCTGTGCTTCAGACATATAGAACAAACAAACTGATACCAAAGGGGAAAGAGAAGGGTGGAGAAACTGGGAGATTGGGACTGACACGTATATGCATACTACTGATACTATGTGTAAGACAGATTACTACTGACGGCACGCTATGCAGCACAGGGAACGCTGCTGAACGCTCTGTGGTGACCTGAATGGGAAGGAAGTCCAAGAGGGCAGGGTCTGTGTCTATGTGGGCTTCCCTGTTGGCTCAGCCATAAAGAGTCAGTCTGCAACACAGGAGTCACGAGTTTGATCCCTGGGTTGGGAAGGTCCCCTGGAAAAGGAAATGGCAACCCACTACAGTATTCTTGCTTGGGAAATCCCATGGACAGAAGAGCCTGGTGGACTACAGTCCATGGGGTTGCAAAGAGTCGACATGACCTAGCGACTAAACAACAACAGCATGCATATGTACGGCTGATTCGTTTTGCTGTACACCAGAAATTAGCACAACATTGTAAACCAATCATACTCCAACAAAAATTAATTAAAAGGACAAATTCTGTTCAAAACCAGATTACTATTGATCAAGTTATAAATTGATCTTAAAAGTGCTGTGAAGAATTTTATTAGGAATTGTCAAATCTAGTAGAAGGGAAACAAAATATTTATAAATTTGGGCTTGTTGACTGTATCATATAATTTTTAAAAGCTACATTTAAGGAAATAGGACTAATCTGGAAGTTGGGAGACTTAGATGACTTTGGCAATTCTCTCTCTGTGATTCAAGTTTCCTCACCTATAAAAAGAGGACTGCTGCTACTGCTAAGTTGCTTCAGTCATGTCCAACTCTGTGCAACCCCATAGAAAGTAGCCCACTGGGCTCCCCCATCCCTGGGATTCTCCAGGCAAGAATACTGGAGTGGGTTGCCATTTCTTTCTCCAAAAAGAGGACTAGATTAGTTAATTCTGTCTATACTGTAGCTTTAAAACTTTTTTGATAAAAGTAAATAGGGATTCCTGAGGATAGAGGAAATAGGAATCAGATAACTTTAAAAAATGTGAATGTTTTGGAGAGAAATGAAGAAAGAGAAGAGCTTCATTTTTGTAGAAGGGAGATCACTAATTTATATTCCAGGAAGTTACAGTCTAACATTTTCAATTTTATGACTCTAAAATGGAAGGAAAACCCTGGAGGAAAAGTCTGGAGGAAGTCCCTAGTAATGGTGAACCATCATCCCTGTTTGCGTGGAAATCTTTTCCAGAAAGAAGGGCTTTCATTATTAAATAGAGGAACGTCCTAGACAGAATGGAGCAATGGTTTCCTTACTTGTACTGTGCAGTATTAGTATTTGTCTTCGTCTTTTCTGCTGTAACAAAGATACCATAAACTGAGTGCATTAAACAACAGGCACTTGTTTTTCCCAGTTCTGGAGGCTGGGAAGTCCAGTTTAAAGGTGACTGCAGATTTGGAGTCTGGTGAGAGCTGCTTCCTAGTTCATAGATGCTGTTTCTCACTGCAGTGGAAGGGGCAAGGGTGTCCTTTGAGATCAGCTCACAAGGGCACTCATCCTGTTCTTTAGGGCTGCACCCTCTTGACCTAGTCACCTCCTAAAGGTCTCATCTCCTAATCAATATCCTCATATTGGGGGATAGATTTCAACATATGCAGGTTGTGGAGACACAGATATTGCCCATAGCAGTAGCATTTCAGCCTAGGCTGCCAATGGTGGGAGGAGTTGCCACTAATAAACTTCAGAGGAAGCCCCCTATGGATGTGTGTGCGTGCTCAGTCATGTCTGACTCTTTGGGACCCCCATAGGCTCTAGCCTGCCAGGCTCCTCTGTCCATAGAATTTTCCAGGCAATAGTGCTAGAGGAAGTTGCCATTTCCTTCTCCAGAGGAACTTCCTGACCCAGGGATCGAACCCATATCTCCTACATTGTCAGGTAGATTCTTTACCATTGTGCCACCAGGGAAGCCCACGCTATGGACAATGCTTCTGAAAGGTACCATCCCAATGAGGAAAACAGCTTTAAAGTCACTGGCAGGGGACTGTGCCAACTAAGATATAAACCAGTTTCTTCCCAGCATTATGTATCCAGTTATTTGCTCATTCATGTCTTTGGTGTTATTAAGAGCCTCCTCTGTGTGAAGCACATTGCTTGTTGCTGGGAACACAAATAAACAATAGAACAGAAACACCTCCTTCATGAAATTTATTTTAAATTTTTAGAATGCCTTCTTGTTATTAAATTGGTCTTCCCACTCATCCTCCTGCTGTCCTGAAAACATCTACACATCTTGGTCCTGAGCCCAGGGCCCAGTGCTCAGCAGGCATTCAATAAATATTTGGTGAATTGAATTTGTATTATCTCCTTTGCTCTTTTCGCCCACCTTAAAAAAACAAAAAACAAAAAACCTCTTTTCTCTTCTTTGTCTCAAAGGATTCCACTAATATTTTTTCTTTAGGACTCAAAGCACTTGGCAAACATTTTCCAAGATCTTTACAGCCTGTCTCTGAAATAGATACGACATGCCCTGATAGCAATTGTACCCATCCTGGCTATCGTCTCTTTTGTTCTCTTTTTTCCTACTACTGCTGGTTCATTTCAGCTTCCACAACAGGTCAAGACAAAGTTTAATAGCCCTCATGGCTCATTTTGGGCATCTTCAGGGCAGTAGTCTCAGGAAATACATGGACTTCAAAGGTACTTATTGGAGGCTAATTCAGATCAAAGCAAGCAGCACAGTAAATACAGCAAGTTCAGGCCTCTGGTTCCACGGCACAGGCCAGAAAGGTCTCCCGAGGACACAAGCCAGAAAGACCCACCTGGAGTTGTAATTTTCCAGTCCTTCTGGAGATTAAGGTGAGGTCATAGCTGTTGATTCCATTTGGGAGTTTGGCAGCAGGCAGGGATCTTGGAATTTAACTCTGTCCAAATATGACTACATTGAAAAATAGGAAAAAATAGTAAGACATTTATGACAAGACTATTTGCTTTTTGCATAATGTCTGGAATTGAAGAGCTAAAAATATTACCCAGTTAAAAAAAATCCTTAATTAATTCCTATCACATTTCAGTGATACAGATGAATAGGTTCATTTTTTTTTTTTTTTTTTTAGTAAGAAGGAAAACTGAATCCCTTAGTAATTATCGAGGGTCACACATCAAATTAACAACAGCAATATAATCCCATAGACAGATAGCACCACGTCGTAAGACATTTCTTGGTCTCAGCAGGTACCATACATTTGAAACCATCTACGCTGTTGGACATTACTTTGATTCTAGGATTACAAACCAAAAAGGTGCACTATTTTATCTTATTTACTTATCATTGATCTGTGTGACCTGATATCTGCACAGTTAGTATCTTAAGCTTTTGTGCGTGTGTGCTAAGTCACTTCAGTTGTGTCTGACTCTTTGCCACACTATAGATTGTAGACCACCAGGCTCCTCTGTCCATGGGATTTTCCAGGCAAGAATACTGGAGTGGATTGCCATGCCCTCCTCCTGGGGATCTTCCCAGCCCAGTGATTGAACCCGTGTCTCTTACATCTGCTGCATTGGCAGGCAGGTACTTTACCACTAGTGCTACCTGGGAAGCCCATCTTAAGCTTTCTGCTGCTGCTAAGTCGCATCAGTCATATCTGACTCTGTGCAACCCCATAGATGGCAGCCCACCAGGCTCCTCTGTCCCTGGCATTCTCCAGGGAAGAACACTGGAGTGGCTTGCCATTTCCTTCTCCAGTGCATGAAAGTGAAAAGTGAAAGTAATGTCTCTCAGTCGTGTCCAACTCTTAGGGACACCATGGACTGTAGCCTACCAGGCTCCTCCGTCCATGGGATTTTCCAGGCAAGAGTACTGAAGTGGGTTGCCATTGCATTCTCCCATCTTAAGCTTCAGTTCAGTTCAGTTCGGTTGCTCAGTAGTGTCCGACTCTTTGCGACCCCATGAACTGCAGCACTCCAGGCCTCCCTGTCCATCACTATCTCCCAGAGTTCACTCAAACTCATGTCCATCGAGTCAGTGATGCCATCCAGCCATCTCATCCTCTTTCGTCCCCTTTTCCTATTGCCCCCAATCCCTCCTAGCACCAGAGTCTTTTCTAATGAGTCAACTCTTCGCATGAGGTGGCCAAAGTACTGGAGTTTCAGCTTTAGTATCAGTCCTTCCAAAGAAATCCCAGGGCTGATCTCCTTCAGAATGGACTGGTTGGATCTCCTTGCAGTCCAAGGGACTCTCAAGAGTCTTCTCCAACACCACATTTCAAAAGCATCAATTCTTTGGCACTCAGCCTTCTTCACAGTCCAACTCTCACATCCATACATGACCACTGGAAAAACCATAGCCTTGACTAGACGGACCTTTGTTGGCAAAGTAATGTCTCTGCTTTTGAATATGCTATCTAGGTTGGTCATAACTTTCTTCCAAGGAGTAAGCGTCTTTTAATTTCATGGCTGCAGTCACCATCTGCCGTGATTTTGGAGCCCAGAAAAATAAACTGTGACACTGTTTCCACTGTTTCCCATCTATTTCCCATGTAATGGTGGGACCAGATGCCATGATCTTCGTTTTCTGAATGTTGAGCTTTAAGCCAACTTTTTCACTCTCTGCTTTCACTTTCATCAAGAGGCTATTTAGTTCCTCTTCACTTTCTGCCATAAGGGTGGTATCATCTGCATATCTGAGGTTATTGATATTTCTCCTGGCAATCTTGATTCCAGCTTGTGCTTCTTCCAGCCCAGCGTTTCTCATGATGTACTCTGCATATAAGTTAAATAAGCAGGGTGACAATATACAGCCTTGACGTACTCCTTTTCCTATTTGGAACCAGTCTGTCGTTCCATGTCCAGTTCTAACTGTTGCTTCCTGACCTGCATGTAAGTTCCTCAAGAGGCAGGTCAGGTGGTCTGGTATTCCCATCTCTTTAAGAATTTTCTACAGTTTATTGTGATCCACACAGTCAAAGGCTTTGGCATAGTCAATAAAGCAGAAATAGTGTTTTTCTGAAATTCTCTTGAGCTTGCTGCTGCTGCTGCTAAGTCGCTTCAGTCATGTCTGACTCTGTGGGACCCCATAGATGACAGCCCACCAGGCTCCCCAGTCCCTGGGATTCTCCAGGCAAGAACACTGGAGTGGGTTGCCATTTCCTTCTCCAAAGCATGAAAATGAAAAGTAAAAGTGAAGTCGCTCAGTCGTGTCCGACTCTGAGCGACCCCATGGACTGCAGCCTACCAGGCTCCTCCATCCATGGGATTTTCCAGGCAAGAGTACTGGAATGGGGTGCCATTGCCTTCTCCACTCTTGAGCTTAGATCTGCCTAAATGATTATTCCAAATTAGGCAGGCGGCTTGTGGAGAGATGTGCCTTAAAGGGAATGTCTTTAAACTTATAAATAGCAATTGGGAAACTAATGGTCTCTAGAATAAAGCAATAAATGAGCCAGTCTTTCTTGATGCAGGTGTGTGTGTGTGTGTGTGTGTGTGTGTGTGTGACCATGGGAGTGGATGTATGTCTGTCTGTTATTTACTAGATTCTGTTACAGGTCATCAGCAACTCAAGAAAAAAAATGAAATCACAATTTTTCAGGGTCTTGATGGGAAAGATGGAGTAGCAAGCAAATAAAGGCAATTTAAAGCAAGCAATTAAAGCAATTAAAGGCTTTTCTTTTCTAGCTACTGCTTGGGAGATACACATTCTTAGAAAAAGCTATCTCTTTCTGTATCTGTCTCTCCATCTTAGAGTTAATACATTCACATGGTTAAAAAAATCAAAGTGCAAAAAAGTTCATCGTTATGATTCTCCCTCCTCTTCCTTGTCTCCCCTCCCCCAATCCACCAACACCCCTTGCTGCTGCTGCTGCTGCTGCTAAGTCGCTTCAGTCGCGTCCAACTCTGTGTGACCCCATAGACAGAAGTCCACCAGGCTCCACCGTCCCTGGGATTCTCCAGGCAAGAACACTGGAGTGGGTTGCCATTTCCTTCTCCAACACCCCTTAGCCATAGGTAATTAGTCTTCTTAATTTCTTACATATCCAGATTTTCAGAGTTTTATTAATAAAAAATTTATATGAAGCCAATCAAAACACAATTTCTTCCCTCCTTCCCTTTGCACAGTAGATAATCTTTAGGTTGTTTCTATCACCGGATAGAGGTGCTTGGTGACCTTGCCTTGGCAGGATACAGAGAGCACCCTCATATTTTCTGCAGCTGTATGGTACTTCATGGTTGAGATCAGTATTTTTCAAATTTTGATATGCATTGGAATTACCTGAAGGGTGTGTCTATTGATGAACAGATTAACTCTCCCTGTCTCTGATTCAAGAGGTCTGGCGTGTGGTGAGAGAATCTACATTTCTGCTAAGTTTTGGGGAGATGCTGATTCTGTCATCAAGGACCAGACTTTGAGAACTACTCTTCTAGAAGTGTCATAGTCTATTTAGCCTGTATTACACTTGGTTCAGGCAAATTACACTGGAACTCCTCAGTAGGTGGAATACACCAAATACTTCATGCTTCAACTCTTACAGTTAATACTGCCATGGTTCATGTTTTAATATTTTATAGTTGTGTTCAGATGCTCAGTCATGTCTGACTGTCTGTGACCCCACAGACTGTAGCCCGCCAGGCTCGTCTCTCCATGGGATTCTCCCAACAAGAATACTGGTGGGGGTTGTCACAACTTCCTTCAGGGGATCTTCTTGACCCAGGGATTGAACCCCAGTCTCCTGTGTCTCCTGCATTGGCAGGCGGATTCTTTACCACCAGTGCTATCTGGGAAGCCTAGTATTTTACAGAGTTTTCATCAAATTTTATAGTGTCTTCATCAAAAATAGTTTATCTCATAAACCCTTAACATTGTGATGTTAGAAGACAGAGATGAAGATAAAGGAAAGTTGTTGCCTGTGCTTTAAGGTATCATCTTCATGAAATTTTAATACTAAAGGAAATGATGCATCTCTGTGCTTACTACAATTGTTTCATTTTACCTAGATCTAAATCTCATCAAATTTAAGGTATAAAGATATCCTTACATTCAGTAAAAGAAAAAAATATATAGGTTTTAGCCTGTGGACTGATAAAAGGGATTCTTTTAACCACCTGCTGTTTCAAACTATGCCACAATGGATATTTTTGTTCATATACTACTTCATATAGGTATAGGTATTTCTGTAGGATGAATTTCCGAGAGTTATATAAATATGTAATTTTTATATATAATGCAAAATTGGTGGTTGTTCCACCTTATACTTCTGCCAGCAATGATACATGAACGTGCCTTTTACACCATGCCAAAAGAGTCTGATAGGCGAAAAATAGTTTAATTTACATTTATATCTTCATATAGTTAAGGGTCATTTGTATTACTTTTCTGAAATTTAGTCTTTTGAGAAAATTACCTAATCATTCTAGATCTCAGTTTATTTGTAAAATGAGGACATTAGTAATACTTGGGAATTAGGAAATCCAAATTGCTATGACTCCAAACTTTATTTTTGATTTTCAATGATCAAGTAAATTACATTTTCTTTCATCACAGTTTCATTTGACCACTTATTTGTTGATGGAATACTTATTCAGTACCTACTATACTAAGTGTTGGGAATGAAGAGGCTAGTTGTATTGGACAGTAGCATTAATCCTTAAAGAGTAGGAATGGACGAAGGACCACTCTGATTTTCTAGTTCACCTCTGAGGTGAGAGAAGAACCTCATTCCTTCAAATTGGTTCATTCCAAACCCTGGAGAACAATACAAATGTTTTCCTCATGTTTCCACTGACCAATTTCTCTGTATTAGTTCTCTCATCTTGTCCTCTGTTGATTGTGGCATTTGTGGTTTGGACTCTTCTTTGTCTCCAAATGAAGATTTATTTGGGTCCATGCTGTATGTGCTTGCCAATTTAATGTTCCATCCACTACCACATAATTCTCAATGAGAGAGTCAGAGGTTAACAGAAAAATTACATAGAGGAAATATGTCTTATGCTATAACTTTAAGAGTATGTTCTCAAGAATGGTTTGTGGAGACACTCAGAAAATATTATTGAGTAAGAGAGGATGCAGAACATCTAAAGATATAACAAGTGTCCTTTATGTTATTTTTATACAGATAAAATAATCTACCTCAGTTCAGTTCAGTTCAGTTCAGTCACTCAGTTGTGTCTGACTCTTTGTGACCCCATGAACTGCAGCATGTCAGGCCTCCCTGTCCATCACCAGCTCCCAGAGTTCACTCAAACTCACATCCATCGAGTCGGTGATGCCATCCAGCCATCTCATCCTCTGTCGTCCCCTTCTCCTCCTGCCCCCAATCCCTCCCTATTCATCTATTTATCATCTATCTATCCTACTGATTTGGCTGTGCAATTTTATGTTTTTTTAAAGCTAATGTATTATGATGCATTTATACATCATTAAAACCAATTTTAGACTATCTTGGCTACCATTCATGACACCATTGGGTGGACAAACCATTTAATTATTTATTCTCTGATTATTAGACATTTGGGCTTGTATATTTTTATGCAAATAAATGCAATTTTAAAAGAAGTAAACTAAATTACTAACAGAGTTTATCTTGAATAGTAAGAAATGGGCAAATACGATCTTCGTATTAAAAAAAAACAAAACCCAGATGCAAGAAAGACATTTTAGCTAACATAGCACCAATAATAATATAACAATAATAGTTCACATCTGTTCAGCACCCTTGTACTCAGAATTGTGTGAAAGAGTAAGTCTGGCATGCTTTTTGTTCTGGGCTGCTTAGTTCGCCAAAGACCACACCATGAAGTCTATACTGTTATCAGCCCTCTTTGACATGTAGAGAGGAATTTTATATTTCAGCAGAAAATAATAGCACACCCTTATGGCTTCTCAGATTCTGACTGTTTCTTGTCTTTGAGCTATTTTGAACTTCTTTGTAAATTGCAGACAACAAATAGATGCAAACTCCGACTTCTCTGGCAGAGATTTAGTTAACTTCTCTCTGTGTTTTTCTTGTTGTTGTTTAGTTGCTAAGTTGTGTCTGACTCTTTGCAACCCCATGGTCTGTAGCCTGCCAGGCCCCTCTGTCCATGGGATTTCTCAGGCAAGAATATTGGAATGGATTGCCATTTCCTTCTCCAGGAGATCTTCCCATCCCAGGGATCAAACTGCTGTCTCCTGCATTAGTGACCTGATGGACTGTAGCCCGCCAGGCCCCTCTGTTCATGGAGTCCTCCAGGCAATAGTACTGCAGTCTGTTGCCATTTCTTTCTCCGTTGTGCATTAGCAGGCAGATTCTTTACTGAGCCACCAGGGAAGCCCCTCTCTCTGTGTTACCTGCCTACAGATTGAACTGTGTCCCATCACCTTGCATAAATGATCAATCCTTACTTAATTTTCAGTTCTTCTACTTTATGCCAATATGTGGCTTCAAGATTCCAAATTAACATTTCTGGAACCAAGCAGGACCCTATGAGACTTCCCCAGGTACAAAGGCCCCTCTGTGTTCCCGATTCTTGCTTGTAGAAAAGCTGAATTTCCCAGGCCTCCCAGAATCACGGAAGAGTAGGCTTGAGCAGTTAATGATGAGGACAGTAGAGTCACAGACTCGGTGTCTGATGAAAGAATGGGATCAACACTATTGCTCTTATAAATCTATATCTTTATGGGCATCAAAGTAACTTTAGCTTCACTGCCTATATATGTAAGCAGGCAACTGAAATTGTCAGCAAAGAGATGATCCAGACCCATGTCAACATCTTCCACTCTAAGAATACAGCTCCTTATGTCAGCATGAAGAATTTCCAGAAGATGGACCTTTGCCCTTAATCCCATAGAAATGGAATGATGTCTGACAAGGGGGGATTTGTAAAAAGCTCTTTTGCCCCCTTTTCTGCTTGTTTATTTCTGTTCCCTTTAAACCTTAATCCTAAGAATAAGATCATTAAGCAACAGTTAACCTAACTCATAAATTTTCTTTACTGAATGTACTCCATGTCTTGACTAACCTGTTGATTTCTTTCCTGGATTAAAAGGAGTAAGAATAAAGAATTAAGTTGTTAAAGATTGATTCACTCACCATGTGGGCAAAACAACATTCAAAGGAAGATCAGAAGTCAGCAGATCTATACGTAATGAAAAAGTGACAAGAAATTTGACCCCATACATTAACGATTAACTGAGATTGTTTCTCCTTCATCCCTTTAAAAGTTGTCATGGCCGAGCAGAATCTTTGGTGTTGGTCTCTGGACATGAGTCCACCTTCTCCCCAGATTGTCCACTTTTCTGAATAAAGTACCTTTCCTTTCTACTGACACTTGCCTCTTGATTGTTGGCTTAAGAGTAGTGAGCAGCCAAACTTGAATTCAGTAACATTTCCAGTTTTTTCTCTCTTCCCTCTGACTTGGGGTCATCAAGACCTAAAACCTGAGCACTCAGATTCCCATCAGCCATGTAGGTGGCCTTTCCAAGGATTTGAAGAACCTCTGTGAGCTGAAGCCTGATGATTTGCTGTATATCTGGAAGGACTTCTCACTGCAATGAGCCATGCATGAGGTGGGTTTCTCCATGGACAAGCCACTGTCTGGGCCTTTATACTCAGGTCACAAACCAACAGATACCCAAGACTGCTCATTATCAAGAGCATTGAAATCTTAGCTTCAAGAAACTGAGTGAGCAGTGCTAGAAAACTGAAGTATATCTATCCGTCAACCTCTTAGAATCCAGTGGGCTAGATCCCCGCAGGGTTCAATTCCTTACTATAACATCTTATACTAATATTCATTTTTCTTTCTAGGCACCGCTCTTAAAATCCTACCATATAGGAAATTAAACAATGGATCTTTGTCACCACCCCTCAATAGCTGGCTGAACTGCTTTTGCAGGAACGATGACAGCAAGAGTGCTCAGGAAGCTGTTGCCTAGACCCTGGTTCACTCTCCATCTACTCTGTGTTGTTCAGTGCTGAATGATGTTCATTTATCTTGAATAAAGGACAGTTTAACAGTGTTGAACTTTACCTGAGCCCCATGCTCCTAGAAAAGAGGGGGGCTAAGAAATCTCTTTACTCTTTTGTGTTCTGGATAATGGCTTACTGCCAAGACCCACCCTTCTTCATATGGCTTAGATGAGACTCAAAGATAAGCCCCTTGTCTGACTTAGGAAAAGCTCAGACAGACCCTTCTGATCATTATTCTTTATCTTATAAGTAAATGAGTTGAAATACTTGTCCTCATTGACCAAACTAAAGAAAACACCCATTGACTTGATGTGACCAAACTTGACTCAAGGTTCTTTCTTTCCTCCAGGCTCCTGAACCTCGGCCCTTCCTTGAGCACTGGAACACAGAGCACCGTCTCAGTTGTCCAGTCAGGCTACTGCTCCTCTGAATTTCTCACAATCAGCACTTCCCACCGTTGTATACTCCTTCTGTAAAGGAGAAGTCTTTTCCTGCCAAGCTCTGTGATGCTGCAAGTGTTAGCCACTCAGTCATGTCTGACTCTTTGTGACCCTGTGGACTGTAGCCCACCAGGCTCTTCTGTCCATGAGACTTTCCAGGCAAGGATATTGGAGTGGGCTGCCATTTCCTTCTCCAGGGGATCTTCCAGTCCCAGGGATCAAACCCAGATCTCCTGCACTGCAGGCAGATTCTTTACCGACTGAGCTAATAGTCCTTTTCAGAGAGTCAGTGACCCTATCCTTATTCAAAAGTCTCTTCTCCCCTTATTGCAATGTCTTTTGGGTGAAGTCATTCCTAACTTATGTCTGGACTTTTAATTTTTAATAGACTCTGTTTTCAAGAGCAGTTTTAGATTCACCACAGTCTTGGACAGAAGGTACAGAGATGTAGTGTATGTCCCCTCTTCCACACATGTGGGAGCACCTTACCCATTACTGACATCACCCATGAGAGTATACACTTGTTTCAGTGATGAGCCTACATCGACACATCATTATCACCCAAAGTCCATTCCATAGATAATGTTATGGCTCACTCATGGTGATCCTCCTTCTATGGGTTTGGGCAAATGCATAATGACATGTTTCCTTCATTATAGCTTCACACAGAGTACTTTCACTGCCTTAATATCCTGTATTCCACTTATTCATCACTCTGTTTTCCCTAACCCCTGTCACCACTGATCGTTTTACTGTCTCTATAGTGATGTCTTTTACAGAATATCATATAGTTGAAATAGTACAGTATATGACTGCCCTTTCAGATTAGTTTCTTTCACTTAGTAATGTACATATACAATTCCTCTGTAATTTTTCATGGCTTGATAATTTATTTCTTTTTAGTGCTGAATAATGTCCTATGATCTGATGTATCACAGTTTATTAATCAATCCATCTACTCAAGGACACCTTAGTTGCTTCTAAGTTTTGGCAATTATGAATAAAGCTTCTGTAAACATCTCTGTGTAGTATTTTTTGTGGGCATAAGTTTTCAACTCCTTTGGTAAATATCAAAGAGACTTATTTCAGGATTATATGATATGAGTATGTTTAGTTTTACAACAACAACAAAAAAAAAACCCCACCAAACTGTTTTCCAAAGTGGCTGTATCATTTTCATTTCCACTAGCAATGAATTAGAACTCCTTCTGTCCCATATCTTTGCCAGCATTTGGTGTTGTCAGTGCTTTGGATTTTGGGTATTTTAAAAGCTGTGTAGTGATATCTTGTTACTGTTTTAATTTGCGCTTCCCTGATGACATATGATGTAGAACGTCTCTTCGTATGCTGACTTGCCATCTGTATATCTTCTTTAGTGAGGTAGCTCTTGGTGTGTTTTAAGGGATCTGCTGAGATTGTCTACTTTGTTGCTGTTGTTGAGTACTAAGAGACCTTTGTATATTCCGCATACCAGTACTTTGTCAGATGAGCTTCCCTGGTAGCTCAGTGGTAAAGAATCTGCCTGCCAATGCAGGAGTCATGGGTTTGATCCCCTGGAGAAGAAAATGGCAACCCACTCCAGTATTCTTGCCTGGGAAATCGCATGGACAGAGGAGCCTGGCCAGCTACAGTCCATGGGGCCACAAAAGAGTCAGACACAACTTAGTGAATAAACAACAACTTTGTAAGATATGTCTCTTGCAAGTATTTCTTTTCTCCCAGTCTATACCTTATTTTTCATTCTCTTGATGGATTTTTAACTTGATAGATATATTTAGAAAAGACAATGTGAAAGACTTTGAAATGTCCAAACCCCCACCTTTTCTCCACAATATTACTGAATGTCTTGTTAAGTATACTCTTTAGAGTTATCTATGTCTTTCACTGTCTTTGCGTGAATTTACAACTGTGTAAGCTTCAAATAACAGATAATAATTGTGATTATTCTCCTTAGAAATGCAAATAAGCTGTGTCCAAAATAAAACCCCTTATTGTTTTGAGGATAGACATATTTCCCTCTGTTAATTCAGTTCAGTGATTCTTATTGCTTATATAGATGTAGTTCTTTGAATTATCCTTTGAGATGGTTGTAATATCTTATTAATTTCCTCAATTGATGTGCTAAATAAGCTCTTTGATACATATTTACTTTGTATTCATTTGTATGAGAGTCATGATTATATCTTTTTAAAAAATTATTCTTTAAGAGATAGATGGTGTAACTTAGGTTACGCAACTAATGGAGATGTGTCTCACAGACAAGACTTAGACCGCAAAGCACACACTCTTCCTCACCATGTTTCATTGTTGTTCAGTCCCCCAATCGTGTCTGACTCTTTTCGACCCCATGGACTGCAGCACGCCAGGCCTCCCTGTCCCTCACCATCTCCCGAAGTTTGCCCAGCTTCATGTCGAATGTATCAGGTATGCCACCACCCATCTCATCCTCTGATGCCCTCTTCTTCTGCCCTCAATCTTTCCCGACATCAGGCACTTTTCCAATGAGTCAGCTGTTTGCATCAGGTGACGAAACTACTGGAGCTTCAACTTCAACATCAGTCCTTCCAATGAATATTCAGAAAAGAAAGATTGAGTGATTTGATCTCCTTGCTGTCCAAGGGACTCTCAGGAGTCCCATGTTATACTTGGAAACAAAAAGATAAAATGGAGAAATGAAAGTATGTTGCCAATGGAAACCAATGTGCTAATGGTTAAAGCCATTGATTTCCATGCGGAACTCATATTGAAAAGAACAGATAAGTTCATTTATTAGGAGTTGGGAAACTTACATTTTGCACAAAGTAGAGTCTTCCAAAAAGCCCCTCCTTGCATTTGGGAATCAGAGCAATTAGCAGAGAAATCGGGCTGCTCTGCTGGGCTTACGGACATTTTCTAACAAAGCCTAGTGTGAATACGAAATTCTTAATCAACACTCCAAGAGCATGCTCACATGGGGCAGTGTGCCCAGGGTGCTGGAGGAGCTGCTTTGTTTGAGTGAAGTTCCCTCGTATTAACAGTTGGATATTTGCAGATTAAGTGCAGACAATACTTAGACAGTCAAAAAAGTAATTTTTTAATGCTTTCACTAGCAGCTGCTGACAGATTATCTGGGATGTTATCCAGGTTCCTTCACTGTAGCTGATAAAACTTCATGAAAGAAGCACATGAATTTCTATATTATTGTTAATTTTGCTAGGGAAAGAATTTGGGAACTCTGTTGCTCTTCTTTTATGGGTTGTGAATCAGCTAGTCTAGGCTTTCCTTGCTAGACATTGCTTCTGTTGGGACGAAACATTTTATTATAAGCAATTAATTAAGGGAAAACCATGCAAAACAATTATTCTAGTTGTCTCTCTGGCATCCATTCTGTCTCATTTCATTTTGTTGGCCACCGTGATCCACGTCTCCTGCATTGGGCTGTGAATAGCCAAAGTCACCAGGGTTATCTGATGTCCCCCGCTATAAAGATTGGTCAGAGTCAGAATTCCTGATCTGTAATCAATTCCTTTGATTACAGGAGTTGGCCACAGGGATGATCCATTTAGAGTAAAGTTTAAGGGTTTTGTTCTATTGTTATGGGAAACTATAAAGCCTGAATACGTTTGAGAAAGAATTGTAGCTCCTGTCTTATTTAGCAGTGCTCCTAGTTGATGAAAAAAGCCACCTTCAAGATACCAGTTGATCATGGTGTATGATTCTTTGAATGTATTGTTGAATTCCATGAGCTAGCTTTTTGCTGAGAAATTTTGCATCTATGTTCATTAGGGATTTGATCTGTAATTTCTTTTTTGGTAAAGTAATGTCTCTGCTTTTTAATATGCTGTCTAGGTTGGTCATAGCTTTTCTTCCAAGGAGCAAGTGTCTTTTAATTTCTGTGGCTGCAGTCACCATCCGCAGTGATTTTGGAGCCCAAGAAAATAAAGTCAGTCACTGTTTCTCCATCTATTTGTCATAAAGTGATGGGACCAGATGCCATGATTTTAATTTTCTGAAAGTTGAGTTTTAATCCAGTTTCTCCTCTCCTCTTTCATTTTCAAGAGGCTCTTTAGTTCCTCTTTGCTTTCTGCCATAAGGGTGGTGTCATCTGCATATCTGAAGTTATTGATATTTCTCCCGGCAATCTTGATTCCAGCTTGTGCTTCATCCAGCCTGACATTTCGCATGATGTACTCTGCTGTAAGTTAAATAAGCAGGGTGACAATATACAGCCTTGACTTCTTCCTTTCCCAATTTGGAACCAGTCTGTTGTTCCATGTCCAGTTCTAACTGTTGCTTCTTGATCTCCATAACCTATAAATGTATATATGTTATTACTTTAGGTTGATGATCTCTTAAGATCAAACACATTCTAAAAAAACTGCATTTCTATATCTCCCCCCATGTTTAACGTTTTCAATATAATATTTTACATCTTTTTATTTTGTGTTACCCCTTAACTAATTATTGTGTCTATATATAATTTTACTGGTGGCACTAGTGGTAAAGAACCCACCTGCCAATGCAGGAGTCGTAAGAGATGTGGGTTCGATCCATGGGTCTGGAGGATTTCCTGGAGGAGGGCATGGAAACCCACTCATGTATTCTTGCCTGGAAAATCTCATGGACAGAGGAGCCTGGCGGGCTACAGTCCATAGTATCGCAGAGTCAGACACGACTGAAGCAACTCAGCATGCACGCATAGTTGTATTACTTTTGTCTTTTAGCTATTCTACTAGTTTTATGGGTGGTTGATCTACTATCTTTACTGTATGTTTGCCTTCACCAATGAGATTTTTCTTTTTGTAATTTTCCTGTTTCTAGTTGTGGCCTTTTTTTTACTATTATTACAGAGGTCCCTTTAACGTTTCTTATAAAACCAATTTAGGGGTGCATTAGCTCTTTCAGTTTTTGCTTGTCTATAAAAGTCTGTATCGCTCATATATATCTTGCTGGTAGAGCATTCTGGGTGTAGGATTTTTTCCTTTCATCATTTTGAAAATATTGTGACACTCCAGTATGGCTTGTAATGTTACAACTAAAAAATCAACTGACTCTCTTAGGCAAGTAACCTCTTTTTTGACTAGTTGCTTTTCTTTTACTGCTTTAAGATTCTTTTCTTTATTTTTTGTCATTTTAATTATAATGTGCTTGTGGCATGAACTTTTTTGGGTTCATCTTGTTTGAGACTCTTGTGCATTTTGGACCTGGATGTCCAGTCCCATTTCCAAGTTAAGGAAGTTTTCAGCTATTATGTCTTCAAATAAGTTCTCTGCCTCTTTTTTTATCTTCTCTTTATGTACTCTTTTATCTACTCTTTTTTTATCTACTCTTTTCTCTTTTATTTACTCTTCCTGTAGTACAAATGTTAATATGTTTGATGTCCCAGAAGCTTCATAAACTGTCTTATTTATTTAACTGACTTATAGTTGATTTACAATGTTGTATTAAACTGTTCTCGTTTAAAAACATTCTTTTATTTTTCCCCTTCAATTTGGGTGATTTCCACTACTCTTCCAGTTCACCATTCTGTTCCTCTGTACCATCTAATCTCCTATTGATTCTTTCTGGTGTGTTTAATTTCAGTTATTGTATTCTTCAGCTCTATTTAGTGATTTTTTTTTTTTTTTTTTTAGTACTCTCTGTTGAAATTCTCACTGTGTTCATCCATTCTTCTGAGTTTGTTGAGCATCTTTATGATCATTACCTTGAACTCTTTATTGGGTAGATTGCTTATCTGCACTTTTTCTTTTTCTGAGGTCTTTGTCTTTTGTTCCTTTGTTTGGAACATATTTTTATGTCTTCTTATTTTGCCCAGTTCTCTGTGTATGCATCAGGTAGGGCAGTTATGGTTTCCAGTCTTGGAGAAGCGGCTTTCTGTAGGAGGCATCCAGCAAACCCCCTTACAGTCATCTGCAGCTGCAGCTCCAAGGGCTCCGTGTGGGTGCAGTGGGCCCCGCTGCTATGGTGGGGCCGATGAACTATGCCTACGCGGGCACTCAGGGCAGCCTCCAGCCCGACTGGCCGCCAGGTCCTGCCTGGTTTGAAGGCTGCTGTGCTGTTTGTGGGTAGACCAGACCCTGGAGCAGCTGGCTACAGATCCCATGCTTGGTGCCAGCCTGCTGTGGAGCTGCCCGGGGCTCCAGAGTGGCAGAGGTGGGCATGGGGGCCTTGGACTTGGTACTGCCCTACTGGTGGGAAAGGCCAAGTCCTGGTGCAGGTGACTGGGTGCCTGGGGTGCTGGGCTGGTGCCCGTCCCCCAGTGAGTGAGCCTGGGTCCTCACAACGCTGACTGTGTGTCCCGGGGTGTCCCAGGACTGGTGCTGGCCTGCTGGTGAGTGGGTGAGCCTCCAGTGGTAGTATGCCGGAAGGAGGACTCCAGTATGGTGCCTGCCAGCGCCAGTGTCCTCCTGACAGAATGAACACCCCAGTATGGCTGCAAACTGTGTCAGTGTGGTAATAACCCCAGGGTGGGCTCCAGTTGCCTCTTGCATCTCTGGATGGCGGGGGGCATCTCCAAGTTCAGCATGTGAGTCGGACTCAGCCTCCTTTCAAATGACTACCTCTGTGCTGGGACGTGGGATGTATGAGATTGTGCATGCGCCCTTGAAGAGGGGAGTCTGCTTCCTACAGCCTTCTTGTCCTCCTGTACACAAGGCCTGCTGGGCTTCAGAGTCAAATATTCTTGGGGATCATCTTTCCAGTGCAGGACTCTAGGCTGGGGAGCCCAGTGTGGGGTTGTGACCCATTGCTCCTTGGGGAGAACCTCTGAAGTTGTGAATACCCTCCTGTTTGTGGGTCGCTTACTCTGAATGTGGGTTTTGGTTTTACTGTCTCCACTCCTCCTACCCATCTGTGGTTCCTTCTTTCTATCTTTAGTTGTGGAAAATCTTTTTCTGCTAGTCTTCAGGTCACTCTAGTAGACAGTGTCTCTGTAAGAAGTTGCAATGTTTGTGTGTCTGTAGGTCATGAACTCAGGATCTTCCTACTTTGTCATCTTGGCCAAAACTCCAGAATTTTCCTAAAGAAAATTCACTGAAGGTTTTATCCCTCACCCCATTCTTTATTTAACATTTTCTTTCCTCTAAGTTCAAATGACACCCATCAGCTGAATTTCTCTAAGAAGAAAGTTGTTTCATTGGTAACTGTAGAACAGCTGTTGGGTTGATGAAATCTCTGGGTGCTGTGGGTAAAATAACGATAATATATAAATATTCAAGGAATAATGTCGCACTGATTTTTTTTTAAATAAATAACTTGCAGTGTCAAGTTCATGTTGCTGAGCAGCCTGCCTGCTTTTGGTACTGCTGTTTAGTTGCAAATAGCTGAACATGGTAAAGACAGAAGAAAAAAATGCCACTGTTAGTTCCTTTTCTTGGTTATAACATATTAGTTGAAATATTAACTTTTTATAGCTAAAGGGATAGAAACCATGAATCCAATTCTGCTAACTTCCAAGAAGACTAGATAAGAACTGTTCAATTACAGGTGGCTTATTTATCTAATTCTCTTGACAGAATTTGTTTTGGTGAAACAAATCACCTGTTGATGGGGGTAGGGGCAGGAAGCCATTTAAGTGATTAAAATCTACTTTGGCTAATTTCCTCTTTAACCTATTTGTAAGCCTGCAAGAGCTGATAGTTGTAATGAATAGTTCTTACGGGAAACTTTAAGTTGACATTTGAATCTCATTAGACTTTGAAAAAGTCTACCATCTTGTTATTTTTGAGCTCTTCCACTGGGATTACGGTTTTCAAGGTAAGCTGCAGTGCATGGAGTTACATGCATGAGCTTTAAAGGTTTAGAGTTTGGAATACAGCACTGCCATCACCAGCTGTGTGAACCAAGACAATTCAACTTTTTAAATTCAGTTTTTGCAGCTTTAAAATGATTGTTGCTGTGAATCATTTTGCTAATTAAATAAGCTAATATAAAGTGCTAAGGTTAAAGGTATAAAGTGCTTACTGGTGTTCACACTCATATTAACAAGTATCAGTTCAGTTCAGTTGTTCAGTTGTGTCTGACTCTTTGTGACCCCATGAATTGCAGCATGCCAGGCCTCCCTGTCCATCACTGACTCTCCGAGTTTACTCAAACTCATGTCCATAGACTCAGTGATGCCATCCAGCCATCTCATCCTCTGTAATCCCCTTCTCCTCCTGTCCCCAATCCCTCCCAGCATCAGGGTCTTTTTCAATGAGTCAACTCTTCTCATGAGGTGGTCAAAGTATTGGAGTTTCAGCTCATTACTAATAGAAGCTCTGAAATGGAAAAAGTTGACTGGATAAAGTGGGGGAGGTGCTAGAAAAACTTCCTCTTTATAGTTAATTGCTGGAAATTTTAGCAAATGAGTAATAGATACCTGCTCTATTATCAAGAAAATACTAGATATAGACATCTTATCTTTTCAAGCTCTGGCACCAAACTACTTCTGTGTTATGGGCACTATTCATTCAGAATTCTCCTTTTAAAGGCTATCCTAGGAGCCAGAGTGTGCAGTACTTTTGGAATGAGAGCTCTTTAGTCTCAGTGAAGAACTAAAATCAGTTACTATGAATGTCAACTCAACTTTTCCTTTTGGTGTTTTAAAGTACGTATCATTTAAAGGTGAAAAAGGTGTAAATTAGAAGAAGTGACTGCAGGACCTGGTGCATGTATGAAAATGAGAAAGGAGACAGATAATGTAGTTTCTTGACTTGGAGTGTACAAACATGGTATGAAATTATTTATATCATTGCTATTTTGTAGGCATGCCACATTAACCTCAGTTTTGATCCTTTTTTGAGACAAGTAAGTCAACTGTTTGATAATCGACGCAGAAGAGAGAGTGGGGTTTGTAAAAACTGACTCGTGTATGCATTTGAAATGTTTGTAGCGTGTATGTGAGGGAAAGAGGCTCCCCAAGGTGACTCAGTGGTAAAGAATCTGCCTGCAGTGCAGGAGATGTAGGTTCAATTCCTGGGTTGGGAAAACCCCCTGAAGGAGGAAATGGCAACCCACTCCAGTATTCTTGCCTGGGTAATAATCCCATGGACAGAGGAGCCTAGTGGGCTATAGTCCACAGGGTTGAAAAGGGTCAGACATGACTGAATGACTGAGCATGCACACATTGTGAGGGGACAGTCTGGTTTGCCATCTCAAAATAGTTTGTTCAGTCTAACCTTAAAATTAATTTGCTTTTTGAACACACACCAATGTTTTTTTCCACTAGGAGTACTATTTAAAGCTAATGTAGATGGTATTTAAAATGAGCTAACTCATTTGAAAAGACCCTGATGTTGGGAAAGATTGAAGGCAGGAGGAGAAGTGGATGACAGAGGATGAGATGGTTAGATGGCATCACCGACTCAATGGATATGAGTTTGGGTAAACTCCGGAAGTTGGTGATGGACAGGGAGGCCTGGTGTGCTGTGGTTCATGGGGTCGCAGAGTCGGACACAACTGAGAGACTGAACTGAACTGAGATGGTATTTAAAAGTATGCAAGTATCCATACTGTAAATAATCTGTATGCAAAGAGAAATAACAGAGAATTCTTATTTTTATTTATTCAGTACTCTGCTCTGAGTTTAAATGTAATCTCTTGTTTATAGTGGAAAGCTAAGGAACTTTTTCCTAGTCTAGAAGTGGTTTAGCCTACAGATAAAAATAGCCACAAGAACAGAGTTTTGTACCTTTGCTCTCAGTTTAAAAATGTTTGTTAATTTCCTGACAATGTGCTGATTAGAATAACAGAAGCCTGTCTTAGAGAATGAGGAACGTCCAGATCAGAAGTAAAATGCTGAGCAGTCACAACAATAGTTGGTGCCTCAGAAGTTTAGCCTTCTGTATTTCTCCTGCTGTATAATTTCTCTTTATGTCACCAACGTATGTTTTTAGCTGCCATTTCTGTCTTGATGACTTAGCTTGTCTTTGTTAATCTTTCTTTATCCTGGTTCTCCTAGGATTAATTTCAAACATGACTTCCTGAGAGGCAAAGCTTTGGAGCTGATAGATCAGCAGTTGCACGGGCCGAGGGGAGGGAGGGCTGAGCAGACAGAGCAGAGGCTCTCGAGGGCAGCAAAACGACTCTCCAAGATACTGTAATGGTGGTTACCTGTCATTGCACGTTTGTCCAGATCCCCAGAATGGACGGCCCCAAGAGTGAACCCTGATATAAACCATGTTCGTCCTGTGGAACAAACATCCTACCTGGTGGGGTGTTGATAGAGGGGGAGGTGGTACGTCTGTGGAAGAACAGGGTCTATGGAAGCCTCTGTACCATCCCCCTCAACTTGTGGTGACCCTAAAACTGCTCTTTAAAAGTCTATTTTTTAATGGTTAAATTGAACAATGGCCTCCTGAACACCCTCTGGTCGAGGAGGGATAGAGCAAGAGAAAGCACTAAGGCTTTAACTCTCAGTTTATTAAACTCGAACTAAGATAGTCTTCAAAAAGCCTCTGAGAAGCTATTCACTCTTGCGATCCACATTCCTACCTGGACCTATGGTTTGGGTCTCCAAACTACAAATAGATGTGTTTCCATTTGGGGAAGAGCCCGTTATATCATTTTCCTTCTGGGAAAGAAAACCAGTCAGCTCCTGCTAAATCTGTATTGTCAAGGAGTTCGCAAGTGTAGATGTGTACCGAAGGGTATTTCTGCCTTTTGCGCTTGTGTTAAGTGTACTCTAACAGAAGGTATTGTGAGGGTTGGAGAGAGGGAAAGAGAGATAGGGAGAGAAAGTGAGAGGGAAAGGGATTTTAGTTGGTGTCTGCAGTTTTTATAAACAGCTGGGGCTATGAGCAGAAAGTCTTTAAACTTCACATCCCAGAGTGGCATTGGGCACAGTGGGAAAAACACCCCAGGGACCCAGCAAGTGGCAAACTAGGAGAGTTTGTTAGGTTTCTTGTAGCTTTAACTTTAGACCTTAAGAACAGAATTAACCAACAAAGAGTAATGATATTTGCTGTGGCATCTCAGGAAACATAGTAGGATTGCAGTCTGAGTGAAAAGCATGAAGACTGTAATTGAAGAAGAAGGATGTGGAGACGGACATACATCAGCTTGAAAGCAATGGTTTTCTAGTTTGGTCCCTGGACCTTAAGTGTAAACATCACCACCAATGTGTTTGGAAGGCAGATTCCTGGCTCTCAGCCCAGACCTCCTGAAGCAGAGGACGACCCAGGAGCCTGGGGTTCAGCAAATCCTCCAGGTGTTTCTGCCGCATACTAAAACTCAGTCGGACTAACTTTGGGTCAGCGGGGCCGCTTTCCTCTATGAGCTACCTTCACGAGGAGGTGGCCTTCACCCATCTGGTCCACAGCTGACTGCTCTGGGTTTGTGAACGACTGAATGCGTAGACAGCAGATTCAGAAAGTGATGATAGAGCCTAGAAGGGCTTTGCTGTTCCATTTCATTCTTCCCAGACCTGAACTGACCCCTCTGTCGGGCTCCTCTTTCTCCTCTAGTCTTCGCTACGTCATCTCCATGAACCTTGGCAGATGCCATCAGTGGTTACATCACAGTGGAAATGAGCTGCCCCAAATGGTAGCTTTCCCCACAATGGTTATTTAAATTAAAATTAAATAAAGTAAAAGATTTAGTTCCTCAGTCACACCAGGCATATTTCTACTGCTCAGTAGCCACATGTGTGCTTGAAAATATAGATACGTACAGGACAGCTTCATCTCCCTGGTACTAACTTGCAAACCGACAAGCAGTGTTGACCAATTTCTGTGCTATAAACACTCCCACCGCTGTCAGTTTCAAGCTACCAGCACAATATCACTAAACACAGATACAAAAGAAGCACCATAGTCACCTCACGAAGGCCAGCACAAATTGGCTCCAGGTCACCACTGGCTTTATGCGAAGAATACTGTCCTGATGGCAGGAAGTATTGATTCTGTTCTTCACATCTGAATTTCATTTTACAACAAGACTGATTTCTAGAACACAAAGTTAGTAACATACTAAAAGTGTTTGATCATCTTAACTCTATTTTAAGTAGAAAGTGAAAATATCTAGTATTCAATTTAACTTAAGAACTTTTTTTCTTAGCAGTGGGAAAACTGCTCAGAGTGTCTTGGGACCAGCCGTATGAACCGAGTTAAACCATGCAAGATGTTAAGATGCCTGTGTTCCAATCTGCATTTTATATTACATCAACAGTGGTTCTCCACTGATTATTTCTATTACTTGCTTCCTGATTGAAAATGGAATAGTTGTCTTTGATTTTTGAGATTATGAATGGCTTGCAAATATTCTGTCAGAAGTAAGCAGTGTACTTAACTTTAAATATTTGCCATCTTTAAAGTGCTTACAAATCCTTTTTGAAAGATGGAGAATTATTCTTTAATTGGAAGCTAAACAAACCCCAATTGTTATGCTAGTTTTAAAGTATCATACAGAAGTAGATTTTAAACTATGGATTTCACACCCCAAATTCTTAGAAATGAGAAAACTGAATGGTTTTTGTGCTAGTTCCTCTCTTGAAAAAAAAATTCATAACTCTGAATGCCCTTGTTACTAAAACTGTTTGTTAATTATGACAGTCATAATTGGATGAGAACTATCAGTTAAACTGATAACCTTGTTGAGCCCACATATGTCTGCAGAGAGCTTATATACATTTGTGTCTAACTGGGTCATTTTCAGACCTTGGAAATCTGCTGTTCCAGTGCTGGCCTAGCTAAAGCTGGGTATCCTTGAATGACAGCTGCTAAAAATTCAATCAATAGGTGGTGTGCAAATGTCAGAGAGTTGTGCAAAGCGGAGGCAGGTTGAGACTGCATGCAGGGTTTGATTCTAGGTAGTCAGAGTTTAAATTTGACTTAGAAAAGAAACAAGTCAGCATCTTTAATCCGCAAATATTATCCATCATGTAGTCAGTAGACTTAGTAAATGTCAAGCAATCAACATAGTTGGCATTAGTAGACAGAGGTTATGAGAGATGGTTTTATTCCTTGAAATTGTTTTTTCACATTTCAGCACACAAACAGGCAGGCAAACTGTTAGGTGCAGTAAAAAAAGAACTTGTATGACAGTGAATTGAGTAGATCATTGGTCAGAGGGCTAAATTAAAAGATTCAGAGGACTTGGGAAGTAACGGATGAGGATCTCAAATTGCTTCTACATGTGTCTCTGTTAAGGGTTTAATATTTTGAATATGTGTTCATCCTTTTGGGGAAAAGTGGGCTGCCTGGTATATCATCAACTCAGCAAGACAGAAATATCAGGATAAGTATATTATGGTTTATCATGTTGTTACTCTAATCTTGACAAACTAGAAGGAAAAAAGTAAAAAAGAAACAGTACATTTTATGCTCATTCTTGCAAATTTATTAATACGTGGACTATATAGCATGAGAAAGATTAGTTAAATATTAGATTCTATTAAATTCTGTTTATACACTTGCAAACTGAGGGAAGAGGGGGTTCTTGTATTTTCCATATACAGATTATTTTTAGTGAAGTAACAGGACATTCATGAAAAGAGAAGGGGGAAAAAGGAGACTGAGAAGGAAGGAAATAATGACTTGGGTAAAGCTTAGTCATTTGAGAACAAACTGTCATTATATGAACATATTCAAGAAAAAGAATTCAACATGATCATTCAGAAACCCAAAGCAAAGAAAGAAAAAAAAAAAAATTCCCTTGGTTCTTTCTTTCAGGTAAAATGGTTTCAGAGAGTACATGTGTTTTAATTTTCACCCAAAAAGATTCCAATTACAATTGATCAAGAAATTAACTTGTGAAACCCTCATTTTTTAAATCTTATTTTCTCACATTTCTAAAAATTAAAACAAAATTTAAATGAATATATATATATATATATACACCAAATATTTTGACACAGTAGGAGATGAAATTAGGGACATTTTCCTGCTTTTTCTTAAACTGTAGACTGTTCTCTATTGAAGTTTAGACCAGGTAGTAATAAGGAATTGATAGCAATAAGTGGTAATTCATGTCAAAAGCCCATGTCCAGAGGTTCTGAGATTATCTTTTCAGTGATCTAAGATGCTGCAGATGTCACAAGGAAAAAAGCTGTCCTTAAGATTTAAGCATTTCCTCATTATTGAATCTCACCAGGGCAATCTAGAGAGCACGTTTGCAGATCCCCTGTCAAGAAGTGTAAGTGAAGAAAGTAGCAGAATCCAGCCATGGGCCTGATTCTTTAATCCATCCTTGTACCCACACCCTTCTCTTTGAGACAGCATCTCCTCTCAAAGAAAAGACAGTCCTGTTCCCTTGAATCTACACTCGCTTCATGAACTGTTCTGGCTAGTAACATGCAAGAGGAGCGACAGTGCCATCTGTGAAGCTGGGTCTGAGATGGCATTGTGTTTCCCGTTTGTCCGCTTGCTGAGAACACTGCCCTCAGAACATCCCTGGCCTGGACTGCTGGGTGATGAGAGATACGGACACCTGAGCTCAGGCAGTACCAGCAGAGCCATCCAAGTGACCCCACATGGGAGCAGTGAATAAATAATGCTATTGATACATGCCTCAGATGGTTCTTTCCTTTTCTTTTTTTTTTAGTATAGTTGATTTACAGTGTGTGTAAGTTTCAGGTGTACCACAAAGTGATTCGGTCACACATATACATGTATCTATTCTTTTTCAGATTCTTTTCCCATTTAGGTTATAGGAGAATGTTGAGCAGAGTTCCCTGTGATACGTAGTAGGTCCCTGTTGCTCATCTATTTGACATATAGTAGTGTGTATCTGTTAACTACAAACTCCTATTTCTCCCTTCCCTTTCCCCCTTAGTAACCCTCAGTTTGTTTTTCTGCGGCTCTGAGTCTATTTCCATTTTGCACTGATGCTTCGTGGTGGCTTCCCTGCACCGTTACAGCAGTAGACGACTGACGCAGGGCAGCAGTTTCCAGACTGACTGAAGATGTGGAGTTCTGATTAATTCTTCATGGAGCTCTTGATGCTTTATGGAAATAAACAAGAAGTCCTTGAGGTGACAAGCTTGCTTAGCCCCAGCACCTCCCTTGAGGCATTCATCTACTGAGTTGATTTGACCCGGGAGCAAAGGTTTCAGCTCTATGCTTGGTAGCAGCAGTATGCAAATGCAGCTATGTCTTTCAGGACCTGACAGATAGGTGTCTAGAAGTTTTCAAGTTAACACTCACGCAGGACATCCTTGTATCAGCATCCTCAAAATTCCAGCAAAGAGCTTACTCACCTTTGAGATTAAAAGTGGCTTAATAATGGCCACTATCTTGCTTGAATTTGCATCACATTTCCCTATAGAATATATTTTGACAATGTAAAGACAGACTTAAATTTTTGTTTTATTTTGTTTCTACCAAGCCGTTTCTGGTATATTGAGCAAATCAGTGTGCTTGCCTTTCCATTGTTTTCTGACTTTATCTTCCTTCTACTTTCCCTAACTAGAAAAAACAATGGAATTTTGTGGAAGCTGCAGAGGTTTTGAATCTGAGGACAGCCTTTTACCTCTGAAGAGAAGGGGAGTCTGATAGAAAGCAAGGGCTACTTCTGATTTATTCAGAGTTTTCCCTCTGGATCATATTGTTTGCCCAGTGACTGGAGTCTCTGCAGCTCTTCAGAGACCACTGTGAGATGACTTGCTTCAGCTGCTCAGCTCTTTTCAAATATTTTCCAAGGACAAACACTGTCCCTCAGCTGCAATGATTATCTTGTCTGGGGATTGTATTCTGATTAATTTAGCTTCCTTACTGCTTCAGTGGATTCCAAATTTGTCATGGTTAAAAAAAAAAAAAAAATCCTCCTGGGCAGTTGCATAAGAGAAGTTCTGCTGAGCAACCTTTAGAACGTGACAGAGAGCTGAGAGGCAAGGGGAAAAATGGAAAGAATGTCAGCTACTTCCGGATGCATGCTCATTATCAGGCATAATTTCAGGAACTTTGCAGAAATGTCGGTGATCACAGCTCTGCCACTGAAGTGCCTCCTCAATCCCGTTCAACACACGAAAGCATCCAGTAAGCGCATGCAGCCAGCAGGGGGCGGGAGCGCCACGGCCATAAACCACGATCTCTACTCCAGTTGCTGGGACCAGTCCACCCCAGCTGTTCTTCAAGTCAGCCGGTTCTGAACTCGCCGCAAGGCTGTCTTTTCCCAAGAATTATGCCTTCATTTTCTCGTCTTCTTACAGTATATGCGGTTGAGTCCGTCTGCCTGGATTAGAATCCTGGCTGCCCCACTTTCTAGCTTTGTCATCTCTGTGCCTCCATCTCTCTCATCTGAGAAATGGGAACAGAATTACTACGAGGAGCTTGTGAGTTAACCTACCGAATGCATTTAGAACAGTGTCTGGCACCTAGTAAGTACTTGATGAATACCAGCTGCTGGAGGTCAGTCCTTTGCCCTTCACCTTCTAAACCCTCAAGTCTGATGCAAAGATAAATTCATCATCTCAAAAACAGAATATCACCTCTGGCACTTCTGCAAAAAATGCTTATGCTAAATCTAATAATGAGAAAGCGTCAGACAAAACCAACTTGAGCGACGTTCTACTAAATAACTAGACTATGCACTTCAAGAATGACAAGGTCAGGAAAGACAGAGAAACCAGGTTAGACTGCAGGAGACTGAGCACCTACCACAACTGAGTGCAGTACATGAGCTGGGAAGTTCTTTTGCTGTAAAGTACACATTGGGACAGTTGGTGAAATCTGAGTAAGATTTGAGGTAAGATAGTATTAGAATAGTGTTAATTTTCTAAGTTTGCTAATTGTAGGCTCTAGAAGAGAGCCTTTGGATTTCAGAAACACACATTCTAGTATTTAAGAGTAAAGGGGACATATTCTCTGCAAGTTACATTTAAATTGTTTAAAAAAATAGAACTGCCTTATGATCCAGCAATCCCACTGCTGGGCATACACACTGAGGAAACCAGAAGGGAAAGAGACACGTGTACCCCAATGTTCATCGCAGCACTGTTTATAATAGCCAGGACATGGAAGCAACCTAGATGCCCATCAGCAGATGAATGGATAAGAAAGCTGTGGTACATATACACAATGGAGTATTACTCAGCCATTGAAAAGAATACATTTGAATCAGTTCTAATGAGATGGATGAAACTGGAACCTATTATACAGAGTGAAGTAAGCCAGAAAGAAAAACACCAATACAGTATACTAACGCATATATATGGAATTTAGAAAGATGGTAACAATAACCCTGTGTACGAAACAGCAAAAGAGACACTGATGTATAGATCAGTCTCATGGACTCTGTGGGAGAGGGAGAGGGTGGGGAGATTTGGGAGAATAGCACTGAAACATGTATAATATCATGTATGAAACGAGTCACCAGTCCAGGTTCGATGCACGGTACTAGATGCTTGGGGCTGGTGCACTGGGACGACCCAGAGGGAGGGTAGGGGAGGGAGGAGGGAGGAGGGTCCAGGATGGGGAACGCGGGTATACCTGTGGCGGATTCATTTCAATATTTGGCAAAACTAATACAATATCGTAAAGTTTAAAAATAAAATAAAATTTAAAAAAATGTGTATCTAATATAAAATATTAATGTGCTAACTTAGAAAAACCCCTCATGACCACTGCTTAGATGACTGTTTATGACTTTCTATACTTTTCAAGGATGAGTGCTCTTTTGAGGACTTACCATTGGTGTTTCTGGATACCATAGAAATAATTTGTACTTTCTGGAGTGTATCCATCCTAATATAACAAAATATAAATTGCTTATTTACTAAAAAATTAAAAATGAGTATCTGTTTATAAACATTTATCATATTTATGAGAGAGCATACTTTGATATAATAACATTTGTTGTTGTTGTTCAGTTAGTTGCTCAGTCGTGTCCAACTCTTTGCAACCCCGTGGACTGCAGCAAGCCAGGCTTCCCTGTCCATCACCAACTCCTGGAGCTTGCTCAAACTCATGTCCATCGAGTCGGTGATGCCATCCCATCATCTCATCCTCTGTTGCCCCCTTCTCCTCCTGCCTTCAATCTTTCCCAGCCTTGGGATCTTTTTCAATGATTCAGTTCTTTGCATCAGGTGGCCAAAGTATTGGACTCTGTCTAGGTATTTTATTCAAGGGAATTCCACTGTATGTGCTCAAGGCTAAATGTTTTGTAGTAAAAGAAATATTTATTTGTTACAACAAAGTCCCTGGATGCAAACCTTGATTTCCTCTGGTGTGCAACTGAACCAACAGCAATCTGATCTGAAATTGGAGGCAGAACTGACTGTAAGAGCATTAAGGAGAAACTCTGTGTATGTGTGTGTATTTCCTACTTGTTTCCTTTTTATGGATATTGTTGGGATTTTGTTAAGGTCTGGTTTGTTTGTATACAACGGGTTCATGTTGGAATGTAGTATCATACAGATGCGCCTCTTCCTTTGCTTGTGATCTCCATGTTAATTTGCTCTCATTAGAGGGTGTGCATTGTGGTCATCAGTTCACACTATTTTTATCTGATGCTAACTTCCAAGCTAGATATTTTGCCATTTGACCAAGATAACAATGCAACAGGAAATCAGTATAGTGTTTATCTTTCCTAGAAGCCATACAGGCCTATCTAGAAAAATTTCAAGTGTGTGCACACGACTCAAGGGAAAGAACTCAGGTACAGATGGTAACAAATTTCTAACTAAGCCAGGTCTCCTACTGAAGTTCTTTATAACCTGGTGGATTAAAGCCACAGCATACATTGAAGCCATAGCATACATAGATCAGAATTGAATCTCTGTGAGGAAGAAAAATTGGGTGAGGAGGATCTGGTCAGTATGAATAGATGAGGAAAAAGTGTAACTCCCTTGACCTCAAAAATAACTCCCTCACACATCCTTCCAAATCAGACACACACGGAATAATAGATTCTCCTGAAAGCTGCCAGGGAGGTTAAGCCTCCTACCACACATACTGAAAAGCGGCCTGTTTTGATCAGGCACTTGACAGCTTCTCCTTTAACACGTGGCTGAGAAGATGGACTGGTTAGTGGTCTTGTTTTGAAAGAAACCGGAGAAGGAGGAGAAAAGGGCAATTACAAAGCAAGGGCTATTTTGGAAAAGGTGCTGACCAGAAGGAATGTGCTGAAGTGAGATGCTTGGGATAGCTGCACACAGGGTCCTGGTTCTTTGAGGCTGAGCGTCAGAGACAGGGAGAGGAGTGGAAGTGGCCATGGTTCTAGAGAGAGAAGGATGAAGTAGCTGAAACTGACACAGTGGTGGCAAGAATCCTTCTTACATCCTGCTGAGCAACACACAAGTCATGGTTGTGCAGTTGTCTTCCTTGAAGAATTAACTGACTTGTTTCCTCCGAAAGAATAAACTGTCTTATGCATCAGTGATTATCTTAGAATAGAGTATCCCCATGAGAGTGTTCAATAAACACTCAGCTACTTAAAGCTATAATGTTCTTGATACCTTTACCATACCTATTGAGGATTGTCCAGGACCTTACCACCTGGAACTTGATTTCTATCAAAGTTTGCAAAGTCCTTGGCCAAAACTAACTTCAACTGAACTTTAAAAATAAAATAGACCCATTCTAGAGCAACCACCCAAGTAATTCTGCTATGTGAACCATCAGGCTAAATGGCTCATTTATCTAAATGGCATTCAATCTCATGTGGGCATTCAAGAGTTTTAAAACAGACCACAGCGATTTCTCCAAACTCTAAAAATCCCAGAAAACAGGGGCAGCAGGCAGAAAGCTTTCATCCTTGTCAGTCTTGACTTCTGTGCATCACTGTGGTTGTGTGTCAATGTCACATTCTTGTTCACTCAGGCAGATGTGTCTGGGCCACTAGCCCATCATTCTAGATACAAAACCAAGAGCTGGAGAGTAGTAAAGGTCAGAGCTCCAAACAAGGAAGAAAGAAGCCAAGAAGTGGGGACGAAGAGGTCAACGATCATAAGGAAACTGATCTTGCCAAGGGCGTTGTGGGAAGGGAGAGAATGGGAGATCATCCCAGGAACTGAGTAGTCAGTCACAGCAGGGCAAACATTTTTGCAGCTTTCCTAGTTATTTGTCGTCTGCTGCCAGATCTTCCCTGAGAAACTCCCAGGATAACTTCTTAGAGGAAATATACTCTTTTTTTTTTTTTTTTTTGGTGGGGGCGAGAACAAAGTTTAAATCAGGTGGATGAATAGATTTATAGGCCAGTCTGATCCATCTCAGCTGCTGCTGCCTGTATTCACATTCCCATCGTCTCAGATATGCAGATGACACCACCCTTATGGCAGAAAGTGAAGAGGAACTCAAAAGCCTCTTGATGAAGGTGAAAGCGGAGAGTGAAAAAGTTGGCTTAAAGCTCAACATTCAGAAAACGAAGATCATGCCATCCAGTCCCATCACTTCATGGGAAATAGACAGGGAAACAGTGGAAACAGTGTCAGACTTTATTTTTCTGGGCTCCAAAATCACTGCAGATGGTGACTGCAGCCATGAAATTAAAAGACTCTTACTCCTTGGAAGGAAAGTTATGACCAACCTAGATAGCATATTCAAAAGCAGAGACATTACTCTGCCAACAAAGGTTCATCTAGTCAAGGCTATGGTTTTTCCTGTGGTCATGTACGGATGTGAGAGTTGGACTGTGAAGAAGGCTGAGAGCTGAAGAATTGATGCTTTTGAACTGTGGTGTTGGAGAAGACTCTTGAGAGTCCCTTGGACTGCAAGGAGATCCAACCAGTCCATTCTGAAGGAGATCAGCCCTGGGATTTCTTTGGAAGGAATGATGCTGAAGCTGAAACTCCAGTACTTTGGCCACCTCATGTGAAGAGTTGACTCATAGGAAAAGACTCTGATGCTGGGAGGGATTGGGGGCAAGAGGAGAAGGGGACGACAGAGGATGAGATGGCTGGATGGCATCACTGACCCGATGGACATGGGTCTGAGTGAACTCCGGGAGTCGGTGATGGACAGGGAGGCCTGGCATGCTGCGATTCATGGGGTCGCAAAGAGTCGGACACGACTGAGCGACTGATCTGATCTGATCTGATCTGTGACTACTGTGGTGTTGGAGAAGATTCTTGAGAGTCCCTTGGACTGAAAAGAGATCCAACCAGTCCATCCTAAAAGAAATCAGTCCTGAATATCCATTGGAAAGACTGATGCTGAAGCTGAAACTCTGATACTTCGGCCACCTAATGCAAAGAACTGCCTCCTTGGAAAAGACCCTGATGCTGGGAAAGATTGAAGGCAGGAGGAGAAGGGGATGACAGAGTATGAGATGGTTGGATGTCATCACTGACTGGATGGACATGAGTCTGAATAGACTCTGGGAGTTGGCGATGGACAGGGAGTCCTGGTGTGCTGCAGTCCATGGGCTTGCAAAGAATCGGACACGACTGAGCAATAGAACTGAACTGTTACTATTGATATTTCTTGCATTGCTCTGCCTCTCCTGCCTCACCCCAAGCCTTCAAAGTCAGTCCTTACTCTGTTACAGGAAAACATTTTCCAAACTCAAGTATTACTAGACAGCCCTGCTTCACAGCTTTCTGTGACTTTCCAATTTCTGCGGAATAAACCTCAAAGTTTGTAGCGGAAACAACCTTCATATTCTATTCCTCCAACCTTCTCTTTCGTGACTTCCTTTTATTAATTCTAGCTTCGCACAGTTTTTACAATTTCTATCTACAGTCTTTATATTGTTTGACCTATCTGGCCTCTGCCAGCAAGCGCTCATCGTGTGTCTACACGGCTTCCAAGGCTTGCAAGCCTCTCCCATTAAGCCCGCTGGCTTCTCTGCGCGAATGGAAAATGCAGTTCCCTTCAGCACTCAAGCCCCAGGAGCTCAGCCTCCTCAGAACCAACCAGGTAGGCTTGTCCAGCAGGCCTAGCCACGTGGGACCAGCAGATCCTGCTTCTCCCGACGGCACGGCAGCTGCTGACGCTGCCAGCGCTCACCCCCTTAATGCGGCTCTGGCCCACGTGACGCGACCGTGATCCGAGACCACGCCAACCGGAGGAACACGCGTGCTCACGGCAGCAGTTACAATCCCGTCATGCAGTGGCCTGCGGTAGTGGCTGGTCAGGGGGCCGTCCAGCGCTCACCCCTTAGATGTGGGTCTGGTCCGCGTGACGCGGAGCATCCTGCGGCACCAGCTCCTCCGGAAGAATAAACCGCGCCTGTCCTCGCGGGAGGCAACTCCACCTGTGAGGTGCCCTCCTCTCAGGCCGTCGGCTCCCCGCAGCGGTCCGAGCGCGTGGAGAACACACCTCCGCGCGGCGCCCTGGTGCACACCGCCCCTCCTGCCGCTTGTCCGTCAGGGGCGAGGCGGCTGCCAGCACCACTGGGTAGCGGCAGCAGCAGACGACCGTGGCCCCACGGTCAGCGTCGTCCTCATCAGCAGCGACATGCACGAGGAGGAGGCGCACTTCACGCGCCCCATGTGAGGCCGCGCCACCTTGCTTCAGGCGCCCGGAGGAGCCGAGGCGGGGGCGCGTGCGTTTCTGGCCCAGAGACCGTCGTCAGTGCGCCTGCACCCCTTCTCGTCGTCCAAAGTGGTGATCCCTCTCTCTCCTGGCCCCTGAATTCTGGCCTTGCCATGCCCTGGAGCCCTAAAGTGATTTCAACAGAATGTCAAGCAGATTTGGGTTTCTTTGGTGGCTCAGTCGGTAAAGAATCCTCCTACAATGCAGGCAGGAGACGCGGGTTCGATCCCTGGATCAGAAAGATCCCCTAGAGAAGGGATAGGCTAATCCACTCCAGTATTCTCCCCTGGAGAATTCCATGGACAGAGGAGCCTGGCGGGCTGCAGTTCATGGGGTCACAAAGAGTCAGACACCTGAGTGAGTAACACTTCATTTGACAAGCTGCTGCTCCACTGTGTAGAGGCAAAATCAAGTGTCTCCTCATCTTTGGAGGCCCCCTCCTCATTGCCCCACCTCCAAACTCCAAAAGATCAAATTGAGTGTATTCTTGGATGTTGCCAGTTTTTCGGGTGTACACATTTATGTAGTATACACCTACTGTAGGTGTGTATACTTATCTCCCGTACTGGATTTTGACCTTCTTCGAGGTTGATACCTAATGTATTTATTTTTATAGATCTAGGATATGGCACATAATAAGTGCTTAACAGTTGTCTACTGGATGAATGAAGTTCTCATGCTTAAACTCCAGTATTTAATCAGTTACTCAATAAGTAAAACTGAAGACAGTTTATCAGGAGTCAGCTCAGTACTAGGCTAGGTCACCTGTCAGGGTGGAAAGTGAGACAGGCACTGGTTGGAGAGAAGGTTTTGGGCTAGTGCAGGTGTCAGTTCATCTTGTAGGGAAGGTAAATGTAGACATACAGTAGCTGGTGGGAGGGTAGTTATTACTGGACAGGGGAGATAAACAGGATATTTTGGGAAAACATTGTTAGGTTAAGTGATATGAACGGAAAATGTATCAGATGTGTACCTATTTGGGGATAGGAATGAAATGTACTGAAATAGCCAGAATTGGATGAACATGAATTGGTCAGTGAGAGAATTCATGTTGTGGTAGGTAGGGGACTGTTATAGGTATGGTGATGGCAGGGGGTCTATGGCTCTGAGAGGCTGTCAGCTGTATCAAGAAGGAGAGGGAGGCAAAGGTGGCGTCTGGGGGCATTTTGTGCAGAGAACAAAGGCTGAGATCATATTTTTCACTGTGTCAGGACTCTCCTCCCTCAATCTGAGGAACCTTCCCACTCCACACAGCAAAGTCTCAGTGATGATGAGCAATAAAGATTCATGAATTTTCTATTTATTGGTGCTGTAGCAGCTGCTACAGTCAGAGGCTCACAGCTTGGTATCTCAGCTGTATACAACTTTCTGACCCAGCGTGTGGCTCTTATGAAGAATATTTCATAATGAAAATTTCTAAATAAACAAAAATAGGGGGATTGTACCCTTGTCCCTATGACCTACTTTCAACAAAATCAATGGTTTGGGTCCTTTTTGATAGATATATTTTAGAGCAAATTCTAGACTCATAGCGCCTCACACATCTGTATATAGGGACATCAGCATGTATCTCTATCTGATAAGGATATTAAAAATAATATAACCACCAAGCCATTATCACATCCAGGGTTGCTTTAATATGCTTAAGGGGCTGGCTCCCTCCCTTCCACCTCATCTCACTCCTCTATCAGGGGGTACATACTATTATTCCCAGGTGTGCCTGAAGCTGTTGTCATTCTGGGAGAAGGACCAGCCATTTTACCCGCTTTCCTTGTGCCAGCAGAGTCTTCTATTTGCAGAACACCATCTACAAAGAATGAAATTTCCTGTCCCGTGCCTTTGTTCAGCTCACACCTGATATTTTAAAGAGACGAGAGATGTGTCCAGTCTGAAATGCATGTAGCATTATTTCTTTTTTTTTAATCTTAAATCATATTTTATTTTTAAATATAAATTTATTTATTTTAATTGGAGGCTAATTACTTTACAATATTGTATTGGTTTTGCCATACATCAACATGAATCTGCCATTATTTCAAGTGTCACCCCTCCCTATTATGTCAAAAGGATTCACTTTTAAAAATCCTAGCTTGAGAGTTCATACGAGCAAAGCAGGTATGTCAAGTGTTTATAGATGCACATGGAGTTGCCTGTTATGCTTTTCAGTTTGGTGGGGAAATAAACTCATTCATGTATACACATTATGTATATAAAATAGATAACTAGTAAGGATCTACTGTATAGCACTGGGAACTCTACTCAGTACTCTGTAAAGACCTATATTGGAAAAAAAATCTAAAAAAGTGGGTATATGTATATATGTAACTGATTCACTTTGATGTACACCTGAAATTAACATTATAAATAAGCTATACTCCAATAAAAATTAAAAAAAAATACTTTGTTGCTGAGAAATAATAACTATCCTCTGAAAAAAAAAGAAGCTCCTTCACCTAGTGACTTTCCAAGGTAGTTTGAGATGGCAGCATTCATGGCAACCATCTACCTAGTTTCTGTCTTTGTCCTTCTTTGCTGCCAGAGAAGGTCAAAGCCACGTGTATGGAGTAGAATTCATCAACAGAGTGGATACAAGAAACTGTGGCCTTCAAGTATTTATGATCTACTTGGGAAGGTAAATTATTCATATATGTAAAGATCTAACTATGCAACTCAGCAGTGGCCACAGGACTAGAAAAGTTCAGTTTTCATTCCAATCCCAAAGAAAGGCAATGCCAAAGAATGCTCAAACTACTGCACAATTGCACTCATCTCACACACAAGTAAAGTAATGCTCAAAATTCTCCAAGCCAGGCTTCAATCAGTACATGAACTGTGAACTTCCTGATGTTCAAGCTGGTTTTAGAAAAGGCAGAGGAACCAGAGATCAAATGGCCAATACCCATTGGATCATCGAAAAAGCAAGAGAGTGCCAGAAAAATATCTATTTCTGCTTTATTGACTATGCCAAAGCCTTTTACTGTGTGGATCACAATAAACTGTGGAAAATTCTTCAAGAGATGGGAATACCAGACCACCTGACCTGCCTCTTGAGAAATCTGCATGCAGCTCAGGAAGCAACAGTTAGAACTGGACATGGAACAACAGACTGGTTCCAAATAGGAAAAGGAGTACGTCAAGGCTGTATATTGTCACCCTGCTTATTTAACTTATATGCAGGGTACATCATGAGAAACACTGGGCTGGATGAAACACAAGCTGGAATCAAGATTGCCGGGAGAAATATCAGTAACCTCAGATATGTGGATGACACCACCCTTATGGCAGAAAGTGAAGAAGCACTAAAGAGCCTCTTGATGAAAGTGAAAGAGGAGAGTGAAAAAGTTGGCTTAAAGCTCAACATTCAGAAAAGAAAGATCATGGCAAATAGATGTGGAAACAGTGTCAGACTTTATTTGTGGGGGCTCCAAAATCACTGCAGATGGTAACTGCAGCCATGAAATTAAAAGACCCTTGCTCCTTGGAAGGAAAGGTATGACTAACCTAGTCAGCATATTAAAAAGCAGAGATGTTACTTTGCCAACAAAGATCTGTCTAGTTAAGGCCATAGTTTTTCCAGTAGTCATGTATGAATGTGAGAGTTGGACTATAAAGAAAGCTGAGCACTGAAGAATTGATGCTTTTGAACTGTGGTGTTGAAGAAGACTCTTGAGAGTCCTTTGGACAGCAAGGAGATCCAACCAGTCCATCCTAAAGGAGATCAGGTCTGAATGTTCATTGGAAGACTGATGTTGAAGCTGAAGTTCCAATACTTTGGCCACCTGATGCAAAGAGCTGACTCATTTGGAAAGACCTTGATGCTGGGAAAGATTGAAGACAGAAGGAGAATGGGATGACAGAGGATGAGATGGTTGGATGGCATCACTGACTCAATGGACATGAGTTTGGGTAAACTCCAGGAGTTTGTGATGGACAGGGAGCCCTGGTGTGCTGCAGTCCATGGGGTCACAAAGAGTCAGACACAACTGAGTGACTGAAGTGTACTGAACTGAAGTATCCATAAGGCATTGATTGGAGTTAAGGGTCCAAAGTTAGAGGTGTTCATGCTGTAGGCATTAAGAAGAGTGAGGGGCTCTTCTAACTGGAAAATTTCCTAGGTTTTTGAAGGGGTGACATTTCACATGGATGTTGACTGTTGGTCACAATGATGGTTTGAGAGAAAGGAGGGGTGTTTGGGAGTGTAGTGGTGGTGGGAGGAGAACAGGACGAGTGAATGGTCAGCAGGTGAAAGAAGAGGCCAGGCACTGGGATGTGTGTGTGACCTAATGTTTCAGTCTTTTATGATGACCTACATGTCACTACCTTCCTGCCTGATGTAAGGTCAAGTGGGCTGGACAGTTTCACATGGTGACAAGGCCTCATCTCAAGTGTCTACTAGGAGGTCTCTCTGCATTTTTTTTTTCCTTCTTTGATGCCCAGAAAGGCTATTCAGCACAGAAAAGATGGCCCACAAATGTTGGAGGGTAAATATCTGTGGAAACAGCCCACAGCCAAGGGAATATGAGGATCAGTATGAATGTTCCAGAATTGTCACAGGGACAATTCTGAGATGCATTCTATGTGGCTTCGCAGGCAGCCTCCAGTGGGACTGAACCACAGTGATCCATGGTGGTGACCAGCTCAACCATGCCTCTCTGCATTGGTGTTCCCTCCTTCCACCACTCGCTTCTTCTCCCTGAGAATGGTCTCCACAACAAACTCATTGAACCCAAAATCTTGTTGAAGACTCTGCTTTTGGAGAACTCCAAAATCGTACCACCAGACTTGCAGAAATGAGGCAGTGCTCCAGAGACACATCCAAAAGGGAGGAAGCCTTGTTATGTTTTCTTCCTAGTTCGAGAGGGTCATCCCTCCTTTTCTATTTGCTTTTTGCTTGCTTTCTCCTCACTGTTATTTCAGAAAAGTGGAACTGTAAATCATAGGTTTAGATTACAATTACATGGAACTAGGCATGGCCTGTAGTCTGTAGTCCTCAAGGAGCTAAGTTTGAGGATTCTATCCCAGTGTCTCTCCTCCTTTCAGTAAATGACAATCCATTCTTCCTGACTACAGGTGTTCTGGGCATCTCAGACTTTCCTTTTTTTTCCCCCACACCTGTCCATCAGAACATCTGTCAGCTCCACCTTCTCAATACATCCAGAAGCTGGCCATCCTCAGCACCTTCACTATTACTGTTCTGGGTTAATCCTGGGCTCTTCACTCGGGTTGTTCCAAGACCATCTTACTCTCATGATTCTTCCCTTAGTTCTCTGTGATCTCTCTGCAGCAAAACAGCCAGTGATTCTATTAAAATATAGGTGAGATTATGTCTTTCCAGCCTCAGCAACCTTTCGCGGTTTTCCATCCTACTTTGAATGAAAGCCATCATTGTTACAGTGACAGAGTAAAGCCAGGTTTTCCATGATCTTTCTATCTTTTTCCATTTGTAACCCTTTTTCTTACTACTCACCCCCTTGCTTATTTGACTCTGCCTACTAGCCTCATTGCTGCCCCTTGGACAGGCCAGCATGAGCTCTCATGGAGAGCTTTGCCCCTGGTAACCCACATGGCACACTCCCCACCTCCTCAGCTGTCTGTTCACCTATTATTTTCTCATCAGTCCTTCCCTGGCTAAAATTGCATCTGACACTTCCTTTCCCCTTCCCCTCCTTTGTTGTTCCTTTTTGAACTTCTCACCATCTACTAAGCATTTATTTTATTCATTTAAGACTTTCTAAACTTATTTCCATTATAGGAGGCAAGCCTCATGAAGGAAAATGTTTTTTTTACTTGGGTTATGGGGTGAGGGTCTCCTTTGTTCATTGTTTTCTTTCCAGCCTTAAGCAGTACACACACACCCACACACACACACACACTGATGGATAGTGGATGAACAATGAATTTGCTGGTGCTCACTCACTTTGCAGCACATACACTAACACTTGAATGATACAGAGAAGATTAGAACGGCCCTTACACTAGGATGACATGCAAATTCATGAAATGTCCCATATTTTTATAGCTGATTCACACTGTTGAAAAGCAGAAACTAACACAACACTGTAAAGCAATTATATTCTAATTAAAAAATAGAAAAAATAAATTCACTGGCTATCTGATAAACACGTAGATAGTTAATAAATGTTTCCCCAAGTATTTAGTAAATGCCAAAAATATGTGTGTAAATATGGATGTCTAACATAAACAAAAATGAAAAAAAGAGGTATATGACTTGATTTAACTTCTCTGAGGCTTTTTTTTTTTAGCTGAAGATAGGGATCCTATTTTCCTATACCTAATTCATGGGAGTAAATCAGATAATGTAATTTAAAATCTTAAGAGAGAAAAGAATCTAAGTGGATGGTAGGAATGACTGTTTATCAGAACTTGTGTCTTGGTTTTTAGTTCAAGGTCTCGAGATTTATATCTTAAGCCACAAGAGAACTTTTTTTAGAGGTTTTTAAAGTGATGTTTAAGATAATGAGATTCACTTCTTTTGCAATTCCTTTTTTCTGCAGAAAGCAGGTGAGAATGAATCCCTTGGCACCTCTGACTTATTGAAAGTGTGTTGTGGAGTTTCTCAACTAGACCACAAGGACCATCAGAGCAGATAGCAAGTTATCTTTGCAACATTCCCAGTGACAGCACCTGGTGGAGAGTACACTCTCAGTGAGTCTGTGCTGAGTGAACAGAGAGGTAATGTCAAGTTCTCCCTTCATTTAAGATGTCCCATTCTCGGAGATGCAAGCTAACTAATGTAGGATGGGTAAACAACAAGGTCCTACTGTGTAGCACAGGGAACTATATCAGTATCCTCTGATAAGCCACAATGAAGACATGAAAAAGAACACACACACACACACACACACGTATATATAAAACTGAATCACTTTGCTGTACACTAGAAATGTAACATTGTAAATCAAGTGTACATAGATCAAAACAATTAATAAGATGTCCCGCTAGTGGGACTGAGACCTAGCAAGGCCTATGATCCTCTTCTTTTGCCCCAACAAGAGGCCACAGGTGCTGACTTCATCTCATCCTCTTGACCTGCCTCCTCCCGGTCTTTGGTTTGGGCTGGTTTCTCCTTAGCATTTCCACTGAGCTGCTCCCATTCATCCTCAGCACCAGGCTGACTCAGCATCTGTTATGTTCTTACTTGAAAAGAGCGCTGGGAGAGAAAGGCAGGAACTGTTCTGTTTCCACTGTGTCACAGGATTACCTTTAGGGAGAGATCGTGTGGGTACCAGGAGGCAGAGTGAGCTGAACAGAGGAATTTGGGTTGTTTGTGGAAGAGCTGCAGTGGCTATTGCAAGGGGAGGGATGCTGATATGGCACAGTGTTCTCCCATTTTAAGATCAGGGGCATCATCTACCATAATATCAAAAAATGAGGTGCTCTTCCCATGGGAACCTTTTTGCTTTTCAGAGAAAAATTGTTCCATTTGTGGGTAGCATGGATGGTAGAAATGAAGAATTAGTCCAATTCTTAGTTCCATCTCTTAATTCATATTTCTATTAGTTTATCTCTTTGTTTCAGTGATTGCATCTAGCTTAGTTTCTTTTGTTTTCCTGTCCTAGGATTGGAGCCTTTGTTAGTAAAATTAGCACAAAGTTATCTAAGCAGGTCAGCATCTGCCAGTTCAGATCACTTGGCTTTTTTTTTTTTTTTTTCCCCTAGAGGTGTGAAGAGAGGGGTTGATGAGTGACTGTGGGAGAGGCTTTTAACCTATTAACAGTAAATTTTGGAGAAATGTGTCATAACTTTGTTGTTTTATTTCATTTACACAGTTTTACAAATAAAATGTGGTTTCTAGTAGGCAGATGGAAAAAAAGAAAATGTGACTTACTGCCTTGGTGCTGTGCCTTTTTTTTAGGACCTTAATCTTTCCCCATTGTAGTTACTGGTTTAATGACAACATAAGTAGATCACCTAGGGTACGCTGAATGCATGAGCAATAGACCTCAAATATTTGCTGGTTCAAACAGGAGCTTATTTCCAGTTCATCTAATGGTCAAGGGATGGTTAATGGATCAGCAGATTGTGCTTCTCCACTGTCACTTAGAGGCTCAGGCTCAGAGAGGCTCTGTCTTATACAGGCTTCTAAGTCATCCCGGTTTTTCCTCTCATTTTTCCTTTTCAGTTGGTAGGGAAAAAGAACAATTTTTTTTTTTCAGTCTTTTGATGTGGACCATTTAAAATATCTGTTGAATTTGATACAATATTCCTTCTGTTTTATGTTTTGTTTTACTTCGTCGCTGGTTGTATGGAATCTTAGCTCCCTAACCAGGAATTGAACCCACGCTCCCTGCATTGGAAGGAGAAGTCTTAACCATTGGATCGCCAGGGATGTCCCAAGAGCAAATTTTTATGTCCCAAGTTTAGAAGTGGTATACTTGGTGTCTTCTTATATTCCAGTGACTAGAATTCAGTTGTGTGGTCATATACAATGTGAGTGGAGTCTGGATAGTGTAGTTATTGACTTAGGTTCCTAGGAAAGAGAATTTGAGCCAAGGACTAAGTTCTAATGTTTTATTTGAGAAATATAAGCCCAGGGCATCAGGAATGAGAACAAGAGGGTGAGGCAATATGAGGTCACATGCTGACAGTTACTTCACCAAGAGCTGAAAGAGATGACAGGTCACTGAACAGGTCCACCTACTCTGGCGGGCTGTATGGTGAAATCATGATGCAGAACAGAAATCATGATGCAGGAGTGAGGAAGGAAAGAGAATTTATCTGTCTGCCTCTCTCCTGTCTCCTGGCTCTTACTGGCCAAAGTTGGCCCCACCCTTTTGCTCCTCAGCACAACTGGTGTGCACCATTAAACACCTTCAGTGGCTTCTCAGATGCCAAAGCAAAGGCTCTTTGATGTGGCATTTCATCTGAAGCTGAGTTGGAAAGGGGCAGGAGAAGACAGAGACCTTGTGTGGCTAGTTACCCTCAAGTAGCCAAGGCTCATGGGTCTGCACTGAGCAGGTTGGTTGTGATGGCAACTGTCTGCAGGAACAGTGAAGCCAATCCAGTCTGAAAAGTTCCACAAAGATGTCTTATAGTCTGCCCCTTGCACCGCTGGGACTCATTTATGCCCTCTAATTATATCTGGTTCAAAACTAAACCCTGGAGACAGCACGGTATCCTTAGAATAAGAGGACGTCACACCTTCTGGAAAGTGGAGGTACAAAAGTCCAGCTAGGGACGGCCCAGAGGGATGGTATGGGGAGGGAGGAGGGAGGAGGGTTCGGGATGGGGAACACATGTATACCTGTGGCAGATTCATTTTGATATTTGGCAAAACTAATACAATTATGTAAAGTTTAAAAATAAAATAAAATTAGAAAAAAAAAAGTCCAGCTCCTCACAGAGTCATCTTCAGGTTGTGTCTTCCTGGAACAGGTAAGAGGTACAGTGAAAACACCTACAGTTCCCGCTTCTGCTGCTGCTGCCCTGAGGCTCTGATGGATATTTATCATCTCTCTCCTCCACTTCTGTGGTAGATCTCCCCCACGCTCTGCAAGACTTCCACCAGTCTGCTTCCCTAGTGGGCTGACCCAGACCTTCTTTCTGAGGATTCTGAGCCCTTTGTTGCCCTGATGCTTTTGTATTACAATTGGCCAATGACAGTTATTACTGGGTATGGAAATACTAAGAAATGCCTTCATGAAGATCCCATATTCATCGATATTGTGTAGAAACATACCTAACTTCTCAGGGTCATCAAGGTCGATTATCTCAGCAGTAACTGACTTCTTTGATCGCCACTGTCATGAAGAGTTCGAACTATCCCAGTGGTAGATACAGCTTCTACTTCAGTGAAAGCAGCATCGCGTCTCCTGGGCTAGGTGCTCCTCCTTTGGGAACTGGAAATTGCAGCCCCACAGAGCCTAGGATTGTGGAAGTGGAACCACAAGCCCCATCAGCGGATGATTGTGTGTGATGATGAGAGGGGACACTTCTATTTCTACCACTTTGTTCTTGGACTTTTTGAGTTACTGGAGGCCTAGCATCATCTCTCAGGTGTTGGTATCACACATACTCTGCCTCCACAGGTCGGAGTCTCACCTCCTCACCATGGTGTTCCTGAGCTGGCTCCTTGGCTGAGCCTTTAATAAATCACTCCACTGTTCTTTTGGTTGGCTGCTTCTGAGTGATGAACTCATTTGTTAGAAAGGCATGGATGATCTTGAAAATATACTTTAATCACCAACAAAATAAAAACACAGAACAGGGTGTGTCAGTATTTTCATAAGCCTTAAGCTTTTATGTGAGGAATCTGAATACTCTTAGAGAAAAATATACAGTATTTTATTGGCTAGAAACTTAAGGGGTCAAATAATTCACCAGTTCCATTTTACAAAAGAAAAATGGAAGCCCCGAAAGAAAGAATGACTTTATGGCATAACAGCTGGTTAATGGATGGGTCTTTGCCGCATTCAGGTTTTCTGATTTCTGGGCTCCTGAAAATTCCATCATATCAAGTAATCTTTTGAACAAAATACAAGGTTCATCTTTTGGAAATTTAGAGTGAATTTTTAAATGCAAATCAGATAAGTTTCAAGATGGCAATTGGCTTTGTTCATCTTTTGCTACGATGTATAGGAGAATTGTATTTTTTTGTTCCTGGAAGGAGTGCAATTTTTCATGGAGAAGCAGGGGAACCATTCATCTTGAGGCGATAATTACTTTCCAGTCCTTCCAGGGCTTGTTCAAGCCTCACATCCTCCAGCATGTCTTCCATAATTCTTTAGTTTATGGCAAGCTTGTCTTCTCCTTACTCCCACAGAAACTGTTGGTCATTTTTGTGTTTATTATTTTCACTGTAAACCAATTTTTACAAGATCACAATAAAATAAATGAAAAGAAAAAACTTCTGAAACCCTGTCATTTCAACAAATTATACCATTTTCATTTTTAAAAATTACATTCACCCTTTGCATGTGTCATTTGCTTTGTTGTTGTTTAGTCACTAGGTCATGTTGGACTCTTTTGTGACCCTGTGGACTGTAGCCCACCAGGCTCCTCTGTCTATGGGATTTCCCAGGCAAGAACACTGGAGTGGGTTGCCATTTTCTTCGCCATGGGATCTCCCAGACCCAAGGGTCAAACCCGTGTCTCCTGCATTGGCAGGCAGACTCTTTACCACTGAGCCACCTGGGAAGCCTATGTAATTTGCACATCCCTGGATATTTTTGTCATCTTGGTGCAGATATGTATGTATACATGTGTGTGTTTGTATTTATTGTCATTTCCCCACTTGACATCTATGCGTGGTCACTTTTTCAAGTTGCCACATGATCTTAACAATTATTTTGAGTAGTGTTACTCACTACCTCTTGGATATATTCGAGAAATTTTACAGTTGACATGTCTAAGTGTGGACTTAGATTTTCCGTTCAGTGCTGTGCAGTTTTAGACAGAAAAAGTTCTGAACCACTCTCTCTCACTTACTATGCCCTACTTCCATTCATTTACAAGTTGAGTCCTACTACTACCTAAATATTTCTTTTTTATAAACCCTTTTGTTCAGTTTCATCACTGGATTAGACTTCTTGAGGCTCACTTGTCCACTCACAGTAGGCTAGTACTGGCTACTATAATAAGTGGTTAGGGGTAGGTTTTTGCAGTTAATTCTCTCTACAGATGCACACTTAGTCTTTCTAAAATAAAAATCTGATGCTGTGACACCTCTGCTTAAAAACAGTCAGTGAGTCTCCTTTGTCTGTGTGGAGGTTATCAGTCCTTAAAACTGAAGTTATTTTGCACAAAAATGTAGCTTTTTGGTTTCTCTTGTGAAATTGGATATCTGGCCACAACGGGTCTGCATCCCAGCCTGCCACCAGAAGGCTGAAATGAATAGAGACTCTGTCTATGGACAAGGCAGCTACTCTGCAGTCCGACATGAGGCCTCCTACATCTGTTTTACTGATTTTAGCTCTGGCTCTTTGGAGTTTTAGAGCCTGTACTCTCCAGTCTAAAGCCTAAACTCTGTTGAATGTCACCCAAGTTTCTTCTTGCTGAGTTCTTTAGCCTGATCTTCCACTTACAAAGAGTTAGAGAGTAGGTCCTCAAATGGGCCTTGAAATGTCCTCCTCACTCTCACATCTGAGGAAGCTCCTTTTAAAATTGTTTTTTTCTTGTGTTTTAATTGGAGGATAATTGCTGTACAGTATTGTGTTGGTTTCTGTCATACAACAACATGAATCAGCCATAAGTATACACATGTCCCTTCCCTCTTGAACCTCCTTCCCATTATAGTTGCAATGGAATATTTCTCAGCCATAAAAAGGAACAAATTTGAGTCAGTTAAAGTGATGTGAATGAACCTAGAATCTGTTATACAGAGTAAAGTCAGAAACAGATAAACAAATGTCATATATTAACACACATATATATATATAGAGTCTAGAAAAATAGTACTGATGAACCCATTTGCAGGGCAGGAATAGAGATGCAGACATAGAAAACAGACGAGGGTTTGAACCCACATCTCCTGCTTAGCAGGCGGATTCTTTACCACTGAGCCATCTGGGAAACCCATTTTTCAAAATGCTGTGGCTTAATTGTGACTATCATATGCTTTGCTGTTAAGTTAATTCCTCCTTTTTCCTCTTATAAAATTTTTCAAGATACTTTGAGAAAAAGTGAAGGTAAATTTGTTTGGGGAGAACTGAACCCAGTTTTTTTTTAATATAAATTTATTTATTTTAATTGGAGGTTAATTACTTTACAATATTGAATTGGTTTTGCCATACATCAACATGAATCCACCACAGGTATACACGTGTTCCCCATCCTGAACCATCCACCCTCCTCCCTCCCTGTACCATCCCTCTGGGTCGTCCCAGTGCACCAGCCCCGAGCATCCTGTATCATGCATCGAACCTGGACTGGCGATTCATTTCACATATGACATTATACATGTTTCAATGCCATTCTCCCACAGCAAAAGAGACACAGATGTCTAGAATAATCTTTTGGACTCTGTGGGAGAGGGCGAGGGTGGGATGATTTAGGAGAATGAACCCAGTTTTATGACTAAGTTGATATTACAAATCATGGAGAAACTATGAGCCTAGAAGGCAGAAGAGACCATGAGACAGGCCCATGGGAATTTGCAGAAACTTTGGAGCAGAACTTTGGCCTTCCATTAGGGAATGGAATTACTGAGAGCTCAGACAATTATTCCTAGCTCTCCAAAGAGAAGAAGATTCCTGGCTGACATTTGATTTTCATTTGCATGTACACAAATGACAAAATGATATTTTGTGAGAAGCATCTAAGTCTGGAGTTTCTTTTCTTCTTTGTGAAGATAGTAAAGTAACTAATGTTTTCATTTCAGAATTGAATCAGAACTAATTTGGAAAATGCTTTCCAGTGAGCTGGATTTTATTCACAGTTCTGCCTGTTTACTGGGTGCCAAGGGACTCTCCAGTGGGTAGTGGTTTAATTTCTCTATGACCTCATGTTTTTTGTGAGTAAATGAGGGATTACGGCCAATTGTTGTTTCCTGCACTTTGATCCATGTAACAGTAGTTGTGGAATTTCCACATTTTTCTCCACTTCCTAATGACATTCACAGATAGGATGACTGTATGTCCACGTTTACCCTAAATAGTTCCAGTTTATGCCTATTTTCTGGTGTAATTAGTAATTAGTAACAGTGCTCCATTTCATTCTCAAAAAATGTTCTGAGCTGGAAGATTACATTTATAATTATGCTATTAATAGGAGTTCCTTGGATATAAAAGTTTCAGTTAAATAGTTTTAGGCAAGTTTCTTAACTACAACACTTTGCTGGCCCTTTAATATGCTGATATACATTGTTGATGTTGTTCAGTCGCTAAGTCCTGTCTAACTCTTTGTGACCCCATGAACTGCAGCACGCCAGGCTTCCTTTTCCTTCTCTGTCTCCCAGAGTTTGATCAAATTCATGTCCATTGAGTCGGAGATACCGTCCAACCATCTCATCCTCTGTTGCCCTCTTCTCCTCATGTCCTCAATCTTTCCCAGCATCAGGGTCTTTTCCAGTGAGTCAGTTCTTCGCATCAGGTGGCCAAAGTATTAGAGCTTCAGCTTCAGCATCAGTCCTTCCAATGAATATTCAGAACTAATTTCCTTTAGGATTGACTGGTTTTAATCTCCTTGCCATCCAAGGGACTCTAATATACCTTATGATTTTCAGAGAGTATAGCTTTCAGGATTTTGGCTTTGGAATCCTTCTTTTGCTTCATATGGGAATAGATTAATGGCACTTATTTGGGGGAAAGAATATGAAATCATCTTAATTCAACAAATACTTATCAATAGCTAAGAGCCATGTCCTGAAAATGGCAATGGAGAAATAGTGATGGATAGAACCTAATTCTGCCCCAAAGTGGTTTATAGTCTGATTTATATGTAAGGTGAATGGCAGTGGAAATTAAGACTTGCATGCAAAGGATTCTGTAGGGGAGTAAAGTTTTCAATCCCAAAATGTATCTCTTTAGCATGTGGATTATTTTAGCTGAAAATAATCAAGACTCAAAGGACCCAGGAAGAACCTTTGATCTTCTCCCTAACTGCATAAAAGAATGTAGAGAGAGGACCTGCTCCAGGAAGGGAGATGTCAGCGTAAATAACCAAGGTGTGAACCACATGTATGGACAGGGAGGAACCCAGTAAAGGCTGTTAAAATTCTGCTCTGTGTCCCATTGTCTCTGCTGGTCCAGCAAACATTTACTTTTCCATCTTTGTGTGAATTGCCTTCTTTCCCTGTGAAGTTCCAAACCCCTACCACAACATCCTCTTTTGACTTCAGCTGAGGATGGTTTTTAAGGTGAGGGCTTTGGCCATTTTAGCAAGTTCCTGGTTTTTCCTGAGTGTCTCCATGTATACATGGTATGAAATTTGGTTTAAGTTTCTCTTGTTAATCTGTCTCATGTCAATTTAATTCTTAGACCAGCCAGAAGGGTGGAGGAAAATTTTCTACTCCTTGACTAGTACAATTTAAGGTCATATTCTAGTTTTAAGATTTTATTATGGTATCATGTAATTAGAAACCAAGATAAAACAGAGTAAGTCTAAATCTTGAGTGGTATAATCTGTAAGACTTAATACAAATGAATATGTTTACCAAATCTTTCAGAATATCTATATAATTGTCCAAAGAACCATTATTTTCATGACCATGCAGAGCATCTTATTTTAAGATTCATAGTCTTAACAGTATCCAAGAGGAAGTGACTTTTAAGTTATTTCTAAAATGATACAAGAAATATTACTTTATGGAAAGACCTTGTGAGTCGACCCTGTCATTAACAAGTTACCCGGAGATTTATTTTCAATAGAACTGTATGGTAAACAATAATAGTCAGCACTTAGTAATACACATTCATTTAATAATTTGTTCACATTAATTTATAGTTTATAAAAGTCAGATTTTCTTTTATAACAATCAGAATTCTCTTCTTACAAAAGAAAATAAATCACAAAAACTGAAGCCCAGACAGGGTGGATAACTCACCAAAGTTTTCATAGCTGAACCACATTTAAATCCAGGCAGTTTTTCTCCAAAATCTGCATGCTTTGTCACCACTAAACATAAATGTCTATGGATACATGTGAGGGTTGTTGGTTTGAGGGTTTCAGTGATCTCACATTAGCAGCCTGAAATCAGCCATGGTGAGAGTATTTAAACCGTGAAAATCAGTAAATGCTACAAATCAAAGCTCCTCTCACCCCACAGAGCTGGTGGTTAAACCTTGCCAGCAGGCAAATGGTTATAGACACATTTGGAAAGCTGAGTTTTGCAGGTATTCGTTTGGGGAATTGTTAGTATTCTTTATATATTGTCTTGGCATGTTCATCAAATCCAGATCTATTTAGAATAAATTGAAAGAGGATATACAAAATGAGAATTCTCATGATCATTACATTATTGGATATGGGAGTCTTTTCAGAAAATTGAGTACTCTGTCCCTGCATTTCAAGAAACTTTGGTTAGGAGTAAGTGTCCAAACACAATTCTGCTTATACTTCTGAATTTCTGAAGCCCATGATTAGCATATTTCTCATGACAATTAGGCTTTGAATTCATCCTAGTTAGTTATATATGCATATTTTCTCCCTATTAGGTGAAGATCCATGCTAAAGTCCACGTCAGATCAGCATGGCACACACACACCAGCACAGTATTTTTCCAAAGGAACTGAGTTAAAGGTTGTTTAAATAAATAGCTTTCCCCTGTTTCAAACACCACTTGATGATTTGGATAGAGTGGTAAAGGAAACCACTTAAGACATCACTTTATGTAATTTTGTTACTGAACACAATTTCCTATTCCTAAAGTACAGTGACACCAAATGACTGAAACAACAGTTTGAAGCAGAAAAAGATTTATTCCAGGGCCAAGCAAGGAGAATGGGTGGCTTGTACTCAGAACCTTGAACTCTTAACAGTTTTCAGGGAGACGTTTTTATAGGCACTATTTGGGGTGCGTGCTGCAGGGTGTGTGGCTTTCTTCTGATTGGTTGGTGGTGAGGTAACAGGGTGGTACTCCAGGATATGTGCTCAGCCTGAAGTTACCATTCTCCTCCTGGGTGGGGCCCTCAGTTCCTGCAGAAGAACTGGAAGATACTGTTATGTTTATCCCTTGAGGAGGAACCAGGATCCTGTCTTAATGGCTACATTATAGTTTCTTGATTGTTTGTCCTTTGTTTCTGCATTTCCTACTTCCCTGATTAGCAGCTGTCTCAATCTGCTCTTTGGTATTCAAGAAAGTCCAGGAGGCTGAAGTCTTTTCCCGAAAATAACAAACAGGGGACTCAGAAAAACTTTGTATCCAGGAGGGCCCACAGGGTCCTCTTGGTTTCAGTTTTGGAATATTGTTTTCAGTGAGTAGTTTTTAGGACTGGTGAAGGGGAAGATTTGTCCTTTCCCCCTTGCGGGTAGTCAGCCTGCATACACTCAGTTACAGACTAATGCACATCAGTGAAACCTGGGAGTTGGATAGAAATGCAATGTCTTGGCCCCCTCCCAGACATATTGAATCAGAATCTGCATTTAACAACATCCCCAGGAGATTTGTATGCATATTAATGATTGAGAAAGCCAATTGAGTCTTTTTCTAAAATTCACCCTGCTGCAAAAGCAGCTGACTATAACATATTCTTGTGTTTGGAATTCTGATTCGTTTTATGGCTTAATGTGTATTGCCTGCACCTGGTGTGCTAGATGCTGCAAAGACATTTCAGACCACCCAGCCATTGTTCTATACTTGTCTTACTCTAAAATCAGAAGATAAAAACAATATACTATTTTTTATTTGTGCTTCAAATGTATGTACACATAAAAGTATATATACATAAAGGTTGAAAGAAGAGAAAAAGTGGGTAGGGGAGACAATCAGATTAGAATCCCATTCCAGGAGATGTGGTTCATTGTTAAAATAAGAGCAGGTGAAGATGTTCATATACATACAGAGAAATAAAAGGAATTCCATCAACGTCTAGATGTCTGGGAAAAGGAAATGTCTGGATGGCTGAGTTTTGTGAAGACAAGGTAGCAGGATTATTGCTTGTGTTTTCCTCTCCTCCTCCAGATGTTTTGGTACTGTGTTGACACAGCCCAAGCCTATTACTCTCAGACATTTTATGAATTCTTAGTAGAGAAAGTTCTGAAAGCATTGATTTCATGTCTACATTCTATTCTTCATGAAAATTACAGTCTTTTAAATGTAATATTTAGTCAAGTTCTCTATTCTTGTGTTAAATTACCATTTTGTATAGTGAATGTAGAAGACATTCTCAGTCACTGTCATTAAGATACGGTGACATTGAAATCATGCAACTCAGATTGGGACTTGAACCCATGTGGCTGAGACTCAAACCTGGCCAAAATTCATGGTTTTCTAGGTAAGATCACCTGCCTGGTTTCGAGACTTAATGAAGCTCAGGTTCTTGGTGTATCATCCCAGAAAATAATTCAGTGAGAGACAAAGTGATAGGTAAGAAGTGGATTCATTTTGAGAGAAATATACTTCACAGACTGAATATGGGCCATCTCAGAAGGCGAGAGCAACCTCAAAATGTAGTGTAGTTAGCTTTAAGGGCTGGGTAACTTTACAAACTAATGTGTGGGAGGATTATTCCAACTATTTTAGGGAAGGGGCAGAGATTTCCAGGAACTGGGCTGTCATCCACAATTTGGTCATTGATAATCAGCCTTGTAACTGTCCTGGTGCCTGTGGGGGTGCCACTTAGCTTGCTGATGTGTTACTGTGAGTGTTTACTGAGGCTCCAGGTCTAGTGGAAGCTGACGTGTCTGCCGTCTTGGACCCATTTAGTTCTAATATTCTGTCCTCAAGCTGTGTCATTTTTTTCAAAGGTTAAAACTGCTCCCTTCCTTCCTGTTTCAAAATGAAATTAAGAATTTTGAAGGGGTCTAGAATCTGTCTCCCAAATGTGCCACTTTGGCAAAATAACTATTTTGAGTTGAAGGCAACTGAACTGAAGGCAGTTGAGAACAGATACAGGAAGAGTTTTTTTACCTTCCCTTAATCTGCCTAAAACAGATGTTTCCAACCATGTTCCCAAACTCACGTTCAACTGCTAGTTGCTCAGAAGCCAACACTTGAGAGACAAGTGTTGATCGGAAAGGGAAGTTTGCTTTATTCAGGAGCCTGGCAACTTGGGGAGAAGCTGGACTTGTATGCAAAAACCAATTCCTAAGATTCTGAGAAAAGAAGAGAACCTAAAGGCAAAGGAGAAAAGGAGAGATATACCCATTTGAATGCAGAGTTCCAAGGAATAGCAACGAGAGATATGAAAGCCTTCCTCAGTGATCAGTGCAAAGGAGTAGAGGACAACAATAGAATTGGAAAGCCTAGAGATCTCTTCAAGAAAATTAGAGATACAAAGGGAACATTTCATGCAAAGATGGGCACAATAAAGGACAAAAATGGTATGAACAGAAGCAGAAGATATTAAAAGAGGTGGAAAGAATACACAGAAGAACTATACAAAAAAAGATCTTAATGACCCAGATAATCACAATGGTGTGATCACTTCACCTAGAGGCAGACATCCTGGAATGCAAAGTCAAGTGGGTCTTAGGAAGCATCACTACAAACAAAGCTAGTGAAGGTGATGGATTCCAGCTGAGCTATTTCAAGTCCTAAAAGATGATGCTATTAAGTTGCTGCACTCAATATGCCAGCAAATTTGGAAAACTCAACAGTGGCCATAGGACTAGAAAAGGTCAGTTTTCATTTCAATCCCAAAAAAAGGCAATGCCAAAGAATGATCAAACTACTGCACAACTGCACTCATCTCACATGCTAGCAAAGTAATGCTCAAAATTCTCCAAGCCAGGCTTCAGTAATACATGAACCGTGAACTTCCACATGTTCAAGCTGGATTTAGAAAAGGCTGAGAAATGCTGGACTGGAAGGAGCACAAGCTGGAATCAAGATTGCCAGGAGAAGTATCAATAACCTCAGATATGTGGATGACACCACCCTTATGGCAGAAAGTGAAGAGGAACTCAAAAGCCTCTTGATGAAACTGAAAGTGGAGAGTGAAAAAGTTGGCTTAAAGCTCAACATTCAGAAAACGAAGATCATGGCATCCAGTCCCATCACTTCATGGGAAATAGATGGGGAAACAGTGGAAACAGTGTCAGACTTTATTTTTCTGGGCTCCAAAATCACTGCAGATGGTGACTGCAGCCATGAAATTAAAAGATGCTTACTCCTTGGAAGGAAAGTTATGACCAACCTAGATAGTATATTCAAAAGCAGAGACATTACTCTGCCAACAAAGTTTCGTCTAGTCAAGGCTATGGTTTTTCCTGTGGTCATGTATGGATGTGAGAGTTGGACTGTGAAGAAGGCTGAGCACCGAAGAACTGATGCTTTTGAACTGTGGTGTTGGAGAAGACTCTTGAGAGTCCCTTGGCCTGCAAGGAGATCCAACCAGTCCATTCTGAAGGAGATCAGCCCTGGGATTTCTTTGGAAGGAATGATGCTAAAGCTGAAACTCCAGTACTTTGGCCACCTCATGCGAAGAGTTGACTCATTGGAAAAGACTCTGATGCTGGGAGGGATTGGGGGCAGGAGGAGAAGGGGACGACAGAGGATGAGATGGCTGGATGGCATCACTGACTCAATGAACGTGAGTCTGAGTGAACTCCGGGAGTCGTGATGGACAGGGAGGCCGGGAGTGCTGCGGTTCATGGGGTCGCAAAGAGTCGGACATGACTGAGTGACTGAACTGAACTGAACTGAGGAACCAGAGATCAAATGGCCAACATTCATTGGACCATTGAAAAAGCAAGAGAGTTGCAGAAAAGCATCTCCTTCTGCATTATTGACTCCGCCAAAGCCTTTGACTGTGTGGATCATAACAAACTATCGATAATTCCTAAAGAGGTGGGAATACCAGACCACCTGACCTGCCTCCTGAGAAATCTGTGTACAGGTCAAGAAGGAGCAGTTAGAACTGGAACAACAGACTGGTTCCAAACTAGGAAAGGCCTATGTCAAGGCTGTATATGGTTACCCTGCTTATTTAGCTTATATGCAGAGTACAACATGAGAAACACTGGGCTGGAGAAAGCACAAAGTGGAATCAAGATTTTCAGGATAAATATCAATAACAGATATGCAGATGACACCACCCTTATGGCAGAAAGTAAAGGAGAACTAAACAACCTCTTGATGAAAGTGAAAGAGGGGAGTGAAAAAGTTGGTTTAAAACTCACCATTCTGAAAACTAAGATCGTGGCATCTGGTCCCATCATTTCATGACAAATAGATGGGAAAACAGTGGAAATAGTGGCAGACTTTATTTTTTGGAGCTCCAAAATCACTGCATATGGTGACTTCAGCCATGAAATTACAAGACACTTGCTACTTAGAAGAAAACCCATGACCAACCTAGGCAGCATGTTCAAAAGCAGAGACATTACTTTGCCAACAAAGGTCAGTCTAGTCAAAGCTATGGTTTTTCCAGTAGTCGTGTATGGATGTGAGAGTTGGACTATAAAGAAGGCTGAGCACCAAAGAATTGATGCTTTTGAACTGTGGTGTTGGAGAAGACTCTTGAGAGTCCCTTGGACTGCAAGGAGATTCAGCCAGCCCATCCTATAGGAAATCAGTCCTGAATATTCACTGGAAGGACTGATGCTGAAGCTGAAACTCCAATCCTTTGGCCACCTGAAGCAAAGAACTGACTCATTGGAAAAGACATTGATGCTGGGAAAGATTGAAGGCAAGGGGAGAAGGGTGTGACAGAGGATGAGATGGTGGGATGGCATCACCTACTCTATGGGCATGAGTTTGAACGAGTTCTGGGAGTTGGTGATGGACAGGGAGGCCTGGAGTGCCGCAGTCCATGGGGTTGCACAGTCGGACATGACTGAGCGACTGAACTGGTGATTCTGCTGAGGGTTTCCTGGTGGCCCAGTTGTAAAGAATCTGCCAGCTATGCAGGAGCATGGGTTCCACCCCCGGGTTGGGAAGATCCCCTGGTGAATTGCACGGTAACCCACTCCAGCATTCTTGCCTGGAAAATCCCATTGACAGAGGAGCCTGGTGGGCTGTAGTCCATGGGTCACACAGGATTGGACTTGACTGAAATGACTGAGCATAAGATTATGAGTTTTTAGGGAGGGAGAATCATTTGGGGAGGGGGTTAGAGTCTTTGTTATTATCTTTTACTGTATACAGGACTTTTTCTGATTGGCTGGTGGTAAAATCAGAGTGTTACTCCAGGATATTATGCTCAGCCAGAAGTTACCATTCTCCTCCTGGGTGGGAGTCTTAGTTCATGTAGATGATCTGAGAGATAGTGTTATGTATATTCCTTGAGGAGAAACCAGGGCCCTGATTTACCTTTGCAGTATTGTTTCTTGACAGCTCCTTCTTTGTTTCTCTTGCATGATTAGCAACTGTTTAAATCTGCCCTTTGGAACACAGGGAAGGTCATGGAGGCTGAATGAACCATACTTCTTACAAGGAAGAATTGGAGGACATAGAAAGGATTTGTATCCAAGAGTGCCCCACAGGTGTAACAGGGAAGAGTCTACTTTTGACTTTTTGTTGGGTCTGTTTCTTTGACCATAATCCTCATTTTTTGGTTGCTTTTGTTATTATAATTATATATAACGTCCTACCTCAAAGGACCCTGCCTCTCTGCTTGACCACTAAAATAAAGGGCTTTTGTGTAACTCACAGGGAGTGACTCTGACCCTGTCCTCCTGTGAGTGACTCTAAGAAAGAAGCAGAGAGGCAGCCCTCTCCCGGCTGGACCCTGAGGAGACCTTTGGAGACTGAAGGCCCTTTCACTGTGCTGGCTCACCTCTCCCTCTCTTCATTTCACGTCCCCACTGCCCCTCCCTCTCTGTTCTGCCTTTTGACCTTAGTTCCTTATTGCCTCTCTCTCTGGCTATAGAACAGAATTTAGCATCCAGACCTTGGCTAGATGCTTACTTTGAGATATTAGTCTGCTCTCTTCTTGGCTTTCCAAATAAAGTCATATTCTTTGCCTCAACACCTCGACTCTCAGATTCACTGGCCTGCCATTGTGGCAAGCAGACTAAGCTTGGACTTGGTAACCCAGGGTCCTGTTCAGTTTTAAGCACAACTTTTTCTCAGCGAGGAACTGCATTGAGATGAATTGCATCAACAAATTTATTATAATAACACTTCTCTTCCATTAGTTTTCCCTATATATTTCCTAGTAACTTTTCTGTAGTTTATTTTTCCTCAAAGAATAACTGCTTTTCCTTTATTAAAATGGTATATAAACACTTGAGTCTAACTGCTTGAATTTCACTTTTTTTTCTTTGAACGCCTGTGGATGCAGAATATTAATACATTTTTTTTTTAATGTTAATGTGTCTTTCGTCAGTTAAATTTACATGCCTCTAGTCACTGAATCTGAGAGGCAGAGGAAAACTTATTCCTCCCTAACAATTTTAACTCAACTAACACTTTAAAAAATTCATAAATCATTTTAAAGGAAGAAATGAAGAAAGAAGGATAAGGGAAGATATGAAGTATGTGGAAAGTCTGAAACGTCAATAGAAATGGAATAAGTGTTTTTAGGAATTAGCTATTTAATCATTTATTTCATCTAATCATTACTCAAGCTGTCAATGACTGCAGGCACACTGTATGGAGAGATTATTATTGTCACACCCTAAGCCTGCAGTGAGGTCAACTGTTGGATCAATAACAACTCTGCTTCATCAGATAGGGAATCTAAATGAGAATTGCCACTGTTAATCAGGTATCTTGAAATCCTTGAACAGGGCACTGTGATAGATGATTGCTGACTATTCTTCTCCTTTTAACCTTAGTGGACTTTGCTCACTCATATTTTTAATTAACTAATTTAGATCAGGGCATTTAAAATGCTCAAATCCTTTCAAAATTCTCCCTGGGGAGGTTATTCCTGGAGTAGACAGGAGGAAGAATGTCTTTCCTTTCTTTGTGGTGATATATCTGGCACATTTATTTATTTATTTTTTTTTCTCAGAGGCACACGTTTTCAAGGAAGACTTTGGTTTCACATTTCACTTAGTTCTTTACCTTACAGAGTGGTAGAATTTTAAATTCAGCAAAAATGTACAGAGTTCTTTACAGGGTATTAAAAGTTAAAGCTATGGAAAATTACAACCTTTGATGCAAAAGAGATACCTTTGCTTTTTAGAGAGCTAATTAGTAATGAAAAATATTTTAGAAAGAAAATATTGGTTAAACTGAGATTATGGAGAAGTCTTAACAATTAAAATATATTTTGTACATTAAAAAAAAACTAAGACTGTGGCTATTGTGAATATTTAGTTTTAACTTTTTGTGGTCTTTGTTCTTTAACATGTATTAAGGTCTGAAATGTTAAAACTTAAGAGTTTGCATCTTCTCTCCAACAGTGAGAAAGGCCCATGATATTATATCTATTAAATAGTAATAATTTTGTAATATTGGGGTTGATATAACTTTAAATTTTTAATTTAAGTATCCAGTTCAGTCCGCTTTAGTCGCTCAGTCATGTCCCACTCTTTGCGACCTCATGAATTGCAACACGCCAGGCCTCCCTGTCCATCGCCAACTCCAGGAGTTCACTCAAACTCACGTCCATCCAGTCGGTGATGACATCCAGCCATTTCATCCTCTGTCGTCCCCTTCTCCTCCTGCCCCCAACCCCTCCCAGCATCAGAGTCTTTTCCAATGAGTCAACTCTTCGCATGAGGTGGCCAAAGTACTGGAGGTTCAACTTTAGCATCATTTCTTCCAAAGAACACCTTTGGTTCTCCTTTAGAATGGACTGGTTGGATCTCCTTGAGTTCCAAGGGACTCTCAAGAGTCTTCTACAACACCACAGTTCAAGAGCATCAATTCTTCAGTGCTCAGCTTTCTTCACAGTCCAACTCTCACATTCATACATGACCACAGGAAAAACCATAGCTTTGACTAGACGGACCTTTGTTGGCAAAATAATGTCTTAGCTTTTGAATATGCTATCTAGGCTACCAAAGGAACATTTCATGCAAAGATGAGCTCGATAAAGGACAGAAATGGTATGGACCTAACAGAAGCTGAAGATATTAAGAAGAGATGGCAAGAATACACAGAAGAACTGTACAAAAAAGATCTTCACGACCCAGATAATCATGATGGTGTGATCACTGACCTCGAGCCAGACATCCTGGAATGTGAAGTCAAGTGGGCCTTAGAAAGCATTACTATGAACAAAGCTAGTGGAGGTGATGGAATTCCAGTGGAGCTATTCCAAATCCTGAAAGATGATGCTGTGAAAGTGCTGCACTCAATATGCCAGCAAATCTGGAAAACTCAGCAGTGGCCACAGGACTGGAAAAGGTCAGTTTTCATTCCAATCCCAAAGAAAGGCAATGCCAAAGAATGCTCAAACTACTGCACAATTGCACTCATCTCACATGCTAGTAAAGTAATGCTCAAAATTCTCCAAGCCAGGCTTCAGCAATACGTGAACCATGAACTTCCTGATGTTCAAGCTGGTTTTAGAAAAGGCAGAGGAACCAGAGATCAAATTGCCAACATCTGCTGGATCATGGAAAAAGCAAGAGAGTTCCATAAAAACATCTATTTCTGCTTTATTGACTATGCCAAAGCCTTTGGCTGTGTGGATCACAATAAACTGTGGAAAAATCTGAAAGAGATGGGAATACCAGACCACCTGATCTGCCTCTTGAGAAATTTGTATGCAGGTCAGGAAGCAACAGTTAGAACTGGACATGGAACAACAGACTGGTTCCAAATAGGAAAAGGAGTTCGTCAAGGCTGTATATTGTCACCCTGTTTATTTAACTTATATGCAGAGTACATCATGAGAAACACTGGACTGGAAGAAACACAAGCTGGAATCAAGATTGCCGGGAGAAATATCAATAACCTCAGATATGTGGATGACACCACCCTTATGGCAGAAAGTGAAGAGGAACTCAAAAGCCTCTTGATGAAACTGAAAGTGGAGAGTGAAAAAGTTGGCTTAAAGCTCAACATTCAGAAAATGAAGATCATGGCATCCGGCCCCACTACTTCATGGGAAATAGACGGGGAGAAAGTGGAAACAGTGTCAGACTTTATTTTTCTGGGCTCCAAAATCAGTGCAGATAGTGACTGTGGCCATGAAATTAAAAGACACTTACTCTTTGGAAGGAAAGTTATGACCAACCTAGATAGTATATTCAAAAGCAGAGACATACTCTGCCAACAAAGTTCGTCTAGTCAAGCCTATGGTTTTTCTTGTGGTCATGTATGGATGTGAGAGTTGGACTGTGAAGAAGGCTGAGCGATGAAGAATTGATGTTTTTGAACTGTGGTGTTGGAGAAGACTCTTGAGAGTCCCCTTGGACTGCAAGGAGATCCAACCAGTCCATTCTGAAGGAGATCAGCCCTGGGATTTCTTTGGAAGGAATGATGCTAAAGCTGAAACTCCAGTACTTTGGCCACCTCATGCGAAGAGTTGACTCATTGGAAAGACTCTGATGCTGGGAGAGATTGGGGGCAGGAGGAGAAGGGGATGACAGAGGATGAGATGGCTGGATGGCATCACTGACTCGATGGACATGAGCCTGAGTGAACTCCGGGAGTTGGTGATGGACAGGGAGGCCTGGCGTGCTGCGATTCATGGGGTCGCAAGGAGTTGGACATGACTGGGTGACTGATCTGATCTGATCTAGGTTGGTCATAATTTTCCTTCCAAGGAGTAAGCGTCTTTTAATTTCATGGCTGCAATCACCATCTGCAGTGATATAGTTGATATACAATGCTGTGTTTAATTTCTGCTATACAGTACAGTGATTCAGCTATACATATATATATATATATATATTCTTTTTCATATTCATTTCCATTATGGTTTATTACAGGATATTGAATATAGTTCCCTGTGCTACACAGTAGGACCTTGTTGTTTATCTAGCTTGTATATAATAGTTTGCATCTGCTAATCCCAAACTCCCAATCCTTCCCTCCCCCACTTGGCAACTAGGATTGATTACTTAACAGAGCAAAGCCATTAACCTGAATTTTTGCTCTTCAGTTCATCTCTCTCATATCCAGAAACTGATGAAGACAGGACAATCAAAAACTGATACTTTCTTTGGTCTTTCTGGTTTGACTGGTAAGTTAGCAAATGTAGTCAAAACACTATGTGTGCATCTTGAGGTATGTAGAGATAAAATTAGTTCTCTTAGCACCTCATTGAAGACTTTTCTGAGTAGTGAGTCCAAATTTCTATCTCCAGAAATCTTCCTGTCTATTCAGATGAGCTCTGTATAGCATAAAAAAAAAAATATATATCTCCTGTGGTTATCTAAATGTTAGATATTTTATTACCATTTATGGCATTTATGAAGCACCATTTCCAGTTATTTATTAAAATTTAGTAGTGTAAAATAACGGCTGTGCGTCAGAATTCAGGATACCATAAGGGTGGTTTGTCTCTCTTGAACTAAGTCTGGCGTCTTACCCGGGAAGGCTCAGATGGTTGAACGGTGGCTCAGATGAACCGGGGCTGGACTTAACTTGCTGGCTTCTGTACTCATGTGTCTGATATGTGGGCTAGGATGATGCAGAGTCTGAGCTGGACTGGAGCTGTTGACAGGTGCACGTGCACATGGCCTCTCCATGTCTGTTACATTTCTCACAGCTGTCTCTGCACGGGAGCATCCCGAGAGGAAGCATCAGGAGGGAATTCTAAGAGACCCAGGTAGAATCACATGGCCTTTTGTTAACCAGCCTCAGAAATCACAGAATTTCCCTTCTGTTCTGTTGATCAAAGCAGTCACAGGCCTGCTGTTATTCACGGGGAGGTGATATAGAGCTCACCCCTTGATGGGAGAAGTATCAAAGAATTTGTGATCTTTTTAAAAATCACTGCAGCATCAAATTTATAGTATTTTTTATTCTCTAAGAGACTTTTCCTTACTAATTATTTTTAAAGTCAACAGAAGATATCTGGCACTTTATCAGCAGAAGCCAGAGGTAAGTCCAATGTTCTATGATAAAGTCAAATGCAGAAATCTTATCAATGAATTCATTTGCCTCTCCCAATATTATTTAGTTCATCATTCTGTACACAGTAGGTTCTAGAAAAATGTTAGGGGTAAAAATTAATTGTTAAGAGAATTTTATGTGAATTATGTTTCTTCCAAGACAGATGGGTCATGGTGGGGAGATCTGACAGAATGTGGTCCACTGGAGAAGTGAATGGCAAACCGCTTCAGTATTCTTGCCTTGAGAACCCCGTGAACAGTATGAAAAGCCAAAATGATAGGATACTGAAAGAGGAACTCCCCAGATCAGTAAGTTCCCAATATGCTACTGGAGATGAGTGGAGAAATAACTCCAAAAAGAATGAAGGGTTGGAGCCAAAGCCAAAACAATACCCAGTTGTAGATGTGACTGGTGATAGAAGCAAAGTCTGATGGTGTAAAGACCAATATTGCATAGGAACTTGGAATGTTAGGTCCATGAATCAAGGCAAATTGGAAGTGGTCAAACATGAGATGGCAAGAATGAATGTCGACATAATAGGAATCAGCAAACTAAAATGGACTGGAATGGGTGAATTTAACTCACATGACCATTATATCTACTACTGTGGGCAGGAATCCCTTAGAAGAAGGGATCATGATGTTGACCATCATGGTCAACAAAAGAGTCCAAAATTCAGTACTTGGATGCAATCTCAAAAACGACAGAATGATCTCTGTTCGTTTCCAAGGCAAACCATTCAATATCACGGTAATTCAAGCCTATGCCCCAACCATTAATGCTGAAGAAGCTGAAGTTGAATGGTTCTGTGAAGACCTACAAGACTTTTTAGAACTAACACCCAAAAAAGATGTCCTTTTCATTATAGGGGACTGGAATACAAAAGTAGGAAGTCAAGAAATACCTGGAGTAACAGGCGAATTTGGCCTTGGAGTACAGAATGAAGCAGGGCAAAGGCTAATAGAGTTTTGCCAAGAGAACGCACTGGTCATAGCAAACACCCACTTCCAACACAAGAGATGACTCTACACATGGACATCACCAGATGGCCAACACTGAAATCAGATTGATTATATTCTTTTCAGCCAAAGATGGAGAAGTTCTATACAGTCAGAAAAAACAAAACTGGGAGCTAACTGTGGCTTAGATCATGAACTCCTTACTGCCAAATTCAGACTTAAATTGAAGAAAGTAGAGAAAACCACTAGACCATTTAGGTATGCCCTAAATCAAATCCCTTTTGATTATACAGTGAAAGTGATAAATAGATTTAAGGGACTAGAACTGATAGAATGCCTGATGAACTATGGATGGAGGTTTGTGACATTGTACAGGAGACAGGGGTCAAGACCATCCTCATGGATAAGAAATGCAAAAAAAGCAAAATGGCTGTCTGGTGAGGCCTTACAAATAGCTGTGAAAAGAAGAAAAGTGAAAAGCAATGGAGAAAATGAAAGATATAAGCATCTGAATGCAGAGTTCCAAAGAATAGCAAGGAGAGATAAGAAAGCCTTCCTCAGCGATCAATGCAAAGAAATAGAGGAAAACAACAGATTGGGAAAGACTAGAGAGTTCTTCAAGAAAATTAGAGATACCAAGGGAACATTTCATGCAAAGATGGGCTCGATAAAGGACAGAAAATGTATGGGCCTAACAGAAGCAGAAGAAATTAAGAAGAGGTGGTAAGAATGCATGGAAAAACTGTACAAAAAAGATCTTCACAAACCAGATAATCATGATGGTGTGATCACTCACCTAGAGCCAGACATCCTGGAATGTGAAGTCAAATGGGCCTTAGAAAGCATCACTATGAACAAAGCTAGTGGAGGTGAGGGAATTCCAGTTGAGCTATTTCAAATCCTGAAAGATGATGCTGTGAAAGTGCTACACTCAATATGCCAACAAATTTGGAAAACTCAGCAGTGGCCACTGGACTGGGAAAGGTCAGTTTTCATTCCAATCCCAAAGAAAGGCAATGCCAAAGAATGCTCAAACTATCACACAATTGCACTCATCTCACACGCTAGTAAAGTAATGCTCAAAATTCTCCAAGCCAGGCTTCAGCAATATGTGAGCCATGAACTTCCAGATGTTCAAACTGGATTTAGAAAAGGCAGAGGAACCAGAGATCAAATTGCCAACATCTGCTGGATCATAGAGAAAGCAAGAGAGTTCCAGAAAAATATCTATTTCTGCTTTATTGACTATGCCAAAGCCTTTGACTTGTGGATCACAATAACCTGTGGAAATGTGTGAAAGAGATGGGAATACCAGACCACCTGACCTCCCTCTTGAGAAACCTATAAGCAGGTCAGGAAGCAACAGTTAGAACTGGATATGGAACAACAGACTGGTTCCAAATAGGAAAAGGAGTATGTCAAGGCTGTATATTGTCACCCTGCTTATTTAACTTCTATGCAGAGTACATCATGAGAAATGCTGGGCTGGAAGAAGCACAAGCTGGAATCAAGATTGCCAGGAAACATATCAATAACCTCAGATATGTAGATGACACCACCCTTATGGCAGAAAATGAAGAGGAACTAAAAAGCCTCTTGATGAAAATGAAAGAGGAGAGTGAAAAAGTTGGCTTAAAGCTCAACGTTCAGAAAACTAAGATCATGGCATCTGGTCTCATCACTTCATGGGGAATAGATGGGGAAACAGTGGAAACAATGTCAGACTTTACTTTGGGGGGCTACAAAATCACTGCAGATGGTGATTGCAGCCATGAAATTAAGATGCTTACTCTTTGAAAGGAAAGTTATGACCAACCTTGATAGCATATTGAAAAGCAGAGGCATTACTTTGCCAAAAAAATGTCTGTCTAGTCAAGGCTATGGTTTTTCCAGTGGTCATGTATGGATGTGAAAGTGGGACTGTGAAGAAAGCTGAGTGCCGAAGAATTGATGCTTTTGAACTGTGGTATAGGAGAAGACTCTCGAGAGTCCCTTGGACTACAAGAACATCCAACCAGTCCATCCTAATGGAGATCAGTCCTGGGTGTTCATTGGAAGGACTGATGCTGAGGCTGAAACTCCAATATTTTGGCTACCTCATGCGAAGAATTGACTCATTGGAAAAGACCCTGATGCTGGGAGGAATTGGGGGCAGGAAGAGAAGGGGACAACAGAGGATGAGATGGCTGGGTGGCATCACCGACTCGATGGACATGACTTTGGGTAAACTCCGGGTGTTCGTGATGGACAGGGAGGCCTGGCGTGCTGTGATTCATGGGGTCGTAAAGAATCAGACACGACTGAGCAACTCAACTGACTCATGTTTCTTCCAAGGCCCACTGTAGTCAAGCATTAGTGTTCTTTCTGATGTAGCCATCATTAACTATAGCTCTATTAGCTGTTCATTTGTAGCATAAAATAGACCCAAATGCAGAGGATTGCTTTTGAACTGAGCCATTGTTTCATGAATATTAGAACACAAATAAATGCATATTGACTATGTTTGTGTAGATAAACATGATAGCATTGCCTTCAACAAACTGTAACTGGAGGGAAAGGGGCAGGGCACAACTTTTGAAAGAAGGACATAGCCCAAGGACACAGCATAAACTGATTAGAATCAAATGGGACCAAGATAGCAGACAAGACTAGACCTTGATCCTGAATCAGCAAATGAAATGACACACCCAGAGGTGCCATGACAGTTCCAAGGCACTGTTAAAAGACCAAGGAGTGGGTCATGGCCCCAATCCAGGAAATCTCCGCCCCTTCCTCAAAATAGTTGGAATAGTCCTCCCACTCATTAGCATATGAAATTACCCAGCCTATAAAAACTAACCATGCCGCATTTCATGGCAGCTGCATTCGTCCTCTGCAATGGCCCACCCTTTCTCTGTGGAGTGTATTTTTCTCTCTGTATCTGAATAAATCCATTTCTTACCTATTACCATTTCTCACTGAATTCTTTCTGCAATGATACATCAAGAACCTGAACTTTATTAGGTCCTGAAACCAGGTATTATGGGTTTTGGCTTGGTTCGAGTCCCAGCCACATGGGTTCAAGTCCCAAGCAGGGTTTTGCTGGCTTTGAGTCCCAGCCATGTGGGTTTGAGTCCCAGTGGTAAACAGTTTCAAAACTGTGGTTCATTTCTTCAAAGAGATGCATAATGCTAGAACAAAATTAAGAAGGCACTCAAATTTTTCAAGATATTGAATTTTAGGTACTGAGCTAATATGCTTATTCTATCCAGTATTTCAAGTGTTCAAGTAGTATATGAACATATACTTTCTAAAGTATGTGTCTCTGTGTGGATGATGGTGGGCAAGATGTCAGAGAAGGAATAATAACTATAGGGAGTACTCCCATGACACTTGAGTGAGTATATATGGTGTGCGCGTGTGTGTGTGTGTGTGTGTTAGTTGCCCAGTTGTGTCTGACTCTTTGTGGCCCTATGGACCAAAGTCTGCCAGGCTCCTTTGTCCATGGAATTCTCCAGGCAAGAATACTGGAGTGTGACTAGCCAGATCCTTTTCTATGATATCTTCCTGATGGAAGGATCAAGCCTGGATCTCCTGTATTTCAGGCAGATTCTTTACCTTCTAAGCCACTGTCACCTCTATTAAGACTCAAAAGAACATTGTGAGGCAAGTTTTATCATCCTAAAAATACAAATGAGAAAACTGATGTCAGAGATTCTCTGCAGCATGCCTAGTAACATTCCCTTGCAGTGGTGAAAAGATTTAACTCTTCAGACATGGTCCCCTTTGGAAAGTCATACCTGGTCATCCTCAGCCAAATTAAAGTACTCCTCCTCTGTGCTCTTTTAGTGTTTTGAAATCTATCCGTAACGGTAGTTTTGCCTTGTAATTATTTTTTTAAACTTTTAATTTTATACTAAAGTATAGCTGATTTACAATGTTGTAATAGTTTCAGGTACACAGCAAAGCAACTCAGCCAAACATATACATGTATACATTCTCCCCCAAACCCCTCCCATCCAAGCTGCGACAGCCACATGGCATTGAGTAGAGTTCCCTGTGCTATACAGTAGGACCTTGTTAGTTACATGTTTTGTATGTATTAGTGTGTATATGTCAATCACAGTCTGCCAATTTATCCCTCCTCAATCCTTTCCCCCTGGACCTGTAGATTGTCGTAGTAAGTGAAGTAAGTCAGGCAGATAAAGACAAATATCATATGATACTGTTTATATGTGAAATTTAAGAAAAATGATACAAATAATCCTATTTACAGAGTAGAAATAGAGTCACAGATGTAGAAAGTGATCCTTTTAAAACCTATGATAAGAATAGATAGGGGCTGGGTAAAGCAGAAGCAAGGAGAGCTGTCAGGATTGATTTACTGTGGTGATCAAAAGGCTATGGTTGCTTGGAGAAAAGTGAGAACTGGTTGGATTTAAGTTCAAAAAGGCTGATTAGATATAGAGGGATAGAAAGAAAGAGTAAAAGATGAAGTCACGATTTTCAGCCTGAACAGCTGAAAGGATGGAATTACCATGCGTTAATATGGAAAATGGATGACAGCCTTGTCTAACTCCATGAAACTATGAGCCATGCCATGTAGGACCACCCAAAATTGACTGGTCATGGTGGAGAGTTCAGACAAAATGTGGTCCACTAGAGAAGGCATTGGTAAACCACTTCAGTATTCTTGCCTTGAGAACCCCATGAACAGTATGAAAGGCAAAAAGATATGACACTGAAAAATGAACTCGCCAGGTCAGTAGGTGCCCAGTATGTTACTTGAGAAGAGTGGAGAAATAGCTCCAGAAAGAATGAAGTGGCTGAACCAAAGTGAAAACAACACTCAATTGTGGATCTGATTGGTGATGGAAGTAAACTCCAGTTCTGTAAAGAGCAATATTGCATCAGATCAGATCAGTCGCTCAGTTGTGTCTGACTCTTTGCAACCCCATGAATCGCAGCACTCCAGGCCTCCCTGTCCATCACCAATTCCCGGAGTTCACTGAGACTCACGTCCATCAAGTTGGTGATGCCATCCAGCCATCTCATCCTCTGTCGTCCCCTTCTCCTCCTGTCCCCAATCCCTCCCAGCATCAGAGTCTTTTCCTATGAGTCAACTCTTTGCATGAGGTGGCCAAAGTACTGGAGTTTCAGCTTTAGCATCATTCCATCCAAAGAAAGCCCAGGGCTGATCTCCTTTAGAATGGACTGGTTGGATCTCCTTGCAGTCCAAGAGACTCTCAAGAGTCTTCTCCAACACCACAGTTCAAAAGCATCAACTCTTCGGCACTCAGCCTTCTTCATAACCCAACTCTCACATCCATACATGACCACAGGAAAAACCATAGCCTTGACTAGACGGACCTTTTTTGGCAGAGTAATGTCTCTGCTTTTGAATATGCTATCTAAGTTGGTCATAACTTTCCTTCCAAGGAGTAAGCATCTTTTAATTTCATGGCTGCAGTCACCATCTGCAGTGATTTTGGAGCCCAGAAAAATAAAGTCTGACACTGTTTCCACTGTTTCCCCACCTATTTCCCATGAAGTGATGGGACCAAATGCCATGATCTTCATTTTCTGAATGTTGAGCTTTAAGCCAACTTTTTCACTCTCCACTTTCAGTTTCATCAAGAGGCTTTTGAGTTCCTCTTCACTTTCTGCCATAAGAGTGGTGTCATCTGCATATCTGAGGTTATTGATATTTCTCCCAGCAATCTTGATTCCAGCTTGTGTTTCTTCCAGTCCAGTGTTTCTCATGATGTACTCTGCATGTAAGTTAAATAAACAGGATGACAATATACAGCCTTGACGTACTCCTTTTCCTATTTGGAACCAGTCTGTTGTTCCATGTCCAGTTCTAACTGTTGCTTCCTGACCTGCATACAAATTTCTCAAGAGGCAGATCAGGTGGTCTGGTATTCCCATCACTTTCAGAATTTTCCACAGTTTATTGGGATCCACACAGTCAAAGGCTTTGGCATAGTCAATAAAGCAGAAATAGATGTTTTTCTGGAACCTGAAATGTTAGGTTCATTAATCAAGGTAAATTGGAAACGGTCAACAGGAGATGGCAAGAGTAAATATCGACATTTTAGGAATCAGTGAATGGACTGGAATGGGAGAATTTAATTCATATGGCCATTATACCTGCTCCTGTGGGCAAGAATCCCTTAGAAGAAATGGAGTAGCCCTAATAGTCAATGAAAGAGTCCAAAATGCAGTACTTGTTTACAATCTCAAAAATGACAGAATGATCTTGGTTCGTTTCCAAGGCAAACTATTCAGTATCACAGTAACCCAAGTGTATTCTCCAGTAATGCTGAAGAAGCTGAAGTTGAACAGTTCTATGAAGACATACAAGACGTTCTAGAACTAACATTAAAAAAAAAATGTCATTTTCTTCATAGGGGACTGGATTGCAAAGATAGGAAGCCAAGAGATCCCTGGAGTAACAGGCAAGTTTGGCTTTGGTGTACAAAATGAAGTGGGGCAAAGGCCAACAAGAGTTTTGCCAAGAGAATATGCTGGTCATAACAAACACCCTCTTCCAAAAATAAAAGGGACAACAGTACACATGGACATCACCAGATGGTCAATACTGAAATCGGATTGATTATATTCTTTGCAGCTGAAGATGGAGAAGTGTTATACAGTCAGCAAAAACAAGACCAGGAACTGACTGTGGCTCAGATCTTGAACTTCTTATTGCAAAACACAGACTTAAATTGAAGAAAGTAGGGAAAAACCACTAGACTGTTCAGGTGTGACCTAAATCTAATCACTTACAATTATATAGTGGAAGTGACAAATAGATTCAAGGGATTTGATCTGATAGACAGAGTGCCGGAAGAACTATGGATGGAGTTTTATGACACTGTACAGGAGACTATGATCAAAACCATCACCAAGAAGAAGAAATGCAAGAAGACAAACTGGGTGTCTGAGGAGGCCTTACAAATAGCTGATAAAAGAAGAGAAGCAAAAGACAAAGAAGAAAAGGAAAAAGATATCCATCTGTATGCAAAGTTCCAAAGAACAGGAAAGAGAGATAAGAAAGCCCTCCTCAGTGATCAGTGCAAATAGAATGGGAAAGACTAGAGATCTCTTTAAGAAAGTTAGAGATACCAAGGGAACATTTCATGCAAAGATGGGCACAATAAAGGACAGAAATGGTATGAACTTAACAGAAACAGAAGGTATTAAGAAGAGGTGGCAAGAATACACAGAACTATACAAAAAAAAAAAAGATCTTCATGACTCAGATAACCATGATGGTGTGATCACTCACCTAGAGCCAGACATCCTGGAATGTGAAGTCAAGTGGGTCTTAGGAAGCACCACTACGAACAAAGCTAGTGGAGGTGATGGAATTCCAGCTAAGCTATTTCAATCCTAAAAGGTGATGTTGTGAAAATGCTGCACTCAATATGCCAGCAAATTTGTAAAACTCAGCAGTGGCCACAGGACTGGAAAAGTTGTTTTCTTTCCAATCCCAAAGAAAGGCAATGCCAAAGAATGTTCAGGCTACTGCACAATTGCACTCATCTCACATACTAACAAAATAATGCTCAAAATTCTTCAAGCTAGGCTTCAATGGCATGTGAACCAAGAAATTCCAGATGCTCAAGATGGATTAATAAAAGGCAGAGGAACCAGAGATCAAATGGCCAACATCTGTTGGATTATAGAAAAACCAAGAGAATTCCAGAAAAAAACATCTGCTTCACTGACTATGCCAAAGCCCTTGTGTGGATCACAAGCAACTGCAGAAAATTCTAAAAGAGATGAGAATACCAGACTACCTGATCTGCCTCCTGAGAAATCTGTATGCAGGTCAGGAAGCAACAGTTAGAACTGGACATGGAACAGCGGACTGGTTCCAAATTGGGATAGGAGTCATCAAGGGTGTATATTGCCACCCTGCTTATTCAACTTAAATACAGAGTACATCATGGTAAAATGCTGGGCTGGATGAAGCTACAAGCTGGAATCAAGATTGCTGGGAGAAATATCGATAATCTCAGATATGCAGATGATATCACTCTTATGGCAGAAAGCAAAGAGGAATTAAAGAGCCTCTTGATGAAAGTACAAGAGGAGCATGAAAAAGCTGGTTTAAAACTCAACATTCAAAAAAATCATGGCATCGAGTCCCATCTCTTCATGGCAAATACATGGGGAAACAGTGGAAACAGTGACAGACTTTATTTTCTTGGGCTCCAAAATCACTGCAGATAATGAATGCAGCCATGGAAATGAAAAGACACTTGCTCCTTGGAAGAAAAGCTATGACAGACCTAGACTAGCATGTTAAAAAGCAGAGAGATTACTTTGCCGACAAAGGTCTGTCTAGTCAAAGCTATGGTTTTTCCAGTAGTCATGTATGGATGTGAGATTTGGTCCATAAAGAAGGCTGAGTGCAAAAGAATTTATGCTTTTTAACTGTGATGCTGGAGAAAACTCTTGAGAGTCTCTTGGACAGCCAGGAGATCTAACCAGTCAATCTTAAAGGAAATTGGTCCTGAACATTCACTGGAACTACTGATGGTGACGGTGAAGCTCTAATGCTTTGGCCACTAGATGTGACGAACTGACTCACTGGAAAAGAGCCTAATGCTGGGAAAGATTGAAGGCAGGAGGAGAAGGGGACGACAGAGGATGAGACAGTTGGATGGCATCACTGACTCAATGGACACAAGCTTGAATATGCTCCAGGATGACGGGCAGGCCTGGCATGCTGTAGTCCATGGGGTTGCAAAGAGTCAGACACAACTAAGCAACTGAGCTGAAATGAAAGACTGAAAAACATATGGAAGCAAGTTTGGGGAAAGAACATCAAGAATTCATTTTTGGACAATGTAATGCTTGAGGTGACATTGGACATCCAAGGGGTTCTATTATGTAGGCAAAGTGATTACAGTTTATAATGAAGTTGTTGGTAGGATTCTTTGGAGAGAGGTCCATGTGAGAGATATAATACAGAGATGGTAGTAAGAGCCAGGAGACAGACAACATCACCAGAGAAATAAGTATATACAAGGAGAAGAGGTCCAAAGATTAAGCTTGAAGTCCTCCTGTTAACAGGTCCAGGAGAGATGAGGAGTATTCACAAGAGACTAACAATTAACTTGCAGGGAAAGAGGAGCATGATACTCGAGTCCAGGTGAAGAAAGGATGACGAGGTGGAGGAGTGGCCAGACATCAGTGCTCCTGTTGTGTCACAGTGCTGTGGACTTAGAATAGATCATTGGTTTTAGCAATTTGGAGGACATCAGTGACTTAAATAAGCATGGTTTTGGTGGCATGTTGGGGATGAAAGTCTGACCAGAAGTAGTTCAAAAGTGAATTAGAGGAAAGGAATTGAAGCCAGCAATTACATGATGTTTTCAAGAAGTTTTGCTACAAAGAAGAACAGTGAACAAGCTGGAAAGTAGGGCCTAGTAAAGTATTATTTAAAAATTTTGAGAATATTTAGCCTTGATTTTAACCAGTAAAAACAAATTTAAATGTAAGTTTATATTTAAGTTAAATATTTTTGTCAATAATACTTCATGGGTGATGTTGTGTATTCCATATTGCATTTCATTAGGAGGCATGAATATCAAATTGTCTTAGTGATTCTAAATTTCTGTTTTATTTGGTTAAGATTGTTTCCAAAGGATATTTCTGTTTGAAAGGTACAGTTTCTCTTTGGCAATTAGCAAACAATCTCTGTAGTGATATTTTGGCTCTGTGTGGATATTCTGTTTCTGTATTTTATTTAGTGCCTTAATCAGTTATTTAATTGGAATAATTTAAATGATGATTTTTAAATTTTAACACTTCTCCCTACATTCTTAGCTAGCTTTTTGTTTTGTTTTGCTGTTCAGTAGAGAATAATTTTTATTCATCAATGGGTGATCAATTGTACTTTATCCTTAAGGCCTAATTCTTTCCCTTTAATTAATAATTATCAAAATAAGTAATTTCCAAATATGGAAAATGATTTTATGTAAGATAAGGTTTATGTGTGTGTTATTGTTTTTCAAGGAGCTGAAATAACAACTTGTTGACAAGTTGAGGGGCATGATCCAGCAAGAGGGACTCATCGATGATACAGGAAGGAGAACAGAAAACTACTGGAGTGAATCCTTGAAGTGGAAAGGGAGATAGACTTGGATACAAAAGGAAGGGGATATCTGTCTGGTTCCTTTATAGTAACATTTAGAAATGAAGAGGAGACAGTTCCGAAACTAGTGGGTAGTTAGATGTGGTTGGGGAAAAAGCCTCTGGTAGTTCTATCTAACAGAGAAGGCAATGGCACCCCACTCCAGTATTCTTGCCTGGAAAATCCCATGGATGGAGGAGCCTGGTAGGCTGCAGTCCATCGGGTTGCTAAGAGTCAGACACAACTGAGCGATTTCACTTTCATTTTTCACTTTCATGCATTGGAGAAGGAAATGGCAACCCACTCAGTGTTCTTGCCTGGAGAATCCCAGGGAAGGGGGAGCCTGGTGGGCTGCCATCTATGGGGTCGCACAGAGTCGGACACGACTCAAGCGACTTAGCAGTGACAGCAGTTCTATCTAAATTGCTTCAATATTCTCAGTTAAATATGAAGCAAAGCAAAGAATGGGATGCATAAAATAGAGATATGGATAGGGTGAGCTGTTGTAATGACAAATTCTAGGCAGGACCGCTGCAGCAGTGGGGGATATAATCTATGATAAAGAATTGGTCAAGCAAAATGAAAAGCCTTTGTTGTATTTATTTTATTTTATTTTATTTTTAAACTTTACAATATTGTATTAGTTTTGCCAAATATCGAAATGAATCCGCCACAGGTATACCCGCGTTCCCCATCCTGAACCCTCCACCCTCCTCCCGTAAAGAGGCTAATAAAATTGACAAATATCTGAAAAGATTGACCAAGTCAAGAGAGAAATAGTATCAGGAATGAAAAAGGAAGCATAATTATAGATGATACAGATGTACAAAATGTTAATAAAATAACTACAGAAAATATTTAAAAAAATGAAAAGCCAACAATGAATAGGAGAAGATATTTGCAAATGATATAAGTGATAAGGGGTTAATATCTAACAGAGGTTAATATAAATAGCTCACACGACTCAACGTCAAAAAAACAACCTGGTTAAAAAATGAGCAGAACTCACTGGACATTTTTCCATAGAGGAAATGCAGATGGCCAACAGGCACATGAAAAGATGCTCAGTATTGCTAATCATTAGGGAAATGCAAATCAAAACCACGATGAGATATCAACTTCACACCTATCAGAATGACTACAATCAAAAATAACACAGATGGCAATGTTGGCCAGAATGTGGAGCAAAGCGAACCCTTCTAACCTCTTGGTGAGAATGTATTAAATAAACTGATGCAGCTACTGTTTAAAGCAGTGTGGGGCAATTTCTTAGAAAATTAAAAATAGAACTACCATATGATCTGGGAGTTCTACTCCTGGGTATAAAACTGATTTTTAAAAAAAACCTACTAATTTGAAAACTTATATGCACACCAATGTTCATAGGAATGTTATTTACAGTTGGCAAGGTATGGAAGCAACCTAAGTATCCATCAACATATGAATGAATAAAGAATATATATGTGTGTGTGTGTATGTGTATACACAAATATATATACACTGTATATATAGCATTCCATTACATCTACAGTGTAATGGAATACTATTCACCCACACAAAGAATGAAATCTTGCTAATTGCAACAACCTGGATGGACTTGAAGGGTATTATGCCAAATGCAGTAAGTCAGACAGAGAAAGACAAATAGTGTATGATGCCACTCATATGTGAAATCTAAAAAATATGCAAATTAATGAATAAAACAAAAAAGGAGACTAAAATGGGGAAAACAGATGTTGGGAATTAGAAAAGGTTATTATGGGATTATATGAGATCACCTGTGTGAAATTTTGAAAATTGTGAAGCACTATAGAATTTAAAACTTTCATTAATTTAAAATAAAAGAGATTTTCAAGAAATTGAGCAGTCAAAGTGTTAGATTATTTATATATTGACATTGCTATGAAATAATTCACTAGCAGTCTTGGGGAGAGGGACAGTGAAGTGAGAGCTGAAAATGTTAAGAAGTAACAGGGAGACAACACAATTCTGTAAAGCCCTTATCCTTCAATTTAAAAAGTAAATTAATTAAAAAAAAAAAAAAAAAACAGGGAGTATCCCATGGGCAGTAAATGACAACAATACTGAGGGTTAGCAGATAATTTACTGTGATAACATAAAGTTCGAAGCTGAGAATTCCAAGGGAAATGTAAGAGCGAATGGTCCAGAAGTGACCATGAATGGTAAGGATGCCTTTCCACTTGGAGTTTTTCAGTAGTTTGGTTATGATGTGCCTTGGTGTAGTTTTCCTCATGTTACTTGTGCTTTGAGTTTTTGAGTTTGAATCTTTTGGGTTTTTCATTTTTTTTCAAATTGGGAAAATTTGAGGGCAGGTATTTTTTCTGTCTTTACCCTCTTCCACTCCTTCAGGAACTCCATTTGTGTGTATATTATACCCCTTAAAGGTTTCCTAAAGCTCACTGATGCTCTTTTGTCTGTCTCTCTTTTATGCATTCTTTTGCTGTTTCATTTTAGATATTTTCTTTGTTGTATCTTCAAATTTACTAGTTTTTTCTTCTGAAATGTATAATCTACCTTTAATTCCATCCATTTTATCTTTTATCTCTCATATTACAATTTTCATTTCTAGAATGTTGATTTGAATCCTTTTTATACCTTTGATATCTCTTCGACCACATATTCTGGTGTCTTGAACATGTGGAATATTATTACAATAACTGCTCAAATGTCTTTGCCTACTTATTCTACCATCTGTGTTGTTCCTTAGTCATTTGGATTGATTGACTTTTCTCCTTGCTATGTGTCATATCTAACTGATTTTTGCGTGTCTGATAAGTTTTGATTGTATACTAGACCCTTTGAGTTTTACCTTGTTGGGTGTTATGTTTTCCTACTCTTGTAAATATTCTCAAGTTTTGTTCTAGAACTTGGTATAGTTAATTTATAAACTGCTTGATCTTGTCAGGTCTTGCTTTTAGGGTTTGTTAGTGGGGTTCCTTTTATGCGTTGGAGAGGGAAATGGCAACCCACTCCAGGGTTCTTGCCTGGAGAATCCCAGGGACGGGGGAGCCTCATGGGCTGCCATCTATGGGGTCGCACAGAGTCAGACATGACTGAAGTGACTTAGCAGCAGCAGCAGCAGTGGGGTTCCAGAACAGTGTTTTGCGTGGAATTAATTTTCCCCGCTAGTGAGGTAGAACCTTTTGAATACCTTATGGAATGCTCAGTCACCTGTGGAGTTTTCCAGTCTGGATAGAAGAGCTGGCTGGAGTGATCAGGCACTATTTCTGGTGCTGTGTGAATACCAGCCACTACACTCCTGATCCCTTTAGGTGATTCTTTCCCTGGTGTGGATGGTTGCTTCACAGGCATATGCTGATGAGTACTCAGCTCAAGACTGGAGAAGAACCCTCTGAAGATCCCCATAGTTCTGTCTCTGTGTAGTTTTATCCTCTTGGTATCTGCCGTGTGACTCTAGCCATCTGGGTCTCCCTGGACCCACAACTTCAACTTCTTTTCTTCAACACAGCTTCCTTTTTCAGTTCACCTCTGCTGTACTTGGAGTCTCTCTCACTGGATCATAGTCTGAAAAATTACTGTAGGCAGTAATCTGGGGATGTGCTTCATAGATGACATACTTGTTTTCCATCTTTCAGAGATTTTTGTCTTTTGTTGCCTGATAACCACTTTTGGTTTTTTGTTTTGTTTTTGGTTGTTCCAGGCAGGAGAGTAAATCCAGTCCCTGATACTTTATCTTAGCTAGAGTAGAAGCCCAAGTAAGTCTGTTACAATTCAACTATTTCTTAAATAAGAATATTATATTAAAATGATTATGATTAGCTAATCAGATTATATGACAGAAAGCAGGATTGTGAGGGAATAGAATCTAGAAAGGATAATTCTGGGGAAGACAGTAAAGCTAAAGGTGAGGGTGTGTGTCATTTAGGTCAGCGCAAGTTCTCTGTCAGTGGGAGAGGGCTAATATTACCAGTCTACATGCCATTAGGGCACACTGAAAAAGAGCATATATTTCTAAATCTTTACTCATTTGAAAAGATGAAAGTATTAATGCAGCAAATGAAGTTGCTAGTGTTAAGATGTTCACATATCTTTTATTTGCCTACCTCAAATCTAGACAGACAAATCGTCAATTTTTTTGTTTGGTTTTAGCAGTGGTCTTTCAGTGGTATGGTGAAGATAAGTATTGCAGTTATAATCCACATAATACTTTTATTATAATCCATATAATACTATATACACCTGCAAGAAACAATTTTCAAGAAATGGAATAAATTTAAGCTTTTAGATAGTAAAAAAAAAAAAAGGTTGGATTTGTAGTAGAGTCTAATATTTTAATAGAAAAATAACTACTAGAAAAAGTTCTACTGATGAAGAAAAATGCAATTACAAATTTACATTGTGTTTCTTTAATTTTTTTTTCAATTAGAGGAAAATTGCTCTACAATGTTGTGTTGGTTTCTGCCGTACAACAAGACGAATCAGTGCTAGATCTCCTCTTCCTCTTGAACATCCCTCCCACCCCCCCATCCCATGCATAAAGTGTTTCTAATCAATTATTTCTGTTGGGATAAAGAACCTTCTCTCCTAAACCCCATCTTTACACTTTTATCATTCAGTTCAGTTCAGTTCAGTCACTCAGTCGTGTCCAACTCTTTGTGACCTCATGAATCACAGCATGCCAGGCCTCCCTGTCCATCACCAACTCCCGGAGTTCACTCAGACTCTCGTCCCTCGAGTCAGTGATGCCATCCAGCCATCTCATCTTCTGTTGTCCCCTTCTCCTCCTTCCCCCAATCCCTTCCAACATCAGAGTCTTTTCCAATGAGTCAACTCTTCGCATGAGGTGGCAAAGTACTGGAGTTTCAGCTTTAGCATCATTCCTTCCAAAGAACACCCAGGGCTGATTTCCTTTCTAATACCTTAGACAGATTAATTATAAATTCCAATAAATTGCTGCTTTTTTTTTTGAAGACCTGGGTGTTGCACAGAAGGATTGGTGATCCTGTTATATTTACATAACCAAAGTCTGCCCAGAGGACTATAGCATGCATGTTCTCTTGATTCTTCTCTGCCCACACTTCTTTAATATTAGAAATTCCCACTCACATGTTACATTAATAATTCATAGGAGAGAGCTGTGATATGGCATCTTCCTTTGGTGACATAATGAACTATTCCATTTACTTTTTTAGTAGAGGAATAGGACAGAAGGGAACAGAAACTAGAAGACTGGATTGAGTATACTAACACACAATTTTAATGATGTGTTAATAAATATGTTAAAAATGAAAGTTAAAAATTAAGGGAAAAGGGACTGGTTTTCTAACTCACAGTTTTATCCTTGGTGAAGAGGAAGTGCTCAGACTGATACTGACCAGGATTCTTGGCCTTTCCAACTATCAATAGAAATTGACTAGAGTTCAGACAAGAAATTCAGGCAAGACTTTACTAGGGCCCCTGCTGCAGCAGAGAGGAGCCGGAGCGAACAGTAGGTTCCCTTGGTTGCCTGTTCCCTGAGGTTGGGCGAACTGGTTCCTTAAATGGTATGAGGGTAGAGGTGTGTGGAGGGGTTGGGCTGGAGGGGTAGCTTAGATGGTTTGCCCACCCCTTAAGTTGTGTTGAGTACAGAGGGTATGTGCAATACCCTGCTTTTGCTCTCAACATCCAGTTTTTTGCTCCAGGCTCTTCAGAAGTGGCAGTTGGAATTTTTAGTCTTTTGTGTCTTTTTGTCCAGACTTTGCCCTAACTGTGCATGCATGCAGTTACTTTTAGTCCCACATAGTTCTTTGTATTTTGTTGCTTGAGGAGAGGTGTGTCCAGGTACAAGCACTGAAGTGGAGGGTCCTGGGTCCCAGTCTGTCTCAAGGCCATGTAGATGGCCACATGGCAAGTGGTTGAACTGGTGGTTGTCACTGAATGGCTCCCATTCCCACTCAGCAACATGGGCCTCATCAAAGTATGTGAAACTCTGAATGAAGCTGAACATCTTTAAATCTGGTGATATAGTAGCTTGTGATGCTGGTATGGAAATCATTCTGAAAAAGAATTGCCAGGGAGATTTTCCAAGGCAAAGATGACCAGACGTATATGACCAGCATCCTCCACTACATAAACAGAGGGCTTTTGTATCCACTTGGTACCATGAGGGCCATGTCTCCATTCCTACACAGGATATGAGGCAGCATTACATGGGGCAGATGCTGGGTTTGAGCAGTATAAAAGTTGTGTACCATGTGATGTTCTGGCCTGGCGTTGACAGTATTCAATTTATCGTCATAAAAATATTGAGATCTCAGCATGAGGTCCTTCTATTTGTTCTGAGCTGACCTGCTAAATTGTTGGTGTTCTTACAATACCAAAGGCAATGACTATACAGGTATTAGCTCTTCTGCCAAGATCTGTATATTTGCTTTTATTTTTTGATGGTACCACATGCCTTGTGCGGTCTTAGTTCCCTGACCAGGGACTGAATTTGGGTCCTTGGTAATGAGAGCATGGAGTTCTAACCTCTGGGCTGCCAGGGAATTCCTCAAGGTCTGTATATTTGATATAGAGGAAGGATGCAATCTGTAGGGAGTACCATTCAGGCATGAAAAGCTGTAGCACACTGCAGTAAGCAGTATGATTCATGTTTCTTTCTCTTTAAGTGTACCAAATGTACCTGATAAAAATTCTTGATTCTGTTAAAATATTTTTTTATGTATGATAAATGCTCATGCAAGTTCTATAAGAAATGAAGGTTTGGTCTTAGGTAACCTCAACCTCAAATGTCTAATTATTTTGAAAAATTGCCCAGGATGCACACACACACACACACACACAGATATGGGATTTCATTAGTCATTCATTCAGCTATTATTTATTGAGCTTCTATTTTTGTACTGTGCTAAACATTAGGAAAAGACAGATGTATAAGACACTGACTTTTAATGTTCTGGTGTGTAGTTGGATGGAATTGGAGTAGTAATTTTCATTTGCTACATGGATTTTGAAATTACATTAGCTTCATTGATCAGAGTCATAGAAAAGAAGAGGGTATGAATTATGAAGTGAGTTTCAGACTGTCTTCAGAGAATCAGGACCAACATAGATGTGAGAAAAGGCTTAGAAAAACTGTTTTATTAAGAATTGAATTCTCACTGACTTTTTTCCTTCGAGGACACAAATAATTTGCTTTCAAGGAGCGGGAACAGACCCACCTTCCACTCTCCTGATTTTTTTTCCCACCCAGGCAGCTCCAATCACTTTAAAGTTATGCCAGATGTTGAAGTGGTGCTTTTCATATCCCAGATGCCACCAGAGTTCACACCTTCCCTGTCAGGGTGGCTTGGCCAGTAGTGGTTTTTTGTTTTTTTGTTTTTTTTTTTCAGTAGTGGTTTTATTTCCAAGTTAGACTGACATTCAAACAGAGCAAGACACTTGTCCAGGGTCACAAGGCAGCTACTAAGGGTTGGAGCAAGGACTCAGTTGACTTCAATGCCCAAAGCCCACTACTCATGTGAAACAAACCACAGTTTTCTTGGGTAGGCAGTTTTCGAGGGTTGTTTTTGCCCTTTCTAAGAGCAGCAAACAAGTGTTCCTCCTGCCATACCTTACCAGCTTCCAGTCTCCAGACAACTTGGGATGGGCAGGGTGGGCGATAGGAGGGGACATGACAAGCCCAGAGTGCTTGGTTCTCACCATAGCATTTTGGTTCCGCAAGGGGAAACATTTTCTCAGCTGTGGACACCACCGACTGTTCCCACGCCCTCCCTGCCTCATCTCACGGTGAAGAGGGAGGTACCAGGTTCTCCACTTAGAACTGAGGAAACTGAGCCTTAGAGGGTTGAAAGAACTGACTTGTGGTCCCATAGCTTGTAATTGGTCATGTTTATTGAGGTTACATCAGCCTCAAAAGTCCGTTATCCTTTGGTACTCTGGGCTCTTAAGCATGAGTGCAGCAGATAGAATATGAAGATGGCTGGGTGGTTCAAGGGTGTGAGAAGAGCTGGGTGAACGGGTGCTGGTCCAAGACAGCGAGAAGGTGGGAGGAGCTGCCGAGGCAGGAGGGGGGAGGCGGGCCTGCAGAGTGCCTGTGGTCTGTGTGAGTGCTGGACGCTGTGGATTCGCCTGCACGCAGATCCCTTCTCTCTTTAGCTCTTTCTTCACCTTGAAGGTTATGTAGTTCTCTCTGTACTCTTTACATGAGTATAATTGCAGCAAACTTCTTAAAGCTACAATTTATTGGAAGAAAAATTAAATCGTATATTTGTAAAACATACATTGTCTTAGTGATTAAGTCCTAGAAGTCAAGTTCCAATGAGGGCTTTTATTCACAGTGATAGCAGGACTTTCCACATAACTGGCGCTGCTTCTCATGGCTTGGACCCACACTGTACCTTTTTAGTCAGGAACTCAACTTATTCCAGTGGTTGCCTTCTGAGCAGCACAGAGGGTAGGAGCAGATGGATTATCTTTGAATTCTGGCTCTTGCACATGTAACCTTGGGCAAGGTTCTTAACCTCTTTTAACTTAGGTACTTATCTACGAGTTGGGGGTAATTTCTACCACACAGAGATGTCATGAGGATTAAAGGATACACATAATGTAAGGTTCAATACAGGGCCTCGTGTCAAATGAAAGGTCAGAAAACACTAGTTTTCTTCCTCTTTCCTCCCCGCAGGACAGAGCATTGGCTTCAATCTTATCGTCTCATTCTGCATTTGGAGAAATAGCACAAAAGTGAAAGATTTACCAAATTTTCCAATAGAATCTAGTCCTATTAACTGAATTTGCTGCTCTCACTACTGACTGTTAACCTTGGATCTGCAGGAAGGACTCACCCTGTTCTGGGACTGTTGGCAGATGCCAGTGCTGTCACACTGACCTCCTGGGGTTGGTGGGAAAGCAGCTGCTGTGCTTTCAGTTCTCTCGGTGGGAAGCTGTGTGCCTTCAGTTGAGTCATTTGACCACCCTGGGCTTTGATGCTTTCATAACGGCTGGATTTTTACCTCTCCTCTTGGACTTATGTTTTTTCCTTCTACCATCATTCTGTGTCTACTTGCCTGTCCCCACTGTTAGATTCCAAGTGTGTGGAGCACAGAGGAACATCTTACCTAGGAATGCATCTGTATCTCTTCCAGTGCCTCATCTACTGCTTGTCAGAGAAACTAGAGCAGCTTTGCCATGAGATGGTATGACCAAGCTGCAGTGTAATGACCACAACAAAGTAATACGTCTATTACAATAACTGAATACACAGACATGCACACACTCACACACTTACACTCAAATTATTGCCATGCGAAGGCAGTATGATTGTCTTTCTCAAATGAGTTCTAAGGTGAAATCTTTGGCATTATGAAAATAGCCCTTGTCAGAGGTATTTGTTTACTTGATACTGTTTCTCTTTCCTGCTACTGTGTGAGCACCATGAAAATGGAACCTCTCTGTCTTTTGCCCACTGTACCTGCTACTGAACTCAGGTCCAGCCACTCACCCTTGAAAGCTGATGCTCAAGAGGAAAGTGTTGGCAGGAAAGGAAAGGTCACTCTATTCAGGAGCAACTTGGGAAGAAGGTAGACTCACGTCTGAAAGCCAACTCCCCTCTTCTGATCATGGGCCAGGACTGTTACAAGGGGACTTTCAGAGATGCACAGGCCGAGGTCGGGGTGGGGGCGACACGCCAAACAGCAGTCAGCTCCGATAGTCATGAAATTGATTGGATCAGCTTCATCTCAATTGTTTAAATTTCAGTTAATCTTCAGTTCCAGAGTTATTTTGTTCCCATTTCCTTGAGACCAGTCCTCAGAATTGTGTAAGACGGAGCAGCTTGTTCAGTGGCTCAGCCATGTCCGACTTTTCACAACCGCATGGACCGCAGCACCCCAGGCTTCCCTGTCTTTCACTGTCTCCCAGAGGTTGCTCAGATTCACGTCTATTGAGTCTGTGAAGCTATCCAACCATCTCATTCTCTTCTGCACTCTTATCTTGCCTTCAGTCTTTCCCAGCATCAGGGTCTTTTCTACTGAGTCAATTCTTGCATCAGGTGGCCAAAGTATTGAAGCTTCAGCTTCAGCATCAGTCCTTCCCATGAATCTTCAGGACTGATTTCCTTTAGGATGGACTGGTTTGATCTCCTTGCAGTCCATCATATAGTTAACTTCTCCCACTTGATGGGGGTTTCAGTATCTGCAAAAACAGCTTACAGGACATGGCTCATGATACTATCTACAGCCCTTGAGGAAGAATTAAAGGTTATTGACTTTGTTTAGTTACTATTTGTTTTTGACTGCTTTCCATTGCTTCTGCATTATCTCATTGTCTGAATAAACTTATTCCTTGGCAAAAGTTTTTCTGCAGACAAGAGACAGACAGAGGACTCGGGGATGGAGGAGTCTGTCCTGGGAAGGCTCCATAGGGTCCAGCTCGGTGGCATAGACCCAGTGCTAGAACAGTGTCTAGAACGGTGAGGCATCAGCCTACATTTAATGACTTGTAATGAATATAAAAAATCATCATTCCCTGCACATTTTTTGCTTACTGGGCAGGAATACCAGGAAGATGACAAGGTTCTAGCCATTGTTCTTCAGAGAAATTACTCGATCCCTTGTGAGGAAAGAAGGGTCTGTGAGGACTGTTATGGGTAGTGGGGTCTACAACACCTAAATGTGGCCACCTTAACAAATGAAAGAATTCCAGTAAGATCCCTGTTATGGGGCCTCCCACGTTAACACAAGTTCAGTTCAGCTGCTCAGTCGTGTCCGACTCTTTGTGACCCCGTGGACTGCAGTAAGCCAGGCCTCCCTGTCCGTCACCAGCTCCCAGAGTTCACCCAAACCCACGTCCATCAAGTCGGTGATGCCATCCAGCCACCTCATCCTCTGTCTCCTGCTGTCCCCTTCTCCTCCCACCTTCAGTCTTTCCTAGCATCAGGGTCTTTTCCAGTGAGTCAGTTCTTCACATCAGGTGGCCAAAGTACTGGAGCTTCAGCCTCAGCATCAGTCCTTCCAATGAATATTCAGGACTGATTTCCTTTGGGATTGACTGGTTTGATCTCCTAGCAGTGTAGGGAACTCTCAAGAGTCTTCTTCAACACCACACTTGAAAAGCATCAATTCTTTGGCACTCAGCTTTCTTTATGGTCCAACTTTCACATCTATACACGACTACTGGAAAAACCATAGCTTTGACTAGATGGACCTTTGTGGGCAAGGTAATGTCTGCTTTTGAATATGCTGTCTAGGTTGGCCATAGCTTTTCTTCCAAGGAGCAAGCATCTTTTAAATTTATGGCTACAGTCACGATCTGCACTGATTTTAGAGCCCCCCAAAATAAAGTCTGTCACTGTTTCCATTGTCTCCCCATCTATTTGCTGTGAAGTGATGGGACTGGATGGCATAATCTTAGTTTTCTGAATATTGAGCTTTAAGCCAACATTTTCACTCTCCTCTTTCACTTTTATCAAGAGGCTTTTTAGTTCCTCTTCGCTTTCTCACATAAGGGTGGTGTCATCTGCATATCTGAAGTTATTGATATTTCTCCTGGAAATCTTGATTCCAGCTTGTGCTTCATCCAGCCCAGCATTCTGCATGATGTACTCTGTACATAGTTTAAATAGGCAGAGTGACGATATAGAGCCTTAACATACTCCTTTCCCAATTTGGAACCAGTCTGTTGTTCCATGTCCAGTTCTAATTGTTGCTTCTTGACCTGCATACAGATTTCTCAGGAGGTAGGTCAGGTGGTCTGGTATTCCGTCTCTTTCAGAATTTTCCAGTTTGCTGTGATCCACACAATGAAAGGCTTTGGCATAGTCAAGAAACAGAAGTAAATGTTTTCCTGGAACTCTCTTGCTTTTTTGATGATCCAGTGGATGTTGGCAATTTGATCTCTGGTTGCTCTGCAATTTCTAAATCCAACTTGAACATCTGGAAGTTCATTGTTCCTGTACTGTTGAAGCTTGGCTTGGAGAATTTTGAGCATTACTTTGGTAGTGTGTGAGATGAGTGCAATTGTGTGATAGTTTGAGCATTCTTTGGCATTGCCTTTCTTTGGGGTTGGAATGAAAACTGACCTTTTCCAGTCCTGTGGCCACTGCTGAGTTTTCCAAATTTGCTGGCATATTGAGTGCAGCACTTTCACAGCATCATCTTTCAGGATTTGAAATAGCTCAACTGGAATTCCATCACCCCCACTAGCTTTGTTCATAGTGATGCTTCCTAAGGCCCACTTGACTTCACATTCCAGGATGTCTGGCTCTAGGTGAGTGATCACACCATCATGCTTATCTGGGTCATGAAGATCTTTTTTTATACAGTTCTTATGGGTATTCTTTCCACCTCTTCTTAATATCTTTTGCTTCTGTTAAGTCCATACTATTTCTGTGCTTTATTGAGCCCATCTTTGCATGAAATGTTCCCTTGGTATCTCTAATTTTAACTCTTAACTCAACTCTTAACTCTTATCACAAGAGTTGATGGAAATAGTTATTTCATGGAATAACTCCAAATCAGTGTGACAGAAACTATATTTAATAGCCCTAAACCTAGATTACAGAAGCAGATAACCAGATTGTTTACCTTTTAATTTTATCTTCAATTTGCCTCCAGTCCTGACTGAACTAGGTGTTGCCTTCTTCCTATCTTATGCTTTTCCAGCTTCATTCCTATAATTTCTCATATCTTTTGACTTACTGTTTACTTGCTTATCCAAATCTTCTTTCTCTTAAGTCCCAGGTTTCATTCCTTACTTTTCTATTCATCTTATGCAATGGAGGGGCCTCACATCTAGGATGATGCCTTCTTTCTAGCCCCAGCTGTTCAAGGCTCAGCTTGGACCCGCTGATTATAAAGAATATACCTCTGTTTCTTCTGCCTGGGAATTATGCATAATAAATTCCTTCTGCTGGGAATGTTAATTTCAGATTATTGATCTGATCATTATTTTACTGGATACAATTCTGGATGAATGAAACTTGAGAGAGAAACCAGGACTGTCTACACTGCCATCCTGAAAGATTCTCACTGTAGAGAAGAAAGTGTTTCAGCTCAACTGCTTTCTTCCATTTTTTCCTTTCCTACCTATTTGCAAAGTAGCTCTTGTATTCCCTTTAGCTTCTTGAAATGAATCAGTTTAAGCACATCTACATTTGTCAAAGAGGTGATGCCATTGTCTTGTGATATGACTCTTCTACTGAGAGACAGTCTGTCCCCAAGTAACTTGTACCTTTAGGAATTCATGACTTTGAAATCTTTAATAAGTCATGTCTCATTAAAATTTTGAGGAAAGGAAATAATAAATATTAAACAATGGGCCATTGTAAAGTGTTTGTTTTTTTTATGTTTCTTTAAATATAATTTACCCCTAATTTCTGTTCATATTGCTTTATTTAACATTGTTCAGTTCAGTCACTCAGTCCTGTCCAATTGTTTGTGACCCATGGACTGCAGCACGCCAGACTTCCCTGTTCATCAAGACCTCCTGGAGCTTGCTCAAACTCATGTCCACAGAGCCATTGATGCCATCCAACCATCTCATCCTCTGTCATCCCCTTCTCCTCCTGCCTTCAATCTTTCCCAACATCGGGGTCTTTTCCAATGAATCAGCTATTCATATCAGGTGGCCAAAGCATTGGAGCTTCAGCTTCAGCATTAGGCCTTCCAATGGATATTCAGAACTAATATCCTTTAGGATTGACTTGTTTGATCTCTTTGCAGTCCAAAGGACTCTCAAGAGTCTCCTCCAACACCACAGTTCAAAAGAATCCATTCTTTGGTGCTCAGCTTTCTTTATGGTCCAACCCTTACATCCATGCATGACTACTGGATAAACCATAGCCTTGACTAAATGGACCTTTGTTGGCAAAGTAATGTCCCTGCTTTTGAATATGCTGTCTAGGTTGGTCATAGCTTTTCTTCCAAGGCACAAGCATCTTTTAATTTTATGGCTGGAGTCACCATGTGCAGTGATTTTGGAGCTCAAGAAAATAGTGTGTTACTATCTCCATTGTTTCCCCATCTATATGCCATGAAGTGATGGGACCAGATGCCATGATCTTTGGTTTTTGAATCTGAATTTTAAGCCAGCTTTTTCAGTCTCCTCTTTCTTTTTAATTAAGAGGCTCTAAAGAGCCTAAGGAACTAAAGTTCCTCTTTGCTTTTTGCCATAAGGGTGGTGTTATCTGCATATCTGAGGATATTAGTATTTTTCCAAGCAATCTTGATTCCAGTTTGTGCTTCATCCAGTCCTACATTTCATGATGTACTCTGCATATAAGTTTAATAGCCTTGAAGTACTCCTTTCTCAATTTGGAACCGGTCTGTTGTTCCATGTCCAGTTCTAACTGTTGCTTCTTGACCTGAATACAGACTTTTCAGGAGGCAGGTCAGATGGTCTGGTATTCTAATCTCTTGAAGGATTTTCCACTGTTTGTTGTGATCCACACAGTCAAAGACTTTAGCGTAGTTAATGAAGGAGAAGTAGATATTTTTCTGGAATTCTCTTGCTTTTTTTATGGTACAACAGATGTTGGCCATTTGACCTCTGCTTCCTCTGCCTTTTCTAAATTCAGCTTGAATATCTGGAAGTTCATGGTTCACATATTGTTGAAGCCTTGCTTGGAGAATTTTGAGCATTACTTTGCTAGTGTGTGAGGTGAGTGCAATTGTGCACTAGTTTTAACATTCTTTGGCATTGCCTTTCTTTGGGATTGGAATGAAAACGGACCTTTTCCAGTCCAGTGGCCACTGCTGAGTTTGTCTTTTTATTTTTTAAAGATATTATTTATTTTATCAAAATGATAAATATCATTTAGAAAAAAAAAATCAATGTTGAAAAGTAAGGTGGAAGAGCAAAAATATTCATCCCAAATCCCACTATCCTTATGGAGTTATAATTCATATTAGGTAGGTGTTATTCCAGGTATCTTTCTATGCCAATATAGGGAGAAATGGAGGTACTGTTGTGTAAATAGTAAATGGCTGATTATCCTCTTAAGTTAGTTTGATGCCGCTCCCTACATGCGGATCCAGGAGCCTTGGGTCTCAGGGAAGAAAAGGCTGAGCTCTGTGTGGTCAGCCCTGAGTGTGTCCTGGAGTCACCTCATAAGTTTTTAAGATAATACACCTGCTGAGGCACCCGCTTCAGAGATGTTTAAAGGCTTCAAGATGAATCCTTCAGCTTTGAGTTCCAGTGTTAATATTTCTTTTAAAACTTCCATAGCAAAATGGTAGTTTTGAAAGCTAGGTGGTATTGAAAGAGGAATTTTATGATATGTCAAGGTCCAGGTGTAATGAACCTGTGACGGCAAATGTGTTATGGGGAGAGAAACGGGGGCTACGTGAGAACGAGTAAACGGGCACTCTTTGTGTCCCCTGATTTGACCGTTATGGCCTTCCGCTCCCTGTTACTTGAGACCAGGCAGCAATGGTAGAGGTAATGGCAGGAGACAGAAAAATGGATGAGCTTGGACAGAGCTCCCAGTCTTCTGATTTCTATGCTTGAAATCAGAGGATCAAGAATATTCCTGAATTTTCTGGGAGGATGCAAAAGAACCAAGAGTGCCATGAGTCTTCAGTGGAAGAGGCTGCGGGCACAGAGGAGGAGAGAGGTCAGAGCCGTGGACTCCATCCAGGGTGAGAGTCTTCAGTGGAAGAGGCTGCGGGCGCAGAGGAGAGAGGTCAGAGCCGTGGACTCCATCCAGGGTGGCTGTGTGTTAGTTCCTCCCCATCCACAGCCCAGTTTCACAGGGGATCAGTCCCAAAGTACTGGGAAACACAGAAACCAGCTCTGGATGTCACAGAGTCTTCAGAGAACAACTGGAAATTCGAGGACTTCATTTCACCCCATTCACACTGCTACAAGGTCATCCAAACCATACTTTAAAAAAATATATATTTATTTAGTTGACTGTGGTGAGTCTTAATTGCAGCATGTGGCATCTAGTACCTTGACCAGGGATTGAACTCGGGTGCCCTGCATTGGGAACACAGAGTCTCAGCCACTGGGCCACCAGGGAAGTCCCCAAGCCATATTTCTAATACGCCCAACTCCATCTTGGAGAGCTGCAAGGGGAGAAGAATACAACCTTAAATATTTGAGTATGTATATAGATCATCTAAGCTGAGGCTAGATACAGACTAGTAGAGTTTTTCTTTTGTAACTGGATCTCACTAAGTGATACAGAGCATCAGGTGAAATATCAGGCTGGATGAAGCACAAGCTGGAATCAGAATTGCCAGGAGAAATATCAATAACCTCAGATATGCAGATGACACCACCCTTATGGCAGAAAGTGAAGAGGAACTAAAAACCTTCTTGATGAAAGTGAAAGAGGAAAGTGAAAAAGTTTGCTTAAAGCTCAACATTCAGAAAATGAGGATCACGGCATCTGGTCCCATCACTTCTTGGGAAATAGGTGGGGAAACAGTAGAAACAGTGTCAGACTTTATTTTGGGGAGCTCCAAAATCACTGCACGTGGTGACTGCAGCCAGGAAATTAAAAGACACTTGCTCCTTGGAAGAAAAGCAATTACAAACATAGACAGCATATTCAAAACCAGAGACATTGTCTTGCCGACAAAGGTCCATTAAGTCAAAGCTATGGTTCTTCTAGTAGTTATGTATGGATGTGAGAGTTGGACCATAAAGAAAGCTGAGCACTGAAGAACTGATGCTTTTGCTCTGTGGAGTTGGAAAAGACTCTTGAGAGTCCCTCGGACAGCAAGGAGATCCAACCAGTCTGTCCTAAAGCAAATCAATCCTGAACATTCATTGGAAGGACTGATGCTGAAGCTGAAGCTCCAATACTTTGGCCAGCTGATGGGAAGAACTGACTCATTTGAAAAGACCCTGATGTTGGGAAAGACTGAAGGCAGGAGGAGAAGGGGATGACAGGATGAGATGGTTGGATGGCATCACTGACTCAATGGATATGAGTTTGAGCAAGCTCCAGGAATTGGTGGTGGACAGGGAGGCCTGGTGTGGTGCAGTCCATGGGGTCACAAAGGGTTGGACATGATTAAGCAAGTGAACAACAACAACACTAAGTGAACTGGGACTCTAGAAAGCACCTGCTCTTCAGCCCACAGGCTAGTAAACTCATTTCACATAAAGAGTGTTCATTGTATCACACAGCAATATTTTTTAACCATCTGCTAGATGACTTCTGAGACTGGCTTCAAGTCAGTACTTGTAAAGGTCAGAGAGTTTTATAAATGATATGTTATGATTATTTCCTTGGGGTTGACTATGTCTTTGTATTCACAATCCATTTAATGTTTAAACCTAAATATTCACTAGAACTGAGAGCAAATAGATGTTTTTGCCATTTGGCCTCTAGAAAAGCTACCATTTCCCTTAAATGGTTTCTTTATGTCTAGATCTGTCACTTTGGGATTGAGTTTCTAATGCGCTCCAGTTACTCTTCTTAAAAAGCACCAGGTCTACAGCTACCAGAACGCTTTAGCTTCGTGTCTGAATGACATTCGTGTTTTAGCATAACTGTTGAGAGCAGGGGTTATTATCCCAGCCACCCTGCCAAGTTTCAAAGATTGAAAGAGATTGATCTTTGGAGCCCTTTTTCTTGAACTAGTTGCAAATGTTTATGGACTGTGTAATTGTTTCTTAATATTGTCAACATGATGCTTTCAAGCCCTCTAGATTAGAAACTTCTGGCATTAAATCGCCTAAAGTACCCTTAAGATTGGAGCTGAAGTTTAGTGAGCAGCCTATGACCCCCATTTCTGGGTCACACTTCCCAGGCCACATCAGGGATGACACAGGGGCAATGGGGACCTGGCACCTTGAGGATCCGCTGGGGTCTCCTCTGCTCAGTGGCTCCAGCCCCCTCCCCCACTGGGGCTGGTACAAAGCATGTGTCAGTGTAGCAGCAGCATCACGGATGAAAGGCTCAGGCAGGCATCACCTTTAAACCCCAAGGGAGAATGGAGGGGACAGTGCGGTGGCACCTGACCTGGTGATGCTCTCTTTTTGTAAGTTTTCGTTTGGGTATGAAGAGTCCATGCTGGCCCCTGCCCCAGTACAGATCGAAAACTGTGGCTACTTGTGTGATTATGACTGCTGGCTTCCTGTTACGAAACTACCTGAGAACCTTTTATGATAAAGTTCAGATAAGTTCAGTGAATGGCTCCATGGAGTGCCAAAGGGGGGCGATTTGTCAAAGCATTTCTCAGGCAAGGGCCTGGAAGGCCACAACCCAGACTCTGAGATGACTTTTTCCTGGCCATCGATCTATAAAATTGGAACTTGAGTTATTGTTGCTTTGTTTTATTGCAACAAGTTTTAGGACATGCATGACATATTTTCTTCAGAGTTTGTAAAAGCTTAAGTTTCTGAAAGATATTATATGATGGATTCAGGATAGATTGTATTTTTATATGTAGATAAGGCTTGTGTTTGAAGACAAAGACAAGATAGAAAGTTGACTTAGCTGAGTCTCACACACAATATTTTTTAAATTATATTTTTATTTTATACTGAAGTATAGTTGATTAAATGGTGTTAGTTTCAAGTGTATAGCAGAGTGATTCAGTTACACATTTACATGTGTCCATTATGTTTCAAGTTTATTTCCCATTTAGGTTATTACCAAGTATTGAGCAGAGTTCCCTGTGTGGATTCTTGTTGGTTCTTTATTTTAAATACTGCAGTGAGAGTGACATGAACACGATATGTTTTATTACTACCTAAATGTATTTAATATTTTCTGTTCTGTTATTTTTATATATTTTATGCATTGAATGGCATACTCAAACTGCATATTCAAAAATTATCTCTATATTAATAGTCTAGATATGGCATACTATATTTTTTTTAAGATGGCTGTACAAATACATGCATATTATATGTGTATGTGTGTCTGTTCAGTCACTTAGTCGTATCTGATTCTTGGCTGCCCTGTCGACTATATAGTCCACCAGGCTCCTCTGAACATGGGATTTTCCAGGCAAGAATACAGGAGTGAGTTGCCATTTCATACTCCAGGGGAACTTTCCAACCAGGGATTGAGCCCGAGTCTCCTGTGTCTCCTGCATCAGCAGGTGGGTTCTTTACCACTAGTGCCGCCTGGAAATATAACTGATGTGAATATATGTACAGTGCGTGTACAGAGATCTGCCCCATGCCACATGTGACTCTAACCATGTGACTAACACTTCTTTCACCAAAAGGGAGACTATCTTCCCTTGGATCTGATAGGAAGCTTGAGATTGCTCTAACAAATAGCGTGTGTCGGAAGTGATGCTACCTGACTTCCAAAGTGAAGTTATAAAAATAACAGACCATGTGCCTGGCTCTCTCCTTGGGTTGTTACCCTGGGAACCTAGCCACACTGTGAAGAACTCTGAGACATGCACGCCAAGTGACCGCAGAGAGGTGGTCTCTGGCCATCTCTGACCACCATACTGACCACTGAGCCTGGTGGGCTATAGTCCACCAGGGTTGAAGAGCATGCAATGGAGGTGGTGGCCCCAGCTGGCAACTAGCGGTCACTGCCACGTGCATTGGTGAGCCTGCAAGTGCCCCAGCCCAGCTGCCACCTCTTCTGATGAGACCTCAGACAGACCTCAGGCACAAACAAGCCTGCCCTGCCCACAGAAGCCACAAGAGGGAAAATGCTTGTTGGTGATTAAGCCTCTGCATTGGTGTGATTTGTTAGGCACCACAGCCATTGGACCAGAGCTTTTTGGAGGCTTTTTTAGAATGCTACCTTGGAGAGCTCCATCTTACTCCCAACACGGTTTTTGTATAAATGTCCTTCCTCACATGGAATGTGGATAAGTCCTCCTGTCACCTGCCCTCTTCCATGTCTAAGAGATTAATTCTTTTTCTTGCTTCTATTGTTCACAGGCATGACTTTTTCCAGGAAACTTTCCCTGAAACTCCTGGGTTGACTTAGATGCCATTTTCCTGGGATCCCTTAGCGTCTTTCACCAGTGACAATGCTGTGCTGTCATCATCAGTCTACTTGCCTGTTCTTCCTGTTCGACTGAGATCCTAGAATTGGATCTTGGGCTTTTTCTCCTCATTTTTGTACTTGACACCATTTCTAGCACGTGGTGGTGGTGGTGGTGTGGTGGTGGCTCAGTCGTATCTGACTCTTTTCAACCCTATGGACTATAGCCCACCAGGCTCTTCTGTCAAGGAATCCTCCAGGCAAGAATACTGGAGTGGGTAGCCATTCCCTTCTCCAGGGGATTTTGCCAACACAGACATTGAACCTTGGGCATGGTAGGTGCTTAATAAATTTTCAGCATAGACTTGTGCAATTAAGACTTCACTTATCTAGGCCTTATTTCAGAGGACAATGGAGGAGAGTTGAAAGACTTTCCAGAAGTGGGGTGGCATGAAATAATATTGATATTTCTTAGTGAAATTCTACTTACAAGAGTTTTTTTTTAACAATGTTTTAAAGAGGAGTTTTCCTGCTTAGAAAGTGTGCAAAGCTTTAGCCACCTTCAGAGAACATAAAGACATCTTTATTATGAGCTGGCATCTAGAAGGAAAATAATCTGTCCTGCTCTTGTGGGCCTCTTCAGAAACATCAGAAACCTTATGAGACACGATTCCTGGGAGCTGAAAAGAGCAGGTTTGTTGGGAAGATTAAAGTCCTTACTCTTGCCTTCTTGATTTTGGGGTCAGTTGGAAGGGAAGTCTTAGTCTTCTGTTCTTTTCCATCACAATGATTCATAAATTTATCATGCTTCAGATGTACTTGGAAACCTTGTTATGAATGCAGATCCCCAGGTTCAAAACTCTGAAGCCTTAGATGTTGGGTGAGCCTGGAACATGGCTTTTAAATAAGCTTCCCAGTGGATTCAGATACTGAAAATCTAAGGATCATACTTTGAGGAAAAGAAACAAACAGCATGGTAAACTGAAAAATAAAAATTCCCTCTGGACACTTATAGAAATCAGGGCTCAGAAACTCTGGAAGGTACCTGAGCCAATTATATAAATCATATGCAGAGACTTGATCCCCTCGAATTCCTAGCTGGGGATATGTTAAAGATGATCCTAGAACATACTACAAATATCTGACTTTTCTGGGTTGAAATCAGGGTTTATGCTGGTCTTCAGATAATGTGTAACATAGTCAGGGTTTGCAGTGAGAACAGAGAATGGGTCCTGAGTGCATGTATCCTTGACAGCTGAGTGTCGGTTCTCCAGCTCCTTTTGCATGGCCCCCATCCCATGTGACTGCTGCTCCGTATCTCACTGTTCTCCCCACCCACCTTGTATTTCCTCCCAGCCTTAGGGTACCTTTTGTGTGTTAAGTGCAGCCTGTTCATTTCCAGGGCCAATTTATCCCCCAAAAGATGTGACTGTGTTTTCCAGAATTTCAGCCTCACCGGGATATACAAATAGATTCCCAAGGTAAAGGACTTTGTCGTTTATGCTATAGATGCTTTGATAGCATTTGGATTTTAACCTTACTCATTGAAAGTATGGTTATCAGGGGATTGGGGGAGGAAAAAATTGGGAGATTGGGATTGACATATCAACACTATTATATGTAAAATAGATAACTAATAAGGACCTACCGTATAGCACAGGGAGCTCTACTCAGTACTCTGTAATATGCTTTAGGGGAAGATAAACTAAAAAAGAGTGGACATATGTATATGTTCAGCATTCACTTTGCTGTGCACCTGAAATTAACACAACATTGTAAATCGACTACGCTCCAGCCAAAGTTTAAACAAATCATCCAAGTCGACGATGATTAAACCACGCTTTAGCTCTGTTGGGAGTCTCCATGGAACTGGTCTTCTCTTATGATGGTCAGTACACGTATCAAGTGTCATATTTTCAAATAGCATGATTCCTAAGTGGTTGCATTCCCCTTGATATAGTTTCTAAGCTTTATTTAATGTAATGCCTGATAGTTTCTACGTTTTTCTGAGAAATGTTTTAGAAGCAGTGCTTTAGCTATCTGTTTGTTCTGGCTCCACCCAGTGCCTGCCAAGAAAAAGTTTGTTCACCAGCTGGAGATTGTATTATTACATCAAAGAAGTCTGGAACCCACATTTAACTTTTGGTGCAATATCTCCCTGAGACTTCTGTACACGAAGGATATAGAGATTTTTCACCACCCCCCCAAAGATGAACAGGTTAATGTTTTTTAAAATTTACTTATTTTTAATTGAAGAATAATTGCTTTACAGTATTGGTTTGGTTTCTGCCATACGTCAGCATGAATTGGCCACAGGTATACGTATGGCTCTTAAACCTCCCTCCACCTCCCATCCTTTTCCACCCCTGTAGGTGGTACCGAGCCCTGACTTGAGCCCCCTGCATTTCGCAGCACAGTTTCACTGGCTGTCTGTTTGCACATGGTAGTGTACATGCTTCCGTGCTCTCTCCACGCGTCTCGCTCTCTCCTTCCTCCCCTGGCCTATGTCCGTAAGTCTTGAACAGGTTAACATTTTAAGATTGAACTTTGTATGAAGAATACAATGAAAACTTGACTTATTTTTAAGCTGAGAACTGTCTAACATCAGATGGGTATGTTGGGAAAATGAAGAAAGGCTGGTTCTTTCCTAGACCCTGGGAAATGCTGGTATACAGTTACCTGGGGAGGTAGTGACCAACAGAACGCTGAGATTGTTCTAGATCATCCAAGGATGAGAGCTTGCCTTTGCTTTCATGTCATACATTTGTGAGATCTGTCTTTGCTTTCATTTTCTAGAATGGGTAAAATTTAATAAAAATGCACCTTAATTTTTGTTGCATTTGTCTTAGGTAGGGGTCTCTAAGAGCAGAGTCAGGTTGAGAGTTCTTGTGCAAGTGACTCATTGAAAGGAAACCTTTAGGAGAAGGAGAATGAAGGATGCATGACAGGGCAGGAAAAGAAAACTAAGTAAGGATGTTGTCTTGACTCAAGTTTAGCTGTAACCTTGTTTCACGGGCTTGTGCACAAATTGCGTGACAAATGTGAGTCCGCTTTGTTTCTTGAAATCCTACCTTTTGTATTCCTGAGTCATGCCTAACCTCTATCTACTGGGGTGTAGCAGTGGTCAGTGATGTAGTTTGGATGAGGTTGATACCAACCAGGATTCTTGGTCTCCTTAACAGAAATTGATGAGAGGCCAGAGAGGAAATTCAGTCAAGGCTTTTTCTGGGCTCCTGCTGCAACAAGGGTGAGTGAGAACAAGTAACAAATTCCCTTGCTCACTTGCTTCACAAGATGCTGAGAGCTACTTCCTTATACAGGGTGAGGGTAGAGGGAGTGTCCAGGGGTCAGGCAGGAGGGGTGGCTTAGGGGATTTGCCCACCCCTTACGTGGTATTGAGTTTTGGGGGCATGTGCAGTTTTTGCTTTTGCTCCTGACACCCCGTGTTTGTCCCTGGCTCTTCAGAAGTGGCAGTAAAGGATTTTTGGTCTTTTTGTATCCTTTGTCCATAATGTGACCCAACTGTGCATGCACGCAATTATTTTTAGTCCCTTATGGTTGCTTCGTGTTTTGTTGCTGGAAGAGTGGTATGTCCAGGTGCCAGCAGAGCAGGAAAGGGTCCTAGGTCCCAGCCTGTCTCAAGGTGGCTTCCATTCTGCTGCAGACAGCCCTCTGGAGGAGGCGGCTCCTGACAGCCTAGTGCTTATGTCAGGGTGGGTTCAGTGACCTTCAGAAGGGCGTCTGGGGCATGGAAAACAGCCACTACATCTACTGTCCTTTTAAACTTTGTTTAGTATGGGATATTTTCCACCAGCCACCATGAGCCAGAACTTTTCTGGTCACTACCGCACAGCTGAGAGTCCTAAAGTCTCTAAGTTGAATGATGGCATTTTGATTAAGAAGTTAGACTGTCAGCATCATGTAGCGTAACAATTCGGACTTTATTCTAAGATAGCTCTTCTCTCTCCAGCTCCCATGCCAGCTTTTTCTGGTGAGGGTGGCATTGTGAAGCTGGCTTATACCTTCAGGAGAAAAATGGAGGATGACATTGACTTGCTCACTACCTTCCCTGAGCAAGCTGCTCTTAAAGATCACTATAGGGCTGCCGTGGATCAGAAATCAGGGGAAAGATGGAAGATGCTTTTCTTTGACCGGTAGTCATATAAGATGACCATGTTTTCTGGGCTTGGCGCATGGATATTTTCAGTCACTCATACTTGTGTAGGCTTTTCAGAGGCTTTCTTGCTGGGTGCATGTGCCTATAACCTCCCTTCTTGGGGATAATGCCTTCTATTCCTCTAGCCTCCCCCCGCCCCCCCACCCCCACCCCATGGTCCTCTTGTGCAGGAGTCACGATGCCTCCAAGTTGGTCTCTTTCTTGTAGAATACACATCTGGTCCACAGGAAACACAGTCATGCATTCTTTTTCCTTGCAACCCAGATGGGCAAACTGCACAGCAGCAACCTTTACTCCCCTGCCAACACATCTGGCCAGCCTGTCACTTCTGCCATCTGAGTTTGCAGACCAGAGATAGACAGTCCATTGTGCTTGTACAACTTCAGGATACTGATATCAAGTTCTGTTGGGAGTCCTTTTGAAGCCACTATCTTATTTTTCCTCACTAGTTTATCATCAGTTCAATTCAGTCACTCAGTCGTGTCTGACTCTTTGTGACCCCATGGAGTTCAGCACGCCAGGCTTCCCTGTCCATCACCAACTCTCAGAACCTACTCAAACTCATGTCCATCTAGTCAATGATGCCATCCAACTATCTTATCCTCTGTCGTCCCCTTCTTCTCCTGCCCCCAATCCCTCCGAGCATCAGAGTCTTTTCCAATGAGTCAGTTCTTCGAATCAGTGGCCAAAGTATAGGAGTTTCAGCTTCAGCATCAGTTCTTCCAATGAATATTCAAGACTGATTTCCTTTAGGATGGACTGGTTGGATCTCCTTGCAGTCCAAGGGACTCTCAAGAGTCTTCTCCAACACCACAGTTCAAAAGCATCAGTTCTTTGGCACTCAGCTTTCTTTATTATGGCAATTTTCAAATATGTAATAAAGTTAAAAAGTTTTCCATGTAATAAAGTCAAAAAGTTTTCAAATATGTAATAAAGTTAAAAAGTGAATATCTGTACACCTACTACTTACTACAGCATTGTACAGTGCTCATTTCATTGCACAGGTGTCCATTTATTAATCCCTTTATTCATCCACCAATTCATCTTATTTTGATACACTTTAAAAATAAATTGCAGACAATCTGTATATGTCCATATGAACAGCTCAACATGTATATCATTATCTAACGTTCAGCATATGTTTATGTTTTTTATTGTAAAATTTACATGCAATGAAATGTACATATCAGATGTACTTATATGGAGTTTTGAAAATGCATACACCTGTGTGATCCAAAGTCCCATGAAGATATAGACATCATCCAAAAAAATTCTCTCGTATTTCTTCAATGTTGATTCCCACACCACTTGCCTACCAGAACCAAACACTTTTTTGTTTTACTTATCCAATATAGGCCAGATTTGGTGTTCTAGAACCTGAGATAAATGAAAACATCCAGTATGTATTCCTTTGTGTGTGGATTCTCTTACTTAACATGTTTCTGAGACACACTTTGTTGTTTTATGTGTCATTAATGAGGCATATTTTCTTTTATGACTGTAGCATATTTTGTCTTCTGAATGATGGGTGTGTGGACTATTTTCTGTTTTTGACTAATATGAATAAAGTAAAGCTTCTGTCTTGGCTTGAGCTGAAGAGAGAAGCTTATTTTAACCCTTCTCTCTTAGTTATGGGAGAATAAGTGGGGCTAAGTTGCAATATGAGAAAAGTTCTCCCCAAATAAGTTTCCTCACAAGCTCCATAATCTCTAAGTTGCTCAATCCTTTTAAGCCTTCATTGAGGGCCAGTCATCAGATTGATTCTATGCTACGTCCTTTGAAAACAACATTCATTCTGTTTGACAGCCCACCTTTGTACGTGATACGGTATCTTGGTTCCTCAGTTGAAACTTCCCATTTAGCAAATTCTGGGACTCATTATTCCTTGAGTTTCAACAGAAATAAAGAGCTGCTTTGGTAGAGAGGGACTAAGGAGGTTGTAGAGGCTGAGTGTTTCAGAGAAGCTGGAGAGCAGGAATTTTCTCACAGCTGGCCATGGCTGTCAAGTTGTGCCCTAGTCATGAGTTTCTCACATGGCGTCAAATGACAAAACCAACTGAGGGGCTGCTCTCACGTGTAGTGTCTTGCTGGAAGAGGCTGTTGAATTCCTTGCATCATGAGTGTTTTGATGATAATGATCTCCATCAGTCAGTGCCAGGGAAGATAGCCACGAACAGTGGGGTAATGGATTGCATGATTTGCTTTGGCCCTGTGACAGGCATGAAAGGGGTGCCCTTGCCGCCCTTGCATAATTAATGGCTGCAGTGCTACTTTGGAGATGAAGATCTATGGAGGGACAGATGCAGGCATCCTCAATGGTGCAGCGTACAGAAGGGACCATGCTGAGGGAAGTCTGCAACATTATCATCTTATTTTAAGTTAGAAGAAATTATAGATTCACGTCCCATTTTAGCATGTAAATTTGCCAAGAATTTCAGTTAACCTTGTAAACTGGGTTCACTAATCCCAAAATATTAGGATAGTTAGCTAAAGTATATTGAATATAAAGAAATACAAGAGCATATTCAGATTTAGATGTTCAGTAAAAAGAAGAGATGAAGAAAGCTGAACAAATTTAGCTGAAAAGCTAATAAAATTATATTTCTTCTGTGATAGGATACAGGAAATGGAATGAGACTTTCAAGCCGCTGGAGGATGGGATCAGAGACTTAACTGCTATAAATACTCAGCACATTTGCTATTGACAGAGAAGAATGTGGTTCTCTTTAAAGCCCAGTTAATATCAAGGAAATAACTCAATAATTTTCTTTTTCTTAGTCCCAAATTCGATCTAGTGAACATTTGATCAAAACTTGAGTTTGTCTCTCAAAGTTTCCCTCAGCCATTGGAACAAGATTTGATTTCATTTATTTTTGTAAGTTATGATTTATTTTTTATAAATATACAATTAAATAAAAATGTACTTAATATGAAAATCATGACTAATATAAACCTATGTTTCTTTTAGGGAGAAACACTAATAAGGTTCTAAATATTCCCAGTGTAGCCTCATTTATAATCTTGAAAATCCTTAGACAATTTCTCATTGTTTTTGCTATTGATAAATGCTTGCCTGGGTTTAAAATAAATGTGCAGATCCTCAGTAAGGTATTTGGATTAAAAGATAAGTTATAGAAAAGTTATCATGGTGCCTAAGAAAATGGTATGAAAATAACAGGTGCTTAGTTAAGTGAATTGTTATTTTTAAAATCTTACCCTTCTCAAAATTAAAAATATTGACAACAAGCTATACAACAGATGGAAATAATTAATCAGAGAAAATCACAGCAGCAATAAAAATGAAGGTATAAATACAAGGTTAAGCTAAGTGTAAAATTAAATTCAGAATGTACACTGTAAGATCCTGGGTGAATGGTGCCAATATTTACCTCTGAACTGTTTGGCAACCAAAAAAGAGAAAAACAATCAAGGCACAGAGTTCATGCATCTGTCAGATTAGACAAATCAGTTGTTCAAAGGACGAAATCTCTTATTAATCGGTGAGATTGATTTTTACCCACAGGTTATTCTTAAGTTGACATAGAGTACTGTTATGAATGATGTTCTCAACAGTAACTGTATAAAACATTTCTCAGTGTGAGGGGATGGTATAATAATATGTGACTTAGTAAAACAGTTTTTAATTTTTCCTTGAGGAAATAAGGTGCAGAGAAGAAGTTGGCATGTATATATGAAAGTTGTTCAGTCATGTCTGACTCTTTGTGACCCCATGAACTGTAGCCTGCCAGGCTCCTTTGTCTATGGAATTCTCCAGGCAAGAATACTGGAGTGGGTAGCCATTCCCCGCTCCAGGGGATCTTCCTAACCCAGGGATAGCACCCAGGTGTCCAGCATTGGAAGTTCTTCACCATCTGAGCGTCAGAGAAGCACCCCCCCACACACAAATATTCATGCATGTGTGTGTGTGTGTGTGTTTATACTTCTGTAGCGGTATGGTTCAGCCTGAGGATAAGTTGTTTTGAATGTTAGAGGAGTAGATGGTTTACTTTTTTTTCATGCAATTTTCTAGAAATACTTCCCTTGACCAAAATTTTGGTAAGTCCTGAGTGTCAGTGCATTTGAGTTTATACTTTCTGACAAGCACTTGGACTGAAAATAATTTTTCATACTTAACCATGGTTTCAGTGTTTTGCTGCTCTTTGAATAATGTTGACATTCTCTCATGAAATTTGAAATAGGCAAAAACCTTACTTTACCAGGCTGAGAAGAGACCCAAGGGCAGCGACATGATTTTCCTTGGAAAGGAAAACAGAATCCACACCACTTCATGAACAAATGGCTACCTTGGTCTCTCAAATTGACTTCACAGGTCAAGGCCATTCTAATTTTGATCTGCTATGAAGAAGAACCAGCAGAGTTACCATGGAATGTTTAAATTTTTATAGAAAATTTCTCAGTTGAATTATTCAAGACAGAATAGTTTTTAAAATGTACCTATTAGTAGCTGAATTGGGCTAACTTGCTGTATAGAATTAGTAGCTGAATTGGGCTAACTTGCTGTATAGAGTTACTGTCAGTACTGGGAGTGATTACCTTGGTTCTTCAGCTCTGGAGAAGTTGCTAACCTGCCTTTCTTGCTAATAGATATTACAAACCACACATAATGACTATGAAAGTCATGCTTAGAGTAAAATAGTTTGGGATGGAAACTTGACTATTTCAAAGTGTGAAAATTTCCACTAAAAGAAACATTTGTATCCCCTCTGATACAGCAAACGTACCAGGCAAACTCCGTTTAAAGATAGATCTGATCAAGGAACAGTTTTAAAATGTGCTTTCTTCTTGGACTCAGGTAATAACAAAGTCAGGTTTAGGACAAATATTTAGGATCAGCCTCAGTCTTGCTGTCTGAGAAACATTCATAGTAATAAGCCAGCTAAACAGTCAATCGACTACCACACTAGTCTTGATTTCTCTCTTCAATGATCTCTAAATATGTGATAAATGATAAATCCTACTACTATTATTTTTAATGCCAAATAATGAAGTTGAATCCCTATCTTATGCTATTCACAAAAATTAGCTCAAAATGGGTTAAAGACATAAACATAAGACCTGAAACCATATGCCTTCTAGAAGAAAACATAGGGAAAAGTCTCCTTGACATTATCCCTGGCAATAATTTTTTGAATATGACACCAAGAAAAATACAAGAAGTAAAAGCAAAACAAGTGGGGCTATTGAGAACAAGAGCTTTTGAAAAGCAAGAACTTCAGCAAAATGAAAAAGAAACTTGTGGAATGGGAGAAAATATTCTCAAAACATATCTCAGATAAGGGATAATATCCAAAATATGTAAAAATTAATAGTAATGAAATTGAATCAATAATGAAGAAACTTCCATGATGATCAGGACCAGATAGCTTCACAAGATAGTTTTACCAAACATTTAAAGAAGAATTAATACCTATCCTTCTCAAACTCTTCCAAGAAATTAAAAGGAAGGAGTACTTCAAATTCATTCTATGAGACAGGCAGCAGTTTTCTGATAACAAAACCAGACAAAAATATCACAAGAAAGAAAATAATAGGCTGATATCCTGATGAACATAGATGCAAAAATAGTAAAAAAAAAAAAAAAATTAGCTTACAGAATTTAGCAATAGAATAAAGGGATCATGCATCATAATCAAGTGGGTTTATCCCAGAGATGCAAAGATAGTTCAGCATCTGTAAATCAATCAATGTGATACACCACATTAATAAGACAAAAGGCAAAAATCATTTAATCATCTCAGAATACAGATAAATCATCTCAGATACAGAAAAAGCATTTAATAAACATCCATTTGTGATTTAAAAAAAAGCTCCCAACACAACTGGTATAAAGGGAACCTAGCTCAGCATAATAAAGGTTCTTTACTTACTGGTGGCTCAGACAGTAAAGAATCTGCCTGCAATGTGGGAGACCCAGGTTTGATCCCTGGGTTGGGAAGATCCTCTGGAGAAGGAAATGGCAACCCACTCCAGTATTCTTGCCTGTAAAATCCTATGGACACAGGAGCCTGGTAGTCTGCAGTCGATGGGTCACAAAGAGTCGGACACGACTGGGCGACTAACACTTTCACTTTCACATCACAAACTCACAGCTAACATTATACTCAAGATTAAGTTGAAAGTTTTTCCTCTAAGGACAGGAACAAAACAAAGATGCTCACTGTCATCACTTTTATTCAACATAGTACTAGAAATCTTAGCCACAGCAATCAGACAAGAAAAGCAAACCATAAAAGGAAGCCAGATTGGAAAGGAAGAAGTGAAACTATTTACAGACAACATGATACAACTCAACATAAAAATCCTATTAAAAACTGGGAAGGCAACCTCAACAGGCATTTTTCCATTGAAGATATACAGATGGCCAACACACACATGAAAAGATGTTCAACATCACTGATCATCAGGGAAAAGTAAATCAAAACCACAGTTGTGTTGTGAAGACACTACTTCACACCTGTCAGAATGGCTGTCATCAAATAGACAAGAGACAAATGAGTATCAGTGAGGATACAGTGAAAAGGGAACTCCTGTGCACTGTAGGAGTTTAAATTGGTGCAGCCACAATGGAAAATAGCAGGGAAGTTCCTCAAAAAACTAAAAGGAGAACTACCATGTGATCCAACAGCTCCATTCTTGCGTAAACCTTTGAACAAAATGAAAATACTACTACAAAACATATACATGCACTTTGGTGTTCATAACAGAATTATTTACAATAGCCAAGATATGGAAGCAACCCAAGTTGTGTGACAAATGAACAGATGAGGAAAATGTGAATTTGTACATACCCAGTTGCACAAAAAGAATGAACTCTTGTCATTTGTAACAACACAGATAGGCCTGAAGAATATTGTGATGTGTGTTGTATTACACTAGGTGGAATAAGTTGAATAGAGAAAGACAAATATTGAATATATTCACTTAGATATGGAATGTAAAAAAGGCCAAACCAATATAATGAAGCATAAACAGACTCAGAGATGCAGAGAACAAACCACTTGTTGCTAGAGGGGATCAGGGATGAAAGTGTGCGTTAAATAGGTGAAGAGGATTAAGAGGTACAGCCTTCCAGTTATGAGAGAAATCAGTCACAGAGACGTACAGCACAAGGAATACAGTTGAATGATATTATGATAGCTTTGTATGGTAGGAAATTTATAAAAACACTAAATCAGTATGTTGTAGACCTGAAACTAATATAATATTGTAAGCCCTTTATACTTCAAAAAAATTAATTGGTACAACCTAATAACATAAAGCCCCAAAACAGTCTGATTAAAAATGGACCGAGGAACAGAGACATTTTTCCAAAGAAGATACACAAATACCCAACAGATGCATGAAAAGATGCTCAACATCACTAATCATGAGGGAAATGCAAATCAAAACCATAATGAGATATCACCTCACACCTGTCAGAATGGCCATCATCAAAAAGACAAGAGATAACAAGTGCTGGTGAGAATAATGAGAAAAAGAAATCCCCTTGAACATTTGGTGGGGATGTAAATTGGTTCTGCCACTACAGAAAACAGTATGGAGGCTCCTCAAGAAATTAAAAATATAACTACCATATGGCCCAGCAACCCCGCTTCTGGGGATGGATCTAAATAAAATGAAAACAGGATATCCAAAAGATATCTGCACTCCCATGTTTATTCTAGCATAAGTCACAGATACCAAGATATGGAAACAACTTGAGTCTACCAATGAATGAATGGACACAGAACTTGTATAGAATATACATTTAAAATATATTAAATAATATATATAAAATTATACACACACACATACTTGAAAGAAGGAAATCCAAGCACTTGTGACAACATGGATGGACCTTGAGGGCATTATGCTAAGTGAGATAAAGAAAGACAAATACTGTATGATCTCATTTGTATACACAATCTAAAAATGCTGATTTCATAGAAACAGAGAGTGGAGTGTTGGTTACGAGGGGCTTGAGCTGGGATGGAGGCGACTGGGGAGATGTTGGTTAGAGTGTACAAATGAACCTGCAGTTGGATTGATGAATCAATCTGGGGATCTAATGCCCAGTATTGTGACTGTCATTAATAATACTGCATTATATACTTGATAGTTGCTAGCAGACCAGGTTGTAAGTGTTCTCACCAGAGGAAAGGAAGGATAATTGTGTGATATGGTGGAGGTGTGAACTAGCACTATGGCGGTAATGGTGTCGCAATACATAAGTTTATCAAATCAACAGGCTGTACATATAAACTTGCACAGTGTTATATATCAATTTATTCTCAATATTAAAAAAGATATAAAACATATTTATCTACATTGTCCTTGGAGAAGGAAATGGCAACCCACTCCAGTATTCTTGTCTGGGAAATCCCATGGACAGAGGAGTTTGGTGGGCTACAGTGCGTGGGGTTGCAAAAGGGTCAGACATGACTTAGTGACTAAAACAACAAATCTATTCTGTCCTATCTTTAGGTGACAACTCTATTGGCTTATACTTATTGATACTAATTAGCATAGTAAGGACTGACACTAGAGAAAAGCTAAGATTTTTTTCCCCACTTTCCTAGTCCTTTCCCAGGGGTCCAAGCTTTAGTCCAGGCTCTTTTAACCACAGCTGGGTCTGTAGCCAAGAAAATTTTAACCTAGTAAAAATTTAGGAACATTGAAGTAGAAATGTTGGTTGGAAGTAGTTTTATTCTCCTTTCTTACATTCCAGGGAAGCTACTACATGATACTAAGAAGAATGATTTAGCTGGAGGAGCAACTGAAACTTCTATTATGAGGACACCACATTCCTGTCATAAGCCAGTTGACCTGAGTTGGCCTCATCTACTTCACCTGTGGGCCCTTCACTCCTTCTGATCCTGCATTCAATGTTCTTTCTTCAGATGTGAGGCTGGGCTAATAGCCATGCTCTGCACCTGCCCAGCTAACAGTCTGCCTTGACTTTATTTGACTGTGTACCCCCTTAAAGTTGGACTTCCCTTGAATGGGACTATACAATGTAATGGAGTTATTGCATGGTGCTTCAGACGTGGGGAGGGATCTACATAGATGAGGATGTGTGTTTACCAAAATACAGTCCACAAAGAAGTGGTGGTGGGGGAAATAGGAATCTTACATGCAGATTTTAGTCATTATTGGTAGATAATTAATCCTTGAAAAACAAGGTGTCTGAAGTATTTTATACATTATTCACATTTAGTTGCCATCAACACAGGTCTTTCTGAAACACATCCACACTTGCTTATTGATTTACATGTTCTTTGAAAAAAATTATTGGTGTATAGTTGATTTACTATGTTGCATTACTTTCAAGTGTACAGAATGATTCAGTTATACATGTATCTACTCTTTTTCAGGTTATTTTCTCATATAGGTTATTATAGAATGCTGAATAGAGTTCCCTGTGCTATACAATAGGTCCTTATTGGATATCTGAAGTTTTTAGATAATGAAAACTAAGGATAAACTAGTCAAAAAGCAAATGGCACACTGGAGTTGAGTATCTCCTCATGGTCTTTCTTTCTGTCACTGCACATTGGTGTGAAATCCATCCCATTGCCTTATACCCAGGGCCAGAAATGAATGTTTCTGGGCCTGAAGGTTTCCATGACCCAGAGGAGGTTGGACCTTGTTAACCCCTGGGGGGAGAGTTGGAAGTTGGGAAAGACAGGAGAAGTGTGGACTTTAGAAAGAAGGCAGGGATACAGAATGAGAGGCATCGTGTAGAAGGTCTTGCACGGCTGAAGCCGTGTCCAGCTAGACAGGGCAGTTCTGTGAGCTGAGATGCCAAGCTCTTCTCCAGGCACTGGTGCTGGTCAGAGCACCAGGGCCCAGAGCCTGGCCTTCACTGTCCAGAGTTTTCTCTGTTTGGGATGTTATTACATGCAGAATACCCAGCAAGGGAAACCAGTTCATTCTGTGGGGCTGTGCCCCTCCTCCCAAATAAAACGCTCACTAACTCACCTTTGAGAGAAAGGGCCTAAAGCCCAGGATACCAAGAGATGGAGAGAGGGCAGGGACCACCACCGGCCTGCTGTCTACACTTTCTGGTCTACAGTTGTCATTAAAAGACTGCACCCCTCACTGCTGATTTATGAAAATCAGTTTAACTTTTTCAGACAGTCTTCAGATTAGAGCCTCTTTGCATTAATGGAACTCACACTCATCAGGCATCTCGTGCTTCCCATCTTTTTACTGGCTGTGCCATCTGTCACTGTAATACCTGTGTCATCGAGTTTTGAATCATAATACTTACACCTCATCAGCTTCCAAATGGTTCTGTGATCTTCGTCAGCGATCAAGGCAGTGCAATGAGACATGACCAGGCATTCCCAAGTCATTTTTTAGGAAGGACCCAGAAGGAGAAAGTTGGAGCCTGGGGGCATTTGAATCATTCTACCTTGAGTCCTGCTTGTGAAGTCTTTGGAGTTCCTGGTGTGTGTGTTTGTATTTTTATTTTGTACTTTAACTTTTTAAATTTACTGGTTTTACTGCAGGGCATGTGGGATTGTCATCCCCATCCATGTATTGAATCTGTGCCCACTTCACTGGAAGCGTGGCGTCTTAACCATTGGACCAGCAGGGAAGTCCCATATGTTTGTGTGTGTGTGTTTTAATATCCGGAAGCAAAAGTTTATATATCTGACTTACTCTGTGTGCCAAGTTGCTTCACTTGTGTCTGACTCTATGCAACCCTGTGAACTGTAGCCCACCAGGCTCCTCTGTTCATGGGATTTTCCCAAGTGAGAGTGCATGGAGTAGGCTTCCATGTCTTCCTCCAGAAGACCTTCCCAACCCAGGGATCTCTTATGTGTCCTGCAGTGACAGATAGGTTCTTTGCCACTAGTACTACCTGGGAGTGTGACAGCAGATAGAAATGCACTGTATAAAACCCTAATACAGGTGTACACGTGTAAACCAACACAATATTGTAAAGTAATTAACCTGCAATTAAAATAAATACATTTATATTAAAAAAAATAAACCCTAGTACATAAACCACACATCCAGTGGAGTGTCTATCTGGGGGACAAACAAGAGAAAGGATAGAATGTGTGATACAGTGCGGGTAGAGGTGTTCTCTGTGTGTGTGTGTGTGTGTGTGTATTTGTGCATGAGTGAGGGTGAGGGGCTTGGGAGGTAGTTTACTTTGAATGGCAGAAAGCTTCAGAGGTGTGGATATGAGGAAAGTCACCATCATTGATCATTTAGAATCTGCTGTCTTAGATATTAGGACAATTATTGTGCATCCATTGTCTTATTTAACCCTTAAAAGCATTCATGAAATTAAGCAAGAGTCGGTTTAGTACCAGGATTCCTACTGTCCTTGTTTTGTTTTGTTTGTTTGTTTACAGATGAGGACATAAACTTTTTTTCTTTTTCAGACAAAGAGATTTGTCTCAAGGTCATGCCTGTGACCTTGGAGAACTGAAGCTATGACAGATTCTAGACTGTATGCTATTTCCATAACAAATGGAGGGTATGTGTACCAAGATTTTTCAGCTAATCTCTTTGAACTCCGTATTCCCCAGAACAATTTTGGGATGGCTCCAATTCTCAGAAGCTATTATCTCAATTTACCCAGCAACTCTTTTCCAGTCTTATTTCCTATCATTTGAAACATATTCATTCTATCTTTACCATTGCAGCAGTCTGCAATGTATCATTTCCTGCTGTAATGGAAGGTGGGCTAGGAATTACCTGTAATTTGTTTCTCCATCCAGGCACGTCAAAGTAAGTTACGATGAGAGTGGAGCCGCAACCTTGATCACCTACCATTTTATAGCTGATGTGATTGTTTTGATGAAGCCTATAACAGTTTTAAAGCTGTGGTTGTGATGATCCAATTCTTGTCTCAGCAGAACAATATTGCAAGAGTTGAGTCCATTCTGGTTGCAGAGAATGGCAGTGTAGCTTGCTGGTGATGGGGTCAGAGAGAAAATTGCGCAAAACCCGCTCTTGTCCCCCTTCCCCCAAGACAGATCACATTGCAACCTTTGACCAACATTCTGCTGCCTCCATGAATTATGCAGTTTTCTTCTTGGCAGAGGGGAAAAGAGTTGTAAGCAAGTCATTTTCTGATAACTAGATATTTAAGATGACATTCTCTCCAGACTGTTACGTACAAAGAGAAGACGTGGGTGAGGGCTTTTAGTGGAGCCGTCCTCCCCTTGGGGAGGTCCTGGAGCTCCTATTTCCCCTTGGCCTCTTCCTTTGAAGGAAAAGGCATCTGAGTAGGCACAAAATAGCATTAGCATCCTAGTCATGGTCCTTGATATCTACTTTTATTTGAACAAATATTTCTAGAATGTTCATTCTTTGTCATACTTTCGGTGGAGTCCATCGAGAAGACAAGATGAGGCCCCATGCCCAACAGCGTTTAGGGATGCTGACCCTTAAGAACGTAAAGACCTGTTGGCAGGTGATGCAATAAAGGTACAGAAATGGGGGTGATGAGAATCTTAGTAGGAGAGGCGATCAGGAAAGACAATCAAGAAGGGATACTGTTTGAGTTGCTTCATCATCACTGAGTGCTGGATTCTACCAGGCCAGATAAGGATAAGGAAGAGACAGCATAAAAGCCACAGGGAACTCTGCTCAATATTCTGTAATAACCTCAAAGGGAAAAAGAATATGAAAAAGAATACATACATGTATTTGTATAACTGAATCACTTTGCTGTACACCAAGACTCACACAACATTGTGAATCAAGTATACCCCAATATAAAATGAAAATTGAAAAGCCAGCATGGAAATCAGTACAGAAGTATGTTATGTGCTGGTGGCAGGTGTTTAGGCAGGGGGTGAGTGGGAGTGAGGCCTGGCCTGTTGAAGCTGGAGCAGCACCATGAAAGGCTTGGAGAGCCTCGGTGAAGAGACAGAGAGGTTCTCACAGGTCACTGGCGCACAAAGAGCCCGGAAAGGAATGTCAGAGAAGGGCTCTGCCTGGAGGGTCCCCATGGTGACTGGGGCATGAAAGCCCTCCTGAGGAAGGCAGCTGCTCCCAGGGGTGGCTGTTCTAGTGCCTGAGCACTGGATCACCAGGAATCTCAATTTTCTAGAAGAAGCCTGAAATCTCTAACCTGTGAACTCTCATGGTACTTAAACGCTGGCAACTAGAAAAAATAAAAATCATTTTGGAAACACCTGGGGGTCATAAGGGCTTCCCTGATGGCTCAGTTAGTACAGAATCCGCCTGCATGCAGGAGACCCTGGTTTGATTTCTCGGTCGGGAAGATCCACTGGAGAAGCGATAGGCTACCCACTCCAATATACTTGTGTTTCCCTGGTGGCTCAGCTGGTAAAGAATGAAAGCCAGCTTTCAGGTGAGTATCTGTTTACAGGTCACGGCTCTACAGAGGAGACAGATGGGAACTCACAGTATTTATACTCAAGGAGCCAGTTCTGTCCTGGGGAAGGTGACCCTTGAAGGGAGGAGATGAAGTGGGGCAGCTGGAGTCTGAGGGGTGATGAGACTGCACCCCCTGCACTTTAGGGGGTCGGTGTGGGGTCTGGGGGAGTGGAGACGAGACCATGGAACTCCTGGGGAGCCCTGCATGTGGGGAGTGTGTGTGGCCCTCAGTGACACCCAGGAGGTTCTGTGGCTGTTAGCTGCGTTGAGGGGGCAGTAGAAGGAGCTGCTGTCACGTGCCTGCTGGGTAGCAATTTTGCTTTTTGCTGATTCGACATATGCTTTTCACCATGTATTTTATTCCTGCACCTTCTCTGTATTTCTAGAAGAAATTATTTGGAGTCAAAAGAATAGATTTCTTTTTCTTAAACCAAATAAATTACCCTTTTCCCTTCCCGTTTACACTCCAAGATGAACCGTGAGCATTAGCTGCTGGGTTTCAGACTCATTCCCTGTACAGCATTAAACACATTGATGTGGTGGAAGCAATGAGCTGAAAGTATTTTAATCCTTGATGGATAGTAGGAGAGGAGGAATTTATGAGTCCAATTCTTTTCAGGTTTGAAGATAATGATTTTTGCCTTTCCTGCCTCTGCTTTTTTCTCTTGTATTTTACATTTTGCGACAGTGAGTCAGACACACTATTATTCCATTCAGCAGCCTTGGCGTCAGCAGCAGATTTACATGAACTAAGAAAGGGATGCTTCTATATTACTTTCTTCCATTCAATGTGGTATTTTATTGTAGTGCAGATTTCAGGTGGTCTCTCCATTAGAACTTCCAGTGCTGTGGGAGGGTCTTCTATATCGCCTATTGATTTGCTTAAAGGATCGCTGGAGTTAGAAGGGAGCCTGATTTTTTTTTAGATGCCAAGTGTGACTCAGAGAGGTGAATGGATTAATTTAACACTGCTCACTGCACTTATGGAAAAGCTGAATCTACATGAGAATGCCAAGTAACATGTAGAACTTACTGATGAAATCCCTCCCAAATGTTTTGTTTGCAGAATGTTTTCCATCCAGATTTAGTGACAAAGGCTAGGACCTGGGACCCTTTGTTGCGGTGCTGCAGTGCCTGCACCTGGACTCACCACTTCTCCAGCAACAGAATACAAAGAAACTATACTGGACTAAAAAATAATTGTGTGCATGTATAGTTAGGACAGATTCTGGCCAAAAACATACAAAAGACCAAAAACCCAACTCCCACTTCTGAAGAGCCCAGAGCAAAAACTGGGCGTCAGAAGCAAAAGAGGGTATTGTGCATGCCCCCTGCACTCAGCACACCTGAGGGGCTGGCCGACCCCCTAAGGCACCCCTGTGACCCAACCGCTGAACACTGCCCTACCCTCCCCCCTATAAAGAACAGGCTCCCTGCCTCTCCACTTCAGGGAGCAAGCAAGCAAACCTGTGACTTGTTTCTGCTCCCTGCTGCTGTGCCAGGGACCCCAGTAAAGCCTTGCCCGAATTTCTTGTCTGGCCTCGAGCCAACGTCTGTTGACTGCGAAAGGCCAAGAACCCTGCTTGGTATCACTAGGACCCCTGCTTGTGCCTGCCATTGTCAAAAGTGGAGCTTATTATTCCTTTCCTATTGTTCTGTACTCACACTTTTGCCAGGTAAACTGATAATTCTCCTTAGATTGACAACGTCACTTTATTCTAATAGAGGGGTGAAGGTGACTTGCAGCAGTAGGAGCAAGTGGAAGTCTCAGTCGGCTTCCCACGACCCTGAGGACCGCCGAGCAGTGGAGGGTGCCATCCCGTTGCAGCGTCTGCGAAGCGCTCTACCAGGAACCCCCGGATACGGAGTCTCTCCCGTCTGTCCCAGCGCTACCGTCCTCGTTCCTCCGCAGGAAACAGGCAGCTGTTCGGGGGCTGTGTGCTCAGGTGGGAGCAGCGGCTGCACCGCCCGGGAAGACTGTCGGGCGGGGGACGGTTTGGGTGCTTCCACTGCTGGACAGTGGCAGGCAGACAGAGGACCAGAAACAGAGTCTGTTTCTTCTCTTTAATGCGACTGGATGTTCCCTTAATGTTCTTTCATTTAATTTTTTTTTTTTTTTTTAATGGCAACAGTATTTTTTTTTTTTTTTGGAATCAGGTAATACATGTACATGGTAAAAAACTCAAATAGCATAAATTATTCTTTAGTATTTCTTAAATCATGGCATGAGCCCCAGAAAGGAGGAATAAAAGGGAAATTTTACTTCCAGTTCTGATAACTCACTGGCTAATTATGATACCTCTGTGTCTTGGTCTTTTCACCTGGAACTTGGAAATAGGCATCTTTGTTTAATAACTTTAGGGTGTGACACCTTCCAAACTCGTGTGTGAAAATGCTTTAAGGGCAAAGAGACAAAAGGGTTCTGTTATAGTTTCGTCTTGTCACATTTGAGACCCCGGCCACCATCTACTGTGTGCTGTGTCAGCTGTGTGAGGACGAAGAACTCTAATTTATTAACTCAATTCTCAAAATAGTTCTTCCAGGTAAGTACTATTTTTATTTCAACTTTACAGTGAGCAAATGGAGGCACATAGAAGCTCAATAACTTGCTAAAGTTCACATAGACAGTGATAAGTTATTAAAAAAAACTAGTCTCTGTTTCTCCCTTTCTCACTAACTCTCTTTCTCTACATATATATACGTTGTTGTTTAGTCGGTAAGTCATGTCCAACTCTTTTATGACCCCATGGACTGTAACCCGCCAGGCTCCTCTGTTCATGGGATTTTCCAGGCAAGAATACTGGAATGGGTTGCCATTTCCTTCTTCAAGGGATCTTCCAGACCCAGAGATCAAACTCACGTCTCCTGCTTTGGCAGGCGGATTCTTTACCACCGAGCCACCGGGGAAGCCCATATATATAGATCGCTATTTATAAACGTATCTGTCTGTTTGATGATTGAACCACCTGCCCTTTTACCCCACTGTTTCATGCTGAACATTGTGTTTGTCATCAAGTGTTCTTTTAAAATACTTTCTAGTGATTTCACGATATATGTCTGCAGAGGAGTTCCTTAACCAATTCTTACCTGCTTGACCTTTGTTTCTATTTTTTGGTCATTATGTCTAAGGCAAATTTCCTGGTTCACAAATCTTTGTGGCCATTTCTGATTATTTCCGTGGCTGGGGATGGAGGGGGGATCTCCAGAGATGGGATTGCTATGTCAAAGACTATAGGCATTTTTAAGGCTTTTGATATATACCACCAACACCTCCTCAGGAAAGGTCACGCCAATGTACTCTTCCTCAGCACTCTGTATTCTATTTTCATGAAGATGACAGAGCAATTATACACGGCTAGATTAGGAAGGACCTTAACGGTAGCCACGTGCACTGCCTGTGCATTTGCTCATCCCCACACTGACAAGGAAAGAGGAGGTGGATGGTTTGTCCAAGGGCACAGGCAAACTGATGGTTGGACACAAGTGGTACTGGTTAGTGGTAAGCAACAGACGGGGCAGGAAATGGCCTACGTGGGTGTGGAAACACGATCTGTCACTTTGTAGTCTCAGTACAGAATGTCCCTCTTCATTTTCTGGTTGCTTTGTTCGGGTGACGGGGCAGGAAATGGCCTACGTGGGTGTGGAAACACGATCTTCCACTTTGTAGTCTCAGTACAGAATGTCCCTCTTCATTTTCTGGTTGCTTTGTTCGGGTGACCTCAGAAGCTAGCCTATATTGTTAGAGCTCGGTCAGTCTTGTGCCAAGCAGATTTCAAGTGGCCCTGTGACACCAGGGAGGGGCATGGGGAGAGTCCAGCCACACCTGCAAAGCCTCCACAATAGTTTTGAGGTTTCATGTCTATAGGGCAAGCAGCAGCTGTTTAAAAATGATGATTTATTGCACAACCTAATAGAAACATGAATACAAATGAAAATTAAATTTAAAAACACCAGCAATTCTGTCATGACAAGTAAAATTGTTTTTTCATATTCAATTTTTTATTGAATAATTTACAGTGTTGTTAATTTACAAAGTTGTGTTAGTTTCTGGTGTATAGCAAAATAATTCAGTTATAGATTCGTATTCTTTTACATATTGTTTTCCATTTTTTCATATTCTTCATATAAAGTACACTTTTATGTAGTCTTAATTATGTCACAGATACATTGTGTACTACTTTTTCACTTCTCAAGTCATATTTTTAAAAAAGCCTTTTGCTAACTCTACCTGCAAAATTGTATTAAAAAAAATTATCGGCATTTAGGTGCCTCACAGTTTTGTGATAGTTTCTTCTGTACAGCAAAGTAAATCTACTAAATGTGTGCATATATCCCCTCTTTTGATTGCCTTCCCATGTAGGTTACCAGAGAGCATTACTCAGCCATAAAAAGGAACAAAATTGTACCATTTTCAGAGATGTAGATGGACCTTGAGACTGTCGTACAGAGTGACATAAGTCAGAAATAGAAAAACAAATACCATATATTAATGCATATAGATGCAATCTAGAAAAATGGTACAGATCAGATCAGATCAGATTAGTCACTCAGTCGTGTCTGACTCTTCGAGACCCCATGAATCACAGCACACCAAGCCTCCCTGTCCATCAACAACTCCCGGAGTTCACTCGGACTCACGTCCATCGAGTCAGTGATGCCATCCAGCCATCTCATCCTCTGTCGTCCCCTTCTCCTCCTGCCCCCAGTCCCTCCCAGCATCAGAGTCTTTTCCAATGAGTCAACTCTTCGCATGAGGTGGCCAAAGTACTGGAGTTTCAGCTTTAGCATCATTCCTTCCAAAGAAATCCCAGGGCTGATCTCCTTCAGAATGGACTGGTTGGATCTCCTTGCAGTCCAAGGGACTCTCAAGAGTCTTCTCCAACACCACAGTTCAAAAGCATCAATTCTTCGGTGCTCAGCCTTCTTCACAGTCCAACTCTCACATCCATTCATGACTACAGGAAAAACCATAGCCTTGACTAGACGAACCTATGTTGGCAAAGTAATGTCTCTGCTTTTGAATATGCTATCTAGGTTTGTCATAACTTTCCTTCCAAGGAGTAAGCATCTTTTAATTTCATGGCTGCAGTCATCATCTGCAGTAATTTTGGAGCCCAGAAAAATAAAGTCTGACACTGCTTGCACTGTTTCCCCATCTATTTCCCATGAAGTGATGGGACCGGATGCCATGATCTTCGTTTTCTGAATGTTGAGCTTTAAGCCAACTTTTTCACTCTCCACTTGATGGACCTATTTGCAAGGCAGAAATAGAGTCACAGACATAGATTATAAACATGTGGACACCAAAAGGGAAAAGGTGGGGGATGAATCGGAAGCTTAAGATTGACAAAATTGCATTTTTAATAGCTTCCCAGTCAAGTATCTTAACATTTTTCATTAAGCATTCCCTCCTTATTGGCTGTTTAGTCTATTTCCCAATTTTTAGTATCATTAAATACTGTAGCCAAGGTATCTAGATTATGTATATGTATTTTCCCTTTTAGTTGACATCATTTGTAAGTCCTCAGAAAAAGATTACATGCATGCGGGCTCAGTCGCTCAGTTGTGTCCGACTCTTTGTGACATGTGGATTGTAACCTACCAGACTCCTCTGTCCATGGGATTTTCCAGACAAGAATACTGGAGTGGGTTGCCATTTCCTACTCTGGGTATCTTCCTGGCCCAGGGATCAAACCCACATTTGTTGTTCTCCAGCTTTGGCAAATGGTTCTTTACCACTGTGCCACCAGGGGGATGCCAGAAAGAGACTGAGTTCAGTAGAGTTGCTCAGTCATGTCTGACTCTTTGTGACCCCATGGACTGCAGCACACCAGGCTTCCTTGTCCATTGCCAACTTTCAGAGGTTGCTCAAACTCATGTCCATTGAGCCGGTGATGCCATCCAACCATCTCATCCTCTGTCGTCCCCTTCTTCTCTTGCCTTCAACCTTTTCCAGCATCAGAAGGAGGTTAACTAACCTTAAAAAACTTGAATATATTTATGGGTTTTAATAAATACTGCAAAGTGCTTTCCAGAATGATTAGATAGCTAAGATTATGTCAATAAACATTACAGAGAAATTTTAGATGCAATGATTTGTTTAAAATTTTTAAGTTGCCCAAGCTAACTCCAGCTTCTGTTTTAGGAGCCAAGGCTGTCAGCCTCATAGGTTTGCTCATAAGCATACTTGGTCAGGTGACTGTCACTGTTATCCAGTTTGGGAGATGATGCTACAAGATGAATGATTGTTAACAAATTCCATTCCCAAACTGATCAGTCTCTTAGCTGACCTGAGAATGTTTTGGCTTAGACTTTTACTGTCAAGGACTCCCTGATTTGTAAGTGTTGAAGGCAGACCTGCTCAATTTATACACTTCTTTGTCCACATATTTTATTTTCTTCAGTTCAGTTAAGTTGCTCACTCATGTCCGACTCTTTGCTACCCCAAGGACTGCAGCACACCAGGCACCAACTTCTTCACTCCCTTCTTTGATTTTCATCAAGAGGCTTAGTTCTTCTTCACTTTCTGGCATAAGTGTGGTGTCATCTGCATATCCGAGGTTATTGATATTTCTCCTGGCAATCTTGATTCCAGCTTCTGCTTTATCCAGCCCGGCATTTTGCATGATGTACTCTGCATATAAGTTAAAGAAACAGGGTGACAATATACAGCCTTGATATACTCCTTTCCTGTTTTGGAATCAGTCTGTTGGTCCATGTCCAGTTCTAACTGTTGCTTCTTGACCTGCACACAGGTTTCTCAGGAGGAAGGTCAGGAGGTCTGGTATTCCCATCTCTTTTGGAATTTTCCGTAGTTTGTTTTGATCCACAGTCAAAGGCCTTTGTGTAGTCAATAATGCAGAAGGAGATGTTTTTTCTGGAACTCTCTTTCTTTTCCAATGATCCAACGGATGTTGACCATTTGATCTCTGGTTCCTCTGCCTTTTCTAAATACAGCTTGAACATCTGGAAGTTCACGGTTCATGTTTTGTTGAAGCCTGGCTTGGAGAATTTTGTGCATTATTTTGCTAGCATGTGAGATGAGTGCAGTTGTGTGGTAGTTTGAGCATTCTTTGGTATTGCCTTTCTTTGGGATTGGAATGAAAACTGACCTTTTCCAGTATTGTGGTCACTGCTGAGTTTTCCAAATTTGCTGGCATATTGACTGCAGCACTTTCACAGCATAATGTTTTAGGATTTGAAATACTTCAACTGGAATTCCACCACCCCCTCTTGCTTTGTTTGTAGTGATGCTTCTTAAGGCCCACATGACTTCAAATTCCAGGATGTCTAGCTCTAGGTGAGTCATCAAGCCATCTTGATTATCTGGGTCGTGAAGACCTGTACACCTCCTCTTGCCACCTCTTCTTAATATCTTCTGCTTCTGTTAGGTCCATAACATTTCTGTCCTTTATTGAGCCCATCTTTGCATGAAATGTTCCCTTCGGTTCAGTTCAGTCGCTCAGTCATGTTCGACTGTTTGTGACCCCGTGAATCCCAGCATGCCAGGCCTCCCTGTCCATCACCAACTCCCGGAGTTTGCTCAAACTCATGTCCATCAAGTCAGTGATGCCATACAGCCATCTCATCCTCTGTCATACCCTTCTCCTCCTGCCCCCAATCCCTCCCAGCATCAGGGTCTTTTCCAATGATTCAACTCTTCGCATGAGGTGGCCAAAGTATTGGAGTTTCAGCCTCAGCATCAGTTCTTCCAAGGAGACCCAGGACTGGTCTCCTTTAGGATGGACTGGTTGGATCTCCTTGCAGTCCAAGGGACTCACAAGAGTCTTCTCCAATACCACAGTTCAAAAGCATCAATTCTTTGGCACTCAGCTTTCTTCACAGTCCAACTCTCACATCCATACATGACCACTGGAAAAACCATAGCTTTGACTAGATGGACCTTTGTTGGCAAAGTAATGTCTCTGCTTTTGAATATGCTATCTAGGTTGGTCATAACTTTCCTTCCAAGAAGTAAGCATCTTTTAATTTCAGGGCTGCAGTCACCATCTGCAGTGATTTTGGAGCCCCCCAAAATAAAGTCTGACACTGTTTCCACTGTTTCTCCATCTATTTCCCATGAAGTGATGGGATCAGATGCCATGGTCTTAATTTTCTAAATGTTGAGCTTTAAGCCAACTTTTTCACTCTCCTTCTTCACCTTCATCAAGAGGCTTTTTAGTTCCTCTTCACTTTCTGCCATAAGGGTGGTGTCATCTGCATATCTTATCAGATCAGATCAGATCAGATCAGTCGCTCAGTCGTGTCCGACTCTTTGTGACCCCATGAATCGCAGCACACCAGGCATCCCTGTCCATCACCAACTCCCAGAGTTCACTCAGAATCACATCCATCGAGTCAGTGATGCCATCCAGCCATCTCATCCTCTGTCGTCCTCTTCTCCTCTTGCCCCCAATCCCTCCCAGCATCAGAGTCTTTTCCAATGAGTCAACTCTTCGCATGAGGTGGCTAAAGTACTGGAGGTTCAGCTTTAGCATCATTCCTTCCAAAGAAATCCCAGGGCTGATCTCCTTCAGAATGGACTGGTTGGATCTCCTTGCAGTCCAAGGGACTCTCAAGAGTCTTCTTCAACACCACATTTCAAAAGCATCAATTCTTCAGCACTCAAGCTTCTTCACAGTCCAACTCTCACATCCATATGTGACCGTAGGAAAAACCATAGCCTAGACTAGACGAACCTTTGTTGGCAAAGTAATGTCTCTGCTTTTGAATATGCTATCTAGGTTGGTCATAACTTTCCCTCCAAGGAGTAAGCTCTGAAGTTATTGATATTTCTCCTGGCAATCTTGATTCCAGCTTGTGCTTCTTCCAGCCCAGCATTTCTCATGATGTACTCTGAATAGAAGTTAAATAAGCAGGTGACAATATACACCCTTGATGTACTCCTTTTCCTATTTGGAACCAGTCTGTTTTTCCATGTCCATATATGGAACCTGCATATAGGTTTCTCAAGAGGCAGGTCAGGTGGTCTCCCCTTAGTATCTCTAAGTTTCTTGAAGAGATCTCTAGTCTTTCCCATTCTATTCTTTTTTCTTGGGCTCCAAAGTCACTGCAGATTGTGACTGCAGCCATAAAATTAAAAGATACTTGTGCCTTGGAAGAGAAACTATGACAAACCTAACCAGAATGTTAAAAAGCAGAGACATCACTTTGCTGACAAAGATTTGTATTGTCAAAGCTGTGGCATTTCTGATAGTCATGTACTACTGTGAGGGTTGGATCACAAAGAAGGTTGAGCACCAAATAACTTATTTTTTTAAATTATGGTAAGGTGAAGACTTTTGAGAGTCCCTTGGACTACAAAGAGATAATACCAGCCAGTCCTAAAGGAAATCCACCCTGAATATTCTTTGGAAGGACTGATGCTGAAGCTGAAGATCCAATACTTCGGCCTTCTGATATAAAGATCCAACTTATTGGGAAAGACCCTGATTCTGGAAAAGATTGAAGGCAAAAGGAGAAGGGGGTGGCAGGGTATGAGATGGTTAGATAGCATCACTGACTCAAGGGACATGAGTTTAAGCAAACTCTGGGAGATAGAGGGGCTCAGAGGGTTAATGGTACAGTTAATGGGGTAACAAAGAATTGGACACAACTCAGTGACTGAACAACAATCATTGTCACTCATTCTCGGCATAAAGTCCCGTTTAGTTGCATTGAAGTTAGTTCAGCGCTTTTTAAGTCCATCTTGAATTCAATAAACAGTCAATGAGTAGCTTTCTGACTAGAGCACCATCCTGAGTAGCTTTCTGACTAGAGCACCATCCTGATTATTTCCTTCATATAACTAATTAATTTTAATCAGACCCTTTCTTTATGATAAAAAAATAAATAAATAACACAATCATTTCTCAAGAATATTTTACCAAACTATCTCATTAAGTAAACACTGTTGACAGAAACTAAGATGTTAGGAGTCTGGGAAGAAAATGAACTGAATTTTCTTACTCATTTTGAGAACTAGGAGGACATCTAATGAAGGTGCTGTACATGTAGAAAGCAGACTTGATACCTTGGAAATCTGTGGTAGGAGAAAATGAGATTTGGAAATCACAGAGAGGCAGTAGGTAAAGTGCTTGTGAGTCTTGAGAAGTCAAGAAAAGATACTGTAGAACACAGGTTGAGAAAGTGAGCTCAGAGTTCAGATGGACATGAGTTAAAATCTTGATTCTCAGTCTTACTCTGTGTCCTTGGGCATGTTATTTAACCTTAAAGCCTCAGTTTCTGCATCTATATAATGGGGGTAATAATACCTGTGTAATTGAGTGGATGTGAGGATCAAATGAGATAATATAATTTGTTAAGATTAATAAACATCAGCTGTTTTTGTAGCACATGTGTTGTTGCATGAGTACACAGAAGGCGAAGCATAAATGGTCAGAGAGGAAAAAAAGAAAACCAATAATATCCAGGAAAACAGGGACTCTTAGGAAGGAAGAAATGAGCTGCAGAGTCAAATAGGAGACAGAAGCCAGTGAAAGTCAAGGTCAGAATAGTTTTTTGTGTTTTATTTTTTTTTTCCAATTTGGGGTTCACTAGCTCTCCTATGACTTCTAAGAGAATGGATTTACTAGAAAAATTAGTAACAAATTACTTTGTAGGGCATTAGACAGCAGTAGGAAATTTCCCTAGGACCCATTGAACTCAAAATAGAGCCGAGGTCTTGCCAAAGATAGGTGACAGTACCAGCTGTGTGAGCATCACTGGGCTGTTGATGGATTTAGGTTTTCCACGTGCCCTCTCACCATGTGTGCACTGAAATCCCGTGACTTTCAGGATTATGAAAGCTGAGATGTGCTACTGCCCTCAGTCTTCCTTGTCTGTGTGTCTGTGTTCAGTCTTGTCTGATTCTTTGTGACTCCGTGGACAACAGCCGGCCAGGCTCCTCTGTCCATGGGATTCTCCAGGCAAGAATACTGGAGTGGGTTGCCATTTCCTCCTCCAGGGGATCTTCCTGACCCAGGGATGGAACCCAGGTCTCCTGTGTTGCAGGCTATTCTTTACCGCTGCGCCACCAGGGAAGCCCAGTCTTCTTGTACCCTGGCTGATATGTCAACCTCTAATTTATATTTTTTGCCTTGAACCACATTTCATCTGTTTATAGGAAAATAGGATGAAATCAGTAGGCATAGATTGAGTTCGGTACATTTACAAAGAGTTGATGGCATTTAGCTGTTAGATGTCTATTACACAGTCTCCTCTCACAGCTAATTCACTTGCAATTAAAGGAAAGAGTGTCGAGTTAAATCCACCCCACTCCTCCATCGTGCGGATGTTAAAAAAGTTATTTGTTAGGAGGAGCTTTCAATCCTGTTTTGCCTTTGGTTTTATTACCTCTCTGGTAGTCACAAAGATGGGTTTCTTTCTACTTTTATGCTGAAAATTATTGCAGGATAGAATGATTCAACTTTAAATGGAAACGAGAGCTAAAAGAAAATTGCAGGTTTTCTTAAGTGACACTGGTCTTTGGCAGGCATGCCATCTTCTGTAATTTCAGAGAATTTGATCCAACCCCAAGGAAATTAGGAAACCAACCAGAATCATTTCCATTTTGGAAACCAGTTGAAATCTCTGTCTCTGTTTCTGTTTTGGTCTCTCTTGTTTTTGTCCTCAGCATCTCATTCTGGGTTCAGAGTATTTCCGACTTGGAGTTCCTGTTTGTTCTGACATGTGACGTGTTCCTGTCTCAGGTGCTCCTGGAGGTGGTTCTTCTCTTGCTGTGCCCACAGAGGACACTGCAGATACTCATACTCAGATGCGTGGTCACTTAGTGCCAGCACAGCGAGGTGGCTTGATCCTGATGGAACATGTGATTAGTATCTCTCCTCATGAAAGGATAGGATGCCATCCACATTTTCTGCCTGAGATCACTGGCATTTTGAGTGGAAGCTGTACTTCCTTTACTGAAGCTGTACTACAGGAAAGGTATCCCGGAGCTCTGAGTGCAACCTTCTCCCTTTTGCTGACAAATGCACACAGCGGCAGGCAGGCTTCTGGCATCTATTGCGCTGACGAAGAGCCACCTTGCTGATTTTCTAATTATAGATAGAACTTTATGATTTTGAAGCTGCTGTCATAACATTGTTTACTTGTGAACCCACAATTCCCTTACCAAAAAGAGTTAAGTTGTCATAGACATGGATGAGTAACTCTTTCGAAGGTTGATTGGAAAGTGATCATAATAATTCATAGAAGGAACCAGGCATGTTTATAGAAGCCACTGTATGTGCCAAGTACCATTTGGTGTTTTGTGGTGGGATCTCTCTTGATCCTCAGTAGAACCAGGAATGTTGGCATTGTTTGAAACTGGTACCAAGAATCACTGTTCACGATTTCTGCAGCTTGACTGGGAGAATAAAGCAGTTATGCTTGCAGTGTATGAGAAATGTATTCCCCTCACAATGCACACAGACATGCCTCTTGCCCAGCTCAGGGAGGTAATCCTTTAAAACAGTTAATGTTATAGGTTGGAACTGGTCGTTCTGGGCTGAGTTCGGCTTGCTGACGTAAGTATTTAGTCCTCATGTTATTAAAAAAATTTTTTTAGGTGGCTTCCAGTATTTAAAAACTTGGAGGTTTTTGATTTTGATGTGCACCTCTTGAAGAAAGTTGGATGATCTATCAGTATGAGGCTTAAGTTCCTCACTAATAACGGGCTGAGTAGCCCTTTAGATGACCTGAATGCCTTCCATGGAGCATTAGTATTGGAAATCCTTATTTAGGTAGACTAAAGCTCTCTTTGTATATCTCCTGCTAATTCAGCTCCTTCCAACTATCACATTATCCCATAGCTCATAGCAAACAGTAGAACCATAAATAAGAGAGGGAAACATACAAATAATTATTATATTTGGGGTTTCATTCAGAATCTTATCTTTATGTCCTTTATATATTACCATATTTGCCAGTCAGCACATTAAATAATTCCTCTCTGGATCAAGATGCTGCTCCTGTTATCATGATTCAAGTGATAATACACTGAGCAATAGTGTCTCAACCAACATTTAGCATCAGGACTTCTGAAATAAAGTGTGTTAAAATCACATTGGTCTTACAAAGCAAATACCTGGCCACATTCATATCCTAAGCATAAATATCTAAACCATATCCTGAGATAAAAAGGGATGTAGGTTGTCACACAGGGTGCAGGCTAAACTTCTAGGGCAGGTTTGAGACAGCTGAGGTAGCTGGTGGGTTTACTGTGGTTAAAATTCAGGTGTCTCAATTTTAGGCCCCCTTAATATCATAGTTACCATAGTTTCCACTGTACAGATTAGGAAGTTTAGGAAGTATATACAATCTGACCTGAAAACTGTGAGCTTGGATTTGAACCCTTACAATGAGTGTTCATACTGTGCCAACAAAGGTCCATCTAGTCAAGGCTATGGTTTTTCCAGTAGTCACATATGGATGTGAGAGTTGGACTATAAAGAAAGTTGAGCACTGAAGAATCGATGCTTTTTAACTGTGGTGTTGGAGAAGACTCTTGAGAGTCCCTTGGACTGCAAGGAGATCCAACCAGTCCATCCTAAAGGAAATCAGTCCTGAGTGTTCATTGGAAGCACTGATGCTGAAGCTGAAACTCCAATACTTTGGCCACCTGATGTGAAGAGCTGACTCATTTGAAAAGCCCCTGATGCTGGGAAAGATTGAAGGCAGGAGGAGAAGGAGACGGCAGAAGATGAGATGGTTGGATGGCATCGGTGACTCAATGGACATGAGTTTAGGTAAACTCCTGGCATTGGTGAGGGACAGGGAGGCCTGGCCTGCTGCAGTCCATGGTGTCGCAAAGAGTCAGGCACGACTGAGAAACTGAACTGAATGTGTGTCACGTGCATATCAATGTCGCGTCTGTGCCTGTGCCTGAGTCTGTTGTGTCTATGACTGTGCCTGTGTCGGTATGTACGACTGTGTCCATGTGTCTGACTGCGTGTCTCTATGCATGTGTGTATGTCCATGACTATGTCCATGTGGCTGTATATGTACATGTCTATGTGTATGAGTGGGCTTCCCTGGTGGGTCAGTGATGAAGAACCTGCCTGCCAATGCAACACAGGTTCGATCCCTGGGTCAGGAAGATGCCCTTGAGAAGGAAATGGCAACCCACTCCAGTATTCTTGCTGAGAAAATTCCATGGTGAGAGGAACCTGGCGGGCTATAGTCCATGGAGTCACAAAGAGTTGGTCACGACTTAGCAACTGAATAATAACAAATGTGTATGTCTATGACTATGTTTATATGTATTATATCTATTCTATAACTATTTCCATGTCTGTATGGATGACTGTGTCCATGTCTGTGACTACGTCTTGTCTGTATCTATGTCTGTGACTGTGTCTATATCTACATATATAATATGTAATGTATCTATTCTCTAATAACAAGATATAGCATAATATATATGTCTGCATGATCCACTTTTATTTATCTATTAAAATCACACTTGTTTGTCAGAGTTAGACTTAAAAGCTGTATTATCACAAGCAGGATTTTCACTGCTTGAAGTATCTGCAGGCCCCCAGTGAGCATAATGTGCCAGGTAGCATGATGCATAATGACAGCTCAGAGGAGGGAACTTGGATAGGATGCCAGAAATGAGCCTGCAAATGGGGCTCTCCCTCTATCCCCCCAGTGTGGAACGATTATTTAAAAAAATGTACCGCTGCGTTGTCTCATGAGACCTTGATGTGCACTGGTCCATCAGCATTTTAAACAGTCGGGATTTCTGTTCAAGGTCTCCCATGTCTACAGTCGCACGGGAAACAAAGAATTCCAGCTTTGTTTACCATGCCTCAAAGTCAAAAAAGAACCTAACATAAAAGGGATACAGGATCCTAGAGAGCAGCAAGCTCACCATCTAGGGTAACTAAGGGAGGGGAGAAACAGACTGGCTGTGACTCCCAACCCTCAAGCTAGATGCTGAATTCATCTCACTTCAGCTTGTTAGAATTTAGAATATCTTTTAAAAATTAAGCCTTCTCAACACCTAGGACATCAGAATGTCTGCAAAGAGGACTGCTTTGTCAAAGAGCAGAGTGTGAGTATCAACACTACCTTTATTAGCAGTGTAAGTCTGGGCCATTGCCTTCACCTTTTTCATACTGAGTTTTCCTGTCTATAAAATGAGGGTGATGATAGCACTGTGAAGACATATAATTATGGTACCTCCTTGATAGGATTATTGCCATATTTAAATAAGGCAAAACATATAAAGCAATTATAAGGATTCATTGATTTTAGTTGCTATCATTTCTCATTACCCTAAGGATAGGAGAAAAGAGTTAATCCTAGATATTACTCTCCAGGGCTGCCCCTGCTGACGTTTGCATCTTTCTTGTCTCAATAGTTGCCTGAGTTACAACCCTAGGGTCTCCTCATGAAACGAGTCATGAGGTGGGGCACCTGCATGGCCAGTCTATGGGCCAGAAGGAGCCTTTATTACTGCTTCTGCCACCATCCACACCCTTCACCTTGGAGTCCTTCACCTTCACCTTTGGAGTCCAGGGACCAATATGTGTCCTCCTTTGTCCCATGTACCTCAGACAAATTTGCTTCTGCTTTAGAAGCCTTGTTGTTGTTGTTCAGTCACTCAGTTTTGTCCGAATCTTTGTGACCCCATGGATTGCAGCTTGCCAGGCTTCCCTGTCCTCCACCATCTGTTATAGTTTTCTCAAATTCATGTCCACTGAATTGGTGATGCTGTCTAACCATCTCATCCTCTGTCACCACCCTTCCCATTTTTGCTTCAGTTTTTCCCAGAATCAAGGTCTTTTCCAATGAGTCAGCTCTTCACATCGGATGGCCAAAGTATTGGAGTTTCTGTGTCAGACCTTCCAGTGAATATTCAGAGTAGATTTCCTTTAGGATTGACTGGTTTGATCTCCTTGCAGTCCAAGGGACTCTCAAGAGTCTTCTCCAGCATTGCAATTTGAAAGCATCCGCCTTCTTTATGGCCCAACTCTCACATCTGTACATGACCACTGGAGGGAAAAATAGAGTCTTTTTAGTTCCTCTTCATTTTTTGCCATTAGAGTGGTATCATCTGCATATCTTAGGTTGTTGATATTGCTCCCAGCAATCTGGATTCCAGCTTGGGATGTATCCAGCCTGGTATTTTGCATGATGTACTCTACATGTAAGTTAAATAAGCAGGGTGACAGTATACATCCTTGTCATACTCTTTTCCCACTTTTGAACTTGTTCTCTTAGGAGGGTAGGAGTGGAGAGTGAATGAGCTGGCTTCACTACTGCAGTGCATTGTTCTTTCTATGAACTTGGTTCTCCATGGAAGACCTTTATATTCTGGAGCCCAATACCTTGGTACCTTGCTGCTGCTGCTGCTAAGTTGCTTCAGTTGAGTCAGACTGTGTGCGACCCCATAGACGGCAGCCCACCAGGCTCCCCCGCCCCTGGGATTCTCCAGGCAAGAACACTGGAGTGGGTTGCCATTTCCTTCTCCAATGCATGAAAGTGAAAGTGAAGTTGCTCAGTCATGTCCGACTCTTAGCGACCCCATGGACTGCAGCTTACCAGGCTCCTCGGTCCATGGGGTTTTCCAGGCAAGAGTACTGGAGTGGGGTGCCATTGCCTTCTCCACCATGGTACCTTAAACTTGCTTAAAAACAGGAGGGATAAGGTGGGGGTGTGGTGGGAGTGAGGTTCAAGAGGGAGGAAATGTACGGATACTTACAGCTGATTCAGGTTGCTGTATGGCAGACACCAGCTCAACACAGTGAAGCAATTATCCTCCAATTAAAAATTAATTTAAAAAGAAAGAGAAAAACAGGTGACTACAGAAGCTCTTGGGATTCCAGTATTGGTGTATAAGAGTGTCTGTTACGAGACATAAATATACAAAGTTTGGCTGGAAGAAAACCGTTTTGAATGTCTCATGGTGTGTTACATGCAGTTTGTCAGGAAGTGACCCCTGCCATCCAGTTCTTGAATAGAATTTCACATTCTACAAGCATAAAGAAAAGGAGATAGCCCAGTGAAATATGTGCTGATAATACTGTGAGGTGGAAGGGGAGGGAAGGGGAAAGTGGCTCAGATAACATTGCTGTTGAAGTTTATCATTAAATCATAGAGTATTAGACCTTAAATATTATGTAATTTGTCCTAAATATTATGTAGAACAATCCCTTCAGTTTAATGGTGAGGGTTCCATGGTGTGAAGAGATTTGTGGGTGACTCAAGGTTAGCTCATGAATTAGTCTTCGACATAGTCATACCGCCTTGTTTCTCTAAACAAGAGTTCCTCCACAGTTGTGTAACCCTCCACTGACCGACACCCAGTCTACCACATAACAACTAGGTGGACTAAAATGAGAGCGTGCATATGAAATTATTTATCACCTGGCTCATTGATGACAAGATGTTCCTCTCTCCCCCCTCCCTCCCTTCCTTCCTCCTAGTGCAGATTCGAGTTAGGAGGACAGGAGCTCAACATAAGTACTGAATCAATCAGGCTTTATTCTCCTGTAGGAATTTAGAGTTTCTCTGCCAACTTCAGTTCATCTTAGCAAGATTAGTAAGGTAGTTTTAGTTGGTTTTTAAGAGACTTTGAAAAATTTCCCTGTTCATCCATCTTCTTTGCTATTTCCCCTTTTGTGAGGCCAGAAACTTTATCCACTGGTCTCCTAGCACTTTCTGAATGTGGAAGAGAAGGAGGTGGTGTGTCTGGACTTACACAGTAACACATACTGTCTAGATGATTGAGAATGTCCTGTCCTGAAGTAAGAATAAGAATACTCTCTTGGACTTCCCTTTTGGTGGAGTGGATAAGCATCCACCTCCAATACAGGGGATGTAGTTTCTATCCCTGGTCTGGGAAGATTCCACATGTGGCAAGTGGCCAAAAGCCTGTGTGCTGCAACTGCTGAAGCCTGAGCCTCTCAAGCCTGTGCTTTGCAGTAAGAAAAGCCGTACAGTGAGAAGGCAGTGCACTGCAGGAAGACCAGTCCCCACTCCCCGCTCCTAGAGGAAGCTGGTGTGCAGCAGCGAAGACCCAGCACAACCAGGAATAAGTAAATAAATATATTAAAAAAAGAAAGAATCCTCTCTCCTGGACCTCCTAGGAATCTCTTAAAAATGTTTTATGCAGATATAGGAGCAATTAGTCTTTCAAAGGAAAAAAAATGGGCTAGGCTTTGCCTTTTGTTTCTAAATGATTTCTGGAAAGCCTGGGTATCAATCAGTTTATTGAGAGAAATCACTGATCTACTTCATCAAGGTCATTGACGGGCCTGTTTCCCAGCAGGTTCAGAAACATTCCCTCCCTTCCTTACCCTTTTTCTTTTATTGATATTGAAGCTTTGATCTGTTTAGAGAAAATGTGAGTAGATGGAAGACATCTGGCAATGTCATTTTCCAGCAGAGGTTGAGAATTTTATCCAAGGAAACTTCCTAGTCTGGTTTTGAACTGCTCACAGCTTCTCTCCAGGAGCAGCATTCTCAAGCAGGTGGAGCCAGCTGTGGACATTTTGGTCCATATTTTATTCTTTCAGGGGATCTCCTTTCATCTTTAATCCAAGCACAGTTTAAGAATTTCTTCCATTCAGAGTGAGCCAGTGAATAGAGAAAAAAAAAAAAAAAAAAACCCTACAAATCCCCAGTTATGCCCTGCTCATTCAAGAGTAACATTTTTATGTTTAAATACTAACTCAAAGGCACTGTATTATTTTTTGGAAACTATCATACTTTTGCTCAAACCTAATTTCCAAGGAACTGGATTAATGGACTAAGTTATGAAAATAAACTTGTGAGGTTGGAATGGAGAGAGTTGGGAGGAAAATAGACTAAGACATACAGAATCTGAGACTAGAAAGCAGGATGGACATTTCCATTGTGGGGCTCAGTATGTGCTCTAGGCTTGTCAGCTAGCTCTTAAGACAGATTATTGTATGAAAAATAATAAAAAATGAGCCCATAAACTGTGCTTGCAAAGGAGATATAAGTGTGAGTCCTCACCAACATTACTCAGAAAATATAACACAAATGTCAAAAGGTAGGTTTGTTGTTGTTCAGTCGCTAAGTCGTGTCCAACTCTTTGGGACCCCATGGACTGCAGCACACCAGGCTTGCCTGTCCCTCTCTATCTCCTGGAGTTTTCCCAAGAAAAAGATTGGTGCCTGAAAGAAACCAGGCAGTGTCAAAACATAGCACATTTTAGCTAGAGAGATGGAGTAGATATTGGAAATATATGTGCTGGATGCATGCATTTTCTCCTAGACCATTGTACTTTCTGTCATGACCTGTATCAGAACTATTCTGGTGAGGAGTGTGTCAAGCTGGAAACATTTGATGAGTTTTCTATAGTCATAGTTGTGAATTATGCTTTACATTCTAAGCCTCACCACTGACTCCAGGCACTGCACGTGACCCAGCCTGGGGATCTGGATTGGTTTCACATGGGGGCCGCTTCATAGTGTCTGGCATCACACCCATACTGCCTAAGACTTGCTTCTTTCCTTGCAGATCTTTTAAGGTCAAGGAGGACATCTGCTAAGCTTTCACATTCGTGCTGTATAGAAGGTGGCCCGGTTAATGCCCTCAGGGTCACCTGGAAACAATGGAGGACAAATCCCCATGGATAAATCTGTCCCTCCTCTGTGCCCAGGTGGACAGTAATGGAATATATTTCATAAATGTTCTCAGAAGATTCTAGAGAATCAAGATGCCTGTAGTGATGGGCAGCTCAATTCACATCCTTGCATTTGCTTTCTCTGGGTTCTGAAGGTGTTAGTCTATGCCTGCTGGGTGCTATGGCCCAAGCCAGTTTAGAATATAGTGAAGGAAGAGAAGACAGATCAGGCATTTCTTTTACTTCCAAAATGGCTTCATAGATGAGGCAAGCATTGCAAATAGGTTGGATAAACATGTTTGTGGGAAAATGAGGGTATTCTGACAGAGTTCACAGTGTAGAAACTTGATGTAGCACAATCTTCTGGGTTAATTATGGGTACTTCTGTGTTCCTGGAGCACAGGTAGAATGATGTGGTGAAAGAGCTGGAAGGGTGGACAGAAGCCCTGCCCGTCTCACCTCCTATTTATAGACTGATTATGTTTGGTGCCATGTTGGGAATTCTCTGCATGCAGGAATTGACTGTGACGTCTACGTGAACTTCACAGCACCCAGCACAGAATCTTGGGCAGAGGTGACTCATCCAAATTCATCAGAATCAGGTTCTTGTCTGTCAGTGTTAGAAGGAACCCACTTGCGTGGGAGACATGAGGAAAGGGAGGAGGAGTGTCAGCATGAGTCATTTGGTTCAATTTTTAAAATACAGAAAAATGAAAAAAATGCAACAAATATTGTCTAAATAATTATTTTTGATGACCACAATTTAAAATTGAGCACTTAGTAAAACAGTGAAAGAGTTAGCTAAGAAGAACTGAATCCATGCTAATAATCTGCACATTTTTGTAAATAGCTAAACTAAGGCTGAGAATCCCTTGGACTGCAAGGAGATCAAACCAGTCAATCCTAAAGGAAAGCAATCCTGAATATTCATTGGAAGGACTTTTGCTGAAGTTCCAATACTTTGGCCACCTGATGCAAAGAGCTGACTCATTGGAAAAGACCCAGATGATGGCAAAGATTGAGGGCAAAAGGAGAAGAGGGCAACAGAGGATGAGATGGTAAGATAGCCTCTCTGACTCCATGGACATGAGTTTGAGCAAACTCCGGGAGATAGTGGCTGACAGAGGAGCCTGGTGTGCTGCAGTCCACAGGGTCACAAAAGGTCGGATGTGACTTAGTGACTGAACTAAGATTACTTAGACATAGACCAATTCAGACATCCATTTGATCTGTTTTCACTCCAGGAGGCATATGAGTGCACTGAATCCTTTCGTGAGCCAGAATGCCCAAAGCACAGTGTTTACACCAAGTTATGAATAAAAATCTCTCAGGTGGCCGATGAAATATGTGGGTGGACCAGGACCTCTTTTTATTTCTCTTTTTAAAACTTTTTGTTTTATATTGGGGCATAGCTGATTAACAATGTAATAGTCTCAGGTGGACAGCAAAGGAACTCTGCCATACATACACTTGCGTTCATTCACCCCCAGCCACCCTTCCATCCAAGCTGCTGAATAGCGTTGAGCAGAGTTCCCTGTGCTGTACGGTGGGTCCTCACTGGTCATCCATTTTAAATATAGCAGTGTGTATCAGGACCCCTCCTTCATGCTGATGATTTAACATCCCTTGCTAATGTCTTTCATATTGATACTTCCTGGCCTTTATTTAGTTAAACTTTCTTTGGGGATAAAACTAGCATGCTGATTACAGTGCTATGCAGCTACACCACGTGCGTAACTAAAGTTTGTGGGGCGTCTGACTGTACTACGTGGAGCTTGCGAAATGCATGCCTAAGTTAGCTATTAACACTGTTAGCTGTTTTTATTTCTTTTACCATGGTAGAGATTTATCTAATACAGAACTGAGACTTATTGAATGCAAATAATTTGTAAATGCTGTGACTAACTTCTCCAAAATCCTTCTGCAGTTATTCTGGGGGTGGGTGTATACACTCCAGGATGCCTCTTCTCTCCTCAGTAGCTGATTTAGGGAGAGGAAATGAGCTTTCTGGGATAAATGTGACCCGAATACATTTCTTCATTGCCTAACAATCTCCTTCTCTTGGTTATTTCTTCCTTCTTCAATTAAGGAGTTTTCCTCAACTGCTAAAGCAGTGCTTAAAAACTTCACACACTGGCAGTTTTCTCTATTACTGTTTCAAACTGGTATATATTAGAAAATAAAAAATACACTCCTTCCAAATCTGAACTTATATTTTTAATTATTGGATGACTGAGGGTGTAATATGCATATAGCCCTCACATTTGATAATCACCCAAGTGAACTAAAGTAAAATAAAGCATGAGAAAATCACTTAAAAAAAGTAGCATGGAAATGCAAGCAATAGCTCTCATGACAGTCACAATCAATGACACAAGTTGGGGTTAAGCATGTGTTTAAGTTCACTTATTTTTTGATTTTTGGCGGGCCCACTGTCTCAGTCGTACTTTTGATATTTACATTCTGAAGTTTTAATGTTTCAGTGTTAAGAGTAAGAATGAAAATAATGGTTAGAATCATTATGACAGTTTAACGAATCTTCAGGGGTGCAGGAGGGTTTTCACGGTTACGAAAGTGGATTTGAAGCCAGAATCTCAGTGTTTAGAGTTCTGTTTCTTTAACATACACAGAACTGGGGTGACAGTTGTTTGTCCTCTTTTGAACTGGCAGGTTGAGAGATGATGATATATAAATATCCCTGCCTTGGCCTTACCTTGAAGACTTTAATAGAATATTAAAAAACAGCTGACCTGAGGAAATGGGGAATAAAATCCAAGTGGAGGAGGCAACGGAAGTGAAAGCATCCAACTTCTGTCACTGTGTACAGATGACTTTCCAGCGCTTCCCATCGGGGGTTCCGGGGCAGACAGACCCCACTTATGCCACGTCAGAACCGTGGAGACATATCTTTGTATTTCTGGGTGACTCATAGAGATGGGGGTTAGAGCAGAGAGACTATAGGTTTTGGAGTCAGACATCCTGAGTTCAAATCCCAGTTCCACCAGTGACTGCTGCTTGATTCTTTAAGTCCCTTACTTCGTGAGTCCCTGGTACCTCTGGTTCCTCTGTTTGCTCTTTCTTCTCTAAGCTTACTGTCGCTTTCATGGTGTTCTTTGCTTTGCCACGTACCCAGGACTTCCTGGTAGGTCACTCCAGCCCCTCTTGTCCACACCACCGGGATCGTACCTGCTTGACCTTCTTCATTCAGTCTGCAAACCCTAGCCCACCCACTCGGGCACTTCTTCAGTCCCGGGGTGCTCACTGTAGCCAGAGGGAAGAATCCAGGTACACTACACACTCCAGAGCTTGCTGTTTCTCTTCTCTGCTCCCTGACGCCAGCGGGATTCCCACCAGCACCTGAAAATTCGCTTTCATATTTCAGTGACTTCCTGCCCCCATTACTGACAGTGGGTTGCACTCCTAAACATTCGCTCTTCTTCCAAATCTCCTGTTCCTACTCCTTCACTTTCCGTTGATTGTCCTGCCTTTGCTTGTTTAGAATGTATGGAGTTTTCAGGCAGAAACTCCTTAGCCTTCTGGGTAAGCACATGAAAAATTCCATCTGAGCCACCTCAGCCTCCCAGCTTCTTTGTGGGGAGAGGTGGGCTAAGCCCTTCTGGATAGCATCTCCTTTTTCTTTTGTCCTCCAGAATAATGCCCCCTATCCTTCCCCATCTCCTATTTCCTCTCTTTTTCTACTGGCATTTCCTCCACGTTCATCTTCACAGAAAGGATTCTCTCATCAGCCCTGTATTCTGCTGTAGCTGCAGTCCTGTCTCTCCCTTCTTGCTCAGAAGCAGAATTGGCTCCCAGCCCAACAGGCACATGAAAAGATGCTCAACATCACTAATCATGAAAGAAATGCAAACCACAGCTACAATGAGGTACCACCTCACACTGGTAAGAATGGCCATCATCAAATAAATCTACAAACAGTAAATGCTGGAGAGGGTTTTGAGGAAAGTGAACCCTCTCACAATGTGGCTGGGAATGTACATTGATACAGCTACTATGGAGAACAGTGTGGAGGTTCTTAAAAAACTAAAAATAGAAATACTATATGACCCAACAGTCCCACTCAGGAAAAAACCATAGTTCCAAGAGACATGTGCACCCTAATGTTCATGCAGCACTATTTACAATAGCCAGGACATGGAAGCAGCCTAAACGTCCATTAACAGAGGAATGGATAAAGAAAAGGTGGCACGTATATACAGTGGAATATTGCTCAGTCATAAAAAAAAATTGTGTCATTTGCAGATATGTAGATGGACCTAGAGACTGCCATACAGAGTGAGTCAGAAAGAGAAAAACAAATAGAGCATATCAACAGGTATATGTGGAGTCTAGAAAAATGGTATAAACGAACCTATTTGCAAAGCAGAAATAGAGACGCAGACACAGAGAACAAACGCGGGGACATCAGTGGGGAAAGGGAGGTGGCGTGAATTGGGAGGCTGAGATTGACGTATATATTAACATACTGTTGATTCTGGGTATAGAATAGACAGCAATGAGAACATGCCCTACAGCACAGGGAGCTTAATGCTCTGTGGCAACAAAGCGGGGATAGATGTACAAATACAACTGACTCACTTTGCTGTACAACAGAAACTAACACAGCATTGTAAAGTGACTGTGCTCCAATAAAAATTTTAGAGAAGAAGGGTCTGTTGGAGCCCAGAGAGGTAATAAGGTCACAGAATGAAGGCCTGAGTCCGAGGCAATCACAGGCTCGCCTTTGTCTGAAACTGGCACTCTATGCAGCCCTTTGCTTTTGGGCTATCAGCCCAATCAGCTTTGTGTCCAATTTTGCCAAAAGTCTGATTTTCCCTCCTAAGAAAATCAAGAAATCTAGATTTCTCTTTTTTAGATTTTTATTTTATGTTTGAGTGTAGTTGATTAACACTATTGTGTCCGTTTCTGGAGTTCTATTAGAAATTTCTCAATGTTTAAAAGCACTTTACAGTCTTAATAAAAGTACATGTGTGGGCTGAATTTGGATTATTGACCCCTGTTTTAAACTCAGCCTACACTATCTTGGTATCTCATCTCATTTAATCAACTTACTGCCATCAAGTTTCTGTGTTTAACAATCCTTGGAAACTGCTTTATATAGCACTTCTCAAAGGTTTATGTTCCCATGAATCTTCTGGGGATTCTGGTAAAAGACAAGAATGAAATCTGATTCAGAAAAATTGGAGAACGGCCCGAGTTTCACATTTCTAGCAAACCCCATGTGATCCATAGACCACACTCTGAGAAGCAAGGCTTCAGAGGGCCCACTCATCGTTATAGATTTATCTCGAGGTGAGCCATTTAAGGCTCTGCCCTCTCCCCACCATTAGTAGAACTGACCCTGTCTTTCTCAGTATACCTGCTGCATCTTGATCCAACCTGTGTAAGATGACTGTGAGTCTCCACTTCACTTACATGTTCACGTGCCTGTCTGTGGATCTTTATGCTCCTTCACAGCAAGGACCAAGTCTTACCTGTTCCCCTAAGCACTCCTGCAGTGCTAGGAACAAAGTAAGTACTTAACAACTCTGTCCCTCTGATTCATTCGAAATCAGACAGTCTCTAGGAGTGTGTGTGCGTGTGTTTCTTCTCTTAGGAATTCTTTTGAAATGTGGAGGGTTTGTTATGCTGGAAGATAGAGTCTGCCTTAGAGTGGGTTCCCACAGGAGGACCCGCTGCCTTATTTTGATGGATTTTTCTGCACCATGTTCCAATTGGTCTCATAGTGTCTTCTTTCCAATTTGTATCGCCAATTTAAAAAAAAAAAATACTAAATTCCTTTTGTGCTTCTCTTTTGAGTGTTTTCAAAATTTCCCTTCCCTTCCAGTCATCTGGAAGTTGTGCGCTGTCTCTCATTCTGGCTTGGTAGATGTCATCCAGGGGTTTTCTGCTTGAAAGGCAGCCTGCTAGATATTTGAAGAGACCTGATTGTTTTCAGAAGAAAAGCACAGACGGCAGAGGATGGCAGCGCCTGGTAAAGCGGTGTGGAGCACACTGCACCCACAGGCACGGTTCTTTTGGTGATGACAGGTTTAACCATGCCTCTTTTCACTCAGGTGGCTTCATACTGTGCAGTGAGGTTCAAAGGACTGAATTCTTGAACCTGCCTGACACCTGTCAATCAGCCAATCATTGAATATTTATGAATAACTAAACATGTGTCAAACACTGCGACAGATACCCAAAATGGTAAGATATGTGTTTATATAACCTCCTGTTTACCAAGTACAGATACAGTATCTTAAGGGAACAAATACTGATCTAAGGGAAAGGGATTAATATTTATTAGAGATTTAATATATGCTATTCAAGGAGCTTTATAGACTTTATATTATTGATATTTCATGGCCACTCTCAAGGGTTGGCACATAGGTGTCTTTAGCTCTACTCTGTAGCTAAAGAAATTGAAACACAGAGAAGTTAAATAATTTGTTCAAGTTAAATAAGTAGTCCAGTCAGAATTTCAACACAGTTCTGACTGTCTCCAGAATCTGGAGATTTTCAATCACAATTGCTGGCAGGATCCTAATAAAACTTGGCAAGGAAAATTCAATAAAGTCTTCCATACCTTTCAGCTTCTTTCTGTGTTGGGTTTCCAGAGGAATCTGGGCTTAGAAAGGAACTAGGCTTCGGCTCTGGGAGAATCAAATTGCTTACTCTGGTGGTAGAGAAAAAGGTTGTTAAAAATAGATTGAAGCCAAGAGATTTTGATCTTTGAAAACTGCATAATATTCTAGTGCTTCACAATCTTTGCTACAGCAGACTCACCTAGAGGGCTTATTAAAAACTGGTTTCCTCAAAAGTTACGAATGAGAAGGTGTGAATGGGGCCCCAGGCATGCTTCCCCATCAGCTCACAGGTAGAGCTGGTGTTGCCCATTGGTAGATGCCGTTTTGAGTAACACTGGATTTTATTTTATTTATTTTAAACTTTTAATTTTGTATTGGAGAATAGCTGATTAACAATATTGTGATGGTTTCAGGTGGACAAAGGGACTCAGCCGCACATAACCATGGATCGATTCTCACCCAGACTCCCCTCCCATCCAGGCTGCCACATGACACTGAGCAGAGCTCCCCGTGCTGTACAGAGGGTCCCTGTTGGTTATCCATTTTAAATACAGCAGTGTGTACATATTGATCCCAAACTCCCCAACTATCCCTTTTTAAAATGAATAACATTTATTTACGTGCTGTACTCAGTCAACAAATAGTTTTTAAACTTTTGCTGTGTGCCAGGTATCGTGCTGGATAGTGACCTCTAATGCCCGTTCTGGATAACTTACTGTTGGTTTCTAATGCAGAGTCTAATTTCCCAGGAATCTAATGATATAATTAATACTTTCAGAGATCACCCATCAGCATTTTTACTTATGCCTGAAGTGTTTTCCTCTTTTCCTCCTTTAAACTGGATGTAAACTTGCTTTATCATAGGGTGAAACGTTTTCAGAAAATTTTGCTAATTTATTACTCAACAGCGACATTACAGAATGTCTATTTTAATAAACCTGCTGTCCCTCCAGGTGTTATAATTTCCAGTTAGGTGTTTGTGTCTACCTTACTGATTTTTAGAGTTCTTTTTCTATCAGTGATATGAATCTCTTAAAAAGATTAATTTTTATAAACTTTGTACATATTGTGCTAAGTGACCTTGATTTCCTGGAATACAAAGCAAAGAGTGGCAGGAATAATTTGTCTTCTTTGATAAACAATTTACTAAATCATTTTTAAAACATGAACTCTTTAAGAATGTACTAACAAATATCAAATAAGCTTCAGTGGTAATCCCAATTTTTAGGTTGCTTCTTTTGCACCTGCAGTGCTTTGAATGAAAGGTGGGAAACACCTTTGCACAGGGCAGAATCCAAAAGAATCCACTGACAAATGCAAACACGAGAAGGGTTCTTTCTGTTCACACTCAGTGATGCAAGCAAACTGAAAGAGACAGCCAACAATGACAGTAATATGTCATTGAGCTGTTTTGTATTCATAACTTTCAATGATAGCACCTTTCTTTAATGCAGTATTGATTCAGCCAAGAAATGTTATTCTATTACTTTCTTGAGCCATTGAATTAGGTTAAAGGACACTGTTACGGTTTTTAACTGGAGATGGAGAATTTTTATAAACTAGTATCTCTTAAATTTTTCCAAAGGTCACTGGCCAGAAATTTGACTATTGGTAGTCTTGTCACAAATCGGGGAGATGTTTGGGTTTGCTATCAGGTTCTGTGGTGTTTCAGACAGCGCTGTGATGGGGAACGGTGCTCAGGAGGCTGAGAGCCAGCCGGGAACCTAGAATTAAAGAAGGCGTATGCTAATCCTGTCCACTCACGAGTTTGACTCGTTTTCTTAAAGCCATGGTATGTGCAGCTGAGGGGGACCCAGAGCTCATGCCACTGCTTCTTTAAGGGTCTGGGAAGGTGGGCTGTGATTTCTCCTTTTCTACCAAGTCTTACTTCTTCTGGATTCCATTCTCAGAAATGTCAGAGATAAATGAGAAATCTGTATTCATATGATAATAGCTCCTCAGAGGAAGAGTGTGTTGATTTGTGGGGGAAGGGCAAATGCACAAAATGATGGAAAATAGGTATTCTGAGGTTTTAGCAAAATTATCTTTTCTGTAATGGGATTTGACCAGTTCTGGATACTGTCAGGTCAGTTGCACAAGTGGGATTTCCTGATGTCTTATCCACACTGTTGGATACTCACCTGACTGACCACCAGAATAAGGGGTCTGTATATGGACTGAGTCCTGTCCTTTTAAGGAAGGCCTCCTACTCAACCTGAAGATTTTGCATTTATTTGCTCTTCAAAAACTAAGTACTTTTTCTTCTTTGTTTTAAAGGGGAAGCAATTCCCAAAGACTCAGGAGGCGTGTTGTGCGGTGACTCGTCGCCATACTTTGCTGCTGCGAGAATGATCTGTGATGCTTACAGGTTATTTTCACAGCTTGCCCCACCAGTCCCTGCGGGTGGCCAACCGTGTTCTCTTTCCGCTCATCTTTGCTGGCTTACCAGCCTCCAATACTGATAGGGCGATAGAACGGAGATGTGTTTCCGGAGACGTTTTCACAAACGGAGGCCCTCTGAGCCCAGACTTTCAGGCTCTTCGGAAGACTTCGCTTCACCAAAACGTGTCTTGTTGACGCTTTCATTTAGTGTAACATTTCTTGGTGTTAAATCTTAAAACCTCAGAGAGAAGTTATTCATCAACATTTTATTAGGCTTAGTATAAATCGGTTTTCAAAACCCTTTCCTGAAGAAGAGTTCACAAAGGCTGAGAAGAAGCTTCACAGCCCTGTGACCTGTGGTGAGGTGGGGCATTCATGGCTGTGGAGGAGAATGTGTACTACCGTGCTTAGAGGGAGAGAGAAAGTGGTAAGCCTTGGACACAGACTTCACACCACTTAATCTGCACTAAGATAATTCCTGGAGGTAGTAGAGCAGATGAGTGGGAATGCCCAGGAGGGCAGGTTCACGGTTTTGCTTTCTCTCTCTCTGTCGTCTGAGGCTTAGGCGTGTCACTGGGGCTCTGTCTCTACTTACTCGTCTCACGAGCTGGGCAGCTGTTTATGTGACTGGCCCTTCTTCAGCCTTCAGGTACCCCTTTCTGGGCTTCCCTGGTGGCTCAGCTTGTAAAGAATCTGCCTGCAATGCAGGAGACCCCAGTTTGATTCCTGGGTCAGGAAATTCTCTTGGAGAAGGGATAGGCTTCCCACTCCAGTATTCTTGCCTGGAGAATCCCCAAGGACAGAGGAGCCTGGGGGCTACGGTCTGTGGGGTCTCAAAGTCAGACATGACTGAGCGACTAATCACAGCACCCTCTTTTCTACCTCCATTGTTTCTAAATGTATGGGCTGGTCAAAACTTTCTTTTGGGTTTTTCTCTATGGACTTCTGGAAAACCCAAACAAACCTTTTGGTCAACCCAATAGTTTTCTAGAACTGCTTCAATGATGGCGTTTTTTCCTCACTAAAAAATTAGTGGGTTTCCTGGCCCAGAGTGCCTCCTCCCTGTCCACCGTGGTTTTACCTCCCTTTCCAGATCCATTGCTGCTCCTCTCCTCTGACTACTCCAGCCTGTAATGGCCTCCTCCCAAATCTGACAGTGTTCTGAAATTACCTGTTTCAGAATATGCAGTTATTCCATAAGTGGAGACTTGTTCTTTCATAGGTTGGTCTTAACACCTCATGTAAACTCCAGGTTTCTTAGGACAAGGGAGACATTTCGTATCTCAATACAATTCCTTTCTTATCTAACAACTGGTGGAAAGCACTGTTTATGGGCCTCTCTTATTATGGAGATGCTATTTTGAAAATACTAAACCAACATAGATTTCATACTTTCCAAATTATGGTCTAAATGGAGTTCCCTTTGCACACAAATAAGGAAGATCCTTATGGCTACTGGGCAGTGGCTAAGGTGGAGGAAGTAAGTTCACGGTGGGTGAGACTGAGATGAGAATGCCATCAAGGAGGAGAGACTGGGGGTCCCGTCTCCTCTGCCTGCGAGAATCAGTGTTCTTGGAACACTGATCCACCAAAGTAATCCTCTATGAGATCTGTGGACAGGGAGAGAATGTCAGGTGCTAATAATCCCCTAAATTATTATGTTAGCTTCATCCAATAGCTATTGATAGGCAGTGCTGTCATTATCAGTTCAGTTCAGTCACTCAATCATGTCCAACTCTTTGTGACCCCATGGACTGCGGCATGCCAGGCCTCCTTGTCCATCACCAATTCCCGGGGTTTACTCAAACTCATGTCCATTGAGTCAGTGATGCCATCCAACCATCTCATCCTCTGTTGTTCCCTTATCCTCCTGCCTTCAATCTTTCCCAGCAACAGGGTCTTTTCAAATGAGTCAGTCCTTTGCATCAGGTGGCCAAAGTATTGGAGTTTCAGCTTCAGCATCAGTCCTTCCAATGAACACTCAGGACTGATTTGCTTTAGGATGGACTGGTTGGATCTGCTTGCAGTCCAAGGGACTCTCAAGAGTCTTCTCCAACACCACAGTTCACTATCATTCCATCAGTATCGTTCTGTTGCAGAAGTTCCCTAAGGTCCATAGTCCTTTTTTTAAAAGTGAAGTATAGTTTATTTCACTTAATTCACCTGACTCACTTCACTTAGTCCGACCATCTCCAGGTCCATCCATGCTGCTGCAAATGGCGCTATTTCCTTCTTTTAACGGCTGAGTGATATTCCACTGTGTGTATTGGATTGCCCAGAAGCTTCCTTTGGGCTTTCTTGTAAGATCTTACAGACAAACTCAAACGAAATCATTGGCCAACCCAATCTGTATCACATCTTTGTCCATTCACCTGTCAGTGGACATTTAGGTTGCTTCCATGTCTTACAGTCTATTTTTCTTTAATTCACAATTGATGTAGTGGTGCACTGAAAAATTTCCAAGTTTTAATTTGACTGGCTTTTTATTGTTAATTTCTAACTTAATCATGACAAGTTACATGCTTAAATGATATAATTATCCTCAAATATTTTCAGAATTCGTTTGAGACATAAGAAATAGATAATTTTATAATTTTTCCATGTATATTTGAAAAGGTATATTTTCTTGGTATATGTTTGTGTATATAAATAAATATATACCCGCCTCCCCAAACATAGTGAACTTGGTGATTTTGTTGTTTAATCTTCAACATGCTTACTATTTTAAAAAAGTTTGAACAGTAATTTTCTGATTGATCTATATTAAATTGTCCCCAAATATTTTGGATGTGTCAGTTTTCTTTTTAATTTTGTCTGCTTAAAAAGTATATTTCAATTTCTGGTTTTAGGTACATATATTTTGATATTATATCTTATCATTATTCTTGTTATTATGTAACATTCCCCCTACACCCCTATCAGTAATTTTTTCTTAAATTCTGTTTTGTTTGCTGTTACTGTTGTCACTCCATCTTTGTTTTGGTTATTATTTGTAAGATGTATTTTTCTAGTCTTCATTTTCAGGTTTTCTGTGTTTTGGTTTCAGTGTGGTTCTTTAAAGCAGCATAAAACTGTGGTAAAAATTTAACATGACATCTTCATTTTAAAAGATCTATTATTTGCTTATATTTATTTCAATAATTGATATTTTTGTAGCTTTTGAGCTTTCTGTTTAAGTTCTTTTCTTTTTGTTGGATGTTATTTTGCCCATATTTTCTGCTTTTGATTGAATTAAAATATTTTCTGTGTTTCTTATTATTTTTATTCTCTGCTGGTTTGGAATCTCTGTGTTTTATTTCTATAATATTAGCAATTACTCTTAAATTTATAACATATATACTTAATTATATATAGTATGAATGTGGCATTTATATGTGTTTATATAGATATATACTTATTTTTATGAATTATATGTTATAGTTTATTTTTGAACATTAAAAAAATAAAAATGCCTTATTATTTATTTTATATCCTTTCTCTTTTTGTTTTTACTGACCCGTATCTTAGTACAACTAAACAAATAAAACCCCACAGGTATCAGTTACCACTTTCTGTAGCTAACAGCTCAGTTCACTAATATGCTTTGTCAGTTTCTGTGTCCACCATTTGATGTGGCCATGACTAGCCTCCTGAGCTGTTGATCCAAGTCACATCTAAAATTATTGGCAGCTTGAATTTTCTACTTAGTGGTCATACTGAAGAAAATTATGGATCCAGTCATCATGACCTTTAACTTATATTTGAATTTGACAGCTTTTTGGTCTTTTTCTGAAATATTTTGTCTGTTATTGTTGTGTGTTTGGAGTAAAATGTTTACATCAACGTGTGAATGTTCTATGTCACCATGAGTAGAAAACACAGCTGTCTAATTTAAACATGTATGCTTGGTACTGAAAACTCTGCTTTGAGATCTATAAAAAAATCCAAGTCGCAAATCTAAGACACATTATAAAGGAGGCCAAATTTATGTCTTAATTTCCTCCTTTGTTATCAACTGAAAGAACTTGAAATTGAGTAGGTGGTCATCTTAATGAAAGGAAAATGTGAATGTTCTGACTGGTTAGCTCTTAAGTGGGTCATCCCATTAACAGGAGCAGTTTTTCTTTCTTTCTTCATATTTTTTTTTTTTCAATCTAGACTTTGTTTCTCCCTACTACTGCTTTCAGTATTTAAGGCTAGATTTGACCATTTTTAATAATCAGAATCACCATAATAATGGCATTTTCTATTTGGGTTACAATGAAAGCAATCAAGGATAAGCTTGACTGAAGATCTCACATAATTAATCACTTCTCTTATTGTTATCTCTTCTTAAAAGATAAATTATTTTGTAAAATAATCATCTATATTAATGGACCATCTTTCAAAGGAGAGGAAATGAAAGAATATCAATTTATATTCTCATACTAAATATCATGAAACATTTCACCATCGTATTCAGGGAACCATCTGGAACTATTGAAATACGTTTTTCAATTCACACTTTTGGGGGATGTCGTTATCTATTGCCACAAACAATAACAGAAAAGTTCTCATCCTATCAGCTACCTACTTCCATTTGAGCAGCTGCAAATGTGATAGCAGTCCTGGCGAAGGACTGTAATAAGAATATGATTTGACCTTGCTTTATGAATTACATGTGCTCTATGTAATGAGGGGGATAATGAATATTTATATATTTAATCATGATGTTAATCTATTAGAACTTCAGAGAGGTGTGCCTAAAACATGGGCTCCAACACTAATAAAACCCTACACATGAAAATCTGAATAATCAGGGCAAATAGTAAGATGCATCTGTCAAAGTATTGCCTGAGAGCATTTATTTCTCCTTTCAGCACCTATATGAAGCTGGTCAGAGTGATACTTAGGCTGTGTAATTTTTGCACATTTGCTTATTCAAAGACACCATTCAGTTCATGTCCTTTTCTATCGGGAGTTCTTGGTGGTTCACGGGACTCGGAAGTTTAAGCTTTACCCTGGTAAAGTCTTTGATTTCAGGCAAACATCTTTGAAGGACCACTAATATAAAGCATAAGAGGACAAAAATCAAGGAGCTGTTAATGCTCAAATTGCAATAATCTTGTATTTAATGATAATCATTAAAAACCTACAACCTAAAAATCAAGTCTGATTAACAAAGACAACTTCTCCCCAAAGTTCACGTTATCTGTTTAGAGAGTTATTGGACTTGGTGATAGAGGCTGGCAGGACGTGTTTGCTGATGGATTCATTTAGAGACAGCTCTAGGTTTCCTCTTCGATGTGTGTTTGACTTCCGGTCAACGTCATTGAAGAACGGAGAGGAAGAGCAAAGCAATTTGTCCTTCTTTAATTTTTAAGTTAGATATTAGATTTATCTGAAATATGTAAGGGACCAGGCAGACATGACCTTCTTCAAGTCACTTCTTCTTTTTTTTTTTTCCTTCTGTTTTGTATGTGTGTTTTAAGAAGACGAAGTAGGAGGAAGACATGGGATAGAGGTTTGAGTAACTCAAATCCTGGGATGAAACTCTATCTTAAGGGACTGCGGTTGTCCTTGAAATAATACCAGTTGTTTAAGACAGTCCCTGGCTTCAGGCAAAACCAATCTTTTGAGCTACAGTGAGTATGAGGAGCGTTGATGAGAAGTGGGAGATGTGCACACCATAATCTTATAGCCCGTAGGGAAAATGGTCTTTTTCATGCCTGCTTTGTTTAAGATCAACTGTGGGTGTACGCTGGCGAACTAGATCAACCCACTGTTGCGCCCGTGTGTAAGACATTATGGAGCTAAGAACCGAAAGATGAACAACATTTATAAAATCACCACTGGTAAGAAAGATGCTGTTTCTTCTTTAAATATTTGATTCAAGTACAGTTGATTTACAATGTTGTGCTAACTTCACAAGTGTACAGCAAAGTGATTCAGTTCTATCTGTCTACATATACATACACATTCTCTTTCATATTCTTTCCATGAAGGTTTATCACAGGATACTAAACATAGTTTTCTGTGCTATGCAGTAGGACCTTGCTAATTCATTATATAAGTAAATACTAAATGCATATGCTAATCCCAAACTCCCAGTCCATCCCCCACTCAGCCCCCTTTCCCCTTAACCACAAGTCTGTTTTCTATGTCTGTGGGTCTGTTCCTGTTTTATAAGTAAGTTCGTTTGTGTTGTATTTTAGAGTTCATGTATAAATGATATTCTTAATATTTGATATTTGTCATTTTCTGACAGACGTCACTTAGTATAATCATCTCTAGGCCCATCCATGTTGCTGCACATAAAATTATTTCATTCTTATTCACGGCTGAGTAATATTCCATCACATGTATGGATTGCATCTTCTTTACTTATTCACCTCTCAGTGGACACTGAGGTTGCAGAAACACTCCATTTTGTTGCATTCATCAGTCCGTGGTGGAAACTCCCTTTTTTGTGTGTGTTCATCTCCACTGCTTGGACTGTTTGCTTAGCTCTATGCTCCTCAGCCCTCTGTTTAACTACTCAGATCTCTGCTTCTCTTATATTCCTCTGGCATTCATCTTAGCTGGCTCTTGGACTCAGATTATGATCTATTAAATCTTCTCCAGGGTGTACTTTGTACCATCCCGCCTTCACTTCTTTGTCCGCACATTCCATCCCCATCTTTAGCTTTTGAACAAGTACTGGTAATGCACAGTGACTCATGATAGCAGAAGAAAAAATATCTGACATCTTCATGAAATTCTAATTAATGATGCCATCACTTATTGTCCTGACTGTAAGTTCTCTGACCCTGTATTTCTTAGCATCAAAATTTTAGTGCCCAAAATGAAAACATCATTTAAATGGTCCTCTTTTCAGAGTTGTTTGAAGAAGGCATGTACCATTTTTGTGACTGTGAGTTGTAAATGAATTTCTTATTTCTGGAGCTATTTGAGCAGACATATCTGACCTTCCATCACGGATGATATAGAGAAGACTTTTATCCCAAAAGAAGATTTGAGTTTGATCACCTGTTGTTGAATTGTATATGAACCATGTTCCCCTTTATCTTCAGCTTGGACTGCCAACTTTGAAACTACGGAGAGCTCTAACTGCTTCAGGTCACACTTAGTTGATAGTGTACAACTTCCGGTGTTCTTTGCTTGTTTTCCAACTCCTCCTACCGTGGGAGTTTTTTCTTTTGAGCCACTTAAACCAAAACTACTGCTCTAGCCTCAGACTGTGTTCCCTGTGTCCACGCCTTGCACTGCCTGTCATAGGAGGCAGGATGGAAACGTGCCTCTCACTAAATGATTTGCCCCAAATGACAGAGACAGTTAGCCACTGAGTCAGGATTTGATTATAAGGTAGTTCATTTCCAGATGTTAATTGCCACGTTAGTCTGCTCTGCAGTAGTGATATGTTTTACTCATAGAATTCATATGCAATTAAATAAAATAATGCATGTAAAACTCTTAGTGTTAGTTGCTGGCATAAATTAAATGCACCGCTCCAAAAAAAAAAAAAAAAACACCAAACAAAAAAACAAAACAACAACAACACCAAATGTGTGACCCATGTAACTCACTTCTGTTCTCCACATCAAAACTTCAATGCATCCCCTGACATTGGGGTTAAAATAGAAGCTCCCCACCATGGTCTATGGGCTTCCCTGGTGGCTCAGAAGGTAAAGAATCTGCCTGCACTGTGGGACACCTGGGTTCGATCCCTGGGTTGGGAAGATCCCCTGGAGAAGGGCATGACAACCCGCTCTAGTACTCTTGCCTGGAGAATCCCATGGACAGAGGAGCCCGGTGGGCCATAGTCCATGGGGTCACAAAGAGTCAGACACGACTGAGCAACTAAGCATTAGCACTATGGTCTAGAATAGGAGGCAGCAAACTTTTTTTGTAAAGGGTTATGAAATAGTAAATATTTTAGGCTTTGAGAGTTAAGAGACTATTATGTAGATATTTCTATTACTATTCAAATGTATTGTTTGAAAATATAGAAACTGTTCTCAGCTGGTGGGGCTACAGAACCAGGCAGTGCTCCAGGTTTGACTGGTGGGCATTACTTCACTGGTCCTTGCTTAGAAGACCCTTAATTCTTAGTCTGTTTTTTAAATTTATTTTCAAGTGGAGAATAATTACTTTACAATGTTGTGTTGGTTTCTGCTATACAGCAGTGTGAACCAGCTGTTGAATGTACATAAATCGCCTCCCTCATGAGCCTCCTTCCACCCACCCCTCTGAGTCCCCAATATTTCCCTCTTTCTCACCACCTGCAGACCTCCTGGCCTTTTTTTGTCTGATTATCAAGCATTCCAAGCTCACTCTCCATGCAGGCGTCCTGCACCTATTTGTGCTCATGCCCAGGAAACCCTGGCCTTGATTCTCCCACAAATGCCTCTGCCTCCCCGTCTTGTCACCTGGGAGATGTCACCGCATCAGGGAGGTGACCTTAAGGGACGATGCTCCCTCCCCTGCCCCAGTGGCTTTCCACCTCATCCTGTATCACAGCCACAGGTCTGTGACTGCACCTGTCACTCTCAGATTAACCTGTCTGTTAGTATATTTACTGATTTATTGTCTTTTCTCCCACTAGAATGTGATCAGCATGAAAAGAGAGGGCTGTTCTTGACTTATTCTTTACTATGATTTTGTTGTTTTTGGTTTCCAGCTCTGGATATTACAATACACCATCTCCTTGGAAACAGTGGAGTAGTCCAAGACTTAAAATTCTGGACAGTGCACTTTTTGGTTTTAGAATATTACTCTCAAATGTTTAAGTTTAATAATTTTTGCAGGTGCATTTTCTCACTCACATTATATTATTCCTTGAACATCAAAACATGCAGATTGGGCTTCTCTGGCAGTGCAGTGGTTAAGAATCTGTCTTGCAATGCCAGGGGCACCAGTTCAATCCCTAGTCCAGGAAGACCCCACATACTGTGGGTCAGCCAAGCCTGTGTGCCATACCTGCTAAAGCCTGCCCGCCCTGGACTCTGTACCCTGGGGTCTATGCCGCAGTGCCTGTGCCCTGGACCCTGTGCCCTGGGGTCTGCGCCCTGGACTCCTGGACCCTGCACCCTGAGGCCTGCGTCCTGGACTCTGCACCCTGGGGCCTGTGCCCTGGACCCTGTGCCCTGGACTCTACATCCTGGGACCTGTGCCCTGGGACCTGTACTGGGGCCTGCCCCTGGACTCTGCACCTGGGGCCTGCACCCGGGCCTTGCCTGGACCCATTGGGCCTGTCCTGGGCCTGTGCCCTGGACCCTGTGCCCTGGACTCTGCATCCTGGGGCCTGTGCCCTGGGACCTGTGCCCTGGGGGCCTGACCTGCACCCTGGACTCTGCACCTGGACCCTGTGCTCTGGAGCTTGCAGTAAGCATTCAGTGCCCTGCAGTGAGAGAAAGCCCAGTTCAGCAGTGAAGCCCCAGCACAACCACAAAGACCTACACGGCTGAAAAGAAAATAAACCATAAACATTTTTTTTTAAGATAGCATTCTATCAAAAAATGTATGTAGATTTAAATATGCTATGCTATGCTAAGTCGCTTCAGTCGTGTCCGACTCTGTGTGACCCCATAGATGGCAGCCCACCAGGCTCCCCCATCCCTGGGATTCTCCAGGCAAGAACACTGGAGTGGGTTGCCATTTCCTTCTCCAATGCATGGAAGTGAAAAGTGAAAGTGAAGTCACTCAGTCGTGTCCAGTTCTCAGTGACCCCATGGACTGCAGCCCACCAGGCTCCTCTGTCCATGGGGTTTTCCAGGCAAGAGTGCTGGAGTGGGCTGCCGTTACCTTCTCCATAGATTTAAATAGTCGTAGTAAATTACCCTTTTGGATGTCCACTATGATGCATAGCCATCTTTATGCAAGGCCCATTATCTTCAGGGCTGAATTTAATTGTATTTTATATAATGTACTTAATAGTTACTATTTGTATTTTGGATTGCCATCTATTTGCCCTTATTTTTTTAAAGATGTTTCTTTCTTTTTGTCTGAATCCCGTATGTGTGTGTGTGTGTGTGTGTGTGTAATATAAAATTCTAACAAAGGGCTTCCAAGAATTTACACAGGTATAGAGTTTGTTAAATAAAGCCTTGGGAAGCAGTGAAGGGGACCGCAGAAGGGTTGCTCTCTCTGGTATTTGAGAGATAAGATTTCATGTTTAACTGAAAAGTGAAGATAACACACAGAGACCTATATATAAAGGTGTTTATGGAAGCTGACAGCAAAAGTCTGTAAAGAATTTCAAATGTCTGTCATTAAGAGATTGATTTTATTTTTTTATTTTTATTTTGAGAGATTGATTATATATGGCACAAATGTACAATATGGTGCATTGAATAATGTTGGAGATCTGTACTATCAATGTTGAAAAAATGTCCACTACGTGTTATGAAGAGTATAAACAAATTGTATGCAGTACGTTTACCATGATCCTGTTTTAGTGAATTTAGTGGTATATATATACCCCTAAGCCCAGTATAATCATTGCTGACACGTTAAAGTAAGAGTATTATCTTTGAGCTATTTTTCCCTTTTACATACATATGCCTTAAAAATATGTGAAAGATTATTCTCCTACTTTATCATGTTAATAATGATTATACTGGGCTTACTGGTATTGTTGTTATTTAGTCTCTAAGTCGTGTCTGACTCTTTAAACCCCGTGGACTGTAGCCCACCAGTCTTCTCCGTTTGTGGGATTTCCCAGGCAGTAATACTGGAGTGGGTTGCCATTTCCTTCTTCAGGGGATTCTCCTGACCCAGAGTCCAAACTTGTGTCTCTTGCATTGGCAGGCAGATTCTTTACCACTGAGCCAGCAGGGAAGACTTAGCGCTATTAGAGAGGCTGTTTATTATAATACCAGTTTTTTATAAAACCAGTTACTACTTTTAGTAATAGAAATAGTAGAGACAATAAATATGTGATATTTATAACATTTATATGCATAGAAAATGAAACGTTCTGTCAGTTAAGTCCAAATTCCTATATACCCTGTCTTATTCTATTTCCAGATGTGAGCTGTAGGATTGCCCTGTGGTTTGTGAAGGAGTAAATCGGGGTGTGTATTTAGCCAGTTTTACTAAAATCAATCCTTAGCTTATGTAAGGAAGGTGATTCATGTATTTTAAAGAATTGTGCTTGATTTTGGGAAGTACTCTAGTGGCTAAATTAAATTTCAGTCGTTTTTCCTATACTGTGTTCTCTGTGTACTTACGAGTTGTTCAGGCCGTGGTTTTGTTTTATGTGTTTATTAGTATCACGTTGATTCATAGCCACAAATGTAGGTTACTGGATGAAGGCTCTCCTTTTCTCACCATCACTCACTCTTTCTTGCGTCTAACTGCAATACTTTTCAATACAGTGTATTCAGTCGTGTCTCGGGAGAGGAATCTCACTCTGATTTATACACACATCCGTTTCTGTTGTCACTCAAATGCTGAAATATCTATTGCTCCATTTCAGGTTTTATTAATCTTTTTAAAAAACTCCATTTCAGTGGAATTCTCCACTACCTGCACATATAAATGGTATTGGATGCTTGATACTCTGGGAAGAGTCTTCAACAAGGTCAGAAACCTTAAGCGGGGTCAAGGAGGGGAGCAGTCAAGTGGGGCAGAGGCAGACAAGACAGACAGTCGTAGCAACGAGCCATGGTTTTTCCTGATTCTGTTATGTTATTTCTTTTACTTTAATGGACTTATGAGATTTTTATTTGCCTTTCATCACTATGTATTTCGATATAAATATGGTATTTTGATGGGGTGGTTTCTTTTCTGTTTTAGTCGAAAGTCTCATTTTTTGTTTAATCACTGTAGTAAAAATTTTGTATGTTTATCATCCCTTCAGATATGAGAACATGATTTTCTTTTATTAAATTATATTTTTGTACTTATAAATTATTTTTATGAGAAAAAATAAGTCTATACATTGCTAGAAATGCCTTGAGCAACTGAAAACAGAGGCTTTCTTTTTAAGCTAAAAGACGGTTTTATTGAGGGAAAAGGGGAGCGAGACAGTAGGGAGAGAGTATCTGAGGAATAGGAAAGGAGATGGGAGAAAGAAAAAGGTTAAAGTGTGTTTCTGGTAGAGACCAAGGTTGGTCGTAACTTAAGAAGTGGAATTAATCTCTCCTGAGCCATCATTGGGTGGCTGTTAATTAAATGATACCACATCTTCTTATCTTCAGACTTTCATAGCTCTACAGCTAAACGCTGAACTTGCTTTTTCAACAGATAAGATTTTCCTTTGGCAGTTACCTGTAACTTTCGATGAAAGCTTAAAGCTTCCACTGCTTTAAAGTTCTCTTTGTATTCACTTGCCAAGCAAATAAAAGTTGCTTAATTTTGCTGACTGAAATTAGTTAAGCAGGAATGGAAAAGATTAGGAGCTCTTTTACTCTCTCCTCTCTCTAGATTCAAAGGAGCAAGATCTGAAAGCTTGTATGTTACTTCTGCAGGAAGTTTCAAGCCAGAGCCCCTTGACACATTTCCTTGATGATTATGTTTTTGGGTTTGTTTCTGTTTTCTGCCTGATTGGATGTTTATTTAATTTTGCCTTCTTCTCTATTTTCTTTCCCATATGGACCAGGCATCATGTATTTAGTAAATCTAGTATTTAGTTAATCCTTAACAGCATTCTGATGTAATTTATCAATAGGTCACTGGAGCCCTCTCTCCTCCAGGACTGAGAGTAAGGGTGTCGTGGTGTCAGGTCAGCTCTGCTGGTTCCCCCTGGGGGTCTGGAGTCCCGTCTGGGGACCCGAGGCGCAGGCGTGGGAGGTGTGTGATCCTTCTAGGGAAGCGGGGCGGAGGATGCGATGGCTGTGTTTGCTTCCTCTCTGATTAGTAGAGAAGCTGGAATCCACACTCAGGAGTGAGAACCGTGTGTCCCTCTTCAATGCAGTGACCTTGAAGAACATGCAGTATGTCCTTATACTTGCCAGTTGGTCATCTTGGCTAAGAAACCACTGAGATACTGGGTGAGGTCTGATGTAGCCTGGATTCTCTGCTGTACCTGTATTCCGTGGTAGGAGCCTTTATTATGATATATTTTTTCTTTCTTTCTTTTTTTTTTTTACATTCTCTGAAATTGTCTTTCTGGTTTTTCACCTAAATTTTTGTTCACTCCCTCATGTTATTGTCTTGCCCCATGCTTTGATAAATTCCTCACCTAGCATGGATTTATTTTAAGATGCATGTTTCAAGGGGTCAGTTTAAGTCTAGCAGCGTCCCTGGATCCTACGTACTTATGCAACCTATACTTACGTGCTGGCCCTTGTCCTCTTCGAAATAAAAGCTTTGTATACACACACACACATAACTGAAATAAAGACACATTGTAACAAACGATTTTCTAGATATTGTCTTGGGCAGGAGCTGGAATCAAGATTGCCAGGAGAAATATCAATAACCTCAGATATGCAGATAACACCACCCTTATGGCAGTGGAGACATATTAAAAAAGTGGTCTCCACTTTAGTATGGAGACAAACTAAAAAGTGAAGACAAACTAAAAAGCCTCTTGATGAAAGTGAAAGAGGAGAGTGAAAAAGTTGGCTTAAAGCTCAACATTCAGAAAACGAAGATCATGGCATCCGGTCCCATCACTTCACGGGAAATAGATGGGGAAACAGTGGAAACAGTGTCAGACTTTATTTTTTTGGGCTCCAAAATCACTACAGATGGTGACTGCAGCCATGAAATTAAAAGACGCTTACTCCTTGGAAGGAAAGTTATGACCAACCTAGATAGCATATTGAAAAGCAGAGATATTACTTTGCCAACAAAGGTCTGTCTAGTCAAGGCTATGGTTTTTCCAGTGGTCATGTATGGATGTGAGAGTTGGACTGGGAAGAAAGCTGAGCGCCAAAGAATTGATGCTTTTGAACTGTGGTATTGGAGAAGACTCTTGAGAGTCCCTTGGACTGCAAGGAGATCCAACCAGTCCATTCTGAAGGAGATCAGTCCTGCGTGTTCACTGGAAAGACTGATGCGGAAGCTGAAACTCCAATACTTTGGCCACCTCATGCGAAGAGTTGACCCATTTGAAAAGACCTTGATGCTGGGAGGGATTGGGGGCAGGAGGAGAAGGGGACGACAGAGGATGAGATGGCTGGATGGCATCACCGACTTGATGGACGTGAGTTTGAGTGAACTCCGGGAGTTGGTGATGGACAGGGAGGCCTGGTGTGCTGTGATCCATGGTTTCACAAAGAGTTGGACAGGACTGAGGGACTGAACTGAACTGAAGGAAAAGAGGAAAAATCCATCAAATAATTTTTTTACACTTTTACCCTGGGTTAGGCATTGGTATTAAAATGGAAGAAACGTTACATAGGTTTCCTTCTTTCTGGGAGATTATATTACAGGACAGATACAGAAACCATCGTAAACCATGGTAGGAAATAACAAACAGTCAATGGTGGAAGCAGGCAAGGTTGAAAGACTTGGGCGAATGGAGGATGAAAGTCAGGGAAGAACCCTTCCCAGAAGATTTGAACTTTTATGGATGGTTGCACAGGGAGAGGGAGAATAAGAGGATGATCTGAGCAAAAAATTGCCATTTCCCTGGAGCAGGAAATGGCTATCCACTCCTGTATTCTTGCCTGGAAAATCCAATGGACAGAGGAGCCTGGTGGGCTATGGTCCATGGGGTCACAAAGAGTTGGATATGACTGAGCAACTAACTCTTGAGCAAACATAAATAGTGACTATAAGCCAGTCAGTGAGTCTAGAATATTCCTTTACTCTGTTTTCGTATTCCCTCAGACAAAATGCAGGAAGCATTTAGGAAAGCTTGTTTGTGCTTCCAAAATAAAAGCATGTGAAAACTCTGTCATTATGTTCTCTTTCAGACTCTTTACTTGGAACTCTTTCCAAGACAGCAAAGTCAGCTCAGATTCTGCATGAGAACAATTGCCTCACTAACTCGGGTCTTCAGCATGGTGAGCTTTATTTTTGCTGATGTGCAAAATGTCTTTTCCTGCAGGGATTTGTTTTTCAGATGACATTAATGGCTGTTTGCCTTCTGACTCCTGGTTGTCTTGAGGTTAAGCATTCCAGATGGTTTGCAATGAGAGCATTCCATTTAAGTGCCTGGGTCACAGGGAACAGGGCTGGAGGAGAAACTGGAGTGTGTGCTTTTAAAAGGCATCTGCCATTTGTAATAGCACTGTGTGGTTTACTGAAAGATGGAGCAGCTAGGACTAGGAAAAAAAGACCAAATGCCTGTCCTCACGTGGGAGAGAGAAAAACAAATGGATTCAGAAAGGAAACATAGTCAGCAGAGACCTCATAGACTGGTGCCAAGTAGGAGAAAGGAGTTTATCCTCTGGGGGATATATCAGTCATTGGAAATGACTTAGCCAAATTCATAATCATCATTCAGTTCAGTTCAGTTCAGTTCAGTCACTCAGTCGTGTCCGACTCTTTGCGATCCCATGAATCACAGCACACCAGGCCTCCCTGTCCATCACCAACTCCTGGAGTTCACTCAAACTCATGTCCATAGACTCAGTGATGCCATCCAGCCATCTCACCCTCTGTCATCCCCTTCTTCTCCTGCCCCCAATCCCTCCCAGCATCAGAGTCTTTTCCAATGGGTCAACTTTTCACATGAGGTAGCCAAAGTATTGGAGTTTCAGCTTCAGCATCAGTCTTTCCAGTGAACACCCAGGACTGATCTCCTTTAGAATGGACTGGTTGGATCTCTTTGTAGTTCAAGGGACTCTCAAAAGTCTTCTCCAACACCACAGTTCAAAAGCATCAATTCTTTGGCACTCAGCTTTCTTCCCAGTCCAACTCTCACATCCATACATGACCACTGGAAAAACCATAGCCTTGACTAGACGGACCTTTGGTAAGGTCCTATTGGCAAGGTAATGTCTCTGCTTTTGAATATGCTATCTAGGTTGGTCATAACTTTCCTTCCAAGGAGTAAGCATCTTTTAATTTCATGGCTACAATCACCATCATCATTACAGGACCCAAATTAACTTTTCTTTGAGATGCCAGCCATTCTGTATAATGGTGCAGTGTTGCACTGTTAAAAATAGTTTTGTTGAGTGCAATGAGACATAATAAATTGTAAGCAAATAGCAATGTATTAAAACATGAGAAGAAAATGATTTGCAATAAAAGCCAAGTATTCAGTCCAGGAAAGAGATGCTAGGTAAAATTAAGTGCAGGCCTCACAGGTGGAAACAGCCGTAGGATAATAAACTGAAAAGCCGTGTGTCAAGTGGCTGACCTCTTCTATAGCAGCTCTTGGCCAGTCTGACTTTTCACATTTAACCCATGATGTTGGTAAAGGCTTGAGGCTTACCCAGGAGGTAAGAGATTGGAACTTTGACCAAAAAAGAAGCTCTGAGAAAATTTTAGGTAAAAGGTAAACTACTCTATCAGTCTGTAAGTGCTGAATAAAAAAAAAAAAACTTTCTGAGTCAGGCACTATGAGAGTAAATTTCAGAGTCATAACACAGGTGGAAGGACAAGGCAGACTTGGGGAGGATCCATACACAAAGGCAATGAAGAGGGAGTTCCAGCATCTATTAAAGCAAAGACTCGCCAAGGGTTCAGCAGCTGAGGGCAAGGCTGGGACAAGCTTAGCAGGGAACCCTTAGAGCAGAGGTCCACGACCTCTGGGATCTAATGTCTAGCAAGGTGCACAATAGACGAAATGTGTTTGAATCATCCTGAACCGCCCCCCACCACCCGCCCTAGTCTAGGGAAAAGTTGTCTTCCGTGAAGTCTGTCCCTGGTGCCAAGATGGTTGGAGAGCGCTGTCTTAGCGCCTGTTTTATTTCACAAACAAGACCCAGATGGGCTTTGCCAGGTGAAAGGGTTTGCTGTTGTGCTGAACCACAGACTTTGCTGTGGGGTTAATGGGATTTTGGAGATGTTGATGAAATCCATACTGTGAATAGCTTTGCATAACAGGCTGAGGAGTTGGGATTTTTTCCTCTGTGTCTGTGGGATACCAACAAAGATTCTGAGGCAAGAGCATGTTTCTAGAAGGTTTTTTCTTATGTAGAATCAGTTGTGAAGGAGCTAGTTGAACCTTATAGCACCTGTTAAAAATTTCTTGCAGAATCTGAGACATGACAGGGAAAGTTGAGAGAAAGGAACAGATCCAAAGGAACAGCGAAGGCGGGTGTTGTGGTTTGTGAACTTAGGTTCCTGCTTCTCCATTCCTTGGCCATTCAATAAAGCTTGTGCTGGTCCAGCCTCAAAAAGCCAAACCAAACAACAACAGCAACAGCAACATAAGAGTGCAGGATAACATCACAGAACTTCTGACTGGAGCACAAAGAAGAAAGTCCAAGAAGACGCTTGTGTGCTAGGCGAGATCGTCAGACACAAAAAGACAGATGTGTATCCACTTACATGAGGTTCCTGCTGCTGCTGCTAAGTCACGTCAGTCGTATCTGACTCTGTGCGACCCCACAGACGGCAGCCCACCAGGCTCCCGTCCCAGGGATTCTCCAGGCAAGGATACTGGAGTGGGATGCCATTTCCTTCTCCAGTGCATGAAAGTGAAAAGTGAAAGTGAAGTCGCTCAGTCGTGTCCAGCTCTTCGTGACCTCATGGACTGTAGCCTACCAGGCTCCTCCACCCATGGGATTTCCCAGGCAAGAGTACTGGAGTGGGGTGCCATAGCCTTCTTTGTATGAGGTTCCTAGAAGAGTCCAATTCATGGACACAAAGAGCAGAGCTGTGGTTACCAGAATCTGGTGAAGGAAGAGACAGGGGAAAAGTATATAATAGGCACAGGGTTTCAGTTTGAGATGGTGGAAACGTTCTGGAGATGAATAATGGTGATGGCTGTACAACAACATCAATGTACCTAATGCAGCTGTGTTGTACATGTAGAAATAGCTAAAACAGTAAATCTTGTGTTATTCATATTTTACCACAGGGAAAAAATTCCAAGGAAAGGAAAATACTTACGGTTTGGGCATGATGGTTAGACTGATGGACTGAAGGAGTAAATAGCCAGCTTTGGGGACCTGAATATGACTCATTTCAGTCCTAAGTTTGAGGAAAGAGCATATCCCAGGAGAAATACTTGTGAGGATTTTGCAGAGCTCTCCAGTGGTCATAGTGAGCTTAGAAAAATGTCTTGATCATGATGGGAACTTGTCAGAACAGGTGTGTTTCTAGTCAGTGTCTCTCACGTACAGGGCGTGTCTAGTTTGGGGACCGACCTGAAAATGAGGTGTCAGGGTTCTTCCTTAGAGCTCCGTCAAGGAGAGAGGAGAAACAGTTTGGCGGGAGCTGCTGTAGGAGTTTGAGCCCTTTGATAGGTTCACATATTAGCAGGAAGGAGTCAAAGTAGTCATGTTAGGATAAGCAGCAGGTATATGTGGAGATTTGTTTCCTTAGAATATTTATATTTAATACATGCATTTTTGTGTACATCTTATGTGTATAATGATTCTTAGTGCCTGCATTTTAAGACCCTCTTGGTATGTCGCTTTTCCTCTGTATATGAATAGTTGGTTTGTATATGAATAGGAGCTCATTCTCCTGAATGAGCTAGGATTATTCCTTCAAGTGTAGGCAGATGATTCCCTTATTGAAAAGGGAAATGCAGATTTACTAGAGAGAACCTTGGGGTCAACTTCTGAACTGATTCAGGAGATTCAAAATCTTGAAACTTCTAATTGTTGGAATGTCTCCTAAAGTAATCGTAGACAGATATGCAGCAAAACAGATGACTTACAATTCATGACTTTTTATCATTTTGTTGAATGTTTTGGAAAGCATCTCTTATTTATAGAATGTATTGTTAGGCATTGTATCAGTGAATCACATTTGTGAACTGTTTTATGTGACCTATTAGAGGATACTGCCTTTAAATATGTACAATCTGCATCATATCCACATTAGATTTTAAGTAATAAATATTTTTGTCACTAGGAACCCAAGGAATATACTATTCTAACACTGTGAGGAATGTTGATTTTAAGTTGAACTTTAGGTATATTTGATGAATTCCTTTATTTTATTTAATATTTTGTATTTTCACAATTTTAAAATAATTGTTTTTATTTTTATTGATAGTTAAAACATTAATATTCAAAAGGAATTCATTTTTACAAAATCAGCCCTTAGGCTAGCTACATCTGTAGGAAATATCTTAGAAATCATATTGATAGTACATTGCAGATAAGCCTAAAACTCTTAGTTTAAATAACTTTCCTAAGGTTAGATAGTTCTATGTGGCAAATTCAAACACTGCCCCCTAAATTAGCATTTTATCTGGTTTGTTTATTGACACTATTAATAACAGGTAAACTGCAGAGTCATGAACGTCTTTGTTGATACTAAGGAAAGGTCATAAACAGATAACTCATGAGCTATAGCTGATCTTTAAATGTGTTCTTGGCCCAAACTGGTATTTTTGTAATTAATTTCAAATATATAAAATCTATACACATACGTCACAACCTAGCTTATGAAACTCTCTGGAAGTCAACTACAGCCAACAGCTATAGTTGACTACAATGCTGTCCACATTCTTGGGTGCCAACATTGAATGGGAACTAAGTGGCTTCACCTCTGGATTACTGGATCCTCCAGGGCCTTTTCCCCAACTTCCCTCACACATTTTATTATATGTTTGGCCCCTGAAGGTGCCTTAATTTATGATCCTTGACATAAATAGCATAGAAACAAAAAAATAAGGACTACTGACTAAGCCGTGGCCTTAGAGTTTAGAAAGGACGTTAAGAAGTTCTTCACCAAAGTTCAGTTATGTTCTGTTCTCAGTGGTAAAATGAACTGATGATATTCTCATGGCTTTAATTCCTTGAGTCATTTCTCACTGAGAAGAGAATGGGGTTAAAGGCATCACAAAATATTTATTGTTTTCCTGTGGCTTTAATGGTCAAAGGGGAGAGATTACAGGTGGATTTGGGATGTCAGCTAACAGTTCAGAGAATTCAAGCCAAAAGCTGATCACTGGGTTCCAAGTGGTTTGCCACTGTGGCCTTCCACTAAGGGGAATCCATTTAAGTGGAGTCAGTGGGCTGTCCATACTGTTTGTGCTCCCTGAGTGAGTTAGAGCTACCACAGAGGGCATTTCTGGATAAAAAGAGCAGTGATGCTTTAAGATCACATCAGAATGTGCCAGTTAATAGAAAAGAGCATGGTACCGAATTTTTCCCAGGGGGCACTGATCACTTGTGATAACTTGGAGTTTTATCCATGACACAGCTTATGTCAACTCTGATGAAATCTGGAAACACTGTTTTAGAAAAAGAAAGAAAGGGGGAGGGAGGCTGGAAGTGTACGTGGTCATTTGATTTGTTCACTTTTCTCCCCAAAGGGCAGTAAATATGCTTAGCTTACTTTCTGGCCAGTCTTTTTATATCTGTGCGGCTCTATCTCTGACTCTCCCTTGACACATAATTCCCTCCGTGCCGCAGGAGCCAGGTGGTGCTGCTGGCGTTGATATGGCTGCTTCAAACGTGATGATTTAGCTCCCGTGTTTGTAGCAGTGTCAGATGTTTTCCCTTCCAGAGAAGGGGATTATATGAGATCTGGCCCTACTCCAACACTTTATCTGTGTTATCTGCATTTGGAAATAGATCTCAAAAGTTTGGATCTCTGTTTGAAAGTGGAATAGAAACCTAAGTGAACGCTCTTCTTTCACAGTTTCTTTGGACCTGCTGTGTTGCATTTTAAAGAATCTGATTCTCCTTCTTGTGTTTCAGAACATTCCCCAAGAAAATGTAACAAGGAAAATAAGAAATAAAATATAAGCTTCGGAATTATGCCTTAAAGCAAAAGATAACTGGACTATTTACATACTTTCCATCCAATGATGTTAGCATGGTGCATTGGCTTGGAATTGAAAATAAATTCTTGGTGGCATCTACACTACCTGTGCATCTTCTTTTGAGGGTTACCTGTACAGACTCTCTCAACACTCTGCCTCATGTCACTCAACCTTCGTACCATGACTGGGATTTTCATCTTTGTGTTTCATTTGTTTGGTGTAGTCAGTCATGTCTTGGGCAGCTAACATCTTCCCTTGGTAGTTAGCTCCATGAATATAGGGAAATTTTCATTCTGTAGGGATGCCCGTTGCCCTTCACTTGTAGGCACTCAGTCTGTGAACTAAATAGTTCAGTTATTAATACTAAAATATAGTATTAGCAAGCATTGGATTTGCAGGCTTTGTAAGTCTGTTTCTGTTTTCTTAGCTATATACATGCTAATCTAGATTGCTCCTGTCTTCCAGAATGAGGACCGGGGAATGTGACAGTCCCATGTCCTACTCTTCTCTTCCACTTCTGTAAAAGGCTTTGTTACCATTTTCTACTCTCCTGGGCTTGAGTCCTCTTACTGAGAAGTTTTCGAGGGTGTTCTCATTCATTTGATCTTTTAGTTTTTTGGGGATCAGCCCAAGGACAGTCCAGGGACCAAATCTGACACTTCACCTGTTCTTGTAAACAAAGTGTTGTTGAAAGGCAGTCACCCACATTTGTTTACATATTGACAATAGCTGATTTTTCTCTACCGTGGCGGAGTTGAGTGGACTTGCATAGACTACCACAGCAGAATTTCTAGAGACTAAATGGCTCATGAAGCCTCAAATATTTACTGCCTGGAGTTTTGCAGGGCAAGCTTGCCAACTGCTGAAATTGGCATTCATTTAAGACACATTTATTGAGTGTGTAAGATTTTACTATGTTGTTGATGCTATAGATTTAAGTCTAAACAATGTAATCCTTTCTCTTAACAGTCTTGTGGGAAAGACAGACACATCAGCAATATCTTAACCATAAAATGAAGAAAAAGGCTCTAAGCATGAATTTAGTAGACAGTAAGTATGGAATGAGGAACACACAACTGCTGGGAAGGCTAGATAAGGTGGTTTAGAAGAGGGCTTCATGAGGAGGCAGTCTCTGAATTTTTGACTTGCAGGATCAAGAGAGCTTATCCAGGTAGAGGATGGGTCCTCATTCCTGGAAGAAGGAGATATGTGAACAGAAGCACAGCTGGAGACAACAGGACTTCTTTGGGAAACAGCAAATAGTACAGTTTAGCTAAAGCCAAAGTCCTGAAGGACTGTCACCAGCTAAAAGGCTTGCAGAATGTGGAAATGAGTTCTTCAAATGGTGTAGTGGAGAATGAACAGAGGGGCAGGGTATAAGACTAGAAGTTGTTTAACTTGATGCTTCAGTCATATCCGACTCTTTTCAACCCTATGGGCTGCAGCCCGCCAGGCTCCTCTGTCCATGGGACTCTCCAGGCAGGAACACTGGAGTGGGTTGCCATGCCCTCCTCCAGGGGATCTACCTGACCCAGGGGTAGAACCCACATCTCTTACATCTCCTGTATTAGGCAGGTAGGTTCTTTACTGCTAGTGCCACCTGGGAAACCCCTGGTTTATCTTGCTTGTGTAGATATTTATGTCTATACCCACCTTTCAGCTGTTCTCTAGCTTGGCTATAATCTTCTCTATTTACTTGGGAAGCTCTTCTCTTTGGAGAAAGCAGAAGGAGAAAAATCTCCCATCAGGTGGAATCACTGTTACTTCACTTCAAGTTGACATGATTTTTTTTTTTTTAAGAGGATTTGGAAGGGTTGCTTTTCTTTACTCTTTATTGAAAGGAAAAGGCAAGAATAATCTCCTGTTTACCTCAGTAAGGACCCTCACAGGGTAGAGAATCCTAACAATTTTTTATGATTATGATAAGATGGAAGGAAATTATCTACTGGAAATATTAGATCTAGTGGCAAGATAATTTCCATCCATTGCCTGTTTTCCTAGTGCCTGTCAGAGCTTTTTGATACTTGAAATTAATTTGTCCTCACTAGATATAGGAATTAAGCAAACTGAATAAAAAGAATAGCCTTTTCCTTGTTGTGAAAACAACTCCAACTCTGTTTAATTAAAATATATTGTTTGTTAGTAGATAACACTAAGGCAGATTAACACAGCCAGTCAATTTATTTTCCCTCCATCAGAAATGTTTCTAAAGTTCTTGCTATTTATCTTTGTTCAGCTTCAAATCCCTCTCATTCCCCTTTCAAGTCCTAAACAAAAGCGTTGCCAGTGCACATCAGGACTCAGAAATATTCTCCCAAATCCCTGATCAACTGCGTTAGCCAAACATTACCGATAACCAGCATTTACATAGAGCTTTCAGCATAAAAAGTACCTTTAACACAGATTATCTCATTTTACCTTTGAAATTTTGCAAGGTAGATTCTACCCTGATCATCTCACAAGTTGGAAATAGAGGTTTTGTGGAGTTCACTGTTCCCCTCAAGATCTCGTTTTAGTAAGTGGCAGAGTTCAGAATCACAACACTGACTTCAGAGTCTGTGCTTTTTAATTCCTCCTAGTGATTTTTCTCTTGCTGACGTGATGCACAGATGTAATGAATGGTATCAGAAGCAATGGCACCTTGCCATCAGAGCCAGTCCAAGGGGAAGGACAGCATCTCAGATGGAACTGTGTTGAGCACCTGTGCTCACTCACACAGATGATTCACTGTGGGGATTTTAGCTCTTTCTGGCTTCAGTGAACTTTGCAGGCCACACACAGCCCACATCAGAGAACACAGCTTCTACACCAAGGTCAGCATTCCAGCTCACTCATGTAATTCTCTTCCTCTCTCTCCTTCTGCAATGCTAGACACTGACTCTATACTTGCAAAGTATTAGGTCTCCTTGGCTATTTATTTATTTTTTTCTTTTTTAAAAAACATTATTTTTTCAAATCCTTTTCCCACTTAGGTTATTACTGAGTATTGAGCAGAGTTCCTGTGCTATACATTAGGTCCTTATTGGTTATCCATTTTAAATATAGCAGTGTATACATTGTTAATCCCAAAGTCCCATTCTATCCCTCCCTCCTACCCTTTCCCCCAAGTAACCATAAGTTTGCTCTCTAAGTCTGTGACTCTGTTTATGTTTCGTAAGTAAGTTCATTCATATACTTTTTTAGATTCTGATGTAAGCAATGCTGTGTGGTATTTGCCTTTCTATGTTTCGTAAGTAAGTTCATTCATATACTTTTTTAGATTCTGATGTAAGCAATGCTGTGTGATATTTGCCATCTCTGTCTGACTCACTTCACTCAGTCCGACCATCTCCAGGTCCATCCATGTTGCTGCAAACGGCACTATTGCGTTCTTGTTTAATGGCTGAGTGATATTCCACTGTGCGTATGTACTGCACCATCTTTATCCATTCGTCTTTCAGTGGGCATTTTCATTGCTTCCATGTCTTGGCTGTTGTAAACAGCATTGCAATGAACATTGGGTGTATGTTTCCTTTTGAACCATATTTTTCTCTGGATATATGCTGATGAGTGGTATTGTGAGATCATATATAGCAACTTTTGTTTCCTAAAAAGCCTCTTGATGAAAGTGAAAGAGGAGAGTGAAAAAGTTGGCTTAAAGCTCAACATTCAGAAAACTAAGATCATGGCATCTGGTCCCATCACTTCATGGCAAATAGATGGGGAAACAGTGGAAACAGTGTCAGACTTTATTTCTGGGGGCTCCAAAATCACTGCAGATGGTGACTGCAGCCATGAAATTAAAAGACGCTTACTCCTTGGAAGGAAAGTTATGACCAACCTAGATAGCACATTCAAAAGCAGAGATATTACTTTGCCAACAAAGGTCCATCTAGTCAAGGCTATGGTTTTTCCTGTGGTCATGTATGGATGTGAGAGTTGGACTGTGAAGAGAGCTGAGCACCAAAGAATTGATGCTTTTGAACTGTGGTGTTGGAGAAGACTCTTGAGAGTCCCTTGGACAGCAAGAAGATCCAACCAGTCCATTCTAAAGGAGATCAGTCCTGGGTGTTCATTGGAAGGACTGATGCTGAAGCTGAAACTCCAATACTTTGGCCACCTCATGCGAAGAGTTGACTCATTGGAAAAGACCCTGATGCTGGGAGGGATTGGGGGCAGGAGGAGAAGGGGACAACAGAGGATGAGATGGCTGGATGGCATCACGAGTCTATGGACATGAGTTTGAGTGAGCTCTAGGAGTTGGTGATGGACAGGGAGGCCTGGCGTGCTGTGATTCATGGGGTCACAAGGAGTGGGACACAACTGAGCCACTGAACTGAAGGAACCTTCATATTGTTCATTGGCTGCACCAATTTACATTCTCCTTGGGTATTTTTCTACTTAAATGACCTCTGTAGGCTTGCCTTACCAAGTCAACAATTGCAATTAATTCAAGTAAGTTTTGGGGGCACTTATGGTGTGTTAGCACCATCTTCCCAGGTGGTGCTAGTGGTAAAGAATCCGCTTGCCAATGCAAGAGCTGCAGGAGACACAGGTTCGATCTCTGGGTTGGGAAGCTCCCCTGGAGGAGGAAATGGCAACCCACTCCAGTATTCTTCCCTGGGAAATCCCATGGATGGAGAAGCCTGGTGGGCTACAGTCCATGGGGTCGCAAAGAGTTGGACAGAACTGAGCAACTAAACAAAAACAACAACAGAGTGTGTTAAAAACCTCTGAAAGTGCCCCAGCTGGAGAACTATATAAAAGAGTAGACTTACACTAGACTCCTGTTATTTAGAAAACTTTCATCTCAGCTGCATTCTTGGTCCTGGACTCTCCTAGACAACCTTGGTCTGTTGTAGCCCACGTTTCCAGTAACAGTGTTGGTGATGACACCCTTGGGAAGACATTGGGCAGTTTTAGTCTGACAGCTGCCAGAGGTTTTTCAGATGGCTTGTGGATCAAATGTCTGTAAGAGTCTTAGAAATTATCTTCAGAGTCTAGTGAGTATCCTTTGGCTTTGGGGAAGGAGGGTCAGGCTGTGCAGAAGGGATACAGATGAAAATAGTCTCTTTCTTTGTGTCTTTTCTTTTTGGCCCGTCCATCCTGACTTGATAGCTTGGTGGTTCCCAGGTGCTCCTTTATAGACCAATGTTGACTTGTGATCACATTATCCAAATTTTGGCTAAATAAGGAAAATGTGTTTATAAATTGTGCTTATATGTTTTCTTTTAGGAAATTATATGTGGTGATCAGTGACATGTTGAAATAAAAATGATTGCTTAGCAAAATAATGTTTTGTAATCTTTTGTAGATGCATACAACTTTTGGGGCACTATATTTCATCCATTAAATACAACAATCCAGGTAGTGCTGCTCGAGCTTGCCTGAGTGTAGACTTAGTGACCTGGACAATTGTCTGTACCCTAGAATCCAGGGCCTATATAGATGCTAATGACCATTTTCCATCCTTGCTGACTTGAGTTACTTTCAGACAGCATAATTATTGTTGGAATGCTGTGAATTACAGGCTAACTCAAAGTGGTGTTACTTGCACAATAGTCTATGTAAGTGGCGCCCGTGGAGTTGAGCAGTGCCCTACTTACCCAGCCTTATGTGGCAGTCTTGACATTGTCTGGGGCACCGTGACCATGGTGTGACTTCCATAGTCCCATGGTCAGCCACTTCTGCTCGTCCCGTCCCTTTTTGTACCTATTCCTTCTATGGCCACTTTACTCCTATGACTCATTTGGAACACAGTGTTTGTACTAGATTCTAAAGTTGACCTGAGACTTTGTGACCAAGAAGAGGAGATTTGGAATGCAGTGCTGGACGTGATATTCACAGTTTATTTTTGAAGTGTATAAAGAGGGCAGAATGCAGAGTGAAGAGAACTTGGCTTGAGGATTTCTAATTGTGTGACCTTGAGCAAGGAGCTTCTTGAGAGTTCTAATTCACTCAGATGCAGAATGGAGATAGCAACGTGCAACTTGAAATTAATTTTTTTTGGTGAGGGTGAAGATTAAAAGAGATAATAAATGTAGAATGTTTGAAGTAGGCACGTATTAACCACAAATTTTAACTGCTCAAAAAACGGAAGTTAGCTCATCAGCTTTTTCGTCTTGTTATTGAAGCTGTGTTACTAGATACATTAAAATTGTTGTGACTTCTTTCTAATTGGACTCTTATTATGTAGTGTCTCTCTGTGTATATCTGATAATTTTCTTTTCTTTGAAGTCTGGTATTAGTACTGCTATGCAGCTTTCTTTGATTGCTGTTTTTGTGGTGTATTTTTTCCATTTCTTTGCTTCTAATATATTTTATTAGTGTATTTGAATCCATTCACAAATATCATCCGTTCTATACATAGGAGTGTGTATATGTCAATCCCAATCTCTTAATGGGTATATTTAAACCATTTATAGTTAATGCAATTTCTGTTATGTTAGGATTTAAGTCTATCACTTTACTATTTATTTTTTCTCTTTTTCCCTTTTGCCATCTTACTTGAATAATTTTTAGCATGAGCGACTTCCCTTTCACTTTTCACTTTCATGCATTGGAGAAGGAAATGGCATCCTACTCCATTACTCTTGCCTGGAGAATCCCAGGGACGGGGGAGCCTGCTGGGCTGCCATCTATGGGGTCGCACAGAGTCGGACACGACTGAAGTGACTTAGCAGCAGCAGCAGCAGTACCTGTATAGTGTAGGGTTTTTTTTAGTGTATATTTTTTGCAATTTTTGAAAATGGTTTTCACAGTGGTTGATCTAGAAATCACCGTATAGTCTCCTTCAGAGACATACTAATTTATATACCTAAAATTTAAGTCAGCAGCTATTTGAAATTTGCCTTATATTTCCCAGCCTTCTTCTTGGATTCTAGGAAGAAAGGATACACAGTCATTGATACTCATAAATCTTCTCCTCAAATAAAAGTATAAACTGTAAATCTGAGTGCATGTGTTAAATTATAAAAATAATGTATTGTTAAAAAATTGAAATTTCTTATTACTACTTATACATACTTTGTTTTTACTTTTTCTATATGTGAAATTATATTAGAGATTCTTATTTTTAATAGCATTTTTCAGTTACTACATTTTCAGTGTTCAAGAGCCTGAGCAATGATAGGTTTATGGACCAAATTTTAGAAACCATGACACCTCAGGGAACAGAGCTTATTTCCCTCCAAACACAACCTTATTCAGAGTCAGAAGTAACCTCTCCTGAACTGTGTTGAAATTATTTATTTGCTTTTAAAAATATTGTTGCCACATACTTATGTCTTCCTAGACAAAGTAGTTCTGTTTTGCCTAATATTAAACTTTAAGTAAGTGGAAACATACATGTATATTCTTTTGTGTCTTGCCACTTTTGTGAAATGTGATGGTGGGGAAATTCATTCATGTGACTTTCAGTTCAGTTCAGTTCAGTCTCTCAGTCGTGTCCAACTCTTTGCGACCCCATGAATCGCAGCACTCCAGGCCTCCCTGTCCATCACCAACTCCCGGAGTTCACTCAAACTCATGTCCATCCAGTCGGTGATGCCATCCAGCCATCTCATCCTCTGTCGTCCCCTTCTCCTCCTGCCCACAATCCCTCCCAGCATCAGAGTCTTTTCCAATGAGTCATCTCGTCGCATGAGGTGGCCAAAGTACTGGAGTTTCAGCTTTAGCATCAGTCCTTCCAATGTACACCCAGGACTGATCTCCTTTAGAATGGACTTGTTGGATCTCCTTGCAGTCCAAGGGACTCTAAAGAATCTTCTCCAACACTACAGTTCAAAAGCATCAATTCTTTGGCACTCAGCTTTCTTCACAGTCCAACTTCACATCCATACATGACTACTTGAAAAACCATAGCCTTGACTAGACGGACCTTTGTTGGCAAATTAATGTCTCTGCTTTTCAATATGCTATCTAGGTTGGTCATAACTTTCCTTCCAAGGAGTAAGCGTCTTTTAATTTCATGGCTGCAGTCACCATCTGTAGTGATTTTGGAGCCCAGGAAAATAAAGCCTTACACTGTTTCCACTGTTTCCCCATCTATTTCCCATGAAGTGATGGGACCAGATGCCATGATCTTAGTTTTCTGAATGTTGAGCTTTAAGCCAACTTTTTCACTCTCCTCTTTGCTTTCATCAAGAGGCTTTTTAGTTCGTCTTCACTTTCTGCCATAAGGGTGGTGTCACCTGCATATCTGAGGTTATTGATATTTCTCCCAGCAATCTTGATTCCAGCTTGTGCTTCTTCCAGCCCAGCGTTTCTCATGATGTACTCTGCATAGAAGTTAAATAAGCAGGGTGGCAATATACAGCCTTGACATGCTCTTTTTCCTATTTGGAACCAGTCTGTTGTTCCATGTCCAGTTCTAACTGTTGCTTCCTGACCTGCGTGTATAAGTTCACAGGAAAATATGTACCATCCACCAGAAAAATTTGAAAAAGACTTGAACAGACACTTCAAAAAGTAGGAAATTCAAATGGTCAGAATTATATTAAAATGTGCACAATCTCTTTAGTAATCAGGAGCATACAAATTAAAAGTACGTGACAATACTACCTGCCAGATTGGAAATAAAACTAAAAGGGTCACAATGCCATATCTTGTTGAGAATGAAGAACAATAAGAACCTTCATACACTGCAATAGAAGCAAAAGTTAGTACAACCATGTTGGAAAGCCCTCTGACATCATGCTGGACAATATACCAGCAATTTCTCTCTTACATGTATATTGGGAAAACACTGTGGCACTGTGAATCAGGGCTCTTGTAAAGAATATTTACAGCAGTGCTCCAGACTGGAAGGGACTGCTGAACTGATTGCAGGAAACTCACAAAATGTCTTAACTTAGTTAGTTACACACAGCAACACAAATGAGCGCAGTGATATTCCCTTCATGTCTGTGAATCAGCTGTGTCTCTTATGCCTTTCATCAGTTTTAACTCTGACCTTTTAGGAATTTCCCTGAACTAACATAGTCTATGGAAATGTTTCGTTTTGTATGATGCAAACCCAAAAGTTCACCATATTTATCCTCACTTACCAGACACAGTATAAAAATACAATGATCTCAGCAGGTCAGCCCAGTGCAGCCTGCCTGTCACACACCGTGGACCCTAACTTTTGAAAAATGTCATTGGAAATTTCAGGAAACAAAATGCAGCTGAGATCAAGCTAGCAGAAAGAAAGCAGCTGAAGGGAAAATATCATTTAATGTTTATTTTGCCATTATTTTGAGAATCTATACCTGGAAACATTTGGAAATAAATTGTGATACAGCATCAAAGCTGGTGAATGGGTTTTGCAGTCCTTGTTATTTTTAGTCTCTAAGTCTCAGAGGGATTTTGTTTTGTTTTGTTTTGTTATTTTAATTTTTTAACCATAAAGGATGAAGAAGGAATGGGGAAAATATAGAGCTCCATTCCTAGGGATGGTAGAGCACTAACCATGGCACAGCTGCTTCAGACTAAGGAGGCTTCATCACAGCTTATGGAGAGCAACCTGGCATCAACCCACAGCTTTTTGCACCCGTTCACAACGGCTCTGCCAGCATGTGTGTTTCAGGGGTGGCTTGGTTTACAGACGCACTGCAGCTCAGCCGCGCCCTGACACGGTGCCCCCACAAGTCAGTTTTCCTGTTGGCAGCAGATGGCAACAGAGGCCATTTGCTCACCTGCTCTTGACAGCATGTGCTGTTTTCCAGCATAAGTGCCGGACCTAAATGACAGCACACCAGGACTGTGGCACATGGAGACTTTCAGTTTATTTCCAAGGCAGAATTTGGCTTTCAAACCTAAGCTTCCTTTTGCTTCCAGATATAAAAATCACTGCACTGCAGAGTAAATGTATCATGGTGTCTTCTGGAGGAGAGAAAACCCAGACCATTAAATGAAGATTCACAGAGGTGTCTACCAGGAAACACCCCAAAGCCTCTCTGCCTACCCTTATTCTCTCTACTTTGGTTGATTCAGGATTCACCCAACAACCTGCTGGACTGAGGTGTGTGTAACTAAGCTGACTTCACCCAGCACTCTCCTTCGGGAATAATTTAGCCTTAGCATACTGACTCTGGTCCTAATGCCTGTGGATATGCCTCCTGGCCTCTGGACCAAGGTTACATAGATCCTGAATGCTTGGTCGATAATACATTTGCAATCCACAGGGCCCTCCCTGGTCAGCCACTTGGGTATTCAACTTTTTCATCTGTAAAATGAAGGAATCAGAGTAAATGACTTTTGCATCTGAGCTTGTCTTTGGACAATGCCCTTAACCTGGGTCCTTTGACCAGATAATGTCTTGCATGCAGGCTGGAACCTATTAGTTTAACAAAATTTCCTAAGGAGCAGAGTATCCTAATATTCTGTCTACTGTGCTAAGTCCTTCAGTTGTGTCTGACTCTTTGCGATCCTATGACTATAGCACAACAGGCTCCTCTGTCCACAGGATTCTCCAGGCAAGAATCCTGGAGTGCGTTGCCATGCTCTCCTCCAAGAGATCTTCCTGACCCAGGGATCGAACCCAGGTCTCTTTTGCCTCCTGCATGGCAGGCAGGGTCTTTACCACCAGCTCTGCCTTGTTCTTGCTTTCACTTGCCCAATCCTGTCCGACTCTTTGCGACCCCATGGACTGCAGCACGCCAGGCTTCCCTGTCCTTCACCAACTGTCAGAGCATGCTCACACTCATGTCCATTTAGTCAGTGATGCCATTCAACCATCTCATCCTCTGCCGCCTGCTTCTCCTCCTGCCTTCAGTCTTTGCAAGCATCACGGTCTTTTCCAATGAGTCAGTTCTTCACATCAGGTGAACAAAGTATCGGACCTTCAGCTTCACCATCAGTCCTTCCAGTGAATATTTGGAACTAATTTCCTTTCGGATTGACTGATTTGATCTCCTTACAGTCCAAGGGGCTCTCAAGAGTCTTCTCCAACTCCACAGAGCAAAAGCATCAATTCTTCAGTGCTCCGCTTTCTTTATGGTCCAACTCTCATATCCATACATGACTACTGGAAAAACCATAGCTTTGACTAGATAGACTTTCAGTAAATATTTGTTGAAGAAATAAATGAGCAATTGAGGGAGGTGTCACCCAGGTTTGCTAGCATATTATAAAACCTGCAGTGTTAACAAATGTTAAAACACTCATAGAAAGGAATAATAAATTATCAAAGATTTCAAAAAATTCTTAAAATGCAACCAAATGATGTGACTTTTTCCATATAGTGGACTTCACATCGGCACCAATAGAGTCTCAAAGCCAATATAACTTTATCTCCAAGAAATATTTTTCCAAGAAAACAAAGGAACCCTGCCTGCTGGTCACACATTTTTGTAGTTTTCTCATCGGACCAATATCATGTGGCATAAATGATAGTATGTCACTTCCCAAATTAAGTTATAAAAAAATATAACTTCATCTTGGGATCTCGCTCCACTCCTGTCTCTGTGCCTCTCTGCCTTTCTTTTGAGTCACTGCTTTCTCTGGGGACAGTGGTGCCCTAATCTCTGTAGAGAGGCCCACGTGTTTAGGACCTAGAGCACCCTTTGACCAGCCACACGAATGAGGTAGGCTCCTGCAGACCCACTCAGGCTTTAGATGATGCATTGAAAGACACCTTTTGGTGGTGTTAGCGCTAATGAGCTTGCATTAGCTAATGAAGAGCATTTCCTATTTGTTTGGTAGGTTAATACCCAGGTTGGGGCAGAAGCGGATCTGCCAGCTAGGTTATGAACATGAGGAAACAGCTTTCCTCTCTGGAAAGCTTTCCTCTTCTGGTATCATGAATAAATTGGTCTTCTAGCATTACCTAATTTTTCTGTGTAAAACTGAGCAAGATTTGTAATTCCTAATGGTGGAGGTGATGGAATTCCAGTAGAGCTAATTCAAATCCTGAAAGATGGTGCTGTGAAAGTGCTGCACTCAATATGCCAGCAAATCTGGAAAACTCAGCAGTGGCCACAGGGCTGGAAGAGGTCAGTTTTCATTCCAATCCCAAAGAAAGGCAAGGCCAAAGAATGCTCAAACTACCGCACAATTGCACTCATCTCACACACTAGTAAAGTAATGCTCAAAATTCTTCAAGCCAGGCTTCAGCAATATGTGAACCGTGAACTTCCAGATGTTCAAGCTGGTTTTAGAAAAGGCAGAGGAACCAGAGATCAAATTGCCAACATCCACTGGATCATGGAAAAAGCAAGAGAGTTCCAGAAAAACATCTATTTCTGCTTTATTGACTATGCCAAAGCCTTTGACTGTGTGGATCACAATAAACTGTGGAAAATTCTGAAAGAGATGGAAATACCAGACCACCTGACCTGCCTCTTAAGAAATCTGTATGCAGATCAGGAAGCAACAGTTAGAACTGAACGTGGAACAACAGACTGGTTCCAAATAGGAAAAGGAGTACGTCGAGGCTGTATATTGTCACCCTGCTTATTTAACTTATATGCAGAGTACATTATGAGAAACACTGGACTGGAAGAAGCACAAGCTGGAATCAAGATTGTTGGGAGAAATATCAATAACCTCAGATATGCAGATGACACCACCCTTATGGCAGAAAGTAAAGAGGAACTAAAGAGCCTCTTGAAGAAAGTGAAAGTGGAGAGGGAAAAAGTTGGCTTAAACCTCAACTTTCAGAAAACGAAGATCATGGCATCCGGTCCCATCACTTCATGGGAAATAGATGGGGAAACAGTGGAAACAGTGTCAGACATTATTTTTTGGGGCTCCAAAATCACTACAGATGATGACTGCAGCCATGAAATTAAAAGACGCTTACTCTTTGGAAGGAAAGTTATGACAAACCTAGATAGCATATTCAAAAGCAGAGACATTACTTTGCCAACAAAGGTCTGTCTAGTCAAGGCTATGGTTTTTCCAGTGGTCATGTATGGATGTGAGAGTTGGACTGTGAAGAAGGCTGAGCGCCGAAGAATTTATGCTTTTGAACTGTGGTGTTGGAGAAGACTCTTGAGAGTCCCTTGGACTGCAAGGAGATCCAACAAGTCCATTCTAAAGGAGATCAGTCTTGGGTGTTCATTAGAAGGAATGATGCTAAAGCTGAAACTCCAGTACTTTGGCCACCTCGTGCGAAGAGTTAACTCATTGGAAAAGACTCTGATGCTGGGAGGGTTTGAGGGCAGGAGGAGAAGGGGACGACAGAGGATGAGATGGCTGATGGCATCACTGACTCAGACATGAGTTTGAGCAAACTCCGCGAGTTGTTGGACAGGGAGGCCTGGCGTGCTGCAGTTCATGGGGTCACAAAGAGTCGGACACGACTGAGCGAGTGAAGTGAATGGTGCCAGGGACAAATTGTCCTTAAAGAGAACATTTTTTTTCCTATGTTTAACCACAGATATAGTAATAAATCTATTCCACTTATAAACTAACACAGTAAGCTCCTCAAAGGCTGAACTTATAGTTATGCTTTATAGAGTTCTTTTCCTAGTACAGTAATTGATATATGTACAATTTCATAATTATATATTACAAACATGAGTTGCTGGAAAAAAAGAGCATCTTCTCTAATGGATATTGTATCCACAGATACTGACTCTGAATGTTAAATCTGGATTAATGTCCTTTGAGAACTTCTGCTAGAGGGTTCAATGAATTTTACTGATATTTTTGAGGCAGAATCATCATATTTAGAACAAAGGGTAAAGAATAGAGTAGAGAAAGAAGAGAAATTGGAGATAGGTTCATCCAACTCTTTTGTGAGTTTGATTCTTTATCCTACTTATACCTATACCTGTTTCTGTATCAGTCTATGTCTATATATGGACATCTAGCCAGCTTAGATATTCCCATCTACTTATGAAATCATCATGATGATCGTGGGAGATTTCTTCTAGTCTCCAGTAGGCAGCCTTTGTCACGTGGACATCTGTTAACCTGTTACATCTTAGGAAACTTCACCAGAGTGGATCATCCATCTACTGACAGATAAACAAATCAAAATGAACACGACTAGCAAGATCATTTTTTTTAAACTTGAAAAGCCTTATCAATAAATGGTACTTTTGTCCTGGGTGGTGTGCCGTGTAAATGTGTTTTCTGCCAGCTATACATTAGACTCTCACAAGGGCAAGGGAAATTGAAACTGTCTTTCTAATGGGTCATAAGTCTTGGAAATGATTTGAATTCATGGATTAAATGTCAGCTTTGAAAGCATTTGCTGATTTATCTTGGATCTTAAAAGAAAGAACATTTCTATGACAAATCAAATTAGTGCATTTCCTAGTCTCCATTGTAGTTTTCCAGAATAATATCCTGCAAAGAAATAATATGGCATTTTTCCTATCTCAAGGAGATTTTCATTATTAGTATTAAGACTCTCTGCCAGTTAGAAAACTCTTGGAGATGAAGAATAGGAAAGTAAGTGTTTTACTAGAGTATAGAGATTATGATTAAAAATAGTGGATCTCCGCTCAGAAACACCAAATTGAATCGGTCAGTAAGCTGCATCAGTGTGCCCAGGGAAGACTGTGAGGCTTCCTGTCATCTTCTTCATCTTGCTCCCCTCTACGTACCCCTTTTTAAAGTGAAATTCTGACTCCTTCCCTGACTTGACATAACTTTGCCGACTTTCACCTGTCTCTCCTGGCCTATGTTAAAATTAAAAATGTTCTGTAGAAACAAGTAGCTTCCCTGCTTTGGTCCAGGGAATTGCTCTGGGCACTGCCTCCCACCCTATAATTAGACATCTTTAACTCTGAGCCCTGGCTTCTTTTCTGTTGCTTCACATATCCTTCACACCATCTTTTTTCCAAGTCTCTGCAGGCTGACAACACTTTCTGATGTGCAGCCTGACTGTTGATCAAGACTTTCTTTTCCCCAAGGATCTTCTTTGGATTTTGCCCTCCTTGATCCCATGTTGAAACTTGAGGAAAAATGAAGCTCCGGGAGTTGGTGATGGACAGGGAGGCCTGGCGTGCTGCAGTCCATGGGGTCGCAGAGTCTGACACGACTGAGCGACTGAACTGAATTGATTCACACCTGACACCCAGATACTTTTGTCTGAGCCAGAATCCAGAATGTGAAAAAATTGAGCTTCTGAGGTTTGTGCTGTGGCCTCATGGTCTTTAAGGGAGGTCGGAAGCATGCTACGCGTCCCCTCCTGCAGTCGCGGTTGTAGCACAGTTCAGGTCTTTGTGATTGCATATTACCAGGGTCATTAGGTTTTATGGTATAGTCTTAGGCTCATGAAGTTAGATGCTCCGTAGGATTTGAAAAAAAGAGGTAGATTGTGCCTAAAATTGGTTATAAAATACCACATCAAGCTATATAGTTGGCCCTTTGGCCAGACTTTCATTGTTTATAGTCGTATAATAAGCTGCCTATCTTTCAGAAGAATTTTTCAACTCTGAGGCTCTCCAAGACAGTGGTTTCTGTTGCTTTTAAGCAACACTGTTAATTTGTCCAGTGCATTTTAACTTCCATATACATAACGCCAGGCTTCCCTGGTAGCTCAGATGGTAAACAATCTGCCTGCAATGCAGGAGACCCTAATCGATTCTTGTGTCAGGAAGATGCTCTGGAGAAGGGAACAGCTACCCACTCCAGTGTTCTGGCCTGGAGAACTCCATGGACAGAGGAGCCTGGCAGGCTACAGTCTGTGGGGTCACAAAGAGTCAGACATGACAGAGTGACTTTCATTTTCACTTTCACATACATAACCACCCCAGGCTTCCCTTGTGGTGCTAGTGGTAAAGAACCTTCCTGCCAATGCAGGAGATACAGGAGACATGGGTTCGATTCCTGGGTCTAGAAGATCCCCTGGAGGAGTACATGGCAACACACTCCAGTGTTCTTGCTTAGATAATCCCGTGGACAAGGAGCCTGGAGCCTACAGTCCATGGAGCCTTAAAGAGTCCGACACGACTGAAGCAGCTTGACAGGCTCTTTCGTGGGCATGGTACTGAGTCCATGTTCATCCATCCAGGATGGCGGAGCTAAGTCAGGCTTAAAACTGCCAAGTCACACCCTCTCTTATCTTTTCAAAGGGGAGAAAATCGGGTTATATAGACTTCATTATCCTTGATACCTGAAGTCATTCCCGCTCTTTAGAAACTTGTGTGCTTAACTTCCTTGGTTCACTTGTGGTCAGACCGTGCTGACTCAATTCGTATGCCTATGTTGTTATGGTGTCTCTCTATTATTTCACATTTAATCAACAAGGGTTTTTAATAACTGGAATTCATCCTCCACTGTGGTGCAAGCTGACTGATTTTCAAATTATTTCTTGCATCTAGCTTCTTCTTCACCAGTGTTATTTCTGCTCCAATAGAACTCATACTATGTCCCAGGAAATGTGCCCCATTCTGGGAATATAGAAGTGATGAAAGAGATGCACTGCCTGCCATCATGGAGCCTTTTTCTTTCAAATGATGATTTAATTAAATATAAGCAAGGAAAAAAGGCACCACGGCCCATTTAAGTATTTTGCACAGATATACAAATGTTGTAAACAATAAGTTCATGAGAGAGAAGAGGACCTCTTGTCCATGAGCGACCTCTCAGATAAAAGGGAAATTCACCCTGCCCGGGATCCCAGACACACACGTATACACAATACACTCCAGTAGCTGCTGTGACTCCTTAAGCCCATTCAGTTAACTCTTGTTCCTCTTCCTTTTTTTTTTTCATCTTGACCCAAATGTTTCAGTCTCAGGTTTCCTGGAAACTGTAACCTGGGTTGCTAGAGTCTCTATGAGAGGCTTTCTCTTCTACCAGCCTGGCTCTGCCCAAAAGACATAAGTCCAGGTACCTGTATCTGACATCAGAATGCGGAAGACATCGTCCTGGTTTCTTGGCTTATGGGTTTGAAACACAGCTGCTTGATGGATACATTAAAATAAAGTGAGAAGTGATAGTGAGGGTCTTCAGTTTTGTTAGTACTTTTCCCCAGCTACATTATGGGTTAAAAACATGTGTGGGGGCTGCTCTGAGGCCTTCAGCACTATTTATTACACATGGGCCTGTGCTTCCCAAGCAGAAACTTCACAAGCAGGTGATTGTAAACCAAGGTTGTTGATTGGAAGTTTCTTTTGCAGTAATTCAATATTGTAATAATGGCGAAGCTTTTTACAATTCAGAAATGGCCTCTTAATGAACAAAAGGATGATTTTTTTGTATTTTTTAGATTTTTTTCATATTCTGTCTCTTTGAAGAGTGATATTCTACTGTATACAGTGGATAAAATAATCCAGTTGAATCCTCCACTCCCCAGTAAAACCTCCACCATTTGACCAGATGAGATGACATCAAGTTTATGATGCTCAGGAGCCTCCTTTGGTAAAATAGAAACCTGTGATTCTCGGTTATCTTTGAAGCCTGGGAAAAGTAACAGAGATGAATCATCATTTCATTATCTTTATCTGAACAGCCTCTTAAAAAAAAAAACCACTTTTTGAAAAATGAGATAAAATTGTGTCCAGTGAGTCATGATTTGGGGTTAATGCCAGCCCACAGCTCCTGGGAGTATCTACCAGGTGTGTCTCAATCAGCAGTATGAGCTCATGGGACTTTAGACCCTTGAGTGTGGTCCACTGATCCGTTACCTAATTCTTTCTGTGTGGCCTCATAGAAGTATAGAAGGTCACATGGGTGGTGCATCCACCTTAAGAGATGTACCGGGCCATCATGAGAAACTTCTGCCTCTCGAGCTCAAAACCACTCATGCCTTCTCTCTGCCTTTCTATCTTTCTTTGTTTCTTTTTAAAATTTTCGCAGTATAGTTGATTAGCAGTGTTGTGTCAGTTTTAGGCGTACAGCAAAGTGAATCAGTTATACATACACCTATATCCACTCTTTTTTGGGTTCTTTTCCTGTACGGAACCTAACCTGGTCTTTACAGAGTGTTGAGTAGAGTTCTCTGTGCTGTACTGTAGATTCTTATTAGTTATCTACTTTATACACAGTAGTACATATATGTCAGTCCCAATATTCCAATTTATCCCTTCCTCTACCCCCTGGTAAACATAAGTTTGCTTTCTACTTTGTAACTCTACTTGTTTCATAAAAAAGTTCATTCATATCCTCTTCTTCTTAGATTCCACATACAAGCAATATCATATGATATTTGTCTTTCTGTGTCTGACATTTCATTCAGTATGACAATCTCTAGGTCTATCCACACTTCTGCAAATAACGTTATTTTGTTCTTTTTAATGGCTGAGTAACATTCCATGGTGTGTGTGTGTGTGTGGTTGCATGTACTATATCTTCTTTATCCATCCCTCTGTTGATGGACATTTAGGTTGCTTCCATGTCTTGGCTATTGTAAACAGAGATAGAGAACACTGAGATGTGTGTATCCTTTTGAATTATGGTTTTCTCTGGGTATATGCCTAGGAGTGGGATTGCTCCCTTTCTTTTGTTTATCCAATGGGGATATGTGTGAAGATGATTCTATGGGGGATCATGGATGAATGAATGCAGGTAGAACTTCCAGAGCCTCTGGCCTTTTCTAACCTTTCCTTGGCAGAGGCTCTGAAGGGAACCAAGGGAGGGAAGGGCTTAAAGAGCCCAAATCCCTCTGGTTAGACTAGTGTTTGTTCCCTGTTTCTCATTCCAGGCTGCAGTCTGTGATGGTGTGTGATCTGAGGCACAGAGTTTCGGATGTCCCACTGTGGTACCTGGGGGTGGGCATTAGGTTTGGAGGAGAGGAGCTGTGGTTTCTGTGTAGAAGCATTAGATCTGGATTAGATTCTGAGCAGTTTTACTTCTAAATATTTATCCTAAAGAAATAATGCTGATGAGGATTAAGAGTTATATCTAAATCTGTAGAAATACCATCAGGGGCAGGAATAAAGTTCACTGATTGTTTTGCTCTGGCTGGGACCAGAAATCCAAGTCCTAGCTCTGCAATTTACTGGATGTGTGACCTTGAGCAAATTATTTAACTTATTTTTGTCAGAGTTTCCTCAGTTTCTAAAAGAAGGCTTGTCATTGTCCCTGTTTTGCAGAACCATTGTGCACATTAAATTAGGAGTCATAAATTGCTTAGCACAATGCACGCCATATATAAGCACTTGAATAAATATTAGTCATTACTTTATTATTATTGTTATTGTTATTAGGTTTATCACAGCATTGTTTATAACAATGAAAAACTGGAATGGCATAACTATCGGTAAGAAACAAATTAATCATTATGGTTCCATATAATATGAAACTGCATAGCTATTACAGATGATGTTTCAGAAGGCTCATTAGTGACATGGAAAAACACTGCTCAGTGGAAAAGAAGTTACAAATATTGTATTTTACATTTCTATATTTATAAAAATATGTGTAAATTATATGCAGATAAAGAGGACAGAAAATATACACACAGCATTACCCACATAGGATCACAGATGATTTATTTTTGTTTTTGTCCTTAGCTGTCTCTCCTAACATGAACAAGTGTTCCATTTGCAATCAGAGACAAGCATATGTGTTTTATTAAAGCAACAACAGTTTGGTTTCAGTAGCTTAGTCATCCTATTTGTGAACCTGAGGGCAAAGCGTTGCCCTGTCACGGGATTGCTGTCACTGTGACGACACGCGGCCTCCTCCTCATCCTGTCTGCCTCCCCGCCAGCTGGGGGTAGCCCCACAGTCCTCCTCCTGTGCATTCTCCCACCTCATTCTTTCCCTCCTTGATTCCTCTCTGAAATTAGCTTGTTTGTGAATTTGCATGTTTTCTTTTTACAAATCTTTTCTCTCTGGAATGAAAACTCCCTATCTCAGGGACCTTACTGGTTTTCTTCACAGCTGAGGAACTTAAAATACTGCCTAGCAGCACAAGTATCCAATAGATAATTGTTGAGTGGATAATGAGTATCAATCACTTTGCAGAGTGCTCCAGAAAATTTTAATTAACTGTTACAATTAGAGGCAGAGATGTGTTTCACTCCAAATGCCTAGTTTCACTCCAAAATAAGCTAGATCAGAAGGCTTGTCTTCAGTGAATGGACATGTGAAATGTAACATGAACAGCCGGGTTCACCAAATGTTTGGCCTCAGTTTTCGGAATTGATTAGCTATCTGGTTTAACTAGTGACCTAGTTACCTTGTTTAATCCTCACAGCAATACTGTGAGGTCAGTTACTTGTTTAAGAAATTATTCTCATATTTTGCAGATGAGGTAAATGAGACCTGCTGCTGTTGCTGCTAAGTCGCTTCAGTCGTGTCCGACTCTGTGCGACCCCGTAGACGGCAGCCCACCAGGCTCCCCGTCTCTGGAATTCTCCAGGCAAGAACACTGGAGTGGGTTGCCATTTCCTTCTCCAATGCATGAAAGTGAAAAGTGAAAGTCAAGTCACTCAGTCATGTCCGACTCTTAGCGACCCCATGGACTGCAGCCTACCGGGCTCCTCCGTCCATGGCAAGAGTACTGGAGTGGGGTGCCATTGCCTTCTCTGAAATGAGACCTAGAGAGGCTAAATAGTTTGTTCCAGTTTACATAACTAACAGGGCCCAGAACTGGGACTGACACCTCAGAAATCTGGCTCTACAGTTGGCGCTTGTAACCAACACATTACAATACTAATGCTCAGGAACTCAAAAAATTACCTGTACGTGCAGTTATGTATGCATTTGTGAACGCAGAATCACGTACTCAGATGATTGCCAGTTCAGTGTTCAGTTCAATTCAGTTGCCTGGTTGTGTCCAACTCTTTGCAAACCCATGAATTGCAGCACACCAGGCCTCCCTGTCTATCACCAACTCCTGGAGTCTACCCAAACCCATGTCCATTGAGTCAGTGATGCCATCCAACCATCTCATCCTCTGTTGTCCCCTTCTCCTCCTGCCCTCAATCTTTCCCAGAATCAGGGTCTTTTCAAAAGAGTCAGCTCTTTGCAGCAAGTGGCCAAAGTATTGGAGTTTCAGCTTCAACATCAGTCCTTCCAATGAACACCTAGGGCTGATCTCCTTTAGGATGGACTTGTTGGATCTCCTTGCAGTCCAAGGGACTCTCAAGAGTCTTCTCCAACACCACAGTTCAAAAGCATCAATTCTTCGGTGCTCAGCTTTCTTTACAGTCCAACTTCACATCCATACATGACTATGGGAAAAACCATAGCCTTGACTAGATGGACCTTTGTTGGCTAAGTGATATCTCTGCTTTTTAATATGCTGTCTAGGTTGGTCATAACTTTCCTTCCAAGGAGTAAGTGTCTTTTAATTTCATGGCTGAAATCACCATCTGCAGTGATTTTGGAGCCCAAGAAAGTAAAGTCAGCTAGTGTTTCCACTGTTTCCACATCTATTTGCCATGAAGTGATGGGACCAGATGCCATGGTCTTAGTTTTCTGAATGTTGAGCTTTAAGCCAACTTTTTCAGTCTTCTCTTTCACTTTCACTTTCAGTGTTAGGGTTAATAATGTCAAAAGAAAAATGAATCAGAAATCCAAGATTTGAAAATCTAAAGAAAAAAAAATCAAAAACCAATCATTCTATAGTACTGTATGCTTAAAAACAACTTTCACATATAATAACTCCTCTTACTGACCCTAAATATCCTGACTCTGAAATCTTATATGCAAAAGGTTAATAGCCTAACTGTATATAGGAAACTTAAAAACCAGTAGAAATGAGACTAGTACTCTAAATAGAAAAATGAAATAGTCGTACAAGTTCAAACAAAATGTAAGAAATGCAAATTATTTTTAAACATGTGAGGAAATTTTTATGTTGACTATTAGTCAAAAAAATTAAAGCAAATTAATACAACACTGCAGTGTCATTTTTTGATCAAACAAATTGTTAAACATTTGAAAGGTATAATTTTCTGTGTATAGAGAGTGAGGAAATGGCACTCTCATAAACATATAGGAGTAGAGAGTCATGGAACTAGTTCTGTCCAACGAGGTATGAGCAGAGCAGTAGAAGAGTTCATGGCAATTATGAAAATTAACCAAGTTTGGTACTTTAAGATTCCTACAACATCCATCATTTCCTTTGTTAATTCTTCTTCTGTGAAATAATCAGAAACGTGGAAGGTATTTCTGCTCATCCTAGTATTATTTATAATCATAAAAAGTTATCAACCTTGAAAATATTAGAGAAAAAAAAATGATTGTATATATATTTAGGGATATATTTAATCTTCTAGAATATTTCTCATTATTAAACGTTGTGTAAAGAAAAATGCAGGGACCTAAGTACTAAAATCACATTAAGATGTATCAGTTCATTTCAGTTCAGTCGCTCGGTCATGTCCGACTCTTTGCAGACACGTGAAGATGTATAGATAGAAAGATATATAAGATGTATAGGGATGCCAGAAAAAGAGTCTGGATTTTCAAAACAGTGACCACGCTAATTCCTTCTGAATATAAGATTGAATGCCTTAATTTTTACCCTTTATGTGTTTTCTATTTCCTATGGTTTTGAACAACCCCCAGAAAAAAATTAAGCATCCCTAAAAGCAAACATAGAGTGCCAAGGCCGTGTGAACGCTCGCTGATTTGCCTCAGCAGGAAGCCTGTCCCAGCAATCGCTTTGTGTCTGGCAGTGGGGCCTTTGCAAACACAAATTTGAACATATCCAGACCTTGAGATGCCCTTCAGTTAAAACGAAGTAATTCAGGCCCTAAAAATGATGGTCAAATTCAAACGTTCCAAATGTAGTAAAAATTGTATTCAAGTGTTACAGGGAAATGCCTACAAACAGAGTGATAAAGTCCGTCTGCAATGTAGTTTTACCAGGAAGTCTTATACCAGATAGCCATTGCATGGGGGGGCGGGGGGAAACCCTTTCAGTCTATTGTTAAATCTCTTTTCTGCCTCATTGCCTTCTTTTGAGGCTTCATTGCTTTTATGCTTATAGTTTTCACCATTATCGTTACCTCTGTTCTGCCAAAAATTAATGCACCATTTACCATGGTTTTGGCTCCTGGCTCTCCGTTCCTCGCCACTGTGTAGCTCACACATGTGCACACGTGAGCAGGTGGCCCCTGCACCCGCCCAGGGTTCAGCACAGACCTCTTTCTTGCTCTGAAGGTAGACTGTTCAGTCCTGCTCCTGAGGTATTGGCTTTTCATTTTCTGTTTTTACTTCTAGATCATGTGTACTGATCTTTTCTTTTAATAGTTCTCACTGTGTTAAAAATGATTTGGTGGTCAGGATAGGGAGAATAAGATCTTTATTTTGTTCATTTTTCAGTTGGTTAATATAGGTGGGGTTATAATAAAGTAATAAACAAGCCCCAAATCTCAGCAGCTTAAACCAACAAAGGTTTATTCCTGTGTACGTCTCATGTCTGCTGTAGATTAGCAAGGGCTTCTGCTTGTATTATCTTGAACCCCAGATCCAAGTGGATGGAGCAGCCAGCACTGGGATACTGCTGGTGGCTCTAGGTGTTACGGGTATCTCACACCCACAGTTAGATGCTCTGACCTTGAAGTGACATTCACTTACTGCTTCTGCTCATACCTCATTGGACAGCACTATTTCCATGACTCTTCCCAGCCACTGAAGAGGGATCAGGGATAGCCCAACAAATAGATTGCCGGAAATACTAAGAAGCAAAACCAACAGCTCCTCCATGTCTCCTAAAAGAAGTATTGTTGAGATTTTGTTTTAGGTGGTTCTTGACAGCCGGTTGCCCCTGTTTAAACAAACCATGCATATCAGAATTTAACTGAAGATTTTTATCATCAACTGGGTACCAGATCTGGTGCTAGGTATGCAGGACACACAGATGAACACAATGGGCTCTCAGTTTCAAGAAATAACCTGTCTAGTGGAGAAGAAATATGGAGCTAGGTAGTTATAGTGCTATAAAAAGAGAGAACACCCAACTTGTATGGAGGCACAAAGAGCTGTGGGACCCTCTTCATCCCCGTTGATCCAGGCAATATTGTCCATCCAGCAATGGGTACAACAGGGAGGACAGAAGAAGCCCTTAGCCCTCTGTGTTCACCATCAGCCGCCTCCCGCCACGCTGCCTAGGCATCTGCTTGTGGCTGTGCTGGGTCATAAAGCCGGGTGCCCTCTGAGAGGAAGGTGAGTTTGGCTCACATTCCGTGTCTAGTGGGAAGGCCCAATCCCACTACACGGTCGCTGTCACTTTCTGGGAGGCCTCAACTCTGCCAGGCACCACTAAGGATTTCAGTACAAATTCAGCCCCAAGACAGGCCCATTATGACACCGTCCAGCGCGACTGCCTCCACAGACACCCTTCTCTCTCTCTCCTTCCCTCCTTCCTTCTTTCTTTGGTGTCAGTTTATTTCTCTCTCTGTATTTTCCTCTGCTTCCTCCCATCTTTTCCTTTCCTCCTCCCTTCTTTCCTATCCACTTATTTATCATTCATTTCCCTGAAACAGTAAAACTTTCTGATCCAGGAAGGGCGAACCAGCTCACTGTTACTAGAACACTGATCCTAGGGGTGGCCTGTGGTGTGGAACACAGCCTGCCGTACTGGTGCCTAAGTCTCGACTTGGACTTTCAGGTCCAATAACTCTCCGGGCCTGTTTCCTCATCTGCAAAAGAAAAAAAAAGGCCTTTGAGGTTAATTCTGTCTCTTCAATCTGTAACTCTTTGAATATTTTAACAATGAAATAATTCACGTTTAGATTTCTAAGCTTTAGTATTTTAAACTACTACACTACAGTATTTTTCATTTACAGCGGAACTATTTATAAGATACTTACAAGACAATGAATTTTACACATCAGAAATAGTATCAGAAGTGTGAATTACAACCCCGACAACAATACAAAATGGGCATAAAATAAAGCTGAAGTGGACAGACAGCAGTTCCTCTCTTTAGTGTTTTAACACTGGCTTAAACTTTGTTAAAGAACTGTGTTTTAGGAGACTGGCATGGGTTTCAGCTGAAGATTGCATTTCAGTGTTGTATCCCGTGTAGGAAAATAAGACTGATTTCCACGCCCCCCTAACACACACTTTAAAAAACAAAAACAAAAAACCGCACCTACAGTGTTTCAGTAGAATGTTGCTTCATGTTCTCTTTCTAAAATATGTAGACAAGGACACAATGAGACGAAATCTGTGAGTCCCACGAGAAATCAGTCTTTGTACAGGGCAAGTCACTCCTGTTCAAGGGAAGAACTCTTGTCACAGACACTGGTCGTATCCTTCCTCACTGTCTATAAATTTTGAGTCTGGAAGCTTTTCATGGATATGGGGGGAGAAAGATTCATTGGTGCCTTGTAGTAACCAAAACATTGTTTTTCGAAAAAGATATTAGACTTTTCACATTCTATGTGAAATAAACTTAGCAATAGAGATGATTTTGGAAAAAAAAAAATACAGTGAAATCTCCAAAGAGAACCATTTCACAGTAAACAACAGTACTTAAGTAGCTGTTGTTTCAAAACTAAAATAGTTTATTAAAGACCCAGCATCAGTCAGGTGTGGCTCCATTTGCGTGAAAGAAGGAGCAAGGCAAATGGAGAGATGGAAGTCGAAACATGAGTGTGAAAGAGACAGACGCCTGGCTGCAGTGTGAGGAAGATGATCTTTTGTTCTCCCCATTGTGATCTTCTGGTTTTCACTGTTATATCTTTGTGTCTAGACATGGAAGCGTGTAATTGGTGTTAATGGAAAGGAAGCATCTTCTGCCACGTCCTCATGATCTGGATTCCCACAGACTCGGCCAGATATCAAATGTGGGCTGCATGGCTCTGTCCTTCCTCTGACATCCCAATGTTTCTCTAACTTAGTTGATTTCCAGTCCTGTAGCAATATATATTATCACAATAAACCTCTAAAATAAATTTCTCCTACCTAGAAATAGGGAACTCCCTGGTAGCTCAGTGGTAAAGAAATCTGCCTGCCAAAATAGGAGATGTGGGTTTGATCCCTGGGTTGGGAATATCCCCTAGAGAAGGAAACGGCAACCCTCTTCAGTGTTCTTGCCTGGGAAATCCCATGGACAGAGGGGCCTGGTGGGGATACAGTTCATGGGATCACAAAACAGCCTTACATGACCTAGTGACTAAACAAAAACAACCTAGCAATAAAGGAACATGAAGTTTCAAAGACTTCAGTTAAAAAAAATCTAGAAAATATTTTGAAATATTAATAGAAAAATTGTAAACTAAGAATTATTGTTTAACTTAAATAACTTTGAGATCATCCAGGAAATCTTCAAAATGAATTACTCTGTTTGAGGCAAAGTATTGTGTAAACTATTTTTATGTTATAGCAACATCTTTTTTAAATTGAATTTATTTTTAATTAAAGGATGATTGTTTTACCATATTGTGTTGTTTTCTTCCACACAACATGAGTCAGCCATGAGTATACACACGACTCCTCCACCTGCACCTCGCCCCCTGACCCCATCCCACCCCACCGGACTGTCATAGAGTATCAAGTTGAGTTCCAACATCTTATATAGCTAGGGAAGTGTTTTCCTGTTAGATTTTTCAGCAAGAACACAATGGCAGCAACAACAGCAAAAGAAGGAATGCATTTGGTTTGTGTAAATATATTTTAAAATAATTTTTGTTCTGTCCATGTTGCAATGCCTTAAAATCATTTTTAGACTGTAAATTATTTCAGTTTTATTATTGTAATGTAAAATTTCATGTATTTAACAGTTTATGCTTCCCCAAGGAATGGATGAAGGGAATCTCAAAGGTTTATTAAATTATTTGGATTCTTATAAATAGCTTTAATACCTATCTTTATCTAGTGCAATATTTTAAAAAGCCTCTTTGTGTCTTTGTAACATTTTTCTGGCATTATAATTTTTTAAAAGTTGATATTCCAAGTTTTAAAAAGATAATTATTTTGCTGGTGTAATTGAATTATTCTTGTTATCAAAATTTTGTGCATTAGTGTGTGTGCTTGTGTGTGTAAAGTTATCTTTTGTGATATTTTAAAACATTGGTATACAAAAATGTGGAGAAAAGGTAACCTTTGTTGGTAGGACTGTAAGCTGGTGTGGACACTGTGGAAAACAATGTGGAGGCTTCTCAAAAAACTAAAAGTAGAGCTTCCATGTGATCCAGTAATTCCACTCCTGGATATTTACCTGAAAAAAATGAAAACACTAATTTGAACAGAGAACATGCACCCCAATGGCACATAGGCACTATTTACAATTGCCAAGTATGGTAGCAACCTAAGTATCTATTGACAGATGATGGATAAAGAAGATGTGGTGTGTGTGTGTGTCTATATATATATATGGAACCTAAAAAATACACAAAATAGTGAATATAACAAAAAAGAAACAGACTCACAAAGAACAAACTAGTGTTTTCTAGTGGGAAGAGCGGATGGGGGGATAAGATTAGAGTAGGGGAGTAAGGGATACAAACCACTGTGTGTATAATAAGTAAGCTGCAAGGACATGTTGGACAACACAGGGAATATAATCAATATTTTGTAATAACTATAAATGGAATACAACATTTAAAAATTGTGACTCACTTTGTTACACACCTGAACTTCATATAATGTTGTACATCAACTATATCTAAGTAAAAAGGAAAATACAACTGCACTTTTCTGACATTGCTTCCTTTGGGAGCTGGCGACTAAGTCCTCTCACTGGCATCCAGGCAGGCCTGGGCTGCCTTGACTACTAGAGCAACCTGGACGTGATGCCACGCGATGTCTCAGATTAGGTCACAGCAAGTCGTGCAGCCTCCGCCTGTTTGGGGGCACTTGCTCTAGGAGCCCTGAGCTGCCACGTGAGAAGCACACCAACCTGGAGACCTCCATGTGCTGCAAAAGCCCACGCCGGGTGGACCGGCCACCTGCAGACTAACAGCAGTGCTACCTGAACTCCACCCTCGTGCATTCTTGCTCAGCCAGACACACGTGAAGAAGCCACCTGTGATTTTAGCTCCTGGTCATTCAGTGAACTCTGCCCAGATGAGACATCAGATGATGTGGAGCAGAGACAAAGCATCTTTGTTGTCTAGTCGCTAAGTTGTGTCTGATGTTTTGCAACCCTGGGCTGTGACCCACCAGTCTCCTCTGTCCCTGGGATTTCCCAGGCAAGAATAGTGGACTGGGTTGATATTCTTTCTCCAGGGAACCTTCCCAACTCAGGGATCAAACCCATGTATCCTGCGTTGGCAGGCAGATTCTTTACCACTGAGCCACTAGGGAAGCCTATTCAGGCTCCTGTAGTTCTTTTAAAGTACAGTGTTATAATGCTTTATAAAATGAGATCTCACAATATCTGACGCCTGATAACACTGACACTTTTCACTTAACAACCCGCTTGCTTTCTTGATATTATGATTTGAGTAGTGCTCAGTTGCTCAGTCATGTCTGACCCTGCGACCCCATCTACTGCAGCCCACCAGGCTCCTCAATCCATGGAATCCTCCAGGCAAGAATACTGGAGTGGGTTGCCATTTCCTGCTCCATATGATTTGAGTAGACAGAATATAAAATGACTGATAATTTTTTATAATGACAGCATTGACTATAGTAAAAATGTATGCCCTAAAGCCCTCAAAAATAAGATAGTTACAATTAGTTATCCTATACTAATCATTTGAAATGATTCTTCTATAAGAATATGTCCTATATTCATGTCCCACAGAATTCATGAACACAATAAAATGATGGCTATTTTATGCCACTGACTTTGGGTTGGTTTTTGATATAGGAAAATCCATTGCAGTTTTTTTGAGTGATGTATACTTCATTCTTTCATCTTCTATAGTGGTACTTTGGACCAGCAAACAAATTAAACATATATCCTAATTTAAAATAGCAGAGTTCTGCTAATGATGCAATCTAAGCCATCTCCAAATCTCCTTTCCCTGTTTCAAAATGTATATGCCTAATATATCCAGGGTGTAATAAAAGTATTAAAAACTCCAATGCTCTCTGAATGTTTGCATTATGTGCTAAGAACAGCATGTGACCATTTTACATGACACTGCATAATGTACGTTGATAGTTTTCCAAACTTTTTTGAACGTGCATCCTCCATAATATACACGTACATCTCTAGAAATATAGTGTATTTTAAAATTTACAAAAATAGAAAATAAAGTGATGAGGCTAAACTTGAATGGAAATAGAAATTCTGAAAATTTTCTTGATGCCATAGTGAAATCTTGTTAAGTCCTTGAGGTTGCCCACACCTCACTTTGAAGATCACTCAGGTAGATAGTGGATGAAAAGGAAGCTCTAAACCCACAGACACATATATGTGAAAAGGTACAAAAATATAAGTTAGCTGCTTGGACTCATCATTGGTTCCATCCTCACATTTATATTGACTTTTGTGATAATCACATCCATTATTTTACAAAGTTAGCCTTCAAGACAGAATAACGAATGTATCATTGACTGAACTGCAGTCAATAGGCTATTATAATTTCCCTTAATACAGCAATATTGAAGAGTTCTAGTTTATTTGAAAGCTTACAGTTGCTGATAACTATAAAAAAATGGATATGCATAATAATGAAGACATGGAGAAAGTCTAAAAAGGTCCAGTAATTGGAAGGAAAAGACAGCAAAATCCTGAAAGGAGGAGACTATTTTCAAGGTTAAGTTATTTCAGAGTTTAACTTTGTGCTATATTCTTTCGAGGTGTGACTCAGATTTTTAATTCAGTCAATATCTATTTTATGTTTCTTGTATGCCAGCCACAATGGATGTTTATCTCAGATATTACTTAACCTCCACATTATGGGTTCTTCCAATCCTCTTCTCAGGAATTGCTTACATTGGGAAGGTATTTTTAAATAAATGAAATGAGAATATATATTACATCTTAACAAAATCATGATGGAAGGTGGGGATCAGAATACTCTTGCCTCCCTAATTTTCTGTTTTCCCAAATAAAACTTTAATGTGACACAGTTCATTCATTTCCTTGCTTTGTGCTTACAACTGTAGGGTTGAGTAGATGCAATAGAGACTGCATGGCCTGCAAATTCTAAAATATTTACTAACTGACTCTCTACAGAAAATACTGCTGACTCAGGATTTAAGAGATGTACTAAACTCACTTCTTTATTTCTGCTCAAATTTGCAAGCAGTCAGAATAGAATCCTTTTGAAGAATGTTATTTTCACAGCCAAGACATGGGAGCAACCTAAGTGTCCACCAACAGATAAATGGATAAAGAAGATGTGGTACCTACATACAATAGAATATTACTTAGCCATAAAAAGGAATGAAATAATGCCATTTGCAGCACATGGATTGATCTAGAGATTATCATGCTAAGTGAAGTAAGTCAGACAGAGAAAAGCAAACATTATATATCATTTATGTGTGGAATCTAAAAAATAGTACAAATGAACTTATTTACAAAACAGACAGACTAACAGACGTAGAAAAAAAGTTATGGTTACCAAAGGGAAAAGAAGGAGCAGGGTTAAATTAGGAGTTTGGGATTAACTGATGTACACTAGTATGTATAAATAAACAAGGATTTACTATCTAGCACAAGAAAGTATTGGAGAAAGGAATGGCAACCCTCTCTAGTGTTCTTGCCTGGAAAATCCTGTGGACAGAGGAACCTGGTGGGCTATAGTCCTGAGATGGCAAAGAGTCGGACATGACTGAACAATTGAGCATGCACACAAGGAACCACATTCAGTATTTTGTAATAAACCAAAATAGAAAAGAACAGGACAAATACAGATATGTACCTCTTTACATGCATAAACAAATCACTTTGCTGTGTACTTGAAACTAACACCATATTGTAAATCAACCATACTTCAATAAGCAAAGAAAAAGAATGCTATTTCACAAGTGGTGGGTGGGTTCAAGTTGTTTATAAAGGAAATGAGTGCCTTTCACCTAAGAAAGTGATAACTCAAAATTTGTCATTGATTATTACCAACTTGGTCAAACAAATTAGTACCTCATTCCTGGGATAAATCAGATGGGAAAAGAAATGAACCATGAGATTATAAATAGTTTGTTTTCACCTAAGAAAGTTTAACTATTGGGTTCTTGCCATTGTGTGGAGATTCCTTAAAAAACTGGAAAGAGAACTGCCTTATGATCCAGCAATCCCACTGCTGGGCATACACACCGAGGAAACCAGAAGGGAAAGAGACACGTGTACCCCAATGTTCATCACAGCACTGTTTATAATAGCCAGGACATGGAAGCAACCTAGATGCCCATCAGCAGATGAATGGATAAGAAAGCTGTGGTACATATACACAATGGAGTATTACTCAGCCATTAAAAAGAATACATTTGAATCAGTTCTAATGAGGTGGATGAAACTGGAGCCTATTATACAGAGTGAAGTAAGCCAGAAGGAAAAACACCAATACAGTATACTAACACATATATATGGAATTTAGAAAGATGGTAACAATAACCCTGTGTACGAGACAGCAAAAGAGACACTGATGTATAGAACAGTCTTATGAACTCTGTGGGAGAGGGAGAGGGTGGGAAGATTTGAGAGAATGGCATTGAAACATGTAAAATATCATGTATGAAACGAGATGCCAGTCCAGGTTCGATGCACAATACTGGATGCTTGGGGCTAGTGCACTGGGACGACCCAGAGGGATGGTATGGGGAGGGAGGAGGGAGGAGGGTTCAGGATGAGGAACACATGTATACCTGTGGTGGATTCATTTTGATATTTGGCAAAACTAATACAGTTATGTAAAGTTTAAAAATTAAATAAAATTTAAAAAAAAAAGAAAAGGAAAAAAAAAAAAAAAAAAGAATTTAAGGCCTTGAAGCACCTTCCAAATTACTTAGAAGGTGATCCCTCTACCTCTCTGGGAGAATTGCTTCGATTTTCTCATCTTCTCAGCCACGCTTTTTCTTGGCTGTTGTTCCCCTGGACTGTGACTATGTGTGTTTGGGGTGCAGTAACTCAGTTTTGATGGGCTGATTTGTCAGGAGACAGAATGTGTTGGGCTGGGCTGTGTCTTTGAGTAGTTTAAACAAGTGTGATTTGGACTGTATGAAGAATTGAGCCAAAGTAAACATTATCAGTAGCATCAATCCTGGAATCCCAAGACATATTTACATAACAGAAGCAAAGTTAGAATTCAGAAGCAAGTAAAATAAGGATAATCTTAAGAAATCCATTGAGTATGTGAATCGTCAGATGAACTATTTCGGGTTGACACAACTCAGGGGCCTGGAGGCTTCCTTTTTGAGGTCATTGGGTGCAAGGTACATGGCAAAACAGCTTTCTATTTTGTTGCTGTTTTTCAAGTCAAGAAATTAGCAGGTCTCCTGAGCTGTTGGTAATGGAGCTGTGACACTTCAATGCCCACATAATCTCAAACCCACACTTCTTTCTCTGATGGTAGTGTTGAAGGAATTAGGCATAACATTCACTCAGAATACATTCAGTCAATAAATACGAATAATTTAGCATTAGATAATTCATGTGAGCATAATTTAATGAGGTTTCCTTTCAGTTACCATCACAAGAGAATAATATCATATAAATGTAAAATAGAAATACACAGAAACAAAAAAATCAATCCAGATTTCCACCCATAGATTCTTCCAGTTGAGTTTAATTCCAGGCAGCTTTCATGCCTATTATATTGCTGGGGATGATAAAAATCATGAAATGTGTATTTATTATAGTAGTAATCTCATGAAGGATTATGGGAAAGGTTAATATACTTAAAAAACTAGGTCTTTCCTTTATTTTTACCTTATTCATATTAGTTCACTCCCAACACACAGAGCCATGCTTATTGCAAAGAAGATGAAGAAGCTTTCTTCTGAGTGATACTTCTTTCTCCTAGTGTGCATAAAAATTTTTTGGTTTTAAGTGGAATGTTTTGTCTTTTGTAGGGCAGAAAGTAGAGAACTTCAAAGGTGCAGACACTGCCTTACATTCCCAAAGCATGAATGTAGCCCATTCTTGTTCTGCTAGCTTGACTTACCAAACTCTGGCTTCCTAGTGGAATATTACTCAGCCATAATAAATAATGAAATAATGCCATTTGTACCAAAATGGACCTAGAGATTGTCATACTAAGGGAGTCTGACAAAGACAAATATCATATGATATTGCTTATACATGCCATCTAAAAATGATATAAATGAACTTATTTATAAAACAGAAATAGACTCCCAGACATAGAAAAATTTATGGTTACTAAAGGTAAGAGTAGGGAAGAGGGATAAATTAGGAGTTTGGCATTAGCAGATGTATACTACAGTATATAAAATAAATAAACAACAAGGGTTTACTGTATAGCATAGGGGACAATATTCAATATTTTATAATAAATTATAATGGAAAATAATCTGGAAAAGAATATATATATATAAAGTTATATATATATGCACACACACACATATATATAACTGAATGTATATATATGTATGGAGAGGGCAATGGCACCCCGCTCCAGTGCTCTTGCCTGGAGAGTCCCATGGACCAAGGAGCCTGGTGGGCTGCAGTCCACGGGGTCGCTGGGAGTCGGACATGACTGAGTGACTTCACTTTCACTTTTCACTTTCTTGCTTTGGAGAAGGAAATGGCAACCCACTCCAGTGTTCTTGCCTGGAGAATCCCAGGGATGGGGGAGCCTGGTGGGCTGCCATCTATGGGGTTGCACAGAGTCGGATATATACATATATCCTGTTGGCTCTGATGGTAAAGAATCTGCCCATAACATGGGAGACCTGGGTTTGATCCCTGGGTTGGGAAGATCCCCTGGAGGCGGGCATGGCAACCTACTCCAATATTCTTGCCTGGAAAATCTCATGGACAAAGGAGCCCGGTGGGGTCGCAAAGATTCAGACACAACTGAGAGACTAACACATTCAGTTTCACACTGGAAACTACATAACATTGTAAATCAACTATATTTCAATTTGAAAAAGAGAAGTGAACTTTTAAGGCAACCAGTACTTCCTAAGGAGTGTGAAGATCTTCCGATTCCAATTCAAAGGGGTTTAATCTCCGACTATGGAATTTATAATGTCAGGACACCCTGCTTCGCAATTACTTCTGAATCATTTTCTTCTTTCTATCTTATTCACAAACATAGCCTTCAAGCAAAATTTTTAAAACAATCCATTAATCATGGATGAAAAGAATTATTTCAGGAGAGGAGATATTAGTTTTGCCACTGATTGCTGTGTGATTCTTGAGAAAGTGTTGCTATTTTAAGTGAGTGGGTTTTAAAATCACAAAGTTTGGTAAGGGGAGAGTGGCAGAGGACCAGACAAATTTACATTGTGGTATTGTCTGTTTTTGCACAACATAGCTAAAGAAGTGGGTAGTCATATTACAGAAAAATTTTCAATCTTGCCAAAGTACCTAAATCTTATCAGCCCTTTAATAACTAAGGAACCAGGCTGCCTGCTGCTGCTGCTGCTGCTGCTAAGTCGCTTCAGTCGTGTCCAACTCTGTGACACCCAATAGACAGCAGCCCACCAGGCTCCCCCGTTTCCTGGGATTCTCCATGCAAGAACACTGGAGTGGGTTGCCATTTCCTTCTCCAATGCATGAAAATGAAAAGTGAAAGTGAAGTCGCTCAGTCGTGTCCGACTCTTAGCGACCCCATGGCCTGCAGCCCATCAGGCTCCTCAGTCCATGGGATTTTCCAGGCAAGAGTACTGCAGTGGGGTGCCATTGCCTTCTCTGAACCAGACTGCCAATGTATAACAAAATTCTAATAGATTCCCTAGTATTTTTTAAGCTGTGTTATGGCATTAATGTTACAAAAAAACCAAGAATTAACATTGGAATTTCCTAGACTGTATGCATAGTGAGCAGTAATTCATCCCATGGAATATATTATTATCTTATTGGTCCAAGTTCTCCCCAGCAGAGTGGATAACTTGAGAGTTTATTAAACTGGAGTTTGCCAGTCTGCATTCTCAGATCCGTCCCCTTTCCAGCTGCTATGTGCCTGTCTGAATACTGTAACTGGAAGTGCAGTCCAGTTGCTTGCCACTCACAAGCCCATAAAGAGGCAGGTGGGTGGAAAGGAAAGCTTGCTTTATTTGGATGCCAGCACCCAGGGTGGTCAGGCAGTCTCCTGTCCAAAGGCCAGCAGCCCCCTCTGACCAGCAGGGGCAAGAGCTTCTATCAGTGGAGGGAGGGCTCCATGCAGAAACAGCACAGTCACCAGACAGTCTTCTTGAAAGTGGTCATCGGTGGTCTGACCAGCACCGTCTTGTCTTAAATACAGTTAATCTTTACTTCCAGGGTTGGTTTGTTTCCGTTTCCTGGAGGTAAGTTCTTGGAGTCATGGCAGCTTATGTCATGGCCAGAGTCTGGGCATCATGAGGTTGACTTCTTCCACCCAGTGGGGGTTTCAAGATCAGGACACAGGGCACGGTTCAGAATGTTTTCTATAGCCCTTGAGAAGAAACTAAAGGTCCTTGACTTTTCTTAATGACTAAACTACTATTATCTGGTCTCCTTTGATAGTTTTCCTTTGTTTATTGATGTTCCCACTTCTCTGAATAAACTTATCCTTTGGCTAAAATTTTTCCACAGACTAAAGGCAGGCAGAGGACATGGAAGCAAGGACCACAGGGCCCTGCTCTGCATCGGTGCCACCACTGACTTCCTCAGCTCCTCGTGCTTGTCACTGTGAGAAGCACAGAACAGAGCCATGGCATAGTGCTTTCTCTTACAGAGATTTCCATCCTATCATATAAACTGAGATAATTGCTTTTACTTTATTGCTGATACTGTAGCAAGGTATTATTAAAACATTTATGTAGAATGACTTGTGATGGGATTCAAAGAATGGATTTGTGAATTTTTATTTGTTAACCAGTCGAAAAAAATTTCCCTCTTATTGCTGTTTTTAAAAATCATACTTTGGCATCTGGCCCCATCACTTCATGGCAAATAGATGGGGAAACAGTGGAGACAGTGACAGACTTTTATTCTCTTGGGCTCCAACATTTCTGCGGATGGTGGGTGCAGCCATGACATTAAAAGACCTTTGCTCCTTGCAAGAAAAGCTGTGACAAACCTAGACAGCCTATTAAAAAGCAGAGACATTACTTTGCTGACAAAGGTCTGTATAGTCAAAGCTATGATTTTCCCAGTAATCATGTACGGATGTGAGAGTTGGACCATAAAGAAGGCTGAGCGCTGAAGAATTGATGCTTTGAAACTGTGGTGCTGGAGAAGACTCTTGTGAGTCCCTTGGACTGAAAGGAGATCCAACCAGTCAATCCTAAAAGGAATCAGTCCTGAATATACATTGGAAGGACTGATGCTGAAGCTGAAGCTCCAATACTTTGACTACCTGATACAAAGAACTGACTCATTGGAAAAGACCCTGATGCTGGGAAATATTGAAGGTGGGAGGAGAAGGGGACAACAGAGGTCGAGATGGTTGGATGGCATCACCAACTCAATGAATATGAGTTTGAGTAATATAGGAGAGATGGTGAAGGACAGGGAAGCCTGGCATGCTGCAGTTCATGGGGTCACAATGAGTCAGACTTGACTGAATGACTTAACAACAACAATAGAAGTATATAGAGAAAATATGGGAGAGAACATGTGCAATTAAAAAATTGATAAAGGGATGAAATAAAAAGTCCTTTGGAGAGCAGTGGTCTAGACACTCAAGGTCCTGTATTCTATCCACTCGTTCAAAAGAGTACAAATTTACCATGAACCCTCGGTCACTGTGGCTCTGAACACAACTTTGGGATTAGCCCAGTGGACAAGTTGGTACAAAGGAGCCTAAGTCACCCCACTGGTAATCCCCTCACATTGAAAGGTTGACCAATTTAGTTAAAAAAAAGTTTTTTTTTCCCTTTTCATGTATAAATACTAGACTTTTATACTGATTTATTTACTTGTTTTTTAAAATGTTTATTTTACATTGGAGTACAGTTGATGACCAACATTGTGTTAGTTCTATGTGTACAGCGTGATTCAGTTATGTATGTTCATGTATCTATTTTTTTTTTCTAGTTCTTATCCCATTTAGGTTACTACAGAATATTGGACCAGCTAGATTTTGGAGGCTGCACTGACCTGCTATTTCAATTCAAAATTAAAGAGATAATACTTTCTTATTCAGTTATTGAGCTTTATGTAGAATAATCTTGAGTGAATTAACAAACCTGTTATAAAATAGAGGTGATGGAGGGCAGGCTTTATCTTATGTTTCAGATTTTCCAACTTTTAATGACATCAGCATGGGTTTTCTATATGATTTACCTAATCTCTAGGCATTCTCTCTTGTGTCTATAGGATCACAAAAACCTGTTTGTAAATCAGCCATTCTTTTCAGTGAGTGGAAAAGTAATATGATTTCTTTTTTAAAAAGTTAACCTGTTTCTTTAAAAAGTTATATTGGAGTATGTTTGATTTCCAACGTTGTGTCCATTTCAGGCATGCAGCAAGGTGATTTAGTTATACAAAAAATATATTCCGGAGAAGGCAATGGCACCCCAATCCAGTACTCTTGCCTGGAAAATCCCCTGGGCAGAGGAGCCTGGTAGGCTGCAATCCATGGCGTCGCTAAGAGTCGGACACCACTGAGCAACTTCACTTTCACTTTTCACTTTCATGCATTGGAGAAGGAAATGGCAGCCCACTCCAGTGTTCTTGCCTAGAGAATCCCAGGGACGGGGGATCCTGGTGGGCTGCCGTCTATGGGGTCGCACAGAGTCGGAAACGACTGAAGTGACTTAGCATACATATATTTGGGATCCCAGGTGGCTCAGTGGTAAAGAATCCACTTACCAGTGCAGGAGATACAAGAGACATGGGTTTGACCCCTGGGTTGGGAGGATTCCCTGGAAGAATGAATGGCAACCTTATCCAGTATTCTTGCCTTGAGAATTCCATGGACAGAGGCGTTACAGTGGCCTACAGTCCATGGGGTCACAAAGAGTCAGTCATGCCTGAGCATGCATACAAATACATGTATCTATTCCTTTCCATTTTGGATTAACACAGGGTATTGAGTACAGTCCCCCATGCTATACAGTAGGTTTTTGTTGATTATCTGTTTTATATGTAATAGTGTGTATATGTTAATCCTAAACTCCTAATTTAACCCCCTGCCTACCTTTCCTTTTTGGTAACCATGCATTTGTTTTTTAAATCTGTGAGCCTGTTTCTGCTTTTTACATAAGTTCGTTTGTATTACATTTCAGATGTCACACATGAGTGATATCATATGGTGTTTGCCTTTCTCTTTCTGACTTCACTTAGTATAATGATCTCTAGATCCATCTATGTTGTTGCAAATGGCATTATTTCATTTTTAAATGGCTGATTAATATTTCATTGTATATTTCACTGAATATTTCATTTCATTCTTTACCAACTGAGCCACAAGGAAAGCCCATTTCATTGTGTGTGTGTATGTATATATATATATATGTATATTTATATATAAGTATATATAAAGTGGGGTATCTCCTCCCGGTGGCTGCCCCTGACCTCGGACGTGGGGTAACTCCTCTCATTGCCGCCCCTGACTTCAGATGCTGGGTATCTCCTCTCGGCCGCCCCCCCTGACCTCGGACACAGGGTAGCTCCTCTTGGCCACTGCCCTTTGGGCATGGGGTCCTCCCGGCTTCTGCCCTTGACCTCAGACGTGGGGTGGCTCTGAATTTAACTCAGATAACCATTATATCTACTAATGCGGGCAGGAATCCCTCAGAAGAAATGGAGTGGCCATCATGGTCAACAAAAGAGTCTGAAATGCAGTACTTGGATGCAATCTCAAAAACGACAGAATGATCTCTGTTCGTTTCCAAGGCAAATCATTCAATATCACAGTAATCCAAGCCTATGCCCCAACCATTAATGCTGAAGAAGCTGAAGTTGAACGGTTCTATGAAGACCTACAAGACCTTTTAGAACTCTCACCCAAAAAAGATGTCCTTTACATTATAAGGGACTGGAATGCAAAAGTAGGAAGTCAAGAAACACCTGGAGTAACAGGCAAATTTGGCCTTGGGCCACAAAATGAAGCAGGACAAAGGCTAAGAGAGTTTTGCCAAGAAAATGCACTGGTCATAACAAACACTGTCTTCCAACAACACAAGAGAAGACTCTACACATGGACATCACCAGATGGTCAAACCGAAATCAGATTGATTATATTCTTTGCAGCCAAAGATGGAGAAGCTCTATACAGTCAGCAAAAACAAGACCAGGAGCTGACTGTGGCTCAGACCATGAACTCCTGATTGCCAAATTCAGACTTAAATTGAAGAAAGTAGGGAAAACCACTAGACCATTCAGGTATGACCTAAATCAAATCCCTTATGATTATACAGTGGAAGTGATAAATAGATTTAAGGGACTAGATTTGATATATAGAGTGCCTGATGAACTATGGAATGAGGTTCGTGACATTGTACAGGAGACAGGGATCAAGACCATTCCCATAGAAAAGAAATGCAAAAAAAAGCAAAATGGCTGTCTAGGGAGGCCTTGCAAATAGCTGTGAAAAGAAGAGAAGCAAAAAGCAAAGGAGAAAAGGAAAGATATAAACATCTGAATGCAGAGTTCCAAAGAATACCAAGAAGAGATAAGAAAGCCTTCTTCAGTGATCAATGCAAAGAAATAGAGGAAAACAACAGAATGGGAAAGACTAGGGATCTCTTCAAGAAAATCAGAGATACCAAAGGAACATTTCATGCAAAGATGAGCTCGATAAAGGACAGAAATGGTATGGACCTAACAGAAGCAGAAGATATTAAGAAGAGATGGCAAGAATACACAGAAGAACTATACAAAAACGATCTTCACGACCCAGATAATCACGATGGTGTGATCACTGACCTAGAGCCAGACATCCTGGAATGTGAAGTCAAGTGAGCCTTAGAAAGCGTCACTACGAACAAAGCTAGTGGAAGTGATGGAATTCCAGTTGAGCTATGCCAAATCCTGAAAGATGATGCTGTGAAAGTGCTGCACTCAATATGCCAGCAAATTTGGAAAACTCAGCAGTGGCCACAGGACTGGAAAAGGGCAGTTTTCATTCCAATCCCAAAGAAAGGCAATGCCAAAGAATGCTCAAACTACTGCACAATTGTACTCATCTCACACGCTAGTAAAGTAATGCTCAAAATTCTCCAAGCCAGGCTTCAGCAATATGTGAACCGTGAACTTCCTGATGTTCAAGCTGGTTTTAGAAAAGGCAGAGGAACCAGAGATCAAATTGCCAACATCCGCTGGATCATGGAAAAAGCAAGAGAGTTCCAGGAAAACATCTATTTCTGCTTTATTGACTATGCCAAAGCCTTTGACTGTGTGTATCACAGTAAACTGCGGAAAATTCTGAAAGAGATGGGAATACCAGACCACCTGACCTGCCTCTTGAGAAACCTATATGCAGGTCAGGAAGCAACAGTTAGAACTGGACATGGAACAACAGACTGGTTCCAAATAGGAAAAGGAGTTTGTCAAGGCTGTATATTGTCACCCTGTTTATTTAACCTATATGCAGAGTACATCATGAGAAACTCTGGACTGGAAGAAACACAAGCTGGAATCAAGATTGCTGGGAGAAATATCAATAACCTCAGATATGCAGATGATACCACTCTTATGGCAGAAAGTGAAGAGGAACTAAAAAGCCTCTTGATGAAAGTGAAAGTGGAGAGTGAAAAAGTTGGCTTAAAGCTCAACATTCAGAAAACTTCATGGGAAATAGATGGGGAAACAATGGAAACAGTGTCAGACTTTATTTTCTGGGGCTCCAAAATCACTGCAGATGGTGACTGAAGCCATGAAATTAAAAGACGCTTACTCCTTGGAAGGAAAGTTATGACCAACCTAGATAGCATATTCAAAAGCAGAGACATTACTTTGCCAACAAAGGTCCGTCTAGTCAAGGCTATGGTTTTTCTAGTGGTCATGTATGGATATGAGAGTTGGATTGTGAAGAGGGCTGAGTGCCAAAGAATTGATGCTTTAAACTGTGGTGTTGGAGAAGACTCTTGAGAGTTTCTTGGACTGCAAGGAGATCCAACCAGTCCATTCTGAAGGAGATCAGCCCTGGGATTTCTTTGGAAGGAGTGATACTAAAGCTGAAACTCCAGTACTTTGGCCACCTCATGCGAAGAGTTGACTCATTGGAAAAGACTCTGATGCTAGGAGGGATTGGGGGTGGGAGGAGAAGGGGACAACAGAAGATGAGATGGCTGGATGGCATCACTGACTCGAGGCTGGACGTGAGTCTCAGTGAACTCTGGGAGTTGGTGATGGACAGGGAGGCCTGGCGTGCTGGGATTCATGGGGTCGCAAAGAGTCGGACATGACTGAGCAACTGATCTGATCTGATCTGATTCGATATATAAAGTATATATGTGTGTATATATATATATATATATATACACACACCAAACTTCTTTTTCCAATTTATTTGTCAGTGGACATTTAGGTTACTTCCAAGTCCTGGCTATTGTAAATAGTGTTGCTATGAACAATAATATGCATATAACATTTAAAATTAGGGATTTCTCTCCATATAAACACAGGAGTACAATTGGAGGATTATATGGTAACTCTATTTTTAGTCTTTTAAGGAACCTCTGTACTAGTCTCCTCAATGGCTGTTAGTAATGTACATTCCCACCAATTGTGTAGGTGAGTTTCCTTTTCTCCACACCCTCTCCAGCATTTACTGTATGTAGATAACCTGTTTTTTATGAGTATTGTATTTCCATTAAACAAAAATCTTCAGAAATGAATAAAAATACAAAGAAAAAAAGCACAGTTTATAATCCAGAAATAGCTCCTTATATTGTAGGTTAGGTCCACTTTTTATGTAAGGATTTGTATCCAACTTATTTTTATTAATATTATAACAATATTGCTTATCCTAAACTACGCCATTCCATGTTTTTTTAAATGTAAATTTATTTATTTTAATTCGAGTTTAATTACTTTACAATATTGTATTGGTTTTGCCATACATCAACATGAATCCGACACAGGTATACATGTTTTAAAAGTTAGGTGTCATTATTATTAATAAGTAATATTATGGAAGTATCTAATTATTTTAAATCATTTCTTAATTATATGTTTACATCAATTCCAATATTTTTCCTGTTATATTGCCAAGATGGATATCCTACTATATTAATCTTTAACTGAATTCCTGTAGTTCCTCAAGATAAATTCCTAGAAGTAGAATTATACTGAGTCAAATTATATGAAAGTGTAGGTAGTTCTAATAATTTCATTGCAATGCCACCAGTATTGATTATTATAGTTTTAAATATGTTATATTGCTTTTGTCATTTGTACTTCTTAGCCAACTGGTTAAGTAGAAATGCTTTCAGACATTAACAAGCCTTATATTTCCCCCTTTAATAAATCAGTTTTACTTTGATATTTACTTTTATTAGTGTTTGCCCTAGAGTTTGCAATATACATTTACAACAAATCCAGGTTAATTTTATATCACTTCACAGGTAGTGAGTACCTTATAATAACAAAATCATCCTAATTCCTTCTTTGTACTTTGTATCATTGCTATTATCCATTTTACTAACATACAGTCAGACACAAGAATACATAAATGTACACATGATTTATATATAAGCATACATATTCAAGGGCTTCCCAGGTGGCTCAGTGGTAAAGAATCCACCTTCCAATGCAGGAGTCTCAGGAGACACAGACTCGATCCCTGGCTCAGGAAGAACCGGCAGAGAAGGCAATTGTAGCCCATTCCAGCATTCTTACCTGGGAAATCCCACGGACAGAGGAGCCTGACAGGCCACAGTCCACAGGGTCGCAAGAGTTGGACATGACTTAGAGACTGAACACCACCACCACCATTTTGACGTGATACGAGTCTGGCCGTAGTGGCAGTGTTTTTCCTCCCCTACTCTAGCAGGAGTTACTGTGACCGTGCTTATGTAAGTCTGGGCTGTGGTGCTGGGAGAAGGGAAGACTTAACAGTAAGTCTTTGCATGGGATGACACAGGCAGTTTGATTTTAACCTTGAAACATTTCTGTGGCACCCCTGATATTTCCTTCCCACTATTGCACTGAAGAATGTCTGAGTGAGGACTCATATTCATCGTAATGCTGTGTATAAAGCAGGTAACTTTGGTATGGGGAGAGCGTGTCTGGTGTTGAGTTAATACCACTAATGTAAGAAGTCTGCAGGCCCCGATCCAGAAGGTCATCATTGGCTGCAACACTCCCCGTCTACAGGTCCACCCACGAGGAGAAACATCCAGGGAAACATCTCTGATTTGGAGAAAAATGACATTTTCAGGCTTGTTTGCTCCATCTTCTTACAATGGCAGTTATGATTTATTAAAGCACAAGAATTGCTATGGTGATGGGAGAGCGGCATCACTGGAGGGGTTGGGGGGAAATATTGCAACTTGGAGAGAGATTTTTTTAAATATATAAAACAAAAGTTGACTTTTTTTGAGCAATACTTAATAATTCATTTCTCTTCCCCTTGTCTATATACATTACAAAGTAATTAAATACTTCAGTATCCATCTCTGTTGCTATTACTTTACTGTGATAACTCCTGGGAGGTCTCAGCTATCGGAGGAGATGTTTGTGGGGGTCAGGGGGAGGAGGGGTGCAGAGCCTCTTATACTTTCTTATTTTGTGGATATCACTTTCCCCGAGTTAGACTGTCCGGAATTTCGTTCTTTGCATTAAAATTATTAAAGAATTAGCTTTTGAGTTTATCTGTTCTACTGTTGTCTACTTTCATATTAATTTCCATTTTCCTTATGCTTTTATTGATTTGTTTGATTACAGGAGAATGATCCATCTCCAAACTTGTTATATGAGAAAAAAATAAACCCTATTTAAGATCCCTATTTTGTCAAATGCTTACTCACAGCCAAATGCTATCACTAATTGATACACCTGGAGTTTATTGAATTCTAGTGTTTTATCCATTAGTTTTCTACCTAGCTATCACTGATTTCAGCCTGAAGTGTGGATCTGTCAGCCCTTTACCAGTGGGAATACCTCCCAGGTTTTGGATATTGCTTGACAGTAAATCTTACTTTTAATTTTAGTAAGATGTGTTTACTGTCTCTTCATTGCTATTTTACCATGAACTTACAAAATCTGTATTAGGAAGTATACAGAAATATCCCTTAAAATCACTGCATATCACTTAAAATCCAAGAATGTCTTAGTAAGAGAATTATTTTTATCTTTGGTGCTACATTTAGTTTAAAATTAACTTTTCAATGTAAATATTGATAATTGAGTGTCAGTGCATCAGTCTTCCCAACTGTCTTATTTTTAGGAAGGTCATTTAAAGTGTCATTTTTTTGACTTTTTTTTCTTTTTCTATTTTTTTTCAATTTTATTGAAATATAATTGACATACAGCACTGCATAAGTTTAAGGTGTACAACACAGTGATTTGACTTACATACATCATGAACAGATTACAACAATACATTTAGTGAACATCTATCAGCTAATTTACACACAAAAGAAAGAGAAAAAAAATTCCTTGTGATGAGAACTCTTTAAAAGATTGTCTCCTAATGACTATCATAAATAATATACAGCAGTGTTAATTATATTTATTAATATCATGTTGTACGTTACATCATTTATCTTATAACTGGAAGTGTGTACCTTTTGACTACTTTCATCCAATTTTCCCCCATACCCCTGCCCTAAAGTATTTTTCTTCTTTAATAGCTGAAGAAAAGATGTAGATTTCAACTAAGCAAAGAAAATTATTGGCCCAACATTATACTTTGGGGACCTCTGTAGAATTAACTTCAAACTCATTACGTATCTAGCATATGTAATTCAACGACTGTTGAGCAAGCAGTAAGGTTGGGGGTACATTCCTGTTTACTGACAAATTGTTATTAAATAGTAACCTGACTATACCAAGACACAGTCCTTTCTGATTTTCCTCTTGTCTATTGATGATTCCGTATATTTGGAACTTGGCAAGCACTATATTTGGTGTGTATCTTCAGACTTCCCATTTATAATCAGTGATTTCGAACTTCCCAACTAGAAGACTAAAAATGTCTCAACTGACTCTTCTCTTCTTTTTTAGACCTTTATCCTGATAATTAACTAAAGCCTCAAATTTGGCACATAAGTTCCCCAGGTGACTGGTGACCCAGTGTTTCTCAAAGTGTGGTCCCTGGACAAGCAGCATCAGCATCACCCAGGAACAAATCCTCAGGCAAATTCTCACAGTTGCCGAATAAAAAGCTGGATGAGCTTCAGCCATCTGTATTTTAACATGCATTTTAGGTGATTCTATGCATGCTTCACGGAGAAGGCAGTGGCACCCCACTCCAGTACTTTTGCCTAGAAAATCCCATGGATGGAGGAGCCTGGTAGGCTGCAGTCCATGGGGTTGCTAGAGTCGGACACGACTGAGTGACTTCACTTTGACTTTTCACTTTCATGCACTGGAGAAGGAAATGGCAACCCACTCCAGTGTTCTTGCCTGGAGAATCCCAGGGACGGGAAAGCCTGGTGGGCTGCCGTCTATGGGGTCACACAGAGTTGGACACAACTGAAGCAACTTAGCAGCAGTAGCAGCAGCATGCATGCTTCAGACTGAGAACTGATTTTCATCATTTGAATCATCATTAGGATCAGAAGAGAATCAAGCCCTGATCTGCAGTATTTACACATGCTCAGCTAGCAATCCAAGGGAAAAAGAGGAGACCATTTTTTCTTCAGCTCTCAAGGATAGCTCCTGCTGGCAAAGAATTCATTGATAAAATAGCATTGGCTACACAGTGTGAGTAAAAATGGGGAATGCCATCATTCACTCATTCTTTCGTTGTCTTTTTTTTATTTACTAAATTATTAATGTTGATAATTTGCCAGGCACTGAAGTATACTTTGAGAGAGATGCAAGGGTGTTTAAGACTTTCAAAGAATCTTTATTCTGTGGACAAGAAACCAGAAGTGGAGTGGAAAGAACACAAAGCAAAATACAGCAAGTCCTTTTAAGAGGCACAAATAACGGGCTTTAGAAGCACACAAAAGAGACCAATGAAAATAAAAAGGCAAAACCTCACTTTGTTGAAATGAATGTACAGACTTGGCTCTGGAATACCTGAAGGACACTTCCCATTATATACTACTTTGTAAGAGAAACATAAAAAGAACAGAGAGGTTCAGATTCATGCTAATGGTGATGATAGTGTGAATTGTTGCAGTCATAATGCATGCTCCAGGGAAGCTGCAGCAGAAAAAAGAAAAAGACACATAAACACAAAAATAATCAAAATACTCAGCGACAGTCTTTTCATCTTCTGAGGTAAGTACACTTCAGCAGGGAAAACAATCCCCTTGTACAGGAAAAACAGAGGCGTGACGACAGACTCCCCTGACCCGTCAGGCACGAGAGAAGGGCACAGCGAGAACACCGTCTGGGGAAATCCGACGAAATCCAGTCCGTGTGCATTCTGCCCGGCCATCTCAACCTGATCACACGCGCCTCACTGCATCCTCATTGTTCAGCCGGAGAACTGACCGCGGAGAAAAACCAGCTCCTGCTATTGTTCCCGACACGCGTCTCCAGCTAGGAAAGAATTCAGTCTCTGAAGATCTGGCACAGGTGCTGGGAGGCAACTGCTTACAAAGCTCGCTCTCTGTGACTTAGAAGCATGAAATAACCTCATTTCAAAGTTGAGAGTCTTAAAAGAAAACCCTCACATATACTCTTATCTGCCCTCACAGCCTGGACTGTGAATCAGACTTGGAATAAAGTAGAGGAGTCTGTGTGTGTGTCCAAATACCTGTTAGGAAGAGCTCCATCATTCTTTTCAGAATTTGTGGAAAAGACTATTTTTTCCAGTATTATTTTACCATCCAAAATAGATCTTGAGATGCATTCAAATTTTAGAGCAATTTCTACGGGGAAACAAATTCACAAGAATCAATTTGAACCTTGACTGCGGAGTTCTATTATCATCATTACCTTGTTCACCGAGGAACTGTTTTCAACAAGTGGCTGAAGATCCTGCAAGATGGTAGGGTTGGTCCTACAAGACAGTTCCTCTTGATTCTCCTCCACTCTTGTCCCTCTTCTACTGTGCAACAAACTAGTTTACAGTAGCTTCATTTACGAGGCAACAGTGAGGGCACCCTTGGGTCTCTGGTGGCCTCCATAGTTCTTGGCTATCCAGGTAACTCACATGCCTGCTCTTCAGAAGGAAGGCCATAAAACTTAGACCAAATCCTCTTTACACATCATGTAACTGCTGGGTCTGAGAATTGCCTCCTCTAAAGTAAATAAAGCCATATCGATTTCTCCTGGGCCACACAATCTATTTTGTGGAATTTTCTCTCATCTTATTCAAATCCCTGCATGGATTTCAGGGTCACTGTTTTTCAGCGTGACTGAGATCAGGACTAGGTAGTTGGAAATGAATGTAGCTGCTTTGCAGATATACCCCAACACTGAGCTTATTATTTATATTGCTTAGGCATAGAGTCAAAGAAAGTATCTGTCAACCAAAGTGCTTGTCAGTATTGCTATTAAGGCAAAAGCTTCCAGGCGCTCAGATTAAGGAGAGTGAAAGAGGTAGAGACAGGCCTGTCAGAACTATCCATATGTACTCTAGGTGATGAGTTTCCTAAGGAGAGCCTCAGGTTAGCAATCACACTTACGAGCTGCTTCTAACCCTTTGCTTCTACCTAGGATTCACAGTGTGTATGTAGCCTTTGACCTCAAGGACCATGCTACCAAGGCAATAACTGTATTCTTGTATTAAAAATATAAGGAGCAAGATTTTTGTGCTAGTTGATGTCCATGTATTTGTGCGCTTTTAATTAATTTGACTATTTTTTGACAGATTACAAAATGTCATAGAATAAAGACATGAGTAAGTCACAGCCCCACCCATCAAGAATCTCAAAATCTAGTAGGAAAGTCATGGCATGGACACTGATATTTATACACAGGTCACAAGGTGATAGGAAGATGGATAAATAAAGATTCATGGAGGATAGCTAGACAGGCATGTGGGACAGGTCGGTAGATAGCTGGATGGGCAGAGAGATGGTGGATGGAGACTTAGGTCAGTGCGTATCAGTGACAGGCATGTTCAGTCACTGAGAGTAAAAGCAGAGCCTCAAGTTCTACCTGGTCTAGCTTCCTGTTACTCTCTGATACCATAACCTCCCATCCGTTCCCTTACTGTGTTTCTTTTTGTTTTTCTACATAGCAAGTGTTGTGCATAATGTATACAACTTGATGAGTTTGAAGAGAGTATATACCTGAGAAATGATCATCACAATCTATGCCATAAGCTTATCCATGGTCTTTGAAAGTTCCTTCCCACCTTTTCTTTGTTATTTTTCTTATGACAAGAACACTTAAAATCTACCCTCTTAGCAAATTTTAAGCATATAATACAGTATGTTAACTGTGGTCACCATGCTGAACAGTAGATCTCTAGGACTTACTCATCTTTTATAACTGAAAGTTTGTGCTGTTTGACTCATACTGCCCTCTTTCCCCTGCCTTTCCCTGGCAAGCACAATTCCACTTTCCACTTGTAGGAACTTGACTGTTTTGATTATGTAAATACATCATGTATCTTTCTGTATTTCCTTATTTCACTTGGTGTACCTAATGTCCCTTGCTTTCTTAAGTTGCTTTCACGTTTGGGTATTGTGAATAATGTTGCAACAAATATGGGAGTGCGGGTATCTCTTTGAAATTTTGATTTTGATTCCTTTGTATATATTCTCAGAAGAGAGACTGCTGGGTAACATGGTAGTTCTATTATTATTTTTTTAAATAAGAAAGAAGAAAGTGAAGTTACTCAGTCGTGTCCAACTCTTTGGGACCCGATGGGCTGTAGCCCACCAGGCTCCTCTGTCCATGGGATTTTCCAGGCAAGAATACTGGAGTGGGTTGCCATTTCCTTCTCCAGGGGATCTTCCTGACCCAGGGATCTAATCTGGTTTTCCCACATTGGAGGCAGACACTTTACCATCTGAGCCACCAGGGAAGTGAAGTAAGAACCCTCCCTATTCAAAAATCCTCCCTGTTTTCCCTAGTGTCTGTAACAATTTACATTCCCACCAATAGTGTGAAAGAGTTCTTTATTTTGTATCCTTGCTAACATTTGTTCTTTGTTTTGAGCTGATAACTTTTGTGGGTTTGACTTGTATTTCATTGAAAATTAGTGATGCTGAGTATCATTTTATGTATCTTTGGTCATTTGTATGTCACCTTTAGAGATATATCTATTCAGCTTTTTTCCCATTTAAAAAGTGGGTTATTTGGGATTTTTTTGCTGCTAGTAGTAAAAGTTCTTTATATATTTTGGATATCAATATTTTATTAGATATATCAGTTCAGTTTGCTCAGTCATGTCTGACTCCTGCGACCCCAGACTGCCGGTCCAAGTGCCTGGACTGCAGCATGCCTGGGCTCCGTGTCCATCACCAACTCCCGGAACTTGCTCAAACTCATGTCCTTCGAGTTGGTGATGCCATCCAACCATCTCATCCTCTGTCGTCCCCTTTTCCTCCCACCTTCAATCTTTCCCAGAATCAGGGTCTTTTCCAATGAGTCAGTTCTTCTCATCAGGTGGCCAAAGTATTGGAGTTTCAGCTTCAGCATCAGTCCTTCCAATGAATATTCAGGACTGGTGTCCTTTAGGATGGACTGGTTGGATCTCCTTGCAGTCAAGGGACTCTAAAGAGTCTTCTCCAACACCACAGTTCATAAGTATCCATTCTTTGGGGCTCAGCTTTCTTTATGTTCCCACTCTCACATCTGTACATGACTACTGGAAAAACCACAGCTTTGACTAGATGAACCTTTGTTGGCAAAGTAATGTCTCTGCTTTTTAGATATATATTAGATATATGGTTTACAAATTATGTAGAATGCCTTTTCATTTTGTTGGTGATTTTTTTGTCGTGGAGAAGCTTTTCAGCTTGATGTAATTCCTAAAGGAAATCAAGCCTGAATATACATTGGAAGGATCTGATATGAAGATCCAGTTCATTGGAAAAGACCCTGATACTGGGAAAGATGGAAGGCAGGAGGAGAAGGGGACGACAGAGGATGAGATGATTGGATGGCATCACCGACTCAGTGGACATTAGTTTGAGCAAACTCTGTGGGACAGTGAAGGACAGGGAAGCCTGGTGTTCTGTGGTTCCTGGGCTCACAAGAGTCAAACACGACAGTGACTGAACAGCAACAAAGGTCCCACGTGTATATTTTTCATTTTGCTGCCTGTCTGTGCTTTTGGTGTTGTATACAAGAATCATTGCCTAAAGCTTTTCTCCCATGTTTTTCTTCTAGGGCATGTACTGTTTTAGGTATTCAGTGCATTTGGAGTATGTGTTACTGTTTTGTATGGAAAAAGATGAGAGATAAGTGTCAGTCTTTCACTTGTGAATATCTAGTTTTCCATTATTGCAGAGATTGTCTTTCTCTTACTGTGTGTTCTTGTCAAAGATCAGTTGATTATGTACGTGTGGCTTTATTTCTGAGGTCTCTATTCTTCCCCATTAACCTGTCTGTCTGTTTTAGTGCCAGCACTGTACTATTTTGACTACTGTGACTTTGTAATACATTTTAAAATTAGGAATTGTGATGCTTCCAGCTGTTCTTCTTCCTCAAGATTGCTTTGCCTATTCAAGGGCTTTTGTGGTTCCATATTAATTTTGATGTTGTTTTTCTATTTCTGAAATTTAAAAAATGCTTACTACTTGGAAAAAAAATTATAACCAACCTAGACAGCATATTAAAAAGCCAAGACATTACTTTGCCAATAAAAGTCCATCTAGTCAAGGCTATGGCTTTTCCAGTAGTCCCTAAAGAAAGCTAAGCACCGAAGAATTGATACTTTTGAACTGTGCTGTTGGAGAAGACTCTTGAGAGTCCCTTGGACTGCAAGGAGATCCAACCAGTCCATCCTAAAGGAAACCAGTCCTGAGTGTTCACTGAAAGGACTGATACTGAAGCTGAAACTCCAGTCCTTTGGCCACCTGATGCGAAGAACTGACTCATTAGAAAAACCCCTGATGCTGGAAAGATTAAAGGCAGGAGAAGAAGGGGATGACAGAGGATGAGATGATTGATGGCATCACTGACTTGGTGGACATGAGTTTGAGTAAACTCTGGGAGTTGGTGATGGACAGGGAGGCCTGGCATGCTGCAGTTAATGGGGTCACAAAGACTCGGACAGGACTGAGCGACTGAACTGAACTGCTTTCTGTAAAACATGCTATTGACAGTTTAGAAATTGTATTGAAATTGTATAGAAATTGTATTGAAACTGTAGATTGATTTGAGAAGTGTAAACATTTTATTGATGTTAATTCTTCCAGTCTGTGAGCATGGAATGCTTTTCCAGTTCTCTGTGTCTGCTTTAATTTCTTTTTATTAAAATCAATTGTTCCCTTTCCCCTTTCATAACCATAAGTTTGTTTGCCATGTCTGTTAAGTCTGCTTCTCTTTTGTAAATAAGTTCATTTGTATTTATCATTTTTTTTAATTAATTTTATTTTATTTTTAAACTTTACATAATTGTATTTATCATTTTTCTAGGTCCTACATATGTGTTATATTTGTCTTTCTCTATCTGACTCACTTTGCTTAATATGATCATCTCTAGCTCCATTCATGTGCCACAAATGACATTATTTCATTCTTTTTAATGGCTGAGTAATATTCCATTGTGTATATATACACCAGCTCTTTATCCATTCATTTGTTGATGGACATTTAGGTTGCTTCCATGTCTTGGCTATTGTAAATAGTACTGTTGCGAACACTAAATGCATGTATCTTTTCAAATTAGAATTTCTTCTAACTATATATATAGGAGTAGGATTATAGAATCATATGGTCACTCTGTTTTTAGATTTTAAAGGAACCTCCATACCTTTTTCCAAAGTGGGTGTACCAATTTACATTCCCATCAACAATGCATGAGGGTTCCTTTTTTTCCATATCCTCTCCAGCATTTATCATTATTATTTGTAAATTTTAAAAAAGATGGCCATTCTAACTAGTGTGAGGTAATATTTCATTGTAGTTTTGATTTGCATTTCTCTAATTATTAGTAGTGTCGAGAATTTTTTTGTGCACCTGTTGACCATCTGTGTGCCTTTTTTGGAGAAATGTTTAATTAGGTTGTCAGACCATTTTTTGATTGGGTTGTTTTATTTGTTTGTTATATGTTAAGCTGTATGACCTGCTTGAAATAATCCCTTGTTGATCATATCATATGCAAATATTTTATCTCATTCCTTAGGTTGCCTTGTTGTTTTGTCAATGGTTTCCTTTACTATGCAAAATATTTTAAACTTAATTAGATCCTATTTATTTCTTTTTTTTCCCCATTATTCTAGGAAACAGAACCAAAAAAACATTGCTGTGATGTTAGGGCATATTCTGATTTCATTCTTTCACATGTAGCTGTCCAGTTTTCCTAGCACTGCTTCCTGATGAGCTTGTCTTTCCTCCATTGTCTGCTCTCGCCTCTCCTGTCATAGTTGCTTGGTCATGAGCGTATGGACTCACTTCCGGGCTTTCTGTGCTAGTGCACTGATCTGTTCCACTGTTTCTGTCCCTGGACAATGCCAGCTTGATTTACATGTAGTGTGAACACAGGGGTTGTGATTCCTCCAGCTCCACGTTTTTATCACGATTGTTTTGTGTTTCTGTACAAATCTGAGCATTTGTTCTAGTTTTGTGAAAAATGCCATTGGTAATTTGATAGGGATTGCGTTGCCTTGGGTAGTAAGTCATTTTAACAATATTGAGTCTTTCAATCCAAGAACAGGGTATGTCTTTCTATTTGTTTGAAATATTCCATGTGAAATAAATCTTCAAATTCATCGGCATCTTTAAAGTTTACAGAATTTGTGTCTGCTTAAATTTCTTTTATGAGTGTTTTTGTTTCCAGTGTACCAATTTTTCATGTTCTTGGTTATATTTATTGCTAAGCAATTAATTCTTTTTGACATTGTTATAAATGAGATTGCTTTCTTAGATTCCTTTTTGGAACTCATTGTTCATATATAGAGATGTGACTAATTGTTGTGCATGTATTTTTTTGGTATCCCCCACTGGACTGAGTTTGCTTATTGGTTCCAGAAGTTTTTGGTGTTGTTTTTAGTAGCAGTGTTAATGGTTCAGTCATGTCTGACTCTTTGTGACCTCACAGACTGTAACCCACCAGGCTCTTCTGTCGATGGGATTCTCCAGGCAACTGGAGTGGGTTGCCGTTCCTTTCTCCACAGGATCTTCCCCAGCCAGGGATCTAATCCAGGTCTTCTCCGTTACAGACAGATTCTTTACTGTTGGAGGGTGTTTTTAGTGTTCTCTACATAAGATTGTGCTGCCTTCAAACAGATAATTTTACTTCATTTTGATTTGTATTTCTTTTATTTATTTTTATTGTCTTAATACTTTGGCTAGGACTTCTAGTATTCATAGTGTTAAATAGAAGTAATAGAAGCAAAGTAATGCTCAAAATTCTCCAAGCAAGACTTCAACAGTATGTGAACCAAGAACTTCCAGATGTTCAAGCTGGATTTAGTTAAGACAGAGGAACCAGAGATCAAATTGCCAACATCTGTGAGATCATTGAAAAAGCAAGAGAGTTCCAGAAAAACATCTATTTCTGCTTTATTGACTATGCCAAAGCCTTTGTGTGGATCACAACAAATTTAAAATTCTTAAAGAGATGGGAATACCAGAACACCTTACCTGCCTCCTGACAAATCTGTATGCAGGTCAAGAAGCAACAGTTAGAACCAAGCATGGAACAACAGACTAGTTCCAAATTGGGAAAGGAGTACATCAAGGCTGTATATTGTCACCCAGCTTGTTTCACTTACGTGCAGAGCACATCATTTGAAACACTGGGCTGGATGAAGCACAAGCTGGAATCAAGATTACTGGGAGAAATATCAATAACCTCAGATAAGTGCAAGGAAAAACTAAAGCACCTGTTGATGAAAGTGAAAGAAGAGAGTGAAAAAGCTGGCTTAAAACTAAACACTCAAAAAAACTAGATCTTGGCATCCGGTCTCATCACTTTATGGCAACTAGATGGGGAAGCAATGGAAACAGTGACAGGCTTTATTTTTTTGTGCTCCAAAATCACTTCAGATGGTGACTGCAGCCAGGAAATGAAAAGATGCTTGCTCCTTGGAAGAAAAGCTATGACCAACCTAAGCAGCATATTCAAAAGCAGAGACATTACTTTGCCAATGAAGTCTATCTAATCAAAGCTATGGTTTTCCTAGTAGTCATGTATGGATGTGAGAGCTTGACCATAAAGAACTCTGAACTCCAAAGAATTGATGCTTTTGAACTGTGGTGTTGGACAAGAGTCTAGACAGTCTCTTGGACTTACAAGAAGATCCAACCAGCCCATCCTAAAGGAAATCAGTCCAGAATATTCATTGGAAGGACTGATGTTGAAGCTGAAGTTCCAATACTTTGGCCACTTGAAGTGAAGAGCTGACTCATTTGAAAAGACCCTGATGCTGGGAAAGATTAAAGGCAGGAGGAGAAGGGGACGACAGAGGATGAGATGGTTGGATGGCAACACTGACTTGATGGGTATGAGTTTGAGGAAGCTCCGGGAGTTGGTGATGGACAGGAAGGCCTGGTGTTCTTCAGTTGCAAAGAGTCAGACATGACTGAGCGACTGAACTGAACTGAAATAGAGGTAGTGAGCCTGGACATCTTTGCCTTTTTAGATCTCAGAGGAAAAGCTTTCAGTTTTTCTCCACTGAGTATGATGTGAGCTACAGGCTTTCAAATATAACCTCTATTGTGTTAAAGTCCTTCTATGTATAATTTGCTGAGACTTTTTATTCACTAAAGGATATTGATTTTTGTCAAAAGCTTTTCCTGCGTCTATTGAGATGATCATGTGATTTTTAAAAATCCCTTCTGTTTATATGATGTATCACATTTATTGATTTAAATTGTACCATCCTGATATTTCAGTTTCATGATGTAAGTTTTTTTAATGTGCTGCCAAATTTGGTTTACTGATCACTTGTTGAGGACTTCTGTATCCATCTTTATCAAGGATACTGACATGTAGTTTTCTGGCTTTAGTATCAGAGATGCTGGCCTCATAGAGTGTTTGAAAGTTCCCTTGGAAAAAAAATTTTTTTTGAAAAGTTTAAGAAAAATTGTTGCCAATTCTACTTCAATTTTTTGGCAAAATTCACTTGTGAAGCCATTTATTTGGTCATTGTTGGAAAGATTTTGATTACTGATTCAGGTTCATTATTTGTAATTTGTCCAATTTAAGCTGTTTCTTCCTGTTTTAGTCTCTTATTTTGCTAAGAATGTATCCATTTCTTCTAGGTTGCCCAATTTATTGGTGTATAATTACTCATAGTAGTCCTTTATGATCTTTTTACAAAAATTTCCATGGGATCATTTGTATTGTCTCCTCTTCCATTTCTGATTTTGAGCTCTTTTTCATAATCTAGCTAAGATATTGTCAGTGGTGTTTATCTGTTCCAAGAACAAACTCAGTTTTATCAGTTTTTTCTGCTCTATCCTGTTTATTCTAATTTCATTTATTTTTGCTTTAATCTTTATTATTTCTTTCCTTCTCCTAACTTCAGACTTTGTTTCTTCTTCTTTTACTCACTTGATCTGTAATGATAAGTTATTTATGTATGTTTATTCATCACTATTACCTTCTCTTTATTATTTCTTTCCTTCTCCTAACTTCAGACTTTGTTTCTTCTTCTTTTACTCACTTGATCTGTAATGATAAGTTATTTATGTATGTTTATTCATCACTATTACCTTCCCTTTTAGTACTGTTTTTGCTTTATCTCAAATGTTTTCCTATGTTGTATTTAATTTTCATTTTTCTTAATATGAATGAATTTCCCTTTTGATTTCTTCTTTAAACCAAATGTTGTCCAAGCATGTGTTGTTTAATTCACAAGTACTTGTGATTTTTTTCCCCATTTACCTTCTATTTCCTACTTCCATTCCACTATGATTGGAAAAGATGCATGTAATGACTTCAGTCTTACTACATTTGTTAAAACTTGTTTTGTGATCCAGCCTGTGATCTACCCTAGAAATGTTGCTTGTGCACTTGAGAAGAATGTGTATTCTGCTGATAAGTGTGATATTTAAATGTCTATTAGGTACTCTTTTCTATAGTGTGGTTTAAGTTAGTTATTTCCTTACTGATCTTCTTTCCAGGTGAGCTGTCCATTGTTACAATGGGACTGTTTAAGTCTGCCAGTATTATTATATGGCTATTTCTCCCTTGAGATCTATTAGGGCACCATGCTGTAATGTTGGGTGATTATTTATTTATTCCTCCATTCATTCACAGCTTAACACAATTATATTTGTGATATGATGCAGAATAGGTGCAGAATGAAAAGGACTTATCAGAGATCAGCTGCAAGTATAATGAGATAAAGCAAGTTGCCAGACCAACCAGGTTTCTAAACCCAGGCTCATTGGAATATGCAAGACCTTGTTCCTTTCCTCTCTGGTGTTCATTATAATGAGTTATATCACCAGTTGTGGCTGTGTGGGTTATGTTTCTGTAGTATTCTAGACTGCAGTATCAGTTGTGAAAAATACAGACTACTTTTTGCCTTCTTCTTCATGCACACCTGTATTTGAGATGGTGAAATATGTACCACCAACTCAACAAGTCTTGACAAGTCCTTCCCAAAGCACAGTGTTATAAAAGAGCCCAATAAAGCTATTGGTCTTTGGTCCAGAAGGTTTGTTTCTGAGGCTCCATTGACTCCATCCACACAGTCATTTAGGACAAGCAGCTCTAGGGTGCATATACACTTATAACTGTCATATCTACATGTTGAATTGAACCTTTTGTCATTATGTAATGATCTTTGTCACTTGTGATAGTTATGACTTAAACTCTATTTTATCTGAAACAAGTATAGTCAGGCCCTATCTTTATTGTTACAATTTTCATGGAATGTCTTTTTCTATCTCTTTTAGCCAGTGTGTGTCATTAAACCAAAAGTAGATCTCTTATGGCCAGTGTATAGTTGATGGTTGTGTTTTTTAATCCTCTCTGCTACTCTGTCTCTTTGGTGAGTTTAATTAATTTGCATATAAACTGATTATTAAAAGCTATTTATAGGTTATTGGTAGTAATTATTGACCTAATATTTCCACCTTGTTAATTGCTTTTTATCTGTTTTATAGTTTGTTTGCTTCTCTCTTCTCTATCTTCTTTTGTGAGTTTAATTTTGTGTAATGTAAATGCTTTGATTATTTTATCTTTAACTTTTCTTATTGTGTTTCAAAATACCAGCCTTACTGAAATACACTTACTATGTACTTTTTGGGATTTTTGCATTATCTGCTCCTTTTGACTGTTGGAATTCTTTTCTCTGAGATACACATCTATTTCTCCTTTTATTTCAGATATCTGTTTAAATGTCCCCATTTATGGAGATATTCTTTGGCCACCATATTATCATCATCATTTGCCCTGGTTTTATTTGGCTTTGTTCTTCGTGGAAGCTGTCACACCCTGTCGTGTTAATGTTTATTTATTACTTTCTCTGTCTTCTTGAATGTCATCTTCATAATTGTGTGACTTTTTATTAACCACTATATACCCAGAATAGTGCCAGAATAGTAACTGAAATGTGGTAGATTCTCAAATACTTGTTAATTGAATGAATAAATGACTAAATCATGTAAATGCAACCTGTTGGACACCACGGAGAATGATAGATTCTGTGTTAAGGAATTTAGGCTCTATTTGATAGGTTTATCACTTGGCCACTACAACAAAATACAGTGCTATAAAAGAACCATAGCTGCCATCTCCCACGTACCTGAAGGTCAGTGGTTGTGGTGTCTGGTTTACACTGCTCACTGGGAGGACTATGCTGGCCCCACTTGAGCTAACCTCCCATACCTGTGTTCTGTGTGAAGCTGATTCTGGGCTGCACTCAGCTTGGGTTGGTGCTGCTCAACTTTTATTTCCTTTCTGGGGCCAGCAGTCAGACCGAGAATCTTCTTCTCAGGGTGGCAACAGACTTCAAAAAGAGCAAGACCACCGAGGTCAGTAGTTTTTGGTCTGCTTGCGTCCTGTTTGCTAACATCCCATTGCCCAAGCAAATCGCATACCTAAAGTTCAGATCAAAGCACAGGGAAGTCACTCTGCCCATAGAAGAAGAGATGAGGTTTAAATCAAACCTACCATGGTTGGCAACATTACTTAATGATTTCCAGCAGCTTCAAGCTCCTTTATAGATTATCATATAATAATTAAAAATTTCCAATATTAAAATACATTGTTTGGAGCTAACATTGAATTAGGATCAATAACAATTAGTTATTGTGGAGTCTGTCAATAAAAGAAATATTTTACAATATACTTATGATGTTTTATATATGTCCTAATCACAATACGCCCAGTAAGTAGGTCAGTAACTTGGACTGTTCAGAGATAGTTTGTCTTATACACAATCTATTTCTAAGCTTTTATCCTAGAAACAACTAAGTACTCCCTTTGCTCCCATCCAATTTCCCTTCATAGAAATTTAATTTATAAGACTGCTGACTTTAATTACAGATGGAAGCATGAAAGTGTTCTATCAAAATGTAATTGACTGTCATAATAGTATAGCTTTGAGATTTTCTTAGTTTCCTCTCCCATCTAAAAAGAGTAGACTCTCGAGATTAGAGTTAATGATGCTGATGGTGTACTGATTGCTGGATTATTTGTTTTCTTGCTTCTTGCATTTGGGACTAACTTGATTATTTTAAAGACACCTGCAATTCTTTTGCAAATGTTTAATTCCAATCAGGGAAATTAGCCATCACATATGTGGGTACTATTATATTACAGTTCAGTTCATTTCAGTTCAGTCGCTCAGTCATGTCCGACTCTTTGCAACTCCATGAATCACAGCACGCCAGGCCTCCCTGCCCATCACCAAATCCCAGAGTTCACCCAGACTCATATGCATCAAGTTGGTGATGCCATTCAGCCATCTCATCCTCTGTCGTCCCCTTCTCCTCCTGCCCAATTCTTCTCATGAGGTGGCCGAAGTATTGGAGTTTCAGCCTCAGCATCATTCCCTCCAATGAACACCCATGACAGGTCTCCTTTATGATGGACTGGTTGGATCTCCTTGCAGTCCAAGGGACTCTCAAGAGTCTTCTCCAGCACCACAGTTCAAAAGCATCAATTCTTTGGTGCTCAGCTTTCTTCACAGTCCAACTCTCACATCCATACATGACCACTGGAAAAACCATAGCCTTGACTAGATGGACCTTTGTTGGCAAAGTAATAGCTCTGAGTTTTAATATGCTATCTAGTTTGGTCATAACTTTCCTTCCAAGGAGTAAGCATCTTTTAACTTCATGGCTGAAATCACCATCTGCAGTGATTTTGGAGCCCCCCAAAATAAAGTCTGACACTGTTTCCACTGTTTCCCATGAAGTGATGGGACCAGACAGAGAAGGCAATGGCACCCCACTCCAGTACTCTTGCCTGGAAAATCCCATGGACAGAGGAGCCTGGTAGGCTGCAGTCTACGGGGTCGCTAAGAGTCGGACATGACTGAGCGACTTCCCTTTCAGTTTTCACTTTCAAGCATTGGAGAAGGAAATGGCAACCCACTCCACTGTTCTTGCCTGGAGAATCCCAGGGACAGGGAGCCTGGTGGACTGCCATCCATTGGGTCGCACAGAGTCGGACACGACTGAAGCGACTTAGCAGCAGCAGCAGCAGCAGCAGATGGGACCAGATGCCATGATCTTCATTTTCTGAATGTTGAGCTTTAAGCCTGAATGTTTAAGTCTGAATGTTTCACTTTCATCAAGAGGCTTTTTAGTTCCTCTTCACTTTCTGCCATAAGGGTGATGTTATCTGCACATCTGCATAAGGTTATTTATAATATTACAGTATTTTCCTAAAAATAACAAGATAACAATGGTGTGTATATATGTGCATGGAGAAGGAAGTGGCAATCCACTCCAGCATTCTTGCCTGGAGAATCCCATGGTCAGAGGAGCCTGGCAGGCTACAGTCCATGGGGTCAAAAAATCGGACATGACTAAAGTAACTTAGCATGCACACACAAACATGTGTGTGTGTATAGTGTGTAGGAGGATCAACATGGAATAATTTTTTTAGTATAAATTAATTTATTTTAATTGGAGGCTAATTACTTTACAATAATTGTATTGGTTTTGCCATACATCAACATGAATCTGCCACAGGTGTGCACGGAATAATTTTAATCTGGGAGTTGGGACATTTGTCCCTAGCAAAGTTCAGTTGAGCACAATTCCTAGGTTGCATTTTCTAGGAAAACTAAAGTCGTATCTCCTACCTCCAAGAGATAATGAAGGGAAAGGAATGCTAAGGGGCTGAAGGTTATATTCTTGGAAGTTACTTACTTGTAAATCTGGCCAACAAAGAAATATTTAATGCTGGCTAAAATCCTCAGCAGATTTTATGAGTTGCAGTCAGAGTGGAGTCAATTACTGACAGGTGAATCTTTTCATATTATGAACAATGATCTCTATTGCCTTTGTCCCAGGCGGATCTCACCATCTTTTAATTTTTTTTTTTTTTGCCATTTTTAAAAATTGTATATATTTATTTATACAAATTGGCCATACTATGAAGCCTGTTGGATCTTAGTTCCATGACCAGGGATCAAACCCATGTCCCCTGCAGGGAAGCCCATAGTCCTAACCACTTGGACCATGAGGGAATTCCTTGACCTCACCATCTTAAGAGTACCCAAGAAAGTCTCTGGGCTTCCTGTACCAAAAGAAAACAGATCTACTTGTCTTATTTTTGTATCTTTCTGATGTTTTATAACATTCTCACTTCAACATCTGCCCCCAATTCTTCACATTGTCAACTTTCTGCAAGTGATCTGGTAATTTCCTAACTGGTTTTTTAGACACATAGGATCAAAGTGATTGAATGATGATAAAGTCCATACAAGCATACCCAACAAGGGTACCGAAAGATGGGTAAAATGAAGCATGTATATTTTCTTACCTCAGTATTTCACAAAAACAGTATTTAGAATAGTCTTTGTTAAAGAAGCTTAATAAAGTAACTATTTTACAGTTGTTACTTATTTGCTGGCATTAGCACAGTTTTCTACTTAACCCCTGGATAATCCTAGCCAAACTGTGATGGAATGATGACAAATTTCCAGAAGACTTTCCACTAGACAGTTTTGTGTGCAATTTTTTGAACTAAGTACATTTTGGAGATTCCATCACCCCATACCTGTGACATTTCCCATAATGACTCTGTAAAGCCATATTCTGACATATTCTCATTAGCAAGTTATATAGGTTGCTTATTAAAGTAGTGGAAATTACTTTTGGAATGAACTCTGGGAGGTTGGGTAAATGACTATGTGAGAATGAGTTAATCAGCTATCTTTGTGAAATGTTTTTCTAGGTGTGGGAGGCCTTGACAGGTAATTTGGCTTTCTCTGATTTGCAGCTTCTGTCACTTTTGCTACAGGTGATGGAGAGGTCTGCCTGGATAGATTTGCGGCCTGACACTAATGCTGATGAAAGGCTTAAAGATACTAAATTATTGATAATTTCAGAAGTGTCCCAGGAATTAAATCTGAGAGGCTGGTTTCCAACTTACAGCTCCATGTCATGGAGATACTGTTATGGCAAAATCTCTTTGCAGGGAGTTTTCAGTTAAGCGTCACGTCATGTGTGGTAAAAAGGCGACTAATTATGCTGTGGAATTTCACTAGTCGAACAAATTGCAGTTTCCGCTTTGGTAGACATATTCTTACATAAAATGAAATTTTTGCAGTTATCATGTCTCATCTTTAACTGTAAGTGCTTTATGAAAGGGAATACCTTTTTTCTTAACAGAAAAAAAATGTAAAAGTATCATGTTTTGCCAGGGATGTCGAATGTTAGACTTATATGGACCATTTGATCTCAGCCCAGTGTTTCTCAAAATATTCCAGTGTCAGAGGAGGGTGAATACATATATCCTGGAGCCAGGGGTTTAGAGTGTAAAACAAGTTATGGAGGTCATAAAATTTTGAATATTCATTTGTAATACACCCATGTTCAATGAACCAAGATTTCAGCTCAACTGAACTACTTTGTCTGCATGAACCAAATAAAATTAGCCAAGGATCCACCCCATATTCTGTAGGAATTTGAATGCCTTTCTCAAGATACCTTCAAATTCCTAAGAGCTTAAGTTCTCTTGAACCCCTGTTTCTCTGATTTTCTGTTTCTACTGCATTGTCAGTCTTGGTGAAGTCTTCAACTTATCTATACTTTCCCACTGACCCCTGCAGGTAGAGCTATCACTGTCCTTCTTTTCCTCATGATGGAACGCATCCAAGGCATATATGGAAATACCAGACATCAATAAAAATATGTGAGTGGCAAAGGTTTTGCATCATGGCTGCTTTCTGTTAAAAGTAACTGTTGGCCATCCCTGTTCTTAAACGTGCTCTTTCTACTGCTCCAACATCATCTCAGCAGCCAACAATTTTTTTTTTTTTTTCTTCTTGGGTTGCTCCAGGCAGCATGTGGGATTTTAGTTCCCTGACCAGGGATCAAATCCAAGCCCCCTGCCTTGGAAGCACAGTCTTAGTTACTGGCTGCCAGGGACATCCTTTCATTAGCCGATGTTTATGAGTGAGCCTCTCCCCTGTCATGTGGCTTATCCCATCACTCACTGTCTTCCCTACCCCGTTCTTTGGCCTTTACCCATAGATTTCTGTTCATTTATTTAGAATGGCTTAGCTCTTTCTTTGTTTAGCCCCAGAAATTTCAGGCTATTTAACTAGGCATGTCATTGTAATAAAACATTTCCATCTGGTTCCTTGAACAGGATTATTTTATTCAATAGATAAATTCCATAAAGATTTTCCTCCCTTTCCCCCTTCCATGCTATATGGATATTAACTTTTAAAAAGTTTGTTTTCTTTAAAACGTTAGTACATTTTTCTTTACTTTTTTTTTTTTGGCAAGTTTCAGTTTCATTTGGGGACCTTACTGACTACTGTAGGCTGGGAGACAGCCTCTCAGGAGCTATCAGTAACTGTTCCCATTTGGTGAATTTTCTGCTTTAATAACTTGTAATCATTTTAACTTATAATTTTGTGCCTATCCTAACAATCCAGATTGAGAAGAAAGTGTGTATCACCTGGCAGACGAGTGTGGTTCTGTCTCAGCCTCTCTCGTGTTAGAGATGAGAAGCAGAATCTAGGGACACCAAGAGATGTGCCCAATGTCCCAAACTGATAACACTTTAACAGGGAATAAAAATTTGCCCGCACCATTCAAGATAGAGTAAGTTCCTCATTATTAGTGAAACTACGTCATGCAAGCATATCTCTACTTCCTATAGGAATTCCTTCAATGTGCTTAATTTTTGAAGGAAAATGTTACAATTTATAATATAAATTTATGTTAAATCTGACATGAGGTTTCCTTTCATTTGTACCTGTATTGACCTGTTGGTGATTTCTTTGGGGAAATATCACCTCTAGATAATTTTAGCATTATTCTAAGTATGTGCCATCACGTGAGAAAAGTTTTCTATCTGCCAGATTCTGTCCCAGTTTTTTTTTTTGGTGGTTCGTGACTTATGGTCAGTCACCTGATTATAAAAACGCAGCAAGACATTGAAGAATAGGGTTTCTGTTTTGGGTCTTTCCCCCACTTTTTTTTTCCCCTCCAAGCTTTGAGCTTTATTAATTTTCAGAGTTTTCCACGCATATTCTTGTGGGTATAGATACTCATCAACTCAACACACATTTTCTGAATTTCTACTATGTGCTTTGTGCAAATTTTAATAGGATTAAAAAGTAAATAACTTGGTCCTTATTTGAAAAAATAATTAAAACATTTTTGGGAAAAGGAAGCATAGATATTTGTGAAAGTAAGTAATAATGTAAGATTTAAGTCAAGTTTTGAGAAAATGATAGAAGAAATATCCTAAAGCTGAAGATGATATATCAGCAAAGGCAAAGGCGTATGGACAAACAGTATCTGTCCTCCTTTCAGTTTATCTGCTGAAAGATATGGACTCTCTCTAAAAAAGTGCACATAAACTGTTTCCTTCCTATTTCCCAGGACTCAGGATGTCAGGGAAGGCCGTCCATGAGGGATGTGGATCTCAGATGAAGAAAGTTTCGGGTAAACTGCAAGTGTTAGTTTAAAGGCACAGTTGAGCAACTCCAGAGAGACTGATCAGAAGAGACTTCTAGCAAGAATTGGAGGTGCATCTTGAAAGATGAGCAGACGGAGAGAAGCAAGGCTGGGCAGGGAATGTTCCAAGCTGGGAAAACCTTGAGTAAAATGCCAAAGAAAGGGCCTTAAAAAGCATAATTTGGTGATTGTTAGCATGGGTTGGCATGAAAGAGAAGTAGTAGGACAGAATGGCCAGAAGTATTGGCTTGTGTTGAGTTTCAGAAGGCTGTGAATAAAGGTATAAATAAAAATTATCTTTATTTATTTATTATATTTTATTTATTACACAAGTGTTCATTTTAAGAAATTCAAATTATAACCAAGTACAAGAAGTAGGAAATGAAAATTCTTTTCTTTTCATTGTATAGAATTAAGAGTTTGCTCTAAACATGTGGGCTTATAACCTGCTTTAAATTTAACAACATAGCATCATTTGCACTGTGGCTATCTCTCCATGTCAGAATATACGTATCCATTTTGTCACTTAATCTTCTTGGTGTAGTCCTTATATGGGTGTACCATAATTTATTTAACCAATTTTCCTATTGATTGGGTCTTCTCCTTGATATCGTATTGTAAAATGCATCTTTATTCAGATACTTTGGGGCACCTCTTTTATAATATTTTTAGGGAAAATTTCTAAAACTGCTAGATCAAATATGATACCGCTATAGACAAAACACTTGTGTTCCTCCCACATTTGCATGTTGAAATCTGAGCCCGCTATGTGATGGTTTTATGAAGTGTGGGGCCTTTTGAAGGTGATTGGGTTTGAGTTAGGAGAGTAGAGGTCTCATAAAATGGGATTGGTGCCTTCGTAAAACAGATCTGAGAGAGCTCCCTGACTTCTGCTATCAACCAGGAAGCAGGCTTTCAGCAGACAATGAGTCTTCTCAGCTGTGAAAAATGTTTGTCTTCCAGCCTCCTTAGCTGTAAGAAATGTTTTGGTATTTTTGTTATAGCAGCATGAATGGACTAAACACGTCCATTTATCTTCTCATCCTTCAATTTCATTTCTGACCTCTTAGTGACATCCTTTCTTGGTTTGGAGCACAGTTACAGTGCCATTGGTATAAACAATGACTGTTCTGTCCTTTTCTTTGGATACAAAGATAAGAGAGAGAAGGTGGCGGTGGAGAGAGAGGATTAAGCCTTTGTGTTGGTCTCTCTTCCGGTCCTGTTACCAGTGAGGGGCCACAGTAGGTTCTGGAACAATGGGGAAGACGATGGTAATGAAGACGATTATTCTGTGGGGAAGAAACTCATGAATACAAGGTGAAAGCCTGCCCTGAAGCTGTTACAGTGGTTTAGTGGTAAGTGGATGAGAACTCTGATGAGAGCAGCTGCAGAAGAAATGGAAGAGATGGGCTGAATTAGAGAATGGAAAGAGGACACGTGTCGATCTGCAAGAGGTGCCCTACTTTTCTTCACAGTTTGAGGAATCCTGACTCAGCCATGGTAGTACGTGAAGACCTGCTTGGAGGCAGTGATCCTGCAGGATCATCCAGGTACCCTGCAGGCAGACCACCTCCAGCCTGATTGAAACACGTCAGTTTGGCCATCCAATAAGGGGCATGTGTGCAATCCCTGGTTGGGAACTAAGGTCTCACATGCTGCAGGGCGCATCCAGAAATTTAAAAAAGTTAACGCAGTTCTGTATTTCTTAGAGAGTAATTTGGCTTGTTTGGCTTTTATTCTCACTATGACTTCCCTTGTGTGTCCACCAGTGAGCAGACAGCAGTTAGTTCTGAGAGCCATGACATGCAAGGCATTACTGGCACAATGAGTCAACTTGATTTCCTTAGCTTCCTCTTGTGTCTCCTTTCCTTCTCCTTGCCAGCCAAACCAGTTTTTACCTGCCTAACTCCACTTTCCATTTTGATATCCCTTCTATGAGTTTTGTTTTGTTTTGATAAAAATGTCCCCTCTTTTCAGGAAATCAGTGCCTCCCTACCGCTTACCTCTTCCAGTCACAATAATTCAGGAAAAGTCTGTCATGCTATCAAAGTCTAAGCTCATTCTGCTTGCTACACAACAGGCCAATCATCAAGAGACAAGTCGGGGAAGTGAATAGAGACTTTATTCCGAAATCCAACTGAGAAGATGGTGGACTCATGCCCCAAAGAACCCTCTTGCTTGAGTTAGAATTCAGTCTCTTTATATACTGAAAGGGGAGAGAGTAAAGTCATGCTTCCTAGTTCCCCGCCAGCCTCCAGAAGGGAATGTGTTAATTCTTCCTCCCTGCAGCCATTCACAGGTGGGCAGGGTCAGGATAATTCCTGTGAGCCAAACAAAAGTGTTTTAGCTTAATACTCCTTAACTGGGAGGCAGAGCTTCCAGAGATGGGCCATTATGTATAATTTAAGCTTATAGGCAACATCCCTTTCAGTTCAGTTCAGGTCAGTCGCTCAGTCGTGTCTGACTCTTTGAGACCCCATGAATCACAGCACGCCAGGCCTCCCTGTCCATCACCAACTCCCAGAGTTCACTCAGACTCACGTCCATCGAGTCAGTGATGCCATCCAGCCATCTCATTCTCTGTCATCCCCTTCTCCTCTTGCCCCCAATCCCTCCTAGCATCAGAGTCTTTTCCAATGAGTCAACTCTTCGCATGAGGTGGCCAAAGTACTGGAGTTTCAACTTTCATCCTTCCAAAGAAATCCCAGGGCTGGTCTCCTTCAGAATGGACTGGTTGGATCTCCTTGCAGTCCAAGGGACTCTCGAGAGTCTTCTCCAACACCACAGTTCAAAAGCATCAGTTCTTCGGCACTCAGCCTTCTTCACAGTCCAACTCTCACATCCATACTTGACCACAGGAAAAATCATAGCCTTGACTAGACGAACCTTTGTTGGCAAAGTAATGTCTCTGCTTTTGAATATGCTGTCTAGGTTGGTCATAACTTTCTTTCCAAGGAGTAAGCGTCTTTTAATTTCATGGCTTCAGTCACCATCTGTAGTGATTTTGGAGCCCAGAAAAATAAAGTCTGACACTGTTTCCACTGTTTCCCCATCTATTTCCCATGAAGTGATGGGACTGGATGCCATGATCTTCGTTTTCTGAATGTTGAGCTTTAAGCCAACTTTTTCACTCTCCACTTTCACTTTCACCAAGAGGCTTTTGAGTTCCTCTTCACTTTCTGCCATAAGGGTGGTGTCATCTGCATATCTGAGATTATTGATATTTCTCCCAGCAATCTTTAAACATCCTTTTAGTGATTAACTTGTAGTAGAACACAAAAGGCTCTTCCCTGTTACGGTGTTAGCACATTAGTACTTTGCCTCACTGTAAAGGGCAGTTCATCTTGTGTTTCCAGGCTTATCTGCAGCATGAACCTTATCTCACATTGTAGTCTGAGAGTAGGGTCAGCAAATTTCTTCTGTAAAAGGCCAGATGATAAATATTTTAGGCTTTGCAAGACACCTATGCGATCTGTGATGTATTTTTTTGTGTTTTATTTGACTTTTAAAAAACCCTGTAGAAATATAAAAACCATTCTTGGGCCATTCTTAGTCCACAGGCCATGTTAAAAATGGCTGTAGTTGTGAACATACCCATATGCTTCTGACTCCTGGTCTAAGAGGCTACTTTGCAACAATGAAAATTTTCCAGTTATAGTAGTATTTGCCTAGGAGTTATCAAAGTTCTGTTTCACTATAGTTTTTCTAAGCAGCTAAAGATGTTAAAGAATCATGACATTTTAATGACCTTAGTCCACAAGATTCTTATTGGATGCAATATTTACAATAGCCAGCACATGGAAGCAAACGAGATGTCTATCAACAGATAAATAGATAAAGAAGTGTCAGTACATACATACCATGGAATAGTACTTGGCCATAGAAAGAAATTAACTGGAATCAGTTGAACCGAGGCAGATGAACTTAGAGTCTGTTACACAGAGTGAAGTAAGTCAGAAAGAAAACTATATATATATATAAATGCGTATATATGGAATCTAGAAAAATGCACTGAGAAATGTATTTGCAGGGCAGGAATAGATGCAGATGTAGAGGACAGGCTTGTGGACACAGTGGGAGAAAGAGAGGGTGGAATGAACTGAGAGAGTAGCACTGACGAGCATACCACATGTGAAATATACAGCTTGTGGGAGTCTGCTGTCGTAACACGGGGAGCCCAGCCCCGTGCCCTGTGACACCTCGAGGGCTGAATGTGGGGGTCGGTGGGAGGAAGGCTCAACAAAGAGGGGGTCTGTGTGTACTCCTATGGCTGATTTGTACGCCTATGGCTGATTTGTATGTCTGTGGCTGATTTGTATTCTTGTTTGACAGAAACCAACACAACGTTGTAAAGCAGTTATCCTCCAATTAAAAAAAAAAAAAAAAAAAAAAAACCTCGCTTATGACAGATGAACAGAGGGATTTTTCTTAACCAATTGTGTACAGACATGAAGACTCATTCCACGCTCTATCCAGAGTGCTGGTTTTCAAACTACATTCTTTGAATTCCTGAATCCCCTGACCCCTTACTCCCAGAGTGAAGTAGTCAGTGAATGTTCACGTTGTCATATGTTCCTTACCCTGGCACCTTAATAAACTTCATTTTCCCTCCTTTGGTAGTCTTTAACTCCCTATAAAAAATTCAGACATAAATCATCAGATGGAAAAGTTATTTTTCATGTTAGGTAAGGAGGATTTAAAAAAAATTTATTACACTATAACAGATTTACCATGTTGGGTTAGTTTCAAATGTACAACACAATGAATCAGTTATTAATATACATACATTCACTCTTTTTAAGATTCTTTTGAGAGTATAGAACAGAGCTCTTGTGCTGTGCAGTAGGCCCTTACTCGTTTCATCTATTGTATATAGTGGTGTGTATACTGGTGTGTGTATGGCAATCCCAGTCTCCCAGTTTACTCCTCCCCACTTTATCCCCTGGTAACTGTAAGTGTGTTTTCTACAGACTATTTATGTTTTGTAAATAAGTTCATTTGATAGTGTTTTTTAAGATCCCCATGTAAGTTTTATCATATGATATTTGTCTTTCTCTGTCTGACTTATTTCACTTAGTATGATAATCTCTAGGTTCATCCATGTTACAAGTGCCATTATTTTGTTCTTAGGAAGGTCTTATGGTTTCTAAAATTATGTTTATAGAAAAAAGAACATTTGGGAAACTTGGGAAAGATGGGGGTGCATCAGATGAGGAAATCTTGTTTTTGTGCAGAGTGATGGGATACCGTTAAGTCTTTAAAAAAAAAAAAATGAACCAAAGACCTTGTTAGGAAAAATTCTGCAAGTCCTTGAAATTGGTGAAAATGATTGTGGGATGTCCTATAAATAAGTTGTAGAAAATTGTTACTAATGAAAATGTTGCTTATTTGTAAAATTGCAACTGAATTATTTTCAAACAAATGCAGCTGATTATTACCTAGTGGATACTGATGAATTTTGCATCTGTTTATCATTTCATTTAGGCATTTCCAGTTGCCCACACAGGTTTGCTCTCTGAGATCTCCTTAGGACCTCTTGTAATATCTTTCTGGTTCTCTCTTTCATTATTTAAAAAAAGTATTTGCCATGTGGTTATTAATATGTGTGTGACATTCACAGAAATTGCCTTTAAACAATCATAACAGACCACAAGGTTGGACTGCAAGGAGATCCAACCAGTCCATTCTAAAGGAGATCAGCCCTGGGTGTTTTTTGGAAGGAATGATGCTAAAGCTGAAACTCCAGTATTTTGGCCATCTCATGCGAAGAGTTGACTCATTGGAAAAGACTCTGATGCTGGGAGAGATTGGGGGCAGGAGGAGAAGGGGACAACAGAGGATGAGATGGCTGGATGGCATCACCGACTCAATGGACATGACTTTGAGTGAATTCCAGGAGTTGATGATGGACAGGGAGGCCTGGCGTGCTGTGATTTATGGGGTCACAAAGAGTTGGACACGACTGAGCGACTGGACTGAGCTGAACTGAACAGACCACAGTATTTTTATTAAAACATATACATGTATATTGCTTGTGGCATGAGATTAAATCAGATCAGTCACTCAGTCATGTCCGACTCTTTGCGACCCCATGAATAGCAGCATGCCAGGCCTCCCTGTCCATCACCAACTCCCAGAGTTCACTCAGACTCACGTCCATCGAGTCAGTGATGCCATCCAGCCATCTCATTCTCTGTCATCCCCTTCTCCTCCTGCCCCCAATCCCTCCCAGCATCAGAGTCTTTTCCAATGAGTCAACTCTTCGCATGAGGTGGCCAAAGTACTGGAGTTTCAGCTTTAGCATCATTCCTTCCAAAGAAATCCCAGGGCTGATCTCCTTCAGAATGGACTGGTTGGATTTTCTTGCAGTCCAAGGGACTCTCAAGAGTCTTCTCCAACACCACAGTTCAAAAGCATCAATTCTTAGGTGCTCAGCCTTCTTCACAGTCCAACTCTCACATCCATACATGACCACTGGAAAAACCATAGCCTTGACTAGACGAACCTTTGTTGGCAAAGTAATGTCTCTGCTTGTGAACATGCCATCTAGGTTAGTCATAACTTTCCTTCCAAGGAGTAAGCGTCTTTTAATTTCATGGCTGCAGTCACCATCTGTAGTGATTTTGGAGCCCAGAAAAATAAAGTCTGACACTGTTTCCACTGTTTCCCCATCTATTTCCCATGAAGTGATGGGACCGGATGCCATGATCTTCGTTTTCTGAATGTTGAGCTTTAAGCCAACTTTTTCACTCTCCACTTTCACTTTCATCAAGAGGCTTTTGAGTTCCTTTTCACTTTCTGCCATAAGGGTGGTGTCATATGCATATCTGAGATTATTGATATTTCTCCCGGCAATCTTTACTCCAGCTTGTGCTTCCTCCAGTCCAGCGTTTCTCATGATGTACTCTACATATAAGTTAAATAAACAAGGTGACAATATACAGCCTTGACAAACTCCTTTTCCTATTTGGAACCAGTCTGTTGTTCCATGTCTAGTTCTAACTGTTGCTTCCTGACCTGCATACAGATTTCTCAAGAGGCAGATCAGGTGGTCTGGTATTCCCATCTCTTTCAGAATTTTCCACAGTTTATTGTGATCCACACAGTCAAAGGCTTTGGCATAGTCAATAAAGCAGAAATAGATGCTTTTCTGGAACTCTCTTGCTTTTTCTATGATCCAGCAGATGTTGGCAATTTGATTGGTTCCTGTGCCTTTTCTAAACCCAGCTTGAACATCAGGAAGTTCATGGTTCATATATTGCTGAAGCCTGGCTTGGAGAATTTTGAGCATTACTTTACTAGCATGTGAGATGAGTTCAATTGTGTGGTAGTTTGAGCATTCTTTGGCATTGCCTTTCTTTGGGATTGGAATGAAAACTGACCTCTTCCAGTCCTGTGGCCACTGCTGAGTTTTCCAAATTTGCTGGCATACTGAGTGCAGCACTTTCACAGCATCATCTTTCAGGATTTGGAATAGCTCCACTGGAATTCCATCACCTCCACTAGCTTTGTTCATAGTGATGCTTTCTAAGGCCCACTTGATTTCACATTCGAGGATGTTTGGCTCTAGCTCAGTGATCACACCATCATGATTATCTGGGTCATGAAGATCTTTTTTGTACAGTTCTTCTGTGTATTCTTGCCATCTCTTCTTAATATCTTCTGCTTGTGTTAGGTCCATACCATTTCTGTCCTTTATCGAGCTCATCTTTGCATGAAATGTTCCCTTGGTATCTGTGATTTTCTTGAAGAGATCCCTAGTCTTTCCCATTCTGTTGTTTTCCTCTATTTCTTTGTATTGATCGCTGAAGAAGGCTTTCTTATCTCTTCTTGGTATTCTTTGGAACTCTGCATTCAGATGTTTATATCTTTCCTTTTCTCCTTTGCTTTTTGCTTCTCTTCTTTTCACAGCTATTTGTAAGGCCTCCCTAGACAGCCATTTTGCTTTTTTGCATTTCTTTTCTATGGGAATGGTCTTGATCCCTGTCTCCTGTACAATGTCACGAACCTCATTCCATAGTTCATCAGGCACTCTATCTATCAGATCTAGGCCCTTAAATCTATTTCTCATTTCCACTGTATAATCATAAGGGATTTGATTTAGGTCATACCTGAATGGTCTAGTGGTTTTCCCTACTTTCTTCAATTTAAGTCTGAATTTGGCAATCAGGAGTTCATGGTCTGAGCCACAGTCAGCTCCTGGTCTTGTTTTTGCTGACTGTATAGAGCTTCTCCATCTTTGGCTGCAAAGAATATAATCAATCCGATTTCGGTGTTGACAATCTGGTGATGTCCATGTATAGAGTCTTCTTTTGTGTTGTTGGAAGAGGGTGTTTGTTATGACCAGTGCATTTTCTTGGCAAAACTCTATTAGTCTTTGCCCTGCTTCATTCCGTATTCCAAGGCCAAATTTGCCTGTTACTCCAGGTGTTTCTTGACTTCCTACTTTTGCATTCCAGTCCCCTATAATGAAAAGGACATCTTTTTTGGGTGTTAGTTCTAAAAGGTCTTGTAGGTCTTCATAGAACCATTCAACTTCAACTTCTTCAGCATTACTGGTTGGGGCATAGACTTGGATTCCTGTGATATTGAATGGTTTGCCTTGGAAATGAACAGAGATTATTCTGTCATTTTTGAGATTGCATCCAAGTACTGCATTTCAGACTCTTTTGTTGACCACAGTTATATTTTCAGAGCACATCTGGTCTATCTTGTTCAGTGTATCTATAAGCAGTGAATTATGTGACTTTATTATTTGTATAATTTAACTGAATAGAAATTGGACTTTACTTGTGTGTTTTATGTGCAAATCTGTCTTTCTGAAAAGATCTGATTGCAAGAAGCAACTCTTAAACTTCCTTGTACCCATGTTTGTTTGACTGTGATATAACTATGAAATAGGCCATGTCCAAGCTGTGTTGAGGTTATGGCTCATGGCAGAATGTGTGGTAACTAATTCGCTCAGATGTGTAACTAGGAGGAGAGCCTACAATTCCAAATCCACCTACGATTATGCTCTTTTTCCCTTTTGTCATCATTTTGACAAGACAAGTGAAGTTAATAGTATAACTGTGATTATTAATATGATTTATTTTTGCTCTATGTTACAGTTGTTAAAACAGAAGAAAAGTTTCCTTTTAATCTGTAAATGTGTGTATTCTATTTATCTAAAATTGAATATATATACATTCATAAAAATATGTCAGATGAAATCTTTGCCACACAATCCCATTTTCTGGGCAGCAATCAGTTCAGATTATAAAGCAACCAGGAGGCTGGCACAGTTAAAGCTTTCTTTTCCCCTTGTGAGGTTGTTTGGCTCTAGCATTGTCTGGTGTGTTACTTTCAAATTCAGCAACTCTGTCCTTAAAGCTATGTTAGATTTTAATTCATACCTTTTTATATAAACTTTTCCACTAATAGAATGGCATCATACTCAGAGAGATGAAAACAAATTTTAGGGAAATCCAGAATTTGTCAGCTGTGAGAGTCTTTTGTTTTTTAAGTATGATGTTGTTCTTGAAAAGTGAAAGTGAAAGTCACTCAGTGGTGTCTGACTCTTTGCAACCACATGGACTATACAATCCATGGAATTCTCCAGGCCAGAATACTGGAGTGGGTAGCCTTTCCCTTCTCCAGGGGATCTTCCCAACCCAGGGATAGGATCCAGGTCTCCCGCATTGCAGCCAGATCCTTTATCAGCTGAGCCACAGACCAGGAGCTGACTGTGACTCAGATCATGAAATCATTATTGCCAAATTCAGACTTAAATTGAAGAAAGTAGGGAAAACCACTAGACCATTCAGTTCAATTCAGTCGCATCGGACTCTGCAACCCCATGGACTGCAGCACACCAGGCCTCCTTATCTATCACCAATTCCCGGAGTTTACTCAAACTCATGTCCATTGAGTCGATGATGCCATCCAACCATATCATCCTTTGTCATCCCCTTCTCCTCCTGCCTTCAATCTTTCCAGCATCAGGGTCTTTTCAAATGAGTCAGTTCTTTGCATCAGGTGGCCAAAGTATTGGATTTTGCTCTGCAAGTGAGAAATAGATTCAAAGGATTATATCTGATAGACAGAGTGCCTCAAGAACTGTGGAAAGAGGTTCATGACATTGTACAGGAGGCAAGAATCAAGACCATCCACAAGAAAAAGAAATGCAAAAAGGCCAAATGGTTGTCTGAGGAGGCCTTAAAAATAGCTGAGAAAAGAGGAGAAGTGAAAGGTAAAGGAGAAAAGGAAAGATATACCAATTTGAATTAAGGGTTCCAAAGAAAAACCAGGAGAGTTAAGAAAGCCTTCCTCAGTGATCAATGCAAAGAAAGAGGAAAACAATAGAATGGGAAAGACTAGAGACCTCTTCAAGAAAATTGAGATACCAAGGGAACATTTCATGCAAAGATGGGCTCAATGAAGGACAGAAATGGTATGGACCTAACAGAAGCAGAAGATATTAAGAAGAGGTGGCAAGAATACACAGAAGAACTATTAAAAAAAGCTCTCCACAACCCATATAATCATGATGATGTGATCACTTACCTAGAGCCAGACATCCTGGAATGTGAAGTCAAATGGGCCTTAGGAAGCATCACTATGAACAAAGCTAGTGGAGGTGATGGAATTCCAGTTGAGCTATTTCAAATCCTAAAAGATGATGCTTTGAAAGTGCTACACTCAGTATGCCAGCAAATTTGGAAAACTCAGTGGCCACAGGACTGGAAAAGGTCAGTTTTCATTCCAATCCCAAAGAAAGGCAATACCAAAGAATGTTCAAACTACCGCAAAATTGCACTCATCTCACACACTTGCAAAGCAATGCTCAAAATTCTCCAAGACAGGCTTCACCAGTACGTGAACTGTGAAATTCCAGATGTTCAGGCTGGATTTAGAAAAGGCAGAGGAACCAGAGATCAAATTGCCAACATCCATTGGATCATTGAAAAAGCGAGAGAGTTCCAAAAAAACATCTACTTCTGCTTTATCGACTATGCCAAAACCTTCGTGTGGATAACAACAAACTGTGGAAAATTCTTCAAGAGATGGAAATACAGACCACTTGACCTGTCTCCTGAGAAACCTATATGCAGGTCAGGAAGCAACAGTTAGAACTGGACATGGAACAACAGACTGGTTCCAAATAGGAAAAGGAGTATGTCAAGGGTGTATATTGTCACCCTCCTTATTTAACTTATATGCAGAGTACATGATGAGAAACACTGGGATGGATGAAGCACAAGCTGGAATCAAGATTGCCAGGAGAAATATCAATAACCTCAGACATGCAGATGACACCACCCTTTTGGCTGAAACTGAAGAAGAACTAAAGAGCCTCTTGTTGAAAGTGAAAGAGGAGAGTGAAAAAGTTGGCTTAAAGCTCAACATTCAGAAAACTAAGATCATGGCATCTGGTCCCATCGCTTCATGGCAAATAGATGAGGAAATAGATGAATCAGTGACAGATTATTTTTTGGGGCTCCAAAATCACTGCAGATGGTGACTGTAGCCATGAAATTAAAAGATGCTTGCTCCTTGAAAGAAAAGTTATGACCAACCTAGTCAGCATTTTTAAAAAGAGAGACATTACTTTGCCAACAAAGGTCTGTCTAGTCAAAGCTATGGTTTTTCCAGTAGTCATGTATGGATGTGAGAGTTGGACTATAAAGAAAGCTGAGTGCCAAAGAATTGATGCTTTTGAATTGTGGTATTAGAGAAGACTCTTGAGAGTCCCTTGGACTGCAAGGAGAATCAGCCAGCCCATCCTATAGGAAATCAGTCCTGAATATTCATTGGAAGGACTGATGCTGAAGCTGAAACTCCAGTAGTTTGACCACCTGATGTGAAGAACTGACTTATCTGAAAAGGCGCTGATACTGGGAAAGATTGAAGATGGAAGGAGAAGGGGATGACAGAGGATGAGATGGTTGGATGGCATCACTGACTTGATGGACATGAGTTTAAGAAAACTCGGGTAGTTATTGATGGACAGGGAGGCCTGGTATGCTGCAGTCCATGGGGCCATGAAGAGTCAGACTAAATCGAGTGACTGAACTGAATTGAACTGTCCTTGAAATTTCTGCTGTTTAAATGGAAGGATGCTGATAAGGTCAAAACATTTATGTCTTAACTGAATTTGGCAAGGTGATTTGTAAATATCTTCGGATACTGTTCCACTGTGACTATCTTCTGATTCCCTCTCCTGTGGCAAGCATTGTGCTAGGTATTTGAAAAAGCAAGACAGAGGTAGATTCTCTCCCTGGAGAGCATGCTGTCTAACAGAAGACGACAGAGGAGAGATGAAACCATGCCAGGAGCCACATGTAGTGATGGAGTCACGTATGATGTATGCAGTCAGCATACAAGCACTGTGCACCAGAGCATGGAACTCTTCGCGTATAGGAAATATCGTAGCCTAGAATTTGGGAAGATGAATTCAAAGTGAATTTGAATTCAAAGATTAATTAAAATATATATATATATATATATATATATTTCAGAGAAAGCAATGGCACCCCACTCCAGTACTTTTGCCTGGAAAATCCCATGGATGGAGGAGCCTGGTGGGCTGTGGTCCATGGGGTCGCTAAGAGTTGGACACAATTGAAGTGACTTAGCAGCAGCAGCAGCATATATATATTTAAATTTGTTTTTAATTGGAAGATAATTGCTTTACAGTGTTGTGTTGGTTTCTGCCATACATCAACATGAGGCAACCATAGGTATACATATGTTCCCTCCTTGAACCTGCCTCCCACCTCCCACCTGATCCCACCCCTCTAGGTTGTCACAGCAGGAGACTGGGCTCCCTGTGTTATGCAGCAGCTTCCCATTCTCTGTCTGTTTTACACATGGTCGTGTATATATGTCAAGGCTACTCTCTCAACTTGTCCCTTCCTCTCCTTCCCTCACTGTGTCTACAAGTCTGTTCTCTGTGTCTGTGGTTCCTCAGCCTACCATTTTGCTGGATTCCATATATACAAGTGCATACATCTTTATAATTTGGTGCATGAAAGGTAAAACTCTGTCTTTATACAAATACAAACAAATAAATAACAAATTGTGTCCTGAGAAGCTTGTGGTCTGTTAAAGAAAACAAAAAAGTGAATGTGGAATTATAATGCATTATGGAAAGTGGTATAGTAAAGATTTAAATCAAGCCCTGTGGGGACATGAGAAGCAATGGTTAGGGCTGGGGAAATGAGGACCAGAGACGGCTGCTGGTGGAAGCTCGAGGATGTAGGGAGGAGGTAAGGAAGGCTGAGAGGGGCTTGGTAGGTGTTCTCTGTCGAGACCATGCACCAGTATGTGACCTGCACTCAGGCATCCCCGGTGGCTCAGTGGGAGAACCGGCTTGCAGCGCCAGAGGCGTGGGAGACCCGGGTTCGATCCCTGGGTCAGGAAGATCCCCGGGAGGAAGGCATGGCAACCCCCTCCAGTATTCTTGCCTGAGGAAATTCCATGGACAACGGAGGCTGGTGGGCCACAGTCCATAGGTTGCAAAGAGTCAGACATGACTGAAGCAACTTAGCATGCACACACGCATGACCTGTGTACAAGGCGTGAGGGACATGAGATAATATTCAATGCTGGGCAAGTGGGTAGAGGGTCGTGAAGTGAGGGCCTTGTGTGTTCCTTTTATGTGTAGTTACATATATGTATATATATGTGTGCGTGTATGTCACATCCTTGAATTTTTGAAGTATTTAAATGGGAAGAGCATCATCAAATCTGCCTTCATAAAATATCACTCTAACACAATGTGAATAGAATTAGAGCAAAAGAAGACAGAAGCAGAGCATCCACATCAAGTCTCCTGTAGGAATCTGGCTGAGAAGTGAAGGTGGCCTCCACACCAGCAGAGCTGCCGGGTGCAAAGAAAGGGTCAGAGTCAAGAGGTGTTCAGGAAGGAGGGTCAGACGCAGACATGTGAGAGCCACTCGGGGGAGATGTGCAGGACTACATCCAGATTTCTGGCCTGTAGCTGGTGGTAGGATTCCTAAATGGAGATGGTGGACAGTGATGGCAGAGGAGGAGGGACGGGGGCAGCTCAGCAGGAAAGGTTGATTTAGTTTGGGACATGTTGCATTGAAGATGCTTGTGTGATCTGAATAAACGTGTTAAACAGGGCCTCTGGAAAATTTGACTTCAAGACTGAGCACCAATATGAGCCTGAAACACATCTGGGGAGACGTTTTGGTATGGAGTTATAGTCTAAAAACTGAAGTCACTCTGGGAAAAGTGAATAAAATTGGACTAGAAATGGATCCCAACAAATCTAAATAATAAGGGATGAGAGGAAAGGGTGGGGAAAAAGAGAGCCAGAGACAGCATTAAGAACGAGTCACCTTGGGGACTTCCCTGGTGGTCCGGTGGCTCAGGCTCTGCACTCACAATGCGGGGGCCAGGCTTCAGTCTGTGCAGGGAGCTAGATCCCGCATGCTGCAGCTGAGAGTTCCCAGGCCACATCTGAAAAATCCTGCTTGCGGTTACTAAGACCCAGCATGGCTAAATGCATAAAGATATTTAAAAAGTATTTAAAAAGTATTTAAAAAGAAAGAATGAGTAGCCTTGAGGCCGGAGGAAAACCAGGGGAAGATGGCATCACAGAAGTCAAGTAGAGGTTCCAATAATGGAATGGCCAAAATAGTAAATGCTGTGGAGAGGCCAAGGGAAAGAAAAAGGAAAAAAAAGAACATAGCCCCAACTACAATAGCTCCTGGACTGAAACGAAACCACCACAACAGAAACACTTGTGAGGGTTAAAGTCAGAACGCAGTAGCTGTGGAGCCAAGAAGAAACGAGGCTGGGTCTGCCCATTGTTTGTCCAAAACAAGTATTCTTTGTAGTCTTTCAATACTTCTTAATTCTTTATTCAATTTGTAAAGTTACACCCCATTTACAGTTTTTACAAAATATAGGCTATATTGCTGTGTTGTACAACGCAACCTGAGCCATCTTGCACCCTGCAGCTTGTACTTCCTACTCCCCTACCCCCATATTGCCCCTCACCTCCTCCCCACTGGTAACCGCTGGTTTGTTCCCTGTATCTGTGAGTCTGCTTCTTTTTTTGTTATATTCACTAGTGCATTACAGTTCTTATATCCACATATAAGAGACAACATACAGTATTTGTCTTTCTCTGTCTGACATTTCATTTAGCATAATGCCTTTCAAATCTTTCCATTCCTGCTACAAATAGCAAGATTCTGTTCTTTTTAATGGCTGGGTAGTATTCCGTTGCATATATACACCCCATCTGCATTATCCATTCATTTGTTGATGACACGTAGGTTGCTTCCATGCTAAGATGTGTATCTCTAAGGGAAGCACAGAGAATTGGAGCAATGAAAAGATGCAAAGTCCTCGAGACCAGAGACACCACCAGCTGTGCTAACTTCTTGCTATAAACTTCTTGAACAGTCCTGGCACATAATAGTCACTCACTGAATTCATTCATTGGATGAGTGCATAAACAAGACAGGAGAGACTTGAGGATATCCATGTACCAGTGAGGAAAAAAGACTCAGTGTAGGTGGTGGCTTCTAGCAGGAGGAACAGACTTGGAGCTGGCTGGCAGGGGGCAGGGCTCTGAGAGAGCGTGGAGCATACACCTGCAAAGTGAGGCCTCTCCGCTCCCAGGCCGGCGTGCAAAGGATGGTCAGTGACGTCAGGAGAATCTTAGTGCAGTTCCTCCAGGAAGCTGAGGGGAGTGGTGTGCGTGTGTGCTAAGTTGCTTCAGTAGTGTCTGGAGTAGATGCCTTTTCAAAAATTCCTAGATTTTGTTGTTACAAAAGCAGCATGTCCTAAACCAGAATACTTCTGAAAAGTGACACAAATAATTCAGCTAATTATGTGTGTAATTGAGGTGAAAGGGCTGAGCTATTTGAAATAATAGCCTCGGTTCTGTACTTGACATGCTGAGGGGAACTGTTTTTTTCACTGACAATGCTTTGCCAGTCTCAGAGTTAATCTTGCTGACTGCTTCTTTCAATACCCTGTTTGAGGTAAGTTAGCTCCTCTGTTAACCTTAATTGAAAGAGTCTGTCTCAGCAGGAAGGACACTCAATGAGAAAGAGAGAATCCAATTCAGACCTCATAGCTGTCCACCCCAAGTCCCTTTCCAAAGCTGTCCATTCTCTTCTGTAGATGAAGAAATACCAAGATTGACTTAGCACAGAACTTGTGGTTAAAGGTTGGGCCTCCAGAGTAACTATAAATTATATGGCTATTATGTAATTTATAGCAGCATATTTTCTAGAACAGACACTTGAATTACTCTAGCTTCCTTCAAAAGTTATTTTTTTTTTAATGAGTTGTTTTAAAACCACTAGTAGGTAAAGAAAGCTGTCCCTGCCTAGCTCCTGTTACACCTCTAAGCATGTGTGTGAAATGTGAAGCAGAATTTGTTTCACACGCTGAAACAGAATTTTGTATATGAATGTGCATCTAGTCTAAGTCTCTCTAAGACTAATTTTGAACACACAAGGCAGCTGCCGAGGCAGTCGCTGTTCCTGATCACACATCAGGATTTTGGGGGAGGGGGTGCTTGCAAGAGGCTGAAATTGCTGTGCTGCCTCGTTTGGGGGATGGGCCGGTAGTGTTTGAACATTTGTGTGAGTGCATTCTTACCTGCAGTGGGGCTGGGAGAAGGCAGCCTGCTCTGCTTTGTTGCTGTTACTGTCGTTTGGTCACTAAGTCGTGTCTGACTCTTGTGACTCCATGGACTGTAGCCCGCCAGGCTCATCTGTTTGTGGGATTTCCTAGTCAAGATTACTGGAGTGGGTTGCCATTTCCTTTTCCAAGGGGTCTTTCCAAACCAGTGATGAAACCCGCAGCTCCTACAATGCAGGCAAATTCTTTAGTACTGAGCCACCAGGAAAGTCCCTGTACTCATGATACTTGGCCCTTTTTCATAAGATATGATGACAAGGTAATCAGGTGTTTTATTTTATCCACACCCTAAAAGCTTCCCTTGAGTTTTACTGAGATATAATTGACATATAACATTGTATAAATTTAAGATATACATCATGGTTTTATCTATTAGTTCAGTTCAGTTGCTCAGTTGTGTCCAACTCTTTGCGACCCCATGGACTGCAGCACATCAGGCCTCCATGTCCAGCACCAACTCCCAGAGTTTACTCAAACTCATGTCCATTGAGTTGGTGATGCCATCCAACCATCCAAAGGTCATCTGCTTCTCCTCCTGCCTTCAATCTTTCCCAACATCAGGGTCTTTTCCAATGAGTCAGTTCTTCACATCAGGTGGCCAAAGTATTGGAGCTTCAGCTTCAGCATCAGTCCTTCCAATGAATATTCAGGGTTGATTTCATTTAGGATTGACTGGTTTGATCTCCTTGCTGTCCAAGGGACTCTCAAGGAATATATATAATCACCAAAAGTTTCATTCGTATTCATCATCTCACTTAGTTACAATTTTTTTTTCTAGTGTTAACTTTTAAGATCTTCCAAATATATAATATTTTGAAAAAATGCTTTCAAATATACAATGCCATATTGTTAACTATAGTTGCCATACTTTACATTACATCTACAGGAATTACTTATCTTATAACTGGAATTTTATACCTTTGACCACTCACACCGTTTCCCTCACTCCCGAGCCCCTGCCTCTGCAACCACCAATCTGCTCTGTCTCTGTGAGGCGGATTTTCCAGATCCCATGTGTAGTGAAATCAGACAGTATTTGTCTTCCTCTAACTTCTTACACTTAGCATAACGCCCTCAACATTTTATCTAGTTTCTTTTTCTGTTCACTCATACCTTCATGGATTTAGGTCATTCCCGTGTCCTGGCTATTGTGAGTAATGTCACAATGACATCTTTTTATGACAGTGATTTTTGTCTCCTTCAGATATATACTCAGAAGTGGGATTACTGGATCATATGGTACTTCTGTTCTTAATTTACTGAGGAAACTCCATATTGTTTTCCATAATGGCTTCACCAGTTGGCATTCCCTCCAGCAGTGTACAAGAGTTTCCTTTTTTCCCCCCACATTCTTGTCAGCACTAAAATCTTTTTTGATGATCAGATCAGATCAGTCGCTCAGTCGTGTCCAACTCTAGTGATATTTCATTATGAGTGGTAATTTATATGCAATATTATAGACTGCAAATACTACTTTTGTACTAGTGTATATAAAAAGTAACTGCAGAATTAATTATTTTTCTTTTGGTTATCAAAACTTTTCCTTTGTAATTCTAAGTGTGCTTGGCTTGAAGTGCATTCTGGCTACCTCGAAATTTAGCTCATCTCATACTTCAAAAGCATGTTCTGATGGCTTGAGACTAGTCATAAGTTATGTGGCTGTGCCAAGTGCAGGTCTGGTGTAGCATTATCAACTGTTTTGATAAATGATGCAATTTATTATACTCTGCTGTGTTTTTTTTTTTTTATAGCACTGTACTGACATGTTGAGTACTTGAGCTGTTTTTTTTTTCCTTGATGGAAGAATTGACATGTTAGAGTGGATATGCATAAAACAGAAGCTTTGATATATAATTCTTGATATATTATTGATGTATAATTTTCAATAAGTCTGACTTCCTAAATTCTTTTTGCTTCAATTCTAGAAATAGATAAGGTATACATACACACATATATATTTTTTGCTTAAGTAGGTACATGTTAGCATCATTTATCCATTTCATTTCACTTACTTAGACAATAGCTCCACCTACTCCAAGTAGATAATTTTAAAGAATTCCATTGAAATGGAATGATGACAATAAATTCATTATTTTGTTTTTTAATCTTTTGATATAGTGATGGTGTTCTACTAAAAAGGGCTATTAAAAGTATGGCTCATAGATGGATATTAGTCCATACATTTGCCTGTCTACAATGAAATATGTACAGAAGTTGAGAGCATACATTATGAAACTTTAAAAGCAGTTTGATATCATCGTGATGTTTAAGGACAGCGGTACAGAAATACAGTCCCTGGTGGCTTGGTTGAGCACATGAGCAGGCAGGAATCTAAGCCTTCATTACAGACACTTTGAAAAGCCCTGATCTATAACATGATAACACTTCTCTATATTCTTTGACTTTGAAATATAGCTTTTATTGATGATTAACATGTACTGGATACTGAGCTAAGTACTTTACAGTGTATCTTATTTGCCCCTTTTAATATTCCTACCGCATGCCCTTGTTAGATCCATTTCACAGAGGAGACAAATCAAAGCACAAAGAAGTATTTTGCTTAAGGTCACACAGTTAGAAGTTACACATCAAGATATCTTTAGTCCATTGATGATAATTAATGCTGTTATATTTCATATTATTAAATATGCTTAATGCTTTGTATTTAATGTTTTTTCTGAAATGTATCAAACATTTTTTTGCCCTTCTTTCTTCCCTCCCTTCCCCTCTCTTGTTCCCTCCTTCCTCTTATCTCTGTCTCCTTCCTCCTCTCAGTTTGCATTCTTCACCACTCTCCTTCTCTGTCTCCTCCTCCTTCCCCTCCACTCCCCAGGCCTCAGAAATGTTAATACGTGTTCTAGGAAAAGCAGAGCTCAGTGTAGAGGCAAGGTTGGGACTTTCCAATCCCTTTCTCTGTTCCCACAGAACACATGAGCCTGCCTTGTATTTTCAATGGACTAAAGAATGTCTCTGCAACTCCATTCTTTGTCTGTGGGCTATGTTAAAATCTTCAAGCCAAAACATTTATAATAGTTTGCCATTCTTCATACATATTAAAACCTGTAAATTATGTACAGGGAAGTCTAATCAAAATTTCAAATTATTTCTATTATAATTATGATTTATTTTTTTAATTGTTACTTAGACACATATAATTTTACCAAATGCATAAAAATGATATAAATATGCATAAATATGATATTGAAATATTTATTTTTAAGTTTAGGAAAAATCTCTGCTTCCCTCCTTTTATACTTGCCTCACTTTATTCTCTCACCCACATACACACCATTTCTACCAATTTCTTTTCCTATCCAATTTCACAGTTCATGTAAACGACTTTTCATTATTTCACTTTTTCTTCATATGAATGTAATCGCAAACATATCATCAGAAAATTGTGGTCTTTTTTTATAAAAACAAGTTTATATTATTACACATTTAAAACATCTCTTCTCATAAAACAGTACACTGTGGGACTCACCCCAAGTCCATTGCTAGACATCCAATTCATTCTTTTAATGGGTATGTAGGTGTTCTGTGATATAGACATAAAGTAACTGAGCTCTTCCCATATTATAGTCACTCTCTGTTTTTATTCCTCTACTTTGTACTGTGCTATAATAGACATCATTTTACACTTATCTTTAGGTACTTCTGCCTTTATTTCTATAAGACAGATTGCAGAGGAGGGCTCTCTGGGCAAATGAGAACATGTATTTTTAGCCTGAATTGATGTCAAATATTCTTACAAAGGCCAGTTATGATACACATTTCCTCTGGCAATGGATGAAAGCAAATCCATGTTACTCCATCTCTGCTAGTAATAGTTGTTATGGAGAGTTTAGAGAAAACACATCTGGTATCCTATCTCAATCTTCTAGGCTTTATTTTGGATCTTATCCATGCTTTGAATGGATATTACTTGCAGCCTTCAAATAACTTTGTTTCTGTTTCTAACTACAAGTGCCTGCTGTGTCTTTGCTTTCTGCCCTAGTCTTCAATGCCTTGGAGGATGGTAAGAGGCTTCTTGACTTGCAGTTGTGTGTATGAGCAAGTCACAAATGCTGGGGCACCTCCACTGGCAAATGCTTCCTGCCTCCTATCTTCGAATAGGACAATTCTGGGAGAGCTTACCTTCACTTTCCAGGAGGCTCTGGTGGTGTTGAGACTCTCCTGCCTGAAGCGGTGACCTTTAGAGCAAAAGTGACCTCTTGGATCAACTTGTTCTTCTTTGTCTCACTCCCCCATCCCCTCAACCCCTGCTCCAAACAAAACCGCCTGTACACAGATCTCGGTCCACAGGCTGCTTGGAGGAAACCCAGGAAGGGCCGGGTGCTCTGTAGTTCTCAATCTGATGGCTGTAAAGTGACATTTTGTTGTTGCTTAAAATTTCACTTTCCTGATTGTTAGTGAAGGTGATCACCTTTTCCTACATGTACTGTCCATGCTGCTTTCTGCTGCTGTGAGTTGTCTTTTCATCATATTCATTTGTTGGGTTTTTGTGTGATTTAGATAATTTTAAGATCACTCTTCTGAGGCTCTTCTCTGCATTAATATTTCTAACTAATATTAATATTTCTATTTGCCTTTCACTTTGCTCTGCTGTATTTTACATTATAAAACTTAAATTATGTTGTCAAATGTGGTTAGCTTTTATTTTATGGAGTCTGCTTTCCCAGTTTGGATTAAGAGCACATGCCATGCCTCACCCCACTCCCCATAACTTACATGAATCTTAATTCTAGATTTTCTTGTATGATTTTGGTACTTTTTATATTTCAAGTATTTAATCCATCTGGAATTTATTTTTGCTTTTAAGTATTTGATTTTTTTTCCCAGAATAGTCTGTTATGCAGCATCATTTATTGATCTATTGTTTTCCCCATTAAACTGAAATACTATCCTTGACATGCATTAATCTTTTTGTTGTGATGTTTTTCACCTGCATTCTTTGTTCCTTTGGATTGTCTTTTTCAGCAAATATATTGATTTGATTACAATGGCTTTATATATTCTTTATTTTCATTTCTTATCACCACTCCTCATTATTCATTATTTAAAAAATTAAGATAATTTAATCCAACTTATGAAAATAATTAGGTATGGGTTCTAATTGGAAGTGTATTAACTTTATATATTAATTTGCAAAAAATGAATTTTTATGCTATTAAAACTTCCTATGCTATGAAGTGACACACCTATTGATTTAGGTCACTTTTATATGCTTCAATAAGATTTTGTAATCAGCTTCATAGGGATCCCAGGTGGCACAGTGATAAAGAATCCACCTGTCTATGTTGCTGCTGCTGCTAAGTCGCTTCAGTCATGTCCGACTCTGTGCGACCCCATAGATGGCAGCCCACCAGGCTCCCCCATCCCTGGGGTTCTCCAGGCAAGAATACTGGAGTGGGTTGCCATTTCCTTCTCCAATGCATGAAAGTGAAAAGTGAAAGTGAAGTCACTCAGTCCTGTCCGACTCTTAGCGACCCCATGGACTGCAGACCACCAGGGTCCTCCATCCATGGGATTTTCCAGACAAGAGTACTGGAGTGGGTGCCATTGCCTTCTCCGACCTGCCTATGCAGGAGATGCAAAAGATGTGGATTTGATCCCGGGGTCAGTAAGATCCCCTAGAGTAGGAAATGGCAACCCACTCCAGTATTCTTGCCCGGGAAATCCCATGGACGGAGGAGCCTGGTTGGCTACATACAGTTCATGGGGTCACAAAGAGTCAGACATGACTGAGCAACTGAGCACACACACAATCATCTTCATGTGGGTTCTTTTATGTTAAATATGTTTTCAGTTTCTTAAGTGATATCCAATCCTTACCAAAGGAGTTTTTGTTGTTGTCCCTTGTTTGCTCAGGCTTCCCTGGTGGCTCAGAGGGTAAAGCGTCTGCCTGCAATGTGGGAGATCTGGGTTCAATCCCTGGGTCAGGAAGATCCCCTGGAGAGGGAAATGGCAACCCACTCCAGTATTCCTGCCTGGAGAATCCCATGGACGGAGGAGCCTGGTGGGCTACAGTCCACGGGGTCGCAAAGAGTCGGACACGACTGAGCGACTTCACTCACTCACTCGTTTGCTAGAGCCTTAAGCATGTGCTTAGCTTGTCTTTTGGTTTACGCAAAATTGTCACTTTTTGGATTAGAATTTACCGGACACAAGCTTCTTCCACTCTGCAGTTACCCTGTCCAGCGCCTTTCCTTTTGAGTTTATCACTAATGTTAACATATGTGGTCCTTGATGCACAAAGTAAAGACAGCACTTAAAAGTGCAGACAGCAGACAGCTTCCAGAGATAATCAGTCCGCAGGTCTGTACCATCCCCCCGGCGGCGGACCTGCGACGTGCGCGCTTGCCTTCCCTTTGGGTCTGTGGACGCTCTCCTGTCTTTGTAACTCTCCAGTTCGGCTGTACTTTCTTGGCTAAACTCCCCTTTGAACACTGGTATCCGCTTCCTTGATGGCTGTGTCTTGTTGGCGGACCTTGTCTGCTTCGACCCCATATCTTTGCATTTATCATGGTTTTATCTCCACTCATGGATTTGTGGTATCTGAGGAAATTGGTAAGGATAATAGACTGCTTTTTCCAGAAAGCCTGATGGCTGACAGTTCCTCCCCTCTCTGTCCACATGTGCTCCACTTCCGGGGAGAGGAAGTGTCTTTCTCAGCCGTTTGAGTCTCAGCTGGCCCTGTGACTCGCTTTGGCCAATAGGACACGACCGAACTGACTTTGCATGACTTTTGGGCCTGGACTGAAGGGGCCTTGCAGTGTTTGCTTTCACCTTCTTGGACTCCATCCACTATATAATGAGACTCACGCTCTACTGCTTCCTGAGTGATGTGGAACACCCGGAGAAAGAGGCCCAGCAGGCCGGCACCCCGGCCCCTCCAGAGGCAGCAGCGGGTTCACTCCAGGCCCCCTGAGGCCCCGGTGCCTGGGTGGGCTCAGCTGAGCCCCCGTGATATAGAGCCCTCCAGGTGATAAGGTGCAGCTGATAGTTCTGTGACCAGGCTGTTAGAGCAAAAGCATTTTACTAAGTGAGGGACTATCTCCTGGGGGGCGGAGACTAGTCAAACAATGGTGTATAAAATAAATGACATTCAGGATGTAAATAGAAACTCTTGTTCCTTTTTAAGGTCCATGTTTTCTCAATATTTTTCTATATTCAACATGTATACATATCAGAATAGGAAGGCAATAATTTTAGAATTTTTATATACTAAAATATAACTGAGGGGCTGTTAGAGATAGTTCTTTACTGTTACATGATTTCTCAGTGCTTTTATATTCCTGTCTATAGAAGCCCCTCTCTTGGTTGATTCTATTTGACTCTGAGGTTGAAAAATCTAATGACTGAGTATGTTATGAAATGAGTGAAAGCCTAAGCAAGTCCTATTTAGTAAGTGAATCAAAAGGTGTCTTTCTGTATGTGTGACTTTCTTTTTTTTTTAATTTTATTTTATTTTTAAACTTTACATAATTGTATTAGTTTTGCCAAATATCAAAATGAATCCGCCACAGGTATACATGTGTTCCCCATCCTGAACCCTCCTCCCTCCTCCCTCCCCATACCATCCCTCTGGGTCGTCCCAGTGCACTAGCCCCAAGCATCCAGTATCGTGCATCGAACCTGGACTATACATGTTTGGTTCTTGGATCTTGGTAGGTCCTGGACAGGTAATGTTGTCAGATGAGAATTTTGAGAGTTGAACTATTACTGCACTTAGCACCATCATTAGTAAACATAGTAACACTGTCACATGTCTGCAAATTCTCCGTCTTCTGTGGGCTATTTTCTCTGTGTAGTCGCTCAGTCATGTCTGACTTTCTGTGACCCCCTGGACTGTAGCCCATCAGGCTCCTCTGTCCATGGGATTCTCCAGGTGAGAAGACTAGAGTGGGTTGCCATTTTCTTCTCCAGGGGATCTTCCCTATCAGGAATTGAACCCAGTCTCCTGCATTGCTGGCAGATTCTTTACCACTAGGGCCACCTGGGAAGTGTATCAGATCCAATATGGGCAGTGGTGTTTTCAGTATTATTAAGATAATTGCCAAACATGCTATGCACATATCTTTATGGAAAACAGTAAACAGCAAGGTGCTTGTTTCAAGGTGAAAGACATTACTGAGTCCTACATCTGACTCGGCTTCTCCTTGCTCTGCATAACTGCATTGCAAACATAGAGCTGAGCAGGTGCAGCTGTTGCTTCCTGAATTATAATAATCACTACTAATTCCTCCTGACAAATCTAGCCCTTGGATATGAGGTGTTAGGAAGGGAAGATCTTATCTGAAACACTGGAGGTGGTGGAGGGAATATTTCTTGGAAAAAAAAGGTCGCTTTTCTGATTTTTCACTATAGTTTTAAAACTGAACTTTGTGGTTTGTCAACAGTCTTGAAGGTCCAGATGCCTTGGGACTATGTTTACTTGGAAAAGTGTGGTTAGAGAAAGATATCATTTTGTATTTAGCTGTACTGGGTGTCTTCTGACATTCAGGGAAGCGTCAGTTGACAAAGGTGATTATGATATCAATAGAGCATGAGAAGAGCTCAAGGTTGCAATAAACATGTTACTGTACAAATCAAAGGAACAGTAAAAGGCGATTTATACAACTTGCCAGAAGGCCTGGTCCGTCAGTGTGCTGACAGTAAGGGGTATGGAGAATCAGAGGACAAGCGAGTGAATCCTAACACTCGGCATCTGTTTTGTTTCTTTCCGATTCTGAATCAGTCAGTGTACCTCTCTGATAGCTTTCAAGTGTGTGACAGGATCAATAATACATCGTTTCCCGTTCTTGTGAGTGACTTTTCAAATAAGACTTGCAAATAACTTTTCAAATAACTTTTGAAATAACCTACTAAATTGTTGAGATTTTAGTTTTATAAGATTGATATCATGTTACATCTTCAGTATGCTAGGATTTAAGGCATTACTACATTAGGCTTTAAGAGAATTCAGATAACACTTCTGTTTAGATAGGATTTCACTTTCCACCTTCTAACAAAGCTCCAGGCACAAAACAAAGGTTCATTGGTTGGCATTTATAAAACTCATGGCAGGTTAAAGTTCATAGACAAGATTGTGGAATGTTGCAGAACAAAATCAATAGTGACCATACTATGAATATTGGCATAATTTAGTTATGTTTGATAAAAGAAAAACTAGTCTTTGATAAAATGCTTATTTACTTCATTGGCTACGAGTTTAAGAAATAATTTTAAATTTCCTTCTGTTCTTAAACTACTTTAAGAGAGTGTTACCATCTGACACTTAGGCCTTATAAAGTACGTTGCCTGCATGCCATTCATCTGTCACCATATGGTATTGAGCAGATGAATAAATACTGCTGTGAATTCTGTACCTTGGTCCTTGAAACAGAAGCAAGGCTTCCCAAATGGCTTAATCTACAACTATGAGTAAAGAAATAAATATGTATATTTATAATATATGTGCCATGAAATTAAAAGACACTTACTCCTTGGAAGGAAAGTTATGACCAACCTAGACAGCATATTAAAAGGCAGAGACATCACTTTGCCAACAAAGGTCCATATAGTCAAGGCTATGGTTTTTCCAATAGTCATATATGGATGTGAGAGTTGGACTATAAAGACAGCTGAGCTCCAAAGAATTGATGGTTTTGAACTGTGGTGTTGGAGAATACTCTTCTCAAGAGAGAGAGAAGAGACTTGAAGACTCAAGTCTCTTCTGCAAGGAGATCCAACCAGTCCATTCTAAAGGAGATCAGTCCTGGGTGTTCATTGGAGGGCCTGATGTTGAAGCTGAAACTCCAATACTTTGGCCACCTGATGCAAAGAGCTGACGCATTGGAAAAGACCCTGATGCTTGGAAAAATTGAGGACAGGAGGAGAAGGGGACAACAGAGGATGAGTGGTTGGATAGCATCACTGACACAATGGACATGGGTTTGGGTGGACTCCGGGAGTTGGCGATGGACAGGGAACCCTGATGTGCTGCAGTTCATGGGGTCGCAAAGCGTCAGACACGACTGAGTGACTGAACTGAACTGATGTATGTGGTATTATGAATTTATACTTCATTAGATTATTATAAATTCATAAATATTATAATTTACTCAATAAATATTTATTGAATAACTATACTGTGACAGGCATTGGGTTATATACCACTTTTTTAAGCAAAATAAAAACATTTTCATAATATTTTATAGTCTAGCATGATGGTAAGAAGGGGGTTTCAAGCCAGACTTTCTGATTTCAAAACCTGCTCCTGTCGTTTTCTGGCTCAGTAACCCTGGGCACGTTAGTTAACTTCATTAGTAAAATAGAGATAATATTTCTCTCATGAGGTTTGTAAGGGTTAGATTAGTCAGTAGTGCCTGAGATGAAGTTCACATCCATAATTGAACTGTGTTATCTTATTTCATTCGTTGTGGTTCAGACCTTAAGAGCTTGTCATTGAATGGATGAGACAGATGCCATCTGTATTAGTTAGGCTTCTCCAGAAAACCAGGACCAGTAAGATCTGTGTATGTGTACACGAGTATAATATATTATAAATATATAGAGGGGCGGTCCTAAGATGGCAGCGGAATAGGACAGGGAGACCACTTTCTCCCCACAAATTCATCAAAAGATCATTTGAACGCCGAGCAAATTCCACAGAACAACTTTCGAACGCCGGCGGAGGACACCAGGCACCCAGAAAAGCAGTCCATTCTTTTCAAAAGGAGGCAGGATGAAATATAAAAGATAAAAAGAGAGACAAAAGAGTTAGGGACAAAGACCCGTCCAGGGGAGGGAGTCATGAAGGAGGAGAAAGTTCCAAACACCAGGAAACCCTCTTGCCGGCAGGTCTGTGGGGAGTTTTAGAATCTCAGAGGACAACATAACTGGGAGGACAAAAAAAAAAAAAAACCCACAGATTACATGCCTAACTTCAAGCAGAGAAATACCCCATATGCTCACATCTGCCAGCAGCGAGAGGGGCTGAACAGGGAGGTGCGGGCTGCATGCTTAGGGTAAGGACTGGGCCTGAGTGCCCTGAGGATAATCTGAGGGTGCTACCGTGAGATAGCAACTCAAACTGTGGGACAGTCGGAGGAGGGGAAAAAAGAGAGAGAGAGAACTTTCCCATGAAAGGCTCTAAGGCACAGCCGGCTGCTCACAGGACAAAGGACTCACCACAGCCGGTCTGCTCAAGGAACAAAGGACTGAGCGAACACCAGAGGAGAGCTAGCGGCTGCGGCTGCAGACCGGCCCAGCCCCCGCTGAAGCAAGCAGGCAGGCAACAGCCAGAGCTGGAAGGCAAGGGGAAATCTCTGCCACAGAGATGGCATCCTCCACCAAACTGTGAGCAGGCTCCCAGTTGCTAACCAAGTCTTCCTGGGATCCTGGACAGTTGATATCCGCCAGGAGGGTCGCAGTCAGAGATCAGCTCCCCAGAGGAGACACACAGCACAGCTGAGACACCGCTCCCAGGAAACTGAGGGGCTGGGACCAGGGAGGTGATGAGACCCACCACCCACCTGGGGAGAGCGTGCTCACCAAGCACCTTGTTGCCTGAGCTGCTCGGACCTGGGAAGGGCACAAAACGCAGGCCCAACCAAGGATGCACCTTTGTGGAGTACCCGAGAACCTGAACCTGAGTGGCTCAGACTTGGAAAGTGCACGCAACCCAGGGCCCACTTTAGATAGTTCGCCTGCAGAGCAACCTGGAACCTGAACAGTGTAGGCCAGGAAAGCACACACGCCCGTGAGCGGGGGCAAAGCCAGTGTGGCCCAGACACTGCGAGCACTCCCCACACTCGCCAGGGATATTTGTTTGCAGTGTTCCTCCCTCCCCACAGCAGTACTGAACAAGTGAGCCTAAATAAGTGACCACCTTCGGCCCCCTTGTGTCAGGGTGGAAATTAGACACTAAAGAGACTTGCAAACAGAGGAAGCCAAAATAAACAGAGGGAACCACTTTGGAAGTGACAGGTGCAACAGATTAAAACCCTGTAGTTAGTACCGACTACAAAGGAAGGGGCCTATAGGCCTTGAGAAGTATAAGCTGAAACAGCAAACTATCTCAAACCGAACTGACCCCACACTGCCCTCAACAGCTCCAGAGAAATTCCTAGAGATATTTTACTATTAGAATTTTTTATTTATTTTGAAGTTCTTTATTACTACTTCATTTTTCATTTTTATAACCTACTATTTACAAAATGGCATTGAAACATGTATAATATCATGTATGAAACGAGTCACAAGTCCAGGTTCGATGCACAATACTGGCTGCTTGGGGCTGGTGCACTGGGACGACCCAGAGGGAGGGTATGGGGAGGAAGGAGGGAGGAGGGTTCAGGATGGGGAACACAGGTATACCTGTTGCGGATTCTTTTCGATATTTGGCAAAACTAATACAATATTGTAAATTTTAAAAATAAAATAAAATTTAAAGAAAAAAATTAAAAAAATACATTTCATATATATATATTTATAATCTTTGTGATTTTTTTTAATATTGTATTTTTGAGAGTCTAACCTCTACTCTAGATTTTTAATCTTTGCTTTTTGGTATTTGTTATCAATTTTGTACCTTTAATAATCCAATCTTCAGTACCCATTTTTACTTAGGAGTGTGATTACTGCCTTGATTGCTCTCTCCCTCTTTGACTCCCTTTCTTCTCCTCCAGGTCACCTCTGTCTCCTCCCTCCCCCTTCTCTCCCCAACTCTGTGAATCTCTTTGGGTATTCTGGGTGGTGGAGAGCACATAGGGAATTGATTACTGGCTAGATTGCTCTCTCCCTCTTTTGATCCCCCCTCTTCTCCTCCTGGTCACCTCTATCTCCCTCCTTCCTCTTCTCTCCTCCATGTAACTCTGCGAACCTCTCTGGGTGTCCCTCACTGTGGAGAATTTTTTCACCATTAACCTAGATGTTTTATCATTGGTGCAGTATGGATGGAGAAGTCTTGAGGCTACTATAAGAATAAGACTGAAAGCCAGAGGCAGGAGGCTTAAATCCAAAATCTGAGAACACTAGAGAACTCCTGACTCCAGGGAACATTAATCAACAATAGCTCATCCAAAAGCCTCCATACCTACACTGAAACCAAGCTCCACCCAAGAGCCAACAAATTTCAGAGCAAGACATACCAAGCTAATTCTCCAACAATGCAGAAACATAACCCCGAGCATTAAAATACAGGTGGCCAAAAGTCACACCAAACCCATAGACAAGAAATAAGAAAGCTGTGGTACATATACACAATGGAATATTAGCTATTAAAAAGAATGCATTTGAGTCAGTTCTAATGAGGTGGGTGAAACTGGAGCCTATTATACAGAGTGAAGTAAGTCAGAAAGAACAACACCAGTACAGTATATTAATGTATATATATGGAATTTAGAACGATGGTAATGATGACCCTATATGCAAGACAGCAAAAGAGACACAGATGTAAAGAACAGTCTTTTGGACTCTGTGGGAGGAGGTGAGGGTGGGATGACTTGAGAGAATAACATTGAAACGTGTATATTATCATATGTGAAACAGATCACCAGTCCAGGTTCGATGCATGAGACAGGGTATTCAGGGCTGGTGTACTGGGATGACCCTGAGGGATGGGATAGGGAGGGAGGTGGGAGGGGGTTCAGGATGGGGAACACATGTACACCCATGGCTGATTCATGTCAATGTATAGCAAAAACGACTACAATATTATAAAATAATTAGCGTCCAATTAGAATAAATAAATTAATAAAAAATTAAATTAAATTAAAAAAAAGAAAAAATGTCTGCAAGGAAGTTTAATATTCTTCTTATGAAGATAGCTTTTGAAAAGTTTAAAAAATATATATAGATAGATAGATAGATAGAGATACAAACATCTACATGTATATGTATATATATATATATGTATATACACATCATATACACACATATCCTAACATGTACATGTATACATCCTTATTTATGTATGTATATAGGTGAATTATGTATATGCATATATGCACATGGGGATTCCCTGTTGGCTCAGTGGTAAACAATCCGCCTGCCAGTGCAGGAGATGTGGGTTCAATCCCTGAGTCAGGAAGATCCTCTGGAGGAGGGCATGGCAACCCACTCCAGTAATCTTGCCTTGAGAATCCCATGGAGAGAGGAGCCTGGCAGGCTGTTGTCCATGGGGTTGCAAAAGAGTTGGGCATGACTTAGCAGTTAAACAGCAACAGTATATGCATATGTAGGTATATGTAAGCAGATATAGCCTATGTATGTATTTGTATCTCTATTTAATTTTGGACCAGGTAAATTTCACTGCCTGATGCCAGCCAGGGGTTAAGTGAAATTCATTTGGACATACTGTATGTCCAGTTCTGGTTACATGAAGTCATTTTTTTTTTTTTTTAAAGCTGTTGGTGTTCAAAAATTTCATACACACGAATATTGTGATGTTTGCTTTGTGGTGTGGAGCTGAACCTGTAATATCTCTGAGGTTTGTGTGCATATGTGTACACATATATTCATGGTTGTGCTCAGTCACTTAGTTGTGTCTGACTCTTTGCAACCCCATGGACTGTAGCCCGCAAGGCCCCTCTGCCCATTGGGTTCTCCAGGCAAGGATACTGGGGTGGGTTGTTGTTCTCTTCTCCAAAGGATCTTCCTGACCCAGGGACAGAACCCGGGTCTCCTGCATTGCAGGCATATTTTTTTTTACCATCTGAGTCACCTATTTATTCTTTTTCAGATTCTTTCCTCTATAGGTTATTGCAAACAGTTCGTACTTTGTGCTACACAGTAGGACCCTACTGATCATCTATTTTATAAATAGCATGTGTATACATTAATCCCACACTTCTAATTTATCCCTCCATTCCCTTTCCCCTCAGTAACTGTATGTTTTCTTTCTTTGGCTCTGGTTTTATTTCTGCTTTTATGTAAGATCGTTTGCATCATTTTTAATTTTTGGATTCAATATACGAGTGATATCATGTGATATTTGTCTCTGTCTCTGACTTCACTTAGTATAATACTCTCTGGGTCCCTCCTGTTGCTGCCAATGGCATCATTCCACCCCTTTTATGGCTGAGAAGTGTTCCGTTGTGTATTCGCACCACCTCTTCTGTGTTGGTTCATCTCTCGATGGACACGTAGGCTGCTCCCACGTCTTGCACACAGTTCTGAGGAAACATAGGGGAGAACACTTTTCCCTGGGCAGTGATGGTACCTGTGTTGATGACAGTTGAAGGCCATTTAAAACAGAATATAAGGGGAAAACATTCACTGGAGTGCAAGGAAAGAAAGCCTTGTAAATAGAGGATGCAGCATGAACACAGTCACTGATGTGCCAAAGTGCCCAGTGCCTGGGCTCAGCAGCTGCTTCAGAGGGGACTGTGGGGGCAGTGAAAGGAAAGGACCCTCAAGGGACAGAATCCAAAAGATGTTTAAAGCTCTCCTTAGAGTTTAAAGGGCTTCCCTCATATCTCAGTTGGTAAACAATCCTCCTGCAACACAGGAGACCCCGGTTCAATTCCTGGGGCAGGAGATCTGCTAGAGAAGGGATAGGCTACCCACTCCAGTATTCTTGGGCTTCTCTGGTGGCTCAATTGGTAAAGAATCCACCTGAAATGTGGGAGACCTGGGTTCCATGCCTGTGTTGGGAAGATCCCCTGGAGAAGGGAAAGGCTACCCATTCCAGCATTCTGGCCTGGAGAATCCCATGGACTGTATGGTCCACGGGGTCGCAAGGAGTCCAACTCGACTGAGCGACTTTCACTTTCACTTCAGAGTTTGAAATGTAACCTGTGAGTAGTGGGGAGTTATTGGATATTGTTAAGTTAGAACCACAAACAATCTGCTTTTAATTCATTTTATTTAGGAAATGCTCCCCTCACCACCCACCTCCCCCACCACCCCTGGTGGCAGTGCAGGGTTAGATTCGTCTGGAGAGAGTGAGGCTGATGTAGTTGTGAGGAAATAAGCTGATGATAGCTTGAAATAATTTTGTAGCCATGAGGTTGAGAGAAGGAAACAGATTTTGCAGACAGGTAAAACTGGCAGCCTTTGTTTGAGAGAGCTGAAAGAGAAGGAGAAATGAAAGAACATTCTGAATTCTCTGCCTTGGTTGGCTGGGTAGATGGTGCAAAATTAACATTTGTGTTCATGAGACAGCTATTAATAATTTGTTGTGCATGGCATTGTAGCAGGCTTTGGGTATGCATTTTAATTTGAATTGCTGTAAATTTAGTTCATCACATAAAAACCAAGTAGTGCACAAATATTTACACAAAATTTTAACAAGGCACCAGAATAGGTTCTTGGGGAAGGAAGGATTCAAACAAAAAAGGATGGGAAAAGGGGGTCTGTAAATAAAACAAGAGGAAATGGGCATGGACCAATGGGGATGGCATGTAGGGGCTAATTGGTATAATCACTCAGCCCCAGACACCTGTGCTGTGAACTAATTAGTATAATTACTCAACCCTCTCCACCTGGGGTCTAAACAAGAGGATAATAAAATGCACTTAGCATATTTCATTTTGGGCTAGGTGAACTCCTCTGCCTAATGCTAAAGAGGGGGCAATAAATAAAATACATGTTGATTGATTCCCACAATGTATGTCCCATTCAGGTTACACAAAAATGTTGACCTTTTGAAGGTTGTTGGTGATCAAAAATCTAATATCAAGAACACTAATGTGAAGAATAAAATAGGTAACATTTTTTGAGGGCTTCAGAGTTTTAGACATGTTCTAAGAGCTTTATATGTATTAGTAATCTCTGCAACAACCAGAAAAGATAGTTACTGTAATTATCCCCATTTAATAAGTGAGGAGCTTGAGGGACAGAGAGAATAAGCAATTTTCCCAAGATTAACTGGCTAGTAAGATAGGGATGGCATTTCAGAGCCCATGTTCTTAAACCCTGCTCTCCTGCTTCTCTCATCTTTCTCTGTGATGTTTTCTTTCTTTTGATATCATGTTTTCCAACAGAGAGGTTTGAATTGTACAACCAGCCTTTGGTTATGAACTACTACTTGCCAGGGGCCCAATCAAATTTATCCATGCCCAACACCAGGCTTGGTGGATCCCTGGTACTAAATAAACATGTGCTGTTGTTATTTAGTCACTAAGTTATGTCTGATTCTTTTGTGACCCCCATGGACTGCAGCCTTCCAGGTTCCTCTGTCCATGGGATTCTCCAGGCAGGTATACTGGAGCAGGTTGCCACTTCCTTCTCCAGGGGATCTTCCCATGGTTCCTGCTGTGTCTCCTGTACTGTAGGCAGATTCTTTACCACTGCTGAGCCACCAGGGAAGCCCCAAATCACACGACTAATGGTAGTACGTGAAAATTTAAACACAAACCCACACCTAAGTACACCTAACCACAAGAAGGAAAATCACAAGATGAAATGTGACAATTTTCTGAGCCAGGTGAAATCAAACTCATCCAACAAGTGTTAGTCGCTCAGTCATGTCTGACTCTTTTCGACCCCAGGGGCTGTAACCTACCAGGCTCCTCTGTCCATGGAATTCTCCAGGCAAGAATGCTGGAGTGGGTTGCCATTCCCTTCTCCAGAGGATCTTCCCGACCCAGTGATCAAACCCAGGGCTCCTGCCCTGTAGGCAGATTCTTTACCAACTCAGCCACCAAGGAAGGCCTAACATCAGCAAATGTCATTAAAAATAGAACTTTTTAGATTGATCCCCTGATTCTGCTCCCTCACCTGTAGACGATAATCTCCTTTTGCCCTCTTAATGGACATTGCAGAAAGAAAAGAGTCCGAGGCACTTATCCCTCTTGGACAACACAGAACCTCTCAAAGACCTGGCATTTATAAACATACGTCGGACTGAACAGAAGAAAACCAATGCCAGTGATCCTGGTTCTAATTTATGAATGTACCAGCAGGAAGGAAAAAAGAGTTAAAGTTTTATGTTAAAAACAAAGGGACTAAAGTAGACTTAACATCGGCTTTTGAGGCACGGGGCTGCTTGGTAGCAGAGACCAAGCAGGAGGGGTCAGGGGGGTTCAAGGCCACTCCGCCCACAGCTGGCCGTGGGGGAATCAGTTACTCTCCTGGCTCCGATGTCCTCATCTGCAAAACTGCAGATAGGATTAAATGGGACAGTGGACACTAAGTTCAGCACAGTGGTGGGCACTTCGTAAACACTCAGTGAAATGGAAGCTGGAATTCGCTCTGATACCACTGAGCATCATAAGCAGAGCTTTTGACGGCAGATCTGACAGCTTGATAACTTAAAATCCTTGATGACAAACAGAGAAAGCAACGTTGCATCCTTCTGATAACCATACAGAAACTAAGGGCAGATTTTACCAAACGTCTCATTTTTTTAAAAAAGTAAAAGCACAGATGTAGGAAAATACACATTGTACCTCATATGTGGGGAGAAAAACTGTCTTATTTCTCAGATTAGGAGTATGTACATACATATATTAAACAATGTATAAATATATAAAGCCACATTCTATGAATGCACAGCTGTGTTCAGTGATTAAGTTGTGTCTAACTCTCTGCAACCCCATGAACTGCAGCACACCAGGTCTCCCTGTTCTTCACCATCTCCCAGAGTTTGCTCAAACTCATGTCCATCGAGTCGGTGATGCCATCCAACCATCTCGTCCTTTGTCGTCGCCTTCTCATCCCACCTTCCTTCTTTCCCAGCATCAGGGTCTTTTCACATGAGTCCGTTCTTTGCATCAGGTGGCCAAAGTGTTGGAGTTTCAGCTTCAGCATCAGTCCTTCCAATGAATATTCAGGACTGGTTTTCTTTAAGGTTGACTGGTTTACTGTCCAAGGAAAGTTAAAAGTGTCATGTGAGGTGCCATGGAATTGTGGGCCTCAGTATTCGCTAGCGTCTGTTGGGATTTCACCCTCATCGTTTTGTCTGCATTTTAAGCTGGTTTACTTCCTCAGCCGTCCAGGTATCTCAAGCACTTTGCTTAATATTTACTTATATACTCCAAGAATATGCTCAGAGGCCTGGAGGACTCAATTTTTATTGCTTCATAAAAATTTTAGAAATGGTAGGCATCAGACTCTTTGGGCAAGAATTACTGAACTCAAAATTTTGATTCATGAATTCAAAGTTATGTGTGTATATATATATATATATATATATATGTGTGTGTGTGTGTGTGTGTGTGTGTGTGTGTATTATATGTGTGTATATATATATACATTCACACATACACATGTGTAAATATACATGTATATATGTATTATATATATGTGTGTGTGTGTGTATATATATGTATCACAGATCAAATTTGGACAATGTTAATGCCATTCTGATCTAGAAATCTTTGTTCTTATTTCAAAGCCATAGAATGAAATTAAAATATTCAATCTACAGGGTTTTTTTTTTTTTTTTTAATCTCCTTTGCAAAGATTACATTTTGGGGGGGGGGTATTCTGTACTTGTCCTGAGTATTTGCATATAATTAGATTGTGTTGAAGAGTGGATCTTCACTTGAGAACATAGGTCCAGAGGAGATAATTTTCCAGATATTTAACTTTCATTGGTAAAATCTCTTAAAATAGATTTACTTGTAAGTATCTTGAATACACAGTTAGTCCTTTCTCCTCTTTATAAAAGAAATCCATATGCCTTACTTTGGTAATTAGTCATTTTAATGTTGTAATTTGCCCTTGGATGTGAAAGGTCTTCTAAACCTCTGTGTTTAACGGTGGGGTGGGATAGGGGATATAAAACTCAGTAAGAGAAAAGTAGCTTCACATCTTCTGAACTCACATACATGGTAGACTGCCATAGAAATACAGTTTTCATTTATATTCTTTGCCCCCCTCAACATCTTGAACCTTTTTTTCAGAGAAAATATTCCTTTTGAAGGACAGAGATCTGCTGGTCTTGGAGAACCTCCAGAGAGGTGGGGGTAGTGGTGTGGCCCACCTCAGGTGTACAGATACTGGTGGCAGACATCCTGGGGAGCTCCCAGCCTTGTGGACACTGCCCAGCTGGTGACCAACATCTCAGATCACCAGCACCAAGACTCCGTACTGCCCAGCTGCCTATAGGTGCCAGCACTGGGATGCCTTAGGCCAAACAACCAACTGGCCAAAGTAGTACATGTTTAATGCAAAGTACATGGGGATTGATTCCATACCTTTTCTCCTTGTTGAGATAACACACTCTTCTTGTGTGTTATGTGTGTGTATATGTCTCATACCTACCAGCTCTTCACTGAAAGGATTGAAAAACACAGTCAATGTCAGAATATTAATTTTGTGCTGGAACTAGCCTAGCACATAGCAGCCAGGTATGAGGGGCTACTTTGGGCTAAGTATCAACATTATTCCTGATGCTAGACCTAGTGATAAATCCCACAAGCATCCCCTGATGCTTACTAGGCAGGTTAGGCAACAAGTGTGAGTTCAGACAACATATTCCCTATTCAAAAGATAATTTATACTCTTTTGAATTTGCACAGATATTAATCTCTTATGGCTTTTATTGTCCTTTTATTATTCTATCTGCTATCTTTATTTTATTTTCAAATTTAAATTTTAGGTTTTTTAATCTGCTATTTCTGAACACTACTTATATTACCTTCATAGTATCTACTGCTACTTTCTGCTTTGGATCCACTAGAATTTATCTTATTTTGCACCTTATTCCTGTTTGTTCAGTTCAGTCACTCAGTCATGTCTGACTCTTCGTGACCTCATGGACTGAAGCACGCCAGGCCTCCCTGTCCATCACCAACTCCTGGAGCTTACTCAAACTCATGTCCATTGTGTCAGTGATGCCATCCAACCATTTCATCCTATGTCATCCCCTTCTTCTCCCACCTTCAATCTTACCCAGCATCAGGGTCATTTCCAATGAGTCAGTTCTTCACATCAGGTGGACAAGGTATTGGAGTTTCAGCTTCAACATCAGTCCTTCCAGTAAATATTCAGGACTGATTTCCTGTAGGATGGACTAGTTGAATCTCCTTGCAGTCCAAGGGATTCTCAAGAGTCTTCGCCAACACCACAATTCAAAAGCATCAATTCTTTGGTGCTCAGCTTTCTTTATGGTCCAACTCTCATATCCATACATGACTACTGTAAAAACCATACCTTTGACTGTACAGACCTATGTCAGCAAAGTAATGTCTCTGCTTTTTAATATGCTGTATAGGTTTGTCATAGTTTTTATTCAAAGAAGCAAGCATCTTTTAATTTCCTGGCTGCAGTCACCATCTGCGGTGATTTTGGAGCCCAAGAAAATAAAGTCTGTCCCTTTTCCCATTGTTTCCCCATCTATTTGCCATGAAGTGGTGGGACCAGACCAGATGCCAAGATCTTAGTTTTTTGAACATTGAGTTTTAAGTCAACTTTTTCACTCTCTGCTTTTACCTTCATTAAGAAGCTCTTTAGTTTTTCTTTGCTTTTTGCCATAATGGTAGTGTCATCTGCGTATCTGAGATTATTGATATTTCTCTTGGTAATCTTGATTCCAGCTTGTACTTCATCCAGCCTGGCATTTGGCATGATGTACTCTGCATATAAGTTAAATAAGCAAGATGAAGAAGAATGGAAAAATACCTCTATTGTAGAAGAGTGGAGAAATAACTCCAGAAAGAATTAAGAGACAGAGAAAAGCAAAAACAACATTCAGTTGTGGATGTGACCGGTGATGGAAGTAAAGTCCAATACTGTAAAGAACAGTATTGCATAAGAACCTGGAATGTTAAGTCCATGAAGGTGAAGGTGAAGGTGAAGTCGCTCAGTTGTGTCCGACTCTCTGCGACCCCGTGGACTGTAGCCTACAAGGCTTCTCCATCCACGGGATTCTCAAGGCAAGAATACTGGAGTGGTTTACCATTTCCTTCTCCAGGGAATCTTCCCAACCCAGGGATCAAACCCATTTCTCCCTCATTGAAGGCAGATGCTTTAACCTCTGAGCCACCAGGGAAGCCCTAAAATATCACTGATGTTTGAAGGTGAAGGTGAAGAATCAAGGTCCATGAATCAAGGTAAATTGGAAGTGGTCAAACAGGAGATGGCAAAAGTAAACACCAACATTTTAGGAATCAGTGAACTAAAATGGACTGGAATGAGTGAATTTAATGCAGATGACCATTATATCTACCATTGTGGGCAAGAATCCCTCAGAAGAAATGGAGTATCCCTCATAGTCAACAAAAGAGTCTGAAAAGCAGTACTTGGTTGCAATCTCAAAAACTTCCAAATGATCTCTGTTCGTTTCCAAGGCAAACCATTCAATATCATGGTAATCCAAGTCTATACCCCGACCACTAGTGCTTAAGAAGCTATATGGTTCTATGAAGACCAAAAAGGCCTTCTAGAACTAACACACAGAAAAAGATGTCCTTTTCATCACAGGGGACTGGAATGCAAAAGTAGGAAGTCAAGAGATACATGGAGTAACAGGCATGTTTGGCCTTAGAATGAATCAGGGCAAAGGCTAATAGAGTTTTGCCAAGAGAACCCACTGGTCATAGCAAACACCCTCTTCCAACAACACAAGAGATGACTCTACACATGGACATCACCAGATGGTCAACACCAAAATCATACTGATATTCTGTGCAGCCAAAGATGGGGAAGCTCTATACAGTCAGTAAAAACAAGACCTGGAGCTGACTGTGGCTCAGATCATGAACTCCTTATTGCCAAATTCAGACTTAAATTGAAGAAAGTAGGGAAAACCACTAGACCACTCAAGTATGACCTAAATCAAATCTCTTATGATTATACAGTAGAAGTGACAAATAGATTCAAGGGATTAGATCTGAAAGACAGAGTGCCTGAAGAACTATGGACAGAGGTTCATGACATTGTACAGGAGACAGAGAGCAAGACCATCCTCAAGAAAAAGAAATGCTAAAAGGCCAAATTATTGTCTGAGGAGACCTTACAAATAGCTGATAAAAGAGAAGCTAAAGGCAAAGGAGAAAAGGAAAGATATACCTATCTGAATGCAGAGTTCCAAAGAAAACCAGGGACAGATAAGAAAGCCTTCCTTGGTGATCAGTGCAAAGAAATAGAGGAAAAAATAGACTGGGAAAAACTAGTGATCTCTTCAAGAAAATTAGAGATACCAAGGGAACATTTCATGCAAAGATGGGCTCAATAAAGGACAGAAATGGTATGGACCTAATAGAAGCAGAAGATATTAAGAAGAGGTGGCAAGAATACACAGAAGAACAATACAAAAAAGATCTTAATGACCCAGATAACCATGATGATGTGATCACTGACCTAGAGTCAGACATCCTGGAATGTGAAGTCAAGTGGGCCTTAGGAAGCATCACTACAAACAAAGCTAGTGGAGGTGATGGAATTCCAGTTGAGCTATTTCAAATCCTCAAAGATAATGCTGTGAAACTGCTGCACTCAATATGCCAGCAAATTTGGAAAACTCAGCAGTGGCCACAGGACTGGAAAAGGTCAGTTTTCATTCCAATCCCAAATAAAAGCAATATCAAATAATGTTTAAACTACCACACAATTGAACTCCTCTCACACACTAGCAAAGTAATGCTCAAAACTCTCCTACCATAGGTTCAACAGTACATGAACTTAGAACTTCTAGATGTTCAAACAGGATTTAGAAAAGGCAGAGGAACCAGAGGTCAAATTGCCAGCATCCATTGGATCATAGAAAAAGCAAGAGAGTTCCAGAAAGACATCTATTTATGCTTTATTGACTATGCCAAAGCCTTTGACTGTGTGAGTCACAACAAACTGTGGAAAATTCTTAAAGAGATGGGTATATCAGATCACCTTACCTGCCTCCTGAGAAATCTGTATGCAGGTCAAGAAGCAACAGTTAGAACTGGACATGGAACAGACTGGTCCCAAATTGGAAAAGGAGTACGTCAAGGCTGTATATTGTCACCCTGCTTATTCTTATCTGTGGGTCACCAAAAAAGCCTTAGACACTCAATCCCTTATAACCAACATTTAATCAACATATGGTTCTAGAAATCGTTTTATACTGTCCCCATCTTCTGTCTCTAACCTGTGAAACTCTTCCATTTTTGCTTTCTGAAGCTTGTGGTCCAGCGTGCACTCATCTCCCCATCTGTCCTGTGTACACAGTGCTTTTACCTTCCCGCTCTCACCGAGCCTGGCTCTCCCGGAATGTTTCTTCTGCTGTAGGTTCTTCAGGGGGTGGCTGTTCCTCTACACCCAGGCTTTCTCTCATTGTGCCTGGAGGTACTAGGTTTCCTCCCTGTGGCTCACTGCTCCTTTTCTTTAATCATTATTTCTCCACCATCCTTAAAGATTCCCAGCTTTGAACGTCATGTCTTTGGACTGTAAGTCATCCCCTGCTCTTCACTGCTCTGTTCTGGCCCACCCCTCCTGATCCCTTCATTTCCTAGTTCCTGGCTTATGTCACTATCTACATTACTCCTGTTGTGTATTTTAGTTCAGTTGATTTTAATATATGCATAAAGGATCCTTCCCCAAGCCTGGAGTTCTCATTTCCTTACACTCTTCTCCTCTCCACTCTCTGAGCCACTTCCAGGATCCTGCCTTGGACTTTGCATCACTAATACCTACAAGTTCTCTGTAATCTCTGTTTCATTCATAACACTCCCTGAAAACCATCCGGTATCTCCAGTTCATTCTCAGAGTATCCTGACTAAAAATCCTTCAACTTTACTGGGACCTATAATTTACTCATTCTACTGATTTTTATCATCCCTTGTTTCTTTGAAGTGTTCACTTGTTTCTTTATATGGCTTTAATTTTACGGTTAATGATTACATTTAATCTGTTTTCAACATGTCTAACTTCCTTACCATTTTCTTACTTTGTGGCATTCACTTGGAAAATTCATGATGCTGATTATATCCAATTTTCACATAGATGGAGAAAAATACATTTTGATGGCTCGAACACAGATGTCACGTGGGCTTTTAATGCTGCCTGACAGTTATTTCCCATTAGTTCATTTATTTCTCCATCCTCTTAACCATCTTCCCAAGTCCCTTGTCTCTCCTCAGACATTCACCTCCCCTTCCTCTGATGAACTGCTTGTGTTTTTATCTACGGCTGGCTCCTCCATGGCTTCTGTTTCTTTTTTCCTGCTGTAAAGACATCTCTCCTTTAGTTCTCTTCCTACCTGCATACTACTTCCCCTGCCTCTAGATCTGAATCATTCCCATCAGTACAAACGTGTGATGGTGTCCATCTTAAAAACAGTACTTTGTTCCCACTTCCCTTCTAGTTACTGACCTATTACTTTGCTCCCTATTGAAGCAGAATTGCTTGAAAGAATGTCAATACTAATTGTCCCTAATTCTTGTATTTCTTTTTCTCTCTTAAGCTTTTTGCTCCAACTCCTCCACAAAAATTTCTCTTTGAGACCACCATTGACCCAATGATCTATTTGCATTCCCGGCTTCTGTGATCTTTCATAGCATTTGACTTTTCAGTAGCAGTTGGACACTTTCTGTTCTTCAATTTACTTTGTTCATATGACTTTTCACTGTGAAAGTGTCACACACATTTGGTTTTCTTCCTACACTCTTGGTTGTTACTTCCCTGTCTCTTCTTCTGATTCTTCCTGATTCTTCCAATCACTAATTGTTGGAGCACCACAGAGCTTGGTAATGACTTTTTCCTGATTTTGTTTTTACTCTTCTTTGGAAGCTTATCAAGTCTTATGAATTAAATTCCATCTGTATTATGACTCCCACTTTTTTAAAAAATTATTTTATTGAAATATGGTTGATTTACAATGTTGTGTTATTTTCCACTGTATAGCAAAGTGATTCAGATACACACGTATATAATTTTTCATGTTCTTCTCCATTATTGTTTTACCATAAGATAGTGAATATAGTCCCCTGAGCCATATAGTACGACCCTGTTGTTTATCCATTTCATATATAGTGAGTATGAAGTTGGCTCCCATCCGCAACCTTGCAATCCATACCTCCTGCTTGGCAAGCACAAGTCTATCCTCTGTGTCTGTGTGACTCCCAAGTTACATTACATGTAATTATATTTCCATTCCAAATTTCTACCTTAAATTTTAACTTGTATTCCAATTCAACATTTCCACTAGAGTACTTCTATTCTGTATCTCAAACTTAGCAAATTTACAGCTAAATTTCCATCAAAATATAGATTTCTACAAAACAAAGCCCTTGCTCTTCTTATAGTCTTTCCCGATGTTGGTTAAAGATGAATCTCATCTCTTTACTTATTCAGACTGAAACAACCATCTTGACTCTTCTATTGTTCCTAGCCTCCCAAGTTTTCTTCACAAAATCTTGTAGGCTCTACTTTCAAATATATTGATCTACCCAGAATCTGACTACTTCACGTTTATTTCTACCTGTCCAATCAATTCAGCTTCTCCTGCTGCCTCGTTTGAGTCCTTTCAATGTGTGTTTAAGCCAAGGCGATCCTGATAAAGTCCTTCAAAGTCCCCCAGTTCTCTCAGGAATTAAGCTTGTCTTTAGAATGGCTGAGTGCTGCATGCCCGGCTTCCTCTCTGACCTTCTGTCCACTGTGTCATGCTTACTTAACTGGACCCAGCGAAGCTGGGCCTCCTCTTGCTCCTCGGAAATCTTACACATGCTCTCATCTTAGGGCGTAGGATTTAGCTGTTTCCTCTTCCTTACAGCTCTCCTCCATCACATGTTTCTTTCAATAGTCCATCTTAGATTAAGCCCATCTTGATACAACCATCTACAATCGCAAGCTTTCTTCCTCACTTTTGATCCCCTCCCAAATCTGCTCTTTATTTGACTACAGCTCTTATACACGTAGTACTGATTGTTTCTTCTCAATATTCCCCCACTCCCAGAAGAGTGTCTGGCACACAGTAGACCCTTAGTACATGTTTGCTTGGTGTTGAAGTAATTATTCTTGATGTGCCTTATCTTCGTACACCGTAAGCTCTTTCCTTTTCTTCCACAAACAGATATCTCCTCAAGGGTTTCCCATGTATCTACACAGGAATACAAAGATGAATACAATGGCCCTGTCCACAGGGAGACTATAATTTTGTAAGAGAAGCAGGTTAAGAATTTTATTGTAATTAAATACCATGCCAAATGTGTGATAATAGCTCTGGGAATGTGAGCCTGGCCAGGAGATTCAGGGACAGCTTTCTATAGAAGCTATAATAATTAGGTTTGAAGTATGAGTTAGAGCTCACTAAGCAGACTAAACAGAAAGGGCATTTTATGAGTAGGGGAAACATGTCCACCCAAACCTGTTCATCACAGTAAGACCCAAGAGTAGGTTTCTTTCAAACTGTTTATTTTGTACTGGAATATGGCTGATTAACAATGCTGTGATAGTTTCTGGTGGACGGCAAAGTGACCTCAACTATAAGTATCCATGTATCCATTCTCCCCCAAACTCCCCTCCCATCCAGGCTGCCACTTAACGTTGAGCAGAGTTCCTAGTGCTATGCAGTAGGTTCTTGTTGGCTCCATCTTAAATATTAGTGTAAGAGTATGTTTTCTAAAATCAGAAAGAAAGATATTTTCATGCATTGAAAATACATGTCACACATGGAGATGAATTTACTAGGAAGTCAGTGAAGCTTCAGGACTCCTCACTTGCCTGGGTTCCTCCCAAGAAAGGACCTGATCAGTGTGTTCACACAATCTTTGGTTGTTGTTGTTCAAATGGCTAAACTAAGGCATATTCACCTTCATTAGTTAAAATTGAGGCAACTGACCACTTTCCCTTCCTGCCACATTCCATCTCACATCTCGTGGTGTTGAAGTGGCTGTGGGCACTTCTGGGGTTTAGCTAGGGGTGAGTTGAAGAGGGACACTTGCAGTGGAATACTTTTGTGGTTTTCAATCACATTTGTGTATAGTTATCTCCAGGTGCTTCTAATCCCCCTCTGCCCACTTACTTACAGGCAGGCTATACAGCTGTATGAACTCCTTCCACTGTTCCCAGCCCAAGCTGTGGGTGTAGAGGATAAACAAAATTATGAAATGTACAAAGTCAGAAGATAATATGAGGAAGAAAGATCTTATACTTTTCAGATTTGAAAAATTGTTAACTAGAAGATTAATCCACTTGCTCAAGATGAAACTGCACTGTTTCAGAAATGATAATGTAAAATCCATTATTTATCACAGCATTAAGGGCATTAATACAAGTTGAGTAACAGATGTCATCAATTTAAAATTTACTTAAGGTTCATGTTGAAGAAGGGAACTTAAAAAGACCACATTCTTACATTTTCCGTGTAAAAGAAACTTGATTTAGAAGCACATGATGGCATTAGTTTCTTAAGGCCACCGACTTGAGGCTGCTGACTTAAGAGAAATTTATTCCTTTCACTCTTGGTGGCTGTGAGTCTGAAATCAGGAGGTGTAAGCTTGTCTTCCTGGAGGCTCTGTGGGAGAATCTTGTGCTTGTGTGTGCATGTGTGCTCAGTCGTGTCTGAGTCTTTGTGACGCATGGACTGTAGCCCACCGAGCTCCTCTAAGGGAGAATCTACCCCCATCCTTAGCGGCTTTGTTTTGTAGACATGTAACTCCAATTTCTACCTCCACCTTCCCTTGTGTCTGTCTTGTGAGGACATCAATCATTGGATTAAGAGCACACCCTAAATCCAAAATGATCCCAAGTCCTTTTTGATCTCTGAGCTGGGAAGATCCCCTGGAGGAGGACATGGCCACCCACTCCAGTGTTCTCCCCTGGAGAATCCCACAGACAGAGGAGCCTGGCAGGCGACAGTCCATGGAGTCTCAAAGAGTTGGCTATGACTAAGTATCTAATGCTTTTCACTTTCGAAGTCTATGACTTAGTTAGATCTACAAAACCCCTATTTTCAAATAAGGGCACTCTCACAAGTACCAGGGGTTAAGACATAGACATTGATTTTTTTTTAGGGGGCACAATTCAACCTACCACAGTGACATTACCGATAATGACAGTTCCAAAATTGAAAGAAGCATCTATGCACTATGACTGTGGTTAATCAGGCTGGGCAGAAAAAAGATCAAGTTATTCCTATGTTCTTCCTTTTTTTCATCTTTAGCTGATTCACTTTTTTTTAGACTAAATTTTTAAAATTAATTTATTTTTAATTGAAAGGTAATTGCTTTACAATACTGTGTTGGTTTCTGCCATATATCAATAAGAATCAGTGATGCGTATATGTCAGTCCACTCCCTCTTGAACCTCTATTAAAATTTGTATTTCTAAACTTTATATGACGTGTTTGAAGACTATGCAATCGAAAACTATAGAAGAAAGTATATTGTGTTAAACAGTTAAATAATAAAATTCTTAGGATATTTTTCCAGACAGATGATGTCAGTTGTAATTATAAGCTTTTCAAATTTCTAAATTATAGCTTTTATCAGTCTAAATTTTACTTTCATGTCTAATCATGTATTTATATTTTTTGCATTATTTTTCTCCAAAAAGAGTCCCCACACTATAGATGCTTGGGACACCAGCATGTAAAACGTATTCACAAAATGGACATCACAGAAGAGGATTTCTGTCTCATGACGTTCTTAATTTTTTAACCTGTGTTTTCATTCTCTGTTCAGTCTCCATTGTTTGGTGCTCATGAGCATACAAATATGCCCGAACCTAGTCTTAGAGAGTTTGATCATTTATGTAAATTACTGGGTTACAAAGTTTTTATCAAAATTCCTTTTAGTTTACCTTTAAAAGAATGAGAAAGAGTTGTTGTAATCTTACCATCAGCCAATCAGGAAAATGTTGCTTCCAGCGTTTACATGTGGATCATCTGCGGGACAGTGCTGCTGCTTTGCTGTGTATTTTGCTGGAACCCTGGACCTCAGTTATAAATAAAAGCTTCCTCACAGCACGTGGGTCCTTGGATCCATTCCATTTTCTCCAAGTAGGGTGTGGGAAGTGTGTGGGTAACAGGGCGTGAGGAGTAGATGCTGTAGATTCTGATGAGATCATTTTTCTTTTGCAGAAAAAAGAATCACTTTGTTGTACACCTGAAACTAACACAGTGCTGTTACTCAACTCTACCCCAAAATAAAATAGAAGTTAAAAAAAAAGAAGCACCTGAGCTCACCTTCTTCTGGCATGTAGCTCTTGTGTTTTAACATTACCAAAGAGTCCTTTCCTAAGTGGGAACTAGTTTCAGGCATTTAAGATTGTTAATGATCTTTTAAAAATGTCGAATGCTTTGTTGATAAGAATTCCTTTGGGGCTTCCCTGGTGGCTCAGTCAATAAAGAGTCTTCCTGCAGTGCAGGAGACCCATGTTTGATGCTGGGTTGGGAAGACTCCTCTGGAGAAGGAAATGGCAACCCACTCTAGTATTATTGCCTGAAAAACCATGGACAGAGGAGCCTGGTGGGCTCATGTGGTGGCAAGAGTCGGACATGACTTAGTGCCTAAAGCAGCAGAAATACTGAGAGAAACTGTCTTGTTTCTTCAGAAAATCCACCATCATTCTGTCAATATAATACCAACATTTATTGACAGAACAAATACTCATTAAATAACATTATTAATTACAAGTAAAAGGAACAACCTTTTTTTTTTTTTAAGGGCAGACTACACTGTAGCCCTTTTTATTTAGGGCATAATACTCTGAAACTCCAATACTTTGGCCACCTGATGCTAAGAACTGACTCATTGGAAAAGACACTGATGCTGGAAAAGACTGAAGGCAGGAGGATGAGATGGTTTGATGGAATCACTGACTCGATGGAAGTGAGTTTGAGCAAGCTCTGGGAGTTGGTGGTGGACAGGCAAGCCTGGCATGCTGCAGTCCGTGGGGCCACAAAGAGCTGAATGTGACTGAACTGAACTGAACACTGTATTATCCAACTAAATTCTTGAAAAGGAAGTATAATATTTTTACTGGCGATTTTTAAATGGCATGGAAATATGTGGAAGACTGGGTGGCTCAGTGGTAAAGAATCTGCCTGCCAATGCAGCAGACGAAGGTTCAATCACTGGGTCAGCAAGATCCCCTGGAGGAGGAAATGGCAACCCACTCCAGTATTCTTGCCTGGAGAATCCTATGAACAGAGGAGCCTGGTGGGCTAGAGTTGTTGGGTAGCAAAGAGTCGGACACGACTGAGTGACTGAGCATGAAAAGAGAATAAGAAATGTGATGACTGCTTCATTTTTCAATTTCTTTTTATTATTGCTATATTTAATAATTAGTAGAAAAGCTTTAGAAAACATTTTCCTAACTTTAATTCTCATGAAACAACTTTATAGATTTATTCAATTATGAAAGATTTTTTTCTTTTCTAGAAATTAAAGCTAAAATCTATGCTTTAATGTCCAAAACAGAAAGATTAAAGTATCTTCTCTTTCTTTAGTCATGCTAAATACATTATGTATGTGTGTATCCAATTTTAAAGAAATGGAATAGGATCAAAGTCACAGATGATAAGAGGAAATTTATATGAATGACCAGGGTCTAAGACTCCCAGAGAATCCTCAGTAATAAAAATTTAATGCCCATTAGGTGATGCTTGAAGGTAATTTGAAAGGAAGAACTAAACTCATTGATAAATTATTTTCTAGTTGGACAAGTTCCCTGAAGGATCAGAACACATGGAAGCATAGTCTTCTTTCAGAGACAGTTGTGTTGATTATGTGACCACAATTTAGTTAAATATTCTTACTGCTAACTCTGTGCATTCAGATGATTCTTATCTACTGGCTCTTCCTCGAAAGTCCTTCTTTAGTTCATCCTTTATTTCACATCTTTTTTTGTTTGTTTGTTTTGTTTGGTTACAACCAATTCTATTCCACTTAGACTCTTAAAATAGAGTGTCACTGAAGGGATTTCAAGGATTTGTTAATAGCTTCCATTTCAGTTTCACAATTTAGACTCAAATGTAAACCATTGATAAAACTCTTCAGATTAGAAAAGAAGATCTATTTCCTTTAAAGAAATAAAAACTTCAGAATGTTCTCCTCATAAATTTTCTTTTATTTTTTAAATTGAGGAAACATTGGTTTATAACATTATGCTTCCTGTGTACAATACCGTATTTTCACTTCTGTACACACTACAGCGTATTCACCACAAAACTTCAGTTTCCATCATCGCCATACTGTTGACCCACGCAACCCATTTTACTCTCTCCCCAACCTCTCTCCCCTCTGATGACCACCGTTCTACTTTCTGTATCTATGTACTTATTTTTTGCTTTGGTTCATCCACTAACTTTTTATTTAATATTATTTAGATATTCCATGTATGAGTGAAATCATATGGTATTTGGCGTTTATCCATCTGATTTACTTCATTTAACACAATACCCTCCAGTTTCATCCATGTTGTTGCAAATGGCAAGATTTCATTCTTTGATACAGCTGAGTAGTATTCCTTTGTGTGTGTCTATACATCTTATCTATTTATCCATTGATAGACACTTACTGTGCTTCCATATCTTGGTTATTATATATAATGCTGTAGTTAAAAAGGGGTACACATAACTTCTGAATGGTGTTTCTGTATTCCTTGGGTAAGTAACTAGAAGTGGGGTGGCTGGATCACATGGTAGTTCTATTTGATTATTTTGAGAAATTTCCATACTGTTTCCCACTGTTGTTCTTGTTTATTTGCTCCATTGTGTCCGACTCTGCGACCTCATGGACTGCAGCAGGCCAGGATTCCCTGTCCTTCTCTGTCTCCTGGAATTTGCCCAAACCCATGTCCACTGAGTTGGTGATGACGTACCATCATCTCATCCTCTGTCACGTCCTTCTTCTCTTGCCCACAATCTTTCCCAGCCTCAGGGTCTTTTCCAGTGAGTCAGCTGTTTGCATCAGGTGGCCTAAGTATTGGAGCTTCAGCTTTAGCATCAGTCCTTCCAATGAATGTTCAGGGTTGATTTCCTTTAGGGTTTACTGGATGGATCTCCTTGTAGTCCAAGGGACTCTAAAGAGTCTTCTCCAAAACCATAGTCCAAAGCATCAATTCTTTGGCACTCAGCTTTCTTTATGGTCTGACTCGCCCTTTGGTACATGACTACTGGAAAAACTATAGCTTTGACTAAATAGGGACCTTTGTTGGCAAAGTGACATCTTTGCTTTTTAATACACTGTCTCGGTTGGTCATAGCTTTTCTTCCAAGATGCAAGCGTCTTTTAATTTCATGACTGCAGTCATTGTCTGCAGTGATTTTGGAGCTCAAGAAAATAAAATCTGTTGCCGTTTTCACTTTTTCCCCATCTATTTGCCATGAAGTGATGGAACTGGATGTCATGATCTTAGTTTTTTGAATGTTGAGTTTTAAGCCAACTTTTTCACTCTCCTTTTTCACTTTCATCAAAAGGCTCTTCAGTTCCTCTTCACTTTCTGCCATAAGTGAAAGTGAAGTCGCTCAGTCGTGTCTGACTCTTTGCCACCCCATGGACTGTAGCCTACCAGGCTCCTCCGTTGATGGGATTTTCCAGGCAAGAATACTGGAGTGGGTTGCCATTTCCTTCTCCAGGGGATCTTCCGGACTCTGCCATAAGAGTGGTGTCATCTGCATATCTGAGGTCATTGTATTCCTCCCAGCAATCTTGATTCCAGCTTGTGCTTCATCCAGACCAGTATTTTGCATGATATACTCTACATATAAGTTAAGTAAGCAGGGTGACAGTATACAGCTTTGATGTACTCCTTTCCCCACTTTGAACCAGTCCTTTGTTCCATGCCCAGTTCTAACTGCTGCTTCTTGACCTGCCATACAGGTTTCTCAGGAGGCAGGTAAGGTAGTTTGGTATTCCCATCTCTTGAAGAATTTTCCAGTTTGTCTTGATCCACACAGTCAAAGGCTTTAGCATAGTCAATAAAACAGATTTTTTTTTTTAATTCTCCTGCTTTTTTCTATGATCCAACAGATGTTGGAAATTTAATCTTGGGTTCCTCTGCCTTTTCTAAGTTCAGTGTACATTTGGAAGTTGTTGGTTCATGTACTCTTGAAGCCTATCTTGAAGGATTTTTAACATTACCTTGCTAGCATGTGAAATGAGCACAACTGTATGGTAATCTGAACATTCTGTAGCATTGCCTTTCATTGGGATTGGAATAACAACTGACTTTTTCCATTTCTGTGGCCACTGTTGAGTTTTCCGAATTTGCTGGCATATTGAGTGTATGATTATTTTAATGTGTGGTTGTGTTCAGTTTGCTAATATTTTGTTGAGGATATTTATTTCTGAGTTCATGAGAGATGTTGATTTGTAATGTGTGTGTGTGTGTGTGTGTGTGCATATGTGAATTTTCCTTGCCTAGTTCTGATATCAGAGTAATGTTGACCTTGAAAAATGGTTTAAGAAGCATTCCCTTGTCTTCAGTTTTAAGGAAGCATTTGAGAATAGTTATTAAATATTTGGGTGTTTTGTTGAATGTATCTGTGAAGCCATATGGTCCTAAACTTTTGTTTTGAGGGAGGTTTTTGAACACTGTTGCAATTTCCTTACTAATAATCAGTCTCTTTGGATTTTCTAATTCTTCATGATTCAGACTCGGAAGGCTTATAATTAGAAGAATTTATATATTTCTTCTAAGTTTTACAAGGTGTTGGTGTGTAAGTATTAATAACATTTGCTTAGAATTCCTTTTTGTTTCTGTGATAGCCGTAGTTATCTCCCGTCTTGCATTTCTGTGCTCTGTTTCTCGGTCCTGTCCTAAACTTTGTGACCCCATGAACTGTAGCCCGTCTGGATCCTCTGTCTGGGGGATTTTCCAGGTAAGAATACTGAAGTGGGTTGCCATTTCCTAATTTTACTTATTTGAGCTTTCTCTCTCTTTTTCATAGTGAGTCTAGGTAAAGGTTTGTCTTTTGACCAGTTCTTAATGTCATTGACCTTTTCTATTGTTGTCTTAGTCTCTATTTAATTTCTATTCTGATCTTTATTATTTCCTTTTTTTCTAACTTTTGTTTTTGTTTTTATTTCTCTAGTTCCTTTAGGTGCCAGTTTACATTGTCTATTTGGGTTTTCTTGTTTCTTTAAGTGGGCTAGTATCATTGACATAAACTTGCCTCCTAGTATGTCTTTTGCTGCATCCCATAGATTTTGGTATGTCATACTTTAATTTTCATTTGTCTTCAGCTATTTTAAAAAATTGTTCCTTTGATTTCTTCTTTGACTCAATAGTTGTTTAGTAGCATGTTGTTTTGTCTCCAAATATTTGTAATATTTCCAGCTTTCTTGTAATTTATTTCTAGTTTTATACCATTGTGATTGGAAAAGATGTTTGATATATTTCAATTTTCTTATATTTATTGAGAATTGTTTTGTGTTTCAATATATGGTCTATTCTTGAGAATGTTCCTTGAGTATGTGAGAATAATCCATCCTGCATTTGGACAGAATATTCTGAGTAAATCTATTAACTACATCTGGTCTAATGTTTCATCTAGTGCTTCTGTTTTCTTGTTGACTTTCTGTCAGAATGATCTATCCATTAATGCAAGTAGGGTAGTAGAGTCCCCTGCTATTATCATTGAGTTGCTGGCAATCTCACCCTTTAGCTCTGTTAACAATTGCTTTGTATATTTTAGTGATTTTATGTTATATACATATATTAATAACTCTTATGTCTTCTTGATGGATTTTCTGCTTTATCATTATTTAATGTGAATCTTTGTCTTTATTTACCTTTTTTGGCTTGAGTCTATTTTATCTGATATAATTATGGTGACATGAACCCTGTCTTAGCTGACATTTTCTTAGAATATTATCTTCTTTTATTTTTGAGTTTATGGTTGTCTTTAGAGTTGAGATTAATCTCTTGGAAGCAGCATATGGTTGTCCTGTTTTTTAATGTATCCAACCACTCTGTGTCTTTTGATTGGTGAATTCAATCCATTTACATTTAGGGCAACTACTGATAAACAAGGACTTAGTACTGCCATTTAAAATTTGTTTCTCTGGTTGTTCTATATCTTCATTATTTATTCTTTCATTTCTGCCTGCCATTTTAATTTATTGGTCTTCTATGATGTTTTTTCACAGCTATTTGTAAGGCCTCCCCAGATAGCCATTTTGTTTTTTTGCATTTCTTTTCCATGGGGATGGTCTTAATCCCTGTCTCCTGTACAATGTTATGAACCTCATTCCATAGTTCATCAGGCACTCTATCTATCAGATCTAGGCCCTTAAATCTATTTCTCACTTCCACTGTATAATCATAAGGGATTTGATTTAGGTCATACCTGAATGGTCTAGTGGTTTTCCCTACTTTCTTCAATTTAAGTCTGAATTTGGTAATAAGGACTTCATGATCTGAGCCACAGTCAGCTCCTTACAAATAGCTGTGTAAAGAAGAGAAGCAAAAAGCAAAGGAGAAAAGGAAAGATATAAACATCTGAATGCAGTGTTCCAAAGAATAGCAGGGAGAGATAAGAAAGCCTTCCTCAGCAATCAATGCAAAGAAATAGAGGAAAACAACAGAATGGGAAAGACTAGAGATCTCTTCAAGAAAATTAGAAATACCAAGGGAACATTTCATGCAAAGATGGGCTCGATAAAGGGCAGAAATGGTATGGACCTAACAGAAGCAGAAGATATTAAAAAGAGGTGGCAAGAATACACAGAAGAACTGTACAAAAAAGATCTTCACAACCCAGATAATCACAATGGTGTGATCACTTACCTAGAGCCAGACATCCTGGAATGTGAAGTCAAATAGGCCTTAGAAAGCATCACTACGAACAAAGCTAGTGGAGGTGATGGAATTCCAGTGGAGCTATTTCAAATCCTGAAAGGTGATGCTGTGAAACTGCTGCACTCAATATGCCAGCAACTTTGAAACACTCAGCAGTGGCCACAGGACTGGAAAAGGTCAGTTTTCATTCCAATCCCAAAGAAAGGCAATGCCAAAGAATGCTCAAACTACCGCACAATTGCACTCATCTCACATGCTGGTAAAGTAATACTCAAAATTCTCCAAGCCAGGCTTCAGCAATATGTGAACCGTGAACTTCCAGATGTTCAAGCTGGTTTTAGAAAAGGCAGAGGAACCAGAGATCAAATTGCCAACATCCGCTGGATCATGGAAAAAGCAAGAGAGTTCCAGGAAAACATCTATTTCTGCTTTATTGACTATGCCAAAGCCTTTGACTGTGTGGATCACACTAAACTGTGGAAAATTCTGAAGGAGAGGGGAATACCAGACCACCTGACCTGCCTTTTGAGAAGTCTGTATGCAGGTCAGGAAGCAAGAGTTAGAGCTGGACATGTAACAGCAGACTGGTTCCAAATAGGAAAAGGAGTACGTCAAGGCCGTATATTGTCACCCTGCTTATTTAACTTATATGCAGAGTACATCATGAGAAACGCTGGGCTGGAAGAAGCACAAGCTGGAATCAAGACTGCTGGGAGAAATATCAATAACCTCAGATATGCAGATGACACCACCCTTATGGCAGAAAGTGAAGAGGAACTCAAAAGCCTCTTGATGAAAGTGAAAGAGGAGAGTGAAAAAGTTGGCTTAAAGCTCAACATTCAGAAAATGAAGATCATGGCATCCGGTCCCATCACTTCATGGGAAATAGATGGGGAAACAGTGGAAACAGTGTAAGACTTTATTTTGGGGGGCTCCAAAATCACTGCAGATGGTGACTGCAGCCATGAAATTAAAAGACACTTACTCCTTGGAAGGAAAGTTATGACCAACCTAGATAGCATATTGAAAAGCAGAGACATTACTCTGCCAACAAAGGTCCGTCTAGTCAAGACTATGGTTTTTCCTGTGGTCATGTATGGATGTGAAAGTTGGACTGTGAAGAAGACTGAGCGCTGAAGAATTGATGCTTTTGAACTGTGGTGTTGGAGAAGACTCTTGAGAGTCCCTTGGACTGCAAGGAGATCCAACCAGTCTATCCTAAAAAGATCAGCCCTGGGATTTCTTTGGAAGGGATGATGCTGAAGCTGAAACTCCAGTACTTTGGCCACCTGATGCAGAGAGCTGACTCATTGGAAAAGACTCTGATGCTGGGAGGGATTGGGGTCAGGAGGAGAAGGGGATGACAAAGGATGAGATGGCTTGATGGCATCACTGACTCGATGGACGTGAGTCTCAGTGAGCTCCGGGAGTTGGTGATGGACAGGGAGGCCTGGCGTGCTGCGATTCATGGGGTTGCAAAGACTCGGACAAGACTGAGCGACTGAACTGAACTGAACTGATGACGTTTTTTCATTTTTCATTTTTGAAAATGTTTTTTATGTTTGCTCTAAGTTTATGTTTTTGTGTTTACATGAAGTTTGTATAAAATGTTGCAAAGATAAAATAACCTTTTTCTTCAGATAGCATCTTATCTTTATTTCCAATGTGAGTTCTGTTCTCTTCCTCTTCCCTTTCTGTTTTTGTTGCCTACAATTATTCCTTTCTATGTTGCAATTTCATTACCAAGTTGTTGTAGCTATAGTGATTTATACTGCCTTCCCCCCTTAACCTTTATGCTACAGTGAAGTGTTTAACAACATATTCTAATTTTGAGCTGTGGTTTTTTATTCTGTCCACCACCTTGGCCAAAGTTCTCTATATTTTTGACTTTTGTTTCAGGTAAAAGAGCTCCTTTCAATATTTCTTGTAAGGCAGGTTTGGTGGTGATGAACTCTCTCAGTTTTGTCTGTGAAAGCCTTTATTTCTTCTTCATAACCAAATGATGACTTGCTTTATAGAGTAATCTGAATTGACAGTTTTTATCTTTCAGTATTTTGAGTATGTCTTTCCACTCTTCTCTGGCCTGTAGAGTTTCTGCTGAGAAACCTGTTGATAGCCTAATGGGGATTCCTTTATAGGGTACCATCCTTTTTTCCCTAGCTGCCCTGAAAAATTCTTTCTTTGTTGTAATTTTTGACACTTTTAATATAATGTGCCTTGAAGAAGGTCTTTTTTACATTGAGGTAATGAAGTATTCTCTTAACTTCATGGGCTTGTATATCTGGTTTCTTTCAAGGTTTGGGAAGTTCTCCGCTCTTGTTTCTTTAAAGAAACTCTCTTCTCCCTACTCCCTCTCCTCTCCTTGTGGGAATCCCATTATCTTAATGTTGCCTTTCATAATGGGATTGTTCTCACAGAATTTCTTCATTTTTAAGTATCTTAGTTCTTTCTTCCCTTCTGCCTGTGTATTTCCAGATTTCTATCTCCCAGCCAGCTGATTCCTTCTCCCATGTGGTCTGCTCTGTTTTTATTGCTTTCTAATGTGTTCTTCATCTCATCCAATTTTCTTCAGTTCATTATTTTTGTTTGGTTCTTTTCAGGCATTTCAGTCTCTCTGACAAGGTATTTCTCCTGTCTGTCAGTTTTGCTCCTGAGCTCACGGCACTGCCTTTCTGAGTTTTCTTGTAGCAGATTGTGTTTCTCTGTAACAGCCATTTTGACTTCTCTGTCAGTTAGATTGCATTCTTCTGTGACTTTTAATTTCTGGAGAATTTTCATTTTCCTTTTATGAAACCATATTACTGTATTTTTTCATGGTGTTTCACAAGTTGTTCCTCTGCCAGTACACTGAAGTAGTGAAATCTTTCTTTTGGGGGTAAGGTTTTTATTTTTACTTGATTCTAACAATTCAGCACAACACTGGCCCTCTATATATGTAGACATGGTGCTAGTGGTTTGGTCACTAAGTCGTGTCTGACTCTTGCGACCCCATGGACTGTAGCCCCCCAAGCTCCTCTGTCCAGGGGATTCTTCAGGCTGGAATACTGGAGTGGGTGCCCTTTCCTTCTCCAGGGGATCTTCCCGACCCAGGGATTGAACCGGGTCTCCCGCATTGCAGTCAGATGATTTACCAACTGAGCTATGAAGGAAGCGCATATACATAGATATAGATTCTAAAAATTCTAACAAAACACCCACTCGATGGACATGAGTCAGAGCTAAGCCCCGGCAGCTGGTGATGGACAGGGAGGCCTGGGTGCTGCAGTCCCTGGGGTCGCAGAGAGTGGGCCTCGCCGAAGCGGCTGAACTGCAGGTTAGTCGGTACTGGCCTTCTGTTTTCCGACAGGGGGCGCGGCGGTGCAGGCTTTCGGTCCCCTGCGCGCGGCCTCGGCTCTCCTGGCGCCCCCGCGCGCCCCCGCGGCCTCCGCCCGGCGCGGGCCCTCGTTCGTGTCCCCTCCGCCTCGGGAGTCTCCGTTGCCGGGGCCCCGGAGGCAGACGCCCCTCCCCGGGGAGGCGGAGGCCCGTGGCCCGGCGGACACGAGCGCAGGCGGGCGCTCCGCGGGTGTCCAGGGGCACCTCGCCGTGCTCGGTGGAGCCCCGGCGGGCCCCCGGGAGGGTGCGGGGCCGGGGCCGGAGCTCCGAGCGCGGCCCCGATGCCCCGGGTCCTCCCGCCCAGGGCGCTCACAGGGCTTCCGCCTGCTCTGCGCGCCCAGGGAACCGACCGATGAGCGGGAATCCTCGGGCTGCGACGCGGGCCGCAGCACCCGAGTTACGGTGTTTCCCAGCTTGTGGATGGAAGGGGGCCCGCAGTGGGAGCATCTTATGCCACCGTGGTGCTGACATCACTCCCGTCATGAGTCTTAAAATCAAAGGGCACGTCACAACTCGGTATAAAATGAATGATTAGTATTTTTATAGTTTACATTACTCATGTCATGATAATCAAGATGCTATAGAAAATTAAATAGAAATTTAAAAAAATTAACCTTTCTCCTTTTTACAGTTAGCTTTATCAATGTAAAAGGTCATAATGATTTTCATCTGCGTTAACATTTGAGAAGTTTCATTTCGATCTGTTCATATTGTGCTAGATTTCTGCCAAGATCATATCTGATACGTATAACCCTATTCTTAATATGTCATCTGAGTTGATTGACAAATTATTTTTAACACCTTCAGTTCAGTTCAGTCGCTTAGTCGTGTCCGACTCTTTGCGACCCCATGAATTGCAGCACGCCAGGCCTCCCTGTCCATCACCAACTACTGGAGTTCACCCAAACTCTTGTCCGTAGAGTTGGTGATGCCATCCAGCCATCTCATCCTCTGTCATCCCCTTCTCCTGCCCCCAGTCCCTCCCAGCATCAGAGTCTTTTCCAATGAGTCAGCTCTTCGCATCAGGTGGCCAAAGTATTGGAGTTTCAGCTTCAGCATCAGTCCTTCCAAAGAACACCCAAGGCTGATCTCTTTTAGAATGGACTGGCCGGATCTCCTTGCAGTCCAAGGGACTCTCGAGTCTTCTCCAACACCACAGTTCAAAAGCATCAATTCTTCCCCGTTCAGCTTTCTTCACAGTTCAACTCTCACATCCATACATGACCACTGGAAAAACCATAACCTTGATTAGATGGACCTTTGTTGGCAAAGTAATGTCTCTGCTTTTGAATATGCTATCTAGGTTGGTTATAACTTTCCTTCCCAGGAGTAAGTGTCTTTTAATCTCATGGCTGCAATTACCATCTGCAATGATTTTGGAGCCCCCCAAAATAAAGTCTGACACTGTTTCCACTGTTTCCCCATCTATTTGCCATGAAGTGATGGGACCAGATGCCATGATCTTCGTTTTCTGAATGTTGAGCTTTAAGCCAACCTTTTCAGTCTCCTCTTTCACTTTCATCAAGAGGCTTTTTAGTTCGTTTTCACTTTCTGCCATAAGGGTGCCATATGCCTACATATTTGAGGTTATTGATATTTCTCCCAGCAATCTTGATTCCAGCTTGTGCTTCTTCCAGCCCAGCGTTTCTCATGATGTACTCTGCATAGAAGTTAAATAAGCAGGGTGAAAATATACAGCCTTGACGTACTCCTTTTCCTATTTGAAACCAGTCTGTTGTTCCATGTCCGGTTCTAACTGTTGCTTCTTGACCTGCACCTTAGTTTATTCATTATTGTTGTTTTTCTATTAACTCAATGTAGAAAATATCCTCCTCACTAGTTACCTAGGCAGCAGGATAAGAACATATCAGAATAGTCATTCAACACTGGGATGACCCAGAGGGATGGTATGGGGAGGGAGGTGGGAGGGGGGTTCAGGATGGGGAACACATGTATACCCGTGGTGGATGCATGTTGATGTATGGCAAAACCAATACAATATTGTAAAGTTAAAAAAATAATAATAAAAATTAAAAAAAAAAACAGCGACATCAAAAAATAGACTTCCTGCATTTTTAAAATTTTTTAATTTTTTTTAAATTGGTAGATGATTGTTTTACAGTGTTGTCTTGGTTTCTGCTGTACAGCAGTGTGAATCAGCCAGAAATATATATGTATAAAATGGACTTTCCAGGTGGTGCTAGTGGTAAAGAACCCACCTGCCAACACAGGAGACATGACAGACATGGGGTATGATCTCAAGGTCGGGAAGATTAGCTGGAGAAGGGCTTGGCAACCCCCTGAGCATCCTTGCCCGGAGAAGCCCATGGACAGAGGAGCCTGGGGGCTACAGTCCATGGGGTGACAAAGAATTGGATGGCTGAAGCAACGTAGCCACTTTCCCTCCCAGCCCTCTATGTCATCGTAGGGCACAGGCTGAGCTCCCTGTGTTGTGGAACCGCTCCCTGCCAGCTAGCTATTCACAACGGTGGTGTGAAAAGGTCAGTGCTCCTCTCTCAATCCCTCCACCCTTTCCTTCCCCCACTGTGTCCACAAGTCTGTTCCCTATGTCTGGATCTCTATTCCTGCCCTGCAAATGGGTTCATAAGTACCATTTTTCTAGAACCTTCATTATTTTTCATTAAAATTTTTGTTTTCCCATTTTTGAATTGGGCTGGGAGAGTATTTAATTCACATATTTAGAAAAAGGACTTCTAGTCAGATATATCTAACAAACTCAAAAATCTGGGCAATTTTCCATTATGTAACACAGTATTATCTTGATAATTGATTGACTAACATATCACATTTATGCAGGTGGCATGGTTATTAATAAGTTTTGCTCCATTACAACTGCTTTACACTCAGTATACGAACCTATTTGGACTTCACTGGTGTCCCAGTGGTTTAGAATCCGTCTTGCAATGCAGGGATGTGGAGTCAATCCCCAGTTGGGGAACTAAGACCCCACATGCCACGGAGCAACTACTGAACCCACGTGCCAGAACTAAAGAATCTGTGCATTGCAACGAAAGATCCTCATGCAGCAACTAAGACCCAATGCTGCAAAATTTAAAAAAAAAAAAAAAAAAAGAGCCTATCTATATGTTATAGTTGGGGCTTCCCTGGTAGCTCAGTTGGTATAGAATCTGCCTGCAGTGCAGGAGACCCAAGTTCGTTCCCTGAGTCAGGAAGATTCCCCTGCAGAAGGAAATGGCAAACCACTGCAATATTATTGCCTGAAAAACCATGGACAAAGGAGCCTTGATATCATTAACAATATGTTTGTTTCCAGTTGTGTATCAGTTAACTATGGCCACAATAACTTTGGGTAACAAGCCACCCCGAATGCATTGGCTTAAAACAAACCATTTACTTTTACTTACACATTTACTTTTAGCATTTACTTCTACATACATTCGCTGTATGTCAGTGGATCTAGACTAAGCTCAGCTGGGCTTGAGTCCAAATCACAGGTTGAGTCCAAGTCAGGCTGTATGTCTCTTACCAGCTCTGTATCAGTGGCTGTCCAAGAATGTTCTTTTCATGGCGTCTTAGTCTGTTCATGATGCTTAAAAAAAACAAAACACTGACTGCGTGGCTTATCAACAGTAAAAATGTGCTGCTTACAGTTCTGGAGACTGGATGGTTGACATCAGGGTGCCAGCTTGGCCAGGCGAGGGCTCTTTTCAAGGTTGCAGACTTCTCACTGCGTCCTCTTATGCAGAAGGCTCTAGGGATTTCTCTGAGGCCTCTTTTATAAGGCATTAATCTCATCCATGAGAGTGTGGAACACCCTCATAACTTAGGTACTTCCCAAAAGCCCCACCAGTCAATGCCGTCACCTTTGGGGGTTAGGATTTTAACATACAGATTTTAGAGGGATACAGACTTTCAGACCATAGCACATGGCAGTGTCGAAAGCATGGTTAGGCAAGTCCCACTACATGATCATATCTCAAGCCTTTGTTTTTATTATGATGTATATGTATGTATATATGTATCTATATCTATATATAATATAGATATCAACAACCTCAGATATGCAGATACCACTCCAATGGCAGAAAGTGAAGAGGAACTAAAGAGCTACTTAATGGGGGTAAAAGAGAAAAGTGAAAAAGCTGGCTTGAAGCTTAACATGTAAAACACTAAGACCATGGCCTCCAGTTCCACCACCTCATGGCAAATAGCAGGGGAAACAGTGGAAGGAGTGACATTTCATTGTCTTGGGCTCCAAAACCACTGGGGACAGTGATCGCAGCCATGAAATTAAAACATGTTTGCTCCTTGGAAGCAAAGCTATGACAAACCTGAGTGAAAGTGGAAGTGAAGTCACTCACTCGTGTCCGACTCTGCGACCCCGTGGACTATAGCCCACCAGGCTTCTCCGTCCATGGGGTTCTCCAGGCAAGAATACTGGAGGGGGTTACCATTTCCTTCTCCAGGGGATCTTCCCGACCCAGGGAATGAACCCGGTCTCCTGCATTAGAGGCAGATGCTTTAACCTCTGAGCCACCAGGGAAGCCCATGATAAACCTAGACAGTGTATTAAAAAACAGAGATATCACTTTGTTGACAAAAGTCTGTATAGCCAAAGCTATAGTTTTTCCAGTAATCATGTATGGATGTGAGAGTTGGACCATAAAGAAGTTTGAGTGCCAAAGAATTGATGCCTTTGAATTGTGTTGGAGAAGACCCTTGACAGTCCCTTGGACTGCCAGGAGACTGCACCAGTCGATCCTAAAGGAAATCAACCTTGAATATTCATTGAAAGGATTGATGCTGAAGCTGAAGCTCCAGTGTTTTTTTACATCTGACGTGAAGAGCTGATTCACTGGAAAACGACCCTGATGGCTGGGAAGGATTGAATGCAGAAGAAGTAGGTGGTGGCAGAGGATGCAAAAGATAGCATTACTGACTCAACAGATATGCATTTGAGCGAACTCCAGGAGACAGTGCAGGACTGACGTGCTACAGCCCATGGGGCCGCAGTTGGACACGACTTAGCCACTGAACAACAGCAGCATACCATTAATCTTAGCAAGTCACACAGCCAAGCCCAGCCTCACAGGGGTGGAGTGTATGCCCACAGTAGGAAGGAAAAGAGAGGAAGCGTTTGGTGAACATCATTTAGCTTATCATAATTTGGAGTTTCATTTTTTAAATTTATGGTCTAAAATTCATGAGTAGGCAGAGTCTGTCTTAAAACTTGTCCTTGGAAGAAATTTTTAGAAGAAATTCAGATGTAAGGCAAACTCAAGCCCTGTGCCCAGAGGGAATATTGCAGTGAGGCCCCATTTCGTGTAAAATGTGTATTTATTTCAATGTAAAACAATAAGCTCAGGTGCAATTTGAACATCCAAAGAGAAAGACGCCGGCAATCAAATGCTTAAATGAATAGCATATGCACAAATTGGTGACATTCAACACTACCTTCTGCATATGTGTGTGCTCTTTGGAACCAAGGTAATACATACTCTTGACAGAAAATTCACTTTCTGTCAAGCTGCTCAGTTTTACCTCAAAGACTCCCTCTTCTTTAATGTCCTTCATATGCGTTCATGGCTCATAGTTCTGTGATTCATTTGGAAAAACTATCTTAAATAATGTGCTATCGATTTCTTGGCTGGATGTATAGAAGAAAGGACGAAATGAAGGCAGCTGTTTCCGGGGGGAAGGGTTTCCATTTTCTCACCAGGTTAAGTGGCCGTGGGGCTTGTCGAGCTGCTGGAAGAGCCACAGGTGGCAGGCATGCTCTTGTCTAGATGGGGGGAAGCAGGTGTTTGTTTACTTCGGATGTTCTGCTGGAGTATTTTGAAAATCGAGGAAGTGGAAAATTGGAATTGCTCACAGAATGCTGTCTTTTCCCAGCAAGTCTGATGTGTCAGATAGTCCTAAAACCCTCCCGTCAGTTAATGACTGCACTGTAAAATCTATTGTTTAAGAAATGAGAGAATAAAAATGATGTCCCCTTTCTGGTAGTGTAATAGCCAAGTGAGTTACTTAATATATTTTATACTCCCCTTCCCTTCTCATACACATACTGTATTAAAATTTCATTACCTAAGTGGAAGAATGAGCCCGCCCTTAGCACAATGAGAATTTTCGATTATAAATGTCAGTGTTTATTGCGAGGCATAATGCATGTAACACTTCTGCAAGGCTGTTCAGTGTATCATGAGATAGGTTTTGTAAGTCATAGTTTGCTCACTTCCTTACTGTGATCCAAAGTAAATGTTACATACAAAGAAAAAAATGAGTCATGTCTTATGCTGGGGTATGTTCCTTGAAAACATATTGTATTTTAACTTTGTCAGTACATATGCATGCATCAAATGTACAACTTACAAGATGTGTTTTTAAAAAGGAAAGTGAACTCTCTAAATCAGGATGCTGGGTTGACTAATAGAAAATCCTTTCCCATGAATTTTCTAGGACTTGGACTTATTATTTTTAGATTGCATCTGAGGCTCTGTTTCAGGGACTGGATACTTTTGGTGACTCATTTTAAGAAAAGGAATCTATATTTGGATGGTTTGACAATAGCACTTCAACTTTAGTGTACTTTTGAAATAAGAACCCAGTTCAACCCTAGCTCTTGTCTTTTAGGAATTTGAAAATACTTTAAGAATTTGTTTTAAATTTGCATGATGTTTTAATCACTTCAATACACAATTTCCAAATCAAAAGACCTGGTACTTTGGAGAAACTTAATAGTTATTTGAGTTGAAGTGAAATCCTGTTTGAAAGTTGTCTGGAGTTGATGCTTTGAGTTCTGGATTTTAGTTCCACTGGTACACTGGTGCAGGCAGTAATAACATCAACTACCCATGTGTTTAACCATCCAGAACTTTCTGAATTCCACAGTCTTAATTTGTAAATGAGGATAATCTTATTTCAAAGGGTTGGAGTGACAATAGAATAATTCAGCAAATATGAAATTACCTTTGAAAGATTAAAATGCTATACAAATATGAGGGTAAAACTAGACACTTTCTTACTGTGCTTTGAAGTTTGGGGTAAAAACTTTACCATAATGGTGACTTTTGACTACAAATGTCTTGGTGACGGTGGTGGTATTCAGTTGCTGAGTTGTGTCCAACCCTTTGAAACCCGTGGACTATAGCATGTCAGACTTCCCTGCCCTTCATTATCTCCTGCAGTTTGCTCAAATTCACGTCCATTGAGTCGGTGATGCCATCCAACCATCTCACCCACTGTCGTCCCCTTCTCCTCCTCACCTCAATCTTTCCCAGCATCAGTTACTTTTCCAATCTGTTGGCTCTTCACATCAGGTGGCAAAGTATTGGAGTTTCAGCTTCAGCAACATCCTTCCAATGAATATTTAGGACTGATTTCCTTTAGGATGGACTGGTTGGATCTCCTTGCAGTCCAAGGGACTCTCAAGAGTCTTCTCCAACACCACAATTTGAAAGCATCAGTTCTTCAGCTCTCAGCCTTAATGGTCCAACTCTCATATCTGTATGTGACTACTGAAAAACCATAGCTTTGACTATATGGACCTTTCTTGGCAAAGTGATGTCTCTGCTTTTTAATACACTGTCTAGGTTTGTTGTAACTTTCCTTCCAAGGAGTATGTGTATTTTGTTTTCATGGCTGCAGCCACCCTCAACATTGATTGGAGTCCAAGAAAATAAAATCTGTCACCGTTTCCACTTTCCCCCTTCTGTTTGCCGTGAAGTGATGGAACTGGATGCCCTGCTCTTCGTTTTATTCATGTTGAGTTTTAACCCAGGTTTTCACTCTTATTTTCACCCTCATCAAGAGGCTCTTTAGTTCCTCTTCACTTTCTGGCATTAGAGTGGTATTGTCTGCATATCTGAGGTTGTTGTTATTTCCCCCAGCAATTTTGATTCCAACTTGTGAGTCATTCAGCCCAACATTTAGCTTGATGTACTCTGCATATAAGTTAAATAAATAAGTTGAAAATATATAGCCTTATCATACTCCCTTCCCAGTTTTGAACCAATCAGTTATTCCATATAAGATTCTAACTGTTGTTTCTTGGCCTGCATACAGGCTCCTCAGGAGACAGATAAGGTGGTCTGGTAGTCCCGCCTCTTTAAGAACTTTCCACAGTTTGTTGTGATCCACACAAAGGCTTTAGTGTAGTCAATAAAGCAGAACTAGATGTTTTTTTCTGAAATTCACTTGCTTTCTCTATGATCCAAAGAATATTGGCAATTTGATCTCTGGTTCCTCTGCATCTGCCTTTTCTAAACCTAACTTGAACATCTGGAATACTTGGTTCACGTACTGTTGAAGCCTATCTTGAAGGATTTTGAATATAACCTTACTAGCATGGGGCTTCCCTCATAGCTCAGTTGGTAAAGAATCTGCCCAAAATGCTGGATACCTGGGTTCAATCACTGGGTTGGGAAGATCCCCTGGAGAAGGAAATAACAACCCACTCTAATAGTCCTGCCTAGAGAATCCCATAGACAGAGGAGCCTGGCAGGCTACAGTCAATGGGGTTGCAAAAGTCCAAGAGTCGGACACGACTTAGTAACTAAACTACCACCATATATTTACTAGCATGTGAAATGAGCACAATTATGTGGTGGTTTGAGCATTCTTTGACATTGTCCTTCTTTGGGATTGGAATGAAAACTGACCTTTTCCAATCCTGTGGCCACTGCTGAGTTTTCCAAATTTGCTGGCATATTGAGTTCAGCACTTTCACTGCATGATCTTTCAGGATTTGAAACAACTCAGCTGGGATTCCATCATTTCTACTAGCTCTGTTTGCTGTAATGCTTCCTAACGCCAACTTGACTTCACCCTCCAGGATGTCTGGCTCTAGGTGAGTGACCACACCATCTTAGTTATCTGGGTCATTAAGACCTTTCTTGTACAGTTCTTCTGTGTATTCTTGCCACCTCTTCTTAATCTCTTCTGCCTCTGTTAGGTCCTTAGAGCTTCTGTCCTTTATCATGACCATCCTTACGTGAAATGCTCCCTTGATAGCTCTGATTTTCTTCAAGAGATCTCTAGTCTTTCTATTGTTTTCTTATACTTCGTTGCTTTGTTCATTTAAGAAGATCTCTTATCTCTCCTTGCTGTTCTCTGGAACTCTGCATTCAGGTGGGTGTATCTTTCCCTTTCTCTATTGTTCTTCACTCCTCTTCTTTACTCAACTATTTGCAAGTCTTCTCAGACAACCACTTTGCCTTCAGGCATTTCATTTTCTTTAGGATGGTTTTGGGCAATGCCTCCTGTACAATGTTATGAGCCTCCATCCATAGTTCTTCTGGCACTCTGTCTACCAGATCTAATCCCTGAATCTATTCATCACCTCCACTGTATAATCATAAGGGATTTGCTTTAGATCATATCTGAATGGCCTGGTGGTTTTCCCTACTTTCTTCAATAAGCCTGAATTTTGCAATAAGGAGCTGATGATCTGAGCCACAGTCAGCTCCAGGTCTTGTTTTTGCTGACTTTATAGACCTTCTCCATCTTGGGCTACAAAGTATATAGTCAATATGATTGCGGTATTGACCATTTGGTGATGTCTATGTGAAGAGTCATCTCGTTGTCTCATTTTGTTGGAAGTAGGTATTTGTTATGACCAATGTATTCTCTTGACAAAACTCTGTTAGCCTTTGTCCTGCTTCATTTTGTACTCCAAGGCCAAACTTGCCTGTTACTCCAGGTAGTATCTCTTGATTTCTTACTTTGACATTCCATCCCCGAAGATGAAAAGGACATTTGTGTGTGTGTGGTGTGTGTGAGTTCTAGAAGGTCATGCAGGTCTTCAAAGAACTGGGCAACTTCATCTTCACTGTCCTCAGTGGTTGGGGCACAGACTTGGATTACTGTGATGTTGAATGGTTTGCCTGTCAAAGGAACCAATATCATCTGTCATTTTTGACACTGCACCCAGGTACTGCATTTTGGACTCTTTGTTGACTGTGAGAGCTACTTCATTTCTTCTAAGGGATTCTTTCCCACAGTAGTAGATAAAATGGTCATCTGAATTAAATTTACCCATTCCAGTACATTTTTAGTTTATTGATTCCTAAAATGTCAGTGTTCCCTCTTGCCATCTCCTGTTTGACCACGTCCAGTTTATTCTGGTTCATGGACCTAACAGTCCAGGTTCCTATGCAATATTGTTCTTTCTAGCAGTGGACTTTACTTTCACCACCAGAAACGTCCACAGCTAAGTGTCATTTCCACTCTGGCCCAGCCACTTCATTCTTTCTGGAGCTGTTAGTAACTACCCTCTGCTCTTCCCCAGTGGCATATTGGACACCTACCAGCCTGGGGGCGAGGGTGGGTGCTCATCTTCCAGGGTCATATCTTTTTGCCTTTTCATACTGTTCATGGGGTTCTTGAGGCAAGAATACTGGAGTGGTTTGCCATTCCCTCCTCACTTGGACTACATTTTGTCAGAACTCTCCACCATGACCTGTCTATCTTGGGTGGTCCTGCATGGCATGACTCATAAGCATCATTGAGTTATGCCAGCTCCTTCACCACAAGGCTGTGAGCCATGAAAAATCAAGAGTAAAGAGGTTTGAAAGTGAAAGTGTTAGCTCCTCAGTTGTATCTCACTCTTTTTGACCCCATGAACTGTAGCCTGCCAGGCTCCTCTGTCCATGGAATTCTCCAGGCAAGAATAGTGGAGTTAAGGGGAGGGAGGAGGGAGGAGGGTTCAGGATGGGGAAGGCGGGTATACCTGTGGTGGATTCATTTCGATGTTTGGCAAAACTAATACAATATTGTAAAGTTTAAAATAAAAAAAAAAAAAAAAAAAGAATAGTGGAGTTGGTTGCCATTTCCTTCTCCAAGGGATCTTCCCAACCCAGGGATTGATCCTCAGTCGCCTGCCTTGTAGGCTGGTTCTTTGTCGTCCTAGCCTCCAGTGAAACCCTGTCTAGGATCATATAAATACAATAAAACTTCAACAGACAGAGTCCAATTTATGTTACTGTGCTTGCATTACTCATTTTACTCATTTCTTTTTAGAAGGACAACCACATGAAATCTATCCCAGCCTCAATAGAGCAATTTATATTTTTCTTTAGGTAATTATGTTTTAATTTTTATTGCAAATATAATACATGTTATATAAAATTAGGGAAATAGGGAAATACATCTACACACACATACACACACACACACACAATGCAGATAAAGCAAAAGTAGAAAATTGAAATCACCTATAATGAAAAACACATTTTGAGATATAGCCTCCTGGTTTTATTTCAAGTACATATTTGTATGTGTGTATATATAAAACAAACCCTTTTTTTCACAAAAAAAGCTGTTTTGTGACTTTAAAAATTTACTATCCACCTTGGACATTTTTCCAAGCCATGTGATATTTTTCTTTTATGTATTTTTTTATGGCTGTTCATACTGTTATATGACTGTGCCATACTTTATTTTGGCTATTCCCTATTGTCAAATATTTAGCTGGTTTCCATTTTTATTATTATGAAAAATAGTGCTGCAGAGAACACTTCTACAGCAAGTTATTTACCAGGAACTTGGTATATTTCTGCACTTATTCAAGTTATCTTTTTCATTTTTCAATGAAGTTTTGTATCTTGCATAGGACTTGGATGGCATGGACAATGCTGAATAATGGTGACAATGGACATTGGCAGGTTGTTTTCACTTTTAATGGTTACTCTTCTATTAAAATGTCAAATGCTAGTTTGAGATTAGTATTATTTATCATGTTAAAGAAGGTTAGCAATAAATTTTTTAAAGTATAGAATAGATGCTTATAGAATGGAATTTATCAAGTGCCCTTTTTGACATCTGTTGGGACAGTCATAGAGCATTTGTCTTTTGGCCTAATGACAGGATTGGTTCTAATATGGGTCTGTGTGATAGAGTCGACTGTGAAACTGCGGAATGAGGACTAGATTCAAAGACAGAAAAAAAGTGCCTGCAGTATAGGGTTCTGGAGCTTATTCAGTTAACCCCCCTTTACAAGTCATTTAGCTGTTTTAAACTTTAGTTTCTTTATAATGGAAGCAATAAATGTCTCACAGAACTAATACTATGGATACGGAAGGGCTTTTAAGACTGTGATGTTTTAAGTATCAGGATCTCCTCTATAATTTCATTTCGCTACACCCTTCTTCCTAATGGAGAAGGAAATGGCAACCCACGCCATTATTCTTGCCTGGAGAATCCCATGGGCAGAGGAGCCTGGCAGGCTTTATAGTCCATAGGGTCGCAAGGGATGGACACGACTAAGCTACTAAACCACCACTACACCCTAGTCAGCGTTCAGGTCTTCCCTTGTGGCTCAGCTGGTAAAGAATCCGCCTGCAGTGCAGGAGACCTCAGTTTGATCCCTGGGTTGGGAAGATCCCCTGGAGAAGGGAAAGGCTACCCATTCCAGGATTCTTGCCTGGAGAATTCCATGGACAGAGGAGCTTGGTGGGTTACAGTCCATGGGGTCACAAAGAGTTGGACACATCTGAGCGACTAAACAACTTACAGTCAGTTTTCAAAGTCCAAAGATGAACATGGGGTTCAGTTCACTTCAGTTGCTCAGTCGTGTCCGACTCTTTGTGACCCTGTGAACCACAGCACGCCAGGCCTCCCTGTCCATCACCAACTCCTGCAGTCCACCTAGACCCACGTCCATTGAGTCAGTGATGCCATCCAACCATCTCATCCTCTGTTGTCCCCTTCTTCTGCCCTCAGTCTTTCTCAGCATCAGCGTCTTTTCAGATGAGTCAGCTCTTCACATCAGTTGGACAAAGTATTGGAGTTTCAGCTTCAACATCAGTCCTTCCAATGAACACCCAGGACTGATCTTTAGGATGGACTGGTTGAATCTCCTTGAAGTCCAAGGGACTCTCAAGAGTCTTCTCCAACACCACAATTCAAAAGCATCAATTCTTTGGCGCTCAGCTTTCTTCACAGTCCAACTCTCACATCCATACATGATCACTGGAAAAACCATAGCCGTGACTAGACAGACCTTTGTCAGCAAAGTAATGTCCCTGCTTTTTAATATACTGTCTAGGTTTGTCATAACTTTCCTTCCAAGGAGCAAGCGTCTTTTAATTTCATGGCTGAAATCACCACCTGCAGTGATTTTGGAGCCCAGAAAAATAAAGTCAGCCACTGTTTCCACTGTTTCCCCATCTATTTGCCATGAAGTGATGGGGTCAGATGCCATGATCTTAGTTTTCTGAATGTTGAGTTTTAAGCCAACTTTCTCACTCCCTTCTTTCACTTTCATCAAGAATCTCTTTAGTTCTTCACTTTCTGCCATAAGGGTGGTGTCATCTGCATATCTGAGGTTATTGATATTTCTCCCGGCAATCTTGATTCCAGCTTGTGCTTCATCCAGCCCAGCGTTTCTCATGATGTACTCTGCATGTAATATGGGATTAGTGCTTCTTTTTGTGGAAAGTCTTTTGATTTTCCTAACTACACATGTTTTGTTTTTTGTTTTTCTTTAATTTTAACTGAAGTAATAAACAAAGAAGTGCACACATCATAAATTTAAAACTTGGTGTATATTACATAGAGGATACAGTCATGTGTCTGCCTTCCAGCTCAAGAAATAGAACATTACCAGTATCCCAGAAGTGTGAGATATGATTCCACTTTTAAACGGCTAATTTTACCTGAATCTATTTCGTACCCCAGACTCTGGCTACTGCTCATATGCATGATACAAAAGACAGCGTTTTGTCAGAAGAAATTTCAGCAGCAGGAGTCATTATGCATTTCAAATCAGGATTTGAGGGCTAATTAAACACTAGGATGATATGACCCTTTCCACAGTAAAGAGCAGTCTTCTCAAAAATTAACTTTTTGTTTCCTTCTTCAGCAGTTTTATTGCCTTCATCTTAATTTCCTGATATTTGAAATTTAAAAACAAAAGAGGCTGATCTCTTCATTTCATATGCCTTTCCAATATCCTGCATTTGCTCTTTCCTCCTCTCATGATTGCTATTTTTGATGTCATATTTATATGTGGATGATTTCCTACCTTTATTGAATGTTTGCCTTTACTGGTGAGCTTTTTCATTTTATAATTTTCTTTTTTTCTAGTTGTGGTCTTGTTTTTCTACTGAAAGAAGTTCTCACAAGATGCAAATACTTAATTTGACCAAAGAGGACTGTAGTATTGAAAAAAGGTAGAGTTCAAATTGGCAAACATGAGACCATACATTGGCATTTTGAGATTTAAAGAAAAAAATTCTTGAATTTTTGATTCACATAGTTCAGTGGGCTTGAAAGTTTGAGGGAAATTATCAAATCCCTTCATTTCACTTTGTAGACTCTTATGACTCAGCCAAACAATAGAAAGAGAAAACAAGACTCAAAGAAAGCTTGCATGAAGTCATACCTTTAGATTCAGTGGTCCAAAAAAAAATTCCAAGTCCTTTATCTTTCAAGTGAGCAACATCTACAGTGTCTTGGTAACTCTACAGCAAGTTCTGTATTTTTAATATACAATGCAATGTCTCTTATAAACTTGGTAAAAAGATGCTGATGTCTTGGTGAAAGGATGGAGGGGGTAAATGAGACAAACGTAGGGAGTTGATCTTCCACACTGTTGCCTCACATTGTGGTTTTCATGTACAGAAAATCTTGGAAGAGGGTCAGGATTTGGGGAATTGGTGAGTGTGTCTCAGGGGACTAGAGTAAGCCCACTAGAGTCTGCCTAAGTCTTGCCACAGCATATAAAGTTCCACCATCTGAAATAACGGGTATTCCTGTTATTGGGAAAACAAACCAAGAATTCCATTGTTCCTGGTAACAACAGGTACAAATTTCACAGGCCCCTAGGTTTATGTGTACAAGAAGATGTAACATTTTTTTCTAAATGTGTCTAATTTCCTGACCGCTTAAATACCATCTCAGCAGAGCAAAGGCTATGTGGTGTCTCTTTCTTTGTTTTTCTGCTGTAACAGGCCTCCCCAGATGGAGGGATTCCTCTGATGCAAGGTGCAGCCAGATGGGTCATGTGTGGGGAATAGGGCTGTAGGTATGGGAGCAAGGAGTTTTGGGTGAAAAGAAACTCTGGTTATTACCAAAAATTATTGGCTTGGCCAAAAAGTTGTTTGAGTTTTTCCATATGCCCTTACAGAAAAATCTGAACAAATTTCTTGGCCAATGTGATATACCATCACACAGGCCTAACTGCTACTCACAGGACTGTAACAGAAATTCTGCACCGAACTGGTGAAAGGAAAATGTTATTCCCTTCATCTTCTCTTTTCGTCAGTCCCCACCCACTAACAGATGAATAATTAGGCTCATTTCCATTTAATAAAGCACTGCGTGGGAATAGATATGCATTTGCAGAGTGATTAACAGAGAAACTTGACACTTTTGCTTCTAGAAAAATAATGGCTGAATATTTAGCAGACACACAAAAAACCACAGATATGCCAGATTCAGTCTGGGAGCTTAAAATCCTCCTCTGCTGCTGCTGCTGCTGCTAAGTCGCTTCAGTCGTGTCCGACTCTTAGAGACCACATGGACTGCAGCCTACCAGCCTCCTCCGTCTGTGGGATTTGCCAGGCAAGAGTACTGGAGTCGGTTGCCATTGCCTTCTCACTTTTCCAGTGCGTCAGTTCTTTGCATCAGGTGGCCAAAGCATTGGATTTTCAGCTTCAGCATCAGTCCTTCCAGTGAATATTAAGGGCTGATTCCCTTTAGGATGGACTGGTTGGATCTCTTTACAGTCCAAGGGACTCTCAAGAGTCTTCTCTAACACCACAGTTCAAAAGCATCAATTCTTCAGCAATCAGCTTTCTTTGTAGTCCAACTCTCACATCCATTCATGACTACTGGAAAAACCATAGCTTTGTCTAGACAGACGTTTGTTGGCAAAGTAATGTCTCTGCTTTTTAATATGCTGCCTAGATTGGTCATAACTTTTCTTCCAAGGAGCAAGCGTCTTTTATTTTTTATTTATTTATTTATTTTTTGCATCTTTTAATTTCATGGCTGCAATCACCATCTACAGTGTTTTTGGAGCCCCCAAAAATAGTCTGCCACTGTTTCCACTGTTTCCCCATCTATTTGCCATGAAGTGATGGGACCAGCTGCCATGATCTTAGTTTTCTGAATGTTGAGCTTTAAGCCAACTTTTTCACTCTCCTCTTTCACTTTCATTAAGCAGCTCTTTAGTTCCTTACTTTCTGCCATAAGGGTGGTGTCATCTGCATATCTGAGGTTATTGATATTTCTCCCAGCAGTCTTGATTCCAGCTTGTGCTTCTTCCAGTCTAGCATTTCTCTATCCTGGATGATTTAAAGCAATTTCCTCTTCATGATACATGGTCAGAGGTAACAGGCAGAGTGGTGGATTTCAACATAGCCATTATTTCAGATAGATCCTGGGCAACTTAATATAAAAATATCAACAAGTTTAAGACTAGTAAAACTGAAGATTTGGTAATTGTTTGAATTATAGTTGTGTGGGATTTGAAAATATTAAGACCCTTGGTTGTTTAAAATTGCTCCTCATTACCAGAGTAATTCTCATACTGCTGTATGAAATCACATTTTTTCCCTTACAAGTTAGTCCAATTATTGCATATCCTTGTAACCATTGACTTTGAAATTTTCTTTCTAAACCCCTTTGATAATTTACTTTGTAAAAAGGCAGATGAGAAAGAAGAGGACAAAAATTTGAGTAAAGTTGCATTGACTTTCCTTGGGATGGCATTTCTATTGGGACTTATGAATGCTTGTGGAGGAATCATTTTAGAGCTGGAAAGGAGTTTGCAGAGATCATCAGATACAAGTTCGTTATTTTATAAAAGCGCGTTCACACTGTATGTCAGTCAGACTGAAATTCAAAACACAATGTCTCATATGAACATTACCTACAGAGGAGAGTGACAGACACACGGTTTTCTGTTTTAAGAATTATTTGGTCTGCAGTATAAAGGATATATCAAGAGATGAGTCACTGTCCTTTGATCATTGATGCTGAAGGTAAATGTCTTTAAGATCATTTTCTCCAGGTATGTCTGAGGTTGTCCTTGCCTGGGTTGCTGGTGTGTGCACGGCCCCTTGGTTTCTTGTCCCAAATTGTTCTCAAGTGTTTATATTTGCAGCAGTTATTGAAGACTGGGTTTTAAGCTCTAAGATTAACTTGGTTCGATCAGGAATTGCCTATGATTTCTTTGGAGTCCTGTTAAAATTTCTCTGCCTATTGTTTTTACAAAGTGAGTTTTGCTAAATCAGTACTCAGAGTATTTAAAAATTCCAGCAGACTGAGTGGACTTCAATGCAACTGCCTACTTGCATTTATGACTCTGAAAGAAAGATAAATTTGGCCTTTGACACATTTTGTAACTAGTGTATAGGTCAAGCAACTCTCCATAATAGAGTTGCTTTCTATTGATAAAAAAAAAAATGTTTTTGTTCAAAGACCTTGACCTATTGCCTTGGAAAGGGTTAATGTGGATCTATAAGAATTCTGTGATTAATTGTCTGCATCTGTTATGTCCATGGGTTCTGTCTTCTAGTTATAAGCCAGTTTATTCCACATATACCCACTCAGGAAGAAAATCTGTATTCAACTCCCTTCTCTCTTTCCCTAGCATGACTCTCCAAATAGTCACTTACTCATTCAACCATTCAATATGTCAATCACTTATTCACAAGTGTACAATAAGTGTTTTTTATGTTTCAAGCACTATATAAGCTGCTATTGAGAAAAAAGTGTATGAAACATAATTTTTTCTGTCAAGAATTTACAGTCTTTGAGCAGCAATAAGATGTATGCAAATGACCATGATGTGAGCTATCATAATGGGAAGTGTTAAGAGGTACTTTGGACTTGAAAAGATGGTTGTTGCTCAGTCGCTAAATCGTGTCCAACTCTTTGTGACCCCATGGACTGCAGCACACCAGGCTTCCCTGTCCTTCACCATCTCCCAGAGTTTGCTCAGACTCATGTCCATTGAGTCAGTGATGCCATCCAACCATCTCATCCTCTGTCATCCCCTTCTCCTCCCACCTTCAGTCTTTCCCATCATCAGGGTCTTTTCCAATGAGTCAGCTCTTCACATCAGGTGGCCAAAGTGTTAGAGCTTCAGCTTCAGCATCAGTCCTTCCAATGAATATTCAGGATTGATTTCCTTTAGGATTGACTGGTTTGATCTCCTTGCAGTCCAAGGACTCTCAAGAGTCTTCTCTAGCACCATAGTTCAAAAGTATCAATTCAATGCTCAGCCTTCTTTATGGTCCAGCTCTCACTTCTGTACATGACTATCCTTTCTAGACTCTGTCTAGGTTTGTTACAGCCTTTCTTCCAAGGAGCAAGCATCTTTTAATTTCATGGCTGCAGACTCTTACAGTGATTTTGGAGCCCAAAAAAATAAAGTGTGTCGCTGTTTCCATTTTTCCCCCTTCTATTTGCCATGAAGTGATGGAATGAGATGCCATGATCTTAGTTTTTGGAATGTTGAGTTTTAAGCCAACTCTTTCACTCTCCTCTTTCACTTTCGTCAAGGGGCTCTTTAGTTCCTCTTCACTTTCTTCCATTAGAGTGGTATCATCTGCATATCTGAGGTTATTGATATTTCTCCCAGCAATCTTGATTCCAGCTTGTGCTTCGTCCAGCCTGGTATTTCACATGATGCACTCTGGATATATGTTAAATAAGCAGGGTGGCAGTATACAGCCATCATGTACTCCTTTCCCCACTTTGAACCAGTCCTTTGTTCCATGTCCAGTTCTAACTGTTGCTTCTTGACCTGCCATACAGGTTTCTCAGGAGGCAGGTAAGGTGGTTTGGTATTCCCATCTCTTGAAGAATTTTCCACAATTTATTGTGATTCACACAGTCAAAGTCTTTAGCATAGTCAATGAAGCAGAAGTAGATGTCTTTCTGGAATTCTTTTGCTTTTTCTATGATGTTTAAAGATGTTGGCCATTTGATCTCTGGTCCTCTGCCTTTTCTAAATCCAGCTTGTACACCTGGAAGTTCTCAGTTCATGTACTGCTGAGGCCTAGGTTAAAGGTTTTGAGCATTACCTTGCTAGCACCTGGTAGCTCAGTTGGTGAAGAATCTGCCTGCAATCAGGAGACTTCAGTTTTATTCCTGTGTGGGGAAGATCCACTGCAGAAGGAATAGGCTACTCATTCCAGTATCCTTGGGCTTCCCTGGTAGCTCAATTGGCAAAGAATCCACCTGCAATGTGGGAGATCTTCATACAATCCCTGGGTTGGGAAGATCCCCTGGAGAAGGGAAAGGCTACCCATTCCAGTACTCTGGCCTGGAGAATTCCATGGACTGTATAGTCCATAAGGTCACAAAGAGTCAGACATGACAGCAACTTTCTCTTCACTTCACCAGCATGTAAAATAAGCATAATTGTACAGTAGTTTGAACATTCTTAGGCATTGCCCTTCTTTGGGATTGAAATGAAAACTGACCTTTTCCAGTCATTTGGTCACTTTTGTGTTTTCCAATTTGCTGGCATATTCTGTGGTAGCACTTTTAACAGCCTCATAATTTAGCATTTTAAATAGCTCAGCTGGGTTTCCATCACCTCCACTAGCTTTGTTTGTACTAATTCTTCCTAAGGCCCATGTGAATTCACACTCCAGGAAATCTGGCTCTAGGTCAGTGACTACATTTATCTGGGTTACTGAGACCTTTTCTGTACAGTTCTTCTGTGTTTTGTTGCCACCTCTTCTTAATCTCTTTGCTTCTGGTAGATCCATACCAATTCTGTCTTTTATTGTGCCCATCTTTGCATGAAATGTTCCCTTTGTATCTAATTTTCTTGAAGAGATCTCTAGTCTTTCTTATTCTATTGCTTTCCTCTATTTGCATTCTTCACTTAAAAAAGGTTTTCTTATCTCTCCTTGCTATTCTTTGGAACTCTGCATTCAGTTGGGTATATCTTTCCCTTTCTCCCTTTGCTTTTTGCTTCTCTTCTCAGATACTTGTAACTCTTTGAGACCCTTTGGACTGCAGCCCACTAGGCTTCTCCATCCATGGAATTCTCCAGGCAAAAATACTGGATTGTTAGCCATTTCCTTCTTCAGAGGAACTTCCCAACTCATCAATTAAACCTGAGTCTCCTGTATTCCAGGCAGATTCTTTACCATTTGATCCACCAGGGAAGCCATGAGAAGAGGGAGGTAAGCTATTAACCCCCGTTTATTTGTAGATGCTGCCTATGCTTGTGCATGTGTATTACATAGACAGGCATGAAGTGTGTGTGTATACTTGTGTATACTGTTTATAGATGTATGCAGAGTGTTATGCACCTACATGTAAGGCGCAGATCTACATCCACACACACATATATATATATACACACATACATGTATTTAAAATGTGTATGTATATGTTTGTGTAAAATATATGTGTGTATATATAATACATATTGTATATATATATAGTGTGTGTGTGTGTGAGCATGTTCAGAGATAATACTGTTGTGTTTTATTTTGTTACTATGTTAAAAGAGTCCTTTCAAGTGTTGTTAGGAAAAGTGATTAACTTAAGAGTTACCAGACCCATCAATATCATTTGTTCAAAATTCTTAGGCCTACATGTGAAATTGATAGCTTTCTACTTTGTTCTCTTTGTATCTGAGCATAAATATTTGGGTGGTGCTCTGGGATGGTAAGTATTCCTTAACCTATAAGCTATAAATGTTTTATCTCTAAAACCTCAAACCTAAGAGAATTAGAAAATATTTTTTGAATGAAATACCTTGGTCAGCCCAGGTAGTAGCACCCATACATCAGTCAAGGGTTGCTTTAAACACTGTAATAAATATGTAAAATAATATTGACATAAGCAAAATGGAAATTTTTTATGCAACATTCTGATATTAATAGTGTAGGTCTATTTTTGTCATTTCATGATGTCAGGAACCCAAGGTTCCTTTCTGGTATCCTGTCACTATCCATAGGGTATTGTTTTATTTAGCTAAAGCAATTTAATTTCCCATATTATCTGAAATCCTGCCTGCAGTAAGAGGGAAGTGGGTAATGTGGCCTGCTTGTTTACTTTAAGATGATAACTTGAAGTTGCACAAATCATTTCCACTCGTATTCTAGTGGTCACTAGTTGCACATGGCTTCAGCTAGTTCAAAGCATGGCGAGGAATGTAGGTACTGACTGGGCAAGTGTAAGCCCTAGGTTGGAGAAGGCACTGGCACCCCACTCCAGTACTCTTGCCTAGAAAATCCCATGGATGGAGGAGCCTGGTGGGCTGCAGTCCATGGGTTCACTAAGAGTCAGACACGACTGAGCGACTTCCCTTTTGCTTTTCACTTCCATGCATTGGAGAAGGAAATGGCAACCCACTCCAGTGCTCTTGCCTGGAGAATCCCAGGAATGGGGGAGCCTGGTGGGCTGCCGTCTATGGGGTCGCACAGAGTTGGACACGACTGAAGCGACTTAGCAGCAGCAGCAGCAAGCCCTAGGTAATCAGGTCTCATTAGGAGTTTCTGTCACAACCATGTATTCTTGCTATGAACGTGATGTTCACATCAGTATCGTCCTGCTGCATGTCATGTTTCCATTGCAGAATTTGGCAGCTGCAGTTTTGGAGGGTGTGAAACGAAGACCTCACCTCATTCTCTGATGCTTTTTCTAGTTGAAGAAATTGCTCTCTGATATTCACTGGATTATTAAACTTGTGTGTGGTTATTACAGAAACTCACATCATTCTAGAATTTCCATGTGTCTTTGCCAAGAAAACAGTTCCTTTTCACAATGACTGACCCTCACCCCTCCCATTCAGGGCAAGTATCCAAGCAGAATAGATCGTTATTTTCTCCAGTCAGTGTTCCAGACTGCACGTTGACTCATAGTCTAGTAGGTACTGTGCCGGGTAGCTGAGGTCTGTTGAAGGCAAGGTTACACATTTTTGGTTGAAAACAACCATCGGAATCTCTTTTGGATCCATTTCTCCTTCATCTTAGTATAATCCTCATAACACTTGACAGATTTAAAAAAATAAAATCGTTCGCTTCATTTCATGAGGAGAAACATCAACAGATCGTCCAGATTTCCCAACATCACAGAGTAGATTTAATAGAACTAAACTGTCGGGCACCTGAACTAAACTGTGTTTCTTTCTCTATTTGCCATATGTATTTAAATGTCAAAGAGTTGAAGGAGATTTCACACACATTTGAATACTGTCAGGTCCGTGACGTGGTTAGCCTGATCTGGGGCTCTTGTGTAGTCATTTCATGCAGCAGAGAACAAAATTGAATGTGCTTTCTTTGGTTGTTTTGAGCTCCAACCTTTCAATGCAACAAGTTCTCCTAGTAGGTGGTGATTGAATAGGAGATGAACTTTGTCTGGACCACCATGCATCTTCTGTAGATGGATTTATTCTCAGAGGTGAAAACGGATGCTGATCTGTAATGTGAGATGACAGTGTTAATGCTTCTCCCCACCCCACATAAGGTAATAAGTATCACATTCTTAATGATGACATATGCTGTATACCCTGAAGGATAAACATGGGACTGTAGATTGAACTTCTGCCACAACTCAGATGGAAGGAAAAATGGAACATCTTTCTCCAGTCTATAATAAGTTTCATCTTTCATTTTCATAATTAAGTCTTTACTTGATAATCCTATGCAGTTTAGTTCAATCTTGTAATGGATGGTGTAGTCTTTCTGTGAAAAAATTGCTCTGGTGTCCAGCCATCTGTTCCCTGTGCTTGCTTTTTCTTCCTAAAATAGCATCTAGTGGTATGAGGACTTACATACCTCTGGTAGTGAAAGGTTGTTGTTGAATCACGAGAATACACCAGGATTCTTGGCCCCCGGAGGAGAAGAATTCAATCCGGGGCCAGAGACGAGGCTTGATCACTCAGAGCTTTTGTGTAATAATGTTTTATTGAAGTATAAAGGAGATAGAGAAAGCTTCTGACATAGGCATCAGAAGGGGGCAGAAAGAGTACCCCCCTGCTAGTCTTTAGCTGGATGTTATATAGTCACTAGCAGTCTGTTAATGAAAGAAAGGAATGTCTTAAAATTCAGATGGGCCATAAAATGATTAACTTGAATCTTGAAGAAGGGCAGACCACCATACAAATAGTTTCATTTACATAGTTTAGGGGAACAATATCCATACTGGTTTGTCAAGTAGGTTCTGGGCCAAGAGGCGGAACCGACTTGGAGACAGAGTTTGGGGTAAAGGCATAGTACATTAGCATAGCTTAAGACAAACATTTCCATAAGAAAAAGGCATTGGTTATCTCTAGACTCGAGAATAGCAAACTTCAGGCGAAACCGGTGTCATTATGGCAACACAGTATTTTAAGAGAAACCTCCCTTTAAATTTGTATAGAGAAGGAAAAAATATTGCTAGTTTGTTTCCTCCTGCCGCTTAAGAGAGATAAAAATGTCTGACACTTGCAGGCTATTTCCTCTATTTGGAGACCCCTGGCCTTCCTGCCTGTTACCCTCTCAGTAGGAAGGCTACTTCTTGGTCATCTGGGCCTTCAGTGGACACGGGCTCACATCTGCTATCTATTGGCCTTCCAGATTTGCCTGGTTTCCTTTAGATTCAGGTCTCTAAGCTCCCCACCCACCATGGCTTCCTTCCAGCCATGCTGAGTGTGCCGTGGACGATACCACTGCACCTCCATGGAACCCGACTCTGGACCCCGGAAGGGAGAAGAACTTAAGAGGGCTAGCCCTCAGGCCTTCTCCTCCTGGACAGCAGCCTTGCCTTCTCTTTGCCATGGGCGTTAGAGGCTTCAGTGGGGGCAGGATGTCTCACTCACACTGTGGGAGGATCCCATGACCTGAACTGTTGACCTGGAGAAGCGGGAGGCAGATGTTTGGGAAATTCTTTCTCAAGGTGCTGAATTTTATTTGAGCCATTCACTAACATTCTTTCTGTAACAAATTATAATGGCTGTATATTGAGGACTCTGAAAAATGGTGGCATCAGAAAAACATAAAAGAAATGCAGATAAAAATTATACATACATCTCCAAATGATGCATTATTTGCGGTGGGTCACTGAAATCCCAGTGCCTGGTCCATCCAATCAATGCACAGATCCTAGAGTCCTGGGCTTATTTCTCCATATGACAAATGAGCTATTACTCTGCCAATATTACAATTATTGTAAATTAAAAATATATTTGGTTCACCCTTTATCCAACTATTGTCCTGTCTTCTCTTTCATTAATGTTGCTTGAGAAAAAGGCAAGGTGATTTTTTTTTTTTTTTTTTTTGCTATTGTTTTCATGTGTCCAGTAACAGCTGTAGGGAGAAGGCTAAGAGAGTCTTTTTATTTTTATTTTTTCCTGTGTAGATTTTGAGGCTACTCCCTAGGATAGGCATATTGTAAACCAATAACAAAAGCCAGATTCACCTCTTTTGGAAAAATGGTGGACTTATATATAATTTACTCTTACAAAGTGACTGCTCTAAATCAGGTGCAGCCCACAGAAAACAGACCACATAATCTATTGATAATTTTGGAAAATTCTTCATGTTACTTTCCTCTCTTTGAAACAGATAGTACAAATTAACATGTTATAGGGTGCTGCAGTTAAGAACCCTCGGAGAAGGCAATGGCACCCCACTCCAGTACTTTTGCCTGGAAAATCCCATGGACGGAGGAGCCTGGTAGGCTGTGGTCCATGGGGTTGCTGAGTTGGACACGACTGAGAAACTTCACTTTCACTTTTCACTTTCATGCATTGGAGAAGGCAATAGCACCCCACTCCAGTGTTCTTGCCTGGAGAATCCCAGGGGCGGGGGAGCCTGGTGGGCTGACGTCTATGGGGTTGCACAGAGTCGGACATGACTGAAATGACTTAGCAGCAGCAGCAGTTAAGAACTCTAGTTTTTGCTCAACATACTGGTTTAATAGCCCAATGGTATTAGACCAGAGAAACATTGTACCTTAATTTTTCTGTGGGACACCTCTTAGCATCATGCGAAGAATGCTGAACTCTGGAACACACTTCAGGAAATGCTCATTTAAGTATCAGTGCCTTCAAGAAATCATTATGCAAAAATAGAAAATATTGTAATGATTGGCAAATAATCATTTTATATCAGGAATGTTCTTTGAGTGTATAGCATCAAGTAGATATACATATGCATATCTCACAAATAATGCCACTTTTCCTACAAAACATGTTTATTCAGATATTTTGTTTATTCTGATGTTATGTTGCTCTAAGGAATTCCACAGCCAACAGCTATAAATGTCATTCACATTTCTTGTCCAGTAATAAATCCTGCAGTCTCCCAACCTTCCTAGTCAGACCTGCCCAGCTACTCACACATGAAGAAAATAACATATCTTCCAGCTGCCTGATAACCCGCTGTTGGAAGTCTCTCTCTCTTTTTTCCATTTAACTGTTTTTAATAGTTTGGTTTAAAGGTCAGTTAAAGAGGGTACCTTATATTTTTCCACAGCACAAATGCCATGCAGAGTTCTGTTGTATATTACTAGAGCTGAATTGCACAAGCTCCTTAGGAAGCTTCAGAAATTCATTTCCTCAAAAAATTCAAATCATATGGAAATTTGTTCAATTTTTTAATATTAGGATCTTTGCAATTTTTTTCTCCATTAAGTGTTGCTCATAATTCTGATTTTTTTTTTTTTCTCCCTTGGAGATTGATGCTTGTGTATTTCACCAGTCCTTACCTTGATTGCACGCCTGGCTGTTGAAAGTGAGTGAATTTTGAGGCCGGGGACCTTCTGAGGCTTTACCAGATGTGTTGAGTTTGGCCTTTGGCAAATCTGTTTAGGCCTTTGTCAGCACACATCTCTTTGTCATAGGTAGCAGATGGGCGGCTGGATTACAGCTTGAATCCCAGCCATTTTCACTAAAAGCAGCAAATAATGGGTATTAAATACTTAATTAGACAGGGAACATTCCAGATTGGAAGGGATTCAGCCACAGCTTTGATGGAGCAAGTGTTCAGTTTGCATCTCCAAGGGAAAAACACTACCGAGTGATCCTTCTGTGAATCAGGCAGAAAAGCTGTTTTAATCCACAAAATATCTTCCAAGCCCCAAATACATAAATGGATATGCTGGAGAAGTTAATGCTCTTACCCTCAAATAAAAACATGACTGATTTTGACAGAATTTCCTCTTAGTTACAGCAGATGAACCAAGTTTGGGGGCAGCAAAAGTCAATGGAAAAGCAGAAGTGAAATTGCTTTTGAAAGACGGAAAACCCTGATCCTGGACCAGCTCTGACTTCAGTTCAGACAAATCACTGCTGTCTGGGCCTTAGCTCTCTCGTCTTTAAATCGAAGGGGATGGGAAAAATAATCTTAAGCAAATGGCTTTTCTAATATTTTTGGATTATAATATTTTAAAGAATTCACACCTATTTCTCTGGACTCCATGTTCTTTTCTCATTTCCCCCGGAGGGTTGGCTCAGAGTAATGTGTGTGGCCATCTGGATTTACCACTCCCTGATGTAGGATATATACCAATTTAAAGCAGCATCCACAAAAGAAATAACAGAGAAGCAATGAATTCAGAAAATTTTTCGAGTACAAGTTTCAAATGAACCCTTTTTCATATGATTCAAAATATTTCTCTCATCATTTATGGCATGACTGTATCTTAGATTTTCCACAGACTCTTTCCCAAAGGGGAAGTGTGGTTCTATTTTTAATTACTTCTCAGTGATCACATGATGTTTTTTATCATTTTTATCATGTTGATACTTAAGGTCAGCCCTCAAGGGCAGAGCAACTGGCAAGAGTCCATGCAGGATTTCGGCCCTTGGATCTTAACGCCTGGATCTAACTCGGCTGGTGGAATGCCCAGAGTCCTTGGCTCGCTTCTCCTGCAGTCAGAGCACAGGAGGTGTGTTGGGAATCCACTTAAAGTACAGGATGTCTAAAAACCCTGGAAACACAAGTGAATACGTTAAGTCATCAAGGATTCTTTCGATCTGTAGGAAAAATTAGTATTATCGATATTACCAGTTTTAGTGGACATCCTGTAATAGGAGAATCTGTATTTGAAAGCTTTGGCTGGCTTGTTAATAGAACGTTTTCCTGAATTGATCATCTAGGTTTAGCTGCCTGTAGGAGGAAAAACAATAATATCTTCAACTATATAGAGACACATTTCTAACATAAGGTAAATCCAAAGAGGTGCATTCCAGGGATGAGCTTGTGTCTGTACAGCACATTCAGCGGGGGAAATGTCCATGTTTTTGCACCATTTGAATACATGGCTTTAGTCCTCCAAATCACTTCATGATTTAAAAAAAGAGAGAAAGACAAAATGAAAGCCACTTGCCAGCTGATTCTGCCTGCCTGGGGCACCCAGGCAACACTTCTGCCTGCCTGTGATTCAGTAGGTCTGGGGTCAGGCAAGAGAGGCTGGCAAAGGCAATGTGTTAGCACTATAGGCAACGTACCCAGCAGGAAATGGGTTTCTTTTATTGAGTAGGAGGGGAAGATAGATCTTCCAAAGAAACAAGCACTGCCTGCATGCAGATAAAATCTCACATTTTATGAAGACACTGAGTCCTGATGATATTAAATGATATAGCAAAAAATTACATAACAATTGGTCTTCCCCGATGGCTCAGCGGGTAAAGAATCTATCTGCAATGCAGGAGACACAGGTTCAATCCCTGGGTTGGGAAGATCCTCTGGAGTAGGAAACGCCAACCCACTCCAGGTATTCTTGCCTAAAGAATCCCATGGACAGAGGAGCCTGGTGGGCTACAGTCCATGGGGTCTCAAGAGTCAGACAAGACTGAGCAACTGAGCATGCATGCATGATGCTTACATACATGACAATTGTGTGTGTTAGTCACTCAATCATGTCTGACTTTGTGACCCCATGGACTGTAGCCCACCAGGCTCCTCTGTCCATGAGATTCTCAAGGTAAGAATACTGGAGTGGGTAGCCTTTCCCTTCTCCAGGGGATCTTCCCAACCCAGGGGCTGAACCCAGATCTTCCTCACTGCAGGCGAATTCCTTACTGTCTGCGCCACCAGAGAAGCCCAACATAATAGCTGGTGATATAGAAATTGAAATAATATATAGCGTGGAACTGTCAACATCTAGGGAAGGCTGACTGACCTTAGTCCCTCCTAAAAATGACATTTACTTTGATCAATAGTTATTAACTTGTGACAACTGCACCAGAATCACCTAAATATTTTGTAAGAAATACAGGTTCTTAGGTCCCACCCCAGACCTACTGAATCAGAATTTCTGAAGATGGGGTCTTGGAATCTGTGTTTCTGCAAGCCCTTCAGGTAATTTTTATGCACATTAAAGCTTGAGAGTCTCAGTTCTTGATTTTACTGTGGCCCATGATCTTGATGTGAGCCCAACAAGCCCAGCAGATTTATCTCATGTTTGCAGTTAATTCAGAGATGCTGACTCATGGTAAAAATCTTACAAAGTACTGACCACAAAAAATGGCATTTCATTGATTTGTAATCAAAACCAGGAATGCTTAGGCAAACAAAAAACTCATGTCATCCTAACCAGCACATTATTTTCCTGTGGACAACTTTACGGGAAACCAAATTCTCAGAATGTGACTTGGGGAGCACTTCCTCAGTTCAGTTTAGTCGCTCAGTTGTGTCTGACTCTTTGCGACCCCATGGATTGCTGTTGGGGGCCAGAGTGAGGTACTCCGCCCATGGCAAAGGTCATGAGGAAGGAGGCTCGACATACGCAAAGGCGGGATCGAGCCTCAGGAGTCCCCCTGGAAATCCTCGAGTGTCTACCCCCATAACCAGAGCCTGCCTACTTTACTACTTTGTGCTCTTACCTACATCTCTGACTTTACAGGGGGCTGTCCCCCACCACCTCTTTTGGAGAAGGAGTTAACCTAGAGCTCCAGTTAATAATAATTCCTGGGCGTGATAAGAGTGTTTTAACCTACAAACTCCTCTGAAGGTTCTCTAGCCTGCCTGACAGGCTCGTCCGGCCACATGTGATTGCTCACAGCCTCCCAACCGTGAGAGGCACCAGATGCTTTAAACCTTCTAAAAACAGGTTCCTTAGAAAAGTTAGAAAACTATTAGTATAAGTATAATGGGCTGATTAGAAATTGTATTGGTGAAGGGTTTTTCATTTGTTGAGCCAATGTTTGTTGCTAAGTCTCCACATCCCCTCCCCTTACACACATTAATGAATATATAGAAGAAATAAGTATTAACCTTTGATATCAATCACGTTAGACCTTAGGCTAAGTAAATTCTTTCCTTAACTAAAACCCACTACACCCTCACCCTGTAGGAATGTAACTTTATTTGGGTGGCGTCTGTTTTGAGAATAATCAGCCCTGGAGAAATAAGTGTCCTGATTGACTGACCGCTGTCACAAGGAGAGGGTCGTAAATTGTCAGCAGGCCCCCCTGGCCAGAAGATGATGTAACACCCCTAAGACCTCTGTATACATTTGTGTGAAGCACCTGACTTTAATAAGTCAGGACTGCTGTCCCCACGTGACTTTTGTATAACATCTTAGTGTATAAAAACAGACTCTGGAAAATAAAGAATTGGGATCAGTTTCTCGAAATACTGGTCTCCCCATGTCGCTCTCTCTCTCACTCTGGTTGAGTCTCCATCTGGAGCGCGGAACCCACCATGCTTACTAATTATGCCTGGGCTTCTAAGATCCGACCGGGGAGGCCTCAGTGTCTCCTCTCCTTCGGGAGAACGGAAGGACGCCTGCGGCCTACGTAAGTGGTGCAAATTTCTTGTCTTGAAGTTTTATTGGTCTCCCGCGTAAACCAAGCCACTCAGCCTCTTTTCTCCACTGAATTTTCCTACTGAGCTATCCTCATCCTATTACTCTTTATATCTTTAATTAATATCTAATTGAAGCTATTGTATCCTGATCTTCGCCTACGCCGTCTCTCCTTCGAATACCCTGGATCAGCCGGGGCTGGTCCCCGGCAGATTGCAGCACACTAGGCCTCCCTGTCCATCATCAACTCCCAGAGCTTGCTGAAACTCATACCCATCGAGTCAGTGATGCCATCCAACCATCTCATCCTCTGTCATCCCCTTCTCCTTCTGCCTTCAGTCTTTCCCAGCATCAGGGTCTTTTCGAATGAAGTCAGTTCTTCTCATTGGGTGGCCAAAGTATCGGAGTTTCAGCTTCAACATCAGTCCTTACAGTGAACACTCAGGGCTGATCTCCTTTAGGATGGACTGGTTGGATCTCCTTGCAATTCAAGGGACTCTCAAGTCTTCTCCAACACCACAGTTCAAAAGCATTGAAGTGAAGTCGCTCAGTTGTGTCCGACTCTTTGCGATGCCATGGACTGTAGCCTACTACACTCCTCTGTCCATGGGATTTTCCAGGCAAGAGTACTGGAGTGGGGTGCCATTTCCTTCTCCAGAGGATCTTCCTGACCCAGGGATAGAGCCCAGATCTCTCGCACTGTAGGCAACACCTTACGATCTGAGCCACCAGGGAAGTCCAAAAGCATTAGCTTTCCTTCCAAAAGCATTAGCTTTCCTTATAGTCCAGCTCTCACATCCATACATGACTACTGGAAAAACCAGAGTTCTGACGAGATAGACCTTTGTTGACAAAGTAATGTCTCTGCTCTTTAATATGCTGTTGCTCTTATTTTAGGCATTTGTGTTAATCAAGATCAAGAAGGACCATATTAAGGAGGGTTGCGTATATCCTCGTGTGTGATCTTAAAGGAAATCTCCCGCTTTCCTTCCCCCATATTTCCCTCTCTGCCAACAATCATTTCCAACTCCTTTGCCTGTTTATTTTGGTATTTGCCTTCATAGACTTTGAAGGTAACTCCTTGAACAGGGACCTACTGTATAGCACATGAACATGGCTCAGTTTTATGTGGCAGCCTGGGATGAGAGGGGAGTTTGGGGGAGAATGGATATATGTGTGTGTATGACTGAATCCCTTCACTGTTCACCTGAAAGTATACCGTTACTTGTTAATTGGCTATATCCCAGTACAAACTAAATAGTTTAAAAGAATACTTAATTGTTAATGTATAAAAACAAAACTAAACAAATACCAGATTTGAATTAACCTCTTACAGAAGTGAGGATTCAGTTCTCCTTTCCCTCACCTATACTCCCACGTCACACTTAAATGTTTCATATTTTTCATTCTCCCAATAGAATAATATTCCATAGATCAATATTCAGTGCTTGTGTCTCCTACAGCTCTGAAGGCACTGCTTAAGGATAAATCATGTAGTCGCATGAACACGTCTTTGCCTTGTGCACTTTCCTTTGCTGCATAAAAGTAAGTATTGGCTTCTTTCTTCACTGATTTAAAATCTCTGTACTTATCGTTAATTCAACTTACACTCTGTAGAAATTAACAAGACTTTTGGGCACATCAGGGACTTTATCAAATGTGTTTTATGAGAAATCTTTCCTAGAGACATCTGACTCTGACATCAAGAGGCTCTCCTCTGTGTCAGGCAATTAGTCGCATCCTGGGAAATTTCTTCTGCTTTGCTACTCTGTTGAAATTTTCTTTTCCTGTTTCCTTCCCCCTCCCCCCCCCCTTGTTTTGAAACTTTATTGTAGACATTTATTTATTTATTGGCCACAGCGCACCATGTGGAATTCTGTTCCCTGACAAGGGATCGAACTCACACTCCTTGCAGTAGAAGTGTAGAGTCTCAACCACTAGACTGCTGGGGAAGTCTCTCTTGCTTATTTTTTAATTTTAATTAAGCACACTGGCTTCTTAAGAAATGGTGAATGGAAAGGAACAGTTTAGAAAACTTGAGGACTGAAGATATTTCATTTATATTGACATTTGATAATTCTGTTGAGTACAGAATTCCTTTTGGAAAACTAGTTTTGTTCAGTAATTGGATGGTGTTACCTCACTGTCTTTGAGCTTTCAGTGTGGCTTTTGATTTTGATCCAAATGCAGGGCATTGGGATCCCTGATTGTGATTTATGTTTACTTCCCATTTGGTGTTCCAGGTTCTTGACTTCTAGAACTTTTTCTGATTGGATACTTACCAGTTGTCTTGTTTCTCCACTATGTTCCATCTCTCTACTTTTCACCTTCCCTTCTTGACAGTTTCTCATTTTATTTTCCAAACTTTCTCTGACTTGATTTTATTATATTTTAACATCCAACAGATCTTTGTCCTCCGTTTTTTAAACATATGGCAACTTGTCTCTGTTTCATGGTTAAAATACCTCCCTCGATACATACAATGGCATATATATATATATATGCACACGCAAACTGTTAAGTCTTTCTTAACATGAACAGTCTCTGGCTCTTTGTTTGCCTGTGTCTTTCGTGTTAAAGAAATTTCTCAAGAATCTTGTGTATTTGAGAATGTGTCAGTGAAAAAGGCTATTGTAAACTCTGAGTTTGCTGAGCATAGGGGCTTGCCAACCGTGAGCTCATTCTGGTTATTTTATGATACAGCCTCCAAGAGCAGCATCTTTTGGTCTTTCCTCTTGAGTTGCTCAGCCTCAGCAGAAAAGAAAATTCCTGGCTCTTGCCCAGAGTATCATAAGCCCTGGGCTCTAGTGCTCCAGGAACTGTGTGAGGGAAGACTCCAGAAAGCTCAGTGTTGCTTATAAATACATTTACTAATGCCTCTGTTTTCAACGAGACAGTCACCTTAGAAGTGCATGGTGTCTTCTAGCCCAGACACTCTCCTACTTTATCTTCTCCTGAGGCCACACTTTCGTTTCTGAGTGTGGGACCACACTCTGTGGTTTGACTGTGAACAAGAGTCAATGTGGGGGACAAATTGTCTTGTAAAGAATTTGCAGCCGTAATGAGGACCTGCTAGGTAGCACAGGGAGCTCTACTAAACCTCTTTGGTGACCTAACTGGGAAGGGACTCTAACAAAAGGGGTGATATGTGTATACATATAGATGATTCAAAAGCTTTCCAGACAAGCAAAAGTAAGAGAATTCAGCACCACCAACCCAGCTTTACAACAGCTGCTAAAAAGACTTCTCTAGGCAGGAACCATAAAAGAAGGAAAAGACTCACAAAAAATAAACACCAAACACTTCAGAAACCGGTAATAGGATCACATGTGAGTGTGTGCTAAGTTGCTTCGTTTGCGTCTGTTTCTTTGTGACGCTGTGGACTGTAGCCTGCCAGGCTTCTCCGTCCACGGGATTCTCCAGCAGGAATGCTGAAATGCATTGCCATGCCCTCCGCCAGGGAACCTTTCCAACCCAAGGACTGAATCCACATCTCTTATGTCTCCTGCTTTGGCAGGTAAGTTCTTTACCACTGGCACCACCTGGGAAGTCCCATAGGATCATGTGTGTCCATAATTACCTTAAATGTAAATGAACTAAGTCACCAACCAAAGGCAAAGACTGGCTAGATTGATGGAAACGCGTGTCTGTGGGCACTTTCACTTCCCTCATCACTCTATTTAACCCTTCAAATTGTAGGCAATTATTTTATATCATTAGGTTAATCATGTTTCCATTATGGCTTGCAGTTGTAATTTTCGTCTGGCTATTGATTGTGAAAACTGATAAAAGTCCTTTACTACTGTGACTATGTAACTGTTAATCATTTTAATACCATTATATCATGATTGGTCAACAGAAAACTATAGAATTCTATATCACTGAAACTACCTCTAAATGAAAAACCTGTAATCACTTTTAAAATCTAGATTCACATTAGAATTATTGTGGAATATTTTTGAAAAATACAAATGCCCAGATATGGATTTTTCTCAAAAGTTCCCGATGTGATTCTAATGATGTTTAAAAACAACTGGACTATATGATGATCTTTTACTTTTATTTAGTTTGTTTCAGCTTTTCTATTTCATATTCAGTGCTCCCATTTCATTTACTTTATGTTTTCCAAATTCTTTGTCCCAGTTTTTGGTAGTTCTTTCTCAAGCCTTTATCAAGTATATTAGAAAAACTTGTGTGTGTGTGTGTGTGTGTGTGTGTGTGTGTGTGTATTTACTTAACTAAAAGTGAATGAAAAAATATATAATATTATGTGTAACATAATATATATTTTAGAAAACTTATGAATTTTTGCCTAGCTAAAAAAATCTATGATATTTTGGTTCCACCTATTTGAATTACATGAATAGAACACTAGATTTCTAATTTATATTCACCCCAAAATTTGATATAGTTCCATTTATTCTGGCATCTTGTATTACTGCTAAAAGTCTAGAAAGCCTTTTATCTTAGGGATTTTTTTAAAGAAATTGAATAAAACTTGAAACTTCTAATCCAATTCTGAGAATATAAAGAAATACTATGTTGTAATAAAAAAAAGAAAACAAGAAATTAGTATATGATACAGTGTTATTGACTCAAGTACGGATTTTGTTCAAATTTCACAAACTGTATGCTAACATCCATTACCTGCTCTCATACCTTATTCAGGATTCCACATTGCATTTAGTTGCATTGAGCAGCTTCATCTGCATGCAGCAAATTCTGATAAATTCTCTTTTCATTTTTATTCTGTTACCAATATTTTCTAATTTTCCTTGTTATGGCCTCTTAGATCCACCCATCATTCAAAAGTGGACGTTTAATTTCCAAATCATTTCAGTTCAGTTGCTCAGTCATGTCCACCTCTTTGCAACCCCATGGACTGCAGCATGCCAGGCCTCCCTGTCCATCACCGACTCCCAGAGCTTACTCAGAGTCAAGTCTATTGAGTCGGTAATGGCATCCAACCATCTCATCCTCTGTCGTCCCCTTCTCCTCCTGCCTTCAATCCTTCCCAACATCGGGGTCTTTTCCAACGAGTCAGTTCTTTGCATGAGGTGGCCAAAGTACTGGAGTTTCAGCTTTAGCATCATTCCTTCCAAAGAACACCCAGAACTGATCTTCAGAATGGACTGGTTGGATCTCCTTGCAGTCCAAGGGACTCTCAAGAGTCTTCTCCAACACCACAGTTCAAAAGCATCAATTCTTTGGTGTCCAGCTTTCTTTGTAACTCTCTATGTCCAACTCTCACATCCATACATTTTTTAAGTCTATTTTATATTGATTTATCATTTTGATATTAATTTCTCATTTAAATGCTTTCTTCTCTTCTATCACCTGTGTTTTCTCAGTCTTCTAACTTTTTTGTACCTTTATTGCGGCTTTCAATAGCTAGCTCAGAGATCTGTCTTAGTAAATATCACATTGCACTTGAAAATTTGTGTGTTATTTTCAAATATCTTTTGATATTAATTTCTAGCATAATTCCAAGTGATAAGATAGCTGACTCTGTATAATTTCAATATCTTTAACCATGAAAATTTTGCACCTTATTTTATAACCCTGGATATGTCCCAGTGTCTCCTGCTTTATAGTCTATGGGAACTTGAGTAGAATTTGTATCCTGCTGTTGTGAGAAAATTGTACAAACCCTAATTATGTCATATTGGTTTGTAGCACTTTTCAGATCTACTATATCTTTGTACTCTTCTGTCTATTCATTCTGTTAATTTTTGAGAGTTTGATATTGAAGCTCCAACTACATATCAACTTACCAGCTGAAGAAAATAATTGTAATATATAGCAAAACTGCATGTAACTTTGCTCTGTATTTTCCAAGTCTCCTGTAAATGTGTTACCATACTTTCATAATTTAAAAAACACAAAACTAAATAAAATTTTTAAAAAGATTCAGTTTAGTTCAGTGCAGTCGCTCAGTCGTGTCCGACTCTTTGTGACTCCATGAATTGCAGCACGGCAGGCCTCCCTGTCCATCACCAACTCCTGGAGTTCACTCAAACTCACGTCCATCGAGTTGGTGGCCATCCAGCCATCTCATCCTCTGTTGTCCCCTTTTCTTCCTGCCCCCAATCTCTCCCAGCATCAGAGTTTTTCCAATGAGTCAACTCTTTGCATGAGGTGGCCAAAGTACTGGAGTTTCAGCTTTAGCATCATTCCTTTCAAAGAAACCCCAGGGCTGATCTCCTTCAGAATGGACTGGTTGGATCTCCTTGCAGTCCAAGGGACTCTCAAGAGTCTTCTCCAACACCACAGTTCAAAAGCATCAGTTCTTCGGCACTCAGCTTTCTTCACAGTCCAACTCTCACATCCATACCTGACCACTGGAAAAACCATCACCTTGACTAGACAGACCTTTGTTGGCAAAGTGATGTCTCTGCTTTTGAATATGCTATCTAGGTTGGTCATAACTTTCCTTCCAAGGAGTAAGCACCTTTTAATTTCACGGCTGCAATCACCATCTGCAGTGATTTTGGAGCCCCCCAAAATAAAGTCTGACACTGTTTCCACTGTTTCCCCATCTATTTCCCATGAAGTGATGGGACCAGATGCCATGATCTTAGTTTTCTGAATGTTGAGCTTTAAGCCAACTTTTTCACTCTCCTCTTTAACTTTCATCAAGAGGCTTTTTAGTTCCTCTTATAGGGATAAATGGAAGGCATTTGTTTAAACCAATTTTGTATTTTAGTTGACTTTTATATTTTCAGAAACGTTGAAAAGATAGTACAGAGGTTTCTGGTTTTCGTGCATCCAGTTTCCCCTGTTATTCCATCTTCTGTCAGTGTGTGCCTTGTCGCAACTAAGGAAAAGCTGTAGCCCACCAGGCTCCTCCGTGCATGGAATTCTCCAGGCAAGAATACTGGAATGGGTTGCCATTTCCTTCTCCAAAGGAAAAACAATGATATGTAATGATCAACCAGGGTGATGCTTAGTTCTGATTTCTTTCGCTGGGAGCACCGCCAAGCTTCTCCAGGTCACCGTCTGCCTCAGAGGCTTCTGCCCAGAGGCACCTCCGCCACTGACCCACTCAATGCGGCATGACGGGGCGGCGAGCCCTGGGGGCCCTGATGGCGCTCTGCTCTTGGCCCTTGAGACCCGTCCTTATCTGGGCGGTGGTTTCCTTCAGGAGGATTTTTTTCTCCTTTCCTTTTCCCACAGCTTCCTCTCTCTGGCTTATTGTGGCCTCTCCTTGATTTTCAGTGATGTTATGGGCATGCTCGCGTCCTGTCTCCTATCACAGTCACTTCATAACGTAAGGGCAGTTGAGCACCAAATGTAGGAAGGATACAGTATCGGAATATAGGACAGACCGGCTGTGATCCAGCGCAGGCAGTGAGGAGGCGCTGGTCTCATTCACGCAGGAGCCGCGGCGTCAGAGTGAAACGCGGCTGCAGAGGTCCAGCCTCCACCCGCTCCCGTCCTCGTCCCCACTGGCCCCTGACTGGCGTCCCTGAGAGGCGAGAAGTCTGCGTCACTCTGGGAAGCGGCCTTTCCTCACAGTGCGGTTAGTTTCACTCAGGTTTGCGCTGGAGAGGAAAGCGGTCCCTTTGAACTTTGTAGTAGGTGGCGTTTTGGTACCTCCGCGCTTCTCTTCCCCTTTGGGGCAGGATGGTCTCTGTGGTCTTGAAGGAGGACATTCCGGTCACTTCACTTTCCTCGTCCCACCGAGAGGAGGCCGGAAGCTCGCTGCCTTTCGTGTAAGATGACCAGCATCCCGTGAGCCCAGGACCGAGGCCGCCCGGGACGCGGACCTTCGTACTGAGACAGGAATGCGCTCTGCAAACGAGCCGGCCGGCCCTGCCCGGAGCCCGCGGGTCCCGCGGAGACGAGGGGGCCCGGCCTCGCGCCCCGGCCCGTGCCTGGCTGCGATTCTGCAGCGTCCCTCCATGTCCATCTCTGCATCAGGAGGGGGAGGCAAATAGGGCGAGTGGCAGGAGCACAGATGCACGAAACATTCAAAACCACTTTCATAATTTTCATTGGCTTTTTATCTCTGGAATTTTGGGGGATCCCTGGAAAGCCTAAGTACTTTTAAAAGAGCCACGTTGAGTGCAGACTCCAGATCACGCGTCTTGAGCTGAGCACGTCAGCACCCGCAGCAGCAGAGACACCCAGGGGTCCGGCGTGCTCCATGTCTGGGCCCTTCTGCAGCGCCCCCTCCACTCCTCCTGGAGCTGCCCCTTCTTCCTCACCGTCTCTCTGTCTCCCCTTCTTCCTCCTCACTATTTTCTTCTGTGTTTTCCTTTCCTCTTTGTTCTAGTCTCTCTCTCTCTCTGTGTTATTCTGAGGGTCCACAGTGGAGAGAAATTCTCAAAGCAGCTGTCCTTTCTGTGGGCTGTTACTAACATCCCCGAAAAGTACTGATGGTTCTTTTGGAGGATAATAGTCTCCCCGGGGCCACATCTTCTGTACGGAGGAAGGGAAACAGTAATTAGCAGTGCTGTGTTTTGGGCATTCCTGACTCCATCTAAGCGGCTTTGGGTGCTCCCCTCCGGGTGTGTCCAGAGCTGAGACCAGCCTGGCTGCTACCACATCGTGAGTTCTCTCACCCTTCTCCAACCTTCCTTTCTCTCCTGTGTGGCTGGCATTGACTCCTCTCCATGCCAGAAGCATAGCCACACAGAGACCCAGGAATCTCTGCAAAGATGCAAGAAAACAACCTTGAAATATTATAGAGAAATGTTGCTGAAATTCAGTCTCTGTTCACCTGTGCTGAATAGAAATGGAGATGGAGTTTTGGGTGAAGTAGAAGAAAATACCTTTATTGCCTTGCCAGGCAGAAGGGGCCCTGGTGGCTCGTGGCTTGGACTGAGTGTCTGCCCTGGAAGAGGGCAAGTGTACAAGGGGCAGGGTGTGATCAGCTCCGGGCTCTTCTAACTGGCTGGTGATGAGGGAAGCAGAGATCAGCGCCATCAACCTCTGCTTCCAACTGGTCTGACGTCTACATGCTTGTGAGTGAAGACAGCTTATCCACCTGGTGAGGGTTTCAAGTTCTGCAAAACAGCTCAAAAGACATGGCTCAAAATATTATCCATTGCCCTTGAGGAGGAACTAAAGGTCCTCGTCTTTGTTTAATGGCTCTTTTTTTTTTTTTGGCCTTGCTTGACTCTTTTCCTTTCTTTCTGCATTCTCTCACTTCTCTGATTAAATCTATTCTTCACTGAAGTTTTTCTACAGAGAAATAGCAAGCAGAGGGTATGAGTGGGGGTCTATTTCGGGAATGCCTTATAGAGCCCTGCTTGGTTACAGAAGCATCTGTCTCGTTCTCATCTCTGCAGCAAACCTACCCCTGCCCAGTCTGGGTTGTCTACAGTTCTTAAGACAAGGACATGACAGGAACAAAGCAGTTTCCATGTTCCAGAAACACCCATTTTTAGAAAGACTTCAGAAGTATGTGGTATGTTATGGAGAGCATTTTGGTTTATTACTGAGAGCTTTCTCTTGTAAATTTGTGTTTGTCCTTCTAAACATTTGCTTTTGACTCATTCCCCCCCGCCACTGTCTTTCTTTCCCGCGGGTGTAGTCACTGTTTGAAATGTTGATGACTTGGGGCCCCTGGGTGTTTCTCCTCCACCCCCTCAGAGTTGAACTGGTGTCTGTGTGCCTTCCTTCACTACCTGGTCCAGTATTTGGAGGGGAGAGTAACACTTGTGCTTTCTTTCTAATTCTCCTCAGACTTTAGGGACCCCCCATCCCCGCAGCCCCTTCCTCAGCTCCCCCTCGTGACTGCCTTTTTTCTTTTTAGGTCAGTTTGTGGGTATGGGAGAGGTGCAATCATTTTCAGAACTGTCTGAACACAGAAAACAAATAACTGAACGTGGAATTTCTGAAATCTGCTCTGAGGAATAGGCTTCTGGGCCTTTCATCATGGATGAAAAAGTACAAAGCAGAACTGAAAGAGATTGTTACCAAAAGTTTAAAAAAAATCATCTCAGAAGAAGGTATAAGAGATATATTAGGTTTATGTCACTAGTTTTTTAGCTTAGATGTGAACCGAACTAAAAGCCTTTCTTACACTGTCTGTCATGCCATTTTGGGTAAGTTATTTTGAGAATGCTTTATTACCTGAAATTGCTTCTCTGTAAGCATGCAGCGTATGTCTTCATACATTTTGGCATTGCAGATTTTCTTCAGGATTTTCTAATTATTCACACTCATTAAGGGCTGACTCATTGGAAAAGACCCTGATGCTAGGAAAGAGTGAAAGCAGAAGGAGGAGTGACAGGAGGAGGAGACGGTTGGATGGCATCACTGACTCGATGGATGTAAGTTTGGGCAAACTCTGGAAGACAGTGAAGGACAGCAAGCCTGGCCTGCTGCAGTCCATGGGGTCACAAATAATTGGAAACGATTTAGCAACTAAACGACAACAGCAACAGAGGGCATAAAAAGATGCTGTTCTCTGGCCTGCCCAGCCAAAAGCAGATGGTACATTCAAAAAGGGTGGTTAATTTGATGAAGAGACTATTCAGTGAATGGACTGTTTGCAAGCTGTAGGCAGAGTGAAGGGAAACCCACAAGATAGAATGGCATAATCCAGTGTGGGTAATAGTAGAAGGCTGTCACCACACTAAGGATGAGGACCAAGGAAGGAATCGTTAGTAAGAAGAACAGAAGCTGTAGCAGTAGGTAGTTTGTCTTGTTGGAGCTGAGGCCTTTAACGGAAGACACGGCAACTGCCAAGAAGGAAATAAAAAACATTTTTCTTAGTTCTGCTCTGACCTCGTATGTCTTCTTTGGCCAGACTCATCCAGACGTTAGATGACACGGGAACATCACTGGTTCTGTCCGTAGACGTCAGCTTCTCAGGATATAGCACATCAGAAGAAGGGTAGCCAGTGATCCAGATATGGTTCACCATGCATCCAAGCAAAAACGTTGGCAAAAGCATTTTGTCCCTCATCAGAAGCTGCCTATTAAATCTATGTCTTGAGGTTCACTTATAAGACAGACATTTTGCTTAGGTTTGGAATTGTATGTGATAAGCTGAACAATCCTCTGCCTACTCTGGAACATAGGAATATGTTCTTATGTTTTCATGTTAACATGAAAAAAGTTTCCAACAAACCAATACAGGAGGGCGTGAATACTAGGTTAGGGGAGAAATCAGTAATTTCAGGATCCTGTCAAGATGATGGATTAGAGCTGGCTACTTTCTTCTCTGTTAGGCCAGGGAAGGCTATTGAAGAAAGAGAACCATGGACACAGTTCCAGCAGTGCCCTCACAAGGCTGCAGGCTGCACTGAACTGGTAAACTGTGTGTGTGTGTGTGTGTGTGTTGGCACTGTGGGCAGGTGAAGTCTGGGGCCCAGAATGGCCAGGGACAGCAGGGAGAAGGCAGAGTGGAGGAGAGCTTTGAGTTTTCTGCTTTTGACATCTTCCTTGAATTGCCCTGAACAACTCTTCTTGTCCAGTTACTGATGAAAGCGCTGGTGAGGACATGATAGGAGCAGGTGTGGATTGACAAGCCACCCTCAGACACTTGCTTCTCAATTTCTCTTTTTTCGTTTTAGCTTGAGAATGAGAATCTAACTTCTCCTTTCAAAGCTACTTTTTGATAAGCATTTAAAAGGTAAAATTTAAGGACAGCAAGTGTAAGGGATCAGCAGTGTTTCTATGCTGTCCAACTCTTTACTTCCTTCCTTAAATACACGAGGCTGGTTTAGACAGGGGCTTCTCTCACTCCATGTCATGATACATCACTAACCCAAGTGCCTGGCAGCCCCCATGAACAGGAGCCCACGGGCATTAGACATCTGGGATGGATAACTCTACAGAGAAAGACAACATATTGAACAACACATTCAATCAGAAGCAGAATTGTTTAAACAGACTGGCAGAGGATTTAAAATAATGTATTTAAAGAGGTAAATACTATAAGAATATCCAAGAAAAACATTGAAGTAAATACATTTTTGGATGAAAAGTCTGAGAGGTGAAAGACAGTGTAATTATGATAAATACTAAATTAAAATGGATATAACTAAAGAATGAGTTAATGAATTGGAAGATAATGTTGAAAGTGTCTCAGAAAACACCAAAAGGAAGAAAATTATATAAAACACAAGAGAAATGCTAAAAATATGGAGGGTTTCAGTAATTATTCAGCATCTATATAGTAGTTTGGGGAAAAAAAATTTAAAACATGAGAAGTGAAAAATATTTTCAGAAATAGAGAAAATGAAGATCATAAATGAGGAGGAATCAGTAGACACAGTGGGTGTGTGATAAAAATCTACGCCTAGACACACTGTATTGAAATCCAAGGCCATCAGTGATAGAGAATTCTAAAACATTTCCAGAGAAGAATATTTCTAAAAAAGCAAGAACTCTGTCTCTATCAAATATTTCTGCAGAAGCTCTGGATGCAAGAAAAAAAATTAAAGTATAGAAGGAAAGAACTTTGATTTAGATCTTATGAAAAGTCAAATTATCAATTAAATCTGTGGGTATAATAAAAATACTCTTAAATGTACCATGACACAGGGTGTTTGCTACTCTGAATACCACATTCTGGAAAGAAAAGACTTAAGGACAAGTAGTCTTAGTGATTCTGCAAGAGATGCGAGCAATAGAGATGATCAAATCACAGACAAATATGCATAGATAATGATATGAGGGCAAGGAGGGAAGGATAGAAACAGATACAGAATTGAAGCTAGACATGACCAGCATGAACGTGGTGATCAGAGGTCCCTGAGATCATATCAACATTCGTCTTACTGAAAGATGCATATTGATAAGTTTAAAACCCTGTGGAGGCCCATGAATGTAAGTGTGAGCATTTAAGTACAACCGCCAGAACAAAGGAACAGTGTTAACTTTGTAGTAAGCAGATAAAAAGTCTATCCATTGAAAGCATTAATAAAAGGGCAAATACAGTAAATGAAAAATGTGAAATGAGATGTTAAAATTACTTACATGTCCTAATATAACAGTAATTCTGATAAATGGATTGAATTTATCAACTCAGTGACGGAAATTTTTTTTAAATCAGATTAAAAGAACAGGACTCAAAAAATATGTTGTCAATGTGAGACAAACAAAAAAATAATAGGAAACTTAAAAATAAAAGCAGAGAAAGATTATCAGGTAGTAAGGAGTAAAAAGAGAGCTAATGATAAATCACTAGTAGAGGATGCAAAAATTAATCCTTTTGGTGGTAAAATATTTATAATTTTAGGTACTTTAGAAAAGAGCCGTACATGATCCAGGGCAGAAGACCTCCATATTTCTCATCACCTCCACTCGTGAGACTCAGTTCTTCAAAGGCTTTGATGTCTTAATAAAATGCATTTTGCTCAGTCTTCTGTCAATACATATCACATTTGATTTATAGACCAAAATTTGTCCTTACAACAGGGTCCATTTAATTTTGATAATTTGTGTTGTTTCTCTGCAAAATACTTTCAAAGATAATATTCAAATGAGGCATATTAACTTGACAAGACAGTTTGAGCTTTTATATTACCACCACATTTCTTTATGATTTTTCTGACATTGTCTCTCATATTTAGGCCCTGGCTCTTGGGATGTGCTGTGCTCAGCAAAACAGGATGCTGTCCTAAAGTTTAATAACCCAGCTACTCTGCAAGTAGCCAGTTTTATTGACTTATTCATGGATCAATCCTTTCAAGCAATATCTGCTGAATATCTAAAATGTGTTGGGAAAGATGGTAAGTATAGAGATAACAGTTGTGAGGAAAAATCACTGTTCTCATAGAGCTTGTAGTTTAAAGAGGGAGAAAAAAATTTCAAAATCAATATAAAATTACACATTAAGCTGAGTCAGAAGGGAAATGATGGGTGTGATGTGTGTTACAGCACAGGGAGTTCTGTGGTGTGTGTGGGGCTGCGGGTCATAGAAGTCTTCCTTGAAGAATTGGTGCTTAGGTTGGGGTGAGACAGTTGGGTTGAGCCTCCTGGTGAAGAAATATAGGAGTAATACACTTCTCACAGATGGACCAGCATGCGCACAGGCTCTGATGTGGGAAAGCATTTATTTCAAGAAACAGAAAGAGGGTCAGAACCCAGGAAGTAAGAGTGATGCTAAGCTAGTGGAAAATGTAGACTAAAGACAACTCAGAGGCTTATAACCCATAGCAAGTACTTTGATTTCTATCATAAATAAAATGGAAAATGATGGCCTGATTTTATAAATGGATGGATACAGAATTGGATGTATATTTTAAGGAGAACATTCTGGCTGTTTATGGGAGGTAAGAATGAAAACAAAAAATTGTGTTAGAAAGATATATACACTGGAAAGTGGATACTTACAGTATAGCACACGAAACTCTCTATTATATAATAATCTTTATAGGAACATAATTTGAAAAGGGAAAGATAACATGTGTGTGTATATATATATATATATAAAACTGACCCTGTTTGCTGTACACTTGAAACTAACACAACATTATTAATCAACTGTACTTAAATATTAAATAAAAAGTTTAAAAAATCAAGAAAGCTTTTAAAGGCATCCAGTCAAAAGATTATGATGGCTTGGATTAAGAGAGGGAGAAAAGTTGATGGATTGGGCCATGGTTTGGAGGAAGAGTTTATAAACATTGGTGATAGGTTGGTTGTGGGAGATGAGGATTGGGAGGGGGTGAGAATGGTTCTGGGGATTCTAACATGGGCGACCAAGTGGTGGAGATGGGGCTCACTACCAGGCACAGTTTGGGGAAGAAGACTGAAAATGCAGTTTAGTTCATGTTCAGTTTCAAGTAGCTTTAAGATTGCCATGTGGAAATGTCTGCTGGATAGCTGGAATGTGTAAGACTGCAGCTGGGGCAATTAGGCTTGACTGGAGGCATCACTTGAAATACGCCAACAGAATACAAATGATTCATAGAAGCATAACCATGGATGAGATACTCAAGGGAGTTTAAAGTAATGACAGAAGTAGTTTGCTCATAGCATTTGGATAAAAAGGAAAACGTAGGAAAGAGAATTCAAGAAGGTGCTAGAGAGAAGAGAACTTGGAGAATTGATTTTTCCTCAAGTTGAAAGAAGGGAATGTTCTATGAAGGAAAGGAGTTAGCCTTGTGGGATGTTGCTGAAAGACCAAGATGGACACTGAAAAAATGTTCTTGGAATTTACAGACTTTCAGTTCAGTTCAGTTCAGTTCAGTCAGTTAGTCGTGTCCGACTCTTTGCAACCCCATGGACTGCAGCACACCAGGCTTCCCTGTCTATCACCAACTCCCCGAGTTTACTCAAACTCATCTCCATTGAGTCGGTAATACCATCCAACCATCTCATCCTCTGTTGCCCCCTTCTCCCGCCTTCAGTCTTTCCCAGCATCAGGGTCTTTTCAAATGAGTCAGCTCTTTGCATCAGGTGATCAAAGTATTCGGAGTTTCAGCTTCAGCATCAGTCCTTCAAATGAACATTCAGGACTGATCTCCTTTAGGATGGACTGGTTGGATCTCCTTGCAGTCCAAGGGACTCTCAAGAGTCTTCTCCAACACCACAGTTCAAAAGCATCAGTTCTTAGACACTCAGCTTTCTTTATAGTCCAACTCTCACATCCATACATGACTACTGGAAAAACCATAGCTTTGACTAGACAGACTTTGTTGGCAAAGTAATGTCTCTGCTTTTGAATATGCTGTCTAGGTTGGTCATAGCTTTTCTTCCAAGAAGCAAGCATCTTTTAATGTCATGGTTGCAGTCACTATCTGTGGTGATTTTTGAGCCCCCCAAAATAAAGTCTGCCACTGTTTCCACTGTTTCTCCATCTATTTGCCATGAAGTGATGGGACTGGATGCCGTAATCTTTCTTTTCTGAATGTTGAGCTTTAAGCCAAATTTTTCACTCTCCTCTTTCACTTTCATCAAGAGGATCTTTAGTTCTTCTTCACTTTCTGCTATAATGGTGGTGTCATCTGCATAGCTGAGGTTATTGATATTTCTCCCAGAAATCTTGATTCCAACTTGTGCTTCTTCCAGCCCAGCATTTTTCATGATGTACTCTGCATAGAAGTTAAATAAACAGGGTGACAATATACAGCCTTGATGTACTCCTTTTCCTGTTTGGAACCAGTCTGCTGTTCCATGTCTAGTTGTAACTGTTGCTTCCTGACCTGCATACAGGTTTCTCAAGAGGCAGATCAGGTGGTCTGGCATTCCCATCTTTCAGAATTTTCCACAGTTTAGTGTGATCCACATAGTCAAAGGCTTTGGCATAGTCAATAAAGCAGAAATAGATGTTTTTCTGGAACTCTCTTGCTTTTTTGATGATCCAGCAGATGTTGGCAATTTGATCTCTGGTTCCTCTGACTTTTCCCAATCCAGCTTGAACATCTGGAAGTTCACAGTTCACATATTACTGAAGCCTGGCTTGGAGAATTACAGACTTGGTGACTGTTAATAATGCATAAACTCGCCATTTTATCATGATGCTGGACTCTGAGGGCTAGGAATTTGGATGAGCCATGGGGAGTCTGTTTGTCTGGGGCAGTGATGAAATGACTTGAGGCTGGAGCTGTCTGCAGGTTCGGGCACTAACATCTGTTGTTGGAGCAGGGCCATGGAGATCCTGGGATAGCTGCCCCGCTGACCACACGTGGCCTCTCCTGGTGGCTTGGCTTGGTTTCCTCATAGGGTGGGGTTTCAAGTCAGAGACATAAAACCCCATGTCTTACATGGTGACTCCAGGCTTCAGGTTCTCTGTCTGTAGAGAGGGGCAGAAGCTGCACCTCTTCTGGTGAAGTCTTGGAAATTACCATATTCTGTTGGTGACAAGTGAGTCCCAGGCCTGCTCAGATTCCAGGGTCGAGAGCATTGGCCTCAGCCCACTACTAGAGAGGCATCAGTGTCAGACATGTGTGAACTTGTTTCAAGACCACATTGGTTAGTTAGTGTTAGTTGCTCAGTCTCATCCGACTCTGTGTCCCAATGAACTGCAGGACGCCAGAGCAAGAACACTGGGGTGGTCTGCTATTTCCTCCTCCAGGGGATCTTCCCCACCCAGGATTGAACTTGCATCTCCAACGTTGGCAGGCAGATTCTTTACCACTGAGCCACCAGGGAAGCCCAAGACCACATTATTGGGACTTTAATAATGGTCACAGGGAAAGAAGGATCCAGACTAATGGGGAGGGGGGGGGACCAAGGTGAGTAGGAACTGAGAGTTGCCACTTGAGCAAAGATGTTTTATAATTAGAATAAAGAGAAACTTAACATTTACTGGAACTTGATATGAGGGAGATGCAGAGAATCATAAAGGATTTCAATATCCTTCAAAACTGGAACAACTGACTTGAGCCTGCATTTGGATACTGTAACTGCAAACTCTGGCTTTGAATCAAAGTATCTTAAAATATCTCCAAAATAGTTTTTAAAAAATTAAACTACAGACTCTTAGGAGAGCAAGTGGAAGTGACTACTACCAGCAGTTAACAGATGAGGCGTGGGAAGGGTAGAAAGTACTCTGGCTTCTCTGTAGGCTCCGGCAGGTCACAAGTGAGAGCAGGGCTTGTCATGGTCTGTGTGGTCCTTATGTGTGAACAGACGTGCACAGGAAAGGCAGTCAGATCTTCGCTCTTAAAGAGCATTGTTCTAACTTCCGCAACAATGTTGAATTCTTTTTCTCACTTGAAATTCTGTTTCACTTTTATAATAACCTTCAAAATTTGCATATATAAAATATACATCACACATGCCTTTATATATCATTGAAACTCCCTGTTGACATAGCTAAAAATGCCCAGCTAATATCACATCTTGAAAGAATAAGCATAAATCTGCAACATAATAACTCCAACATCTTTAAACCTCAGGAATTATTTTTTCCTACATTGTTTAATTAAAGCTCCCAAAACACAGTTAAATAAGCAAACATTTTTCTTTTTATCTGCCACAAAATTGATCACAAAATGATTTTAAACTACTGGTAACATTAGCTAAAATTTACTTTTGGCCATTATTTACTAATTTGTCCTTTTATTCATTGGTTCATTTACTCAACAGTTATAAATTGCTCGTTTACTTTTTTGTGTGTATTTTACTTTGTACTTTTTAAAAAGAAACTTTTAAATTTTAGAATAGCTTTAGATTTACAGGAAAGTTAAGAAGTTTCCACAACTAGGAGACATAAAGAGGAACCACAGTGAGATTTATGGGAAGGGTGGAGGTATGTCAATACCCGCAAATGGGCGAATGCTCTTAGACACCTCCCCAAAGAAGATATACAGATGGCAAACAAGTATATGCAAAGATGCTTCACATCGTGTCATCAGGGAGATGCAAATTAAAACAATGAGCCGGCACTCCACCTCCACACCTATTAGACTGGCCCAAACCCAGAACGCTGACGGCCTCAGTGGGGCGATGGGCCTCTGCCTTCTCACTGCTGCGGATGCACAATGGAGCAGCCACTTTGGAAGATGGTTTGGCAGTTTCCTACAAAACTCTTACTATACGATCCAGCAAATACGCACCTTGGTATTTACCCAAAAGAACTGAAAACTCATGTCTATACAAACTGCTCAAGAATGTTTAAAGATTGGAAGAAATTGATCGAGAAGTCCTAATCGCCCTCTTTTTCAGTGAATAAATGGAACATTATTTCTGGGGGAAAAAAGAATGTTTAAAACAGCTCTATTCAAAATTACCCAAACTCGGAAGCAACCAAGATATCCTTCAGTCAGTGCACGTGTGCATTATTTACACTAAGATTGTAGGACGTAAGATAGTGAAAAGATTGGTGAGTGAAAGGAGTTGTGGAGATGGAGGGATGAATAGCTTGAGCTCCAAAGAATTTCAGGGCAATGAAAATTCTCTGTATGATGCTAGAATGATGAATACATGCCATCATATATTTAAAAATCTACAGCCAACAACCTGAGAGCTGACTGGTTGCTTGTGGGGACTGGAAAGCAACCATGAGAAATGAGATGGAATCCACTGACCTTGCACCTGGACGGGTGCTAGCTCACCAAAAGCAAAGCACTCTCTTTTCTGTAAATTTTAAAGTGCTCTGTAATTGGAAAGCATCATGTAACTGCAAAACGTGAATGAACAAAACCCACTGCTATTGTTGTCAACTGAAATTCCCATAAGAGTAATTTCTCCTTCATAATTTGTTTCAAAGGCATTTCTGAGTCTTTTAGGGTGAAAACAGTATTTGATATAGATGACATAAACAAAGAGGACTGAATTATAACTTTACAGCTCAGCTGGTAAAGAATCCACCTGCAATGCAGGAGACCCCCAATTTGATTCCCGGGAGGGGAAGATCCCCTGGAGAAGGGATAGGCTACCCACTCCAGTATTCTTGGGCTTCCCTGATGGCTCAAATGGTAAAGAATCTGCCTGCAGTGTGGTAGACCTGGGTTGGGAAGATCCCTTGGAGAAGGGAATGGCAACCCACTCGAGTATTCTTGCCTGGAGAATCCCATGGACAGAGGAGCCTGGAGGGCTACACTTCATGGGGTCACAATGTGACTGGGACTAAGCACAGCGCAGCACGTGTATGTATCAGGGCTTCCCAGGTTGGTAAAGAATCTACTTGCAGTCCAGGAGACACTGGTTCAATCCCTGGGTACGTTTAGGGATCCCTGAACATACTCCAATGTTCTTGCCTGGAAAATCGCATGGACAGAGGACCCTGGTGGGCTATAGTCCATGGGATCTCAAAGAGTCGGATGCGACTGAACACGCATGAACACGCTATGTATATTGTTGTTCTTTGGTCGCTGCTGCTGCTGCTAAGTCGCTTCAGTCATGTCCAACTCTGTGCGACCCCACAGATGGCAGCCCACCAGGCTCCCCCGTCCCTGGGATTCTCCAGGCAAGAATACTGGAGTGGGTTGCCATTTCCTTCTCCAGTGCATGAAAGTGAAAAGTGAAAGGAAGTCGCTCAGTCATGTCCAACTCTTCACGACCATATGGACTGCAGCCTACCAGGCTCCTCTGTCCATGGGATTTTCCAGGCAAGAGTCCTGGAGTGGGGCGCCATTGCCTTCTCTGGTTTGGTCGCTATGTATATATAATTTTCAATTCACATGTTGAGGTATGACCTGCTGCTGCTGCTGCTAAGTCGCTTCAGTCCTGTCTGACTCTGTGAGACACCATAGACGGCAGCCCACCAGGCTCCCCCGTCCCTGGGATTCTCCAGGCAAGAACGCTGTAGTGGGTTGCCATTTCTTTCTCTAGAGGCATGACCTACATCACTTTATTAACCATTTGCCAAAAACAGACTTTAGGTCTTATGACACTAAATACACATTTGTTTTTCAAATAAATGGATAATTTAGAACTTAAGGAAGAAGAAAAGAGAGAAAATGCGTGTTTGTATCAGGGATTATATTTCTATTCATTTAGCTCTTAGTAGGTAAAAGTTTTAAAGTTCGCCTGATAGAAGGAAAGTTAAGGAAACTGAGGGCTTGTTGTCGCCAAGAAGTTTAAGAAGGCAATTAATTTTTCACAGATAAAATAGCAAAGTAAACTCTGGTTTTCATCGTTACATATTCATTCCTCATTTTGTTCCCCCAGATTTAAGAGCAAAGCTATTTTGAATGTTGAAGAACCTTATAAACTCTCTTCTACCAGTTACACAAGATCTGGTTAACGTGACATTGAGCATCAACAAGAATGACTAATTTTGTCAAATTATAGCTTTAAAATGCCAAGCGAGACCTCGTTTCAGTTTTTGTTCAGGCTTCAGCTGGGTTTCTAGGAGAAAGCCTACTCTTTAAATTAGATTTGAACTTTTTACTAGGGAAGGAAGGAAATAGACTGTGCACGGTGAAAGAACATGGACTGGTGTTAGCGACATGGCGTAGCCTTCTACAGACATCCATGCCCATCTCCAGTCTCCAAGAACTGCAGAATTATTATGAAAGAGGGGGTGGCTTTATTCCTGAGCCCCAGGCATCTAGTTTTTCTCAGGAATTTACCTAAGAACTGTCTTTGTATTTTATACGTAGATATAGTTTCAGTTAGAATTGCTGTGAAGCAAAAGGCTATCAAACTTAATGCCTTAAAACCCCAACTATTCATTATTTCTCTAAGTTGGGGTTATCTCTCAAAGACCTGGGCAGTTCTGCTGATCCAGTCTGGGCTCAGCTGATACTAGCAGACACTGCTCAGTCCTGTGCTTGTGGTCTCTTGGCTGGGAGCCGGCTGGTCTAGGAGATGGGGTGACTCAACTCTGTTGTTTATCATCCAGCAGGCATCCTAAGGTCTTTCTGGTTCCAGTGGAGAGATTTCAAGAGACAGTGTGAACACGCACAAGGTCTCTTGGGGTCTGGGCTTGGAATTGTCATAGTCACCTCTCCTGCCTTTTTATACAGTTCATGGGGTTCTCACGGCTAGTTTACTGGAGTGGTTTGCCATTCCTTCTTTTGATGGAAAAAGCTGACTTAAAATTCAATAAAACTAAGATCTATTAATAAAACTAAACCTTAAAAAAAACTAAGATCATGGCATCCTGTTCTGTCCCTTCATGGCAAATAGAAAGTGAAAAGATGGAAGCAGTGACAGATCTCCTCTTTTGGGCTCAGAATCACCATGGATGGTGACTGCAGCCATGAAATTAAACGTTTGCTTCTTGGCAGGAAAGCTGTGACAAGCTTAGGCAGTGTGTTAAAAAAGCAAAGACATCACTTTGCTGACAAAGGTCTGTATAGTCAAGGCTATGGTCTTTCCAATAGTCATGTACAGATGTGAGAGCTGGACAATAAAGAAGGCAGAATACCGAAAAACAGATGTTTTCAAACTGTGGTTTTGGAGAAGACTCTTGAGAGTCCCTTGGACTGCAAAGAGATCCAACCAGTCACTCTTAAAGGAAATCAACCCTGAATACTCTTTGGAAGGACTGATGCTGAAGCACCAATATTTGGGCCACCTGATATGACCAGGTTACTCATTAGAAAAGACGCTGATGCTGGGAAAGATTGAAGCCAGGAGGAGAAGGGGATGGCAGAGGATAAGATGGTTGGATGGCATCACCGATCCAAAGGACATGACCTTGGGCAAATTCCGGGAGATGGCAAGGGACAGGAGAGCCTGGCAGCTGCAGTCCATGGGCTGTGAAGAGTGGGACACGACCTGGTGATTGAGCAACAGCACCTCTACGGCTTCTGTTGGTCAAAGCCAGTCACAGGCCAGTTCAGATGCCGAATCTTGGGGAGGAGATACAGGTCGCATTTCATGGTACACGCAGGCAGGGAGAAGTGGAGACTTGGAGTATTTTTTTTCCAGTTTTCCAAAAATACTCTCCTTCCCAAATCAAACTGCCAAATTATTATGTAATCACGTAAGGCCTTTACATGTGATCTTTACTTTTTTCATAGGCTTTTGGGTTTCCTAGCAAGAAGCACACCTATTCTTCTTAGAAGTTCTTACACAAATTATCTTTTCTCACTAATAACTTCAAGTACTTACTTTCATTGCTCAAAGAAAAAAAAAAAAGCTTTTTTACTGTGCTTATCAGCATAAGCCCTCCAGTTTCCATTGCCGTCATTTGCCCATTGCACAAACACTCTCTTGGATATGATGAACATTCGTCTGACATTCCTAAGCAGGCTTACAGTAATTTTAGCTCCCCATTGAATTTCAAACAGGAGCCTCCACGTTGACATTAAAAGCATTCGCATTTGCAGGGGCAGAGCAACCTGCCGAGCGGGGGCTGCTCTTGCTCGCCAGACTCTCCCCTTGTGCTTTTTTTAGAAAGAGCAAAGCTGCGGGATTTGTCTGGGCGGTTCAGGCTGCACTCGGAGCAGCTCCGAAGACTGAGGGCTTCTGGCTGGCAGCAAATCCTTCCTTCAAGGTCCCTCTGCAGAAAGGCAACGCCCTCCGCCTCACTGATGTCTGTCCTGTGTGTTGCAGATAAGTTACCAGCCATAGAAAGGCAGCTACTTTCAGGTTTTCTGAAGCTTCCCCCAAAGCCTCTCTTTCACCTGTTTTTTTGCCCCCAGTGAGATTTCCCTCTTTGCCGTGTACAAGAATGCAGTCAGTGAGGAGCGGCCAGGCTTATGATTGAGCTATGCTGGGATACTTTGTTCTGAATCTTTTTTTTTTTTTAATTGAAGGCCTTTATGGGCAAGGAATGTGAAATCAGGAGACTTTTTTCTGCAGCTATTTTTCACCCCTTCAGCTTCTCTTATTTTTATCATGTCCCATCACCATTATAACCCCTTATATGCATCCAGTGGTCAGCAGGCTGACGGCCGGCGTCTCTAAAGGTATAATGAGCAATCTGGGTTCATGGTTTTCCGCAGCTGCTCGGAACAGTTGGTACTAGCGTCACCATCTACACTTCCAAAGAAATGTGCCCAAGGCATCAGATGTAGACTAACCTGGCCTTGCCTGGTGAATGGAGAGGGGAAGCGGAAGTGTGGATGGGTGTGTGTGTGTATGGATAACAATTCACACATCTGTGTGTGTGTGTGTGTGTGTGGAACAGTTCATGCATCTTTGTGTGTGTGTGTAATAACAGTTTGTGCATGTGTGTGTGTGTGTGTGTAATAAGAGTTCATGCATCTTTTATCCCTTGACTGGATGGTTGCTGTTACCAGAGCCTCTCTCCTAAAGAATCTTTGTGCTGGGAGAGAAAAACGGCTCACAACAAACAAACGTATTCGGGTTGCCATCTTGATTAAAGGGTATTGTTTTGATTGAACTGTGAATCTTTACCCAGTCATATAACTTATAGGAGAACGTTGAAAAAACATAACAGCAATGCCCTTCATCTCCATTTAGGGAGTAAAGAGGCTGATGCGGAGAAAAGAATGCTGGATTGAAAACAGAGCAACGGGGTTCAAGGTCTCTACTTTAGCTGTGTGACCTGGAGCTAGTACTGTAACTTCTCTGAGCCTCAATTCCTTTCTCAGTGGGAGTATTGAATGTCATAGGGTTGTTTCAGGGAGAAAACATCGCATGAGAGCAGATTACTGTGGCATGCCCGTGTCAGTTGTTGCTACAGACGTCTTCAGAGGTCTTTCTGCTGAGTTGTGTGCCCAAGTACAAACCAGAAAGTTTCTGCGCATGTAAGGCTGTCTGACCTCCCTGTTTCCTCAGTCCATCATTTATTAACATCTAAAGCCTGCTGATGTTCACTCATATTTTCAGCCTTCCTCTTTCTCTGTCTCTGGCTCTTCTCAGATTTATGGAAGTAGTGTAACATAATGACCGTTTTGCTCTGTGTTGGTAATTTTCATATTTTAGGAATCCAGAATTTTATGGGTAAATAATCTGTATCTGGTAATCTGTAGGCTCACTTAGGGACATTTCAATTAAAAATTTTAAATAGGAATTTTTTGGAGTTTCCTTCTATTCCTGTCCTCCCCTTTTAAATACCTGTGAGGTAAGTGTGGATTCATTAATACCTTCTCCTTTTTATACCAGCCCCCTCTCCTCTGTGATATCCTATATTCTGAATCCTCTGATTTCCATATACCATGACTCAATCTATTATATATTTTCTGAAATTGTAGAAACTGTGCTCCCATCTTTCCACATTTTAAAAAAAAAAGCTTTTTGGTGGCACCACATGGCATGTGGGACCCTGACCCTGTGCCCCGCTGTGTGGGAAGCACAGAGCCTCAACCACTGGACCGCCAGGGAAGCCCCTGAGCCTCCATCTCGAGTTGCCATCTGCATCCCAGAGTCAGGTATGTGCTGGGCCCACAACCATGGCTTCTGAAATGGACAGACACAAGGGTGAGGAGATAGCCAGTCTGCTCAGTTAATTGGAGCTAAAGGGTTAATTAATATAAATGATTTCATGGATTGTGTCTCCCAGACTTCAAATTTACCTTCTGGCAGGTACCTTCCGAAGTCATAACCTGTGGAAGTGGCAGATGGCAGGGACGCTTTTATAGCCCTGGGGCAGGCATTGAGGGTGGGGGAGATGGGCACCTATTTCTTTATACATAACCTTGACATCCTGTTCTCACAGTTTTGTTAAAGCTGAAGGCACAAATACATCCTTGATTGAAGAGATGGAAAATTCTGCCCCCTTTCTCGTCACTCAAAATGTTGTTAGAGCATTTTCATTTCACAATTTTATTAGTGCTCAGAAATCTGATATTTATTGAGCCCCAATTTTGGTAGACACTGGTGAAAGAGCTTGACATGTATAATTAAACTCTAATAAACTATCCTATATGTAGGTGCTATTTTAAATTTTTCCTTTATAAATGGGGAAGCCAAGATACAAAGAGATTAATATGCTGCCTCAAGTTACAGTCAGTAAGTGGAAGAGCCAGGAATCAAACTCAGATTTGTTGGCTCCAGATTCTGTTAGTTACCACACTATGCTGCATAATTGCAGAGAAAAATATACCTGTATTCAGGGATGCTGATGTAGGCATTCCCTGGACACTCGTAGGAGACATCAATCCAGTTCAGTTCAGTCGCTCAGTCATGTCCAGCTCTTTGCAACCACATGAATCACAGCACACCAGGCCTTCCTGTCCATCACCAACTCCCGGAGTTCACTCAAACTCACGTCCATCGAGTCAGTGATGCCATCCAGCCATCTCATCCTCTGTCGTCCCCTTCTCCTCCTGCCCCCAATCCCTCTCAGCATCAGAGTCTTTTCCAATCAGTCAACTCTTTGCATGAGGTGGTCAAAGTACTGGAGTTTCAGCTTTAGCATCAGTCCTTCCAAAGAACACCCAGGGCTGATCTCCTTTAGAATGGACTGTTTGGAGCTCCTTGCAGTCCAAGGGACTCTCAAGAGTTTTCTCCAACACCACAGTTCAAAAGCATCAATTCTTTGGTGCTCAGCCTTCTTCACAGTCCAACTCTCGCATCCATACATGACCACTGGAAAATCATGGCCTTGACTAGATGAACCTTTGTTGGCAAAGTAATGTTTCTGCTTTTGAATATGCTATCTAGTTTGGTCATAACTTTTCTTCCAAGGAGTAAGCGTCTTTTAATTTCTTGGTTGCAGTCACCATCTGCAGTGATTTTGGAGACCAAAAAAATAAAGTCTGACACTGTTTCTGCTGTTTCCCCATCTATTTCCCATGAAGTGATAGGGGCATCAGTGACCAACAAATTGCTGTAGGCCTTTATGTCAACTTTGAGAAATGTACTTGAACCATAAGAATTACGAATGTGCAAGTACACTTCCGTGGAAAAGGAACTGGAGGTTACTAAGGGCAGTTTCCTAGAGACAGTGCCTCTGTGTTCTGTAGCACAAGAATGTCAGGATCCATATAAAAGCATCCTTGGAGGGCACTACAGGTATATTAGATAGGCAGTTGAGAGAGGAAATTTCACAAATGGCAAATAGGTAACATCCTTATGAATAATAATAACTAGATAGGGATATATACTTGAATAAAATACCCACTCTAGACCCCATGGACCTGAGCAAGAGGATTTCTCTCAATTAGGATCAAGATTCCTTTCAAGAATTATTCTTGATCTAACCTATTTCACACATGAATAATCAATAGGTTCCTGCCGTATGATGTATATGTGTGTGTATATTTATGCATATGTATATATGTGCATGATGATGGTCAGAACTTCTCTAATGGCTCAGTGGTAAAGAATCTGCCTGTGAATGGAAGAGACGTGAGTTTGAGCCCAAGGTCAGGGAGATCCCTTGGCGAAGGAAATGACAACCCACTCTAGTATTCTTGCCTGGAGCATCCCATGGACAGAGGAGCCTGGCGGGCTACAGTCCATGGGGTTGCAAAAGATTTGGACACAACTTAGCAACTAAACAACAACATGACTGTAGTCACTTTTGCCTGGAAGGCTTTCAGTTACTAGGACTTGTTGTTTCCCTCTGAACTTATTTACAAATAGGATTAAACTCAGCATAGAAAACAAACTTATGGTCCCCAAAGAGTATTGTGTATAACGGATCTACAATACTGTATATAAAATAAAAGCGAAAGTGAAGTTGCTCAGTCGTGTCCAACTCTTTGCAACCCCATGGACTGTAACCCGCCAGGCTCCTCTGTCCATGGGATTTTCCAGGCAAGAACACTGGAGTGGGCTGCCATTGCCTTCTCCAGTATATAAAACAGGTAAACAGCAAGGAACTACTGTATACCACAGGGGAGTATACTTAACACCTTTTAATAACTTATAATGGAAGATAATTTGAAAAAGAATATATATGTTACATATATATTTATATACATATATAATTGAGTCGCTGTACTATATACCTGAAACTCGCATAACACTGTGAATCAACTAAGCTCCAATATGACTGATTCATGTTGATGTTTGGCAGAAACCAACACAATACTGTAAAGTAATTATCTTTCAATTAAAAATAAATTTAATTATAAAAAGTTTAATTTGCCTTTTGTTCTTTTAGAACTTAAATGTTTTGGCAATCATTTGGTGTATGTATATAAAAATCTCACAGTTTTAATTAGATCAGCATGGTATGATTTAATTAATTATTGAGCTTGGTGAAGTTTTGTGTATAGAAAATACTCTTGTTCTAATAAACTTTACTTTATACTTGAAAAAAATGGGAAAAGACTTTTAAAATTAAAAAGAAATATTAATGAAAGTTTGTGAGTCCTTATGCCCTTACTTACATATCATACACAGTTTCCATGTACATACAAGCACATGTGTATATATGTACATTTTTTATAAAACTATGAGCATTTTATAGATTATGTCTTTTTTTTTTTATCTGACTGTTCTGTGTGGTATTTGGTACCTTCCTTTCCCAACCAGGGATTGAATCCACCCCCTGCACTGGGAGGCAGTCTTAGCCACTGGACCACCGAGGAAGGCCCAATATAATTTGTTTTTAGTATACAGTTTACCCTGGAAATCGATATTTCATCAAATTTTTGTACATATAAATCATATAGATCTACCATAGCCTATTAGCTATTCCTTACTAAGGTTTAGCTTGTTTCTGCTTCGCAAGTGGAACAGTGGTAAAGTATATCCCTGCCAATGCAGGAGACGCAGAAGACATGGGTTTGATCCCTGGGTTGGAAGATCCCCTGGAGGAAGGAATGGCAATCCACTCCAGTAATCTTGTTTGGAAAATTACATGGACAGAAGACCCTGGTGGTCTATAGACCATGGGGTCACAGAGAATTGGGCATGACTGAGCATGCATGCAGGTGGTTTGTTTTTAACTTTTTTCCAATCCTAAACTTACGCTGCAATGGATACTTAAATATACTTACAATAAAGTCCTGTATCCTTTCTAGCAGTGGAAATGTTACATTAAGTGATATGTACATTTGAAATGCCAATAGATACCACTGACATTCCTTGTAAAAAGTTAAACTAATCAGGAAGCTGTTAAAGCCTTTTTAATAGACTCATATAGATTTAACTTTAATAAGATGCGATTCTGCCTGGAGCTAATGAAGATGCACCAGAGTAGATATTAAAGATAGTCACTGAGGATTAGTAAGAGCTCTGTAAGCAGAGGAGTTGGAAAGGAAGACATTCCAGGGAGAGGGAATGGAAGGAAAAAGACACAAAAATATATAAGACCCTCAGAGAATGGCTTTGTGATTTTTGAAGAGCAAAAATCAGTACTAATAAGAGATAATGCAGCTTTAATTATATTTAGCAAATATTTGGTAAACATGTAAGCATATGCATCCATTCAATTTAAGTTTCTCAGAGCAGGCAAAGCTACCTGCTAAAACAAACATTCCCACATCTTAGTGGTTTAATCAAATAAGAGCTTAGTTGTCTCTGTCTCTTATTGTCAAGAAGGAAAAGCTTCGCCACACTGAGCCTTTCAGGGGTTTAATTTACTTTCACGCTGAGGCTGCATCATCTTTGACACCTAGTCTCAAGGTTGAAGTGGTGTCATGGCGTTGTCCAGTCAGCAGATGGGTGCAGGAAGACAAGACTTACCTAATAAAGTACATCAAAGCCTCTTGATGAAAGTGAAAGTGAAGATTGAAAAAGTTGGCTTAAAGCTCAACATTCAGAAAACAAAGATCATGGCATCCGGTCCCACTACTTCATGGGAAATAGATGGGGAAATAGTGGAAATAGTGTCAGACTTTATTTTTCTGGGCTCCAAAATCACTGGAGATGGTGACTGCAGCCATGAAATTAAAAGACGCTTACTCCTTGGAAGGAAAGTTGTGACCAATCCTAGATAGCATATTGAAAAGCAGAGACATTACTTTGCCAACAAAGGTTTGTCTAGTCAAGGCTATGGTTTTTCCAGTGGTCACGTATGGATGTGAGAGTTGGACTGTGAAGAAGGCTGAGCGCCAAAGAATTGATGCTTTTGAACTGTGGTGTTGGAGAAGACTCTTGAGAGTCCCTTGGACTGCAAGGAGATCCAACCAGTCCATTCTAAAGGAGATCAGCCCTGGGATTTCTTTGGAAGGACTGATGCTAAAGCTGAAACTCCAGTACTTTGGCCACCTCATGCGAAGAGTTGACTCATTGGAAAAGACTCTGATGCTGGGAGGGATTGGGAGCAAGAGGAGAAGGGGATGACAGAGGATGAGATGGCTGGATGGCATCACTGACTCGATGGACGTGAGTCTATGACTGAACTCTGGGAGTTGGTGATGGACAGGGAGGCCTGGCGTGCTGCGATTCATGGGGTCGCAAAGAGTTGGACATGACTGAGCGACTGATGTAATCTAATCTGATCTGATTCTTTTTCACTTCATGGCCAATAGATGGGGAAACAATGGAAACAGTAAGAGACTTTATTTTCTTTGGTGGGCTCCAAAATCACTGCAGATGGTGACTGAAGCCATGAAATTAAAAGACAACTGCTCCTTGGAAGAAAGCTATGACCAACCTAGACAGCATATTCAAAAGCAGAGACATTACTTTGCCAGGAAAGATCCATCTAGTCAAAGCTATGGTTTTTCCAGTTGTCATGTATGGATGTGAGAATTTGACCATAAAGAAAGCTGAGCGCTGAAGAATTGATGCTTTTGAACTGTGGTATTGGAGAAGACTCTTGAGAGTCCCTTGGACTGCAAGGAGATCCAACCAGTCAGTCCACCCTAAAGGAAATCAGTCCTGAATATTCATTGGAAGGACTGATGCTGAAGCTGAAACTTAAGTACTTTGGCCACCTGATGCAAAGAACTGACTCATTTGAAAAGACCCTGATGCTGAGAAAGATTGGAGGGAGGAGAAGGGGATGGCAGAGGATGAGATGGTTGGATGGCATCACCGACTCAATTGACATGAGTTTGAGTAAACTCTGGGAGTTGGTGATCGACAGGGAGGCTTGGTGTGCTGCAGTCCATGGGATTGCAAAGAGTCAGAACGACTGATCGACTAAACAACAACTCTTTTTAAACAAATTTTATGTGTTTATTTTTTAGCTGTGCTTGGTCTTCGTTGCCTTTCTCTAGCTGCAGTGATCAGGGCCACTCTCCAGTCGTGCTGCTTGGGTGTCTCCTTGCGGGGGCTTCTCCCACTGTGCAACCCCGGCTCTGGGCCTGTGGGCTTCCGTAGTTGTAACTTGTGGGCTCTGAAGCACAGGCTCAGGAGCTGTGGGGCACAGGTTTAGCTGCTTTGCAGACCCTGGATCAAACCCACGGCTCCTGCATTGGCAAACAGATTCTGTACCACTGAGCCACTGAGGAAGCCAAAGTATATCTACTCTTAAGTGGCTTTTTAGTAACCTATTGTTTTAGTTTCTCCATCGTATATGACTCTTTGCACCCCCATGGACTCTTTGTGGCCCTTCAGGCTCCTCAGTCCATGGGATTCTCAGGCAAGGATACTGGAGTGGGTTGCCATGCCCTCCTCTACCGTGTTTGTAACAGGCCAATATACAAAATAGGGCCATAATGTCTATGACACAATGAGTCTCACTGCTTCTATTATCAGTAGCATTTCTTTCAAATTAAAACAATAGACAGTTAATGTACCTACATTATAAGCTGATTTTGTTTTGCTTACTTCCTAAATGAATCTGTATTTGGCAAATTTATTATCTGGGTATTTTGAGCTATATATTTTCATAGTATGTATATGTTGATAGAAGATCTTGAATTTGAGAAGAACCTTTTTTATTTTTTCCTTTTTTTAACAGGTGAGTTTTAAAAGATGTCTTCTATTTCACTCATAAGTTATTTCATCTTGTCTAAAGGAAATCTTAATCCAAGTGACAATAGAATGAGATATTCTTTACTTATCATACTGGTTACTTAGCTACAGTTCTGTTCTAAAAGTACGGAAAATGAGTTTAATTCTCGTCTTACAAACCTAACTTCACTGTGCACCACAAGCTTTGTTTTCTGAATATAGATCTGCCATTATATGGTGTGTGAGATTTGGTGTTTCTTAGTCTTCCTAGATCCTACTTTTCTTAGTTGTTTAAATGAGATATTTAGTTCTTGATAATAAATTCCTCTCAGTTTTTGAACTCTATAATTATAAGAGTAAAACCAGAAAATCTAATAAGTTTTGAATTCTGTGGTTCTATGAGTGAAATCCAAACATCTAATGAATATATTTACAGTGTTTCAGCATAGTGTTTCGGAGAAGGTGACAGCACCCCACTCCAGTACTCTTGCCTGGGAAATCCCATGGATGGAGGAGCCTGGTAGGCTGCAGTCCACGGGGTCGCTAAGAGTCGGACACGACTGAGCGACTTCACTTTCACTTTTCACTTTCCTGCATTGGAGAAGGAAATGGCAACCCACTCAGTGTTCTTGCCTGGAGAATCCCAGGGACGGGGGAGCCTAGTGGGCTGCCGTCTATGGGGTCACACAGAGTTGGACACGACTGAAGCAGCAGCAGCAGCATAGTGTTTAGCTGAAGGACTAATGTGAGGTCAGATTTATTTGTTCCCCTTCTTTTCTGTAGAAACTTCAGGGACCACAGCAAGAGCTGTGTTACTGTGCTCACAGATTCTGCAGGTCAGGAATTGAAACAGGATCTCAGGGGAACAGCTTTCTGCTGTTACACAGTGTTTCAAGACATTGTACTGGGCTTTGAACTTCTCAGGGCATGGTGACTGAGTCCCACAGAGGGACCCCAGGTGATGGCCAGAGATCAAGGTTCTGAGACAAAAAGGCAGATATATCATGATTTTTCGATACTTAACCTTGAAGACACATGATGTGACTCTCACTGTGTTTGACTGGTTGAAGCAAAAACAACCCAGCCCGGGGTTCAAGGGGAGATAACGCAGCTCCCATTTCAAAGGGGAGGAATATCAAAGAATTTGAGGCCATGTTTTTAAAATGCCACCATGTGCAGCTATTTGCTAGGAATTTAGTTTCTATTTTAAAGGTACTTGAATTTTGAGAAGTTGGGTATAAGGAGAATTGAATGAATTAGGGCATTTAATAACATTTTACAGGAATAAAAGAGTCCTTAGCAAGAGTTTACAGTAATAGAATTTTTTTACAGTAGTTAAAAACAGTTGGTTAATAAATAGGATCTAGTCTTTCTCTGCTTTGTTTGGTATTACTGTCTTTTAAAAGGCAGTGTAATCAGGCGGTTATGATGCTTCGTTAAAATACAAGAAGGTTCATACATATCATCTTGAATGTTTCATTTATTTATGTTAGAGGACATAAAAGTGTTCTTCCTGGGCTTTGTAGCATATGTGATGCTTCCATGTATTTCTTTTTGTAATCACACTGATAATATAAAATTATTAAAACTTCTTGAAAATGAGAAAAGTCAACTGTGGAGAGTGTGTTTCTTGGTCAAGGGTACCCTGAAGCTGAAATATAGTCATCTTAATGATAAGTTTAGTATCAATATTTATGTCAGTTAGGATTCCTTTCTTGTAAGAGAAAGAAAATAAAACTCTTAGTAGTTAAGTACAAATATTGCTATCAGACATCAAATTTTCCAGCAGTGGGATAGCTTCCTAAAACATCCAGTTTCTTTCCATCCATTTTCTTAGCTATCCTCAGTATCTTAGCTTTGTCACTAGCTCTACCCAAGGTCATTCTGTTGTTTTTTGTTGCTTAATTGCTAAGTTGTGTCCAACTCTTTGCAACCTCATGGACTGCAGCACACCAGGCTTCCTTGTCCTTCACTCTCTCCCGGAGTTTGCTCAAATTCATGTACATTGAATTGATGATGCCCTCTAACTCTCTCATACTCTGCAACCCTCTTCTACTTTTGCCTTTATTCTTTCCCAACATTAGGGTCTTTGCCAATGAGTTGGTTCTTCGTATCAGTTTGCCAAAGTATTGCAGCTTCAGCTTCAGCATCAGTCCTTTCAATGAATATTCATGACTGATTTCCTTTAGGATGGACTGGTTGGATCTCCTTGCAGTCCAAGAAACTCTCAAGAGTCTTCTCCAGCACCACAGTTTGAAAACATCAGTTCTTCAGCACTCAGTCTTCTTTATGGTCCAACTCTCACATCTGTACATGGCTACTGGAAAACACTGTATTTTTGACTAGACAGACTTTTGTTGACAAACTGATGGCTCTGCTTTTTAATACCCATCTAGGTTGGTCACAGCTCTCCTCCAAGGAGAGGTTATTATACAGCTTCACAGTCAAACATGACAACTCCAGCAGGGTTGCTTCCCCAATGGTCACTTCATTTTCATATCAATAAGGCCTTTCTCACGAGCCACACCATTATCCAAAGGCCTTATGCTGGAGGGTCTCTTATTTTCATTAATTACTTCCAAGAATATCACTTGAAAGCAAAATTAAGGCTTTTCCAACATAAAACAGCTTAGGGTACATTGTTACATGGACTGTATTTTTTTCTGTGGACTCTATATTGAATCTCTAAGAAAATTCACCATAGAGTAAGCATATTGGTAAGAGCCAAGTTGGTGGCTTTAACATATACCAACCCCCTCAAATACAATGGCTTAACCTAATAGCATTTCAATTTTCACTAAATAACAGGTTAAGAAAGGGATTCCAGGTTTGTGATTGGTTTCCCACTGCGCGGAGGTTCAAAGACCACACTCATTCCTTCTTGTTGCTTCCCTATCCTGTTAAGGCTCCACAGTGCTTTGCTTCAGGTGCCAGATAAAGAAGAGAAAGTAGAAAAGACTCAGTGACTTTCAACTGCCTTGTTCTGAAGGTAACACATCTGTTTACATGCTGTTGCTGAGGACTAGTGACAGGGATCTACCTAAATCTAAGAACTGGGAATGTGGTCCCTTGATCAAGCTGCCATCTTATGAAGTGTAATGGACACCTCACTTTCCCTGTTACTGTAGGCACTATACAGAGCCAAGAGTGAGTGATGCCTTTGTTCTTTGTAAAGTGACTGAATTCTATTTGTTCACTACTTCTTTGTGTAAGCAAAAACCAAGCATCGTGTAACATCAGACTATGACCTAGGCATGGAGAACCTTCTAAGGGAGCACACGGCTCATCTGTGACTGATGGAGTTGGAGAGGAGGGTAGACACTGTTTGCGCAAGAGTGTGAGTAACAGGTGGGGGCGTGAGAATGAGGAAATAAAGACAGTCAGACGAAGTGGATTTGCCTGTAGTAAAGGTTGTCAAAATTCATTTAATTTTTTGGAGAAAGATAGGAAACTTAAAGGGCTTCCCTGGTGGCTCACTTGGTAAAGAATCCGCGTGCAATGCAGGAGACCCCATTTCAGTTCCTGGGTTGGGAAGATCCCCTGAAGAAAGCAAAGGCTGCCCTCTCCAGTATTCTGGCCTGGAGAATTCCATGGACTGTATAGTCCATGGGGTCGCGAGAAGTCGGTCACGACTGAGCGACTTTCACTTTCACAAAAAACTGAACCAAAAAAAAAGATGCCCTGCGCCTTTTTCCTCTACAGACAGAATTCGGAGACTTGAGAGGAGTTCTCTCAGGTCCTCTGGAGGCCTTAACTGGAAAGCGTTCATCTGCTTCCACTTCCGTGTTTCACGACGCACAAAATGAGCTAAATGTTGGAGGTCCTTGCCCTTTACGAGTGTCTTGGTATAAAACGCGGACATAAACAGAAGGTTTATGGAAACAACTAAAGGAGCACATAAACAAGCATCTGTGTTTGCTTTGTTTCCCGTTGTTCTCCTCTCTCCCGTCCCGGGGTGAGTCCTCCGCGCTGCGCGGAGACGCCGTTTTTGGGGGACGCCTCAGGCCGCGCCGATGCGGCTCAGGAGACAGCAGTGATGAGGAGCGTGGTATTCCAGGGGCGAGGAGGGAATTTTTTCAAAGTGGCCAATTTAATATTCAGATTAGTATATCTTCCTGTTTCAAGATATATACATCTTTCTGTTTGTTCCCATCAAAATACTGAAACCATTTTAAGTGATTAATATGTGTCATTAACTGCAGGCAAAATAGGAAAAAAGTGATGTCATAAATTAAGCGGATGAAGGGCCATTATGTGTGCCATTGTCTCACAAGCAAAAATGCATATGAGAAAGCTTTGCAAAGTTTGAAGACATGGAACGGTAAAAAATAACGGGTTTTACTTATTTTTTTTTTTTTCTGGTGGTATAGGTTAGTTACTCTTGACTCATTTTTGTCATATATCTTTTACCTGTTGGAACTTCTTTCTAAATAAATAAAAAGAGAAAACACAGGAAAAGTAATGGATTGCAAGCCCTAAGTCTTTGAATCAAGTAAATAGTTCCATTACTTGAGTCGCTCTTTTTCAAGGACTTAAATGAATACAGATGTTCCAAAGACACCTTTAAAAATTGCAACCAAAACCCTCACTAGAAAAGTAGCTATGCAGTTATGTATGTGAATATGCACATACAAGACAAGGAGACTAAAGTTCTATTTCTACGATTCTTTGAGACTTCTTTTTATGCATCGGCCCTGTCTCTGTCCTGGAAACTTCACTTGACGTGGCCACGCTTTAGTCTCGGCCCTTGTGTGTGTTGCACTGTGGCACTCGGTGTCCATCTCTCATCTTCAGGTAGAGCCTAGGTTAGATGTGTGCTTTCCTCCTGCGGTTGCTTCAGACTTGAGCCCTGAGAGCGATGGCAGGAGGATTTCCTGCCTGAGCGGGGCCTGGGGGCCGGGCTGGCCTGGACCCAGGTCCAAAGGGTGCTATCTCCTGCTGCTTACTTGAGCTAGTGAGAGTGGTTTTTATGTTTGAGCTTTGGCTGCTTGTCCCTGGCTTTGTGCAAGGAGTTTAGATGTCTATTTTTGTTCAATCTGTGACCTACATTCTTGAGAGAGTTAATGTCCACTTTGTTTTTAATGAATGGTTACAACATCCGTTTTGCAAATACTGTCTCCCTGTCCCATCACCTTCAATGCTGAAATATTTTCCATATTGAAGTGACCTTGGATAAAATCAGTTGCAGCACAACTTTACATCTCCCATCCCTCCACTCCACTTCCTCTCTCTTCTTTCTGTGGGTGGCCAATTAAAGGATGCCTGGTCTTTCAGTTTCATTCTGTTCAGCATCTCTGTAGCTCACCACGCTTCTCTGTCCATGGGATTATCCAGGAAAGAATGTTGGAGTGATTTGCCATTCCCTTCTCCAGGGGATCTTCCTGACCCAGGGATTGAACCCAGGTCTCCTGCATTGCAGGCAGACTCTTTACCATCTGAGCCACCAGGGAAGCCCCTGCTTTTGCTAGGGATCTACAAAAGCTGCAAAATACATCTTGGGAACTATTTATAAATAAATAGGCTTCCTTGGTGGCACTAGTGATAAAGAACCTGCCTACCAAGGCAGGAAAGGCAAGACATGGGTTCGATCCCTGGGTTGGGAAGATCCTCTGGAAGAGGGCATGGTAACCCACTCCAGTATTCTTGCTGGAGAATCCCATGGACAGAGGAGCCTGGTGGGCTACAGACCATGGGGTCACAGAGAGTCACACATGACTGAAGCGACTTAGCAAATACACAGGGTAAATACACTTATTGACTATTAATTACAACTCAAATTCTGCCCAGAGTACTTGAGCACTAATACATTCATTCAGTAAAGATTCATTGAGTAAACGCTATGTGCTAAGCTGGCACTGTAGGAGGTTTTGAAAATGGAAAGAGGAGAAGGATTAGGTCTCATTATGATGGTCTCACAGTTTGGTGTAAGGTGACAAATACCGAAAGAGACAGCACAGTATCTCTATACACTGTCAGATGCCTTAAATAAGAGTGTCCTTTTCTTTGAGGAGTGAGGCTTAGTGTAGAGAGAAACAGTGGTTCTGGAACATAATAAATAATCAATATCTATTTCTAAATTAATAAGTGGGGTATAATGTAGTAGTGTGTGCAAGAGATTATGATTTCTTTCTGTCCTCCTCATCCATGTTCCCATTTGCAGGAATTCCTTTGGGAAGTCAATTGTTTTCCTTTTCTTCATCTCCTGGGTTAGTGTGGGACTGTCCCCACCCCAACTTCATACTCAACTAATCAGTGTTTTCCACAGCTCTGGCCACACCATGAGCACATGACCCTGGTGAAGCCAATGAGAGGAGTCCGGGACTTTTGTTGAGGTTACAGAGAAGTATTTACTTTTCCACTGGAGCATCTGAGTGAGGGAATCAGTTTTGTAGCTCCTAAAACCTATCTTTACACATGAACAAAGCTCCTGTCTAAGGATGGACGGGCACAGTGGACAGCAGAGGGGAGCGCTGCTGAGCCTGAGTCTAGACAGCTTCATCTGAGCCTTGAATTAAAGGCTTGACTTAGGCACGCCTCTTCTTGGACTTTCCAGTGCTGTGAGCCTCTAATTCCTCATCTTACCTCAGCCAGTTTGAACATGTGTTCTCTTTCTTGCTACCAAAAGACAAGACCCGTTTGATGTATATAGGATCCCAAAGTTGACATCATGTAACTTCACTTCACAAAAGTGAATCTCCAGCCGAGAGTCAGAGGATGAGTGGACATGGAGCAGCTGGGTAAAGAAGGAATGGGTTTCCCAGCAGAGGAAGCAGTGCTGGCAAGATACAGAAATGGGGGAAAGAAAGTGCTAATATTTCTGATCCATGAAGCAGAAGCAGTTGTTACTTCTCCAGGGTCTTATGTCCTAGGTCTTCTTTCTTCCATTAACAAAATGTGAGATTTTCATAAGAGAAATGGAGATATGCTAAATTTATATAAAAACATGCCGGAGAAGGCAATGGCACCCCACTCCAGTACTCTTGCCTAGAAAATCCCATGAATGGAGGAGCCGGGTAGGCTGCAGTCCACGAGGTCACGAAGAGTCAGACACGATTGAGCGACTTCACTTTCACTTTTCACTTTCCTGCATTGGAGAAGGAAATGGCAACCCACTCCAGTATTCTTGCCTGGAGAATCCCAGGGACGGGGGAGCCTGGTGGGCTGCTGTCTATGGGGTCACACAGAGTCGGACACGACTGAAGCGACAGTATAGTATAGTATAGTATGCATAGAAGATCTCTAGAGGGCACAAGTAGAATTGGTGCACTGGATGTATTAATTAGGATACTTTGGCTGTGAGTACTAAAAACCTGATTAATATTAGCTTAAAACAGGGAACATTCAGCTTATACTTAATAACCTATTTGGATGCTGTGGTTCTAGGATTGGCTAGGAAGCTCAGGAATGTCATCAAGGACTCATTTTCTTTTCATCCTCCCACCCTGTCATTCTCACCGTGATAGCTTTGCACCTCAAGCTTCTTGCCTCATGGTTAACAGACAGCTGCTAGAGTTCCAGACATCTCATTCATATCCATGTTACCAGAGTAGGAAATATGGAAGGAAACAAAAGAGTCTTCTAGGTTTGCATCTAGGTTTGCATCTTCTAGGTTTGCATTTAATTAATCGTAGAGGAAAACATTTCACAAAACCTCTATCCAGTAGGTATATCCTTGCAAGTCACTGGTCAGCACTAGGTTGCATGCTATGGTTTAGAGGAAACAGGGCTTCTGTGATGACTGAATTCATATCACAAAGCTGAGCATATTGCATTCAAAATGAAGTTAAGGGTCTGTTAGCCAGAGAATGGTTGCTACAAACACATAGCTATGAACATAGTTGCTATAAAGGAAATCAACAGAGTCTCTTGTAAGGGTTGTTCTGGATGAGGTGTCAATGTAAGTATGTCCCGTTTATTGGTTGGACCCTGCTTCTCTCAGGGAACTGCTCCTTACAGTCAGTATTTCACAGGACAGTTTTAAAACCAGCATCATTCTTGGCAAAATCCATTTGAATCTGGCACAATATTTAAAGTTTAATAAGTATTGCTCCTTTTACCAGGAATGTGAACACATATTTTAGGGAACACACTGCCCAAAGCCTAGCAGAAAACAACATCGATAATAAAAGCTTAGACTTTTACCGAGAATAATGGCATTGTCTGTCTATGTGTTGGCTTTTCTTCTCAAGGTTCATCCATACAGATTTGTCCCATTTTATCTGTACAACCATATCTAAATGATAGCTACTTTCTTCAGTTTACCAATGAAAACGTTGGGATACAGAAAGTTTAAATTACTTTTTTTGAGTTAACACAGTTAGTCAGGAAAAGAACCAGATATAGAAAGAGCATCTTCCTCTAGCCCCCTGACAGTGATCTCCTCGTCTACTAATGCTTGAACCTGCTCTTTGTTCTGTTTATCCAGCAATGTCCCTTCAGTGGGTGTAAGGTGGTGTCCGTGAATATGGAGCCGTACAGTATTTCTTCCGCAGAGTCACTGATATTCTAGTATCTTGATGGTGAATAGGCCTTGTGGTGTCATTTAGATGATGCTCTGTGTCTGGTGATATGACTCATTTATCTTCTAGAGCCGCAGCCCTGAGCCTTTTTAGCTCCAGGGCAGTTTTTCCACAAATGGAGGATAGATGGTTTCAGGATGATTCAAGCGCATTACATTTAGTGCGCACTGCATTTCTACTAATATTGTTACATTGTGATATACAGTGAAATAATCACACACCTCAGCATCGCGTGGGCTTGGTGGGGGCCCTCAGATGCCCCATGCCGGGGTGATGGGGCCAGTGGCCCTGCCATGAGCTTGCTCCTGGGAGTCTGACGTTGCCTCTGATCTGACGGTGGGAATTGGGGCGGGGGGAAGCAGCAGTGACCCCCACTGGCTGCAGCTCACCCCCTGCCCGGCGGCCTGGTTCCTGCCAAGACTGGGACCAGAGCCAGTTCCTGGCCGGGGGCTGGGGACCGCTGATCTAGAGCATCTGCTTTCAGAGGGACCCTACACACACAGGTGCAGTATAATTTTAAGGAGTTTAGAGATTCTTGGGTCTTGTTGCAGAACCTGAAAGGGGCCAGTGAAAGTAGCACGGTGTTACCATTTCTGAAGCTCCCTATTTCACCACTGGTACTTTTTGTGACAACAGGTTTGAAGTGCCACATACATTCTAAGTTTTGCTTTTTTTCTTTTTTTTAATAAATAAGGAGTGTGGTGAAATTATACTTGCTACAGTGAGAAAAGAGCTAGATTGAGGGTCAGAAAATTTAGGTGTGCATTTTCACTCTGACTTTTCCGAGTGTCCTGGGCAAGTCTGTTGGCTTCTGCCAGCTTAGTCCTGCCAACCATCACCTGGACACGGGGGGATTCTGGTGAGGCGGAGGGGCCTTTGTACAGTCAGGTTTATAATGACATTGAACAGCTGATGCGTGGGATTGTCAAATAATTTTACTTTTTCTCACAGTTTTGGTGGTATTACTTCATCTTTATGTCTCACTCCTGAATTTGTGAACTTGCGATCAAGTTCTAAGTTTGTGTATCCACAGACGTACATGCTACTTCTCTGAGAGCTGTCTGTTTAAGAGAAAAGCACCTCACTCCTCGCTTTCTTAGCTGAGTTCTCCTGATGTGTATAGCTCAGGGCTCCTCAACCTTGGTGCTGATGAGACTTTGGACCAGATGACTCTGAGTTGTGAGGAGCTGTATTATGCATTTTAGACGGTTTATCGGTTTAGGGTATTTTAGGTGCCCTATGGAGAATCCCAGGGACGGGGAAGCCTGGTGGGCTGCCGTCTATGGGGTCGCACAGAGTCGGACACGACTGAAGCGACTTAGCAGCAGCAGCAATATGCACTGTAGGGTATCTGATGCATTTTAGAGAGTTTATTTGAGGGTGTGTATCCAGCCTGTATTCACTGGTTACCAGCAACAACCTACCTCTTCTTAGCACAGTTATGATGATCAAAAAAGTCTCCCACCCTTGGCAAATGTCCCCAGGGAGGATGGAGGGCAAAATTGCCTACAGCTAAAAAGCACTGGCATAAACTGTGTAATCCAGCCTCAGAAGACGTGTGTTTGTTTAATACTACTTCAATAATTTAAAAATACGTGGTATGCTTGAACAGCATTTGGTTCAGAAACAATGAATGAAGCTTTTATTTCATAATTCAAGATACTTTGTGAAATCATGCACATTGTTCTTTGAAAGCATGATGTAGCAGAATTGAGTTTTTAAATAACTAATCAATTTTTTTTTCCCAATCAGATAAGCTCTATTCATTTAAGTCAGACATGTTCTTTAAAGGAATCTGTACTTTGGTAATCACAATACAAAGACCCAAATTTTTATACTGCAGAGGAAATTCTTCTTTTGTAGAATTCACTGCATGACACATGACATTAAACCACAACCACTGCTGTTTGTGCTGCAGATGAGATGATGACAGGGAAGACATTTAAATGGCATATACATTTTATCTCAAATTTTTTGAAAATTAAAATGTGTGAGTTTAATTAGAAGATGTACTTGACAATCTAGATGTCCTGAAAAAGGAACTATAAAATATTCATGAGAGGAAAAAGCGAAACTAAATTAATGTAGTAGTTATCTTGACTTCAGTAGAGGAAAGCATTTTTAGTACCCAGAGACTTAAATTCTCCTTGTCACAGATGATAAATTCATTGTTTGACATGGTAAATAGGCCCACTCAGTTGATATATCTGAGGCCCCTGTAGCTCTGACATTCAAGTTGTTACTGGAAAATCTTTCCTCCCCCAACTCTAAATAAATAAGAAAAAAAATCCTGTTTAATAACAGGGAAGCCAGAATGGCCAAAGGAAGTAACCAGGAAGCCATTTACTTTGCATTTGCTTATGTGGCCTCACCTGAAGGAGAATTTGTGTGCAGAAGTCTCTGTGAAACACTTGTCAGGGGCTTGAGTGAGTGGCCAGGGGAGCTGCGTGGGGGGCTCTGCATGTGGGTATCTTCCTTGGAGTGGCCAGGGGAGCTGCGTGGGGGGAGCAGCATGTGGGTGTCTTCATTGGCTGGCTCTGGTCCCATCTCCTCATGTGCTGCTCTGAAAAGGGATTATCTTGTCCCCAGCTTGTGCCTTTGACTCTGGCCCAAGTCTGAACAGAGAAGTCATTTGTGTTTTTGTTTCTAGAATGTTTTCTTCTTTCCCTCAGGCTTGTAGAAATCAAACAATTGCTTTCTGATAATCTTCTGCATGCTGTGTGGGTTGGTGGTGGTGATTTAGTTGGGCTAGTGCAAATGGATAAGAGTAGAAGAACGTGCACAGATCAAAACTTGAATTGGGAATGCACCCACGAATTCTCCATGCTGAAGGTTTTCAGAAGTCTCTCTTTTATTTATGTGAACATATAACTCAACTGATTGAAAGGTATGTGAACATGTGCCTTGCCATACTTTCTTTCTAAAAGTTAGTTTCTCCATCAAGAAATCATCCATACTTTCTTTCTTGGCTTTCCCAGGAACTGGGGTTCAACAGAGAACACTGGTAGGTCTTTAGGAGATTATTTAATTTTCTCAAAATTTGAGTCCTTTAGTCAGGACTTTGAGTCCTTAGTTTTCTTTTACTATCAGAAAAAAAAATTGAGTATAGATTACCGATTGTCTGGAGATTAGGGCTTAAGTGGAAGCAGGAATTGTAAGAGCAATGGGAAGCCACCTAAGGCTTCTGAAATGGTTCTGTAGTTCACAGTTTTGTTAATAAATGAGGTTACTCTGGCTACTCCCTAGAGGTGGATCGAAAGGATCAGAAAGTATGTTGGAAGACCTGTTAAACTATTTTGGCTATCCAGGTGACAGACAATTATGGACGAAGATGGTGATCATAGAAATAGTGGAATAGGGGGAAAAAATGATGAAGTAATATTTTGTAGGCAAAACCAATAGGACATGATAAATTTTATGTAGTGTACAAGCAAACATGAAATCAAAGGTGACACCTGGGTTTTTTACTTAAGCAACAGGATGCATTATGTGTCATTTATTGATGCAAGTAACCATGGGGAAGGAACACACTTAAAAAGAGGAAATTAAAATTTGAGTTTGAGAAACGGAATATTTCCTGCCATATCGGTAGACAGGGGTGTTGCAGTCATCAGTGATTGCAGCCTTCTAATGTGAAGTGGTAAGCCCTGAAGGGGCTCAGGAAGGAAAGAATCCCTGCCATCTAGCAGCCACCAGGCTGTGGCCACTCCCTGCTGTGAGCACTGAGGAAATTCAGGATGTGAGAACATGGGCCCCCGACGGCCGAGGTGCCTGTGGAAGAGAGATGTCAGTGGGCCCAGGCTCCCACATCTTCCCCCACACAGAAAAGGGCTGCGTTCCTTAACTTGGGGTGTATGGAAGTGACACTGTTAGTCGCTCAGCTGTGTCCAACACTTTGCAACCCCATGGACTGTAGCCCACCAGGCTTCTCCGTCTGTGGAATTCTCCGGGCAAGCATACTGGAGTGGGTTGTCATTCCTTTCTCTGGGGGATCTTCTGGAGCCAGTGATCAAACCTGGGTCTCCCACCTTGCAGGCAGATTCTTTACCATCTGAGCCACCAGGAGTATATGGTTTTCTTTAATTTACAAAAACTTCCGGCATTTAGACTCCCTGCCCTTTTGATGCGAAGCATCTATATGACCTGGTTTCTCCCCTCCCCTCCTCTGAGCAGTTCTCTCAGGGTTGCTTGAGTTACTATCCCCTGGGCTTGAAGTCCTAAAATAATTCTGCCAAATAAAACATAACTCTCAGCATTTAGGTTGCATGTATTTTTTTAGTCAACAAGTTTTGGATGTATTGCTTTTGACAATCCTGTAAAACGTGGAAAGTTCATAGTTACATATAGTCTGAGGTGGAAGGGAGAGAATTGCACTGTGCTTGAGCGGGTGAGGTGCTCACTCCTGTGGAACTTCCCTTTACCTTTTTTGGGGTATTTAGTTAAGAAAAGCTGGCTCTTTAATTCAACCTTTTCTTACCCGTCTGCTCACATGAGCAGAGTCAAAACCTAAAAATTCTTGTTTGATTGGTGTTGCTGTTCATGTTGCAGTGATGATAGCAATTTGTTTGTCTTAACGGTAAATGAGGTGTCATCCTGGTTATCTTGGGTAAGAAAAGTCCTTCGTAGTTTAATCTTAGAGCTAAAAAATAAATGGGTAATGTCATAGTGATACATCCCATCCTTAGAATCCAGTAATTTTCTGTTAATCAGTTGCACATTATTGGTAACACTGAATCATAACCAATTTTGCTTTTCAAAGAACCATGACCTTGTGCAACTGTATGGCAAGAATAGAAACATCTGGATCTATTTAGAACATTTTATTAGAGCTAGTGATGTTTCTTTCTCTCTCTCTCTCTCTTGCTCTCTCTTTCTTTTTAATAGAGAATCTTAGTGCTGAGAAATGGAATGTTTTCTGCCATATTGGTAAACAGGGATGTCACAGGCATCAGCAGTTGCAGCCACCACAGTGGTGAGCTGCTGAGCCCTGAGGGAATCCAGGAAGGAAAGAACAGCCACTATCTTGCAGCCATCAAACTGCAGCCACTCCCTATGGTGAGCCCCAAGGAAGCTCAGGATTTGAAAACAGTTATTGGCCCCAGATAGCTGAGGTGCATATCAAAGGAATGATTTCAGTGCGTCCAGATTCCTCCATTTTCTCAAACATAGAAAAGCACTAAATTCCTTAACTTGTGTTATGTGGTTTTCTTTAATTTACAAAAAAACTTGCTGTTCAGATTACCTGCCCTTTGTTGCAAGCTTCTGTATAACCTGGCTTTCCCCCTCGTCTTCTTGGAGCAGTTCTGTCTGCTGTCTCCTGGGTTTTGAAGTCCTAAAAATTCCCACCATATAAAATTTAACTCTCAACTTTTAGGTGGTGAATATTTTTTAAGTTAGCAGTGCCTTTAAATTTTTCACAAACTGGCACAGTAAAATAAAATAACTTTACTTAAGGGATTGTCTAAGAATGAGTCAGTTTTGCACAATCTAGTGAGTATCTTCCAGAATGCTTTGTTAAACTGGAGGAGTATGAAAGAAACCAGACTTTTATCACTTTGTATTGTTTTTATTCTTAAAATCCAATATATATTTGGGAGGAATAATTTTATGTTGACAGCTCAATATGAAATCCTAATTCATTTTGGATAATTTGGAAATGAAATGGAAGAATACCATTCGCTGAAAGATGACTTACACTGCAAGATTTATTTTGCATAATATATTTTTATAAGAATTTCAGAATTCAGAAGGGAAGATATCCAGCATCTTCTCCTGCATAATATGTCATCTCTGAATATTTTCTTTAGCATGTTTTGAGTTCCTTAGGCTTGGGAGGATTATTACTGTAAAAGTAATTTTAACATTCTCTTTGATAAAATGTAAAAGGGAAAGAGAGCATCAGTATATCATCAGAACACATAACCATATGGTTCAGGCTGGAGAAACAAAGCTTGACTTTCAGGCAGTTGCAAAGTATCTTAAAACTCAATTAGCCAAATATTTGCATTTTTCAAACAGCAACTTTTTGTTTGCCTTGAACAAGTGACCCAGTCTCACTATGATTTTCCTATGTGCTGTTTAAAGCTCTGGTTCTTCCTGTCTGTATTAGGAAGTAAAATATAATTTATTTGGATAAAATGGTTTCACAGTTTCATGGAAAGTACATTAATAGAAAGGGAGCTTGGCAGAATTTGAAAACTACAATTGATCTCTAACTTACCTCAAAACTTGAAATAAATCTGCTTTTCCTCAACTACTATTACTTGTCAATAGCATTCTGAAATATGTTTTAATAATAAAACACCTATGCAGAATCTAGTAAGTAACAATTTTCAGCTTTCTTGTGGTAGAAATGCCAAAAGACTGTTGTATGTGTCTAAAATCTATGGTAGATTTTTGTATTTTGGCTTTAACTTTGGAGTTCTTGCTTTTTATTATTGTTAAATTATCTGTATTGATTTTTGAATGTACTTTTGACTATTGGTAGAGACTGAAAAGGCAAGATGATATGAGTTTATTCCCTGAAAGGTAGTGCTTAAGTGATTCAGGTTCAACATCAGGATGAACTGTATTAGAAACCTGTGTTTTCTACACATCAGCTGCAGGATGTTGGACAAGTTATTTAACACCCTTCTTACAATTTTTATAGTTGATTTACAACATTGCATTAGTTTCACATATACAGCAAAGTGAATCAATTATACATATGTCCACTTTTTTTTAGATTCTATTCCCACGTAGGTCATTACAGAGTATTAAGTACACTGTGCTATATAGTACTACTACTACTACTACTAAGTCGCTTCAGTCATGTCCGACTCTGTGCGACCCCACAGACGGAAGCCCATCAGGCTCCCCTGTCCCTGGGATTCTCCAGGCAAGAACACTGGAGTGGGTTGCCATTTCCTTCTCCAATGCATGAAAGTGAAAAGTGAAAGTGAAGTCATTCAGTCGTGTCCGATCCTCAGTGACCCCATGGACTGCAGCCTACCAGGCTCCTCCGTCCATGGGATTGTCCAGGCAAGAGGACTGGAGTGGGGTGCCATTGCCTTCTCCCAGTAATGCTGAAAGACATATTATTTAACTTTAAATACGTTATGAGGTTTTGGATTACAGTAGGTCTGTATTAATTATGTGTTCTATATATAATAGTGTGTATATATCAGTCCCAAATTTCCAATGCATGCCTCCCCCTGTTTCCTCCTTAGCAATAACAGTTTGTTACAAATGAAGGTATTTAATACTTTGAGCCTCAGTTTCCTCATCTGTAAAACAAACCCATTTTATAAGGTTGATTAAGTAAAAGAGGTCCTGGAACAGTGCAAGCATCTAAGAATATTTAACTATATTTGCAATACTAATTATTATTATGTCTCCAGCCTGCACTACTTTGTTATTGATGTTTCTCCAACCCAAGCTAACTCATTACAATGAGTTTGTATTCAGGAAAGAAAGCCCACATTTTGTTGATCTGAAGGTGGTACACTTCAGCCAGGCTAATGGGCATTTTATTGCAAAAGATTGTTGTAAGTATTTATTTTAAAGTATTTTAAAAATGAGCTCATAAGATTATAGAGTGAGAAGCACTCCTTGACTATATGGTCTAAATTCTGATGTACAACTGAAGAATTTAAGTTGAAGCTTTCTCAGGGGTCACATAGCTACTGAAGAGCAGAGCTGTTGTTATTAAACAAGCTTCCGATTCCCAGTCCAGTGTTGATTTGTTAACACGTGCCATTTCATTGAGTCTAAGAAGACTTGAGAGGTCGGTTAGCACAAAAGCATGTGAATGTCTAAGACTGACCACATGCAGGCTGCAAGTAATGTCACTCAGAGGAAAAATCGCTCTAGCACGCAATTACCAGATTAGCAGAACTCTAGATTCCTTCTTGGGATTTCCTTTTTCCCTTTTGTCTTGTCCAGTGACCCAGGGGCATGTGCAGTATGAGAGAAAGGAATAACTGCCTGCTTTCCCACCTGAGCAGGTTGCAGAGTTTCACCCCTGTAACTTGCCCTGCTTCTCAATGCCAGACACAGCCTGTGCAGGTGGCAGATTGTGATAGGGGCCCCATGGGCTCAGAATCCCCAAGTCAGGACGCTCCAAGTCCATCATTCTTTCTGAGAACTTCATCCCTTTCTCTTGGTTCCAGCTTTGCCTCTGAAGGATTCTGGCTGTGTTCAAATAAGACAGTTCTTCACACACAGCTCTCTGTGGTCTTCAAGCATAGTTCCCCAGGATGCCAGCTCCTCCAAAGGCAATCTCTATTTTCCTTTACCTCCCTGAAATGCTCGAGGCAGAAATCCACCATTTTCTCTCTTTCATTCCAGAAACAAAAGAGTTCATAATATACCTCTGAGACAATGGAGCTACTTACTCATTCGTGCTTCAGATGCTAGCTCCTCATTCATGTTTAAGTGGCTCTGCATGATTTCATCTTTGGGGAGAGGACCAAATCGAGAAACACCCTCCTCTGGAGATGAAGGGGGATTTCTGGCACCACGCCTCGAAGTAGGGAGAGGATGACTGACACTGAACTTGGCACGTAGAAGATTGTTGTGAATAATTGCTTAAAAACACGAAACATAAAGTCTGCATCAGGTACCCAAGTGATATAGCCATAAAATCTAAACTTTTATTATATTTATTATGTATTTATAATTTCAAGGTTTTCTTTTTTTGTCTCAAGTCTTGGTTTTTCTGCTATTAATCTCCAAGTGTGAGGGAAACTTGCCAATGAATTTGCAGAATGAGGTTATTTTCTAAACTGAATTTCTAGCCATATAATCTCTATTGTAAGTGTTTGAATATATAGGGGTGTGTGTGTGTGTGTGTGTGTGTGTGTGTGTTTATAAATGCACTTAACACTCTTTGGATTTAATAATATTTTAGAGGATTTGGGTTCCTGTAACATTTTTATTTTGGCCACATTTGTAAAAACGTAAATACAAATGTAAAATAAATCCACGAGTCTACCCATTATCCAGCTGCAGCTTTAAAACACGCCGTAGTTGATAAGCTTCCAAATTTGTTTTAATGGCAGAGTTTCATCTCTGCAGCCAATTTGGATCACAAAGCAATTCCTATTTCAAGTGTTTGGCCCATAAAGGGAACAAAGTAGATGATTGTGGGTCACTCCTATCCCCATCATTTCAGAGTCGCCTGGTGAAGCTGTTACATTTCCTCTGGACCTGCGTTCCTTAGAAAAGAGTGTGGCTATTGTGAGAGATTTATTCCAAGTAAGAGTCTGCATAAATGGAGACTGATTGTGGTGGTTATTATTATGACCATTATTATTATTATGACTTTATTTAGTTTGTGTCTGGAGTTGGTGTTAGAGGTGACATACAGGTGTTAATTATCTCTGAATATTTTCACAGATCTTCCTTGATCAAAGGTGCCTTGATAAAGTCTACAAATATTCATTCAGTGTCAATTTGAAGCTGAGAAACTCACGATGAGTGTGATTCTCTAAAAGGCAGAAGCAGTTTCTCTGAAACCAGGCCAAAATTCCAAATTTGTACCATCTGCTTTTAGTGCGAGGGTTTGATTTGTCAACTAAAAGATACAGTCACAACCTGAAAGGAGAAAGCTATTTTACTTGGTGGGAATGTTTGCTCCAAGCCTGGGAGACCGCATCTCGGTAGCTCTGAGGAAACTGCTCCAAGGAGGCACGAGGGGGAGTCAGGCTACGTACAAGTTTGCAACAAAGGGAGCAGGCAGTCTGAGCATCGAAGATCAGGCATCAAGTTAAGGAATTTGGCATTCTTTGTATGGGAAGATGCCGGCCTCTGGGCTCACTGCGCTGGTTCCTTATGCACCTCAGCTGTCTGGGGCCGACCCTGTTTCCTTGTTCACCTTGCTTCTTGCATCCCCCCAGCTTCACAGCAGTCACCGTACGGGAGGCAGCATCTGCTGGATCTCAGCTTGGGGAGCCCTCACCACATTTAGAGGCCAGAAATCGCTGATGGCTGTGAAATGTCCTGTTTATGAATATGCCAGGAGATATTTTCATTTCACAGATTCTAGACCTTTGAGTTCTCTTCAGTTAAACTTCAGTTATCTTTTGAGCACTCACAGGAGTTTCCTGGAGTATGTTCCACAAATGTTGTTTTTAATATGCATTTTTAACAAAAATACCCCTAGAAATTTCAGGAATATCCTAATTTTGAAAAACATAAATCTGTTAACAGGGGTACAACAGAACAGTGATTAGAGAGTCACTGGGGATTATAAATGCAATTACGAAGTATTATTTTAAAAAACAGAAGCAATTAAGATAGCAAAATCAATTTTACCTTCCTAGATTTTGGCTGCAAAAGTAAGTGCAACCCCAGTTGCCACTCTTACTCTGGTTCCTTGCAGCACGTCTTTGTGTACTGGTGTCAAGACTCTTGGTCGGGATTTGAAGGATCGTAGAAGAGGTGGCTTCCCGCAGGTCTCCAGGGCAGCGTGTGGCCCGAGTCCTGCCCTGATTCAGTCCGTGGTGCAGTCGTTACCCAGGCTGCATTCCAGTTCTCATTCTGCTTTCATGTCCCTAATTCCTTCAGGAATAATCTTCTTGGAAAGGTATGCTTTAGTTTTAGAACAGAATTCATGAATTTATGTGTCTCTCACTTTTTTTTTAACAACTTTTATTGGAATATAGTTGATATGTACACACAGTGTGTGTCATGTCCAACTCTTTGCAACCCCATGGACCATAGCCTGACAGGCTCCTCTGACCATGGAATTTTCCCAGCAACAATACTGGAGTGGGTTGCCATGCTTCCTCCGGGGATCTCCCTGACCCAGGGACTGAAGTGCTCTTTACCACTGAGCCACAGAGAAGCCCATATATACACTACTATATATAAAGTAGATGACTAATAAGAACCTACTGTATAGCACAGAGAACTCTACTCTGTACTCCTTAATTACCCATATGGGGAAAGAATCTAAAAAAGACTGGATATATGTGTATGTATAACTGATCCACTTTGTACACCTGAAACTCATTCCAAGTCTCACTCTGAAATCATTAATACTAATCAGTTTCTTTCTGGTCATTCTTTCTCATCACTTTCATATATGATTCCCCCTAAGATCTCAGTTTTTTATCATAGCTTTAGTATCTCCTTTTTAAACTGTAATTTATTCTGCATCTTCCAATATTTTTCTTGAAAAGGCAGCAAAACCCAATGATCTTCATTTAACCCTGATGCCCTTCTGGTAACATGGCCACTCTCATTTCCTTTGTGTCTTAACCGCTCTTCTTAGAGAGGATTCTCTTCTCCTTCCTCACCACTGGATTTATCTTTATTAAGTACCTTGATCTGGTTATTACTCAACTGAAATCTAACAAAACCTGATTCTGATTTGATTTTTTTTGATGTAGTACAGAGAGAGGTATAACAGAAACAGAAATGGAAGATGCCCTCATGAGTTAGCTCAAAGTTGCATAGCTGATGAAAGAAAACTTCAAATCCTCTGAAAACTTTGCTATCCAATATGGTAGCCACATGCCCTACATGGGTACTGAGCAATTAAAATGTGACTGGTATGGGTGAGAGGGATAAATTAGGAGTATGAGACAACAGATTTATGGACTTTGTACAAAATAGATAAGCAACAAGGATATACTGTATAGCACAGGGAACAATATTTAATATCTTTTAATAACCTGTTATCTTTGCATGAAATGTTTCCTTGGTATCTCTAATTTTCTTGAAAAGATCTCTAGTCTTTCCCATTCTGTTTTCCTATATTTCTTTGCATTGATTGCTGAGGAAGGCTTTCTTATCTCTTCTCGCTATTCTTTGGAACTCTGCGTTCAGATGCTTATATCTTTCCTTTTCTCCTTTGCTTTTCGCTTCTCTTCTTTTCACAGCTATTTGTAAGGCCTCCCCAGACAGCCAGTTTGCTTTTTGACTGTGTGGATCACAATAAACTGTGGAAAATTCTGAAAGAGGTGGGAATACCAGACCACCTGACCAGCCTCTTGAGAAACCTATATGCAGGTAAGGAAGCAACAGTTAGAACTGGACATGGAACAACGACTGGTTCCAAATAGGAAAAGGAGTATATCAAAGTTGTATATTGTCACCATGCTTATTTAACTTATCCGCGGAGTACATCATGAGAAATGCTGGGCTGGAAGAAGCACAAGTTGGAATCAAGATTTCTGGGAGAAATATCAATAACCTCAGATATGCAGATGACACCACCCTTATGGCAGAAAGTGAAGAGGAACTCAAAAGCGTCTTGATGAAAGTGAAAGAGGAGAGTGAAAAAGTTGGCTTAAAGTTCAACATTCAGAAAACGAAGATCATGGCATCCAGTCCCATCACTTCATGGCAAATAGATGGGGAAACAGTGGAAACAGTGTCAGACTTTTTTTTGGAGGGGGGTCCAAAATCACTGCAGATGGTGACTGCAACCATGAAATTAAAAGACGCTTACTCCTTGGAAGGAAAGTTTTGACCAACCTAGATAGCATATTGAAAAGCAGAGACATTACTTTACAAACAAAGGTTCGTCTAGTCAAGGCTGTGGTTTTTCCAGTGGTCATGTATGGATGTGAGAGTTGGACTGTGAAGAAAGCTGAGTGCCGAAGAATTGATGTTTTTGAACTGTAGTGTTGGAGAAGACTCATGAGAGTCCCTTGGACTGCAAGGAGATCCAAACAGTCCATTCTAAAGAAGATCAGCCCTGGGTGTTCTTTGGAAGGAATGATGCTAAAGCTGAAACTCCAATACTTTGGCCACCTGATGCGAAGAGTTGACTCATTGGAAAAGACTCTGATGCTGGAAGGGATTGGGGGCAGGAGGAGAAGGGGACGACAGAGGATGAGATGGCTGGATGGCATCATTGACTCGATGGACGTGAGTTTGAGTGAACTCCGGGAGTTGTTGATAGACAGGGAGGCCTGGCGTGCTGCGATTCATGGGGTCGCAAAGAGTCGGACACGATTGAGTGACTGAACTGAACTTAACTGAATAACCTGTAATGGAAAATGATTTGAAAAAATATTTATACATATATAACCAAATGACTTTTGCTGTACACCTGAAACTAACACAATATTATGTTGATTATACTTCAATAAAAAATGAATAATTACATCATAACTGCAAATAATTCACAAAAATGTCATGTGCCCAAGAAGCTAAATTTTAAATTTTATTTCAGTTACTTTAAATTTAACTTTAAACACTGATACTTAATTCAGCTACTGGAAAACTTACATATGTTTGGAATAATTTGAATGTTTTTCAGTCTGTTTTTCTTAATTGTGCATTTATGAACTGTACATATAGATCAACTATTTCTGATAAATATTTAGCATCCACATTGGGATGTGCTGGAAGTGTAAAATGCATACAAGATTTCAAAAACTTGGTACAAAAAGAGTGAATGTAAAATATCTTATTAATGATATTTTTCAAAAATTTTATGAAAGGTTGAATTCATATTTGGGATTATATTGGTTTAAGTAAAATATATACTATGTTTCTTTTTATTCTTTTAATGCAAAAAACTAGAAATTTTAAAATTACATGTATGACTTGCATTTTATTAATATTTCTGTTGGACATTGTTGCTCTAGAAACACAGAATGGGCTGACTTATAAGTGGGTTTGGGCCAGCGTTGCTCTAACTACCCATGAGAAAGCATGTTAGCTACTGTAGAAGGAAAGGTCCGATGGGGTGAGAGGCAGTCATGTTGAAAGTACGTGGTAAGGCAGGGATTGAGCTAGAGGAAGGCCAGGACTCTGCTGAGGCCCAGCTCCCAGCTAGAAGGGGGCATAGGGAACACACAGACCTGGGGAGAGTGAACCGGTTTGGCCCCTGCAGTAGACTGAGCCTTTGAGCTGCAAAGCCAGTGAGTCATCTGGGAATCTTCAGAAATTTTGTGAATCAGGAGAAAAGGGGAGCGATTGTAACAAACCATGGGGGATTCACTCTCAAGTTTATTAACCAAGGCAAAGAATTCAAGGGGCAGAGCAGGAAGTAACTGGAATGACCTTAATTTTCTCCCTTGCTGGTAGCCAAGGACCATATCTGTTGTATCTTAGGTCAAATTAATTTGAAAGGGATATTCTGATGTTTTGGCATAGAAATTCCTTCCACCTTAAGATAAGGCCTAAAGCATTCAGTTACTTTATTTAGCTTTGACTTAACAATTCAATAAGGCATTTCACATTTATTACCTGCTATGAATATTTAATGGTGGTAAAACTCACCTAGAAAGGATACCTGTGAGACTTCAGGTGCCCTTGAATTGTTTTATCCTGTAATAACTCTAAACATGGGTTCATGGGGGCAATTCTGGGAGGTCCCCATTTCCTTCTTGCTCTATCATACCCCCAGTAGTACCTGGTCAAGGATTTCCAAAGGTTAAGTTCTAAGATTCAGGGGAGATGGTCACATGCCAGTCCAAGGCTCTGGCTTCAGAGCCAGAAAGATCCCCCATCCACCTCAAATATCTAGAACCGTCCTGGTTATTTGCCAGCTACAGTCCTTTTTCTTATTAAGAAAGGAATAAACTTTTAATGAGCATGTCCTAGCTTCTGGAATTTGCTCCTTCCTAGACGATGATTTTAAGCACAGCATTTAACCATTATATCTTCAATTTCTTCCTGTGTAAAATATGGACAATATTAGCATCTATGTCATGAGATTTTCTGGGGATTAATGAGATAATACGAGCAAACCTTTTTCTTTTTTTAAATTGAAATATAGTTGCTTTATAATATCATGTTAGTTTCAGGTATACAGCAAAAGGATTCAGTTATGCAAATTATTTTCTCTTGCTGCTGCTAAGTCACTTCAGTTGTATCTGACTCTGTGCAACCCCATAGACGGCAGCCCACCAGGCTCCACAGTCCCTGGAATTCTCTAGGCAAGAACACTGGAGTAGGTTGCCATTGCCTTCTCCAATGCATGAAAGTGAAAAGTGAAAGTGAAGTCGCTCAGTCATGTCCGACTCTCAACGACCCCATGGACTAGGTTATTATATGCAGTAGAGTTCCTTGTGCTATACAGTAGGCCTTTGTTGATTACCTATTTTATACAGAGTAGTGTGTGTGTACTAATCTCACACTCCTCTAATTTATCCCTCCTTCACCTTTGGCAAGATCTAAGGAGAGGACCAGGGACTCAGCCAGATGTGAGTTGAGTAAGTGAACCTGCCCCCACTGAAGTTGGGCTTGGTCACATGACTCACTTTGGCTAATGAAATCTTAGCAGACATGATGTAAGCAGAGGCTTTAAAAGTTATGGCCCCATTTTGTGCCCTTTGTTGTTGTTGAGTCACTAAGTCGTGTCCAACTCTTTGCGACCCCATGGACTGCAGCACACTAGGCCTCCCTGTCTCTCATTATCTCCTGGAGTTCCCCCAAGTTCATGTCCATTGACTTAGTGATGTCATACAACCATCTCATCCTCTGTCACCCGCTTCTCCTCTTGCCTTCAATTTTTCCCAGCATCAGGGTCTTCCCAATGAGCTGGCTCTTTGCATCAGGTGACCAAAGTATTGGGGCTTCAGCTTCAGCATCAGTCCTTCCAATGAATATTCAGGGCTGATTTCCTTTAGGATTAACTGAATTGATCTTGCTGTTCCAGGAACTCTCCAGAGTCTTCTTTAGCACCACAAATTTGAAAGTGTCAGTTCTTTGGCACTCACCTTTCTTTATTTTGTTTTCTTCTGATCTCCTATAAGGTTCCCAGGTAGTGCTAGATCCATCAGCTGGACCTCATATTGAACATAGGTAGTGTAGATCTGAGTTTAACTCACAGCTCAGGGCTAAGACTAACTGACCACAGTGCCTGAGCAGAGTTGCTCAGCCCGCCAAGCCTCGCCCAAGTCAGCAGAACCATAGCTGGCCCTCAGGCCCACAGTGTTGGGAATACATCTCAGTGGTTGTAAGCCACTGAGCTTTTTTTGCAGCATATTATGGCAATTTTCAAAGTGTATGTGTGTATAGGATTTGGCAACCCACTCCAGTGTTCTTGCCTGGAGAATCTGAGGGACAGAGGAGCCTGGTGGGCTGCTGTCTAGGGGGTCACACAGAGTCTGACACGACTGAAGCGTCTTAGCAGCAGCAGCAGACCTTTGGTACCATACATTTATTTTCTATGTCTGTGAATCTGCTTCTGTTTTGGAAATAAGTTCACTTGTTTCAGGTTTTTGTTTGTTTTCTTACAATTCCACGTGTAAGTGGAAGCATATCCTATGATACGACTGTCATAGCCTAGGTATTTGTCTTCTCCTGTCTGACTGACTTCACTCCTGTGATCGTCTGTAGATCCACTCATGTTGCTGCAAGTGGCGTTTTCATTCTTTTCATGACTGAGTGTGCAGACTTCTTATCACAATGCTTGGCTCATAAGAGCTTGTAAGATGTGAAATCTTTTGTAATTATTATCTGTTAAACACCCCGTTGGACACTTTACATTTTATCTCCTTTAATCTCCACAACCATGTGGGGAGGTAAGAAGGCTTATCCCGGCTCTGTGCAGAAGCTCAGAGAAATAAACTACCATGCTCCCATTTGCTCAGAGTGAAGGCACACTTGAGCAGCATCAGTGGTGAAGATCACACTCTGAGCTCTACCGCTCTGGGATGGGAAACATTAAGGGCCTCTCTCTGCCTCCATTTCCAGGTCTAAAAAATAAGAGAGTAATTGGACCTATCTCATGCAATTTTTTAAGAAGTTAACCAAGTTGATGTTTGTGAACATTTAGAACAGTGTGTACTACATATTATTTGTTACATCAAAACATTTTATTTTTATCTCTGACCTGAAAATGAGTTGGACTGCCGAGGTTCTTGCTAAAGAGTTCCTGTAGTTTTAGGTAAGAAATGCAAGTGCTTTGGAAACAAAGCATCCTTGTCTCATTCTTCCATAGCTCAAACCTGGTTTCTGTACGGTTCCGGGGGACAATGGTAACTGTGGTATTTGGTCCTCGAGCACTGACAGCTGTTGTAGACCGTTGCAAACCTGGGATCCTGCCTCTTTCACATTTCTCCTGCAAAACGCCAGCCTCCCCCTGTGGCTGGAACTCTTCCTCTGGATGACTGGCATCTAACACGCATTCTGCTGCCAGACACGTGCTTTTCCTTTGGCACCTGGGTTTGGCAACAGTTTCCATTTCACTTGAGAGATGTGGTGTCAATCAAGACTGCACTGCTGGGCGAGATAAGTGGGCAGAGGAAGCAGTTCAGAAGCCAGGTCCCAGAGCGCTGGGATTACACCTGGGCTGGGGATGTAGCAGGGGGATCTCAGGCTCTCCTCTGCTCCATGCATGCCTGTGTGATCTGTTGCAGGCATTTTTCTTTGCCTTTTAAATTATGACCTTTCTGAAGGCCAAAGCTTTATCTGTGTCTTCCACCACACCTATCATGCAGAGGGCATCAAAATGATCAATATAGATATAAATTCTATACTGTGCTTATTTTGAGAGAACTCCTTGGAGATTAAGGTCATTCAAATACTGGATGCTTGTGTTTCTAGCCATCTTCTAAAAGAGGGAGTTTAAAAATCAACAACAACAGAATTTATGCTCAAACTATAAGCACATTGAACTTTAAATACATGAGCTTTTCAATTGCTGATTTAAAAAGAAATTAGAAAGGCAATTCTCAGACTTTCTGTATTTTTAATAAACTTGTCAAAATCTGCTTTAGGGGACACACTGCTATACCAGAGTGGGGCTGACAAAAACCAGAACCGGCGTGTCGCCCTCCCCTCTTGTCAAGAAAGTTCCATTGGTGCACAGCCACACTGTTAGGAATTACTATGGCTCTTTCATACTGAGCGGCAGACTTGAGTTGCCACAGAGACCATGGGGCTTCAGAGACAAAAATCTTTACTATCTAGATCTTTATATCTTCTTAGTTCTGCTCTTGACAACATGTAAACAAATGAGATTGACAAATTTTTGATAAAACTTTATTTACAAAGCAGGAAGTGGATGGGATTCAGTGTACCCTTGGTAAATTGGAAACAGAAGGTCGTTGAGAGTGAGGCGTGCCAGCTCTGTGGCCCAGGAGTCAGTATTTGACCTCCCTGAACTTCAGTCTGTGCCGCACACAAGACATGGATATCAACGCTTATCTGGTAATTCTTATGAGGACAAAATAAGAAAATGTATGATCAGGAACTAGCACATATGAGATCCTAAATGTTTGTGAGAGTCTTTTCATACACCTCACACTCACAGGCTACCAAAATTTTACAGTTAAAATGTGGGAAAATAGTACCTTCACCAAACACCATGGAGATGTTTGTCTCAGAAAACAAAGAGAGAGAGAAAAGATTTAAAATTTTTGAAAGCATGCTTAGTTTCATTCAGGGACTTTATCTGGGCTTGAATGAATATATATTGAATGAGGGGAAGAATGGTGTTTAAAAAGCCACATCAGTTTAACATCATACAATTCTAATTTAACCCGCAATTTTGAAAAATGTAATGTTTTAGATACATTTCATGCTCTTAAATATCCAAGAATTTAACTTAGTTTTACAATGTCTTTCATATTTCAGCCTTTTATAAATATCTCTGCCATATCATTGGACCAACTATTCCTTATAAACAACTATTTCTTTCTAAAAATTCAGCAGGTCCAAAAGCCGGGAAAGAATTTGTATTCATGGTTTAAGCCAGTGGGAAATGAAAGTGTTATAAGCAAATGATGCCCTTGGGCCTTTGCGGGGAAGTCGATCCGCCTCCTCGTCCATCACCAAGCTCTGAGTGTAGGAGCACGGGCATTCTGGTTGTACTCGACATGAAAACAACAATAAAAGGAGAAAAACTGTCCCTTGCTTCCTTTCATAGAATCTATTTTCTCCTGTAAGTATAGTACAGGTTATTTCCTTTATCACCATAAAATCAAAAGCATCTGTGCAAAAATAAAACTTACCTTGGAGCATCTTGAAGCAGATGAGAACCTCGGAGACAAACCCAAGATTCAGGGTCTGCTGGAAACCTGGTTCAGTTTAACAGAACAGTGCTACTGTGCCGGGGACCAGCCCCGGCTGATCCAGGGTATTCGAAGCGGGGACGGCGTCGGCAAGGATCAGGAAACAACTGCTTAATTAAACGTTAATTAAGGATATAAAGAGTAATAGAATGAGGATAGCTCAGTGAAGAAATTCAGTGGAGAAAAGAGGCTGAATAATTCAGCCAGAAGGTAAGAGAAAGAACGACATGGTGAGACCAAGTTTCGGTGAACAAGGCCCGCACTTTTTTTTTCAAAGTAGTTTTTATACCTTAAGTTATGCATAGAGGATAATGGGGGAAGGGGTAGAGTCTTGCAGCAAACCAGGCTTTCTTCCTGCAAACTTATCATATGCAAAAGCTTAGGTGATTTGCATCATCTTCTGGCCCGGAGGCCTGTTAACATTTTAAGACCTTTTCTTCAGAAAACTTATTTTTCTCTTAAGGTGATTGGTCAGGAGCCACCCTCCAAAAGCATTAGATAAAGTTGCATTCCTACAGCGCAAAGGTGTGGTGGGCTATAACAAGAAAAAGAATTAACTCAAGGGTCCCAGGTTACAAACATTAAAGCTACTACTTACACCAATTATATTAATCAATACACTGCCAGGGACACAGCAGGTAAGGGATATGGAGACTTAGCAGCAAACATTGGCCCAACAAGTGAAAATCCCTTCACCAATACAATTTCTAATCAATCTTTTAACTACTCAAAAGAATCTGTGTTTAGACAGTTTAGAACATCTCCTGCCTCTCACAGTTGGGAGGCTCTGAACAATCACATGTGGCCGGAAAAACCTATTCAGGCAGGCTAGAGGACTTCCAAGGGAGTTTGTAGGTTGAAACACTGTCACACCCAGGAATTATTAACTGGAGCTGTAAGCTAACTCTTTTTTCAGAGAGGTAGTGGGGGACAGCCCCCCGTAAAGTCAGAGGTGTAGGTGAAAGCACAAAGCAGAAAGTAGGCACTCTGGTTTTGGGGGTAGATTGCTCGAGAATTTCCAGGGAGACTCCTGAGGCTTGATCCCCGCCTTTGCGTATGCCAAGCCTCCTTCCTCATGACCTTTGCCAGGGGCGGAGCTCGCTCCCCGCACTACTGGGCTTGCCAGGTGGCTCAGGGTTAAGAACCCACCTGCCAATGCAGGAGACACGGCTTTTGTTCTATTCCTGGTTTGGGAAGATCCCTTGGAGAAGGAAATGGCAACCCACTCCAGTATTCTGGCCTGGAGAATCCCATGGATGGAGGAGACTGGTGGGGTTACAGTCCATGGGGTTATAAAGAATCAGACACGACCTAGTGACTAAACAATAACAGCAGCAAACAGTGTTACTGCGAATATTAATGATAAAACAGATATAAATGACCACACGGTGATTGCTGGGGCCTCAGTAAATGTAAGTCTTCCCCACTGACTATAGTATTTTAGGTAACACAGTATTTTTAAATGAGAATATGGGGCAACTAGAAAGTAACAATAATGCCAGGACCAGCTGAACACTCAGGTGAAACAGTAGGTGTCTCCTTGTTTGTAATATTTTGCAATTTTTTTTTTTAAATTTTGGCTGTGCTGGATCAGTGTTCTGCCATGTGGTCTGTGCTGGATCAGTGTTCTGCCATGTGGTCTGTGTTGCGGTGTGTTGGGTCTGTGTGGTGTGCTGGGTCTGTGTTGTCGTGTGTTGTGATGTGCTGGGTCTGTGTTGCAGTATGCTGGGTCTGTCTCGAGGTGTGCTGGGTCTGTGTTGTGGTGTCTTGGGTCTGTCTTGCAGTGTGCTGGGTCTCTGTTGTGGTGTGTTAGGTTTCTCTTCTTGTGGCTCACGGGCTTCTCGTTGTGGAGCATGGCCTCGAGGTGGGGTCTCAGTAGCTGCCTGCGCAGGCTTAGCTGTCCCGCAGCGTGTGGGCTCTTAGGTCCCCGACCAAGGATCACACCCATGTTCCCTGCATTGGAAGGCAGATTCTTAACCACTGGACCTCCAGGGATCCCCAGGAGACATCTTCTAAGCCTATCAAGTTTACCCAAACTTGTGATAAGAAAGTTTAGAGAAAATTTATTAGAATTTTTAAATACATTCATGTTGAAATCAAATTGTCATTTGTAAGCCATGTGAAATGAATGGAAACTTGGAAAATAATGTTTAAATGCTAAGGGAATAAGTTAGATTGTTTTCATGATGGACAGATCCTCTCTGGTGTAGGGTCCCTTGGTGGAAATATTATGTGAAGCTCTGGGAGAAAGATTGTGGAATCAGGAGTTTAAAAATGAAGGTCTTAGCTTGGCTCTCCTGGCTTCTTGTTTTGAGACCCTGAATAAGTTACTTAATCTCCTGGACTCTCAGTTTCTGCATCTGTAAAATGGGAATCATATGCACCTAATAGGTGGTTTGAGGATAAATGAGATTATGTGAAAATCTTATTGGGGAGTATTTCTGAAATTTTTGTTATCAGTGAAACTGTTTCAAGATGTGAGTTGTTGCCATCAGCTGGTATGACATTTTAGCAGTAAAGTAGACTGAGAAGCCAGACTTAGGGGAGTCTTTCTTTGAGGAGTCTGTTCTCTGCTTAAGGCATATATTTTAACCTTACTTTAAACCTCTAAAGTTTATTTTTATTTAGTTAAGTATGATCAAATTTTGCTGCATGCATGCTAAGTTGCTTCAGTCGTGTTTAACTGTGCGACATTATGGACTGTAACCTGCCAGGCTCCTCTGTCCATGGGATTCTCTAGGCAAGAATTCTGTGGTGGGTTGCCATGCCCTCCTCCAGGGGATCTTTCCCACCCAGGGATCAAACCCACAACTCTTATGTCTTCTGTATTGGCAGGCAGGCTCTTTATCACTAGCGCCACCTGGGAAGTCAGTAGATCAAATTAAACCTCTCCTTATTTCCCCATCTGCAAAATGAAGAAAATAGGAATTACCTCAACGATTGTTCTGAGAATTAAAAGCACATAAGGCATATGAGATTATGCTGTAGGGGCTTAGAGATTGGATTCTTAAAACTGTAATTTCCTTCCTTTCCGCCCCTCTTCTACCCTTAACTGATCACTTCCAAATTTCTTCCAACTTGAAGCAAAAATTCTGGAGTCCAAATTCTGTTATAATGGATTTTGGCTGCAGCCCTGAAAACTTGTCTCTGAATGATGCAGTCTTAAAAAAAAAAAAAAAACCTTCTTCAGAATTGTATATTCACCAGTTACTTTGGAGAATTTTCTCTGATTAGCTCTTTCATGAGGCTGTAGAATAAGGGGATTATAGGAAGAGCACTAAGCAATTAAATCCAAACCCTTCGTAGTGCTGAGAAACATTATTTGTATCTGATTGGCAACCCTGACTATTTGAAGCTGTGCCTGTTTACAAGGTTGTTAGGTTTTTATTTACTTTTATTTTTTAATGCATGTCATGAATTTTGAGCAGACCTCCAATCCAACATCTTCAAATGACCAATAAAATATCTTCTTTTGTCCTTTAAATTACATTACATGATGACTAGAGTTTAAATTTATAAACAGCACCTGCTAACTAGCTTTTTGCAGACCCAGCTGGGTTATCGACTTTGAGACTTTTGTCCGAAGCATTGTATGACAAATGAAAATGGCTGGCAGTAGCTTCCACTCACATTTTTACAGAAGTGGCTCCTTCTTTTTCTTTCAGGCTGAAATATGTTGAATACTTACCAGATGCTGGATATAAACTAAGTACTTTGCTTGTGTTTTGTTATTTGATTTCTCACAACAACCATTGAATAGATGTGGTTATATAATATTTTCTTTACAGTTTTGCCAAAGGAAATGGATCTACAGAAAAGCAATGTTAAAAAGTAAAATTTACATTAAGTTCACTCAGATGGTAAATCATCTCGTTAAACTGAGTGACTACATTTTGCCCCTGATTCTCCAATGCTTATTTTGATCAAATCCTTTAATTAACCTCCATTGTACTCCCCAACCCTGTAATTCTTAAAATTGGAAATATAGAAAACCAGCCCAAATCTCAATACTTTCAAAAAAACGTGGCTGCTGAAGGCAAGATGCCACACTGAATTTTATAGGAAGAATCATATCTCTTTAGTCTTTGTTACAGCAAAGGGGGAAGATGTGCCATACACATCTCCTACTGTATACATTTGTAGTCAATAAACGGAGTTGATCGATTCCAGGTCCTAAGGTCTGAAAAGAGACCAGTTTCCAGTGAGGCCCCTCCCTTCCAGCCTACTGTCTCCCCAGCTCTGGTTTCTTAAAGGACAACAAGAGAAAAGACACAAACGCTTTCCACCACCCACTCGACAGTTAACCCCCCTCTTACATGAAGTTTAGTGATGCATGTTAGTGAAGCGTGATACCCATCTCTTTCAGTTATACATCAATAAGTTTTAACAAAGAGATACAGGTCACGCAGTTCTGTAGCATCCACCACAGTCAGGATCTTAAACACTCTCGTTAGCCGTCCAGATTTATACACTCCCGTTCGCTTCCAGGTTTTCCTTTTGCCCTTTTGCAGTCAACTCCCATCTCCAATTCTAGACCCTAAAAGCTACTGACCGATTTCCGTCTCTAGAATGTGGTCTTTTGCAAAATCTTATGTAAATCGAATCATAGAGTATATAGTCTTTGTATCTGCATTCTTTCATTTAGCAGAATCCTTTTGAGATTAAGTTTTTACCTATATCAGTAATTCTTCTTTTTTTAAATTGCTGTTTTATTCCAATGTATAGACTTAAAACTACTTATCCATTTATTAGATGAATGTTCAGCTGGATTATCAACGTATTACAGAGGGTGCTAAACGTTATGAAAAGTGTCAGTTTTCTAAGCGATGGTACCTTTTTGCTCTCCCACAAGCAGTGGATGAAAATTCCACGTTGTCCTCAGCACTGGGGTCATGTTTTTGCTTTGCTTCCATTTGTAGCCATTTTCATCGGTCTCAGTGGTCATTCATTGTCTTCAGTTTCCACCTCATTATAACGTGGAATATCTTTTCATGTAGTTGTTTGCTTCTTTGGTAATAGGCTTGTCAAGCCTTTTGTTATTTATTTATTCATTATTTTTGAATTGTGTGAGTTCTTTACATATTCTGATGCAAGTTCTTTATTGGATACCTTTGTTGAAAATATTTTCCCCCAGTGTATAGATTCCATTTTATTCTTAACAATGTCTTTCATTGAGCAGAGGTTCTTAATTTGCCTAAGTCACTTTCAGTTGTGTTCGACTCTTTGCAACCCAATGGACCATGGCCTGCCAGACTCCTCAGTCCATGGGATTCTCCAGGCAAGAATCCTGGAGTGGGTTGCCATGCCTTCCTCCGGGGAATTTTTCTGACCAGGGATGGAACCTGCATCTCTTATGTCTCCTGCTTTGACAGGCAATGTCTTTACCTCAAGCCCTTCCCAGCTGGAGGACACAACATGTACTGGGACCGCATTGAGTCTGTAGGTTGGTTTGGGTCCTGATACCTTAATAGCATTAGCTGTTCAGGTACGTAATTGGTATATCACTCCATTTATGTAGGATTAATTTGATTTCCCTCGTAAATGTTTTGTAATTTCCAGTATCTCAGTCTTATCTGTATTTGTTTGATTTATCCGTAAATACTTCTGTTTTGATGGCATGATAGATGGCTCCAGTTTTTAAGTCTTAATTTCAGGTTGTTCATTGACAGCATACAGCCATACAGTAAACCTTTCTGTGTGTATTATCTGGTATGTGTATCAAACTTGTATCCTACTGAACCCACTTGTGAGTCCTAATGACTTTTCTCATAAATTATTTGATATTTTTCTATCTAAACAGTCATGTTGTCTGCCAATAGAGACAGTTTATTCTTTCTTTCCATCTAAATGCTTTTTGTATCATTTTATTGCCTTATTGTCCTGAGTAGGATCTCACTATGAGATTAGCTAGAAGTGAGAGTAGACATCTTTGACGTATTCCTGATCTTATTGACATGTGCACTGTTGTGTCCTACTCTTTGCGACCCCATAGACTGTAGCCCACCAGGCTTCTCTATTCATGGGATTTTCCAGGCAAGAATACTGGAGTGGGTTACCATTCCCTTCTGCAGGGGTTCTTCCTGACCCAGAATTGAACCCGCGTCTCTTGTGTCTCTTGCATTGGCAGGTGGATTCTTAATCATTGGTGCCACTTGGGAAGCTCCTTTATTGAGGAAATATTTAATTCTATCTTTCACTTTTATAAAGTCAGTTGTAGATTTTATGTAAGTCCTTTTATCAGGTTAAGTTCTTTTCCGATCATGCTTTACTGAAAGATTTCATCATGAACCCTTTTTGAATTTGTTGAGTGATTTTTTTGTTTTTCTGTATTGGTGATCAAAAGTTTAAAAAAAAAAACCATGATGTTGATAGAGTGGATCATGCTTACTAATTTTTCAGTGTTGATGTCCACTTGGTCATGATATATTATACTTTTTATATATTGTAATATTTCATTTGCTAGCCTTTTAAGGATTTTTACATGTTATTGTCTTTGAAGGATTTTGGTATGTAGTTATTTTTCTTTGTGATATCTTGATCTATTTCTAGTGTTAGAGTAATATTAGCCTCATAAATGAGGTGCTTTCTACTTTAAAAAAAAACACTAGAAAAGTTAAGATTGAATTTAACCAACTGACTTGAGCTTCCTTTCCTCATATTTTAGGTTTGGTTAGTTGGTTATTATTTTTACTACCATTTTGCCATGATCTAGATTATAGACCAAGAGAGGAAAGATACGATAAGAATTAGGAGATCTTTGCAAAAGACGTCTTTGCATAATTTGGGAAAATAAACATTTCCAAACAGTTGATAATGTTTGTGATACCAGAAGAAGACACTAGAGACAATAGAATATTTTACTGTTCAATATTAAAGATGTGAGGGCTTCCCTGGTGGCTCAGTGGTAAAGAATCCACCTGCCAATGCAGGAAACATGGGTTTGATCCCTGGGTCAGGAAGATCCCCTGGGGAAGGAAATGGCAACTCAGTTCAGTATTCTTGCCTGGAGAATCCCATGGGCAGAGGAGCCTGGTGACTACAGTCCATAGGATTGCAAAGAGTCGGACATGACTTTGTGACTAAACAACAAAAAATTAAAGAAGTGAAGGTGCATATCTGCTTTTGTGAATCTATCCTTTTTGCTTTAATGGTATACTTTTGGAGAACACTGAAGCTTTCATTATGACCACTGATAGATGTATTTATTCACTGTAGTAGAAAGTAGACATGATATATGGAATAGTATCTGGGGAATTCGGATAAAACTGAGTCTCTCTAAAATCTGCTTCAATCTCAGTTGTAGGGATCACAATTCAGAAAGGCTCCATCTTGGAAGAAGTTTTAGGGGTTGTCTAAGACCTAATATCAGGGAAATGCTCTGAAATAGTATAGTAATATTGCCTTCCAATTTTAGGAACAAATTGAATGTAGTCCTTAGGGACTGAATTATTTTGCAGACTTCTAAAGTTAGTTGCTTTTAATTCTCCCCAGAGGAGGATGGAGAATTTCTCCAATTGTGGAAGAAAGACGTGGCCATTCATAGGTAAGGATAACTTAGTAGCTAGTACAGACACAAATGTGACAGGGTTGGTGGCCTAGTGTGTTATGGAGGATGATGCTCTGTAATATAAGGTGGTTGGGGAAGACCTTTCTGATAAGGTGACGTTTGAGCAGAGATTTAGAAAAAGGGAAGGAGCAAGCACTGAGATCTGGGAGGAGAGCATCTCAGGCAAAAAGATTAGCAAGTGGAAGGCTCTGAGGCAGTCGCCTGCTTGGCTTATTCGAGGAGTATAAAAGAGCGTGAGGAGGCGGCGGCAGCAGACACGGACCGAGAGATGCCGGGGCGGATCGCATGAGGCCCTGCAGGCGGTTGTTAGCACTTGGGGCTTTACTCGGAACGAGATCCAAGGCCTCGGAAACCTCTTAAGCAAAGGAGGACATGGACTATCTTACGTTTTAAGTAGATCGATCTGTCTGATACACAAAGGGACTAGCAGGCAAAGGTGGAAACAGAGAGAAGTGGAAGGCTAGTCCTGGGGTCCACACTGGAGACAGTGATGCGCTGGATTTAGAAGGTGTGATGAGCTGTGTTTGGCGTCCGAGTTAATTTAAAAAGTGGAGAAACTAGACTCAGATAATTCGCCATGTGGGGTAGGGAGAAGGAGTAAAGATGACACTAAGGAAGATAACAGGAAGAGAGGAATTGCTGATTACTGAACTGGGAAGAGTGCGGTGGGGGTGGGTTTCTGGAGGGGCCACCGGGAGTTGGGTTTTGAATACGGGAGATCGGAAGGCTGATTGGACCTTGATGGTTGTTGGATATCCGAGTACGGGAAGTGAGGGGAACTGGATTGGATATATGAATTTAAAACTGAAGAAGGAGGGAAAAACTTAAACATAAATCATCATAAGAGCCCTAATTGTCCCTCATTCATTCTTTGAGCCCTGAGATTCCATCTGTGGCCAAAAATGCCTGGTGAATATGAAGGAGGTAATAACGCTGACATAACCGGAACAATGATGTTTGTTTCTCCTCCTCAAGCTTCCTTTCCTTTGTGGATTAGCAAAGTCGTTCCATGATTTCGGGCTTCTTTTCAGCCTGCAATACAGACACCTCTGGGAGTTGTTGTGAATCTCAGTTTATTAATATTTGCCAAAGTGCTTTCAGATCCTTTGTTGAAAGGCATTACAGAGAAGCAGAGAGTTATTATTAAGGATGACATTTGCTCATTGTGATTAAAAGTGACAAAATGAAATTTCAGTGCAGGAGTCAACACTGCAATTTAATGTCTAAAGGTGTCTTTGCCCATCAACACACAGCCAAATGAGGTCCATCTGTATTGCAGAGACTTTTCTAGTTTGCTTTCAAATGAGGAGTGATTTTCAAGTGAGGATTGAATGTAAGCAGACATCATCGGAGGCCAAAAATATACCATTTCAGCTACTTGCATCCGTTTGTGCGATGTTTTTTTCCCCTTTTAATTTTTCACAGGGCTGCAAATACAGCCCAGAGAACTGTACATTGAGGCCATGCGCATATGGTTTTATTTACTATTGCATGCAGGATTTTGTTGGGCTATAAAAGAAATGGATTTCAGCTGAAGCAATTAGAACAGTACCTTCTAAGACCACTGTGCACATGAGCACGTACCCCTGGCTGCTCCCCTGGAAGAGCGTGCGATGCACTGAAAGGAGATGAGGGGAAGCGTGGGAAGCTCTCCCTCTGTTTCTCTAACCCTCAGAACATGCTGTTTGTGAGCCTAAACATGGGCGGTGTGATCGGCAAGGACAGGCTGACACGCTTGGGTCCACACTTACTTACGGGTAAGGGAAATTGAACTGAATTTGTTTGTGGATGCAGATTGGAGAGAGAAACAGAAGACTGTATAGAAAATTAATTTGCTGCATTTTGAGTCCCTTTCTCTCTCTTTTAACCTGTCAAGGCAAATTTTCCAATGTGTTTCCATCCACAGTTTAGCATAAGTAAAAATGTCTAGAAGGCACTCTGGCAATGTTTTTGAAGTCTCCTCAGCTCCCACAAGCATCACCATGTAAAGCCCAAATAGCCCTGAAAAAGTGACTTCGCTGTATTGCTCTTGGCTCAGTTCAGTTGTGTAACCAGTGACTTTAGAGTGTGACATACACGCTTCTGTGTGTGTCAAGAAAGTGGCCAAGTCAGAGATAGGAACTGTCTTTCCTCGCCTGCAGTCACAGGCCAAAGGAAATGAATGAATCTGTTCAATGACTTTTGAAGTTCTCAGCTGCACTGAGAATTAAAACAAAGAGTTTCCAGAGATCTGAGGAGGTTAGGAGAGAGATTTCTAGGAAGAGAGATACTGTTTATTTCTGCTTTTTAAAAATACACTTAATGGGAGTATAATTGCTTTACGATGTTGTGTTAGTTGCTACTCCACAGCAAAAATGAAGCAGCTGTGTGTGCACATATGTCCCCCCTATTTTTGGATTTCTTTTCCACGCAGGTCACCACAGAGTCTAGTGAGGGTGCTCTCAAGGAGTTACTCAGACAGTGCGCACAGCTGATGCCCAGCATTTGCTGGATTTATGTCTGAACGAAAGAACAAAAAAGACTGTGGAGGGGCTCTGTGTCCTGACTCCTTAGGGGAGGGTGTGGGCTTTGGTGGAGGATCCCAGTGAAGGCTGCTATAATTGTCCTGCCCCCGGAGTGTGTTTAGGTTACGATGTTTACATGTTACATGAGGACCACAGGACTCTGTGGGAGAAAGAGGCGAGCCTAGGAAGGATGGCACTCATGAAGAGCCTGTGATGTTCCCAGATGGCTCAGTGGTGAAGAATTCACCTGTCAATGCAGGAGACACAGAAGAAGCAGGTTCGATCCCTGGGATTGGAAGATCCCCTGGAGGAGGGCATGGCAACCCACTCCAGTGATCTTTCCTGAGAAACCCCATGGACAGAGGAGCCTGGTGGGCTGCAGTCCAGGGGGTCTCAGAGCCGGACATGACCAAGCACGCACACGCGCTGCTATGAAGGATGAATTAAGTTCTGCCCAGTGTGGTGGCTTGGGAGTCACTTCTATTGTGGTGAATTCTCTTGTCTTCTCCACGTCCTCTGAGCTTCTACAGAGCAGATTGACTGAATATTTACTGCCTGCTGCCCTTGTCTGTTGTCTGTGTTGAATCTTCTCTCCTTTGCCAGTCTTGGACCTGTTTCCTTCAACTCTTGCCTCTCTTACCCTTCTCTTGCCCCGGCCTGTGTGATGGGCGCTGATTCTCACAAGATGCATTCCAGGCTTCTCACTGGGTTTGACCAATGTCAGGCCCGTTTAGAATCGTGAAGACACAGGGGCTCTTGGAAGAGAGAAACCTCTAGACATACACGTAAAGTTTGCCTTTCACATTCAGTGTAAATTTATATCTCCTGGAGAATGATGTCTGGCTTATTTATACATCTAGGGCTGGCTATCTAGTTCTTGAGACCCAATTCAAAACAAAAATGTAGGGCTTCTGTGGTGGCCCAGTGGTTGAGTCTGAGTCCGCTTGCAGTACAGGGGACCCGGGTTGGATCCCTGGTCTGGGAGGATTCCACACGCTGCGGAGCAACTAAGTTCATGCAAGAACAAAGACCCAGTGCAGCCAAAGTTAATTAAAATAGAATGAAAACAGAAATGTAAAGCTTCTTATTCAAAAAGCAGGGAAAGGCATTTTCTTTCTTCCACCGTCTCGCTTTTTACCCGTCGTCCTGTTTTTTTATTTGCTATTTAATATTGCAGTCACTCCAGTATGGAGACCCTTAAGGAGCAAGTACCAACCTTACAGGCACTGAGGTCCCCACTCTGTGAACCTGTGAGGGACTCACAAGTTGGTTCCCTCTCCTGCCAGTTGCTAGATCAATGCCCCTGAAAGCTGAACCCCGTCTCATGGGCTCACTGCCTTAACCTGCAGTGGACAGGAGACCTTCCAGGAGCCTTTCAGCCACTGCTCCAGAATGCCCTCAGGAGGCTGGCTTCCCCCAGGTTACTGGTGCAGAACCCCATGCGCTGCCATCTCATGACGTCATTGCCATGCCCCACCTGGGACAATCTGGGGCAGAAGCCCGACACCAACCCTTCCAGGCTTGAGCCTGAGCCCCCGGCAGGGTGCAGAGTGACAGTGGAGTGAGAGCGGGCAGCCCAGAGGGCTGGAGAGTGGCAGGTGGCCGCAAACGCATGGCAGGCTGGTGGCAGGGGGTCGAATCATGTGTGTGCTGGATCTCTGAGTTCCTAGTGCTGGCTTCACTGTCTCTTTGGACTTCACATTTAAAACACAAATTTAAAGATAAAATGGTTAAAATATGATTAAGAATCCCAAGGCCGTGATTGAGGAGCATTAAATCCCAATTGCAGGACCTGTGTGACTGCAGCAGGCCACACACCCATGATGTGGGCCCTGCCTGTGTGTTAACCACTGCGCTTCGCCCATCAGCTGACAGATGCTAGATTCTCAATAGGTGGCTACTGTACACGTGAATAAATGCGCACAAGAATAAGAGAACAGATGCATTCAGTAACTGACCAGTTAATCGGGATTGCCCAGTTATCTGCTGCTGCTGTTGAATTCAGAAATTATTCACCAGAAATTAGCTAGCATTCACTAGGTATCTTTCACATTCAAGATGCACTTTAACGGCCAAAATGACTGCCAGACTCAATCTACCTACTGCTTTTTTTCTTAAAGAGGAGAAAAAGGAGAAGCCCTGATATGGATAGAGGACCAAGAACATCCTCATCATACAAGTAGGTTACACCCAAAGGGTGAAGTTATTAATCCACAGGAGTGAAGTGGTCATAAATGACAGTGACTTAGGCAGATATTCTCTTTGGCATGCTGTCTCTCTATTTTTATCATCCTCTCAATTTTTAACTTTCTTCTGTGGTCCACGATCTTGATGTACTTTCTCTCTTTTCCTATTTCTGGCTGTGCAGCATGTGAGGTCCTATTTCCCTGACCAGGGCTTGAATCCCGACCCCTAGCTTTGGAAGCAGAGTCTTGGCCACTGAGACACCAGGGAAGTCCCTCTTGATGTTCTTTCTGACTTAGGGGGGCTTCCATCACTTGGAAGGTGCTATTAAAACAGCGAAGGCCCCCTTAGAAGAGAAACACATTTGGGTGAGGGCGAAAATGGTTTGTAATGTTCCTTCAAGGTCTAGCCCAGCATTTCACAGCATAGGTGAAGAAGAGAGAGTGAAGTGGATGGCATGGTTGCCTTTTGTTTTAGGACACAGAAGATTCAACTTCCTCAGCTCAACACAGTCCTGAAGGTTCTACACGGCTTTTATATCTTTTTTAAAATATAAATTTATGTATTTTAATTGGAGGCTAATCATTTTATAATATTGTATTGGTTGTGCCATACATCAACATGAATCTGCCACAGGTGTACACGTGTTCCCCATCCTGAACTCATCTTGCACCTGTTTGTTCAGTCACTCAGTCGTGTCCAACTCTGTGACCCCAGGGACAGCAGCACTCCAGGCTTCCCTGTCCTTCACCATCTCCTGAGCTTGCTCACACTCATGTTGACTGAGTCAGTGATGACATCCAGCCATCCAGTCCTCTGATCATATTTCAGCCACAGAAGTTTTGGGGCCTCTGGTGAGGCAAAAGGACTAAACCCTATTGCTGTTTTACTAAACACCTGCCAGAGACTGTCTTGGGTCTTTTTCATATGTTAGCCTGTTGGATCCTTACATGAACCAAGTCTATGAAATACCTATAACTGTATCCATAAAATGAATAAGAAAGGAAGCCTTAGAGAAATCAAATAAATTGATTAAAATCTCTCACTTGTAAATGAAGTATCAGACTCCAAATCTGATCTATTTTATTCCTACATCAAGAATCTGGCTCTTTCTATAAATAAATGAATGAATAAGTAAATAAATTAATACTTCTAGCATCTACTGTGTGCGTGCTCAGTCGTGTCTGACCCTTTGCGACCCCCAGGGATGTAGCCGACCAGTTACCTCTGTCCATGGGATTCTCCAGGCAAGAATAACGGAGTGGGCTGCCTTGCCATCCTCCAGGAGATCTTCCCAACCCAGTAACTGATCTCATGTCTCTTGCATCTCCTGAATGGGCAGGCTGATTTCAGTTGCACCACCAGGAAAACCTCAAATAAACACTTAGCTTTATTCATTAGATTTTATTTTGTTTATCCTCTTTTGACACAGGAACTCATAGAAAGTCTTTGAGGTTCTGGGTTGCTCCTTTAAATAAAAAAGAAAAAAAATTGGTTGAAATGCAAAAATAATGATATGACGATTAAAACAACAAAAATGCAAATTTTTTTGAAAGCCACCATTGCTAGTTATATTTAATATGAATTGAACACTGAATTCATTTAAACAAGGATTTTGAAAGAATCAGTAACCTCAATAAATGGCCTCCCTCATTTCCTATTTCAATAGAATTAGAATTTCTTCCTTTACTAATTGTTTTCTGTCTCTTTTATCTTCTGAAGTCTGAGTGAATGGCACCTCGAGGGTGTTATAAACAAATTAGATGCACAAATAGTAATGAATAATTTTCTCTGTCATATTTTCTGGGCTGTGAATTGTGCCTGAGATTTCATTGGGTGGATTAATTTCACTTAAATACAATTCCTTTTGCTTTCATAAAAGAAGGGAGATTGTTGCTCTCTTATCTGCCCTGATCTCAGTTTTGGATTAGATATTATGATGGTTAAATGCTGCCACATTAGGCCTTTGATGGAAAAATGATTCCTTTGCGTTGTTTTCTAAACAGGCCACAGCATTTAACAAGCCCTAGAGATACTAGAATAAAGCGATCAGAACAATGTCAATCACAGCATTCTTTGCTCCTTTCCCAGAAGGATTGTTTATGTGGTACCTTCTCCACACAGGAAGGAGTGCAGAAGACAGCGGAGGTCATGCACAGAGTTCCTTTCTCCTTACGGGATCTACAGATCAGCACGAGATGTGTGGCTGTGCAGAGCTGACATGGGTTAACTCTCTCAGTCTCTTCCAGCTGCTGTAGCAACATAGCACACACTCTGTGGTTTATAAACAACAGACACCCATTTCTCACACTTACGGAGGTTGGAAGTCTGAGACTGGGGTGCCAACGTGGCCAGGTTCTGGGTTTCTGACCATGGACATCTCTCTGCGTCTTCACATGGTGGAAGGAGAAAGAGACCTCCCTGGGGTCCCTTTTATAAGGTCACTAGTCCCATCATCAGGCTCCACGTTCATGACCTGATCACCTCCCCAAAGCCTTACTTCCAAATGCTGTCATGCTGGGTTGGAGAATTTCAAGATATGGATTTTGAGACGAGAAAAATGCCTACCCAAGGACAGTCACAGAAATAGCCTTAGGAAAATCTGCAAGCAAGAAACATGATTTCCAGCTGAGAGATTGGGAGAGACTTCTAGTAAGAGGTTATGAAAAGGAAACAAAGTAAAATGCTAGAATTAGGTTCTTTCTTTGAGCCATGGAAAATATCCTTAAGCACTCCACAAAGCTCAGTTTTGGAGGCAGAAGATGATTTGTCATTTGTGTTTGTTTTGGTTACTGAATTTATGGAAGCACCAGGCTTTGGTGAGCAAAAGATCTGGGAGTTCCAAAGTCTATATTTCCAGTCATTTGCCGACTTAAAGAAATTTGGGGGAACTCCCTTATGTTCATGCTATTAGGACCCTATATGATAAGAGAAGAGCTGAGTCAGTGTTAATTCATTTAGTTACTTTAAATCATATATTCCCTAAGATACAATAATTGAGCATGTATTATATAAAAGGCCCTGAATTAGCTAAAGGGGAGAGTTTGAGCCATGTGGCTGACGTAGCTGCTGCTCACATACACCTAGATCTTTGCTACAAAAAGTGTGTCCAAGGGACAGTAAGCACCAGCATCACCCATAAGGTCTGAGAAATGCAGAATCTGTCTCCCCTCGCTCCACTGAATCAGAATTTGCATTTAATCAGATCCCCAGCTGATTTGTACACATGTTAAAAACTGAAAGGAAGTTGAATTTGTCGTCCTAAATAGTTAAGTGAACAGTCTGCAAGCTAGGTCAAATTCACCTGGTCAAATCCTCAAGAGAACAGGAACGCATTTATTTGCCAGTCTTGTCTTTATTGAGAGGGAACTATGGGTTTCAAAAGAAATCTCATTTAAGTGACTAACTGGAGGGAAAATCTAAATTCCAAATATAGAAAATGTGAGCACTTACAGATACTGACAAAGGCGAGTGGTTGATGCTTACCCTAAAGGAGACTAGAGAGGAATCTTAGAGCGGCCCCCCAGCAGCATAATAATGTGGGTTCCTTCAGTTGGATATAACCAGCATTTCTCTTTCCTTGTCCACAACTTGTCATTTGACAATCTCAACTTGTGTGGAGAGGTATCCTTCAGTACCCACTGGAATGACATCCCCTCTCTCTTTAGTCTTTCTTAATACCCCAGCTAGAGGCAATGTCTCTCTTTGAGTGCCTCCAGAAATACATCTGTACCTCTCGATGACATCTATATATTTCTGTCTTCCTGTGCATATGTGAAAGTCTGTGACTTATTTATCTGGAAACAACACCTTTAAGGAAAACAGACCCCAATACATAGCATGTGGTGTGTTATCATACACCTGGCAGACCCTCAGTGGTGCTCGTTGCGGTTTCATATTAAAATGAAGACTCGAACTTAGTCAGAGACCTTGGAAACCAGTAAACAACATTATTTAATCCAAAATGTCTTTGTGATGATTAAGATTTATATCCAAATCTATGCTTTTTTATAGGACAATTAAAAATGAAGTCTAAAACGTATTTTAAATCTTGGTTAGGGAGGAGAGTTACTAACAGTAATAGAAAAAAGAACATAATACCATTATTAATTTAGCATAAATAAATGCCAAAATGTGAAACAAGGGTTATGAGGATTCTGGGGTGGACAGGGATAAATTAGTATTGGTGAGCTTCCCAAGAAGTGGGGAGGGTAGGTGAGGCTTGAGTAAGCCTTTTAAGGATGAGTTGTATTGAGTTGGGGCTTCCTTAGTGGCTCAGTGGTAAAGAATCTCCCTGTGATGCAGAAGACACAGGAGACCTGGGTTTGATCCCTCGGTTGGAAAGATCCCCTGGAGGAGGGCATGGCAACCCACTCCAGTATTCTTGCCTGGAGAATCCCATGGACAGAGATGCTTGGCAGACTACAGTCCATGGGGTTGCAAAGAGTCAGACATGACTGAAAGTGGCTGAGCACACGGCATGCAGTATTGAGTTGAGGAAGAAAAGTGCATAGTCTTTGCATACTCAGATTCCAAGTGCGGGAAAAGTAGGAGAAACGCTCTTCTCTACAGAGGTAACTCGATGCTAGAAATCCAGAAAGAATGCATCTTTCGTCAGGTTGAGTTTTCCAAAGATGGCCCCAATCGTATCTCTTGTCCCCACGCTCTTTTGCAACATGATCTTGTCAGTTTCCCTCACAGGGAAGGTTTATGGCTCCTCCTCTTGAATCTGGACAGACTTGTGATTGCTTCCAGCAAAGGAATCACGTGGAGGCAATGCTGTGTGACTTCTCAGGCGAGATCCTAAAAGGCAAGGCCGTTGCTGTGTGACTCCTGGAACACTCACTCTGATTCTTTCTCTTGGGATAATTCTTCATGGAACCCAACTGCCAAGGTGTGAGAACCCCAAGCCACAGAAGTGATGTGTATGTGATCCACTCAACAGCCCACCTGAGGCCTTTCTTCGAGTCACCCCAGGCCAGATACCAGAAACATGAAGTCCTACCTAAATTCCTAAATATGAGTAATGAGCCTCTGAGTTATTCCAACCCCCGGCCATGTTGACACCCATCCCTTTCATTTTCCCGGCTAAACTCTCAGACACTACAGAACAGAGATAAGCCATCCCTACTGAGTCCTACCTCAATTCCTGGCCCATAAAACCTGAAAACATAAGAACACGATTGTTTTATGCATGCCACTATTTTTTTTCTTAATGTACCATTAAGTAACTGAAACCACTCTGGTTTTCCATCTTTGGAAGGTTGGTGTGGTATGATGTAAATGGTACGCATGTTTTAGAATAAGACGACCCTGTGTTTGAACCTCAATTCCATAATTTCCTTAGCTGTGAATACTTAGATCAGTGATTAACAGTGTCAGGGCCAAGTTTTCTCATCTTTAAAGTGGGGATGGTCACACTAATGTGGTACAGTTCATTGGCAAAATGAAATTAGATAAAATAGGTAAGAGGCCAGAGACAAACAGGTACCTGATGTGTTGCAAATGTTAAACGTTATTACTAGTATTCAAGATCTAAAGAGGTCCTGCCATAGGGGTCACCGCAGTTTACTTGTGCCCAGCTGTGAGAAGGACAGCTAGAGACAACAGTGCTGTGGTGTGTGTGTGTGTGTGTGTGTGTGTGTGTGCACGTGTGCATGCGCATGCATGCACATGTGTACATGAGGGCCCTTTACCTCGTAAGATTTTGTTCAGGAGCCCTTATTACTAACACTGCTGCTTTTGCTGCTGCTAAGTCACTCTAGTCATGTCTAACTGAGATCTTATGGACTGTAGCCTGCCAGGCTCCTCTGTCCATGGGATTCTCCAGGCAGGAATACTAGAGTGGACTGCCATTTCCTCCTCCAGGGGATCTTCCCAACCCAGGAATAGAACCCACATCTCTTACTCTCTGGTATTGCCAGGTAGATTCTTTACTGCTAGATCTAAATAATGCTTTCCTGTTTATATGGTGCTTTTGCAGATGTGACAATATTTGTGTTTGGGGCAGCCTTTCCAGAAAGATAAGCCAATTTCAGATTTCCCCCACTCTCTAAAAGTAGAGTGTTCCCATCAAAATTTTCATAAGTGGAAATGGCATAAAGTGAAGAAGCAATTACCTTCCGACACATCTTGTGAACAGATGCCTAAAATAAGTTTGAGATAAAGTACAGATGCTCACAGACACGATTCAGAGCTCTGGTCCCTTCATGCTGAGATGTGGAGTGTGGTTCCTGGGCAAGGAGCACGGAGGTGTGGCTTTTCCTGCTGGAGGTCAGGAGTAGGGCTGGTGCTTCTCTAATTGCTGCTGCAAAGCATATGCTGAATGGCAGTTTTGCTGTTTGCAAAAGTGAAAATCCCCTTCAGATTCCTTTCGGTTAGCAAAAACGGTATGAAAGTAGGTCTTTTGTAAAAGTGAAGTGGTAGAAAGCAAATTTTTGAACATAGGGCATACCTGTGCATCATTTTGTACATGTTTATAAGCAGTCACTGTGGGTAAGTGATTGACCCAGCATTTGGGCCATGATGCCAGATTTCCTGAATTCAAACTTAGCAGCCATGTGACCTTGAAGACATTAATACAACTCTCACCATCCTCAATTTTATCATTTTCAAAATGAAGCTAAAAGTTAAACATGGAGGGTGCCTTGGAAGGGAAAAGGTCTTACAATTCAGCTTCTGGAGCCAAACACTGAAGTCTGTCCTGAAACCATCCAGCCTCTTGGCCAGCTCGGCCCCTTCCTGTCACAGAGGATCTGATCCATTGTGGACCCTGTTGCGGAGTGCCATCACCCTCGAGTGTGGATGTGTATATTGCTGTGTCACAATTTTTGGTAGATGCATGTTAGTATTACTGGTTTCCTTTGTAAAAAAAAATGTATTAACTCTGAAAACTGTATGGTTATTCCTTGAAACAAGGCTTTCCTCAACAATGATGCAGTGACGGTGCTCCGTTTCCATCTCTCTTCCTCCCTGAACCCTTTTCAGTCCCTGGGTTGTGTCCTGCCACGAGCCACTCCAATGCACAGAAGGGTGTGCTGCCCAGTCCCTTAGTCATGCCTGACTCTTTGCAACCCCATGGACTATAGCCTGCTGGGCTCCTCTGTCCATGGCATTTTCCAAGCAAGAATACTGAAATGGGTTGCCATTTCCTATTCCAGGGATCGAACCTGTGTCTCCTGTATCTCCTGCATTGGCAGACAGATTCTTTACCAGTGCGCCACCTGGGAAGCCCTACAAAGGAAGTAGTTTCCCAGATTCAAATGTCACAGTGAAGATAAGCTACAGTTGTTCCTCTGGGCAGGAGCTTCTGACTCAGCATTTATTTACACCTTTTAGTGTAATATCGCTAAGTTAAATCACTGATATACAAAAGGGAAAAAGAGATTTAAAAACATCTGAATTATATAAAGAAACTTAGAGTAAAATAATGTAGTGTCGAAGTCTGGTGGGGTACCATACTTGGACAGTGACTCTGGAGCCTCCCGAGCTTTTTCTGGCCTGGTGAACACCCTAGTAAACCTCGAGGACTCCATCTCCATCACCAGCTCCTCTGCAAGCGTGTCTCCTCTCTTTCCTACCTATGCTTCCTTCTCTATTTCCATTTGGGTGACCATTTAATTTTCTCTCAGCCTCTTACATACATTAACTATTCCCAGCTGGTGTGTCAACAGCCTTTTAATAATGCCATTTTCTAGTATTTTCTAAAACATTTGTGGCTTGTTTGTGCTTTCTTATTTGTGAGCTGTCCTGTTACCTCTCAATGGAGTGGTGTGTGAATACTTCGTTGAAGGTGACTTATCTCAGACCTTGATTCTCCCACAGGTGGAGAAAAAAGAAAAATCAGCCTTTAATGAACTCAGTGCTAAAGGAGATTAGCTGTTTTCTTCCCGTAAGATGGATGATTCTGTCAACAGTATTAAGTCACTAGGTCTGAATTTCTCTCTGAGTGATAAGCACTCTTAGGACCCCTGTCAGTCCATCTCACTGACATATTTAGTGTTTTGGCCAAAAACTAAAATGATACTAGTCCTGATTGAACAGTTTATGCTGTTATCTATTTGGCTTTCTTGCTTCCAAATGGTCTGATCTTATCTATTATCATTTGACAATGAGCTCTATTTCTTAATGAGTTTATAATATACTAGATGACATACAACTTGTCCAATTACTTAACACAATAAAACATCACTAGATTAATGAGGAGACTCATATAATCTCATTTAAGAAGTTTGAGTAAGAGTTCTCGCTTTTATACATATGAAGCATCCCTTAAGTATTTCTGCAACTCTCCCTCTACTGAGGGAACAGTTCAGGGAAGAAAATCGTAAAGGCTGTTTGGGCTATGACGGAAGGGCCATGCCTCTCTGGAACAGATGGGGGAATATTTCTCACAACCGTACGACTATTATTGCAGTCTCCAGAGTGAAATGAACGATCTAGTCAACTTAATCTATGTAAGATGTGTTAAGGGAAGGAGAGTTAGGATAATGTTTCCGAGGAATGTAAGAGCATCTTCTGTTTCTGTTATCCTCTGTTGGAGGATGTTTGTCGCAAAGCAGCAGCTTATTTGCAGGGTGCCAAGCAAAGAGAGGGGCTTCCCCGGTGGCTCAGACAATAAAAAATCCACTTGCAATGTGAGAACCCGTTTTGATCCCTGAGTTGGGAAGATCCCCTGGAGAAGGGAATGGCTACCCTCTCCAGTACTCTTGCCTGGAGAATCCCATGGACAGGTGAGTCTGGCAGGCTACAGTCAAAAGGATCGCAAAAAGTTGGACATGACTGAGCGATTGACATACGCACACAAGCAGAGAGAATGGGCAGCTTGTGCTCAAATTCCTGAACTCACTGATAGCTTTCAGGGAGTGGCTTTTAAGGATGATATTTTTAAAGAGGAGAGGGTTCCCTAACCCTCTTCCGGCTGATTGGTGGTGAGCTAACAAGGGAAAGGGACTCTCCACCTTTTGGTTCCAACCAGTGTGGGGTCCATGTGCTCATGGTCCGCATGGACTCACCATCGTCTGCCATGTCAGGGATCTTAGTTTCTGCAGAACAACTCAAAGCTGTGTATCCCATCGTTACCTGTATTCCTTCAGGGGGAACTAGGGTCCTATGACTCTGTTGTCCTGATTATTAACTGCTGGAGCCTGCTCTTTGGAACTGGGAGAAGGCTAGGGCACAGAAGGCTTTTTTCTACACATGAGGAACAGGGGACGTGGGGGGATTTGGCCCCAGGGAGGGCCCTGCAAGGCTCTGCTCAGGTTCAGTCCCATTGCTTCTTTGGCAGTCCTCGACCCCGAGGGGATCAAGGATGGGCCGAGAAGGAGAGTGAAGTTTCGGATGGAGAGATTAATCACAAACTCAGCAGGGGCACTCAGCTTTAGGCGGAGCTTGGTTTCGTTTCCTTTTCTCACTCATAACACCCCTCTCTTGACACTGACCCAAGGAACCCAGTTCATTCACCTTCTCAAAAAAGAAACAAGTGAAAAATAAAGTAAAAATTCAAAGAGAGAGCTCTTAGAGTGTCAAGGGCATGTGCAGTATTGTGTCCTTCCTGCTAATGGAGATATTTTAGTGAGAGTGTAATGTTGATATCACGCAGACTCCTTACGGTTAGATTTGTTCTTGGGTGGCTCTGAGCAACTTGGGAGCAAATTTTGCCTTCAGATACATTTGTAAAATTTGTTTATTAATTCTGGCTGTGCTGGGTCTTTGCTGCTGCAAGGGCTTTTCTTTAGTTGCGGCCAGTGGGGGCTGCCCTCCAGTTGCCGGCTTCTCTAGCTGCGGGCACAGGCTCTAGGGCACGGGGCCTCGGGAGCTTCGGCTCCGGCCCCTCGAGCACAGGCCAGTGGTTGTGGCTCATGAGCTTGGTTACCCCTCGGACTGTGGGACCTTCCTGGGCCAGGGACTGAACCTGCATCTTCCTGCACTGGCAGGTGGATTCTTTACCGCTGAGCCACCAGGGAAGCCCTTCAGATCATTTTTGTTTTGGTCTTATTTGACTGAATGTACTTTCTTAAATAATTGGTGAGAGACACTTCTGCCACCAATACTTACTGACCCTTCTTTGCTGACATTGTTAAGTTGGAATGACCTCTGAGAAATCAAAATTGGAATTTGCCTCTTCTGACTTCTAATAGGAGGTAAACATTAAATCTTTGCAACATAATGCCATTTCATTCACCAAAGAACTGTGCTTATGTTAATACTATGTAGTCCAGAATTCTCTTGTTATTTTTAGAAAATGACTGGATAGGAGTAAAAAAAAAAAAATAGGACAGGTAGAGAATTGTTCGCTTACTCGCTCCTAAATTTACTTGCAAAGAGAAGAAAATTAATGGAAATCAGTATCTTTTTATTGTGTTTCCATTCCTCAAAGAAATGATGAACTATGCAAAGAAAGAAAAAAAATGCTTGCCTGTATTTTATCTGTCATTTATATACAAATAGGGTTCTGATTAAAATACATTTTGGTAGCTCTGACTGGAGAGAATTTATCTGTGAAGAAAAAAACTTGAAAAGGATAACGTTTTATTGTTTGGTATTATCAGTGCTACAACTCAAATTCGTTATAGAGTTCCGTCCCATACAGACTCTGTAGAATTGCTAATTCGTCTTTCCTTACATGCATCACATCTTTACAGAGAAGCTTAATCTGAAGTTCTGCATGCTCTTTTCATCTGTTTTTTTTTTGTGTGTGTGTGTGTGTTACAATGCCTTCTAACATTTTCTCCCTCAGCAAGATTTTCTCTTTTCTAAGGAATTTTAATCTCTTGAGGTCATAATGCTTTTTGACACCTTCTGCTATGCTTTAGGTGAAATTCAGGGTGCAGTTTTTTTTCATGAGGAGAGTACAGTAAGTTGTTCCTTGCCAATTGTTGGAGAGTGGAAAATGGAAGGGACAGTTACATCAGTGCACGCATGTCCATCTGGTGTCATGGTGGTGCTGCAGATTCAGAGCAGCCTCCCCAGGGTCACGCTCTTGACACTTATCTGAACAGTGAAGGAGATTAGAGATGGGCTCAGCAGACAGGCATGGTGGGTTTGTAATCTAGAAACTTGCTGTTCAAAGTGTGGTGTGTAACCCAGTAGCATTGACATCACCTATGAGTGTGTTTGTTAGAAATGCAGCACCCTGAGTTCCAGCCCAGAACTATTGGATCAGAATGGGCATTTCGATAGGATCTCCAAGATGTATATATGCACTGAAGTTTAAGAGGCCATGCTCAAGAGACAGTTCTTGATCCCATCAGCAGTTCTCCAGTCATAATTATGAAACAGCACTCATGGGAGTTATGCACCAAAAGTCACACTAACAGCTTTCGTTGCATCGTTTCATTTAATCTTCGTGTCCTACCTAAAAGCTATTTTTTTTCTGTCATTTCTATGTGACAGTTATGCTCAGAAAGTTGAGGTTATTTGTTCAAAGACACAGAGGGAGACATTTATTCATAAGGTTACTGAGAAAGAGGGTCTTCTCCACTTTGACTTTTGACTGTGCCTCTTGAGATGATCAATATTCATATAAGCTAGATTCCCCAGAAGCTGATTTATAAACATTAGAAGCTCATCTCCATAATGAAAAGCATAATTGCCTCATAGACCAGGCAACTGGTTGTGGACATCCTCAGACAGTGTCTGTCTTCTGGACATTGATGGGAAGGCAGGGTAAAATCAAGAGGCTTTTCGGTTAGCCTGGAATTAGAGTGATGGAATTAGCTAATGGTAGGAGAGTTGATTGATCATTTTAGTGTCCAATGCGGTCAAATAATAACTGGATGTAGCTATTACTGCTCCATGGCCGTGTGTATGCTAAGGACACCACCAGCTTGATGCTGATTGATGGTACCTCATCTCTTCCACAGGACTAAAGATTCAAGACACAATCTTACTTCAAATGATAAATCTTATTTTCAGGCATATCATAATTTTGCTATTGTGTTAATTTCAAGCATATCATATGAGTTGGCCTATAAATTTTACTCTTGCTTTTACCTTTTGTCTATTTCTGATCGTGGTCATTTTGGGTTCATTTTACTTATCTGTCTCTAGTACCACATGTGTGCTTAGTCATGTCTGACTCTGTGGGACCCCATGGACTATAGTCCACCAGGCTCCGCTGTCCATGTGATTTTCCAGACAAGAACACTGGAGTGGGTTGCCGTTTCCTCCTCCAGGGGATCTTTTCGACCTAGGGATCAAACTTGCGTCTCTTGCGTCTCCTTCACTGGCAGGGGGATTCTTTACCACTAGCGACATCTAAGGCAGGGCTCAATGTTTGGGGGATTTGTATTGTTCTCAATCCATGTTTTCAGGAAAAAAAAAGGTTTACAACCAACTTCTTCCTTGATTGGAGTTTTGAACAGCTTTGACTCACTTAACATGATGTTGGATATAGTACACAGATATGTATGTTATTATATGTTACCATATACAATATATGATATATGTATATGTTAAAATCAACAGTTACTGCTTATCAAGCTTCTGTCTAGTATCAGGAACTATAACTAATTGTGTAACTACAACTATAACATAATATTTTATTTACTCCTCATAACACACATACAAGAGAGATACTAACATCCCCATTTTACTGGGGAACAAACCAGGCAGGAGGCTGGGTCGGATCACGGGGTCGGAAAGACGCCCTGAGGGAGGAAGCGGCAGCTCACCCTAATATTCTTGCTTGGAGGTCCCAGAGGCAGAGGAGCCTGTGGGCTACAGTCCCTGGGGTCGCAAAAAACGTAGCAACCCGTGGACGGTAGTGACTAAACAAAACAGCTAAATTGAACTGAGATTAAGTAACTTACTCTAGGTCACACAGATGGTAAACGATGCATGTCTTTGACCTTGCTATCTGTGACAAAAAAAAAGCTCCCGTTCTTTCAGATTTATTGCCTTAACTTCCCTGTAGTACCTTATCTAACGAATGTAGTTAACCATGATTTAGGATTCTATTAACAATGTATAGACTAAATAATGAAACTGTGACTTATGGAAACATAGGAGAAAATTAATCTCTAATAGTTTGCAGGTTTGGTATAAGAAAATTTAGCGGTGAGCTACTCTAACAATGTCTTGATTGAGAATTTCATCTTGTTTTCATAACTGTTTTTGTGTTTCAACATTTTTTCTCATCAGGGAAACCATAATCCAATTTAAACAGCTTCTGAACATTATATAAAGTAAATAATTCAAGTTATTTTTATTTACTGCATCAGTCTGTATGTACTACAAAATTATATGGGTCTTTTAGCAAACAAAATTAAAGTGATTATTATGCAGTAATACTTTTTATCTTCCTTAATAAAGAGAAATGAATACATCCAAATTCAGTTGCCTAAGAAGTAGATAGAGCTGCATTCACAGAATTCCCAGTCTCTCAGCAAATCACGCTTCTTTAAAGCATTCGCTCATTTGACAAATGCTTGTGCATGCTCACCTTGTGCTCAGCACTGTTTTAGGCACGTGGGTATCAGGTAAAGAAAATATACGAGAGTCCTGACTTCATGGAAGCTAAATTGCTATAAAAGTCTATAGAAAATAAAACCTTAAATAAGCATGATTAAGATGGTGCACACAAGAGACAGTGTTACTCAGGCTGGTTTGGGCAGACCTCATTAAGCAGAAAAGTATTGAATAAAGAAAAAAGAAGAAGGACATAACCAGGCAAATAACGAGGAGAGGGCATCCCAGGTAAAAGCAGTACCTTCAACAGAAGATCAAGCTAGAACTATAAACAGAAAAGACGTCAAAGCAGCTGGAGGAAACGAGTGAGTGAGAAAATTCTAGAAGACAAATCAGAGAGGACAAGGGACAAAGTCACGCAGACCCTCGTCGGCCCTTACAGGTATTTTGGACTTTATTGCAAGTGAAATAAAGTGTTATTGGCAGCATTGAGTAGAAAACCAATAGGATTCCATTTGTATTTAGAGGTATCACTCTGGATAATGTCTGTGAAATTAGCTATAGAAAAGCAAGAAGGGGAAAAGAGTGAAAAAATAAAAGAACAGAGCAATTGAGTTCTGTGGGAGGATATCAAATAATCTACTGTGTGCTTGAAGTCCCAGTAAGACAGAAAAGAGAGAATGGGGCAGAATAATATAACTGAAGAAATAATGGCCAAGAATATTCTAACAATGATGAAAATATCAACCCATACAACCAAGGACATCAGCAAGCCTAAAGCCATATAAAAAGTGAAGCATAACAATGTATGCACGTCATAGTCAAACCTGTGCAAATCCAAAGATAAAGGCCAAATCTTTAATGCACTAAATAAATGCTATCTTTAATCCTAATAGCTAAAAACCAGAAACAGCTCAAGCACCCCCAACAGGAGAAGAATGAATGAACCAATTATGGTATAGAATCTCAAAAACCCTTGTTGGGCAGAAGAAATCAGAAAAAAAAAACAAATAAATTCATATTGAATCATATCATTTTTATAAAGTACAAGAAATAATCTCTGGCACAGGAGACTAGGGTAACTCAATTCAGAAGGTGACTGCCTCTGAGGAGTGTGGGGATGGACCAGAAAGGAACACAGAGGAACTTACTGGGTGATGGAAGTGTTCTGTGTCTTGTTTTGGGTGATCCTTATATGGGTGGCTACAATTGTCAAAACCTATCAAACTGTGCAGTTAAAATTATGTGCACTTAGGGGTTTTAATTATACTTCAATTAAAGATATTAAAATGAGAGAATGAGTTATTAATTGTGTGAAGTGTTGATTACAGGTTAAGTTAGAAGAGGACTGAGAATTTAACTTTGAATGTAACAACAGTGAGGTTTTGGTAATCTCGAAGAAAGAGGTGTTGGTGGAGTACTGGGAACAAAATCTTCATCTCTGGGGAGACATTTCTGTCTCCCCACCCTTGATTGGCTACTGTGTGGAGAAGGTAAGCTTCATAGAGATAAAGTATGTTCATCCCTAAACAGAATAGTCTGGTAGACAGAAGTTGTTGTTTTAAGCTTCTAAGTCGTGTCTGGCTCTTTGTGACCCCATGGACAGCAGCATGCCAGGCTTCCTTGTCCTTCACCATCTCCCAGAGTTTGTTCAAATTCATTTCCATTGAGTGGTGATCCAATGGAACCAACGAGCTCATCCTCTGTCACGCCCTTCTCCTCCTGCCTTCAATCAATTCTTCAGCGCTAAGCCTTCTTTATGGTCCAGCTCTCATATCTGTACATGACTACTGGAAAAGCCATAACTGACTACATGGACCTTTGTCAGAAAAGTAATGTCTCTGCTTTTTAATATGTTGTCTAGTTTTGTCATAGACAGAAGTTAGTGGCTAAAACTTTCAATTCCTTCTCAGCCTGTATTTAGGGACTTATTCTTCAGATTCCTAAGATCCATTTTTCCTAAGAACTATTAAATGCTAAGGATAAAAAATAAAAAGTGAAAGTTAACTGATATCCATAGCACCTTTATCAGCTGGTAAATACTGACTTTAATGATAACGCTCTTGTTAATGGTGCCAAATACTTGAGGAACTATAATATCTCGGGATTTACTCTTCTTCATAAAGGTTGCCGTTATTCAGACAAATAAAGATCAGAGAGATCTTTATTATGTATATATTTCTGGCTTAAGAGTGCCCAAGTTAACCAAAATTCTGAGGATTATAATATAATCCAGTCAAGTGTAAAGAACAAAGAAAGGAATTTGACAAAATGAATCTTGAAACCAAAGATAGAAAAACAAAGACATCTTTTTAAAGTAAAATTTATACTAAAAAAAAAGAGAAGCTGAACTGATAAGAATGTTAACAACTGTGTGAGACTTTAAAAGGTAATTTAAGGTAAGTGAACTGATAAGAATGTTAACAACTGTGTGAGACTTTAAAGGTAATTTAAGGTAAGCTGTAGGAACACATACGTCCCCGCCCACCTCCCGCCCACCTCCCGCCCCATGCCACCCCTCTAGGATGTCACAGAGCCCCATCCTGAGTTCCCTGAGGCACACAGCAAATCCCCACTGGTTGATTCATGTTGGTGTATGACAGAAACCAACACAGTGTTGTAAGGCAGTTATCCTTCAATTAAAAGTTCAGTTCAGTTCAGTTCAGTTGCTCAGTCATGTCTGACTCTTTGCGACCCCATGAATTGCAGCACCCCAGGCCTCCCTGTCCATCACCAACTCCTGGAGTTCACTCAAACCCACGTCCATCGGGTTGGTGATGCCATCCAGCCATCTTATCCTCTGTCGTCCCCTTTTCCTCCTGCCCCCATTGTTTTAAAAACTGTTATATCCCATAGTCTTTAAATTTATTTATTTAGTTTTTATAAAAAGTTTATTGGAGCATAGTTACTTCACAATGTTGGATTAGCTTCTACTAACTACAGCAAAGTGGATCACCTCTTGTTTTACCTCCTTTCCACTTAGTTCACCACAGAGCATTGAGCAGGATCCCTGTGTTACACAGTAGGTTCGCATAGAAAAAATGGTACAGATGAACCTATTTTCCATTGTGTTTAGATAGAGAAAGAAACAGAAAATTATCTTTTTAAGATTACACAATTGTATTCACTTTTGAAAACTATGTGTGTGTTTATATATGTGTGTGTGTGTGTGCATGCATACATGCTAAGTTTCTTCAGTCATGTCCAACTCTTTGTGACCCCATGGACTGTAGCCCACCAGGCTCCTCTGTCCATGGGATTCTCCAGGCAAGAATACTGGAGTGGGTTGCCATACCCTCCTCCAGGGGATATTCTCCAACCACGGATCGAATACATGTCTCCTGCAGCTCCTGCGCTGCAGGTGGGCTTTTTTTTTTTTTTTTTTTACCACTGAGCCACCAGCCACTGAGCAAGCCCCAAATATATCTATATCTATCTATCTTTCTATCTATCTGTCTATCTATATTTGTATCATATCTATATCTCTATCCATCCAATGGGGGTCTCTTTAAGACCATATTTTTCCCTCAGTTACAGTGCTAAATGATGCTATATATTGGACTAAGGTTCAGTATTAATAAGGGTAAATCTTAGTAGGAATATGTTTGGTCTAATTAAATCCCCCAAATAGAATTGATGCTCAAAATTTTGTCCTTTGTTTAATGCATATATGAACAAAACTGCTACACCAACAAGCTGGCTCTTTCACAACTAAAATGTATTATTTTAGTTTCACTTTTATATGGCCATTTTCTACCTTGTATTTCCCCAGAGATTTGAAAAACTCTGCCCAGTATGTGCTGGGGAGACAGTGTTACTGATTCAAAATTCATTACAGTGATGGCATGTCCAAGGAGTACCTTGATACCCTACCAGCCTCGAGGGTATTACAGATCTTATGTTCTTTCTGTTTTGCATACCTGATGCAATCTTGGGCTTAAGGAGCCAAGTTCAGAGTTTTTACAGCTAATAAATTCCCTTAATGAAAGCACACTGCTTGTATAGCTGTGAGTGTTTGGAATGCTGTGTTTGAATTGTCCCATTATTTCACTCTTTTCCCTATAAATTTTTTGTTTGTTTTTTTATTTTTAAACTTTACAATATTGTATGATTTTGCCAAATATCGAAATGAATCCACCATCCCTATAAATTAATAAAAACCATTAAGATGAGAAATAGGGCCAGCTGATGATTGTACCTCATAGTATTATGAAGGTCAAAACAGGTCAAGAGGGCAGAATCATTTCTAAAAGTTGAAAAACAGAATGTAGAGATATGTTTACTTTCTTGTTGTAGATGTATACCCACAGAATAAGGGAAAACCTGTAGCGGTTACATTGTATAACACATGATACGGAAGGAATGCTCAGCTCTTTGTTGTCGTTTAGTCCCTAAGTCATGTCCAACTCTCTTGCAACCCCACAGGCTGTCCATGGGCTTTTCCAGGCAGGAATACTGGGGTGGGCTGCGATTTCCTTCCCAGGTGATCTCCTGGCCCAGGGATGGCGCCCAGGCTCCTGCTGCGTTCCCTGCACTGCAGGTGGGTTCTTTACATCCGAGCCACCAGGGAAGCCGCTCTTCAGTTGTGCTCCTGTTGAATAGCAACTGGAAAAGTTGCATGTACACTTTTGCAAATTTTATTGCATTTTTAATATTTCTTATGAAGACTATTTTTTGTCTCTCAATGTGTGGTTAGACTTTATATTACATCTCTAGTGGACATGCTATCTAGATAATTCCTATATCATCTAAACAAATTGGATTTAAGTGTTCAGGAATTCAGCATGCATGAGGATTTGTATTGAAGTTAATACATATTTTGTCCTGTACCCCTTAAGTTTCAAGTTTGTTTAATATTGAAATAAATTAGATAATACTTATTTTCTAATTTAGGCATCTCATTTTGTATACCTATTCTGGTGCTATATAGGAATATATGGGATATAAGTGTAACATATTTAATTATAATATAATAATAGCCTTTACCAAAAGTTGACTCTGGGCCAGGAATCATAAAATTATTTGATCTCCATAAAAATCCTATGAGATTGTTCTAATTTTAACCCATGAAAAAACTGAGGCTTGGGATTCATGAATTTTTATTCTACTCAGCAATTTATAATGACTTTCTTTCATGGCTTAATTTGATATTCCAGAGGTGATTTTAATGGGCAGCAAAATTCCAAAACTCTGTACAAGTTAGTTACCTTCATCCATTTGTTTACATTTTCCAAAATTCGTCAACTGTCATTTACTATTGTCTCTCTCCCCATCCTCTTGAACTAAAATCTTTTGTTTGTTTTCACTTATTATCGTCATTATTTTCTGGCTGTGCTGTCTCTGTTGCAGGTGTGGGTTCTTCACTGTGGGGCACGGGCTTCTCTAGTCCTGGGCTTAGCTACCCCGTGACACATCGGGTCTTAGTTCCAGCCCCTGACCCGGGATGGAACCCATGTTCCCTGCAGTGGATGATGGCTTCTTAACCACCTGACCACCAGGGAAGTAAGTCCCTTGAACTAAAATCTTAGAGGGGCTTCAGAAGATCCTAAAGATCATGCTCACCCAGATATAGTCACTTCAGAAAAGAAATTTTAGCCACTTGTCTGAGTGAAAGCACATGCGCACGAGAGTGACTGCAAGTGAGTAGGCGAGGCAGTGCGCTGGGTCTGCGTTTGCTGTGCTGTTTACGGGTAGACTGTAGGCAATATTCACTTTGCATGATACACACACAAACATACATATCCATTTATTTTCGAAAACTTCCAGACTTTATAAGTTTGCACGATTTCTTATCTGAAGCAGAGAAAGTATTGCCTTGGTTTGAGTGTCAAATGCATAGAGGGAGACTCACCTGGGCTTATCTTGCTAATGAAAAAATTAATCCAAATTTCATTTGAGACTCTGGGGCTAGTTAGCAATTCAGATCTGCTTTTCAAAAACTGGTAGTGTTTCTTTGATGTGCCTGAAATGGAACAAGCTCTGTTCCTGGATGGTGTCACCTATTCATTGCCACAATTCCGTATTTGAATAATGCAATGGAAAAAAAAAAATCCAGAAATAGCACAAAAGGAAAACAACCAACCAGAGAATCCCAGTAATGAACATACATGATGACTCAGACTCTTTCTCTACCTTTGCCTAATTCCATTTCTTAACCTTATTTCTTGGGTAAAGTTATTTTTATATCATCACTATCAAATTAATACTTGGTATGATGATTGTAAAAAATAGTTTCCTGCTTTGGAAGAGGATTCTAATGAGCTGGAGTGATTACTCTTGGGTCAGTGAATATTTTGGTGATGATGGAGAATCTGTTAACTTGAAAGTTAGTTGGCAAAATGCTGAGCTACAGAAATATTCACAATGACTTCATGATGAATGGTTAACATCCCAAAGGTTCAGCAAGCCAAGATATTCCCTCCTAAAAGTTTGTTCCAACAGTTCCTATACAGGCAAAATCCTTTCTGAAACCACTGCCCTTCACCAACATAAGCCAACTCTTTTTCCTATGACGTTATCACTGACAGTGTTTCCTTCCTTGATGTGTAGTTCCCATAGCTTTTAAAAGACAATGTCCTTGTGGTTGATGCTTCTACAATAATTTTTCTTCTGATTTCTGTATGGACACTTGAGAAGTCCCATCTCTGTGTTCACTCCCCTTCCAGCCCCCTCCACTTTCTGACTTCAACCATTTGGGGAACATCCTTAAGGTTTCTAAAAGATCATTATTTTTGTTCACAGAGGAGTCAGATCATAGGTGCTTTAGTCTTAAATTCAAGCTTATGTGCTATGAAAGAGAAAGCAAGCGCTATAGTGAGTGTAAATACAAAACAAGTTAAATGTATAAAAAAATTAAAAAAATAATAACACAAGTGGAAATTCCAGACATGGATTCATGCCTGGGGAGTGAGTCTGAGTGGGGCAAACAAATTACGCTCTTGGTTGTATTTTCCCTGATTTCTCTCAGAATGAGAACAATAAAGGCTGAATAAGATGATATTTTCAGGCAAAACCTTTGAAAAGGGCATATGAATGATTTTAAAGGATGCAGTACTATTAAAAACAAACAAAAAGCAACCCCACATGTTTTAGTTTAGCCAGGAAAGTGGGTAGATCATTGAAGAAACTTATCAAATAAGATTCCAAGAGAAATCTAAGCCAACAAAGAATTGAGATTATTGGTATAATTGTATAGGTGAAGTCGTGCTGAGTAGTTGTGGCTTTAAGCCACTAATATTGCAATAATTTGGTTCACAGCAATACATACTGAAGCTTGGCTTTCAAAATTTTGCATACTATAACCCATGCCTCTCACTTCAAACTCATCTGAAACATTAAGTTATTTCTCTTTTATCTTAAAGATACCAGATTTAAAAAAAAAAAAAAAACTAAAGTAAAATTGATCGCAATATTAGTTTCAGCTGTACAGCATACTGTTTCAGTATTTTTATGCATTAAATAATAATCACCATAATAAATCTAGTTACCATCTCTCACCACTCAAAGTAATTCCAATGTTACTGACTATAATCCCTTTGTGGTACATTACATCACCGACTTATTTTATAACTGGAAGTGTGTGCCTCTTAATCTGCCCAGTCTATTTCCCTCATCGCCAAGCACCCACCCTTCTGGCAACCACAGTTTGTACTCTGAATCTATGAATCTGTTTCTGTTTTGTTGTATTTATTCATTTGCTTTGTTTTTAGACCCCGCATGTAAGTGAATCATACGGGTTTTGTCTCTGTCTGAGTTACTCCACTAGTACAGCACCCTCTGGGCTTCCCAAGTGGTGAAGGAGGTCGAGAACCTGCCTGCCAACGCGGTGAGACATGTGAGACGTGGGTTCAACCCCTGGGTGGGGAAGGTCCCCTGCAGAAGGGCATGGCGACCCACTCCAGTATCCTTCCCTGAGAATCCCACGGACAGAGGAGTCTGATGGGCTACAGTCCACTGGGTCACAGAGCCGGACACAACAAAGCAACTCAGCATGCACACGCACGCCATATCCTAGATCCATCTATGCTATCTTAAATGGCAAGGTTCATTCTTTCTTTATGGCTGAGTGATATTCCAGTGTGTGTGTGTGTATGTATATTCCATGTACGCAATATTCCATTGTGTATATGCAGTATATCCACCACACTGCATATATATACTACATGTATACTATATGTGTATATATATACATGTATATACACACACACACACTGTATGCATACATGTATACATTGTGTGCTCTGCATAGTATGGTTTTTTATAATAAGATCAATTCTTCCAGTCCATGAGCATTGTATATCTTTCCATTTGTTTGTCCTCTCTGGTTTCTTTCATCAGTATCTTATAGTTTTTTAAGTACAGATTGTTTACCTCCTTGTTTATATTTATTGTAAATGAAACTGTCTTCTTAATTTCTCTTTCTTATAGTTTGTTGTTATTATATAGCAACACAACAGATGTCTGTGTATTAATTTTTTCTAACAAACCTGAATTTTTACTCCCCCATTTAGTAGTACTTCGAAGTCATATTTTACATTATCTTGCTTTGCGTATCTTTTGGCTACTTATTGTGGATATAGATGTTTTGACTACTTTTGTGTTTTAAACTTACTAGATTTTTTTTCAGTTGTGATCTTTGCAGTCTTGTCTTTTCTGCTTAGAGAAGTCCCTCTACGTTTTTTGTAAAGCCCCAGCAGTGGTGTTGAGCTCGTTTAGCTTTTGCTTGTCTGTCAGACTCTTGGCTTCTCTTTCAAATCTGACTGACAGCTTTGCTGGTTGAGGTATTATTGTTCGCAGGTTGTTTTCTTTCATCACTTTGAAATCATGGCAATCCTTTTTGGTCTTCAAAGTTTCTGCTGAAATGTCAGCTGACTGTCTTATGGGAGTTCCCTTGAATATAAGTAGTTGCTTTTTTCTTGCTGTTTTTAAGAGTCTTCCTTTATCTTTAATTTTTGCTGCTTAATGACAGTGTGTATCGGTATGGTTCTCTTTCAGTTCATTTTGTTTGGGACTCTCTGTGCGCCCTAGACCTGTGTGTGTGTGCTTCATCACCCAGGTTAGGGAAGTTTTCAGCTATTATTTCTTTAAGTAAGCTTTTGCCCCTCTCTGTCTTCTCCTGGGAACTGTACAGTAGAAACTTCAGCATGCTTGATGCTATCTTACAAGTCTCTTAAACTATTTCTATTTTTTACATTATTTTTTTCTGTTCAGTTTGGGTGCTTTACACTACTGTCTTCCAGTTTACCAATCTGCTTCCTAAGTCATCTAATCTAGCAGATTTCTTCCCTAGGATGTGTTTTCAGTTATTGTTTCTCCATCCCTATTTTGTCCTGCCTCCTGAGGTGTCTTCCAGCCTGCTGGTGGGAGGGCCAGGTCCCAGGGAGGCTGTCTGTAGTGCTGGCCTGTGGTGGGCAGTAAGCCCCTGGCACTACGGGGCTAGGGGCAAGACTCTAGAATTGCACTTGTCAATACCAGCGTCCCTGTGGGAAACAAGCTCCCAGAAATGGCTGCCACCAGTCCGTGTCCCCAGAGTGAGCTCCCAGCCTCTCTGGGAGGCTCTATGAACCATCAGGTGGGTCTGACCCTGGCTCCTTTTAAATGACTGCCTCTTCCCTGGTCCCACAGTGTGTGAAATTTTGCACTCACCTTTTAAGAGTGAAGTCTCTTTTCCCCAAAGCCCTGTGGCTGTCTTGAAAGTAAACCCTATTAGCCTTTAAAATAAAACATTCTTGGGGCTCGTCTTCACAGTGCAAGACCCCTGGGCTAGGGGGTCCAATTTGAGGCTCGAACACCTTGCTACTTGGGGAGACCTGTGCTTCTGTGGTTATCTTCCTGTTGTGGATCATGTACCCGAATGATGTACAGGTGTTCATCATGTACATCATCATGTACAACCCAGATCATGTACAGGTGTTGATTTCACCACTTCTCTGCCACTCCCCCCTACCCTGAGCTATTGTGGCTCCTGCTTTATATCTTTAATTGTGGAAAACAGCTTCTGCTAGTATTCAAGTAGTTCTAATAGGCAGTTGCTCCATAGTGAAAGTGAAGTCGTTCAATCACGTCCAACTCTTTGCAACCCCATGGACTGTAGCTGCCAGGCTCCTCTGTCCATGGAACTCTCCAGGCAAGAATACTGGGGTGGGCTGTCATTTGCTTCTCCAGGGGATCTTCCCGAGTCAGGGGTCAAAGCCATGTCTCCCACATTGCAGGCAGACTCCTTGCTGTCTGAGTCCCCAACAGTTGCTCTGTAAGTGGCTGTGATTTTGGTGTGTCTGTGGAAGGAGGAGAGCTCAGGATCTTCCTCCTCAACCCCCGGCCACACAGCTCAAGATTTCATACTTAATGTTCAAAATTAACTTGTAGTTTACTCTTTTTCCCTGTGCTGCCCTTACACACATTCTTGTTCACAATTCAGATTATAGTCTATAGGTCACATTTTCAAGGTGGCTCAGTGGTTAAAGAATCCACCTACAATGCAGGAGATGTATGAGACACCAGTTTGATCTCTGGGTTGGGAAGATCCCCTGGATGCAGTAGGGCAACCCACTCCAGTGTTCTGGCCTGGAGAATCCCATGGACAGAGGAGCCTGGCAGGCTGTAGTCCGTGGGGTCGCAAAGACTCAGCCACGACTGAAGTGACTAAGCACGCCCACACAACCCAGAGATAGTTGAGGTGCCCCATGGTCCTCTCGGCACACTTCACTTTTCTCCTGAAGCACTTACCAGTTATTGGCATCGGTCTTTGGTAACATTGTTCCTCTCCAGTTGGCAGTGAGTTCCCAAGGGGAGCATCACCGCTGCCCCCATCACCCAGTGCAATCTGCAACATCGTAGGTTCTTTGTAGCTCTAAGTATAAAGCGAAAAAAATAAATGCTTCAAAAATATTTTCTGGATAAATGTATACTCTTCTGTTTAAAAATAAATGTTTTATCTTCTGAAAATGGATTTTCAGTGCTGGGCAAATCCATTGTGCTATGAACTGTGTGGTCTATAGAATCAAAAATTAAACAGCTGTCAGTATATCTACTACTTTTTTCATCCAAAAGAAGTTAGAGGCTCTATTCTATTAATTGTTAAATAGAGAAAACTGGAAAGATGTCTTTTTCTGATGGGGGATGAGAGAGTAGTCATCAGTGTTAATAAAAACTACTTTTTTTTTTTACTCGTAAAGTAAAAGATAAGTATGTTAAACTATTAATGTGCAAGAGAATGAATACCTTAGGGGTTTATATAGTGCCAAATAGTGAGTAGATATGAATAAAATAAAAAATATGGTCTTCCAAAATCTGCAAAATAATGAAGGAAATCTAGTCTTGATTGTTAACTTATGTGCCAATATTTGGGGCAAGTCACTTGTTTTCCTCTCCTCATTTCCTTTATGTCCACATTGTGAATGACTGTGTTTAGTGATGACTGAAGTCGTCACAGATGAAACAATTAAGCCACGGGTTGTCTGGCGTATCTGCCCCTAATGGAGGTTAACGTGAGCATGCAGATTCCGAGGCCCTTGCACAGACCCAGCAAAGCAAAGTGAAGAGTGAGGAATGGGGTGGAATTCAGAAATCCTTTTTCTTTTGGTGGGAAGGATGAGATCTATTTTTATTTTTTTAATCTATTTTTTATTGGAGTGTAGTTGCTTTACAAGGTTGTGTTAGTTTCACCTGCATAGTGAAGTGCATCAGCTATGTATATACATATATCCATCGTGTTTTAGATTTCTGTCCCATTTAGGTCACTACAGCTCATTCAGTAGAGTTCCGAGAGCTATATGGTAAGTTCTCATTCAGATCAGATAAGGCAGTCAGTCGCGTCTGACTCTTTGCGACCCCATGAATCGCAGCACGCCAGGCCTCCTTGTCCATCACTAACTCCCGGAGTTCACTCAGACTCACGTCCATTGAGTCAGTGATGCCATCCAGCCATCTCATCCTCTGTCGTCCCCTTCTCCTCCTGCCCACAATCCCTCCCAGCATCAGAGTCTTTTCCAATGAGTCAACTCTTCACATAAGGTGGCCAAAGTACTGGAGTTTCAGCTTTAGCATTATTCCCTCCAAAGAAATCTCAGGGCTGATCTCCTTCAGAATGGACTGGTTGGATCTCCTTGCAGTCCAAGGGACTCTCAAGAGTCTTCTCCAACACCACAGTTCAAAAGCATCAATTCTTCGGTGCTCAGCCTTCTTCACAGTCCAACTCTCACATCCATACATGACCATAGGGAAAACCATAGCCTTGACTAGACGAACCTTTGTTGGCAAAGTGATGTCTCTGCTTTTCAATATGCTATCTAGGTTGGTCATAACTTTCCTTCCAAGGAGTAAGCGTCTTTTAATTTCATGGCTGAAATCACCATCTGCAGTGATTTTGGAGCCCAGAAAAATAAAGTCTGACATTGTTTCCACAGTTTCCCCATCTATTTCCCATGAAGTGATGGGACCGGATGCCATGATCTTTGTTTTCTGAATGTTGAGCTTTAAGCCAACTTTTTCACTCTCCACTTTCACTTTCATCAAGAGGCTTTTGAGTTCCTCTTCACTTTCTGCCATAAGGGTGGTGTCATCTGCATATCTGAGGTTATTGATATTTCTCCCGGCAATCTTGATTCCAGCTTGTGTTTCTTCCAGTCCAGCGTTTCTCATGATGTACTCTGCATAGAAGTTAAATAAACAGGGTGACAATATACAGCCTTGACAAACTCCTTTTCCTATTTGGGACAAGTCTGTTGTTCCATGTCCAGTTCTAACTGTTGCTTCCTGACCTGCATACAAATTTCTCAAGAGGCAGATCAGGTGGTCTGGTATTCCCATCTCTTTCAGAATTTTCCACAGTTTATTGTGATCCACACAGTCAAAGGCTTTGGTATAGTCAATAAATCAGAAACAGATGTTTTTCTGGAACTCTCTTGCTTTCTCCATGATCCAGCGGATGTTGGCAATTTGATCTCTGGTTCCCCTGCCTTTTCTAAAACCGGCTTGAACATCAGGAAGTTCATGGTTCACATATTGCTGAATCCTGGCTTGGAGAATTTTGAGCATTACTTTACTAGCGTGTGAGATGAGTGCAATTGTGCCTTAATTTGAGCATTCTTTGGCATTGCCTTTCTTTGGGATTGGAATGAAAACTGACCTTTTCCAGTCTTGTGGCCACTGCTGAGTTTTCCAAATTTGTTGGCATATTGAGTACAGTACTTTCACAGCATCATCTTTCAGGATTTGGAATAGCTCAACTGGAATTCCATCACCTCCACTAGCTTTGTTCATAGTGATGCTTTCTAAGGCCCACTTGACTTCACATTCCAGGATGTCTGGCTCTAGGTCAGTGACCACACCATCGTGATTATCTGGGTCATGAAGATCTTTTTTGTACAGTTCTTCTGTGTATTCTTGCTGCCTCTTCTTAATATCTTCTGCTTCTGTTAGGTCCATACCATTTCTGTCCTTTATCGAGCCCATCTTTGCATTAAATGTTCCTTTGGTATCTCTGATTTTCTTGAAGAGATCTCTAATCTTTTCCATTCTGTTGTTTTCCTCTATTTCTTTGCATTGATCGCTGAAGAAGGCTTTCTTATCTCTTCTTGTTATTCTTTGGAACTCTGCATTCAGATGTTTATATCTTTCCTTTTCTCCTTTGCTTTTTGCTTCTCTTCTTTTCACAGCTATTTGTAAGGCCTCCCCAGACAGCCATTTTGCTTTTTTGCATTTCTTTTCCATGGGGATGGTCTTGATCCCTGTCTCCTGTACAGTGTCACGAACCTCAGTCCATAGTTCATCAGGCACTCTATCAGTTCTAGGCCCTTAAATGTATTTCTCACTCCCACTGTATAATCATAAGGGATTTGATTTAGGTCATACCTGAATGGTCTAGTGGTTTTCCCTACTTTCTTCAATTTAAGTCTGAATTTGGCAATAAGGAGTTCATGGTCTGAGCCACAGTCAGCTCCTGGTCTTGTTTTTGCTGACTGTATAGAGCTTCTCCATCTTTGGCTGCAAAGAATATAATCAATCTGATTTCGGTGTTGACCATCTGGTGATGTCCATGTATAGAGTCTTCTCTTGTGTTGTTGGAAGAGGGTGTTTGTTATGACCAGTGCATTTTCTTGGCAAAACTCTGTTAGTCTTTGCCCTGCTTCATTCCATATTTCAAGGCCAAATTTGCCTGTTACTCCAGTTCTCATTAGTTATCTATTTTATACATAGTATCACCATTTGGTGATATCCATAACCTTTTGATGATGGATATCACCAAATGGTCATGGGCAAGGAGATCAAACCAGTCCATCCTAAAGGAAATCAACCCTGAATATTCATTGAAAGGACTAATGTTGAAGTTAACGCTCCAGTACTTTGGCCACCTGATTCGAAGAACTGACTCATTAGAAAAGACCCTGATGCTGGGAAAGATTGAAGGTAAGAGGAAAAGAGAGCAGCAGAGGATGAGATGGTTAAATAGCATGACCAGCTCAATGGACATGAGCTTGAATAAACTCCAGGAGATGCTGAAGGACAGGGAAGCCTGGTGTGCTGTAGTCCATGGGTTTGCAGAGCCGGACATGACCAAGTGAATGAGCAATAGCAGCATGCATAGCATCAATGGTGAATATGTGTCAATCCCAAGCTCCCAATTCACCCACCCCCTACCCTCCCCTTGGTCAGCGTAAGCTTGTTTTCTACATCTGTGAGTCTACTTCTGCTTTTCAAATAAGTCCATCTGTACCGTTTTTTCTAGATTCAACATACAAGTGATGTTATAAGTAAACAAACAAAGACAAACCCCATTTTCAGTTAAATCATAATAACATTTATGCTGAAGAATGATTTCTCATGTTTTCAAGATTTCACAATATTAGACATGAGGACATTTAATTTTTTGGTAGACTTGGGAAATACTAAACTAAGGAACCTCTAACACTTTTAAAATACTAGGGGCAGAAGAAACTTTACTCATTTGTTTGACCTCTTTTCTTCAGCATTCAAGTTAAAATATTAGAGACACAACCTTCTTCACTTAATTTTTGTCTAGTTCAGGTCTTACAGCATTAAGGTCTTCAGTCAACATCAAAACCTGCACAGGAAATCGCCTGTGGAGATGTCCTCACACCTACACCACTGTGTAGATTTGGGTTCCTCTCTCTCATCCTGTCAGGTATTCTGGGAAGCAGAGTGGTGGCTGAGCCGGCAGTGACTGGGTTCTTGGTGTGAAAAATATGTCATTATGGAAACCATAATGCAAGGAGATCCACCCAGTCCACCCTAAAGGAAATCAGTCTGAATATTCACTGGAAGGACTGATGCTGAAGCTGAAACTCCAATACTTTGGCCACCTGATGGGAAAAACTGACTCAAAGGAAAAGACCCTGGTGCTGGGAAAGATTGAAAGCAGGAGAAGGGGACAACAGAGGATGAGATGGTTGGATGGCATCACTGACTTGATGGACATGAGTTTGAGTAAATTCTGGGAGCTGGTGATGGACAGGGAGGCCCGGCATGCTGCAGTCCATGGGGTTGCAAAGAGTTGGACACAACTGAGCAACTGAACTGATATAGATATTCATCCACATAAGTATCAGGTAAAGACACTTGGACTGCCTCTCCAATGTCATTCCTGGGGTGCTCTCAGCATTAATTTTTATCTTCTTTATGGGCATAAAATATGTGCTAGGAAAGTTGAGTGATTCAGACTTCTGCTTTGCCAGAATTCCCTGCAAACCACTTTCATACAGAAAGTACTTTGAGTTGATGTCATCTAAACATGTCCATAAGATGGACGGCACAGTCGTGACATCCCCGTTTGACCAATGAAGAATTTCCATGACTATAGGCTTTTCCAATTTGATGTAGAACTGAACCAAAAAAAATTTTTTTTTCAAGTCTTTCAGCTCTGAAATTGGCACTCTATCTTCCACACCCTATTCATACCATAGTTCTGAGGTTTTCCCATTTTTTTAAACTTCAGTCTTGTAATCGAAACCATCTGTGTATACTTGCAGTAAAGGAAGTAGAGTTATCATACTGAGTTTACTGATAATTTATTCAAGTCTCCCCATATTGATGGCTACCAAGCTGACCCCATGGTGTGAAATTACTAGTAAAAAGTCTACTCCTGCAGAAAGGAGGCTTTACCAAGTCCATTAAGGGGATCCCAGGGAGAGAGAATGACATAATGAGATCTCTATTTGCTTAGAAAAAAGCCAGTGCTCCTTTTAAAATCAAAAGAGCCTGTCAGTCTGTTCTCTGATCTCCATTCCTTCTGCCACTGCTTCAGTCTGGGGGCTGTTCAACTTATCTGACACCCAGTAGGCACCAGAAAACAAACATTTCTTGAACGAAGGAATGACTGAACTATATAGCGAACGCCTCTGAATCGGTTTTAGCCTCCTTTCTTTCTGAAAAATGCTTGGAAGTCACAACACCAAGACACTGACCACAGTTATAGGGGTTGAGGGTACACGCTGTCAGCACTGCACTCTGCTCACTGAGTTCCCAGATCACTGGTCCCCTTGTGATCCACATAGCAGACTGAAGGGCATGGTTGTTTCAGCACCAGCAAAGGATTCTTTAACGCTTGAGATTTATTCTTGTAAAATTCAACTTCCTACAACCTCTGTACTCCATGTGACTACCATACTGGAATTTCCTAGGCAAGAACATTACCATAGTCCATGCGGTTTTTAGTCAGATTCCTGTTTTTTTCTGAATATTTAGCTGCTGCTTCTTTTATTGTTTAGATCTTGAGCTCTTGCAGAAGAATCATTAAGAATTGAAGATTCAGTTCTGTGAGGGGCCTGGCACAGCCCTGGATACGGCTTGACTTGCCCACCTGTTTTCTGCCTGGGGCACTTTCAGAAGTTCTTCCATCACTCTTTTGGTGAAATGAGGGCTGTTTTATGCTCCTGTATAACCCACAGCCCTCTGTCCAGGAGGGTAACCCAGGGAGCCCAGGGGAAAGCAGTGCCAGCTGAGCTGCCTTTGGCTGCTATGCTTCAGCTGGTCCTTTACAGCCGTGCCCAGGAGGGACGCTGGCCGTGCTTGTTAATAGTAATTAAAGACACTAGTATTCCACTGAGACTTTGCTGACCGTCATCCACCCCATGCCACGACTCTGATTTTGAAAAGGGCTCAAAGTCATTTGGGTTTGGAAAACACCACTTTCAGCTATATGGATAGAGTATAGATATGATATATATTATACATTTATACCACACATGTGTATACTGTATACATCTGTGTATGTTGGTGTGTTAGTTACTCAGTCATGTCTGCTTCTTTGCAACCCCATGGACTGTAGCCCACCAGACTCCTCTGTCCATGGGATTCTCCAGGCCAGAATACTGGAGTGAGTTGCCATTCCCTTCTCCAGGAGATCTTCCCGAACCAAACCTGGTCAAACCTGGGTCTCCCGTACTGCAGGCAGACTCTTTACCAGCTGAGCCACCAGGGAAGCCCCTACATCTATGTATAAATCACTTTAATAAGAAGATGGTATGGTGTGAGGGTTTCCAGATTAATCCAGCTTAATCAAGGAAAAAGAGACCTATTCTGAAAGTGCTGTTTTTTGTTTTGTTTTGTTTTGTTTTTTTCTTTATCCCTTGTGTCACATTCATTTTTTGGACAATATAAGCCTCAGGAATCACATTTCCCACAACTGCCCAGCTGGAGACTCCTTGTGCCCTGCTGTGGCCCTTCATTAAAGTCTGGCCAGTGAGTGCTGAGTGTAAGTAATACAGGCAACTTGCTCACTGCATCTCTAAAAAGGAAGTAGGTAAGGTAGGTAGCCCTGCGTTCTCTTTTTCATGGTCTGGTCTAAGCTCCATTGATGCTGCTGATGAGTTGGCTACAGCCAGGAAGAGGAAGCCAGCACTTTAAAGTATATGTGTCTAAAGAAAGCTGAGTGTCTGTCACCAGGGAGAGCAGAACTGCCTGCCTTTCGCTTACTCACCTACTATAAAGTTATCCTACAGTGTCATTGAGATGTGGAATCTAAAATATGACGCAAATGAACTTATCTACAAAGTAGAAACAGACTCACAGATGTCAGAAACAAGGTTATGGTTACCAAATGGGGAAAGATGTGGGGTGGGGATAAATTAGGAGTTAGGGATTAGCAGATACAATACTATATATAAAATAGATAAGCAGCAGGGTCCTATTGTACAGCACAGGGAACTGTGTTCACTATATTATACTAACCTATAATGGAAAAGAATCTGAGAAAAGAATATATGCGTTTGCGTGCTAAGTTGCATCCAACTTTTTGTGACCCTATGGACTGTAACCATAGGATCACAAAATCCTCTGTCAATAGGATTTCCCAGGCTAGAATCCTGGGGTGGGTGGCCATTCCTTCCTCCAGGGGTTCTTCCTGACTCAGGGATTGAACACATGTATCTTATGTCTTCTGCACTGGCAGGCAGGTTTTTTTTTTTTTTTTTTAACTCATTAGCTCCACCTGGGAAGCCTGTGTGTGTGTGTGTGTGTGTGTGTGTGTGTGTGTGTGTGTATTTGTGTGTGTGTATAACTGAATCACCTTTCTGAACATTAGAAACTAAAACAATATTGTAAATCAACTACACTCCAATAAAAAAAAAAGTTACTGCATCTTGGGAAAGTTGAAGAAAAAAATTGAGTGTGGTTACGTGGTGGCATCATACATACAACTCTGAAACTGTTTCCTCACCCATAAAATAATGAAAATAATACATGTCTTACAATATTGCTGTGAGGATTCAGATGAATAATGTAAGTAAATTATTGGGCAAAACTGTGAATTATTTTTCTTCCAACTTTTAAAAACTTGTCTCAGTTCTTTCTTTTTTTTTTTTTTTTTGGTTTTGGGGATGCCTAGAATAGGTCTCCTTTAGGATGGACTGGCTGGATCTCCTAAAGGAGATCAGTCCTGGGTGTCCATTGGAAGGACTGATGCTGAAGCTGAAACTCCAATACTTTGGCCACCTCATGCGAAGAGTTGACTCATTGGAAAAGACCCTGATGCTGGGAGGGATTGGTGGTAGGAGGAGAAGGGGATGACAGAGGCTGAGATGGCTGGATGGCATCACCAACTAGATGAACATGAGTTTGGGTAGGCTCTGGGAGTTGGTAATGGACAGGGAGGCCTGGCATGTTGTGATTCAAGGGGTTGCAAAGAGTCGGACACGAGTGAGCAACTGAACTGAACTTGAACTGAGAGCAGGTCTTATTGTAGTTAGACCACAAACTTTTATAAAGAAGTACTATTTTTCCTTGTTGGTTAATTAACTGTTCTTGTTTTGTGGTTTGGGAGCTGACAGAAAATAGTCTGGGGCAGGAATAGGCAATGGCCACCCAGAAGTGCTCCCCCTCCACTCCCTGAGAACTAACTGTGTAGCTGTGGTGTGTAAAGAGGACAGGGCCTGGTGGTGTTACACAGTCACTTCTGAGGGCTGCCCTCACCATCATCAAGAATGCTCTTTACAGAAGTCCTTTCCAGAAAGCACCAGAGCAAATGAAAATGGACACATTCCTGCACTCCGGCCATTGCACAATCTACCCTTTTAGCTTTGGTGATGGAGTGTCTGCTGCTTGGGTCCTGGTGGCTCAGTGGTAAAGAGTCCACCTGCAGTGTGGGAGGCCTGGGCTTGATCCCTGGGGCAGGAAGATCCCCTGGAGGAGGGCATGGCAACCCACACCAGTATTCTTGCCTGGAGAATCCCACGAACAGAGGAGCCTGGCAGGCTACAGTCCATAGGGTCACAAAGAGTCAGACATGATTGAGCAGCTAAACACAACACAACTCCCCTGCTTAGGGATTTGGTCTGTTGACAATGGTGTGGAGTGTCTATCAGAGCTCATCTGGTAGTCTGGTTAACATCTCAACTCCCTGAACTTTATTTTTTATTTGAAAAAGAGTCTTTGCAATCTAGTCATTTCCTATTTCCTCTTTGATCCCAGAAAAGCTGGGGAAGGTCAGCCTTGAATCATCCGAGGGCTTGTGGTTCATCTAGGATGGATCTATGTAATAGGAAGAGAAAATGAGCAAGTTATATTGCAGTGTACAACTTTTGATCAATATATATCAAATTAGCCCTCCTGTGTGAGGAAGAGCACAGAACAGTTAAACAAACAGCTGCATTCTGGAGTCCAACCAAGCTTATTTCAAATTCTGGCTCTCTCATTTGCCAAAACTAAGCATTTATGCACCACTGTCATGTGGGAAGTTGCTCTGTAATACAGGGAGCCCAGTCTGGCACTCTGTGGTGACCTAGAGGGATGGGATGAGGGAAGGGGAGGGAGGCTCCAGAGAGAAGGGATACATGTATAATTACAGCTGATTCGTATTGTTGTGTGGCAGGAACCTGGAGAAGGAAATGGCAACCCACTCCAATATTCTTGTCTGGAGAACCCCATGGACAGAGGAACCTGGCAGGCTATAGTCCATGGGGTTGCAAGAGTCGGACATGACTTAGCAATGGAAGCACCAGAACCACCATGGCAGAAACCAAGATAACATTGTAAAGCAATTTTCCTCCAAATAAAGAAAGAAAGAAAGAAAAAAATTTCTGAACCTCAGTTTCCTTGATCAACTCTAGAATAGTTGATGACAATGTGTCTACATCAAGATAATACTTTTCTTGCAGGATTTCTGTATCACGGTTCAAAGATTCAGTGTATGCTAAATATCTAGAGTAAACGTAGACACTCAGAGTGTGGTTGTTATCTATCTTTTTAGGCCACTTGCAATTGATGTACTTCTTACTTTTAAAAAATTGCAGTTGTATTATAGAAGGTGAACCTGAATCAGCCTGAGCAAGGGAGCTTTATCTTATGCAAATAGAAAATCAAGACACTTTCCACAGCCAAAAGTAAATGGTGGGTTTGTACTCCCTACAATTTTAGATTATCAATAATCCTGCTCTCTTTCACTGATGTAAAATTATATATCTACATTCTCTTCTAAGATATGAAATTATACTACATTTAAGATTCCTTACCTACTATTTCGATGTAATACACAGTTCTTTAAATTCAAATTCATTCACTAAGTATAAATGATACTCAAGATTACAGAGAAATTTGAGACATAAACTATATATTGGTTAACTCAAAATCCATTTTCAATCCCTCCTCTCTTCCTTTGCTTACTAAGAAATTTAAACCGAACTGACAGCCTCTCTTGAAGCTAAGGGTGTCACATAACATGGTTCTGATTAACAAATTGTTAGTATAAGTCTGCCAGAAGCCTTTGGGGAAACATAAATTTTTAAAAATAGAAAGAGAGGAGGATAAAAAGCCCTGTGAAGATTTTAGCCTACCATTTTCTTCCTTTCTGAAATGTGACTAATGCTAAGTGCGGAGCAAGCCATTCTACAACTCAAAATGCTAAATATAATGGAGTTAAAATATGGAAAGGACCCAAGTCTTGATGTCACCAATGAACATGTGAGTCAACGCTCCAGCTCTGTATCCCACTTTCACCAAATGTTGATCAAATATTGATGTCCTCAATATTCTTTTAGATTTTGAAGATGTCACAATGAAAACAACAGACAGAAAATCCTGCTCTCGTGTGTCTTATATTCTAGGGTGAGAAGCAAGACAGAAGACAGATTTATAGGTGTCTGTGTGTGTATGGTATGTCAAAGTAATAAAAAATGCATCCTGCGTGAATGGGAGGGGAATCTGGGGGAGAATGGAGATGTGAGTATGTATGGCTGGGTCGCTCTGCTGTGCACCCGAAACTGTCACTACATTGTTAATCTGCTATACTCCTAAATAAAATAAAAAGTTAAAAAAAGAGAAAAATAAAGCAGGGAGAAGACGGTGAGGAAGTGCTAGGCTAGGAGCAGGTTTCACTGCTGAAAGATGCATGCGGGAATCAGAATCTAGAAAGTGAGGGATGTCTTACTTTCTGGGCTTTGTGTTCTACAGTATAAATTAAGAGTGCATGATTAAATTAGCCCCTGTGGCCACAAGGCAGATGGTGTGGGGGAATATTTGGGTGGGGAGGGCTTGCTGGGAGCAAGCGGAATCCTAGGGGCTCCCTCCCGCCTGGTGAGGCTGATGCAGGTAGATAGGACGGCCCTGTTCAGAGCCACAGACAGAGAGCTGCAGGGCCTCCTCCCAGGTCCAGTCAATGGATTTAGGAGACAGTCACCTACTTCTGCCTGTAGGCCAACATTTGTTTAAGGCATGTACAGGGGGTGTTTCTGTTACTAGCAGCTAGGAGTATTGCTAATTGAAACAGACATGGCAGGAAGGGGGAATGAACCCTTTTATTGTGGTTGTTGAAGCACAGGTGGTCTACAGGGCTGTGTCAGCTTCAGGTGTACAGCAGTGCACCTGTTCACAGAGCTGGATCTGGTTCCCTGTGCTCTATGGTAGGACCTTTTCTTTACTTGTTTTTTTTTTTTTTTTAAATTTATTTTATTTTTAAACTTTACATAATTGTATTAGTTTTGCCAAATATCAAAATGAGTCCATCACAGGTATACATGTGCTCTTTATTTGTTTTTAAGTTTGGCTGCACTTGGTCTCCAGGGCTGCACACCAGCTTCCTCTAGCTGCAGAGAGCAGGGGCGACTCTTCACTGTGGGGTGTGGGCTTCTCATTCCAGTGAGTTCTCTGGTTGGGGAGCCCAGGCTCCAGTGTGTGGGCTTCAGCGGTGGTGCTGCACAGGCTGAGTCCCCTGCAGCAGGTGGGCTCCTCCAGGACCAGGATCAAGCCCAGGCCGCCTGCATTGGCAGGTGGATTCTTAACCACTGCACCACCAGGGAAGTCCCTGTAGTAGGACCTTGCTTATCTGTGTTATATATGGAGGTGTGTGTCTGTGAACCTCAAACTCCCAATTACCCTTCCCCCAGCTCGTCCTCTTGGTAACTGTGAGTCTGTTTTCTATGGCTGTGAGTCTGTCTCTATGTCCTAAATAAGTTTACTTGTATCATGTTTCAGACTCCTCACAGAAGGGATGCCATGACACTTGTCTTTCTCTTTCTGACCCACGTCGCTTGGCGTGGTAACCTCTAGATCCATCCGTACTGCTGCAGAAGGCATTGTTTCATCCTACGGCTGAGCAAGGCTCCACTGTATTATGCACCACATCTTCTTTATCCACTCCTCCATCGCTAGACATTCAGTTTGCTTTCACGTCTTGGCTGTTGCAGTAGTGCTGTGATGAACATTGAGGTGCATGCACTTTTTGAATTATGGTTTTCTCTGGATACATACCCAAGATTAGGCTTGCTGGATCACATGGTAGTTCTGTTCTTATTTTTTAATTAACTAATTAATTTACTTTATTTGGAGGCTAATTACTTTACAAAATTGCAGTGGTTTTTGCCATACATTGACATGAATCAGCCATGAGTGTACATGTGCTCCCCATCCTGAATCCCCCTCCCACCTCCCTTTCCATCCTCTCCCTCAGGGTCGTCCCAGTGCACCAGCCCTGAGCACCCTGTCTCATGCATCGAACCTGGACCGGCAATCTATTTCACATATGATAATATACATGTTTCAATGTTATGCTCTCAAATCATCCCATCCTCACCTTCTCCCACAGAGTGCAAAAATCTGTTCTTTACATCTGTGTCTCTTTTGCTGTCTCGCATATAGGGTCATCATTACCATCTTTCTAAATTCCATATATATGTGTTAATATACTGTATTGGTGTTTTTCTTTCTGGCTTACTTTGCTCTGTATAAAAGGCTCCAGTTTCATCCACTTCATTAGAACTGAATCAAATGCATTCTTTTTAATAGCTGAGTAATATTTCATTGTGAACATGTACCACAGCTTTCCTATCCATTCATCTGCTGATGGACATCTAGGTTGCTTCCTTGTCCTGGCTATTGTAAACAGTACTGTGATGAACATTGGGGTACGCGTGCCTCTTTCAATTCTGGTTTCCTCAGTGTGTATGCCCAGCAGTGGGATTGCTGGGTCATAAGGCAGTTCTATTTCCAGTTTTTTAAGGAATCTCCACACTGTTCTCCATAGTGGCTGTACTAGTTTGCATTCCCAACAACAGTGTAAGAGATTCCGTTTTCTCCACACCCTCTCTAGCATTTATTGCTTGTAGACTTTTTATAGCAGCCATTCTGACCAGTGTGAGATGGTACCTTATTGTGGTTTTCATTTTCATTTCTCTGATAATGAGTGATGTTAAGCATCTTTTCATGTGTTTCTTAGCCATCTGTATGTCTTCTTCGGAGAAACGTCTGTTTAGTTCTTTGGCCCATTTTTTGATTGGGTTGTTTATTTTTCTGGTATTGAGCTGCATGAGCTGCTTGTATGTTTTCGAGATTAATTCTTTGTCAGTTGCTTCATTTGCTATTATTTTCTCCCATTCTGAAGGCTGTCTTTTCACCTTGCTTATAGTTTTCTTTGTTGTGCAAATTAGGTCTCATTTGTTTATTTTTGCTTTTATTTCAATTACTCAGGGAGGTGGGTCATAGAGGATACTGCTGTGATTTATGTCAGAGAGTGTTTTGCCTATGTTTTTCCTCTAGGAGTTTTATAGTTTCTCGCCTTACGTTTAAATCTTGAGTCCATTTTGAGTTTATTTTTGTGTGTGGTGTTAGGCTTAGTTTTTTAAGGAACCTCCGTACTATTCTCCACAGCAGCTGCACCGATCAATATTCCAACCAGCAGTGCAGGAGTGTTCTCTTCTCTTCATACCCTCTCCAGAATTTTTTGTAGATTTTTTCATGCTGGCTATGTTTATGGGGGTGAGGTGACACCTCATTGTGGTTTTGATTTTACTAACAATTAGCATGTTGAGCATCTTCTCAAGCACCTGTTGGCCATCTGTGTGTCTTCTTTGGAGAAAAGCCAGTTTAGGTCTTCTGAACATTTTTGGCTGAATTGCTTTTTTATTATTGAGTTGTGTGAGCTGTACACAGCAATACACAAACAGTGTATGATGGAAATCGAGCCCTTGTGAAACCAACCGTTACTGGATGTGTGTGTATGTCTAACACTAGGCTCATCCATGTACATGTCAGTATCACTGATCTTCACCATAATTCTGTAAGGCAGATACTTTTATTATCATTTTATAGATAAGGGAAGTAAGGAACTGGTTCCAGCCTTTAATTAGTAAGTGGAAGCCTAGATTAAAATCTAGATATTTGTATCTGAACAGCACCCATGCTTATTTTCTTATTTATTCAGTGAAAAATTAAAGAGTATCTTTTATGTGTCGAGCATTCTGCTAGACACTTGACTTAGGAATAGTATGATAAACAAAAGAGAATCCTAGTCATCTACAGATCTCTAAGTAGTGAAGAGAATGAACATAAGCATAATTTAAAAATTAAGTTTAGTTGATTCACAATTTATGAAGTGCCTCATGTTCTAGGACCTGTGCAAGGCATGGGCGACTCTGTGAATGGATTCACAGAAGTTTAACAGGTCAAATCCATGCCTGTTTTATCATCCACTGGGAGAGTTAGGTCATAAACAAAAACTTCCAGTAAGGGTTGAGATATCTGTTTGAAGAGTTAGGTAAATCATGGAAGAACCAGAGCAGAGAAAATGATGCTGGAGAATGAACAGGCAGAGAAGGTGCTCGTATTCCTGGCAGAGAAAAGTCGTGTGATAGAGATTTAAGAATGAAAAGACCTCAAACCATGGAGCTGGATGTTCCAGAGTGAAAGATGGGACTGAAAGTTGGAAAAGTAGCTTGGAGCCGATAGCAAAGTTCAAGTGGGTCAGCTAAAACGGTTGGGGTTTTCTGCTGTATGCAAAATTTTTTATCCAGGTGGGTGAACTCATCAGATATAGCTTTGGAAAGGTAAGTCTGCCAGATGCAGCAGGCAGGCACATGTAACCCTGTTTACCATCCTGCACTTTGAAATCCCTTCTTTTTATACAATTCAGGACATAGTCTTTAGATAGCCCATCTTTAAAAAAAAAATGCTCAAGAGACTGGAGGTTCTCCTTCATAGGATGAATAAACTCTTTCCATTATTAAACAGTGGTAAATTACATCACAGTCTTAAAATTTCCAACTTCTATTACCTCTGAAATTGTTTGATATGTCATCCCCTTTCTTCTGGGAAAAATTTCTGTTAGTCTTTTCTAGATGAATAAAGGGGCCACTCAGAATGTTTAGGGGAAAAGACAAGAATCATTCATTTTTTGGGTGTGCAAATTCTTCAGGTTCAATCTGAGCAGCTTCCTGTCTTGTGGTCTGGTTATTTTTCTCCCAAATATAAGTGTGTAATGAGTGCATGATGTGTTAGACCACAGAGATAAAATACAGTGTGTTCAGAATATTATTGCCTTCTGTTATAAGACATAAAAGTAAAGAAAATAAAAACAAAGGCAAACTCATGCATTTGAAAATAGCAAGGCTTCCGATGTCAGTTTTATCCTCACCAGGTAATCTCCCCAGGCCCTGGATCAGCTGAGATTTGCCACTATCCGTTATCTCCTTTTATGAGCATCAGAATTGCTTTATTGTAGCAGCTCTTGGCAAAATACTTCTTTTACAAGTAATCTAGATCCGTCAAGCTGTCTGTTTCTACTGCATCAGTCACTACTCTGTGGTTTATTTGGTGACACTGACTGCCAATAAAATAACGCTGTAAAATACTCCAGTGTGAGGAGGCTAATCCAGTGCAGGTTAATAAAGCTCTCGTGATTTATCTTGCCAGGTAGTGTGCCTTTTATGCCAGACTCCTTTTGGGGAAACAGTGGAAACAGTGTCAGACTTTATTTTGGGGGGGTCCAAAATCACTGCAGATGGTGACTGCAGCCATGAAATTAAAAGATGCTTACTCCTTGGAAGGAAAGTTATGACCAACCTAGATAGCATATTCAAAAGCAGAGACATTACTTTGCCAACAAAGGTCCATCTAGTCAAGGCTATGGTTTTTCCAGTGGTCATGTATGGATGTGAGAGTTGGACTGTGAAGAAAGCTGAGCATCGAAGAATTGATGCTTTTGAACTGTGGTATTGGAGAAGACTCTTGAGAGTCCCTTGGACTGCAAGGAGATCCAACCAGTCCATTTTGAAGGAGATCAGCCCTGAGATTTCTTTGGAGGGAATGAAGCTGAAACTCCAGTACTTTGGCCACCTCATGCGAAGAGTTGACTCATTGGAAAAGACTCTGATGCTGGGAGGGATTGTGGGCAGGAGGAGAAGGGGATGACAGAGGATGAGATGGCTGGATGGCATCATTGACTCGATGGACGTGAGTCTGAATGAACTCTGGAAGTTGGTGATGGACAGGGAGGCCTGGAGTGCTGCGATTCATGGGATCGTAAAGTCAGACATGACTGAGTGAGTGAACTGAACTGAACTGAATGCCATACCTAGAGAGTTACTTAATTTATATATATATATATATATATATATATATATATATATTTTCAGACCCACATTTGCAATAAAGTGTATAGGCTTCTCTTTGGGATGATAGAGTATTTCCAAGAGTGAATTCTGAACAGGCTGGTGAACTCTGGTCATAAAGCCATGGCAGCCTGGGGCCCATTTGATTGCTCCTTCTCTCTGAATCTATGCAAAGCAGAAGTGGGACCCGAAACCTTGGAGTGAGTGTTTAAGCGGGCTTTTGCAGAACCTACTCATCAGTGTTTTTTTTCCATGAGTGTTTTAATGACCTCAGTTCAAGCCAAAAGCAATAAACGTCTCAGAAAGAGACTGTTAATTGAAACGACTGGCGATTTCAGAGGGATTAACATTACTGTCAGATTCCACTTGCCTCCTCTCCCTTTTAATTGGGCCTTCTGTTTCAATTTACAAACAGCCATGCAGATTGGAGCTTTCAAAAGCAGGAGTGGAAGTGGGGAAGAGAATATGCCTGGAGCACCTTGGACCAGTTAAAATGCCAGGGTGGAGACCTAGTCTCAGCTCTGTCTTGTTTTTTTTCCTCTCCTCTGTAAACTGGGTATTCCAGAATGCTTTTTAGAATTGCTGTAATGTTACTGTGAAGATCCCTTGTCTGATTGATGACAAAGTGTTTTTTCAAACAATACGTAAAATAAAAGTAAATAAAGATAAAAGATAAAGAAATAATGTAGAAAAATGTTTAAAAGATATAATTAAGGTAGTATATTCACTTTCACCAGCCGGAAGCACAAATAGGTTCAGATCCTTTTGTTATCTCAATTAATTACTTGAGTTCTCAGATTCTACTGTCGAATAACCCTATGCTTGAAACCCTCCTACCTGCTCCGGCTCTCAAATGTGGTATAAACTTTAGTTGCTGATTCAGTCTGGCATCTACTCCTGGTCTGGTGCTGTGGCTTCTGCTGCTGCTGCGACGTGGGGTCACTGTTGAAAAAGCCTCTTGCAAGCCCGAGGGAGTGACCCCGCTGCAGTAATGCCTTAGCCGCGTAGACCCTCGCCGGAGCTGCAGTGGCGCCCACCCTTGGACGACCGAGGTGACAGACCTTTGAGCTGTGCGCTCATGGGCAGAGCCACTGTTTGCCTGGGCACCGTGCAAGGTCCAAATGGGGTCCACAGGCAGCCCGTGTGCTGTCCTGGGGGCTCAGGGCTGTGCCTGAGGCCAAAGCACGTCAGAGATGAGATGCGGACGGGGCCTTTTCACGCCGAGGGCCACGGAGGAGACTCCACCCCCGCCGGTTCTCTGAGCGGATTCTCGAGCCGGTTGCCCCTCAGCCGGGTCCGCGCCCCTCGGCCTTGTGTGCGCTTCTCTCCTGGAGTCTCTCGGGCTCCAAGTAGGCTGGGAGTCTGTCCCCTTCCCCCACGGAGGTGGTGTCTGCTTTGCTCGCACTCGTCTCCCGAGACGCTGCGACTCCACTCTTCTTGGGCGAGTCAAAGAAGGTGCCCAAGAAGAAGACATTCCCGTAGACAAAAAATATTAGCACATATTTCAATGAAAGAAACCTGTAAGTTGCTCTCCATGAAGACTTCTGCTCTACGAGCAAACTTTTTTCCCCCTTTTTTGCTGTTTTTGTTCTATTTTTGAGTCATTCTATTAGTATTCCATTTCTGCTTTAAGATACGGTTCCAAAAAATACCTTTCAATTTAGGTTTCTAAGGCAATGGCAACCCACTCTAGTACTCTTGCCTGGAAAATCCCATGGATGGAGGAGCCTGGTAGGCTGCAGTCCATGGGGACGCTAAGAGTTGAACACGACTGAGCGACTTCACTTTCACTTTTCACTTTCATGCATTGAAGAAGGAAATGGCAACCCACTCCAGTGTTCTTGCCTGGAGAATCCCAGGGACCGGGGAGTCTGGTGGGCTGCTGTCTGTGGGGTCGCACAGAGTCAGACACGACTGAAGCAACTTAGCATTAGCACTAGCAGACAAACCTAAGGGCTTCCCTGGGGGCTCAGTGCTAAAGAATCCGTCGCAGTGCAGAAGACTCCGGTTCAGTCTCTGGGTTGGGAAGATTCCCTGCAGAAGGAGATGGCAACCCATGCCGGCATTCTTGTCTGGAGAATTCTATGGACAGAAGGGTCTGCTGGGCTACAGGCTTGGGGTTGCAAGGGTCAGACAACACTTAGTGACTAAACCCCATGAGAGAGCTCTGAAGGGTTTCCTTCTTACATGAATCCCCATTCCCAGTGCTGGGGTTTGGTTTGTTAGCATACATGTAAAATTTGGGGAAAGCAAGTTATGTAGTTATGAATGTGCACATATGGCGCTGAACCTAGTGTGTTAGTTACATGTCCTATGTCGCAAGTGTGCAGCCTACACAAGAGAGGTGCTTAATTACTTCTGCTCCATCATGGGCTGGAATCCAGCCCTCACCCCATCCTGGTGGTGTTTCCTTGAGGAAAACATTTAATTTGATAGAGCTTATTTCTTCTTCTATTTTCAACCATTAACCACTGACATTTTTTTTGTTGTTTATTCCCAATTTTTCTTAAATCTTTGTTTTTATTTCCATCCCTCATTCCACAGTGAAATTTCAACTCTTCATCATCTCTTGTCCAGACACTACAAGGTTCTCCTAACAGCTTCTCCTCCCTGGCTTGCTCCTATCCATTCTGTCTTCCATCCTGCAGAGAGTAGTCAACCAAGAAGTCTAATCTCACTGTGTTCTTTTTTAAAAAATAAACTGTATTGGAGTATAGTTGCTTTAAATGTTTTGTTAGTTTCTGATGTACAATAAAGTGAATCAGCCACATGTACTCAAATATCCCCTCATATATGCACCCCTGCGTTCATAGCAGCAATATTTACAATAGCCAGGATATGGAAAAAACCTAAATGTTTATCAACAGATGAATGGATAAAAAAATGTGGAGCGCATATACAGTGGAATATTGTTCATAGAAAGGGATGAAATCATGCCATTTGCAGAGACATGGATGGACCTAACCTCACCATGTTCTGTCTCTCTTTTCCACGGATCTCCATCGTCCTCAGACAAAGTCAAACTTATCAGCACAGCTTTCCCCACTTGCCAGCCATTTCTCCCACTTTACACACTTTTTAAAATGTTTCCCCTTTCTTTTTAATATTTCTTCTAGATCCTCTGTAATTTCTTGTCTCCATTTTTTGGGAATCTGTATTTCTCCCTATAATTTTCCTCTCCTTTTTCTTTGCTTAAGTCTTACTATTTAAGGCTCAACTCAGTTAGTGTCCCTTTCTCAAGTCACACGATATCATTGGCCTGTTTTCTTTCATTGCACTGAGTAATTATTTCATCGCCGGCCGTATTTCTCCTGCATTAGAGGATGAGTGATTTGAGGTTCAGATTCTTATTTCAAAGATTTTTCATCAAAGATTAGCACACAGTAGTAGTTCAATAAGTGTCAGTTGAGAGAATAGACCTGCAATGTGGAAGTCATAATGCCTACCTCAAAGTTTCATCATGAAACTTCAACGATATATCTGCTGAAGTGACCAGATTCACCTTTATCATCTGGTAGACATTCAGTGGGATTCCCAGGTGGCTCAGGGGTAAAGAACCTGCCTGCCAATGCAGGAGATTCAGGAAATTCAAATTCAATTCCTAGGTTGGGAAGGTCTCCTGGAGAAGGAAATGACAACCCACCCCAGTATTCTTGCCAGGAAAATTCCATGGGCAGAGTAGCCTGACGGGAGCAAAGACTTAGGCACGATTGAGTGACTGAGCATGCATGTTTTATTTCCTTTATTCAGCACCTGTTTTATTTCCTTCTACTTACAATGAGTTGCACAAGGCATAAATTGCTTAAAGTTCATGAATGGAGGTTTGAAATGAAGCCATGTCTTCTATCTATATTTCTTCTAAACCCTACTGGACATTTTGACTACTAATCTTCAAATGTACCCGTTGGAAGATTTTTTTTAAAAAATATTGTTCATAATGACATTGCAGGATGGATTTTTATTGAAAGGTAGTAAACCCAAAATTGATAGTTGTTGGATCTTGTTTCTCTCCTGTAACTGATCTTAATTACCATCATTCCTTTGGTCTGTTACCATATCCAAGTCTGACTGTGTTCTGACATGAAAGAGAAATTGGTTTTCAAGACTTCTGTGTAGCTTGAAGAGTTACTTTGTGGAGAGCAAGGTAGGATGAGTCCAAGGTAGCTCAAACTAGCCAGTGGGGAAAGATTCAAATGCTTGGGAAAGTAGAGACACTTGTTTATCTGAGTCATTTTCATGGCATTTCATTCTCTCTTTTCAAATTTTATTTCTTCCAAGAAGCAGAAATGAATGGTACCCTTCTGTCTCAGGACATGAACTCTTCCATTCATCAATTGTATTACTTTGGCAAGACCTCTTTCACGAACTTCAATTTCTATCTATATAAATGGAATAATTATGCCCATCTACTCTACAAAGTTATTGTTAATGTATGAAAACCTTTGTTAAACCACAAAGCAAAATGAACAGGTAAGGAGCTATTATTAAGGTTTTTCTTTCAAGAAAATCCCTTTTCCCCACAATATCTCAAAGGTTTTTAGAATATGGATTAAGCCATGAACTGTCTTTCATGAATTCTGTAAGCTGGCATATAGAACATGATCATAAATGGTAAATAATCACAAAAACATTGTCTCAGTATGTAAATTTGCCCACTAAAATGTCTTTTGTGTAGCCAAATGCTGCCTTTTATCCAAATGTCTCGTAGCATTTTGTGAACAGATTATGTATGACACATACCAAAAATAATTCTGTCCCCATCATTCTAATAGCACCACCTTTCAAAAGAAAGCGTTGTTTAAAACCCCAGGCTACCGCCAATCAGGAGAGCAAATAAAGAATATTTTCACCTCCTTGAAAATGGTAGCAGGCAGCTAGTAACCAGCTTTCAGCAAGATTTCTGTTCCAGGCGGCATGAAAGCTTTGCAGAATCACGCACATTAGCTTTCTATGAAAGTTTGGGCGTGTCTTTATTTTACAAGATCGGGGATATCTGGGAAGGACAGCCAAGGGGAAGTGCTGAAGACCAGCAGGACCTGAAAGAGCAAGATGGTTTCAGCGTGCTCGGCCTCACTGCCCCTCGTGCCAGTGATGAGAATGCTCCTGGCCCTGGCCCCACACTTTCAGAACCACCGGTTCACAGACCTCTAAGCAAAGCACTCGCGTTTTCTTTGGAGGAGAGATCAACAGAAATGTAAGTGGTTTAACAATGGCTTTTTTTTTTTCAGTAATATTTTCAATTATATACAGAGAACTTCAGACAAGTGAATAGTAGTACCTCAGGTAATTAGAGTCTGAATACAGAGAAGTCTCATGAAAACAGGAATCGATTGATGGGTGTAGTAGTGAACAGAGCTCTCCCACTCATACTTCAGGGGGCTGTTTGCTCTACCTCATCTATTTTATCTCAGTTCTAGAGTGTTCATGGCTAGACCCTTCAACCAAGGACCCCAGAGAGTTTCAGTCTTGAATTTGGCATCATGCAGACCATTCATGATGGGTTTTGTTTTTCTTTGGGCTTAGTAGCATGATCACAATGTCTGCCGTTAGAGGACAAAGAAGCGCACTGCTCCTGTGCTCTTTCCCATGGCTGCAGACCTGGGGAAAGAAAGAGAAACTGAGGCAGCAGTTAGGTTCAGGGGTTTCCAGCAATTTAAGAGAAAGCCTTTGTTTAGATAATATCTTTCTCAAAACCTCAATATCAAAACCTGGTAAATATTTGATTGCTTTGGTAAAGCAACTAGGTAGAGCCCCCTTCACCCAGACATGCTTTCAGATTCATGATGCTGGAAAGCTCTGTGGTTTTCAAATGAAACACAGTCCTTGGTGAGCAAGGAGTGTTATTGTTTTGTATATAGTGGGAAGTCTAGGGAGATTTTGAAGTCAGGATCAAGGGCTCTTTGAACACTGCCCATCTTTTCATGTTGCATTATACATGGAGATCAGCAGGGTCTTTTGTAGCTCCTTCCTCAGTGAGTGTAACATCCTCCCACAGAGACATTTATCAGGACAAGTGGTGAAGAAAATGTGCTACATTATACAATGGAATATTGGGTTGTGTTTAGTCACTCAGTCATATCCAACTCTTTGTGACCCCATGGACCGTAGCCTGCCAGGCTTCTCTGTCCATGGGATTCTCCAGGCAAGAATACTGGAGTGGGTTGCCATTTCCTTCTCCAGGGGATCTTCCTGACCCAGGGATCGAACCCAGGTCTCCTGTCTGAGCCACAGTGGAATATTGCTCAGCCATAAAAAATGAAATAATATCATTTGCAGCAACATGGATATGATGAGAGATTATCATGCTAAGTGAAGAAATCAGAAAGAGAAAGACAAATACCATATGATATCACTTGTATGTGGAATCTAAAAATATGATACACATGAACTTATTTACAAAACAGAAACTGATTCACAGACTTTGAAAGCAAACTTATAGTTACCAAGGGGGATGCTGAAGGGAGAGGTGAACTGGGAGTTTGGAATTGAGATATACACACCATTATGTGTGCATGCATGCTCACACGCACACACTGCTACACTGTAAATAACCAACAAGAATACTGTAAAGCACAGGGAATTCTGCCCATTATTCTGTAATAACCTAAATGGAAAAGGAATTTGAAAAATAATAGACATGTGTATGTAAAATTGAATCACTTTGCTGTACATCTGAAACTAATACAATATTATGAATCAGCTATGCTCCAATATAAAATATTAAAAAGGAAGCTAAATCGAAGGGAGAAATGCAGGAGCCAGGACCAGGAAAGTCAGTTGTCAATGATCTCAAGAACATACTTTTAACAGCAATTATTATGAATACTCCATTTGTACTTAACTTGAAGCTGTTGATTTCCATAGGTTTTCAACAAGGGGAAAAGTTGAAAGCAAATGAACTGTTTAAATCTTCTAAGCAGCAACATATTCAACTTTTAATTAAAAAATAAAACATGCTACCTTGAGTGAAATAAAAAAAATAATTGAAGAGGGGCAAGTATGCAATCTTCTATTGGTTGAAATTGAGAAAATTGATGTTTAAGAATTGGCTAAAACATTTTGATGAATCCATTTAAAAAATACAAAATATACTCTCTAATTAAAGGAGATGTCATGCTTCACTCAGAATACAACTTTGAAAATATTAGAAACAGAAACTGCAAATAAATGTTAACATAAACACACATGCAGAGAAAGGAAATTATTTGCCGTTCATGTTATTGTGCCAAGGGTGCATCTGGTTTATTCAGATCATCGTTGCCACTGGAGACACTTGGAAATCACTATCATGACTCATATTTACTAAGTAGGAAGTTGAGAGGTTACAAATACCACGATGAAAGTTCACCACATCCTTAGGGGTTTGATATCTGAAGTGTGACTTTTGAATACATGCATTTTATTTGAAAGATACTAACCTGTTTGTAGGATAAGAAATTTTTGTTTGTTTTTATTATCATCATTGACTGTTAGTTAAATAGAATTTCTGTTTATGATCTTCAAAAGGCTCTTGCATCTTTATAAACCAATCCTCTCTTAACCCATTTCAGATAAATGCTTCCTTAGCAGCTAGTATTTGCAAACAGATTTGAGAGATCTGGATAATTAGAGAATGTTTCTTAGCATTGACTTCCTTTACATTTGCTTTGCCAAAACGATTTTTCTACTCTTCAGAGGAACTCCTGACCTGTACGTGTCATAACAGTTTTGAGACTTTTCTAAAACCATTTCTCGAGCAACTCATCCCTTTTTGCATTTGCATACTTTGCATTGTTTATCTGGAATGTCGAGACCTTTCTCATTTGCTGGCAAAGTTCTGCCTGAATTTCAAAACTCAACTAAAACATCACTTTTTCTATGAAGCTCTGCAGGGAAGGTGTTCACCTTTGCTCTGATGCCTACACCTTAAATGAACACCTACCCTACCTCTCTAGGAGGCAAGTTTCCTGGAAACTTGAAATTGGGTCATAATCCCTGTTGGGATTGAGCGGTGGCATGAAACCAGAGCACAGAAGGCCGTGCTTGCTCGACTGCAGACGCATCGAGAAAAGTGACCCACAGGGACAGAGAACAAAGCCAGCCTGGAGAAACAGAAAGCTGAAGCTAGGTGAGCAGAGGGAACCCAGAGGGAAGAGTTCAGGAGGGAGAGAGCTGCCGCTTTCACTCTTGGTGACCTTTCGGCACAGTCCGGTGCCTCTGCAGTTGCTGCACTTTTGCTCCCGATTTCATAAAATGTACCTCTGCGCATTCAAGAACGTCTCTGTTCAAGCTGTGTGCTGTGCTTAGTCATTCAGCTGTGTCCGACTTTTTGTGACGCCATGGACTGTAACCCACCAGGCTCCTGTGTCCATGGGATTCTCCAGGCAAGAATACTGGAGTGGGTTGCCATGCCCTCCTCCAGGGGATCTTCCCAACCCAGGGATTGAACCCAAGTCTCCCGCATTGCAGGTGTATTATTTACCAACCAAGCCACCAGGGAAGCCCAAGAATACTGGAGTGGGTAGCCTGTCCCTTCTCCAAGAGAACGTCCTGACCCAGGAATTGAACCGGGGTCTCCTGCATTGCAGGCGGATTCTTTACCAGCTGAGCTATCCGGCAAGCAAGCTAGCATGAGTGATTTTTGTCATGAAAGCAAATAATACCCCATCACCTGTTAGACAGCCTCATAGAGGAGGCACTTCTGCATTTCTGCTATTTTAGTAATCTGCTCTTTCTACATTATACTGCACTATACTATGACTCTCCACTCGTCTGTGCTCTCATTAATCTATAGCACCCTAAGAAAATCAGAAACAGCAACTCCTTCTTACACTGTCAGCCTCTAACACAGCACTTGACCTTTCGGTGTTCAATCAATATGTACTGAATACATGGATAAATGCACTGTTCATTCTACAGAAATTTTATCCAGGGGAATAACCACAAGAGAGGTCGATGATTAATCAGAATGAAGTCTGGTGGTTCGGTGGTGGTAAAAAGCTCTGAAAATGTCTGCCTTTCCTCCCTGGAGTCTCTCAGGCTTTGAGTGCTTGCAGTGGTGCAGCGGTGTTCCTGCCATCTCCTCCCTGGTGCTGCAGTGGCTGTGAAGGACCCTTGGGTTGCCAGTGTTGTCTCTGAACTCCCTGATAGCAGCCCGCTTACCCATGCAGTCTGCAGCTTTAAGCCATAAGGCCGGGAGTATTTATGGTAAAGGGCCTGAGATGACAAAGAAGACGAATGGAATTAGACATACTTGGAAGTCTCCTTCCGCCTCCCTTTGAAAACATATAGTTTATGAGACGAGATTGGAAGGTTTACTAAAGGGAACAATAGTTGGCTGAGCTCTCCTCTCCATTGGCATGGACAGGGCCATTTCTGCAGTCTTTGGGCAGTCTGCAGGAGTCTCTGAGATGAAGACTCCTGTCCTCCCCTTCCTCCTCCTGCTGTTCCTTCCTCTTTGCTTGTTGTCGTATAACATGCGTGCAAAAAGCTGTGTATATCATAAGTGTGGTCTTCCCAGGTGGTGCTAGTGGTAAAAACCTCGCCTGCCAGTGTAGGAGACGTAAGAGATGTGGGGTCAATCCCTGGATCAGGAAGATCCTCTGGAGGAGGGCGTGGCAACCCACTCCAGTATTCTTGCCGGGAGAATCCCATGGACAGAGGAGCTTGGTGGGCTATGGTCCGTGGGGTCACAGAGTTGGACACAACTGAAGTGACTTAACAAGCATGCATGCATCGTGCATTGTAAGCGCAGAGCTCAGTGACTATTCATAGACAGCATATGTGTTCAAGTAGCACCCAGGAAGCCCTCCTTACACTTCTTTTGTCACTATGACCCCATCCTCAAGGGTAATCGCCATCCTTACTTCCAGCATTGCGCCTGGTTTGGTACTTGATTAAGTAGGAGCACACAGTAATACTCTGTGTCTTTTGTTCAATGTTATGAGGTTCATCCCTGGTTTTTTATGATTGTTTGTGTTCACTGCTATGTATTACTCCTGGTTTGAATACACCATAATTCATTTATCCATTCTACTATTGATGAACATCACAGGGCTGTTTATTATGAATAATATTGCTATCCACAGCTTTAGTAATGTTTTTGACACCTGGCTTTTCCTTGATCTGAAGTCCCTCCAAATACCCAATCACTTTGAGTCACCATCACAATTACTGTAAAGAAGACATGCCATAGATAGGTTTCTAGAATATTCTGAATGAGATTCATTGCTTGAGGAAAACTTATATCCAATATCTGCTTCAGCCAGGGGGGAAAAATTGTGCTCTGACCTCAGATTCCAATAGGCCCCTGGAGGATTCTGCTACTCGAATATCACCCTTACAGAAGATGTACAAACTGATAAGAGATGAAGGAGGTGCTTCTCAGAAGGCCACGTTACCTGTGGTTGAAAAAGCAGGCAGAATATGAGTTTAGGAGGCATGAAGCTTTAGACAGGGCATGATCTGTCACTGTTCTTTTTGCGGCTCCAACACATGTATCAAGTGGGCTTCTGCAAAAACTAAGCAAAAACAAAGAACTGTTTTATGATATCACAGTTTGCTTATCATGACTCCCTTACTCAGCCCTTAACTGGGTAGGATAAAACCCAACTCGTTTACAATTAGCTTATGGAAGGAGGGTGACTTAAAAGAAAAAAAAAAAAAAAAAACAGCACAAAAATAGTATTTGAAAATAGACTCCTGAAATACCTTTTATTTATTTTTTAAACATATCCTCTATTTAATTTAATTTAATTTTTTATTTTTTAATTTAAATTTATTTATTTTAATTGGAGGCTAATTACAATATTGTACGGGTTTTGCCATACATCAACATGAATCCACCACGGGTGTACACATGTTCCCCATCCTGAACCCCCCTCCCTCCTCCCTCCCCATTTATTTTTTAAATTAAATTTTATTTTATACCAGAGGACAGTTCATTAACAACGTTTTCTTCGTTTCAGGTATACAATGAAGTGATTCAGTTATATATATATGTGTGTGTGTCTATTCTTTTTCAAATTCTTTTCTCATACAGGTTGTTACAAAACGCTGAGCAGAGTTGCCTCTGCTATACAGTAACCTGCAGTATCATTTAAAATGGGGGATGATGGAAAGAGGTGACGGCGTTAAGTCCTACTAGAATCCTCTGGGAAACTTCTTTAATTTGAAGATTCTGGGTCCCTCCCAGGTCACAGGAGCTGTGTACTTCCTAGGGCCCTTGTGTTTCCAGAGCTGTCCTCTGTCTGACCCTGGGTCCCTACTTCTTCAGCTTGAGGCACCCGGGGTTAGGGACTTAGCCAGGAGAGGCTACAAGCATCTAAAACGACACTACAGATGCTAGGAGACACAGAGTGAGTCACAGAGGCGAGCTTTACGTTTGGTTTCCCATCTTCTACCAGCCAAACTGCTGGACACACTAAGTCATGTCCAACTCTGTGACGCCATGGACTGCAGCCAGGGTCCTCTGTCCGTGGGATTTCCCAGGCAAGAATGTGAAGTGGGTTGCCATGTCCTTCTCCAGGGGATCTTCTTGACCCAGGGATGGATCCACAACTCCTGCATGGCAGGCAGATTCTTTACCACTGAGCCACCAGGGCAACCCAGTAGAATAAAAAGAAACAAGTATGTAGAATATGTAGTATGTAAAACAATTATGCAGAATAAAAGGAAACAAGTAAAATTAATTTTAATAGTGTATTTCACATAATTCAACATAACCAAATTATTATCATTTCACTATATAATCAGTATAAAAATTACCAATGAGATCACTAACAGTCTTTCATTTGTAATAAGTACTTGAAAACTGGGGTGTATTTTATAGTTAGGAACATCTGGATTCTAGTGACATTTCAAGTGCTCAGTGGGCACCGTATTGGGCAGCACGGATGATCATCTAATAAATAGTCTAGAGAATTGGATCAAATTATCAGCTAAATTGCCTGCTAAATAAATGAGTAAAATCCTGAAAGTCATCCCTCTCAGCCGCTCATGGTCCCCCCTCATCCCTGATGCTTGGAGGTGGGGAGTGTGTTGTAAGGATGCGATCGAAAGAGAGACACTGACCACAGGACACATGCAGCCAGCTCTTCATTTTCAAAACTTCTATCTGTTGCCATTTTCATGTGTTTCTTGAATTTTTCCTTAATGAATGGAGAAGGGAAGAAGGAAGAAAAGAAAGGAAGGGGGAAAAGGAAGTTGCATCAGAACTGAAGGATTAAATTTAAACTTTTGAATTTTATTCAATTTCATTAGAGCAGTGGCTTTTTGACTATCATGTGACCCCCCAATCACCTGGAGAACATTCTTAAAATGCAGTATTATGAGCCTTGCCCCCCCAAAAATTAAAAGTGGTAGGATTTGGATGCGCCTTTTAACAAACACCCCAGGCAGCTTTGATGCAGTATATGCAGGCCACAATTTTAGGAATATTAGATTAAATACTGGAGAAGGCAATGTCACTCCACTCCAGTACTCTTGCCTGGAAAATCCCATGGACGGAGGAGCCTGGTAGGCTGAAGTCCATGGGGTCGTTGAGAGTCGGATGCGACAGCAGCTTCACTTTCACTTTCCACTTTCATGCATTGGAGAAGGAAATGGCAACCCACTCCAGTGTTCTTGCCTGGAGAATCCCAGGGACAGGAGAGCCTGGTGGGCTGCCATCTATGGGGTCACACAGGGTCGGACATGACTGAAGTGACGCAGCAACAGCAGCAGATTAAATACAAGGTCTAGGACGGGTCCATTAAAAACCATTACTTTTTCATTATAATGAGTTATTCTACGGCGAGGAGAGAATGGCAGGTATTTTTCAGTGCACCAGAAAGCCACAATAGAGGGGCACCAACTGGACATGGTATTTCTTGAGCAGGACAAACCTTGAAGAGCCAGATTATGCTTGTTGCCGCCTTGGAAATGTCATCAGGAAAGAAAGTTTTTAGTGGGTAATGAATGGTGCAGAAACATTCCTCTTGGAGCAAAACATTCATTCTGAGACCTTATAGAAGTATCAGGGACTGTCGACATGCCTTGTCTCTCATCTTTGGAGCTTAATGGATATAGGTGCACTTTGCTTCTTGCAGTGCAATCAGAGTTAGCAAAACAAGGAAGCTCTGCACAATGAGACCTGGAGAAGCATGGGCTTCTGGACGTCCACCAACCAGCAGCAGCTTCACACAGCAGGTGCCTCATTAACGCACACGCCCCTGAGCAAACTCTAACACCAGGCAGTGCACAAGATGCCCAGTCATGGTGGTGACCAGTGTGGAGCTATGGAGGCGCAGAGGAAAGGAGGAGACTCAGGAGGACTTCCTGTAGGAGGCATCGTGGGGACTGTCTTGGAGGGCAGGCAGGATGTCCTCAGGCACAGACAGGAGGGATGTTGGCTGCTGCCGCGAAGTCACTTCTCAGGGCCATTCTGGGGAAAGTGGTCACGGTGACAGAGAAAGTGTGGGAGTTAAACAGTAACTCGCCATTGGGTGAGTCCTTGTTTTCTGTCCTGAGCCCAAATTTGGGTAAAGGTGTTACCTATCTAGGGGTCGTTTTGTCTCAGTTTGCATCAGACAGACCTTCTCTGGGCTCCTCATCCTGGTCAAATTGCTATTGTGGAGACTTCCTTCTCATAAGAGCCCTGGTTTAGATGTAAACTCCATAGTCACTCCTGTGATGGAAGGGTTTCTGTCTGGTGGTGACTCAGGAAGAAGTTGGTGACTGGACTAAAGACCGTAAAATGTATTTACAATTCAGATAACTTTGCATACATGCCCACTTATCACCCAGACAAGGCTGCTTATACCTGTATAAACACTTGCTGAAGAATAGACTATTTAACCTCTATGAGTCAATTTCCTTATCATTAAAGTTCAGATAATAGTATTACAGGCCCACAATCTCTTATCCAAAAACCTTGGAGAAAGACAGATTTGGAAATTCAGCATTTTCCAGATTTTAGAAAGGTATTTTCATTTTCAGATTTTAAACAATTAATTATGTACCTCCCTTCCCAGGATATATGGCAACTTATAATAATCACAATTCTATTTCTGCAACAAATGTATGCATATTCATACAAAGTAAAATAAATAAGTCTATTGTTGAAATGACTGACAAGAATTAATCTGCAAAATATACAAACAGCTCATGTAGCTTTATGTCAAAAAAATAAACAACTCAATCAAAGAATGGGCAGAAGATCTAAATAGACATCTCTCTAAGTGAGACATAAGTACGTGAAAGGATGCTCAACATCAGTAATTATTAGAGAAATGCTAATCAAAACTACAATGAGGTATCACCTCACACTGGTCAGAATAACTATCATCAAAAATCCATAAAGATTAAATACTTGAGAGGATGTGGAGGAAAGGGAGCCCTCCTACACATCTGGTGGGAATGCAAAGTGGTTCAACCACGATGGAGAACAGTATGGAGGTTCCTTAAAAACTAAAAAAAGAACTACCAAATGATCCTGCGGTCACCCCCTTGGGCTCATATCCGGAGAAAACGAATTCAAAAAGATAACACCCACCCAAATGTTCACGGAAGCACTATCTACAGATGCCAAGACATGGAGACAACCTAAGTGTCTATCAACAGAGGAGTGGATGGAGGAGTTGTGGTGCACACACACACAACGGGATGCTACTCAGCCACGAAAAGAACAAAACAGTGCCATCTGCAACAGCACGGTGGCCCTAGAGATTATCACGCTAAGTGAAGTAAGTCAGAGAGTGACAAATATCATACGACATATCATACATATATCTCACTCATACATGGAACCTGATTTTTAAAAATGATACAAATGGATTTATTTACAAAACAGAGGCAGACTGACATGCATGGAAAACAACCTTGTGGTGACCAAAGGGAGAGCGCAGTGGGGGGGATAAGTCAGGAGCTTGGGGTTAACGCACACACTACTATATATAAAACAGAGCACCAACAAAGACTTATACACTTAAGGTTTGTGATAATTCTCATACATATAGGTGAGAAAATAAATGGAAAATAATGAATATGTGTATATGCTTAAACTGCATTACTTTGCTGTATACCTGACACTAATACAACATTGTAAATCAACTATGCGCCAGTATTTCTTTTAAGTGAAAAAGTAAGTCTAGTATAGCTTCAGATCAGTTCTGCTCATGTTCTGCCATAAATAGGTTTGCCAAAAACTTGTGGGAAAGTTATTTTGTGCAGTTTTTACAGCTCATGAGATGTTAGAATTTCTGACAAGGGGTTGGTTGTAGAATTATATTACACACATAGAGTGATAAATATATTAAATTAGATTTTCCATGTAGAGTGTTAGTAGAATGTTCCAGGACTATAGGCTACTAAATTTTAGTAGGAATATTTCCTAGAGATCCTAGAGAAAAAGTTGCGAAACTGAGCCTGCAGCTGTTCCCTGCTTTAGAATATCCCTGTCTCTGCTCAGAATCAGACTTCCTAAGATGACCCCAGTCTCACAGCTCCATCATCCATCAACCAGAACAAACGCTGACCCTCAGCTGGATTCCTGAGTCCAGACTCCTTAATTGGATGGTGAAAATAAATAAGGTCCTATGCAAATTCAATTAAAATCCAATCAAGGAAAATAAATTACAGACATCTGCTCTTCTCTACCAGTTCAGTGTCATTTGAATATTGTCTTCTGGTCTTAAAAATAAGAGCAAAGCAAAATAAAAATTAAAAAAAGAGACTGCTTATTTTTTCTGAGTGCCTGCCAGGTTGGCATTTGAACATTTGATCCACCAAATAACTGTTTGAACAAGAGCAGAGAAAAGTAAACAGCAAGGTGAAGGACACATAGGCTGTATATTATTTGATTTTTGTTTCTCATTCAGAAGTGTACTGTTTGCTGAGCTTACTTTTCTTTCAGATAATAGTAAAACAGTGTTTTGAGTTTTTTTTTTCTTTTTTTTGGAAATGGTTATCCAGCTTTGTATCTAAATCTACCAGCCTTGATAAAAAAAAAAAAAAAAAAAAGTCCCTTTGGATATTAAAAAAAAAGAAAAAAGAACACATCTTTATTGGGTCTATCTGGGTGAAGTAGATATCTACTCAATTGATCTCTGGTGGCATTCCCGTCTGGGAAAAGCTTTATTCTTTCTCTGCAGTCCAACTCACTATAGTTTCAGTGTGATTTCTACACCAGTAACTAAGAAGGTACTCACTGATGCATGAAAATCACAGGCAGCCGCAGTGCTGGGACAGCAGACCTTTGCAGAAACAGCCCGCCTTAGCCCGTTTGTGCTGCCATAACAGAGCAGCATAGAGAGTGGTTAGACAGCATACATTTGCTTCTCACAGCTCTGGAGGCTGAAGTCCAAGGTCAGGTGCCAGTGTGGTGAGGTTCTCGGGGAAGGCTTCTCCTGGCTCCCAAGTTAGAGAGCAGAGACTGATGGAGGGAGGTCTCTCTTTTTATGAGGGCACTAATCTCGTCACAGGGACCTCCCCATGACCTAAGCACCTCCCAAGGGCCCATCTGCAAATGGCATCATATTAGGGCTTCAGCAGATGAATTTCACAGGGAGTCAAACATGCAGTGCAGAGCACATCCCCAGGACTTTGGACACAAAGAGCTTAGACATAACAATGGTTCTGCCAAATTGGAAACCCTAAGCAAAGGGTCCAGTCCAGACGAGTCACCTCTGAGAGGCCACACACTGTGACCTGGTCATATTCTCCACTGTGGACTGAGTATCTGCTCAGGACAAACTGACCACTCAGTTTGTACAGAAAGGACCAGATATATAAGACCAGTCTAAACCCGTGACAGATTGTCTTATCTCAGTGTTTCAAAGCGGTGAACGGCAGCCCTGACACACTCACTGCTCAGCGGATGACTGAGACACACCGTCCAGACGCTGCGTGACTCTGGTTCACTCTCGCCACCCACAGTGAGCTGGCTGTGGGCTCTCACCACTCAGACCACAGAGCAGCTTCCGTCCCTTCTCCTGACCTCTCAGGATCTCAGGGGACTCTGCTAGTCCAACCGAAGGTGTTCCCCGAAGGGCAAAGGACCAAGGTACTTTTCTCTTGTATTTACAATCCCTAAGACTCAACTGGGATAGCCGAACAAAATATTTTCATTTATTCTAAGACTTGCGCGAGCTTCTTGGTCTCTCGCAGGGACAGATGTGAACCACTTTGCATTTTATTTTAAGAATTGATGAGTGAACACAGACTGTTGTGTCTGGGAAGAATGAGATTATTAATTATACTTATAATACAGTACACATTAATAAAAGGGCCTTTTTAATAACTGTTAAGAACTTCTCAAATGGCTTATGTTGTGCCGAGTAGAGCTAGTTGAGTTTAATGGCAGAATACGGGAAAATCGACAAAGTAGAAAGGCAAGCGTAAAACAGTTCATTTACCAGTCGGCTTCTGTCCCAATTATTAACTTACTTGCCCCAGTTCACCAACTGGCTTCTTCTGTGTAAATATATTCTTTGTCAAAGCAAATGGTCTGCCAAAATGTGAATCGTTACAAATCCATTTAGCAAAAATCCTCTGTGAGGGTTTAATAACTAGTTTCCCTGATGATTTGTGCAACTGGGTAGAATAACCCTCTTCTTATTCAATTCTCCTCAAACCAACTTCTGATTTGTGACTGAGGGGTGGGAGGGATTGGATTTGCACTCAGGAGACTGGCCAGGTCTAGAGACATTTTTTAGTTGGCAAAATCAGGGGGTGGGAATTGCTTGCTCCTGGCATCCTCCAATGGCACAAAATACCCCACATAACAATTATCTGTCCCCAAATGTCAGTGGTGCAAAGGTTGAGAAACTCTGTAGTACATAATAAAACAAAGTGTAAACTTTCCATGGCTGGTTCTGTAAACAAATGTTCTGACAATGCAGTGACCTCCATCTTCTCAGAGGTGGGAAGGAGGCACAAAAGAAAATACAACAGCAAGAAGGAAGCTAAGAATTATGTATTTTAAATACAGCAATGTGTACATGTCACAGCAATAACAACGACCTACTGCAAAGCACAGGGGACTCTTCAGTATTCTCTAATAACCTAAATGGGAAAAGAATTTGAAAAAAATGGAAAAAATAAAAATAAACTTTCTTTTTTTACCAAAGGAAGTAATTCACATCACAAGCCTTTGAGGCAGAAGATGTTAATGTCTCCATTTATACAAATGAAAAACCTGAGACTCAGAAAGTTGAAAAACTTTTCCAAAATTGACTCTGAGTGACTGGCGAATCCTGCTTCTGAAGGCCGTGCCTTCTCCCACTCCGCAGCACCGCTGCCTGCAGCAGGGAGGGCAGAAGTGCTGGGCTCTGCCCGATCCCTCGCCGGACGCTCCAGGCTCTAGAGCACAGGGGCGTTTGTCTGACAGCTGTGAGGTCATGCGAACTCACTCTTGGCACTTTGGTCGGTGAGGAGGAGGCAGCAGTGACATATCACCCTTTGCAAAACATCTGTCTAGTGGCCACATGGTGGAAAATCACCCTTTTGCCATTCTTATCTTCAGGTTGAATATGTGTACAGAACAGTACAGCATAGGATGCCATAAAAACAACCTGAGTTCTACGTTTACTACTATATAACCCTGAAATCATGATACTTATCACAGTTTATTATTTTTTTTTTAATCTATGACTTGAGGATGATGACTACAATTTCTGGTGCTACAGTCTGGGGCGGGGGGGCTGAGAATTTGCAGTTATAACACGTGCCCAGGTGATCATGGTGCCACTGACTGGGGATCCCACTCTGAAAGCCACCTTGCTTAGGACACAGGGATTCATTCTCCTAAGGAACCTCAGGAGAACTCAGTGTTGTTGTTCAGTCACTAAGTCATGTCTGGCCCTTTGCAACCCTGTAGACTGTAACCTGCCCAGCTCCTCTGTCCACGGAATTCTCCAGGCAAGAAGACTGGAGTGGATTGCCATTTCCTTTCCCAAGGGATCTTCCCAACCCAGGGACTGAACATAGGTGTCCTGCATTGCAGGCGGATTCTTTCCTGTCAGTCACTAGGGAAGCCCAAAGAGTTTGCTCAAACGCATGTTCATTGATTCAGTGATGCCATCCAATTCTGTAAATGCTAGCTACTTCTTTTCCCTCCATAATTGTTTGTCAGTCTCATTCTCTACGTAGTGTGTTCATTTCCTGCCACCTCAATGAAATCTGCCACGATACATTATCCTGCACAGCTTCTTTGGTTTGGATGGGTTAGGTGGCTTGGAATCTCGGGGCTGCCACTGTGACTTGTCTGCATGCTGCTGCATATTTTAGCTTCTGAGTATTTCTCTCTCCTGTTGTTCATTACCAATATGGAATGTCTGTGGCTTGTTTGCCAGGCCACCTGCATCTTTCCCACAGATTGAGGCTCTGACTGTCGAGTGTCCTTGTATCAGTTGTCCAATTTGCTTTCAACACATGGTGCTCAGGAGCCAAAAAGTAGGAAATGCAGAAGGCCCCGTCACACTCCAGTGCCATATACATCTTTAGCATCACTCACCACCTGTTTTAAAAAGGAAACAAAATCCTCTTCCGTGTGCACTAATAATCCTTGAGCAGGGAGAGAAAGAGCCTTGCCAAGACAAGACGCCTTCCTCTTAGCAGCCTCTCTGAAAAGGGTCTAACTCAGTGTGTCCCTTCCTCATAAGGATTCCCTGCTTACATGACAGTCACGAGCATAAGAAAGAGAGGGCAAGGCTAAGACCTACTGCTGAGACTTCTCAACTTCTAACTTGCCTTGTCATCTACCCAGTGCTTTCAGGTTCAGCCGACATTCCACGATACCCGTATCAGTGAAGGTCTAGCCAGAAGAGTGAAATCACCAGGTCAAGTCAGCCAATAGAAGAAATGTAGCATGGAGAATTAGTAACAATCTGTTCAAGGAGCTGGAAAAGCACACAGGGAAAGGGAGAACAACCCAGAAGACAGCATTACCAGAGGCTGTCATCATCGGCTGGAGAGACAGAGGAGGAAGGGGGGTAACCATGGGTCACAGCCTCCCGGCTGAAGCTGCAGCTACAGTGGGCCAGACTGGTGGGAGCTGGAACAATGGTGAAGTCGCAGGCGCTACTGCTTGGAGAACTAAGACGCCACTCAGAGAACAGAAAGCAAGAGAGAGGTCCTGGATCTCATTATTTCACATTGCCTCCCGTCGTCCACTAGCGGATACTTCCCTTTAGCCCAACCCAGGCAGAAAGAGAGTCTGGGAGGTCAGCCCTGTTTGATGTAAAGCAAGAGAAGGACCATACTGGATCTGAAGGCAAACAGGCAGATAAATGTTACAATACCCAGCCCCTTCAGCTTTAAATATACCCCAAGTTAAAAATAGTATTTATTAAGTCAGCTTTCACCCTGCCTTGTGATCAAGTTAATTGGTAATTTATCTCTTTTCTACTAGATTTCATGAAAGGCAGCCATCATAACTGGGAGTGAATCCTATCTCAGCATTTATGGGTTTTAGGAATTTGGCCAAAAGACATCCTTGAATCTCAATGTCATCATGTGTATAATTGAGGTAAGACGTTGCTTTATGTCACGGGGTTTTCACAAGGATCAAATGAGACTGTGTTTATGAAGCACAAAGTCTAGCACAGAAACAGCACTCATCATTAAAAGTGAGTGGACCTCGGCACGGCTATTTTATGTCTCTCAGCATCTTGGATAGACTCTCAAATATTTGTTGAAGACACAAGTCAATATAGTGATACCTGCCTTTCTGTTTTACTTTATAATTATATTTGTTTTTAAGCTGATAATTCTTTATTCAAAAGGGGCTGTGATGCAGAAAGTACCAAGAACACAGGGATGTTCCAGCACTTCAGAAATGTTTTACCCTGAGTCACCCTAGACCAAATCTAGTGCTGACTTGAATTTTTCCTGGTGAACTGGTCTTTGAGGTGGAGACTCACAGCAGTTTCTGTGAAAAGTGTCATTTGAATATCAATTATGTTGTCATTGCTGCTATTACTTAAGACAGAAGAGTCAATTTCCCTTTGTTTGCCCAAAGAGACAGAGCCAGTCAGGTCAAGTGGGTCCCTACTTTGTGTTTGAGAAATGTATAATGAGCCTGCTTGAGAGGCAAAAATAAGCACCTCTAACTGCAGCCTCTCCTCGTCCCGCCTTGGGTCATTCACTTAGGCATTTAAGGCTGACTTTCAGCTTTATAAAGGGCGGGGCAACCTGTTTTATTTATACAAAGATAAATTAAAAGCAAGAACTATCAAGGGGCCACGTATCCTTTCTTTGAGTCCCAACAGATCCCAGAGTCATTTATTTTGGAGCAGGCTGGTTAAAAGCCAACCCAATTTTGCTGTTTTATAGCCAGTCATTGGCAGGATGATGGTAAATGAATGGGAAAATGTCACTGCAAACACCAAAGAGTAAAAGTGGAATTTTAGGTTGTTGAATTATAGTTGTTTTAAGATGAATGCTACAGCTAAAACGTTTTACTCTCATTTATGTTAGCATATTCATCTAGGTCAAAGGCTCACTTTTTATTCTTACTGTAACATTTTTAAGAGACCATATTTGACAGATTTCAAGAAAGGTCATTCAAAGTTGAGATAAACTGCAATTTGGTGAATGCACGGCTGTAATTGAAAAAAAAAAAAAAAAGACACATTAAAGGTCCTGAAGTCAAGTACAAACTATTGATGCCTCAAATTTAGAATCCAGCTCTGCATTTTACACCCTATTCAGAGGGAGCAGGTTCCTTTTTTGAACCTGGATTCCACAAAGATGCAGGAGGCATTATGCTGTTGCATTTCTGCATCTTTTGTTCTCTTACCTGGAGTGGACAGCCAGCCTCAGCCTGACCTGAATCAGGGCTTCCTGTGGTTCCGAGCAGGCTGAGCAGGTGTGGGTCCTGGGCGCGGGCTCCGATGCTGGCGCCCTGTGTCCACTCCTGGATCGTGAGACATCACCTCAGGGTTGCCCTGCGAGGTCTTTTGGAGAAAGCTGTTCTCTGTTGCCACCTGCCATTGAAATCAATGGTATCATTATCATTAATGTCGTATATTCTTATTTTTGCTAGTAATGATCATTCAAAGCATCCAATGTTACACTCTGGAAAAATCATTAACTGGCTTACAGGAAAGTGCAAATTAAAAGCTTCATTTCATACGAAAACTCAGTTCACCAGTTAGCTCTTGATATGTTTTAGTCAGAGTGACTGTCCTGCCTTAGGTATCTCTAGTTGCCTAAGATCTTGTTGGCTCTGATTTAGCTAGTATCATACCTAATCCAGAGCTTAGTTACACTGAGCATTAAGGCTTATATTTACCCTAAGTCTACTTAACTTTTTATTACAATGCATTCATTAATAGAAGAATTGACCCTCTGGTGGCTCAGACAGTAAAGAATATACAATGCTCAGGAGATGCAGGTTTGATCCCTGAGTTGGGGAGATTCCCTGGAGGAGGAAATGGCTACCCACTCCAGTATTTTTGGATGGAAAATACCATGGACAGAGGAGTCTGATACGCTACAGTCCATGGAATTGCAAAGAGAAGGACATGATTGAACAATTAATACTTTACAATGCATTCATTAATCTAAGCATTAATCCATTTATTTGTGCACTAATTCATTCAAAAAGTATTTATTGAACCTCATTAAGTGCCCAGTTCTCTAGGAGACACTGAGGATAGACTCTCAATATACTTTGCTTTTCAAGCAAAACTCAGCACTGTACCTGTCTTCATGAAGCTTAGAGTGCAAATTGCATTTTTAAAACATGATCAAACATGTAAATTTAAAACTCTAGGTGTGATATGTTCACAAAGAGATCTGTGTTGTGCTATGGAAACCTAGAATGTGAGAATGTGGCCTATCCAAGGGAGTAAGAGATTTATTTAAATGCATTAGATAAAAAAGAGGCAGGAGTGAGAAGCAGGGTGTTTTAAGCATAGTGCAAGGGCTTGTAGTGGAAAGTGATCCCTTCTCCAGTGGATCTTCCTGACCCAGGAATCAAACTGGGGTCTCCTGCATTGCAGACGGATCCTTTACCAACTGAGCTATCAAGGAAGCCCAAAATGTCTCATGGTATTGCCCAATATTGGGCAGGAGGCAAAACTTCCTCAGCTTGAGACCTTCTTTACCTTCTCTGAGTCATAAGTATGTCATTTGTGAAATAGCTGTTTCACAAATCTCCTTGTCTGATACTTTCCTGGCACATACAAAATAAGAAATGCACAATTAGATACAGATGTGAATACTTTGAATAATCAAGCAATCATAGCAAATCATAATTTTTGAAAGCCAACTATCATTAACAACAAAAAAATACCAAACTTTTTCCTTTTGCCAGGGTTCCTTGGAAAGAGGGTCCTGTGCAGGTGAAGAGCCCTGAACCTCAGCGATCTCACAGAAGGCAGATCTCTGAGCAGAAACTACCATGTTTGGAAGATGACAATGGATGGAACCAAAGTCACTGACGACAGGCCCTGCCTGGGGTCTTGCCAGCAGGACCCACGGCTGACTTTTCTCGGAGGTAAGCTGTTCCTTTGCTCTAGTTCCCCTGACCTCGGGTGGCCTCAACGACAACTCGGGCCTGGGCTCCCGCCCAGAGAGAGGCTCTTTGCAGCAGTGAGAGCACCAGATCCTGGCTGCTAGACTGGTGCTCAGTGACAAGTGCCCTGGCCCTTTGGATTTGTGCAAAAGAATTTCCACAAAGGAAGTAGTGAAGCAAGTATCATACTAAGAGGAAAAAGAGCATAGTACGTGTGGATGAACACACAGGCAGACCCAGAGAGTCTGAGTCGCACCCTTGTGGCGGTTTGATTTACTTTTATGGGACACTGCTCGTGGTTTTCCTTTAGTCAATCATTTTGGTTTGCCTGGGTCACAGTCCGTGTTTGGTATATCTCAGGATCCTCCCCTTTATGCACATGCATCTCTTAGCCAAGAGGGATTCTACTGCAAAGGCTTGTGGGCAGCTTAACATCACTCATCACTCCCTGTGACCTCCAAGGAGCCTTTCTGAGCATGTGTGGTAGGGGAGGTCTCCTGACTTCAAGAATGAGGAATATGTGGTCGGGGCAGGGCCCAGCCTCCTCTCTTAACTGTCCTGCTAGTCTTGTCCTGGAGCTTCGGTCCCCAGGGAATGAATCTCGGGGGGTGGGGGGGGGATCTACCTCCTGCCTCATCCCTATATTGTGTGTTACAAACATCCATAGCAAATGTCCTTTAATTACTGCAAGCAGTTATTATATGCTGGAAGAGGATATAATTTCTATCACCCAATCTGTCTTAGAAAATGAACCGTCAGTTATTTTAAGGCACTATTTAATTATCAAGTTACAGGGCAGGCCCTCCTTAAAAGCCTGTTGATTGGATGATGAATGGTTCAGTGACCGAGTAACCAAGGAGCAGGCTGTAAACATTATGGGCCTCATTCTAAAGTTTAACATGATCTTATCACCTTAGAAACAACTTCCTCTATGGCCTTTTTATGGGATTCGTTGAAGAAATAATTACCTGTTCTGAAATCTGTTGAAATTAACACTGGCATCTAAAGATCTATTAAGAGATTAAGGTTTCAAGACTATGCAGCCCCTGGCTACCAAGCATGTCTATGAAGTTCTACATGGTCAGAGACTTGGTTCCCATAGAAATGACCTCTCTTTCATTATATATAAAAGAACTTGTGCTCATCAGGATTTCTCCTCTAGGAGAACTTTTTCCTTTTGGAACAATTAGATATATAACTAGTTGCATTAAACATTTGTTTTAGCTTAATAGAGCTTATGGGGCTTTTCTGGTGGCTCAGTGGTAAAAAAGTTAAAGTCATTCAGTCATGCCCAACTCTTTGTGACCCCACGGACTATACATTCTCCAGGCCAGAATACTGGAGTGGGTAGCCTTTCCATTCTCCAGGGGATCTTCCCAACCCAGGGATCGAGCCTAGGTCTCCCTCCTTGTAGGCGGATTCTTTACCAGCTGAGGCACCAGGGAAGTCCTTGTGGTAAAAATCTGCCTGCAGTATAGGAGATGTGGATTTGATCCCTGAGTGGGGAAGATCCCCTAGAGAAGGAAATGGCAACCCACTCCAGTATCCTTGCCTGGAAAATCCATCCCATGGACAGAGGAGCCCAGCTGAGCTACAGTCCACGGGATCAAAAACAGTCACCTTGCACCCAAGCAACTAAACAACAGCAATAGGGCTTAGATTGACTCTAATCTCCAGTTTTTCTTTTAATTTCAACTAATAATAGTAACTGTATTTGTTTACTAAGGCTGCCATATGAATGTCTCAGACTGGGTCACTTAAACAATAGAAATTTCCTTCCTCTCCATTCTGGAGCTCAGGGTCCAAGGCGAAGGTGCCGGCTGCACCGGGTCTCTCTTAGGTCTCTCTCCCTGAATGGTGTCTGTTCATGGGCTGATCTCTGCATGCACACCCTCAGTGTCTCCCTGTAGATTCACGGGCTGGTGTCTGCATGCACACCCTCGGTGTCTCTTTGTGGGTCCTCATCCGTTCTTCTTTTAAGGACACCAATCGGGTTGAATTAGGACCTACCCTGGTGGTCTGATTTTAACTTAATGACCCTTTTAAATGGCCTATTGACAAATACATTCACATTCTGAGGTCCTAGCAGTTAGGGAGAGATACAATTTAGCCCATAACAGCAACTCTGTGTATTTAGATGGAAATCACTGTTTAAAAGGTATGTTTTCATATATTATTTCAGTAGACTAAGTATCCTTAAAATTATAGTGATTATGACAAACACTAATTCCATTTTCCCCACATTGCTTGGGACCATTTTCCCCACATTGCTTGGGAAAATTAAGTCCTTCATATTCATAGTTTAATATAACATAGACTCACAGCATCTGTCATGGCCCATATCTAGTGTGTGTAGCAGTCACAGGTTAGTTTACTGCTATGAGCATCATATAGTTGCCCACTGCTTTGAACCTGAGTTTTTTCATGATAAAGGCAGCTGGTCAATTTTTTGGTTTATGTTACTTTGTGGGAGAGATGGATTTTGGCAGTGACCTATGAGCAACTATTATGACATCCTAAACTAAAAACAAGACCTGATTCTGAGCTGTTCGGGGTAACTTAAAGGGCTCATTGTGTGCCTGACTTAGTGAAGGACAGATATTCCCTTGCACTCTGAATTCTCCTTCTTTGAAAATTTGATATAAATATTATGGAAAAGTTTTCTGGACATTTATTCATCACTCACAAGAATCTATTTTAACAAATAGGCATGTGTATATGACTACAAACATTTAAGTTACACCTGAGGTCTAGATAAGACCATATACAGTGCATTGAAATTAATTTAGTTGTTTTTCTCAAAGAATTCAATGTCTTGTTCTTGTTGTTCAAATGTAGCATACATCATCTCTATTATTCTCCTATATTCATGTGATTCTATCTTATGAGCACGTGGAGATGCTCTCAAAGAAAGTAGATGAGCCTAAGAGACCTAGAAAAGCCCATAGATTAGAAGGAATATTGGAAATGATAAGAGCTACTGAGAAAAGTGTGAATGGAAATTGGACAGAACCAAACTAACTGAGACTTTGTTAAGAGGTCTGATATAGTGAGGTGGACAGTGAAAATACTGAAAAACCATTAACATCCAGTAGTGAAGGAATCATTACTGAATTGATCAGTCAGTTTGACGCCTATCATTGCTCCAAGGAAGAGGAAGATGAAGAACAACTCTTATGTAACTAGAAGACATATATATAATCAAAAGAGTTTTTGTGAATGAGTGTGATTCTTTCCTGAGTGAAAACATCACATCCACAACTCGCAGTTGTGAGTGCAGCCGTGTGTTACCAGTAGCACATGGAATCCAAATGCTGCTCTTTGGAAGGTGTGTTGGTTTCTTTGGTCCATTGCTTCACCAGTGGCTTTATTCAAAGATTCATGGTCATTCCCTGACAGCTCAGCTGGTAAAGAATCCGCCTGCAATTCAGGAGACCCTGATTTGATTCCTGAGCTGGGAAGATCTGCTGAAGAAGGGATAGGCTACTCACTCCAGTATTCTTGGGCTTCCCTGGTGGCTCAGCTGGTAAAAAAATTTGCCTGCAATGCGGGAGACCTGGGTTTGATCCCTGGGTTGGGAAGATCCCTTGGAGAAGAGAAAGGTTAACCCACTCCAGTATTCTGGCCTGGAGAATTCCATGAGCTGTGGTCCATGGGGTCACAGAGAGTCGGATACGATTGAGCAACTTTCACTTTCATGGCCATTCACTTCCAGAATCTTGAGAACCAAGAATAAAAAATTACTTCTTGCTTCCTAGATTCAGGAAGTTGACACTTTCTAGTTTTACTTAGCCCTTCCACGGCTCATTCTGCTGATCCTCAGCCCAACCAAACAGCACATGTGACCACAGACTCCAAGCCTCTCTTTTTGCCACCAAACCTTCCTTTTCCACTTATAGATAGCCATGCAGAAGCACCTCACTAAGGGTGGTTTTCCAACCTGGTCAACAGTAGCATTATTTCACTGTATGTGTTATAGTTCATCTTCATTGAAGTATGGATGGAAAATATAATTACACCTGATACTGGGCAATACCTAGGTATCTTACTATTGCATAATTAGGAATTGATATTTGGTGGCTCCGTGGGTAAAGAATCCGCCTGCCCATGCAGCTGACCGAGGTTTGATTCCTGGGTCAGGAAGATCCCCTGGAGAAGGAAATGGCAATCCACTCCAGTATTCTTGCCTGGAGAATCCCACGGACAGAGGAGCCCCGTGGGCTACAGTCCATGGGACGCAAATAGTCGGACATGACTGAACTGACTGAGCATGAACAAACATCAGTATTTAGACATAGTAGGAAATCCTACATTTGATGAGAGAGAGGAAAAAAAAAGAGAGAGAGAGAAAGGGGAATAAAGGAAGGAAAGGAGGAAGAAAGAGAGAGAGAGGAGGAAAGAAAAGCACCTTTCTCTAACGTTGCAACTTCTGGGCTACCCGAAAACGTCATCATGGTAAGCAACTTTCTTTCTACGATGAAACGTATTCAGAGTTACAGACATTTTCTTATGTAAACCCTGGAGCACAAAATTGGCGTGCGTTCTCTTCTTCATCAGAGTTCTCCTGGTAGAGCTTTCTGTGAGTCCTCTGTTGAGATCTGTGCTGTTCCTTCTGCCACGTCTGTGATCGTGCATTTCAGTGCCTGGTGCTTCCCGTCCAGACTTCCTTTGACACCCAGCTGAAATTGCTCCCTCGCCAGTGTCCCTAACATACCCTCCAGCCAGAAGATAAGCGGGTGCAGTCTATGGAGTCGTGCACAGATCCGTGCTGCACGCCAGGCTTGCAGGATGACCGAGCCTGCCTTCTTCAGACCGATGCTCGGGCTCCCCATGGCCCCTGTGCCTCCCAGACAGATGGCTTGCTCTCGCCGCCATGAAGAGAGCTTGTAACGAGGCTTTTCCTGTGCCCCCGTGCCAACAATCTTCTGGAGTATTACTTCATCTCTCTGGGCTCTGTCCTCTGGGGAATCTTTCTAGTCAATCTAACCAGGAGGATGTCTTCCCATTAACGCCATCGCTACCTCTGGTAGATTTCTTTCTTCCTATTAGTTTTGAGGGTAGAAATTGTCACTCAGATTTGCAATACGAAAAAAAAAAATTCCTCAGGGCTTTTTGGAAAGGCTAGTAGACTGAATTTCTCAGGAAATTATGCAGTTCAGTTCAGTTCAGTCGCTCAGTCGTGTCCAACTCTTTGTGACCCCATGATCGCAGCACGCCAGGCCTCCCTGTCCATCACCAACTCCTCGAGTTCACTCAGACTCGTGTCCATCGAGTCAGTGATGCCATCCAGCCATCTCATCCTCTGTCGTCCCCTTCTCCTCCTAGCCCCAATCCCTCCCAGCATCAGAGTCTTTTCCAATGAGTCAACTCTTCGCATGAGGTGGCCAAAGTACTGGAGTTTCAGCTTTAGCATCATTCCTTCCAAAGAAATTCCAGGGCTGATCTCCTTCAAAATGGACTGATTGGATCTCCTTGCAGTCCAAGGGACTCTCAAGAGTCTTCTCCAACACCACAGTTCAAAAGCATCAATTCTTTGGCACTCAGCTTTCTTCACAGTCCAACTCTAACATCCATACATGACCACAGGAAAAACCATAGCCTTAAATAAACAGACCTTTGTTGGCAAAATAATGTCTCTGCTTTTGAATATGCTGTCTAGGTTGGTCATAACTTTTCTTCCAAGGAGTAAGCATCTTTTAATTTCATGGCTGCAGTCACCATCTGCAGTGTTTCTGGAGCCCCAAAAAATAAAGTCTGACACTGTTTCCACTGTTTCCCCATCTATTTCCCATGAAGTGATGGGACCGGATGCCATGATCTTTGTTTTCTGAATGTTGAGCTTTAAGCCAACTTTCTCACTCTTCACTTTCACTTTCATCAAGAGGCTTTTTAGTTCCTCTTCACTTTCTGCCATAAGGGTGGTGTCATCTGCATGTCTGAGGTTATTGATATTTCTCCAGGAAATCTTGATTCTAGCTTGTGCTTCTTCCAGCCCAGCATTTCTCATGATGTACTCTGTGTATAAGTTAAATAAGCAGGGTGACAATATACAGCCTTGACGTACTCCTTTTCCTATTTGGAACCGGTCTGTTGTTGCATGTCCCGTTCTAACGTTGCTTCCTGACCTGCATATAGGTTTCTCAAGAGGCAGGTCAGGTGATCTGGTATTCCCATCTCTTGAAGAATTTTCCACAGTTTATTGTGATCCACACAGTCAAAGGGTTTGGTATAGTCAATAAAGCAGAAATAGATGTTTTTCTGGAACTCTCTTCCTTTTTCCATGATCCAGTGGATGTTGGCAATTTGATCTCTGGTTCCTCTGCCTTTTCTAAAACCAGCTTGAACATCAGGAAGTTCACGGTTCACATATTGCTGAATCCTGGCTTAGAGAATTTTGAGCATTACTTTACTAGCGTGTGAGATGAGTGCAATTGTACAGTAGTTTGAGCATTCTTTGGCATTGCCTTTCTTTGGGATTGGAATGAAAACTGACCTTTTCCAGTCCTGTGGCCACGGCTGAGTTTTCCAAATTTGCTGGCATATTGAGTGCAACACTTTCACAGCATCATCTTTCAGGATTTGAAATAGCTCAAATGGAATTCCATCACCTCCACTAGCTTTGTTCATAGTGATGCTTTCTAAGGCCCACTTGACTTCATGTTCCAGGATGTCTGGCTCTAGGTCAGTGATCACACCATCATGATTATCTTGGTCATGAAGATCTTTTTTGTACAGTTCTTCTGTGTATTCTTGCCACCTCTTCTTAATGTCTTCTGCTTCTGTTAGGTCCATACCATTTCTGTCCTTTATCGAGCCCATCTTTGCATGAAATGTTCCCTTGGTATCTCTAGTTTTCTTGAAGAGATCTCTAGTCTTTCCCATTCTGTTGTTTTCCTCTATTTCTTTGCATTGATCGCTGAAGAAGGCTTTCTTATCTCTCCCTGCTATTCTTTGGAACTCTGCATTCAGATGTTTATATCTTTCCTTTTCTCCTTTGCTTTCACTTCTCTTCTTTTCACAGCTATTTGTAAGGCCTCCCCAGACAGCCATTTTGCTTTTTTTGCATTTCTTTTCCATGGGGATGGTCTTGATCCCTGTCTCCTGTACAGTGTCATGAACCTCCGTCCATAGTTCATCAGGCATTCTATCTATCAGATCTAGTCCCTTAAATCTATTTCTTACTTCCAGTGTATAATCATAAGGGATTTGATTTAGGTCATACCTGAATGGTCTAGTGGTTTTCCCTACTTTCTTCAATTTAAGTCTGAATTTGGCAATAAGGAATTCATGATCTGAGCCACAGTCAGCTTCCGGTCTTATTTTTGCTGACTGTATAAAGCTTCTCCATCTTTGGCTGCAAAGAATATAATCAATCTGATTTCGGTGTTGACCACCTGGTGATATCCATGTGTAGAGTCTTCTCTTGTGTTGTTGGAAGAGGATGTTTGCTATGACCAGTGCATTTTCTTGGCAAAATTAGCCTTTGTCCTGCTTCATTCTGTATTCCAAGGCCAAATCTGCCTGTTACTCCAGGTGTTTCTTGACTTCCTACTTTTGCATTCCAGTCCCCTATAATGAAAAGGACATATTTTTGGGGTATTAGTTCTAAAAAGTCCTGTAGGTATTCATAGAACCATTCAACTTCAGCTTCTTCAGCATTACTGGTTGGGGCATAGACTTGGATTACTGTGATATTGAATGGTTTGCCTTGGCAACGAACAGAGATCATTCTGTCAGTTTTGAGATTGCATCCAAGTACTGCATTTCAAACTCTTTTGTTGCCTATGATGGCCACTCCATTTCTTCTGAGGGATTCCTGCCAGCAGTAGTATATATAATGGTCATCTGAGTTAAATTCACCCATTCCAGTCCATCTTAGTTTGCCGATTCCTAGAATGTCAACATTCAGTCTTGCCATCTCTTGTTTGACCACTTCCAATTTGCCTTGGTTCATGGACCTGACATTCTAGGTTCCTATGCAATATTGCTCTTTACAGCACCAGACCTTGCTTCTATCACCAGTCACATCCACAACTGGGTATTGTTTTTGCTTTGGCTCTATCCCTTCATTCTTTCTGGAGTTATTTATCCACTGATCTCCAGTAGCAATTTGGGCACCTACTGACCTGGTGAGTTCCTCTTTCAGTATCCTATCATTTTGCCTTTTCATGCTGTTTATGGGGTTCTCAAGGCAAGAATACTGAAGTGGTTTGCCATTCCCTTCTCCAGTGGACCACATTCTGTCAGACCTGTCCACCATGGCCCGCCCGTCTTGGGTGGCCCCAGGGGCATGGCTTTGTTTCATTGAGCTAGACAAGGCTGCGGTCCTAGCGTGATTAGTTTGACTAGTTTTCTGTGAGTATGGTTTCAGTGTGTCTGCCCTCTGATGCCCTCTTGCAGCACCTACCATCTTACTTGGGTTTCTCTTACCTTGGACGTGGGGTATCTCTTCATGGCTGCTCCAGAAAAGCAAAGCCACTGCTCCTTACCTTGGACGAAGGTTATCTCCTCACCGCCGCCCCTTTTGACTTTGAACGTGGAATAGCCCTCTAGGTCCTCCTGCGCCCGCGCAGCCACCACTCCTTGGAGGTGGGGTTGTTCCTCCTGGCCGCCGCCCCTAACCTCGAACACGGGGTAGCTCCTCTTGGCTGCCACTCCTAACCTCGGATGTGGGGCAGCTGCGACTAGCGCATTTAGCGTGGGTGGCTACCCCACATCCGAGGTCAGGGGCAGAAGCCAGGAGGACCCCATGCCCAAGAGGAGGCGGCCAAGAGGAGTTACTCCAAGTCCGAAATTATGCGGAAATTGACTTATTCCTACTTATTTATTTATTACAGTTTATAAAAGCTTACAGTTTTTATTTAATAGAAGAGAAAATTATATAAAGTTAAACACAAATAGCTTCTTACAGTGTCAACATATATTTTGAAACTCTTCATCATAAACAAACTCAGAAATCTCTATAGAAATTATGAACTCGGCATTGTTTATCAATTGCTAATATCACAAAAAGAAAAGCAGTCATTTATCATGTGCCTGCAAAGAGAAGAATGTAATACTGCCTCCAAAATATTCTTGCCAAAAAATTAAATCTGAATTTAGTCTAATCTACATCTATCATTTGCCAGGAGAAACAAAGACAGACGGATGTATTAACACTACAGGAATATGATCAGCAAAACTTAGAGCTTATTTATTTAACAAATAAATTGTGAATAGGAACAAAAAAGGAGTTGGAGGGAAATCTATAGATTTTAAGAGATTCAGGAAATGCATCAACTCACTTTTGACTAGATTGCACAAGAGAAAGATTTGGAATTATTGCCCAAATTCTTAGTTCAACTGATTAGGGAATGCAGTCTTAGAAAGGCCAAATCACTTGGCCAAGGTCATATAGCTACAAGAAACTTGACTGTTAAAGCTCTTGTTCCCCAGTGCCATATGTCTTAGCAGCATGGAGTATCTTACATGTACATGTAGGTCATGGTTTCCAGCTTACAGAGAGCTCAGAGAGAAAGTAAGTAATAGAATAAAATTCTACTTGGTCATAGGAGTAAATGGCAGTATTTCTTTTTCTCAATCCATTTGAATTTATTAATTATTGGTCATATGTAACAACTTTAATAGCCTATCATGTTTCATATATGAAAAAAGGAATTGAAATAAAATGGAAGCACAAACACTTTGCAGTTCTTTCCCTCAGAGGTTAGGTGTGCTCTTTGCAGTGCCTGACACTAGCTAGGGACGATGCCCCAGTGATGCCCATCAAATGTCTTTGAACCACATGCGTGGCAAACACAAATCACCCAACCAAAACCAAAACCACTTCATTTGACTAGCACTTTTGTTCAAGAACTAGAAGTCATAGAGACCAGAAGTTTCCTAACTCCTTTTCATAAGCATATTTGAAAGTCAGGGTCATAGTTCGCCATATAAGGAGACACATTTTCTCTTCACTGAACTGAATTAGCATTGAAACAAATCTCATGTTAGTTTTCATCCTTTTCTTCCGTGAGACGAGCAACTGGGGAAACTTAACTCTGGGAAAGTACATATTCTTCAGAAAAGATGTGGTGTGACAATTGTTTTTTTTTTTTTTTTTTTTAATGTTTTTCTGCTTTCACGCTTATACCACATTTGTAAGATGTAGTAGATTTCAACATGAGAAGATGCAAAGTATGGATGGAGGAAAGATTTTGAATGCTTTGTCATGTTCAGCAGAAGAGACCATGTATCTTGCAAATACGGAAAACAGCACATGTTTTTTCTTACCGCTCTTCTCCCATTATTTCCATTCTGTCCTCACCATTTGAACTTGGTGAAGTGTCCGTGACTGCATGTAGTCATACACTGAAAGTATAATGATATCCTCAGTGGGGTAGTCCAAACGTAAGGCACATTTCTCTATCAGTCATGTTGTGGAAGAGGTGGTTGCTGGTATGTAACACAACTTCTTGAATATAAAGATGCTATTCGTTTGTTGAATAATTTGGATGGTTTATCTTAATTGTGATTTCTTTTCTTTTTTTTTCTTTTTTTAATTTAATTTTATTTTTAAACTTTACAATATTGTATTAGTTTTGCCAAACATCAAAAGAAAGACCTCGACGCCCCTATTCCCAAAGAATTGGGCCTCCCATCTCTTGAGGGGGGAATGTTAGGTAAGTAGAATAGGGAAAAGGAGTCCAAAATGGCGGTGGCTAAAAGACAAGGAACGTCCGAGGACCAGAGTGAAGACTTCAGGCAGAACAAACAGAACAAACAGCACTGCTGGCTAAGCCCAATTTGCATAGGGCAGGCCCAGGTGGAGGAAAAAACGTATAAAAGGAGGAGCCAAAGCGCTTTCTCACGGACTCTCTCTCCCGTGTGCATGCACGCACTCTCTCTCTTTCTCTCTCTTTCTCTCTCTCTCACTCTCTCTCTCCTGCTATCTTCTAAATAAAATAGAGCTGTAACACTGATTTGCCTAAGAGCTGTAGCACGGTTTGTCCAAGACCCGAGAGCTGTGACATGCCAAGGGCTTTAATGTCCGTTGCTCCAAATCTTTGTTGTGACGAGACAAAGAACCGGGGAACATACACTCGCGTGACATCTACTTGGTACTGAAATCAGGAAATACTCAGTATTTAAAATCAGAAAATCTGGAATTACTTTGAAGTAAATAAATTAACAAACTTAAACTGAGTCCTACTGTGTGCCCCTTTTATGTATGCCCCTTTGAGAGAACAAAACAGGTAAGACAACATTTCTAGTTAAAATTTCCCCTCAGTTTTATTAAGATGTAAATGACATACAGCACTGTATAAGCTCAAGGTGTATGGCATAATGGTTTGACTTACATGCATCATGAAATGATGACCACAATGGGTTTAATGAATATCCATCATCTCATATCAATACATTAGAGAAATAAAAAAATAATTTTTTTCCTCTTGATGCAAACTCAAGGTTTACTCTCTTAACTTTCATTTATAATGCATAGCAGCTTTAATTATCTTTATCATGTTGTACACTACATTCCTAATATTGACACTTATTTATCTTATGAATGGAATTTGTACATTATGACTGCCCCACCCAATTTGCACCCTACCCACCTGCACCTCTAGTAACCACAGTTCAGGTCTCTTTTCCTATAAGTTTGTTTATTTTCAAGGTATAATTGACCTACTAAACAATGTTAGCTCCTGGTACCCAGCATAATGTTTCAATATTTCTGTACATTTCAAAATGATCACCATAAGACTAGTTGTCATCTGTCTCTGTGCAAAGATACGACATGAATACTGACTATATTCCCCACTCTGTACACTTCATACCTGTGGTTCATTTCTTTTCTTTTTTTTTTTTTTTAAACTTTACATAATTGTATTAGTTTTGCCAAATATCAAAATGAATCCATCACAGGTATACATGTGCTCCCCATCCTGAACCCTCCTCCCTCCTCCCTCCCCATACCATCCCTCTGGGTCGTCCCAGTGCACTAGCCCCAAGCATCCAGTATCGTGCATCGAACCTGGACTGGCATCTCGTTTCATACATGATATTTTACATGTTTCAATGCCATTCTCCCAAATCTTCCCACCCTCTCCCTCTCCCACAGAGTCCATAAGACTGTTCCATACATCAGTGTCTCTTTTGCTGTCTCGTACACAGGGTTATTGTTTTCTGATAAAAACCTTGTGCCTGTGAATCTCCTTCGTCTATTTCTCTCCTCCCCTGACCTCTTTCCCCTCTGGAACTACTTGCTTGTTCTCTGTATCTATGACTCTTGCTTTAGTTTGTTCATTTTTTTATTTGTTTTTTAGATTCCACATATAAGTGAAATTATATGGTATTTGTCTTTCCCTGTCTTATTTCACTTAGCGTAATACCCTCTAGTTCCATCTATGTTGTCATAAATGGCAATATTACATTCTTTTTTATGACTGAATAATAGTTAATAATATACATAAATATGTATACATGCACATATAATAGGCATGCATATAATATGATATATATATGTTTGCATCCATATCATGGCTTAGTTTGCTTCCATCCATATCTTGGCTATTGTAAATAATGTTGCAGTGAATGTGGGTGGGCATTTATATTTTTGAATTAACGTTTTCATTTTCTTCAGAAAAATACCCGTAAGTGGAACTGTGGGATCGTATGATAGTTCTGTTTTTAGTTTTTTGAGAAATACGCATGCTATTTTCCATAGTGGCTGCACCAATTTACATTTGCACCAATAATACATAAGAGTCTCTTCTTCCCACATCCTTACTAACACTTCTTATTTTTTGTCTTTTTGACGATAGCCATTCTGACATGTGTGAAGTGCTATTTCATTGGAGTTTTGATTTGCATTTCCCTTATGATTACTGATACTGAGTATCTTTTCATGTGCTTGCTGGCCGTCTGTATATGTTCTCTGGAAAAATGTCTCCCCAGAACTTTTGCCCATTTTTTAAGAGGGTTGTCTTGTTGGTGGTGGTGTTTTGGGGCTGAATTGCCTAAGTTCTTGGTATATTTTGGATATTAACCCCTGATCAGGCAAATTGTTTGCAAATATCTTCTCCCATTCAGTAAGCAGCCTTTTTATTTTGCTGATACCTTCCTTCACTGTGTGAAACCTTTGTAGTTTGATGTAGCTCTACTTGTTTGTTTTTGCTTTTGTTTCCCTTGCCTGAGGAGACACATCTATAAAATATTGCTCAGGCTGATGTCAGAGAGCACACTGCCTGTTTTCTTCTAAGGAGTTTTAATGGGTTCAGGTCTCACATTTAATATTTAACCATTTTCAGTTTATTCTTCTTTAGGATGCAAGAAATTAGGCCAATTTGATCCTTTTGCAGGTTGCTGTCCAGTTTTCTCAGCACCATTTATTGTAGAGACTTTATTTTCCCTGCTGTTTATTCTTGCCTCCATTGTTGTAGATTAATTGTTCTCAAAAGTGTGTGGGTTTATTTCTTGGCTCTCTGTTCTGTTCCATTGATCTGTGTGTCTGCTTCTGTGTCAGAACCATGCTGTTTTGATTACGGTAGCTTTGTAGTATAGTTTGAAATCATAGAGAGTGAATATTTACTGTTTTGCCTTTCTTTCTTAAGATTGTTTTGGCAAGTTGGAGTCTTTTGTGTTTCCTTTCAAGTTTGGAATGATTTGTATGGTAAAAAATGCCATACAAGTTTAAACTATCTTTAAAGAATTAACTGGATTTTTTGAAAAATTAGTCTCTCAGTTTCTTATGGAATGCTCAACATTTTACCAGAAACAGAATGGAGTGAAATTAGGTGTCATGTGACTTAATATATTCTCATTCTACATAACATGTATGGCAACCATAATTTCAGATTCACAATAGAATAAAATATCTGAAAATTGAATATGATATTGAAAATTCAGCAGTAGCCACAGGACTGGAAAAGGTCAGTTTTCATTCCAGTCTTCAAAAAAGGCAATGTCAAAGAATGTTCAAACTACTGCACAATTGCACTCATCTCACACACAAGTAATGCTCAAAAATCTCCAAGCCAGCTTCAACAGTACATGAGCCAAGAACTTCCAGATGTTCAAGCTGGATTTAGAAAAGGCAGAGGAACCAGAGATCGCCAATATCTGTTGGATAATCAAAAAGGCAAGAGAGTTCCAGAAAAACATCTATTTCTGCTTTATTGACTATGCCAAAGCCTTTGACTGTGTGGATCACAATAAACTGTGGAAAATTCTGAAAGAGATGGGAATACCAGACCACCTGACCTGCCTCTTGAGAAACCTATATGCAGGTCAGGAAGCAACAGTTAGAACTGGACATGCAACAACAGACCGGTTCCAAATAGGAAAAGGAGTACGTCAAGGCTATATATTGTCACCCTGCTTATTTAACTTATCTGCAGAGTACATCATGTGAAATGCCAGGCTGGATGAAATACAAGCTGAAATCAAGATTGCTGGAAGAAATATCAATAACCTCAGATATGCAGATGACACCACCCTTACGGCAGAAAGCAAAGAAAAACTAAAGAGCCTCTTGATGAAAGTGAAAGAGGAGAGTTTAAAAGTTGGCTTAAAACTCAACATTAAAAATACGAAGATCATGGCATCTTGTCCCATCACTTCATGGGAAATAGATGGGGAAAAAAAGTGGAAACAGTGAGGATTTTATTTTCTTGGGCTCCAAAATCACTGCAGATGGTGACTGCAGCCATGAAATTAAAAGACATATGCTTCTTGGAAGATAAACTGTGACCAACCCAGACAGCATATTAGAAAGCAGAGACATTTTGCCAACAAAAATCCGTGTAGTCAAAGCTATTTTTTCCCAGTAGTCATGTATGGATGTGAGAGTTGGACTATAAAGAAAGCTGAATGCTGAAGAATTGATGCTTTTGAACTGTGGTGTTGGAGAAGACTCTTGAAAGTCCCTTGGACTGCAAGGAGATCCAACCAGTCCATCCTAAAGGAATCAGTCCTGAATGTTCACTGGAAAGATTGATGGTAAAGCTGAAACTGCAATGCTTTGGCCACCTGATGCGAAGAACTGACTCATCGCAAAAGACACTGATGCTGGGAAAGATTGAAGGCGGGAGGAGAAGGTGACGACAGAGGATGAGATATTGGGTGGCATCACCAATGCGATGGACATGAGTTTGAGCAAGTTCTGGGAGTTGGTGATGGACAGGGAGGCCTGGCGTGCTGCGGTCCATGGGTCCCAAAGAGTCAGACACGATTGAATGAGTGAACTGAATTGAACTGATTTAAAGTCAAGATTTATACAATGTACTTATTTATTAGATAAGCCCACTTATTTATTACAAGTTTTCTACCTTTATCACTCTGGGACAGTTTAAACAAAGAAGCATTTCAGAAAAGCACTAGAAACATGTTATGAGGAGACAGGTCTGCAGAGCTCAATACTGTATACAGCAATCAACTGGGAATATTTTCTAATTGGGCTGTCATAGCTGTCTTAAGTCAATCAAAGTATGTATCGTAACTTGCTCTACTCTTGACACATACTATATTTTAAAAAGTATAATTATCTGCTGCCCAGGCTAGTAAAGGTTTATGGTGAAACAGATCATCTCCAACATAGACAGTCATGAATTTTTCTCTAGTAATTCCCTCATTCACTGTATGTTTGAATGACTCTCTTATGCAAAGTAATAATGATCCCTCTTTTTTCTCATCTCTTCCTAATTTCCTCTCTACTAGATTCCTTATTTTTTTTAGCATAAAATAACTAAACTTGCATCTGACCCACCTAAAAGATTTATTGATTTTGCCTTCCCTTCTATGTTCCTATTTCTCATTCTTTTTACAGACTTAAAAAAATGAATCCATATTTCAGTATTCTTATTTTCTGCTTATGTCAATTCATAGCAGATGTGTAAGTTTCCTGGATTTTACTATGAAATTGAGGTTGCTAAGGGAACCAATAATCTAATTATTATTCAATTAAAAAGAACAACATATGGTACTATTAAATTGCCTCCTTTGTTGATATTACCTTCCATTGACCTATGCAATGAAAAAGAAAAAATTAAAGCATTTTACCTGTGTTCCATCCTTTCTCCATTACCAGGAAGGCAGGTGGGATACTCAGGAAGGAAATAAGGTGGATGAACTTGCCGAGTCATGAAAACATGATAAGCAGGCTGCTTGTCAAATAGACTAATGATATTTACTAAGAAGAGAATCCATACTTATAAAATGTTTTTAACAGGATGTTCCTGGTTTGCAATTGCTATGGATCAAGTTTAAAATCTAGATAGTTGGCTAGCTGGAAAACATCACATAACTAGTGGGCCATATGAGATAAAAAAATGGAAATGTTTATAATCTAAACTTTGCACACTGTGTGAGATAACCTTCATAAATCATTTGGAGTTCTTGGACCTGATTCCATCATGGGAAGGGTGTAACCAAGGAGTTACCTTCAATATTCCAGGTGTCTCCCTGCATTCCCTGTGACTCCTCTTTGACTGAACCTTCAGATTATTTGTAAAGCCTGATCTTGGGAAAAATCACTAATTGGTGTCAGCTAGATTTGATAACCCAGTCTTGTGTGTCAGTGCATGCATCTCTGTGTTTGCTAGTTTCCCTCCCAAATCCTTACAAGCTCTTTCTCTTTTCCTCATAAATGTCTGCTTCCCCCAAGCTTCTCCCCCTGCCATTTAATACACAATTAATGAGCTGCCACATGGCCCAAATGGCATCCAATTGCAACCATGGCTCCCCTGATTTTTCCCAACCCTGTGAATGCCCCCACCATCTACCCAATGGTAGATGAAACCAGATTCTTCCATCTCAGTTACTTTTCACATTCATGAAATCACAGCATCATGTGAATCCAACTGTCACGTCTCTTTTACTATTTCCATCAATGCCATTCCCAGTGCCACTAGTTTAATTCAGATGTAGTCATTCTTTTCATGTATCAATGGAATTTTTTTCTTATACCTAATTGTTTTGTTTTGTTTTCCTCTGGTTGGTTTCTCTGTGATCTGTCTCTTGCACTGCTGCTGGAGTCAGCTTGATAAATATCAGTCTAATCAGATTATACCTATGCTTAATGTTCTTCTCTGGTACCCTCTGGCTCTCAAGATTTTGTTAATACAAAACCCTTCGTGATATTTCCTGTTACCTCTCTACTCTCATCTTCCAAAAGTAACTTGTATTCTTATTGTCAGTCATTATGCTTGCAGTTCCTCAAATAGATAAAGCTATTTTCCATGGTTGCCATGAAAGTTTACAGGATGTCTTTGTACCCTCTGTTGAGATATTTGTTTTATGTTCCTTATACTGAATATTCTCTTACATAGTGTATTCTCTTAGTAAATTCCTTAATAATACAATGCCCTTCCTTTTTAAAAATAAATCTTGCTTGGTCAGGATAAATAATTATTTTAAAGTATTTTTGAATTCTATTAATGTTTCCTGTTGAATGTTTTTCTGCCCCTGTATTTATAAGGGAGCTGGACAAAGGGTTAGTTATCTTTTATTTTGCTATTATTTCTGGATTTTGGCATCAAAATAATGCCATCACATTAAATGAATTAAGGTTTTTTATCTTTTAAAATATGCTGATACACTTTATATTATATTAAATTAGCTTTTCCTTTAAAATACAAAAGAACTGAGCACAAAGTGATCTGATACCAAAGGCTTATTTGGAGATAATTATTTTACAACTTTTCAATTTCTATGTATATTACTAATAATTTTTCAGAGCACTATTTCTTTTAGAATAATTTTAGAATTATATATTTTTCAAGGAAATTGTCTACTTCATAGAAATCCTTTTAGCTTTATTTGAGAGTATTATTCCCTTGTACTTTTAAATTCCTTCTGTACTTATTGTTACATTTCTTTTGTGAATTCTCTTTTGCTTGATGAGTTTTATCAGAGACATATTCAACCCTCTATCCCCCTAAAAGTCAGCCCTTGAATCTAATTATAATTGCCAATATTTTGTTTAGTTTTTAATAGTTAATTGTATCTTCACATTTATCATTTTATCACATATTATTTTCCTTTTCTTAAATTTGTAAATAAAGTATTAAGATAATGAGCAAAAATATAAACAGTGAAAAAAAAAGTAATAAAAATAAAATGATTTGAAAAATAAATATTAATAATAACACATATCTATAGTATATAGTATTATATTATATGTAATAATAATATATACATATAAAGTGACATCAATAGACTTACTAGTTAAAAGATAAATGGGATTAAAATGCATAAAGCATAAGGAAGTTTACAGAAAAAAAATGGACTAAAAGTAGGCAAATGTTAACCAGAAGGAAACTGGTTTAAGCATCTGATTATCAGACAAAATATATTCTAAAGTAATTATTGATGACAAAGAAAGTAATTATCTACTGATAAAAGCTTCAATTCACCAAGAAAAATATAATAATTTACAATTTGTATACCTCTGATGTAAATTCAGAGTAGAAGACTGCAACACACCTTTCTTATAATCAATAGATCAAACAGATAAAAGATCAGTGAGAATATGGAGCCTGTGAACAGAACAATTAATAATTCTGGTATAATAAACATACACAGACTACTAAAAACATGAAATGGAGAAGGCTCCTTTATTTGAAGCACACACTTGAAATATTTATGCAAATCAACTACAAATTATATGAAAAACTTAAAATTTCAAAGAATCAAGTTTTATCTCAAAATATCTCTTCTCCAAAAGGTGTATGTCCTTCAGTTTTCAGGAGTCCGCATCCAAGAGCTTAAGTGCACTGTCCTTCCACCACTGGAGACCTTTTCTTTGTGGAGAATGGTGCAGCTGTCATTGAGAGTATAACCCACCACTGGGGTATCCTGCCTTGGATTCACTGTCCAGGATTGAATTTGATCAGAGCCATTACTGCAAGGCTGGCAGAACAAGAGACTGAAATCTTCTGAGTTAGTTCCCTGTCATAAGCCTGCCATGGCCAAAGCAACTTCCTGGAGACAGGGAAAGGACAGTTCAAAATCACTACTCAAATTGCAGTCATCATGCAAATCTCCTTCTACAAAGTGATGCTGAAGCGCTCACTGGACTGAAGTGGACATGTATGCAGGCTTTGCATCACAGCTAGATGGAATTCCAGCCCTCTGTCCCTGCCTCCATTACGTAGCCAAATTCTTGAACAGTAGCCTACCAAGTCACTCAAGTTATACATACGGTAGAGCCCATTTCATAGCTATGTCATCCAAGATGAGCACTTTTATTCCAGCCTACCCTATGCACTGGCGTCTGACATCTGTTTATACCTCGGGTCCATCTCAGCAAAGGGACCGCACTCTTGAGTTTCTGATTCTGTGTAAGTCAAGTCTCAGTGAAACTGCAATTTCTCTAAACCATTCAACCCTAAATATGGCATACAGTTGGGAGATGAAGGTCAAAATAATTTTTTAAAGGAAATAAAATATTCAATTACGATTCAAGAAAGCTACAAAATGCCACTGGATTCACTCTTTTTGTTACAAAGGGCATTATAACTTCCATGACATTTCCACTAACTAGGGGTTTCCAAGCATTTTCTACCCTTCAACAGAAAGCTTGTGCAGTGGGGGCAACTTGGTTTCTTGCATCCTAATGCACACCTTGGGAGTTTATTGAGGTTGAGCCAAGTGTTCACAATTTCATGCCTTCTGCAAGAGAAATATACATGATATTTGCATACATTTTAAAACCACATAACCAGCAAAGAGGGCATTAGAAAAACTAGAATGTACTGAATCAGGTAAGTGTTTGTAATACTCTGAGGAATTCTGACACCATCTCAATACAGCTTGTAATTAACCCCCTGTTCTTTGCTTTGTTAGATGTCTGTTAGGATAAAAACCTGGAGTTCTTATTGCCAGGGAAGTTGTAGGAACAGGTCATGAAAAATTCATTATATTAAGTTATCCATTCCTGAATGGAAGTGCACCTAAGATGCTCGGAGAATGTAGATACACATGGAAAACGGCCCCCTGAGACCCACCTGAGACCTGGGGCCAGTGCTCCAGTGCTTGCCCCTGGACACACCTCTTCTTGAGCAACAAAATACAAAGAAGTTATGTGAGACAAAAATGACGGTGCATGAGCAGTTAGGGCAAATTCTGGACAAAAGATAGAGAAAAAAAACCAACAGCCACTTCTGATGAGCTCAGAGCAAAAGCAGGGTGCAGCGCACGCCATCTGCACAGGGCACACCCTGAGGGGCGGGCGGACCACCTACCCTCCTCCAGCCTCACGCCTGGACACGCCCTCCCTCTCCCCAGAAGGAGCCAGCTTGCCCTGCCTCCACCTGTTACCTGTCTTTGCTCTCCACAGCTGTGGCAGGGACTCCAGTAAAACCTTGCCTGACTTTCTTGTCTGGCATCTGATCAATTTCTATTGATTTAGGAGGGCAAGAAGGGCTTGCCTGGTGGCTCCGTGGTAAAGAATCTGCCTGCCCTGCAGGAGCCACAAGAGATGGGGGTTCGATCCCTGAGTCAGGAAGTTCCCTAGAGGAGGAAATGGCAACCTACACCAGTATTCTTGCCCAGAAAATCCTACGGACAGAGGAGCCTGGAGGGCTACAGTCCATGGGGTTGCAAAGAGTTGACATGATTGAGCAACTGAGCACACACACACGAGAGGCCAAGAACTCTGGATGGTAACACTTCCTCGGAGCAGGGAGGGAAATTCGTTAAAACAGAGAGAGGAAGTTGTATTTCAGTTAGACACATAAGATGAATAAGATTAGGAAGCAATAGGAATGTTAGCATAACGTTGTGTTCCCTTAAAAAAATATACTGATTCAACACATTGTAAGGAGCCCTACCTATATTTATTCCTTATGTTAATGCTTGGGTCCCTACAGCCTATTTGCCTTTCAAAAGGCTTCCACAGGGGCTCATTTGTTCCTGTGTGCAACTCCGGGTGAATGACCTTGTGACATCATTATTCCTATTTTATAAATGAAGCGCAGAGAGATTTTGTGATTTCTCACAAGGCTTTTAGTAAACAAGCAAAAGAACTGTGACTAGAAATGTGTGTGTGTGTGCGTGTGTGTGTGTGTTTTGCCATCTTGAGGTTGGGTGCTTTGTTCAATGCTCCAATCACTTTGTACCATTTGTATTTTCCAACAGAAACTGGGAGGTGTGATTACTAAGTTGTGACTGATCCCATTTCGTGCTACAGAAGGAAGTGGAAAAGCAGGGATTGCTGCTCTACTATGGTCGGTTGTGCCCGACTGTTTGCAACCCCCTAGACTGTAGCCTGTCAGACTCCTCCGTCCATGGGATTATCCAGACAAGAATACTGGAGTGCGTGTCCATTTCCTTCTCCAGGAAAAGCTATGTTAGCCCTGTAATCAAGTTAGAAGTGTGTTTTATAACTACTGAGATTACCAGAAGTGAAAAGAATTTGAAAGAATGCTCAAACTACTGCACAATTCCACTCATCTCATACGCTAGTAAAGTAATGCTCAAAATTCTCCAAGCCAGGTTTCAGTGATACATGAACCATGAACTTCCAGATGTTCAAGCTGGTTGTAGGAAAGGCAGAGGAACCAGAGATCAAATTGCCAACATCTGCTGGATCATGGAAAAAGCAAGAGAGTTCCAGAAAAACATCTATTTCTGCTTTAATGACTATGCCAAAGCCTTTGACTGTGTGTATCACGATAAACTGTGGAAAATTCTGAAAGAGATGGGAATACCAGATCACCTGACCTGCCTCTTGAGAAACCTATATGCAGGTCAGGAAGCAACAGTTAGAACTGGACATGGAACAACAGACTGGTTCCAAATAGGAAAAGGAGTACATCAAGGCTGTATACTGTCACCCTGCTTATTTAACTTATCCACAGAGTACATCATGAGAAATGCTGGGCTGGAGGAAGCACAAGCTGGAATCAAGATTGCCGGGAGAAATATCAATAACCTCAAATATGCAGATGACACCACCCTTATGGCAGAAAGTGAAGAGGAACTCAAAAGCCTCTTGATGAAAGTGAAAGAGGAGAGTGAAAAAGTTGGCTTAAAGCTCAACATTCAGAAAATGAAGATCATGGCATCCGGTCCCATCACTTCATGGGAAATAGGTGGAGAAACAGTGGAAACAGTGTCAGACTTTATTTTGTTGGGCTCCAAAATCACTGCAGATGGTGACTGCAGCCATGAAATTAAAAGACGCTGACTCCTTTGAAGGAAAGTTATGACCAACCTAGATAGCATATTGAAAAGCAGAGACATTACTTTGCCAACAAAGATCTTTCTAGTTAAGGCTATGATTTTTCCTGTGGTCATGTAAGAATGTGAGAGTTGGACTGTGAAGAAGGCTGAGTGCCAAAGAATTGATGCTTTTGAACTGTGGTGTTGGAGAAGACTCTTGAGAGTCCCTTGGACTGCAAGGAGATCCAACCAGTCCATTCTGAAGGAGATCAGCCCTGGGATTTCTTTGGAAGGAATGATGCTAAAGCTGAAACTCCAGTACGTTGGCCACCTCATGTGAAGACTTGACTCATTTGAAAAGACCCTGATGCTGGGAGGGATTGGGGGCAGGAGGAGAAGGAGACAACAGAGGATGAGATGGCTGGATGGCATCACTGACTCGATGGACGTGAGTCTGAGTGAACTCTGGGAGTTGGTGATGGACAGGGAGGCCTGGCGTGCTGCGATTCATGGGGTTGCAAAGAGTTGGACACGACTGAGTGACTGAACTGATCTGAAGTGAAGTAAGTTCAAAAAAAAAAGCATGAGTTGAATTTGTTACAATGTTTGTAAGTAGTTTGGAAGTAGGAATTGGAAGGGAAATGTTTTTTAAAAAGTGAAAAGGAGAAAAAGGAGGAAAGGGGGGCAATGGTCTCCCTGATTTCAATGATTGTGACAACTATGATGGAATCTAGATGAACGATTTGCAGCAATATGGACAGACTCGGAGGTTATCACACTAAGCAAAGTAAGTCAGGCAGAGAAAGACAAATACCATGTGATATCACTCACATGTGGAATTTAAAATGTGACACAAATAAAACCTATCTGTGAAATAGAAACAGACTCACAGACAGAGAACAGACTTGTGATTACCAAAGGGTCAAGGGCGCTGGGGAGGCAAGGACTGGGCGCTTGGGATTAACGGATACAAAGTGTTACGTAGGGTGGTTAGACAGCAAAGTCATGCTGAAAAGCACAGTGAACTATATTCAACACCCTTGAGAAACCTTAATAGAAAAGAATATGAAAAAGAATATGTGTGTGTGTGTATGTGTGTGTGTGTGTGTGTGTAACTCAGTCACTTTGCTGTACAGCAGAAATTAGCACAACATTGTAAATCAACTATACTTGATTAAAAGAAATTAAAAAGAAAATTTGATGGCCATGACAATACTACTGAGCATTTTATACATACCAGACACTCTATTGGGGCTTCCCTGATAGCTCAGTTGATAAAGAATCTGCCTACAATGCAGGAGACCCTGGTTCGATTCCTGGGTCAGGAAGATCTGCTGGAGAAAGGATAGGCTACTACTCCAGTATTCTTGGGCTTCCCTGTGGCTCAGCTGGTAAAGAATCTGCCGGCAATGCTGGAGAACTGGGTCCAATCCCTGGATTGGGAAGATCCCCTGGATGTGGGAAAGGATACCCACTGCAGTATTCTGCTCACCTGGAGAATTCCATGGACTCTATAGTCCTTGGGGTTGCAAAGAGTCAGACACGACTGAGCGACTTTCACTTATTTAGACACTCTATTAAATGTTTTGAATTTTTCTCAGTTATCAAAACAGCCTTATTACAATATAAGAATAATTCAGTTCAGTTCAGTCACTCAGTTGTGTCCCAGTCTTTGTGACCCCATGAATCACAGCACACCAGGCCTCCCTGTCCATCACCAACTCCCACAGTTCACTCAAACTCATGTCCATCGAGTCCGTGATGCCATCCAACCATCTCATCCTCTGTCGTCCCCTTCTCCTCCTGCCCCCAATCCCTCCCAGCATCAGAGTCTTGTCCAATGAGTCAACTCTTCACATGAGGTGGCCAAAGTACTGGAGTTTCAGCTTTAGCATCATTCCTTCCAAAGAACACCCAGGACTGATCTCCTTTAGGATGGAGTGGTTGGATCTCCTTGCAGTCCAAGGGACTCTCAAGAGTCTTTTCAACACTACAGTTCAAAAGCATCAATTCTTCAGCACTCAGTTTTCTTCACAGTCCAACTCTCACATCCATACATGACCATTGGAAAAACCATAGCCTTTACTAGATGGAACTTTGTTGGCAAAGTAATGTCTCTGCTTTTGAATATGCTATCTAGGTTGGTCATAACTTTCCTTCCAAGGAGTCAGTGTCTTTTAATTTCATGGCTGCAGTCACCATCTGCAGTGAATTTGGAGCCCCCCCAAAAGAAAGTCTGACACTGTTTCCACTGTTTCCCCATCTATTTGCCATGAAGTGATGGGACCAGATGCCATGATCTTAGTTTTCTGAATGAGCTTTAAACCAGCTTTTTCACTCTCCTTTTTCACTTTCATCAAGAGGCTTTTGAGTTCCTCTTCACTTTCTGCCATAAGGGTGGTGTCATCTGCACATCTGAGGTTATTGATATTTCTCCCAGCAATCTTGATTCCAGCTTGTGCTTCCTCCAGCCCAGCATTTCTCATGATGTACTCTGTGGATAAGTTAAATAAGCAGGGTGACAGTATACAGCCTTGACGTACTCCTTTTCCTGTTTGGAACCAGTCTGTTGTTCCATGTCCAGTTCTAACTGTTGCTTCCTGACCTGTATATAGGTTTCCCAAGAGGCAGGTCAGGTGATCTGGTATTCCCATCTCTTTCAGAATTTTCCACAGTTTATTGTGATCCACACAGTCAAAGGCTTTGGCATAGTCATTAAAGCAGAAATAGATGTTTTTCTGGAACTCTCTTGCTTTTTCCATGATCCAGCAGATGTTGGCAATTTGATCTCTGGTTCCTCTGCCTTTTCTACAACCAGCTTGAACATCTGGAAGTTCACGGTTCACGTACTGCTGAAGCCTGGCTTGGAGAATTTTGAGCATTACTTTACTAGCCTGTGAGATGAGTACAATTGTACAGTAGTTTGAGCATTCTTTGGCATTGCTTTTCTTTGGGATTGGAATGAAAACTGACCTTTTCCAGTCCTGTGGCCACTGCTGAGTTTCCAATGTTACTGGCATATTGAGTGTAGCACTTTCACAGCATCATCTTTCAGGATTTGAAATAGCTCAACTGCAATTCCATCACCTCTACTAGCTTTGTTCGTAGTGATGCTTTCTAAGGCCCACTTGACTTCACATTCCAGGATGTCAGGCTCTAGGTGAGTGATCACACCATCGTGATTAATTAGTCATGTTTTATGCAGGAAACTGAAGCTCACACATATCTTGCTTAAGTCACATGGCTAGAAAGGGATGAAACTAGGATTTGTGCTCTGCATAATGTCTGTAAATTAGGTGAGCTAAACAACTGTACTCGTACTTTTTAAGATGTAGAGAACGTTATTCCTATCTTACAGTTGAAGAAACTGGCTCAGAAAGAAACAAGATAAGAAGCTAGCTATCACACAGATAGGAAGTGGTAGTCAAGATTCAAAAAGATCCACATGGAAGTCCAGCTTTTTAAAAATTCTTAAACAGAAGAGCAGACAAGATGAAAAAGAAGAGAAGAAAACAACTAAGCACGTTATCCATTGGTATACAACTGGAAGAAGAAAAATCACCCCGTTACTTACAAACAGAAGAATTTAAGACAGAGAATGAGACACACAGGTGGAGTAGCGCCACGCACACGGGGGTGATGCCAGAACCCGGAGGTTAGCGTTGGCAGGGAACCCCCGCCACGTGCAGGCTGGGAGCACAGGAGGAGAGCGTGGTGCTGGGCCCAAGCTTCTAGGTTTGCTTACAAACTGGACTCACAGAGACCTGCCTGGTGCCACCGGAAGGAGGTGGTCAGACAAAAACATCGGGCATACTCAACAGAGAAGGCCTGAAATTACAGAGACGCCTCCAAAGCTGGGGGAGTCTGGGTTTACATGAGCCTTGGTTGGGAAAACATGGAAGCAAACTAAACGTCCCTTGACAGAGGAATGGATAAAGAAGACATGGTTATAAAGAAGATATTATAGCTGAGTACTATTCCACTGTGTATATGCACCACATCCTTTTTATCCACTCCTCTGTTGATAGACAGGAGAAGGCAATGGCATCCACTCCAGTACTCTTGCCTGGAAAATTCCATGGATGGAGGAGCCTGGTGGGCTGCAGTCCATGGGGTCGCTAAGAGTCGGACACGACTGAGCGACTTCACTTTCACTTTTCACTTTCATGCATTGGAGAAGGAAATGGCAACCCACTCCAGCGTTCTTGCCTGGAGAATCCCAGGGACGGGGGAGCCTGGTGGGCTGCCGTCTATGGGGTCACACAGAGTCAGACACGACTGAAGTGACTCAGCAGCTGTTGATGGACATTTAGGTTGCTTTCATATCCTGGCTATTGTAAATAGTGCTGTAATGAACATTGAGGTGCGTGTATCTTTTGAACTATGGTTTTCCCAGAGTATATGCCCGTTAGTGGGATTGCTGGATCATATGGTAGTTCTAGTCTTAGTTTTTTATGGAACCTCCATACTGTTCTCCATAATGGCTGCACCTGTTTACATTCCCATCAACAGTGCAAGAGGGTTTCCTTTCCTGTATTTATTCCTTCCCTTTCTAGCATTAACTGTTTGCAGATTTTTTGATGACGGCCATTCTGACTCTGATCTACATGTCTCTAATAATCAGTGCACAGTAGATAGCTAGTGGGAAGCTGCTGTATCATGCAGGGCCCTCAGCTCAGTGCAGTGTGGTGACCTTGACGGTGGGATGGGGAAGAGTGGGAGGGGGACCACGAGGGATGGCATACATGTGTTCACACAGCTGACTCACTTCATCGTACAGCAGGAACCAGCACGACTTTGTAAGCAGCTATACCCTACTTTCTGAGAAGGCAATGGCACCCCACTCCAGTACTCTTGCCTGGAAAATCCCATGGATGGAGGAGCCTGGTGGGCCGCAGTCCATGGAGTCGCTAGGAGTCGGACACGACTGAGCGACTTCACTTTCACTTTTCACTTTCCTGCATTGGAGAAGGAAATGGCAACCCGCTCCAGTGTTCTTGCCTGGAGAATCCCGGGGACAGGGGAACCTGGTGGGCTGCCGTCTATGGGGTCACACAGAGTCGGATACGACTGAAGGGACTTAGCAGCAGCAGCAGCATACACTATTTTAAAACAATATGTTGTATATATACACAACCAAATGTTCAGTTCAGTTCAGTTCAGTTCAGTCGCTCAGTCGTGTCCGACTCTTTGCGACCCCATGAATCGCAGCACGCCAGGCCTCCCTGTCCATCACCAACTCCCGGAGCTCACTTACTCAGCCATTAAGAGGAATGAATAATGCCATCTGCAGCAGCGTGGATAGACCTGAAAACCATCATAGTAAGTGAAATAAGTCAGAGAAAGACAAGCATCAGAGGATATCCCGTACATGTGGAATCTTAAAAAACAAGTGTACAAATGAACTTATTTATAAAAAAGAAACAGAGTCGCAGACCTAGAAAGCAAATTTATTTATGGTTACCAAATAGGAAAGGTCAAGGTGCCGGATAAATTGAGAGTTTGACATTGGCACATACACAGTGCTATATATAAAACAGATAACCAACAAGGACCTACTGTATAGCACAGGTAACTGCTCAATATTCTATAATGACCTAAGTGGGAAAATAATTTGAAAAAGAAGAGATACATGTGTACATATAACTGAATCACTTTGCTGTATACCTGAAATGAACACAACACTGTAAATCAAGAGTCCAAAAATAAAATAACTTTAAAAAATAAATAAATAAAAAGAAATTTGAATAACTTACCCTGATTGTACATGGTAAGAGAAGCAGTGGATGCCAGCACCAAATCCTGGGCTCTGCCCTAGAAATTCTCATTCACCAAGTCTCAGATGGGACCCGAACTGCATTTCTAATGAGCTTCAGGTATTGCTGAATGCAGTGGGCCCTCAGGAGGTACTTGGGGCAGGGCTGTTCTAGAATTTCTAGACATTCATTTTTTGAGTGGGATATTATGAGCACCTATTATGATAGCCACTGTATGCAATATCACCACCATCATTGTAGCCCAGTCCTACACACACACGCACACACACCCACACATCCACACACCCACACCGGGGGGGCGGGCATATGGTAGAAGCTCATTGATTAATTCAGTGACAAGTAACTATCTCTGCCAGTCAAAACTTTATTTTGATAACATTTTCCACATGAAAATGGAAGTAAAGCTCATCCAAACATTATCTCAAAGTCTTTTTGTGAATGTCTTAAGTCATTGTTGTGGTTCAGCCACCAAGTCGTGTCTGACTCTTTGTGACCCCTTGGATCGAAGTATGCCAGGCTTCACCATCCTAAACATCTTTATTTTTCAGACTGTGATATTGTGAACCCCGAGATATGATTATTTTAACTTGAGCTAATTTCTTAATTTAGGATTTGATGTAGGGATAGGCAAATGTTGATTTTCAGAGTTAGGTCCATGAAGGTTCTGCTTTATTGACTCGCCAAAGCCTTTGACTGTGTGGACCACCGACAACTGTTCAAAATTCTGAAAGAGATGGGAATACCAGAACACCTGACCTGCCTTCTGAGAAATCTGTGTGCAGGTCAAGAAACAACAGTTAGAACTGGACATGGAACAGCAGACTGGTTCCAAATTGGAAAAGGAGTATGTCAAGGTTGTATAGTGTCTCCCTGCTTATTTTACTTATATGCAGAGTACATCATGTGAAATGCTGGGCTGGATGAAGCACAAGCTAGAATCAGGGTTGATGGGAGAAATATCAATAACCTCAAATACACAGATGATATCACCATTATGGCAGAAGGTGAAGAAGAATTAAGATCCTCTTGATGAAAGTGAAAGTGGAGAGTGAAAAAGTTGGATTAAAACTCAACATCCAGAAAACTAAGATCATGGCATCTGGTCCCATCACAAATAAAGTGAGAGACTTTATTTTCTTGGGCTCCAAAATCACTGCAGACGGTGACTGCAACCATAAAATTAAAAAATACTTGCTCCTTGGAAGAAAAGCTATGACCAACCTAGACAGCATATTAAAAAGCAGAGACATTAATTTACCAACAAAGGTCCATCTAGTCAAGGCTATGGTTTTTCCAGTGGTCATGTATGGATGTGAGAGTTGGACTGTGAAGAGGGCTGAGCGCCAAAGAATTGATGCTTTTGAACTGTGGCATTGGAGAAGACTCTTGAGAGTCCCTTGGACTGCAAGAAGATCCAGCCAGTCCATCCTAAAGAAGACCAGTCCTGAATAGTCACTGGAAGGACTGATTCTGAAGCTGAAACTCCAATCCTTTAGCCACCTGATGGGAAGAGCTGACTCATTTGAAAAGATCCTGATGCTGGGAAAGACTGAAGGTGGGAGGAGAAGGGGATGGAAGAAAAGATGGTTGGATGGCATCACTGATTCAATGGACGTGAGTTTGAGTAAACTCCGGGAGTTGGTGATGGACAGGGAGGCCTGGCGTGCTGCAGTCCATGGAGTTGCACAGAATCAGGACTGAGCGACTCAACTGAACTGAATATGCATAAGGCACTGCTCCACATACTTTATGTGTGTAGTGAATGCTCTCAATACTCACCACTTCCTACCAAATGCTGCTTTCAGAAAAAAACACCTCTGCTATCTGAATCTGAGAGACTTCCTTCTGAGTGCAGGATCCCACTAATGGTACAAATAGGAAAAGATAGAAGGTCTGTAAAAAAAAAAAAAACGAATACCCCTGGAAACAGCCCTCAACTAATGGAAGATTAAGAATTGGTAGATAATACCCCGGGATCCTTGTCCTCAGTCAGAATAACTCAGCTGTGTTCTGTACTTTCTTCCCAAGTTCCCCAGTGGAATCAAGTTCTAATTAATCACAGCAGCAACTTACTTGATATCACACCCTTAATATACCTCCTTCCTTTCCCTGGCTTACTATCCTACTCCCCTGCAATGTTTCCTAAAATGTCTTCCCAACTAAACTATTCTCCTTTGAATATATTTCTTAGGGTTGACATCAGGAGGAATGCACACTAGAAAATATGTCTTCTCTTCTTTTACTTATAATCCTCAAAGTGTCCTCATTTTACTGATGGAGAAACTAAGGTATAAACAAGTTTATTTCTTTGGCCAGGTCACAAAATTAGAAAAAAACACAGGCAGAATTCAAATGTAGGTGGTCTCCTCAGTCCAGTCCAGCTCAGTTGCTCAGTGTCTGACTCTTTGTGACCCCTTAGACTGCAGCACACCAGGCCTCCCTGTCCATCACCAACTCCTGGAGCTTACTCAAACTCATGTCCATTGAGTTGGTGATGGCATCCAAACATCTCGTCCTCTGTCGTCCCCTTCTCCTCCCGCCTTCAATCTTTCCCAGCATCAGGGTCTATTCAAATGATTTAGTTCTTTGCATCAGGTGGCCAAAGTATGGGAGCTTCAGCTTCAGCATCATTCCTTCCAATGCATATTCAGGACTGATTTCCTTTAGGATGGGTTGGTTGGATCTCCTTGCAGTCCAAGGGACTCTCAAGAGTCTTCTTCAACATCACAGCTCAATTGCATCAATTCTTTGGTGCTCAACTTTCTTTAATCAGTCTCTTAATCAGTCTCTAGGTGAGTGATCACACCATCGTGATTATCTTGGTTTTGAAGATATTTTTTGTACAGTTCTTCTGTGTATTCTTGCCACCTCTTCTTAATATCTTATGCTTCTGTTAGGTCCATAACATTTCTGTACTTTATCGAGCCCATCTTTTCATGAAATATTCCCTTGGTATCTCTAGTTTTCTTGGAGAGATCTCTAGTCTTTCCCATTCTGTTGTTTTCCTCTATTTCTTTGCATTGATCGCTGAAGAAGGCTTTCTTATCTCTCCTTGCTATTCTTTGGAACACTGCATTCAGATGCTTATATCTTTCCTTTTCTCCTTTGCGTTTCACTTCTCTTCTTTTCACAGCTATTTGTAAGGCCTTCCCAGACAGCCATTTTACTTTTTTGCATTTCATTTCCATGGGGATGGTCTTGTTCCCTGTCTCCTGTACAATGTCACAAACCTCCGTCCATAGTTCCTCAGACACTCTATCTATCAGATCTAGTCCCTTAAATCTATTTCTCACTTCCACTGTATAATCATAAGGGATTTGATTTAGGCCATACCTGAATGGTCTAGTGGTTTTCCCCACTTTCTTCTAGTAAAGGCTATGGTTTTTCCAGTGGTCATGTATGGATGTGAGAGTTGGACTGTGAAGAAAGCTGAGTGCCGAAGAATTGATGCTTTTGAACCGTGGTGTTGGAGAAGACTCTTGAGAGTCCCTTGGACTGAAAGGAGATCCAACAAGTCCATCCTAAAGGAGATCAGTCCTGAATAGTCATTGGAAGGACTGATGCTAAAGCTGAAACTCCAGTACTTTGGCCACCTCATGCAAAGAGTTGACTCATTGGAAAAGACCCCGATGCTGGGAGGGATTGGGGGCAGGAGGAGAAGGAGATGACAAAGGATGAGATGGCTGGATGGTATCACCGACTTGACAGACATGAGTCTGAGTGAACTCTGGGAGTTGGTGATGGACAGCGAGGCCTGGCATGCTGGAATTCATGGGGTCTCAAAGAATTGGACACAACTGAGCAACTGAACTGAACTGAATTGAATCAGTCTCTATCTATTAAAAGCTATGACTTCTTCTTCCATGCTATGTTTATTCATTTGTTGCATCTTTAATACTTAGCAGTGGCTCTGGTATCAACTGGCTGAGAAAGAATACACACAGGAGTGTGTGTGCATGTGTGTGTGCATGCATGCACTTGTGCATGTTTGTGTACAGCAGTGCAAAAAATAGAACCAAGTGCACAAGCTCAGTGAGAAGCCATGTTTCTGCAGACATGCCTGCTTCCCAGCAGACCTCTGAGGCAGGGTCTATTATCAACCAGTCTTGCTCCTCCTCAATAAGGTTGAACTCAAAGATGTTCAAGTTCACCAGATGACTTGATCTTCTCAGTTTCAAAATCGTGTACCCACTACTTGTCTTTCCTGTAGCTCTGCATTCTGACCTAAGGAACTTCAGGTGTTTAGGAGCCTTTGGTTCACGGTGGTAGGAAATTAAAAGGGGTGGTGGTAGCTATAAATTCCAAAAGGTACTAAGTTTTTGGAGACTTAATGTGTCTAGATCACTATGATTTATTGAACTTGGAACCCATTTTAGGCTAGTGTATTGTGGGCAAACATCTCAAATCTCACAAGAAGGCTTGAAAACTTAGTGCTCCTTGTAAACCGAGGAATATGCTTGTTATCTCGGCCAAGTTACTTGATATATCTACGTTACAGATTCCCCATATGTGAGAAAGAAAATTAAGTGTTAGCTATTGTTGCTGAAAGATATGAATGTGTGATATGATTTTGTTCAAACATAATAAGAAATGGAAGGTAGCACTTTTTTTTTTTTTTCTTTTAGCAGTGTTTCTAAGAAAGGGTTCCTCTCAATACCATTTCCAAAAGATAGCAAGAGAAAAGGATTCTGGGGTCAAAGAAATTAGGAAAGTGTTGCTCACACAATGGCCTTTTCTAGGATATTCACAATGTATTTTTTCTCATCCTTGAAAGTGAAAATGAAAGTCACTCAGTAGTGTCTGACTCTTTGTGATCCCACAAACTGTACAATTCATTGAATTCTCCATGCCAGAATACTGGAGTGTGTAGCCTTTCCCACCTCCAGGGGATCTTCTCAACCCAGGGATCAAACCCAGGTCTCCCACATTGCAGGCAGATTCTTTACCAGCTGAGCCACAAGGGAAGTCCAAGAACACTGGAGTGGGTAACCTATCCCTTCTCCAGCAGATCTTCCTGTCCCAGGAATCAAACTGGGGTCTCCTGCACTGCAGGCGGATTCTTTACCAGCTGAGCTATCAGGGATATATTATTTTTTTTTTTTAAAGTAACATCAAAAAGCAAGTATTAGGAGATTTTTTTAAAAGTAAAAAGTTTCAGGAATTTTATGACGTTACTCTCTGCTCATTACTATCTTGGACAGCAAGGAGATCAACCACTCAATCCTATAAGAAATCAATCCTGATATGCATTGAAAGGACTGATGCTGAAGTTGAAGCTCCTATACTTTGGCTACCTGATGTGAAGAACTGACCCACTGGAAAAGACCTTGAAGAAAGATTTAAGATTCAAAGCAAGAGGAGAAGAGAGCAGTGGAGGCTGAGATGGTTGGATGGCATCACTGACTCAATGGGCTTGAGTTTGAGCAAACTCCGGGAGACGGTGAAAGACAGGGGAGCCCAGTGTGCTGCAGTCCCTGGAATCTCTAAGAGTCAGCTACAACTTAGCGACTGAAAACAGCAACATCACTGTCTTAAACAACACTTGACCATTGAATAACATGGTGGTTAGAGGCACCTACCCTTTGCACAACAGAAAATTTATGTATAATTTTTACCTTTGTTTTTAACTGGAGGATGATTGCTTTACAATGGTTTCCACTGTACAACGATGTGAATCAGCTCTAAGTATGCATATGTCTGCTTGCCCTTGAACCTCTCTCCCCATGTGCCCCATCACACCCCCTGGGTCATCACGCAGCGATGAGCTGAGCTGCCTGTGTTCTCAGTCAGTTTCCCACCAGCAGTTCTGCATGGGGCAGTGTATGAATGTCAATGCTGCTCTCTCATCTGTCCCACCCTCTCCTTCCACAGTTTAACCTAAAAGAGCTTCTGGAACGTTTTATAGTGAAGAGACTACTTAATCTAAGATTTCCCAAATTTTTTCGACCACAGAGTAGAGTATTTTGTTCACCTAAGAGCCGTTCATGTTCCACAGGACTCATTTTTTGTGCATGTATCTTAGGAAACTTTATTCTGTAGCAAAGAAGGGATTAGGAGCTTTCTTTTAAAAACGTGTTTAAAGTTCATGTGCTATGTATGAAGCATGTAGACGCAATTTGGTGGCTGCAAATGATGAGGAAAATGCCTTAATGAGAAACAGCAGAGCAGAACACACCAGAGACGCTAGCAGACTCCTCCTGCAATCTCGTCTTGCTTTGCTTCTGTAACCAGATGCCAGTCTGCCCGCATCGCTGGTCATGTGACCCCTTGTGCTGTTCTGCTCTTGCTTGCCAAGATCTCAATGTGTATAACATCATGGTGTTGGGATGGAATGCGCTGTCTACTCAAGAGTTTGTGGAGCAGACAGAGGGCAGGTTTTCATCTTGCACACCAGCAAACATTCTTAGCATTTCAAAGCTTTCAGCCTGTGTCCTCAGAGGGATCTTTACCCTCCCCTTCCGGACCCCATCTCTTCCTTCCCCTGATCCTCCTAGAAAAGTCTAGATGTCTCTTCCATCTCCCCTGTTGACAACTCTGCTCTCTCCTTGCCACCACTCCAGATTTTTATCCTCTTGTTCTTCTAGAAACACTTCAAGTTACTAGTCACTAAGATGCTTCCTGACACAGGTAGCACTTGCTCTTCTTTGTCTGAGCAAGGGCTTTAGGCTCTCAGCCCCAATCAGCTTGTCACAGTAACATTTTCCCAAATACATACATGGTGTCTCCATTTAGCATTCTAGTGAGTGAAAATCTCTCTATTCCATCTTAAAATTTAGGAGCTAACCATCTCTTTTTGGGTTCCAAAATCACTTCAGATGGTGACTGCAGTCATGAAATTAAAAGATGCTTGCTCCTTGAAAGAAGAGCCATGACTAACCTAGACAGCATATTTAAAAGCAGAGACATCACTTTGCTGACAAAGGTCCATATAGTCAAAGCTATGTTTTTTTCCAGTAGTCATGTATGGATGTGAGAGTTGGACCATAAAGAAAGCTGAGCACTGAAGAACTGATGCTTTCAAACTGTGGTGTTGAAGAAGACTCTTGAGATCCCTTGGACTGCAAGGAGATCCAACCAGTCAATCCTAAAGGATCATTTGTGAATATTCATTGGAAAGACTGATTCTGAAGCTGAAGCTCCAATATATTGGCCCCCTGATGCAAGAAGACAACTCATTGGAAAAGACTCTGATGCTGGGAAAGATTGCAGGCAGGCAGAGAAGGGGGCAACAGAGAATGAGGTGATTGGATGGCATCACCAACTCAATGGACATGAGTTTGAGCAAACCCCAGGAGATAGTGAAGGACAAGGAAGCCTGGCATGCTGGGATCCATGGGGTCACAAAGAGTTGGACGTGACAGAGCGACTGAACAACAACAATCTTCCATAAATTTCTCTTTTTGCCGTCCTCAATTCTCTGAAGAAACAGGTGTTTGTATTACTTTTTAATAAAATAAAATGGAAAGAAAACTTTAATTCAAACTTTATCTCTAAGATAGTCTGTACATAGAATCTGGTAAATTGAAGTCTCCCCTGGGAATGTCTCATAGGATTCTACTGAGATAAGACACCTAGCAAGTTTCTCCAAAGTTATCCTTGGCAAGGTCACTGTATCAACATTTGAATTTTAACAGTTCCGTTTCTCTCTCTTTGTAGAAAGTGGTCATTGAGCATCTCAAATACAAAGACCAAGCAAACTAGAACATAATCCTTTCAAAAATCAGGCACTTCATCAAAATGCTCATTAGAATATGTCTCTAAGTTTGTTCTGCCATTAACACTGCTATTGTTAAAAACACTAAAGAGTGCCTGTGTGAACTAGAAGTAATATCATGTCTGCTTAGACATATGGCATTGGTGAATGAGATTTCTGAAATTGGATCTTTCTCTGTATAGCATATATTCATTTAAAGCATCATCTATTCATTGCTATGTCCTTACTAAACCACATCTAGCCAACCTTTCTGGCATAAAAACAAGGCCATATGTGGACTTATGTATTTATCATTTACCAGAAATTATATCAGTGTCCTTTTGATTAATAGACATTAGAATAATAACATAATTGAATGTTTTCATTTCTTTTTCTCTTTTTTTTTTTGTACTCAAGGAAAACCTAGTTCATCATTTCATCTATAGATAATGAGGTCAGCTGTACCATAAACTAGTTGGATTAACACCATTTGTGAAATGAAGGAGCTGAGCTGCAATGACAGCAGATTCAGGAAGGATGCCTTTAAAATGGAAAATGACTTTAAAAATGGCATTTTAAAAGGCATGACACAAATACAAGTTGAGACACATCTTCACTAGAGACTTGCATAAGTATTTAGATTTCTGATTTCCAGATGTCAAACTGGTAATATATTCCCTTCAAAATCACATTATAATTACCAAATGTGTCAGTCACTCTTGACAGCTGGTGGGTAGGTACATTGCATTTGCATCTAACTTCTGATAAATATATGGTGTGAATAATTATTCATTACATGGGGACTGAGTTTTTCTAGAATCTGCTCAGTTTTCTTTTCCACAAAAGTCACTGGGGCTGGATTAAGGCACAGGGTCACATTGATAACCTGGATAATGTTTTAATTGTATAGGTGCTATGTAGAAGTCATTTGTAATTTTATATATTTGATACAGTGCCATATATTCAAATGCTAGATGAATATTAGATAAACCCTTTGTTTAAAAAAATGAAGATATCTTTCTCTTAATGCTTTTAGTCTCTTTTAAGACAATGTTAATCCCATAATTTTTGTTCCTCCTGAGATTCCCTATACGTCTGTTCACACTTTTCCTTGTACAAAAAAGCAATTGGATGTCAGAAGACCTGGAGGAAAGATATTACAATGTGCTTCTCAGTGTGAGAATGGAAACATAGGGGTGCTTTTCCCTGCCAGTGCTACTTCATCGAGGATGTGAAAATCTTAGGTTCCTGTCCTTGCATTAGGGTTAAGAAATGCTCTTCACAGAGCCTGAGATTTATGTTGCCACTGCTGCAAACCGGGCAGGTATGGGATTGAACTGTTCTTGTTGTTCAGTCAATAAGTCGTGTGTGACTCTTTGTGACCCCATGGACTATACAGCATGCCAGGCTCCTCTGTCCTCCACCAGCTCTCAGATTGAGTGAGTGAGTGAGTGAGTAAAGTTGCTCAGTCGTGTCCGACTCTTTGTGACCCCATGAACTGTAGCCTACCAGACTCCTCCATCCATGGGATTCTCCAGGCAAGAGTACTGGAGTGGGTTGCCATTTCCTTCTCCAGGGGATCTTCCTGATCCAGGGGTCGAACCTGGTCTCCCGCTTTGCAGGCAGACACTTTAACCTCTGAGCCACCTAGCTTTAAGTAATACTTTTTCCAGTATTTCTACTTCCCAATTTATTAAATAGTTAAATAAACTAGCTTGTTGGGCTTTTTTCTTTCACAAAGATAATGTATGATGTTTATCTCATCAATCACAGTTTACCTTTTTCTCCTTTCCTGTGTCCTTTATCAGAGCAATCCAGAAGCATGATGGCTGTTACACCAGAAGCACTCTTCGCTGGCATCAAGCGTGGCCTATCCTTCAGTGTAATCCCACTATGCCTCTTGTTGCCGGATTTGTTTCTTGAATTCCTGGGTCCTGACCCTGGGATTATTTCCTGACCACAGCTTTCCACTTGCCCTTCTAAAACTAGTAGCTGACTTTGTTTGTTTAGTATTGGACCCTATCTTCTCTGTATAGCTACGGGTAAAGGCTGATTTTTCATGTTGGAGTCATTTCCTGGGAGGAGCAGCAATTTTAAAAAGTGTAAAGCCACTTCCTCACAATGATCGTCAGAAAGTCTAATCCAAATGGGTGGTATTGCTGTGGGTCAAGTAATACTGCAGTTTCATAATAAAACTCCCTGATTCTTTGATTCTTTCAGTTCAGTTCAGTCACCCATCTTGTCCAACTCTTTGTGACCCCACGGACTGCAGCACGCCAGGCCTCCCTGTCCATCACCAATTCCCTGAGTTTATTCAAACTCCATTGAGTCTGTAAGGCCATCCAACCATCTCATCCTCTGTTGTCCCCTTCTCCTCCTGCCTTCAATCTTTCCCAGCCTCAGGGTCTTTGCAAATGAGTCAGCTTTTCACATCAGGTGGCCAAAGTATTGGGAGTTTCAGCTTCAGCATCAGTCCTTCCATTGAATATTCAAGACTGATTTCCTTTAGGATGGACTGGCTGGATCTCCTTGCTGTCCAAGGGAGTCTCAAGAGTCTTCTCCAACACCACAGTTCAAGACATCATTTCTTTGGCACTCAGCTTTCTTTATAGTGCAGCTCTCACGTCCATACATGACTACTGGAAAAACCATAGTCTTGACTAGATGGACCTTTGTTGGCAAAGTAATGTCTCTGCTTTTTAATATGCTGTCTATGTTGGTCATAATTTTTCTTCCAAGGAGTAAGCGTCTTTTAATTTCATGGCTGCAGTCACCATCTACTTCTCACCTTTGAGCAGCTGAGCCGGCAGGTGAAGCTGTGGGTGAAGATGGTGACTCCACTGATCAAGAACTTCTTCTCAGGATGGCAGGGATGGCCTTGATGAAGATGACGGGCATGGCTGGCGTCAGCTCTTTCAGCCGTGCTTTGGTGATGACACTGATCTGGGTGTCCCAGTGAGCTCCTGCAGGGACGGCATGCCCAAGGGTCAGGGTGGTCCATGGTGAGGTGACTGGTTCCCGTCTGTCACGCTGGCAGTGAGGGAGGGGCTGGGCCCGGCTCATGCCCCACCCCTGCAGTAGATCCATCGGCTTCATTTTGGAGCCCCCCAAAATGCAGTCTGCCACAATTCCCACTATTTCCCCATCTATTTGCCATGAAGTGATGGGACTCGATGCCATGATCTTAGTTTTCTGAATGTTGAGCTTTAAGCCAAACTTTCACTCTCCTCTTTCACTTTCATCAAGAGGCTCGTTAGTTCTTCTTCACTTTCTGCCATAAGGGCGGTGTCATCTGCATATCTGAGGTTATTGGTATTTCTCCTGGCAATCTTGATTTTAGCTTGTGCTTCATCCAGTACAGCATTTCTCATGATGTACTCTGCATAGAAGTTAACTAAGCAGGGTGACAGCCTTGACATATTACTTTCCCAATTTGGAACCAGTTTGCTGTGCCATGTCCAGTTCTAACTGATGCTTCCTAACCTGCATACAGATTTCTCAAGAGGCAGGTCAGGTGGTCTGGTATTCCCATCTCTTGAAGAATTTTCCACAATTTGTGGTGATCCACAGTCAAAGGCTTTGGCATAGTCAATAAAGCAGAAATAGATGTTTTTCTGGAACTCTCCTGCTTTATCAATAATCCAGTGGATGTTGGCAATTTGATCTCCGGATCCTCTGCCTTTTCTAAAACCAGCTTGAACATCTGGAGGTTCACAGTTCACATAATGTTGAAGCCTGGCTTGGGGAATTTTGAGAATTACTTTACTAGCGTGTGAGATGAGTGCAACTGTGCAGTAGTTTGAGCATTCTTTGGCATTGCCTTTCTTTGGGATTGGAATGAAAACTGACCTTTTCCAGTCCTGTGGCCACTGCTGAGTTTTCCAAATTTGCTGGCATATTTGGTGCAGCACTTTCACAGCACCATCTTTTAGGATTTTAAATAGCTCAAATGGAATGCCATCACCTCCACTAGCTTTGTTCGTAGTGATGCTTCAAACTTGACTTGACATTCCAGGATGCCTGGCTCTAGGTGAGTGATCATACCATAGTGATTATCTGGGTCATGAATATCTTTTTCATACAGTTTTTCTGTGTATTCTTGCTGCCTCTTCTTAATATCTTCTGCTTCTGTTAGGTCCATACAATTTCAGTCCTTTATTGAGCCCATCTTTGCTTGAAATGTGCCCCTGGTATCTCTAATTTTCTTGAAGAGATCTCTAGTCTTTCCCATTCTATTGTTTTCCTCGATTTCTTTGCATTTGTTGCTGAGAAAGGCTTTCTTATCTCTTCTTGCTATTCTTTGAAACTGCATTCAAATGAGTATATCTTTCCTTTTCTCCTTTGCTTTTCACTTCTCTTCTTTTCATAGCTATTTGTAAGGCTGCCTCAGACAGCCATTTTGCTTTTTTGCATTTCTTTTTCTTAGGGATGGTCTTCATCCCTGTCTCCTGTGCAACATTATAAACCTCTGTCCATAGTTCAACAGGCACTCTGTCATATCTAACCCCTTGAATCTATTTGTCACTTCCACTGTATAATCATAAGGGATTTGATTTAGGTCATACCTGAATGGTCTAGTGGTTTCCCTACTTTCCTCAGTTCAAGTCTGAATTTTGTAATATGGAGTTCATGATCTGAGCTGGAGTCAGCTCCTGGTCTTGTTTTTGGTGACTGTAAACAGCTTCTCCATCTTTGGCTGCAAAGAATGTAATGAATCTGATTTCGGTGTTGGCCACCTGGTGATGTCCACATGTAGTCTTCTCTCCTAGGACTGTCATACTTTGATTCTTTACCTCCAAGTTATCAGCAGTCACACATCCTATTTTCTGCTCATTTAAAGTATGTTTTAATGGTTATGGCATGCAAATGGAATTGTATATCTCAGTGATAAAAATTAGCTATACTTTGCAAAATATTGTGGAAAAAGTTTAGATTTGAAGTTTGGAAATAGGATATTTGAATCTAGATTATTGATTGTAGTAGTCGTTGTGTGATTTAAGCAAGCCATTTGAACTCTTTCAATTTTGAAATTAAAGAAAATAACATTAATAACAATGACAAGAATATCTAATACACAAGGTAGCCTTGAGGAATCAAGAAAGTTGTTATGCTCAGTAACTCCCCTACATATGAATAAGGTCTATTCGGAGAGTGTTCATAAGTCCAGTTTGTTAGTAAATCCAACAGTGTTAGCGTAGGTACCCAACTAACACAATCGACTAAGTAGTACTGCATTGTAATAGCTGTATAATACTTTTCTCATAAACAGCACATTAAAAAAGCAAAAACAAAAACTTTTTTATTCTGACAGTACAGTACCTTGAAAAGTACAAAAGTACAGTGCAACTGCTGGCCTGCAGGGGCTGGCACAGAGTGACCAGGGAAGAGTCACTGACTGCAGCGGGGAGAGGACATGGGAGATGGTAGAGCTGAAGAATCATCAGTGATAGGAGGCAGAGGAAAAACTGAAATATCTCTGGTGTCCGAGGCTGATGGAAGGCAAGCTTGCATCCGTGAAAGTTTGTAACTAGCAAGTTCATATGTAGGGAGCATAATAAAATGAAAAAAAAAAAAAGCATCATCAATAGATTTCTAAACTGACTATCCTATTGCTCACTTCACCTTCTTCTAAACAGCAAGGATGGTGTTCCTGTGAGCTACAGCAGTGAAGCACTGCCTCATTCCCCAACTGACTAGAGAAGTCTAATAACGTTTGCCCTTTCTGTTCTCGGAAGGTAAGTTGTGTCCTCCAGCCTGGGGAGCGGGGGTGATTTTTCAGGTCCCTGCATGCTGGACGGGTACAACACAGTCAGCAGGAATTCACGGAAGAATGCACGGTGACGCAAGTGTGGGGGAGCCACCTCTTTTCATGGAAAGAGCGTGAGCTTTAAAGTCAGACAGATCTATATGTGAGAACTGTCCCTACCATGTAGCAGCTCACTGTGTTGTCTTGGACTTGCCACTGACCTTTCTTCAACCTCAGTCTCTTCATTGGTCAAAACGGAGAACAAGATACATTTGTAAAGTAGCACACTGAACATTCAGCCCATGGTGGATACTGTTATTCCCATTCATGGATATCTCTACAAAAGTTTGCCAAAGCTTTCACTAGCTTAGTTTTGTGAGTGGGCATTTCACCCAAAGGTGTGATAAAGGCAATGGGCAACCCCTAGGGCTCTCATACTTAATATGTTGCTTTTGCAAATGGTCACATTCAGCTGTGCTGCTCTCAGAGGGAGTCAGTTCAGTTCAGTCACTCAGTTGTGTCCAACTCTTTGCAACCCCATGGACTGCACCACACAAGGCTTCCTTGTCCATCACCAACTCCCGGAGCTTACTCAAACTCATGTCCATCGAGTCAGTGATGCCATCCAACCATCTCATCCTCTGTCATCCCCTTCTCTTCCTGCCTTCAATCTTCCCCAGCGTCAGGGTCTTTTCAAATTTTTTGATGACTGTCTTTCTGACTGGTGTGAGATGATACCTCACTGTAGTTTTGATTTGCATTTCTGTAGTAATTAGTGATGTTGAGCATCTTTTCATATGCTTGTTTTGGTTATCTGTATGTCTTCTTTAGAAAAATGTTGATTTAGGTTTTATGCCCATTTTATGATGATTTGTTTTTTTTTTTTTTTTATTATTGAGTTGCATGAGCTGTTTGTATATTTTGGGGGTTAATCCTTTGCCAGTCATTTCATTTACAAGTACTTTCTTCCATTCTATGGGTTATCTTTTCATTTTTTGTTTATGGTTTCCTTTGCTGTGCAAAAGCTTTTAAGTTTAATTAGGTCCCATTTGTTAATTTTTGTTTTTATTTTTGTTACTTTAGAAGGTGGATTTAAAAAGATCTTGCAGCAATTTATGTCAGAGAGTGTTCTGCCTATGTTTTCCTCTAAGAATTTAATAGTATCTATCCTAACATTTAGATTTTTTTTTAGTTTTTATTTTGTTTTTTTTTAAATATAAAAAATAAACAAAATAAAAATTTTAACCCATTGCTTTTGTGTATGTTATTAATAATGAGTTTTCTAATTTCATTCTTTTACATGTAACTGTCCAGTTTTCCCAGCACCATTTATTGAAGAAATTGTCTTTTAAACAAAAATTGTATATTCTTGCCTCTTTTGACAAAGATAAGGTGCCCGTAGGTGCATGGGTTTGTCTCTAGGCTTTCTACCCTGCTCCATTGACCTGTTTCTGTTTTCATGCCAGCACTGCATTGTCTTGATTACTGTAGCTTTGTAGTATCATCTGAAGTCAGGGAGCTTGATTCCTCCAGCTAAATTTTTCTTTCTCAAGATTGCTTTGGCTATTGGGGGGTCTTTTATGTTTCCACACAAATTGTAAGAATTTTTGTTCTAATTATGTGAAAAGTGTCATTGGTGTTTTGATAGGAATTGCATTGAATCTGTAGATTGCATTGGATTGTATAGAATCATTTTTGTAATATTGATCCTTTCAATCCAAAAATATGGTAAATCTCTCCATCTTTTGTGTTACCCTTGATATCCTTCTTCAGTATCTTAAGAGCTTTCTGAGTGCAAGTCTTTTGCCTCCTTCAGTTCAGATCAGTTGCTCAGTTTGTCCAACTCTTTGCGACCCCATGAATCACAGTACGCCAGGCCTCCCTGTCCATCACCAACTCCTGGAGTTCACTCAGACTCATGTCCATCGAATTGGTGATGCCATCCAGCTATCTCATCCTCTGTCATCTCCTTTTCCTCCTGCCCCCAATCCCTTCCAGCATCAGAGTCTTTTCCAATGAGTCAACTCTTCACATGAAGTGGCCAAAGTATTGGAGTTTCAGCTTTAGCATCATTCCTTCCAAAGTACACCCAGGACTGATCTCCTTCAGAATGGACTGATTGGATCTCCTTGCAGTCCAAGGGACTCTCAAGACTCTTCTCCATCACCACAGTTCAAAAGCATCAGTTCTTCAGCATTCAGCTTTCTTCACAGTCCAACTCTCACATCCATACCTGACCACTGGAAAAACCATAGCCTTGACTAGACAGACCTTTGTTGGCAAAGTAATATCTCTGCTTTTGAATATGCTATCTAGGTTGGTCATAACTTTCCTTCCAAGGAGTAAGCGTCTTTTAATTTCATGGCTGCAGTCACCATCTGCAGTGATTTTGGAGCCCCCCAAAATAAAGTCTGACACTATTTCCACTGTTTCCCCATCTATTTCCCATGAAGTGATAGGTAAGTTTATTCCTGGGTATTTTATTCTTTTTCATGTGATGATGAATGAGATTACTTTCTTGATTTTTCTTTCTTGTCTTTTGTTGTTAGTGTATAAGAATGTAAGAGATTGCTGTGTGTTAATTTTGTATTCAGCAACATTACCAAATTTGTTGATAAACTTTTGTAGTTTTTTGGTAGCATCTGTAGGATTTTCTATGTATAATATCACATCATCTGCAAACAGTGACAATTTTATTTCATCTTTTGCAATTTGGATTTTTTAAATTTCTTTTTCTTCTCTGATTGCTGTGGCTAGGACTTCCAAAACTATGTTGAATAAAAGTGGTGAGAGTGAATATCCTTGTCTTATTCCTGATCATAGAGGAAATGCTTTCTCTTTTTCATGGTGAAAATGATGTTTGCTGTGGGTTTGTTGTGTATGATCTTTATTATGTTGAGGTAAGTTACCTCTATGCCCACTTTCTGGGTGGGCACTTATCATAGAGCCCACTTATCATAAATGGGTGCTGAATTTTTTCAAAAACTTTTTCTGTATCTATTGAGAAGTTCATATGGTTTCTATTTTTCAGTTTTTAAATGTGGTATATCACATTGATTCATTTGCATATATTGAAACATTCTTGCATCCCTGGGATAAATCCTCCTTGATCATGGTTTATGATTCTTTTTTTAACATGTTATTAGATTCAGTTTCCTAGTATTTTACTGAGGATAAATATAGGTGATGTTTTTTTTTTCCTTAGGTGATGTTTTAAAAATTGCTATTTGATAGGCTGAAATGAATTATTGACAACAATAATATTGTATATTGGGGAGTCTTAATCTCTGTTCATTTCATTCCCTCTTTTGATAAAGAGCAAAACATTTCTTTGAGCTAGCCTTTAAAATCCTCCTATTGTGAGTATTTGGCTATTATTTGCTATGAACATTATTGCACATGCTTCCCAGAACTGACATGCTAAATTTTCTCTAGAGTATTGTTTTAGTCTGTGTCACATCAGGAAGTCAGAGGCCTCTCAAAGTAATAGAAATATGAGGGTTTAGTGTGTGGGAGTAGAAACTTATAATCATTGCCAGGATAAGCACTAAAAGAGAGAGTATATTAGAGAATGAGATCTTGCAAGAAATTTTCTTACTTCTTGACATTTGAGATTGTCAAGAGGGCTTACTTTATGTGGCCAATTTTTAAAATCCCTGTTTGAAGGAACTTAGCACTCTCATGGGCTGAGACTCTCTAAGAAAAATGATTCAAGATGGATAGAAGTATGCAAACATAAAAAGCTTAATATATAAATGATCTAAGCAGCAAAGCAAATGAGGAGGTATCCATAAAAGAAAACAGTTTATTTTCATAGACATATTTTCAATTAAACCTACTTTTCCAAGGACATTTAGAGAGGTTGGAAAGAGTGAGTATTTAATCAGAGGCAGTTACAAAAGAGTTGGGAAGGCAGCTTAAGGGCAGTGGAAGGTAAGTTGCCCACCAGAGCAGTCATGGATTTGAGTCTTGATTCACAAATATGGCATCACTATATTTAATATATATATATACACACAAATATATTATTTCTCAATGTCCAAGTTTCATCATCATGAGTATAATATCAGTTGAAATATTTTATTTTAATATGGACATTATTGGCAGACTTTATAAAGAAAAAGAAGTTGTTATTATATGAAATAAAAATATTATGGCTAAAACTACAGTTCAAATATCATAAAATAATTGCAAAGACTAATCAACAGGACCTCAAATACTTTAGCATCAAGAAGGGACAGACGATTAGCAAAGAGCATAAAATGAAAAAGGATTAAATGGAGAATATGAGACTATTTGATTTTTATTTTAGCTATTTCTTCTTCCAAAGAGATTTAGTTTTAAGCTCAACATGACAGAGCATGTACAGTTAAAGATACACCTGAAGCCTAGTATTGGTGAAGACATAATACCTTTTCTTTTGGCAAAGATTTATTTAGTGCCTATCCTTTGCTATACTCTGTTAGACCTGGGATATGAAGGGGTGAACAGAGCAGATAACATCACCTTAATGGCAGAAAGTGAAGAGGAACTAAAGAGCCTCTTGATGAAAGTGAAAGAGAGTGAAAAAAAATGACTTAAAATTCAGCATTCAAAAAATGAACATCATGGCATTTGGTCCCATCACTTCATGGCAAATAGGTGGAAAAAATGGAAACAGTGACAGACTTTATTTTCCAGGGCTCCAAAATCACTGCAGATGGTGACTGCAGCCATGAAATCTAAAGAACTTGCTCCTTGGAAGAAAAGCTATGACCAGCCTAGACAACACATTAAAAAGCAGAGCCATCACTTTGCTGACATAGGTGCGTCTAGTCAAAGCTATGGTTTTTCCAGTGGTCATGTATGGATGTGAGAGTTGGACTACAAAGAAGGCTGGGCATGGAAGAATTGATGCTTTTGAACCGTGGTGTTGGAGAAGACTCTTGAGAGTCCCTTGGACTGCAAGAGACCCAAGCAGTCCATTCTAAAGGAAATCAGTCCTGAATATTCATTGGAAGAACTGATGCTGAAGCTGAAACTCCAATACTTTGTCCACCTGATGCGAAGAACTGACTCATTAGAAAAGACCCTGATGCTGGGAAAGAGTGCAGGCAGGAGGAGAAGGGGGCAACAAAGGGTGAGATGGTTGGACGGTATCACCGACTTAACGGATATGAGTTTGAGCAAACTCAGGGAGTTGGTGAAGCACAGGGAGGCCTGGATTCTGCAGTCCATAGGTCACAAAGAGTTAGACATGACTGAGCGACTGAATAACAACAACAAAAGTCATCAGAGTGGTATATGAAATTGAAGAAGCCCCTTGTCATAGTAACTAAACACTAATTTCATGGATGAACAAATAAAGAATTAGATTACTGTTAATTAAGACATTTTTTGAGAACAGTAGAACTTCTGGAAGATAGGAGATGAGCAAGTATTATTTCTTAGTTTCATTCAGTTTCAGTTCCTTAATTATAAACTGGGGATGAATCTTCAAAAACTCCCATATATTTAGTAAAATATCTCATTGGATCCTTGAGTTACTATGAAATAGAAAACTGTGACATAGTTTTGTAACCTGCAATTTATCAAGTTATGATGACTCCAAGTGATAATTATTAGATTAGAAACACAAATTAAAGGAGGATTTTTGTGAGAAAAGACAGGCTTTGTCCTTGGTTAAATTTAGCCCTAAATTTAACCAATAATTCAAATGAGTATAGAGAAAACACTATTATTATATGTTTTAAATGACACAGTCTAAAATCTAAACTTTATATATTGTTTATGAAGAAAATTTTTGTGCAAGTATCTAAATAAGAAAGAATGATACACTGAATAAAGCAAAATAAAATATATTATGAATAGCTGAAAATTTCTGGACTTGCAAAACCAACCTGCTCAAAAACTGACAGTCAAAAACTGACTCTATCTAGCTATAAAAAAAATGACTTAACCAATTAACGAATAACTACTCTTTGCAGAAGTGTTAGCATTTTGTAAATTCAAAAGTTAACAGCATGATGTAGCTCCTAGGAAACTTAATATTCTTTTATGCTGCATTAATAGTTGAGAAGTTATTCAGAACAAAGGCATAATTTTGTATTTTGTTCTCAGGAGAAAGCAGAGTTCTGCTCACTTGGAGGCATGCCATCTTCAGAAGAACAAAGTAAGTTGTTTTGCTCCCATATTAGACTGAAGAAATCACAGTTGGATAGAGCTTAGCTAATAAGTTAGACTGTGTTAATCTGTGGCAGTATGACAGCATGTCACTTTCCAGAGTCAAAAATCTATCGAAAGCTGGAATTTAATGATTCCACGTGAGTGAGTCTGGATTTAGGGAAAGGCTTCAGCCCATGGATGAGATTGGAGGGCTCACTCCAAAGACCACCATGTACTAAGCTCCTGGCAGTCCAGCCAGTCTCAGACTTCACTTACTAATGAGGACGATGCCCTTAAGAAACTAGCTTTGATGGTTAGGACTGGATGGAGGACACCAGGTTTGCATACGTTTCACCTCGGGGATACCATCTGAGTGGGCAGAGGACAAAGAGAGACGTGCAAATTCCTGACCAAGCAGGACACAGCAAGATGCGCTTTGGGGCCAAAGGAGCCTTCTGACTGCAGACTGCAGTTTTGGAGAAATAAATGATTGTTGAATTTATGAGTTTTTGAACTAGGTGAATATTAAGACATCATTCAACTTTATTCCCTGATTCCTTTCTCAACACGTAGGTAGGCCTAATTCTGCTAAGACTTTTAATCTGTTTTGACAGTTTCTGTTTATCCTGAGGACCTTGCCCATACATTGGGACAAATAATTTCCTAAGCATGCAGGCAGGAGAAGAATTTCTTTGTTTTTTCCTTTAGAGAGATACAAAGTGACCTACAGCTCTTGGCAAGTACATGGTTTCTGGCATAAAGTAAACTGGAAGAGATTTTTGACAGCAGCACAATTCAGTCATTTAGGAACATGAAGAACAATTATACTTTAGAGAATACCTAAAAGCCAGATAGAGAAGGAGGCAAAATGTTGATCTTTCTGGTATACATAGCTGTGTTCAGAACAGATATCATGAGGGCAATGGGTCTGGGGAGATAAGCCTGCTTTCCTTTTATTGAGCAGTTCTATTGTGAAGGCAAGGTCAGAAATGCTAATAAAATAGCAAAACCCTGAGTCAAATTGTATAGACTACAAGGGCTTCTTCCTGGATGCTAATAAATGTTATCATGGGATATGGCTACAATGAGAATGTTACCTACAAGTAAATTAGTAGGATATGCTGAAACATACCACAAGGGAAGAATTGCCTCTGCTAATATCAGATAAAAGATATTGTCACTGGCAAATGGTTCATGGTAAAGAGTTTTCTACATTATGTATAAACTCTGAGAGATATCACTTGAAGTATGTCATGAATCTTTAATTGACAGAAAATCATTTACACAGAGTGCAAGTGATTAAAGTGTGATGGCAAAACCACATGTCCTCTTTTTATTATCTATACCAAATGTTGATTGGGAACAATTTGAAATGAATATGCTGCACTAAATTATTATGCCATAATCACATCAGCTCAGCAACATGTGTGTCCGCATTTGCTGCAGAAATCCGCAGATTCTCTCTCTCCTCAGAGGTGTCACCTTTGACTGTAGGCTTAATTGCTAGCTGCAGTTACATGGAACTTAAACTGGGTTGATTCATGGATGTAATTCCCAGAAAAGCCAAGAAAAAAAATCTATTTCAATGATGTTGGAAGGGAGACTTAACTTTTTTTGTTGTAAATCCAATTTTTGTTTGATTTTTCTAAAACGTTGTGAGGAGGGAGAAGGTCTTGATAGGATGGTGGAGATGAAAATAATATAAACAAAAGTAATACTGAATGAAAACGTACATTGAGAATATGATATAGCCATTCACCAATGGAATCTCAGGCCCAAAACTCTAAAGTGTAGTGGAGTATATAGACTCATATCTTTCAATTCTCATAACCTCTAGAACCCATTTATTAGCAATTTGATCAGTAGAAAGAAAGTAGTAAGTATATACCTTTCCATTGTCTTTTCATCTTCTAAGAATCTAAATCTTATGAGGTCACATCCTTCCTAACTTTTTGTTTGTTTGCTTGATTCCCTAATACAATTAACCAGCCAATTAAATTCTATAAAGGCTTTTTCTATGTTTAAATATCCTCTGGGCATCCCTCCTTTCATTATCCTTGACACTGTGTTATAGTTTTTATTGATGTCATCCAGCCTTCTTTTTTGCCACTTCTGATCAGCAGCTAAAATTCCTCATCTTACTCAACTTGTCTCTGACATTTAGCCCTGTTAGTCTTACAGATCCTATGGTTTCCATACCTACATGCTTTTGATTTGCCTCCCAATTTTTCTTCTCTTCATTTTTAACTTCTAATTGGAAGTCCTGTTTCTTCCGTACTTTAAAAATATTGGATCAGGGAAGGACAGGAGGAGGAGTAGGCTGGGAGTCTGGGATTGACATGTATGCACGGCTATACTTAAAATGGATAAACAACAAGGATCTACTGTGTGGCACATCCAGGCTCCTCTGTCCAGGGAATTCCCCAGGCAAGAGTACTGGAGTGGGTTGCCATTTCCTTCTTCAGGGGATCTTCCTGACCCAGGGACTGAACCCTGGTCTCCTGCATTGCAGGCACATTCTTTACCCGCTAAGCCACCAGGGAAGCCCACTCTATAGCACAGGGAACTCTACTCAGCATTGTGTAATAGCCTAAATGGGAAAATAATTTGAGAAAGAGTTCAGTTCAATTCAGTTTAGTCGCTCAGTCATGTCCAACTCTTCAGAACCCCATGAACCGCAGGAGGCAAGGCCTCCCTGTCCATCACCAACTCCCAGAGTCCACACAAACTCACGTCCATCGAGTCAGTGATGCCATCCAGCCATCTCATCCTCTGTCATCCCCTTCTCCTCCTGCCCTCAATCTTTCCCAGCATCAGAGTCTTTTCCAATGAGTTAGTTATTCACATCAGGTAGCCAAAGTATTGGAGTTTCAGCTTCAACATCAGCCCTTCCAATGAACACCCAGGACTGATCTCCTTTAGGATGGACTGGTTGGATCTCCTTGCAGTCCAAGGGACTCTCAAGAGTCTTCTCCAACACTACAGTTCAAAAGAGTAGATACATGTATATCTATAACAGATCGTTTTGTTCTACATGTAAAACTAACATGACGTTGTTAATCAATTATGAAAAAGGTGAAAGTGTTAGTTGCTCAGTCACATCTGACTCTTTTGTGACCCCATGGACTGTAGCCCACCAGGCTCCTCTGTCCATGGGATTTCCCGGGCAAGAATACTGAAGTGTGTTGCCGTTTCCTTCTTCAGGGGGTCTTCCCAACCTAGGGATTGAAGCGCATTTGCTGCACTTCAGGCAGATTCTTTACAGTCTGAGCCAATATGCTCCAATATAAAATACAAATTAAAAAAAAAATATATATATATATATATAGGAGTTCTTTAGGAATTTCAATCTTTCTCTTCCCAAACTACACATTTTCCCTGAGAAAGGTCTCAAAACCCTGTCTTCAGTTTTCTGTAGGAAACTGCTGTTCCCTAAATGTTTACCCCCAGGCAGACCCATTACCTGACCTTCAGACTGGCATCAGGTCAGACGCCCTTGGGCAGTGCTCAGACACCTTAAACTCAACTTTTCCGAATCCAAGCACATCATCTTGTGCCCACTTTGCTTATTCGCTCATTTCTAGAGCTGAGTGATTGACTCCACACTCTGCTCAGTTTCCCAACTCAAATCTCAATGTCATCTATGAACCCTTCTTTGCTTTACTCTGACATCTAGTTCCTTTGCATTCTGTTGACTCTATACCTCTTAAATGTCTTAAACCCATCCATTTCACCCCTTTGTCCTATAACACCTGGATTTCTTCAACAGTCTTCTACATATCGTTCCTTCAGTCTTTTTTGAACTTAAAATATTTACACAGCAGAGTGATTTTCTTACATACAAATCTAGAATAAATTCCTTTTTGGTTTAAAACCCTTTAATGGACCGTCATTACCCTCAGCTCAGTGCGTGCTCAGTCCTGTCCAACTCTTCGTGACTCCATGGACTGTAACCTGCCAGGCTCCTCTGTCCATGGAATTTTCCAGGCAAGAATACAGGAGTGGATTGCTATTCCTTTCTCCACATTACCCTTAGAGTGAATGATTTCCAAGTCCAGAATAAAAAAAAAGTAAACGAAAGAAAAAATACCCGTAGGGAAGGAATGGGATGCAGAGAATGAACTTGAGGAGACACCTGGGGAGGAGGGGGCGGGCAGGCTGAGAGCTGCCGTTGCTGTTTAGCTGCAGAGTTGCGTCTGACTGTTTTATGACCCTGTGAAATGCTGCCCACTAGGCTCCCCTGTCCATGGTATTTACCAACTAAGAATACTGGAGCAGGTTGCCGTTTTCTTCTCCGGGGGATCATCCCAACCCAGGAATGGAACCCATGTCTCCTGCATTGGCAGGTGAGTTCTTTACTATGGAGCCACCATAGAAGCCCCCACTTCTTTAATACTGAAGAGTGAAATGTTCTATTGTCTCTATTGCTTTCTTCTGGTATTACAAACATTATCAACTGTTTGGAGATGTTTCTTTTGCCTAATTATGGATTACCTTGTAAAACAAAAGAATCTTGTATACTTTCATGACTATTTTCAATGTTATGTTTCTGGAATTCTATGCAGGTGCTATAGTTTATTTATTTCATTGTTCAATAATTTCATTAAAAGATTATTTATATATAAAAATGAATACATATATATATATAACTGTATTTACATGAGTTTGCTTATTCTATGATTTGCCCTACAGTGATCCTTTCTGCAATGTTCTTCTCCTGTTTTAAGATGGTAGTAATTATATGCAGAGTACATCATGAGAAACGCTGGGCTGGAAGAAGCACAAGATGGAATCAAGATTGCCGGGAGAAATATCAATAACCTCAGATATGCAGATGACACCACTCTTACGGCAGAAAGTGAAGAGGAACTAAAAAGCCTCTTGATGAAAGTGAAAGAGGAGAGTGAAAAAGTTGGCTTAAACCTCAACACTCAGAAAATGAAGATCATGACATCCGGTCCCATCACTTCATGGGAAATAGATGGGGAAACAGTGGAAACAGTGTCAGACTTTATTTTTGGGGGCTCCAAAATCACTGCAGATGGTGACTGCAGCCATGAAATTAAAAGATGCTTACTCCTTGGAAGAAAAGTTATGACCAACCTAGACAGCACATTCAAAAGCAGAGACATTATTTTGCCAACAAAGGTCTGTCTAGTAAAGGCTATGGTTTTTCCTGTGGTCATGTATGGATGTGAGAGTTGGACTGTGAAGAAGACTGAGCACTGAAGAATTGGTGCTTTTGAACCGTGGTGTTGAGAAGACTCTTGAGTCCCTTGGTTTGCAAGGAGATCCAACCAGTCCATTCTGAAGGAGATCAGCCCTGGGATTTCTTTGGAAGGAAAGATGCTAAAGCTGAAACTCCAGGACTTTGGCCACCTCATGCGAAGAGTTGACTCATTGGAAAAGACTCTGATGCTGGGAGGGATTGGGGGCAGGAGGAGAAGGGAACGACAGAGAATGAGATGGCTGGATGGCATCACTGACTCAATGGACGTGAGTCTGAGTTAACTCTGGGAGTTGGTGATGGACAGGGAGGCCTGGCATGCTGCAATTCATGGGGTCGCAAAAAGTTGGACACGACTGAGCGACTGAAATGAACTGAACTGAACTGAATCTCATAAAGTGAGTTGGGTATGTTCCCTTTTCTTCTTTTTCTCTTTTTCCTGTCTCTGTAATTTCAGTTGGACATGTGATTAGATAAGTCCACTCTACCCATCTTGTTTTTTCAGCTTTCTTGGTTTCCATCATTTTACCTTCTGATACTTTCTTTCAACGTGTTTATTTCTATATTCCAGTTCACTCATAACCTCTTAATTTGCACCTAATTTGCTATTAGTCCCATTAATTGAGCTTTGACACTTGTCTCATTCTAAGAAATTCTGTTTGTTTCTTTTCCAAAGCAGCCTATTTGTTTTTGATTGCTTTTTCATCTATACATTCTTTTTATAACCTCTTTTTTTTTAAATGTTATCAATGTACTTGCTGTTTTGTATCTGGTAATTTTGGGTTTGTAGTCTGTGTGACCTGTTTCTTTGAGTTTTTCATTGCATTATTTTCAAACGACATCAGTATCAAATGCTATCAATATCATAACTTGGGGGCCTGGTTAATGGGTGTTTCTCCAGGGAAAATTATCCTTTCTTTCTGCCAGGTTCCTAGAAGCACTACTACTGGGGATTACTCCATTTAAATTGGGACTTCCCTGGTGGCTCAGACAGTAAACCATCTGGCTACAATGCCAGAGACCTACCTTCTATCCCTGGGTCGGGAAGATCCCCTGGAGAAGGAAATGGTAACCCACTCCAGTGTTCTTGCCTGGAAAATCCCATGGATAGAGGATCCTGGTAGGCTACAGTGCATGGGTTCATGAAGGGTCGGATGTGACTGAGCGACTTCACTTTCTTTCACTTTCCATTTAAATTAATTCTTCTCTGGGTACTTTGAGGCTTCCAAGTAGTATGCACACCAGCCTCTTACCAGCATATAGCTAGAGATTTTCATGGAAGATTTTCTTTTTCTTGACCGAGATATAGGTAAGCAGGTAATCTCATTTCCTTCTTCCTGTTCAAACAGTCCATTTGACCCTCGGGATGAAGAAGGTATTGCTTTTTAGGAGTCTTGGTTTTATATTTTTGTATGGGTATAGTTGATTCAAACTTCCATGCTATTCAGGACCCCAGATTCTGACTTTTGTATTCACAAGTCCTTTCAATCCCAATGTATAAGCCTGCCTTCAAGGTAAACGCCAAATTAGTAGTTGCTTGCTTCTATAGATTTTCCCTTGCTTGGACTTTTTAATAATCTGTGAAATGTTGACCATGCCACCAATTCATTTAAAACCTCTGTCATTTTTTTTTTTCATTTTAAAAGTAAAATTAGAGTATGTTGCCTTTTATATTGTGTCTCAATATTTTTGTGATTCAAGTATCTGAAATTTTTTTCAATAATTTTGGTATGGTTTTTCAACAACCTTCAAACTATATGTTTTGGGATTAGCAGGTGACCTTAATTGTAAAGAGAGGAAGTTGGTTTGCCACACCTTGTCAAGAACGCTCTGGGGTCTTCAATGAAGGGGCTGCCCTCACCAGCTAGTGCTCAATGCTTAAGAACAACTGCTTCATCCTGAAATGAGACAGTATACTCCATGGAATGACTTGCAGCTCTGTCATTTCAGAAAAAAAAAAAAAAAACCCATATGCTGGTGACAGCTACTGTGTTGCTTCTGCCAGGTAACACCTTGCATATTAAAAGAAATCACTTCAAGACACTTTCACACAAAGCAGAGAGTTATAGTGTGGAAATGTCCAACACTCCAGCAAAGTTGTCATGCAGAGAAAGCTTATTTAATATTGTTCTAATTATGTCCATAGGGTAAAAACAATTCATACACATCAGTGCTGAAGGCAGAGATGACACCATGTCTTCACGTGGGGCCAAGAGATGTTGACCCACTCTTTCTAGGAAAAAAAAAAAAAAGAAACCTCATTCTTTCAGTTTTTTTTTCCCCAGGAATTAGTGACCATAATTAATAGGGTGTCAAAAAGTATACCCCATGTTGGTACATTAAAGAAAATTTTAATAAATTGAACTGAAGAGTTGACATTGTAATCAGTTTATTATTCTCCCTTTATGGCTCTTCAGTAAATGAAACTGCTTTCTTTGCTCTGTAAAGATTTCACTCCCTAGTCTGAAAAGCATGGCACCGATGAACAGCTGGGCATGAATCAAGTGCCGGGTAAATATACAAGACAGCAAGTGATTTTTAAGCTCAACAGTCCATGAACAATAACTGTAATTAAACTCAATAAAGAACAAGAAAAGAGAAAAGATGTAGAGTGAAAAAGAACAAAAGCCTACCCCCACAACAGTAACACAGACTGTGAGGATGGAGGCAAAGAGCAGAGCACGGAGAGCTGCTGAAGCCGTGCCGCTTTGCAGTCACCACAATCGATCATCTTGTACGTTAGATATCTTTTCCCCCAAAGAGTATAAAGGCTAAACTCAGGGTCAAGATGTCCTTGAATATATTTACTGGATTTTGGAGTGTATAACAAATGACTGGGAGAAAAAAGCACACCTCAAATCCTCAAATTTCTTTCATCTCCTTTTTTTTGGTAGCCATTTTAGCAGGCAATTTTCTGCATTTAATAGAAACATAGCATTTTAAAGTGTCTTTACTAGAGGGTGTCCTTTTCCTTGTTTGCTCCCAGCTTATTCTTATTCGGCACATTTGACTCTGATGTTGTTTATCTCGTGTTTTTCTCCCTGGTCTCAGTTCTTTGTCTTCCTGTCATTCTTCGTGGGATGGGCCTGACAGTTCACTGATGTTCTCCTGGAGCCTAACCATTGTATTTTCCAGAAACAACATTTACAGCATATTGAGAAATCCCAAGAAACATACGCACACAGCAGGGTGGTTTGTTCCATAAGAATACGTGGAAATAGAAGGTTAACATGTCAATTTAAATAGCCACCTCTGTCTTATTAATATGAAAGAAAAAGGTTTCCATGTTTTCTGATGTCTCTCTTTAAAAACATCTTTCCTGATGTAAACTTAATCAATTTCAGGAAGCTGTAATAATCCAGCTGCAACTAATGGGCTGTGTGAGAAAGATGTGACCAAAAAATCGAGTCAATACACTGCAAAGGGTGATGACCCTATTTTGTTCATAAGCAATGGGAAATACAAACCTGCTTTTCTCTTTTGTGAAGTAAATCAAATAAATTGAGTGAAGTCATTTTAAATTAGTCAATGATCATCTCTTTCTGATGTGGCCATGACATTAGCAGAAATGATAGGAAAAAGGATTCAATCCAAATTGAAGACAGTCGGAACCAATGAGTATTTCATTGTAATTAAATTTTCTGTTTTGCAAGAGGCTGGCACACACCTCTGCAGTACACTGAATAACCTTCACAGATTTTTGTCAGGATTTTATTATCATTCTGGAGACAAGGCACAACCAAAAGGGCCAAGGCTCTTGATATATGTGACCTTAGATTCAAGTGTCCATGGGACTTGTATGACTCTTACCAAGCTACTAACTCTCTCTGAGATTCTTGCTACAAAAAGGAGGATGATAGTAACCATTTAAAAGAATTGAGCAGAGGATGCAAAATCATTTTATAAAGATCATTGTACATATAGATGCAAAAGCATATGAAGTCTGTATAGCATATAATACTAATATCACAGTAAATTTCCTGGTGCTATTAGCAGCTAATGTCTTTTAAGCCCCAGCCCTACCCTCTCCCCTACTTGTAATCTAATAATAATAACTAATGCCAACCAGACATTGTTTACGTGTGAAGCACTTTGCTCTCATCATCTCATTTTTTTCCCCTCAGAACATTTTTAAATGCCCACTTTAGATATTAAGCCACTTAGCTTTTCATTCACCATTTTGCATTCAGTTTTGCTGTAAAGTGGCATGCCCAGGAATACACTGTCGGTGAAGTGTCAGAGGGGTTGGAATCCACCTTCTCAACCACACTTAAGCTCTTTCTCACAGCATACTGAAGAGAAGCAGCAGGTTTGCTTCAGTAAAAGCTGCTCTATTTATTCTTACACTGTGTGTTAGCCTGGTTCTTGGCCTCTGTGGATGACCTTCTGCCTCTCGGGACTTCTGTTGCTCTGTATTAACCATCTCTTGCATCTGTGACTGTCTAACCAGTTACCCCCAAACGGAGTAGTTTAAAACAATTGATTTGTCACCTTGCAGATTCTGTTGCTGGAGAATCTTGGCCGGGCTTGTCTGAATCCTGGTTTACAGTCCCTCAGAAGGCTGCCAGTGAGGCGTTAGCCTGAGGTCTGCAGTCTCACCTGCAGGCTGGACTGGGGCGGGATGTTCCAGGCTCCCTCCCTGGTTGTGTGCAGTTTTCAGAGCTTCATTAGCTGTTAGACCAAGGACCTCAGCTCCTCGTTGGCTGTTTCCCAAGGCTACTGTTATGGGTTGGCTGGTGGCCCTCTCCCCATTAATTCATGTGTTGAAGTCCTAACCTGCAATGGGCATTTGGTGATGGGACTTTTAAGCAGGTGATTACAGTTAAGTGACATTCTTTTCTCATTACTCTGTAATGACCTCGATGGGGAAAAATTCTATAAAAGAGTGGGTATATGCAAAGAACTGACTCATCGGAAAAGACCGTGATGCTGGGAAAGATTGAAGGCAGGAGGAGAAGGGGACAACAGAAGATGAGATGGTTGGATGGCATCACCAACTCAATGGACATGAGTTTGAGTAAACTCCAGGAGTTGGTGATGGACAGGGAGGCCTGGCATGCTGCAGTATGGGGTCACAAAGAGTCGGACACAACTGAGCGACTGAACTGAACTGATAGCTGATTTTTTTTTTGCTGTACAGCAGAAACTAACACAACAATGTAAATCAACTATACTCCAATATTTTTTTTTAATTAAACAAAGAAATGAGGCCATCCGGGTGGGGCTGTAATCCAATAGGACCGGTCTCCTTATAAGAAGAGGAAGTGATGCAGATTTCCCTCTCTCTTTCTCTCTGTCCACATAAACACAGAGGACGGGCCATGTGAATCTGGTGAGAAGGAAGTCATCAAGAGCTCAAGAGGAGTCTCCCAAGAACCCAACCATGATGGCCCCAGAACAATGGCAAGATGCTTCTCTGTTATGTGGGGTGCTCAGTGTGCCAGATCGTTGTGATGCCTGGGCAGACTCCTACAACTCCTCCTGCTCCCTGCCACACCGGCAGTTTCCTTCATTCAAGTGTGAAGCTGAGGCAGCCACAGGGAGTCTGCCAGCAAGATGGAAGTCATGGCTGGAAACCTAATCATGGACTTGACATCCCCTTCAGGTTTCTCCATTGAGTTGGTTAGAATCAAGTTACTCAGCACAAGGAGGTTCTGTAAGACTGAATGCCAGGAGATGGGGATCCTTGGGCCCATCTCAGAAGCTGTCGACTACACCCCCGGCTCCTAGGAGGCAGGCAAGACCTTCCAGTTATTTCCGGCAGTTTGGAGCTGATGGCCGTGGCAGTTCGTAAGTGCTAGATAATTTCCCCCTCCATCTGACCATGCTCTCATTTCTTCTTGGTTTCCTCTTTGGGATTATCTTACGAAGTTATGGGGAAACCCTTTCCAGAGAAGCCTCTTCCTTGACTCTACATGAGGAATGAAGGAGAATCCTGTCCATGCTGAGGATTCCTCTCCAGCCGCCACATACCGTGTCTTTCTTTTTCATGACCTTGGCCTGGACAGGCAAAAGTCAGCATGTTTCTCATTCTCCCCCTTCCTTAACTCTCCACCAGGACAGGAAGTAGCTTCCTTTCTTTGTTTCTCCCTATTTAGGAAAGAATGCCATTTTGTAGAATTCTATGACCACATTGACAAGGATTACCTCGTGATATTTCAAGTGGAAGAAAGATGATAAAAAATGAACACAAACTCTTTTTTAAGACAAATCCTAGTTTTCACTGTTGTCTTGCTGTGGACGTTAAAATTCAGTTGAGACAGCAGGCGCCCAGCCGCCAGTGTTTGCAGTCATGCTGGAGCTGCTGTCTCTCCCTCTTGGCACCTTGCTAATCCTTGGCCTCGAAGTAGAGTCATACCTCAGCATGACAAGGGAAAATGTCACATGTGAGGAAACACAGAGATAAAAAGGCACATGAATATTTTTGAAAATGTTATTTATTGCAAGGATTTTCTTCTCCAGAGAAGGTAGAAAGGATCTATAACCTAAGGAATGTATCTATGTTTTTGCATATAAAGCTTTTCTCTAACAAAATTAGCATGAATACAGGGCACAGCTTGGAGCAAAGCCAACCGCCCTGATTCTGGCCATACATGGCAAGGCATCTGCCCCCCGGCTAATAGAGGGACTCGGGAAATTGGAGTACCGTGTTTGAACCAGCCGTAGTTCCCTAGTGATTAGGAGAAGGGTCAGGACTTTAGCAGCGCTATTCAAAAAGCGCTGGCACGCATGTCCTCCAGGTACATGGACACGAGCCAGAACCTCCGAGCTGCTAATTACCCGGGACGCTCGCAGTCACCTTGGAAACCCAGGAGCTGGGGCACCGACCAGCTCAGCCAGCGGTGCCTTCATGTCCTTTCCTCACGGATGTGGAGGCAGGCTGTGCGTGCACCGGATGCAGGCTCAGGGGAACGTGGCAGAAATTCCTCTGCCCAGAAACGGGACAAAAACGGAAATTATGTCTTAGAAAGATCTTTGGAGGGTTTATATTAGAGACCTGATTTTCCACTCTCTACTGAGTTTGTAAATTCTTTATCTGACTCAGAGCATCCAGAATTCTTTTGAACCTCTGGAGCACAGTGGGGACACGGCCGTGGGGTCTGGTTTATGAGTATGACATACGGCGCCATGCAGTAAACGTCAGAAGTGTGGCTCTGTTGCACTATGCTGTGGCAATGTCACATAAATTGCTCTTCTATGTTTGCATCCACGCAAGGAGAATTCAGGAGAATATATTTGTCCTTCCTGGGACTTGGGGAACACATTGCCGTGCTATTTCAGACAGTACCAATGTATCACGCCTACATGCTTTCTTTCAATCACTCAAGATTCAACAAACATTGACTGAGTAATAACTACATTACAGGCACGGTTGAAGGCAGTAAAAACAGTATGTCCTAAACCACTGCAATCGTGTCCAACTCTTTACAGCCCCATGGACCGTAGCCCAGCACTTTCCTCTGTCCTTGGGGCTCTCAAGTCAAGAATAATGGAGCATGTTGTCATTTCCACCTCCAGGGATCTTCCTGACCCAGGGATAGAACCCGCATCTCATGTCTCCTGCATTGGCAGCAGGTTCTTTACCAATAGCGCTACATGGGAAGCCCAGAACCACAGTACCAGATAGGAATTCTGACAGAAGGATAGTATAAATTTATCCCTTCATTTAAAACACAATTTCCTACAAGGCACATTCCTTAAATGATGAGCTAATTATTTGCTGAGAAAGGAGATGGCACCTCTGATGTCAAGTTTTTTTTTTTTTTTTTTAAAGCAGAACAATTTATGTAATTATCTACATAATACATATTGGAATGGATTTTAAAGACCATTTGCTTGAGCTCTGTAGTGGGCAGAGTTCAGTGAGAAAGATTAGGTTCATTTTATTTAATTTTGGTATTGATTGGTCTCAGAATTGACATTATGGGAACAAAACCACCCTTATCTATTATTTCCCACCCCAAATAATTCCCTTTTATGCCCACAAGAAAAGATGAAAATGAGGAAAGTTAAGACAATAAAACAGTCAAGAAAAATTCCCTCTGATCTAACTGCACAAGGAAAGATGTTTCAGGAGGTATTCTCCAGTGCTGGCCACCACTGATCCTTTTTCTACTTTAGTGCCCATGTTGCCTTTCACATTAAATGCAGGGTCTGATTTTCCTTCCCTTGAATGTAAGGTGGATATGATTTAGTAGGTTGAACAGCACATGGTGGTGGGATATCCTGGACATCCTGGGTCACGTTGTGTGAGGCCCTGGGCCTCTTGGAAGACTTTCCCATGGCTGCTCCCTTGGGAACCCAAGCACCATGCTGTCAGGGACCCACTCCGCACATTGGAGGCATGTGAACTCGTCTGACCAAGAGCCCAGCTCAGCTCACAAATAGCTGGTATCAATTGTGAGTAAGCTGAGTTATCAGACGGTTTTGGCCTCAACTTCCGTGGGATGGAAAACACATGAAACATCATAACCAAGAACAGCCAAAAAGGGCCAAGTAAATCCAGAGAAACATGGGCGATAATAGCTGTTTTAATCCAGCAAGTGTTGAGGCTGTTATGCAGTTCCAACTGTGTCCATTCCTGGACTAATCAATCATTTGGGATTAAACCTAGTATTTCTCATTGAACCTCACAGAATCTCTTGAACGCTGATTTCCAAAGAGCTAAATTATATGGTCTTAAAGTTACTTCCAATTCTAAGATTCACTAAGAGAAGATGATTTTGTTTAGCACGCATGTGTGCTCAGTCATGTCCAACTCTTTGCAACCCCATGGACTGTGGCCTGATAGGCTCCTCTGTCCAGGGGATTCTCCAGCAAGAATATTGGAGTGGGGAGCCATTTTCTACTCTAGGGGAATCTTCCCGACTGATTGAACCCATGACTCTTGCATCTTCTAGATTGGTAGGCAGATTCTTTACCACTGAGACACCCGGGAAGCCCTGATTTTCTGTAGAAATATTATGTCAGACTAGATGGCCACTGGTCTTAAGGAGTAGACTTGTCACTGCAATATCGATTGGTTAAGAATGAAATTAATGGTAACTGAAATTGTTCTCTCAAGTTTTACACACATTTTTTTCATAAAGACCCTAACATTCTGTATAGACCCAAAAGATGATAACCCATAGATAACTCACCTTCAAGCAAGACTATGAAATCATAGTTTATCACACAGTAAGAGGCACATGTGCAAACTGCAGAATATCATTGCATGTGGTCAATATTTCTTATTCATATCCCCTGCCTACTGTTAAACCCAGTGCACTGAAGTTTATGATTCTGTTCTTTTTAATTATTGGTAGCTTTTGAGTCATCTTCTTCCCTCCAAGCTTGTTTGCTTCTTGTTGTCTCTAAAGAGGCATATAGGGGCTTTGCTTGTGTCTAGTGGCTAAGACTTCATGCTCAATGCAGGGGACCTGAGTTCAATCCCCGGCTGAGGAACTAAGATCCTACATGCCACAACCAAGAGTTCATGCCCCACAGCTAAAGATTATGTGTATTCGTGCATGCATGCTCAGTCTCCTCAGTCATTTCAGACTCTTCAAACCCATGGACTGCAGTCCCCAGCTCCTTTATCCATGGGATTTTTCAGGCAAGAATGCTGCCATGGGTTGCCAGCTCCCCCTCCCTCCAGGGGATTGCCTCAACCCAGGGATTGAATCTGCACCTCCTGCATTGGGAGGCAGATTCTTTACCACTTGAGTCACCTGGGAAAGATTCCATGTGCTGCAAGAAAGATCAAAGACCCATGGGCCATAAGTAAGACCCTGCACAGTCAGATGAATAAATAAAAATAAATATTAAAAACCTGCTCTGGCATAAATGCTAGTTGAGTATAAATATTTGCACTGTGGTTTATAAAAATATTTAAGATACAAATTTCCTTTTAAAAAAAGAGGCAGCCTATATAGTATACTTTATATCCATTTGGGTTAAAATTTCTGTTTTGCAATATTCTCAGTTGTATAATTGGAGAAGGAAGTGGCAGCCCACTCTAGAATTCTTGCCTGGAGAATCCCAGGGATGGGGGAGCCTGGTGGGCTGCCATCTATGGGGTCACACAGAGTCACACATGACTGAAGTGACTTAGCAGCAGCAGCAGCAGTTGTATGATGTCAGGCAAATCCCTTTACTTCTTTCAGCAGCGTATATTTCACTTAAAGTAGGAATGGCAAATTCTGCCTCCAGTTGCATTTTGTTATTTCTGACTTTTAGTTATTTATATTTAGAGATATTTATCAGGTCATTTTCTAGAAAGGGGCATTACTGCAACTTTAGTAGGTGAACCCCAAACAAGGGCATGGCAACCCACTCCATTATTCTTGCCTGAGAAGCCCATGGACAGAGGAGCCTGGTAGGGAACAGTTCATAGGGTTGCACAGAGTCAGACACAACTGAGTGACTAAGCTTGCAGCATGCACATTAGGTGAATAAGACTGTGAATCTAACTGGAAATAACACTGTTTCCTCTTTGTTTTTTGGGGTTTTTTTTACTACTTTTTTTTTAAATTTTATTTTATTTTAAACTTTACATAATTGTATTAGTTTTGCTAAATATCAAAATGAATCCGCCACAGGTATACATGTGTTCCCCATCCTGAACCCTCCTCCCTCCTCCCTCCCCATACCATCCCTCTGGGTCGTCCCAGTGCACTAGCCCCAAGCATCCAGTATCGTGCATCGAACCTGGACTGGCAACTTGTTTCTTACATGATATTTTACATGTTTCAATGCCATTCTCCCAAATCTTCCCACCCTCTCCCTCTCCCACAGAGTCCATAAGACTGTTCTATACATCAGTGTCTCTTTTGCTGTCTCGTACACCGGGTTATTGTTACCATCTTTCTAAATTCCATATATATGCATTAGTATACTGTATTGGTGTTTTTCCTTCTGGCTTACTTCACTCTGTATAATAGGCTCCAGTTTCATCCACCTCATTAGAACTGATTCAAATGTATTCTTTTTAATGGCTGAGTAATACTCCATTGTGTATATGTACCATAGCTTTCTTATCCATTCATCTGCTGATGGACATCTAGGTTGCTTCCATGTCCTGGCTATTATAAACAGTGCTGCAATGAACATTGGGGTACACGTGTCTCTTTCCCTTCTGGTTTCCTCAGTGTGTATGCCTAGCAGTGGGATTGTGGAGATTCCTTAAAAAACTGGAAATAGAACTGCCTTATGATCCAGCAATCCCACTGTTTCCTCTTTGTATCCCTCCAAGGCTTCAGCTCATGATCTCATTGTCAAGAAGTGTTGTCGTTGCTTTTTTTTGCTGAATTTTGTTCTCTCTGCTGCTGCTGCTGCTAAGTCTCTTCAGTCGTGTCTGACTCTGTGCGACCCCACAGACGGCAGCCCACCAGGCCCCGCAGTCCCTGGGGTTCTCTAGGCAAGAACACTGGAGTGGGTTGCCATTTCCTTCTCTAATGCATGAAAGTGAAAAGTGAAAGTGAAGTCACTCAGTCAGGTCCGACTCTTAGCGACTCCATGGACTACAGCTTACCAGGCTCCTCCATCCATGGGATTTTTCCAGGCAAGAGTACTGGAGTGGGGTGTCATTGCCTTCTCTACCTATAAGCTATTCTCCACATCATGTTCAGACCAGATTCCAGAGGAAGCTAACATTATTGATTGAATCAGTGATCATTTGGCCTTCTGGGAACTCTGATTGTCATAATATTTTTTTGAGAATAATATTTTTTGAGAATAAACAGAGAAGTAGTTCTCTGTTTTCAGGACCAAACATGGTCCCTAGCTCAGAGGTGGTGCTCAATAAACATTTGCTGAATAAAGGAATGAATAAAGAAATGAGGTTGTACATGTGACCCATGACCCATGACCACATTATCTGATATTTGTTCCTCTTAATGAATTAAGTGAGATAAATTGTGAGAGAATTCCAAGCTGAATTCTAGCCCACAAGAAGAGCTCAAAGGTAGTTTTCCTATTTACCCTTTAGTTGTTTTTGTTTTTTTTTTTTTGCTAATAAAATGTGATATATTTATTTTATTTTTTTTTATTTTTTAACTTTACAATATTGTATTGGTTTTGCCATATATCAACATGAAACGCCACAGGTATACACGTGTTCCCCATCCTGAACCCTTCTCCCTCCTCCCTCCCCGTACCATCCCCCTGGGTCCTCCCAGTGCACTGAATACTGTTTTCCTTTCTATTTAAGAAATCAAGACAATAAAGAGGAAAAGATGTTAAAGGAGAAGGGATTCCCTGATGCTTCTGAAATGCACAATATGGTAAGTCATCTGTTTTTGTATAGTTTTTTTTTTTTTTTTTTAAGTGGAAACCTTCTGCCTGCAACACAACACTATTTAGTTTTGTGGATAAAGAGTCTTCTGGGGATACAGAGTCCTATGATTCCACAGTTCTTCTGGCACTTTTCTCGGCATTCACTGATACTCTTGAGAATAGTGTGTGTTGTTCCTATTCTAACATAATTTTCTTGCAAAAAAGAAAAAAGCATAGCAGCATGGCATTTCCAAATATTTTTAGAATAAAGTAGTGGAACAATATTTCAAATGTTCATATTCTTGAAGTTGTAGTTTCTATCAGTGGGGTCTTTGGAAGTCTTCATGGTAAGGCCACGCTGGTGTGGCAGATGGCAGTGAGATCTTTGTTTCTTAAGGACAGAAAATGCTGCAAAAGATGCTTTCTGTTCTGTTTTTGTCTTTTGCAGTCACAGTATGTCTCAGAGAAGTCATGCTCTCCCATACCAAAGTTCCTTCTGAGGAAAACTGGTTTCTATTTTGGCGTGGAATATCTGCCAAAAAAAGAAAAAAAAATGTTGTTAAGCCAGTGCCATTTACATGTGAATTTTCCACTTTGGTTCACTACATCCGTCTTACAGAGCTTTGGCATAGACCTCATGTCGAGGGCAATAAGTCTGCAAGTTTGCAGTTTTGCTTCTTTTTACATATTAGAGACCCAGATACAGAGAATTCACTGGGACTTGTTTAGAAAAGTATACTTGTATCTCTTTTTCAATGTTTGGTTTCTAATATTGGGCATTTTTATTACTATTTAGCTTAGATAATAGCAGTGAGTAGATGAAAAGATGGATACATATGTCCTTGCTGTTTCAGAACATCTACCCTGAAAGCCTACTCATGATATGGCAATGAGAGCAGCCAGTATTTTCCTCTTGGAGTTTTCATAAGCACAGCCTTACTGAATTTGGGAAGTAATTTGAGGCAATCATTTTGCAAGCTTATATTAGCTAAGATCCTGTCATCTAGGTAGAGACTCTTTAGAGAAATGGACCTTGGAATATTTATTTTGCATCACAGAAATATTGGTATTATTCTCAATGTTTCTTTGCAGCCCATAATTATTGAGCTAGCTTATTCTCATAAAAAGCTATCAGGACGTACAGGTGAGACGAGGTACACAATGAATTTTAGATAAAGAATTATAAGGTCCTCCAAATAAAACAAATATTATTCATGTAGAGCAGGATTGCTGTTTAATAAGGGTTACTGAAGCAGAAAATAAGCAAAGTGTCAGCATTTTTTTCCAATTGGCTATGTTTTTATATATTCTAATTACGACAAAGAAAAAGTAAAAGTTGATTTCCAGTTTTGGCAGAGTATTGGCCTCTTTCCATCTGGCCCAGACCAGACACAGAAACCAGAAAGAATTATTTACGATGATAAATATGACGTTTTGTCTTTCCCCTATTGGGCTGAACCAGCAAGATAGTATGAAGAACATAATAAATTCAGAACATTTTGCCCCAAGAAGGTAGGGCTGGAGAGTGCAAATTGGTGATGCTGTGAGTTTTGCATCAGTTTGTGGACTATATTAGATATATGCACAGAAATCACTCTGCCATGAGTTGGGCTCCCAAGAACGAGACCCTGAGATGAAGACGTGCCTGAAGCTTACCAGGGACTTCCTTCAGGAACAAAACGTATGAGAGCACAAAGGCTGCAGAGGGAGAAACAGAAATAAAACCGGTAGCAACGAGAGCGCCGCCAATCTCATGGGCACTCTGAGCGGGAATGTGAGGGCTTCCCTAGTAGCTCAGCTGGTAAGGAACCCACCTGCAATGAGGGAGACCCTGGTTCGATTCCTGGGCTGGGAAGATCCCCTGGAGAAGGGAAAGGATACCCATGCCAGTATTATGGCCTGCAGAATTCCCTGGACTGTGTAGTCCATGGGGTCCCAAAGAGTTGGGCATGACCAAGTACCTTCACTTTCACTTGGGGCTTCCCTGGTGACTCAGTTGGTAAAGAATCCACTTGCAATGTGAGAGACCTGGGTTCAATTCCTGGGTTGTGAAGATCCCCTGGAGAAGGGAAAGGCTACCCACTCCAGTGTTCTGGCCTGGAGAATCCCACGGACCATTTAGTACATGGGGTCGCAAAGAGTCGGACACGACTGAGCAACTCTCACTTCACTCCCTTCGTTACTGAAGGAAATGGAAAAAGCATTGTGTCCATTCTCTGCAGGTCTTGGCTGCCCACAGGATGTGGCCTCAGTGGAGGCAAGTCCTTCCTGCAGAGGGGGACAGATATCTGAGTGGTCACAGTCAAAATTGCTGAGAATTATGGGAAGTCTTGATTCGGAAGAAGGAATCTAGTTGACACACCCCAGCATCCACTATAAGCTCAAACTCATGCCCATTAAGTCAGTGATGCCGTCCAACCATCCCATGCTTTGTTCTCACACATTTTTCAATCCTAGCTCCACCGTCTGTTAAGGGATTGACTGCAATGTTTATTAATTGAGGCTAAGTCCTTGACTAAGTGGAAGTGTGTGTCAGGATCCTCGTTCTGATCCTGTATGCTTATCCTCCTTATCTGAGAAGAGATGACTGTTTACAAGAGTCTGTCCTTAACACAAATCTTCCTCTTGAACATCAGAACATTTCACAGTCAGTTGAAGACTCCTTTGTCAGTTTTGAGCCTGCTGCCTTCAAAATTATTCAGATGACACAGTGTTTCCACAGACGTGGATAAAGATTGAGTCACCACGGCTGTTGCACCAGTGTTACACCTCTGTGCCTCCCTCTTATCTAAGTGTAGGAGGAAGCTGCAAAGACAAAACAACAGGAACTGGTTAGAACCAGCTGGGCCCAAGATGGCAGAGGATTTGACTTCCAGTGGGCCGTGAGCCTCATTAGTAGTGTGAAAGTGTTAGCTGCCAGTCATGTCTGACTCTTTGTGACCCCACAGACTGCAGACCACCAGGCTCCTCTAGCCATGGAATTCTCCAGGAAAGAATACTGGAGTGGGTTTTCATTCCCTCCTCTGGGGGATCTTCCCAACCCAGGGATCGAACCTAAGTCTCCCAAATTGCAGGCAGATTATTTACCATCAGGGAAGATCCCACAGACTGTAGCCCACCAGACTCCTTTGTCCATGAGGATTCTCTAGGCAAGAATCCTGGAGTGGGTAGCCATGCCCTCCTCCAGGACATCTTCTCAACCCAGGGATCGAACCAGGTCTCCCACACTGTAGGCACTCCCATAGCTGAGCTACAAGGGGAGCCCCAGAAAAGCCCTTATGAGGCCTGAAAAGGAGAATTGCACCAGTTCCAGGCCTGAACAACACCTTTCTCCTCCACTGTTGTTCAGCCAGTCAGTCAAATCTGACTCTCTGTGATCCCCTGGACTGATCACATGCCAGGCCTCCCTGTCCGTCACCAACTCCCAGAGCTTGCTCAAACACATGCCATCGAGTCGGTGATGCCATCCAATCATCTCATCCTCTGTCATCCCCTTCTCTTCCTTCCTTCAATCTTTCCCAGCATTAGGGTCTTTTCCAATAAGTCAGCTCTTCACATCAGGTGGCCAAAGTATTGGAGTTTCAGCTTCAGCAACAGTCCTTCCACTGAATATTCAGAACTGATTTCCTTTAGGATGGGCTGGTTGGATTTCCTTGCAGTCCAAGGGACTCTCAAGAGTCTTCTCCAACACCACAGTTCAAAAGCATCAATTCTGCAGCACTCAGCTTTCTTCTTTTTTTTCTTCACATTTTATTTTATTTTATTTTTTTCCCTTGCCAATTTTTTTAATTGAAAACAAATTTTCTCTATCAAGATTACTCTGATTACTTTTTTTTCCCTTTTTTAAATTTTTTTAACTTTACAACATTGTATTGGTTTTGCCATATATCAACATGAATCCACCACAGGTATACATGTGTTCCCCATCCTGAACCCTCCTCCCTCCTCCCTCCCCGTACCATAGTCCAACTCTCAAATCCATACACAATAGCTTTGACTAGACAGACCCTTGACAGAGATGTGATGTCTCTGCTTTTTAACATGCTGTCTAGGTTTGTCATAGCTTTGCTCCCAAGAAGTGAGTGTCTTTTAATTTCATGGCTGCAGTCACCATCCACAGTGGTTTTGGAGCCCAAGAGAATAAAATATGTTGCTGTTTCCACTTTTCCCCCATCTGTTTGCCATGAAGTGATGAGACTGGATACCATGATCTTCACTTTTTTAATGTTGAGTTTTAAGCCAGCTTTTTCACTGTCCTCTTTTATTCTCATGAAGAGGCTCTTTAGTTCCTTTTTAGTTCCATTTTGTAGTTCCCTTTCAGTTCCAATGGCTTTCTGCCATTAGATGCTTTGAATTTGAGGTATACTTTTTTCTTTCTTTTCTGGACATAAATTGGTATTTTTTTCTGAAACCAAATGTTTTTAGCTCATTGAAAAATTTATTTTGGAAGAAACTGCCATCTTTTTCAATAATAGAAGCCAACGTTTGCCTTTCATGGACTCTGCATTAGTAAAATTTGTCATAAAAATATTGTTATGAAACATATAAAATACATAGAGATAAGAGATATACTTTTTGACAACATAGAAAGAGTAAGAGAAAGCCCTGCGCTCTTCTTCTCTGTACACTGTGCAAAGTAAAGTAGGTTCTACTTTCATTTAGACCACTAAATGAGGACACATTCCTCTGTTACAAGCTTTCAGTATCAATCAGTGAGTTATGTACAGAAGTGAGACCACAAGTAGCTACTACACTGCATTACTCAGGAAACACTGTAATCCATATGCACGTGTGAGTGAATCTATTAATCTTCCCAACTCTACCTAAGGCTAAGAAGCAACACTGGCTTGTAAAACCTATGTCTATATTTTCTCTCAGGCTGTAAGTGAAGTCGTTCACTTGTGTCTGACTTTTTGCAACCCCATGGACTGCAGCACGCCAGGCTTCCCTGTCCATCACCAACTCCTGGAGTTTGCTCAAACTCATGTCAATTGAATCGGTGATGCCATCCAACCATCTCATCCTCTGTCATTTCCTAAAAATAATTAAAGGAGACAATTTCAACACTTCTGCCAGTGGTTGGCAGTGAGTCAGTTTCTTTTTAAGCCCATCCAAAGGCCGAATCCGCCTGCAATGCAGGAGACCCGGGTTTGATCCTGGGTTGGGAAGATCCCCTGGAGAAGGAAAGGGCAACCCACTCCAGTACCCTTGTCTGGAAAATCCCATGGACAGAAGAGCTTGGTGGGCTGCAGTCCACGGGGTCACACGGAGTTGGGCATGACTGAGCAACTACCACTTTCTTTCTTTCAAAAGCTGAAAGAAATTCTTAAAGAAATGTTTGCCGTAAGGGATGAAATAAAGACTTGAAGTTAGCATAAGATTGTAAGGTAAGTTTTTCTCTCTCAAAGTCTAGGTAATACTGAAATAGAGAAGAGAGTTAGAAGGTGCAGATCAGGGCCAAAACTGAAACAGGAATTTGAGTCTTTGAGGAAGGAGAGTTGAGAAGGACCTCTGTCAGGAGATTAAATGGAAAAGGGAAAGGAAACCAGAGCCTCTGAGACATCCTCCAGGGTGGAGACATCAGATCTCTGAGACATCCTCCAGGGTGGGGACATCAGACCTCTGAGACATCCTCCAGGGTGGGGACATCAGACCTCTGAGACATGCTCCAGGGTGGGGACATCAGACCTCTGAGACATGCTCCAGCGTGGAGACATCAGGGCCTCTGAGACATCCTCCAGGGTGGGGACATCAGACCTTTGAGACATCCTCCAGCATGGAGACATCAGGGCCTCTGAGACATCCTCCAGGGTGGGGACATCAGACCTCTGAGACATGCTCCAGCGTGGAGACATCAGGGCCTCTGAGACATGCTCCAGCGTGGAGACATCAGGGCCTCTGAGACATGCTCCAGTGTGGAGACATCAGACCTCTGAGACATCCTCCAGGGTGGGGACATCAGACCTCTGAGACATGCTCCAGCGTAGAGACATCAGGGCCTCTGAGACATGCTCCAGGGTGGGGACATCAGACCTCTGAGACATCCTCCAGGTTGGAGACATCAGGGCCTCTGAGACATCCTCCAGTGTGGGGACATCAAAGTCTCTGAGTCATCCTCCAAATGTCCACCCCAGTTGCTGTGGACAACCTTGCCACCCACCAGTCCCGGACACCAGAAACCCTCTTCAGGGCTACAAGTTCTCTTGAGAAATGGGGACATGAAAGGAAAGCACTGGTTTCCAGATCTAGGTGGATTTAGGCTTCCTCTCTGAGCTTAGATAGTGAGGGACATATCACAGTACAATCATTATGACTAAGTTGCTCAATATGACTAAGTTGCTCAATTTTAGTCAATATAATACATTGGCTTGGCCAAAAAGGTTTGTTTAGGGATCTTATGGAAAAACCTGAACAAACTTTTTGGCCAATCCAAAATATGCACAACCTAAAAAAATGAGAGCTGTGTTTGACTCAGCAAACACACTGAGGACTTCAAGTCTGGGAAGCAGCATCTCGAGTAAGGGAAGAGCCGCTCTGGGAAGTGAACAGAGGCTCTGGTGTGTGTGGGAGTTTTGCCACAAAGGACAAGTTGGAGGAACAAAAGAGTACTCTCACTAAATGAAAACCAGGTGTCTCAAGTTAGGGAAGCTAGTGCTTTCCTTTGTATGGAAACATGGAAGAGTTTGACTCACCGGACTCATTCCTGTGACGTGTACCTCGGCTATCCAGGGCCGGTATCCTGTGTTTTCACCTCCTGACTTTCCCCAGGGCACCTTGGGGACTGGCTGCCATCTGATGGCTGCTAGATGGCAGGTTTTTTTTTGTTTGTTTTGTTTTTTGCAGGAATTTTTTCCTTCCTGAGTTCCCTCAGGGCTCACCAACTCACCTTCGGAGGCGGCTGCAATCACTGATGCCTGTGATATGCTTTGCTGATTGATACGGAGGCAATATTTTATTTCTCACATATGGAAATATAATGACAGGCTAACACTGTTCCACAGAAGCATGATTCTCTGCTTGCTCCTTTGCAGCTCAGTGTTCTGTGTTTCTTTACTCCAACCCCGCACCCGTCAAGCATGACCAGAAGCATCCTTTGCAAATATGCTGCTTGTTCCTTCCCGCCGAGGACATCTGCCCTCGTGCCCTTCTCCACCGCACCAGTGTTCTTGCGTGGAGGGGCCCCAGCATGGGGGAGGCATTTGGTGCCTCTTCCCTCGATGATCATGGCAGCTGTGTGGAACATTACGGTTAGCAGAATCACTCCTGCCTCTCACAGAGCCTGCCAGCGTGAACAGATGGGCCGCCTGACAACCCAGGTGGCCTGCCCGACACAGATATAACCTAACAGGTTTCCTCCTGGAAATGCTTGTGCCCTGCTTTCTGCAAAGCCAGTTTTGGGGCTGGGGGGATACCGTTGTAATCCAGAAGACAGAACTTTCCAACAGTGCCAGTAACTGGTCATGTGGATTTATCTTTTCTCAGAGAAGGACCCACCGTCTGTTTCATGGAACAAATATAAGACAAAGGAGATAGTACACAAAAGGGTAAAATTGTGGAGGTGTACCCCCCACACACAAATGAATCGTTTTAAGTACCCAGAGACTTCAGTCCCCCCAAAATGCTGCTATTGTTCAGTGTCTTTGATTTAGCCTGTTTTATAACTTTTGAAACTGTAACTCATTTAAAATATTTTGTTCTTATAAAGCCTGAAGTTTAAATAACATGGGCTTCTTCCTTAAAAAGAAAAATGAGGAGACAGAGAGTGAGCAAAGAGGGAGCATGGCTGCAGAGTTCAGGGGGGAATTATTTTCTAGTTGCAGATTTTTCAGCAGTGAGATTTAGATTTTGGACTTCTCAGCATGGACTGTTCTGGATAAAGCACAAAGCTTTTGTTGACATCTATTTGCCAACTCCCATAAGGGCATTGTAATGACATTCTTTCAGACCCATCTGGTGATTTAGCCAAGGTTGCTGAAATTCTGAAGGAGAGCTGTAAACCTGAGCTGTGTCAGAGGAACCTGGCAGGGAATGCATTTTTTGCTGGACTCTTTCAGGCAGAAATTTTATGATGAGAAATTTTGGTAGAAATTGAATCGATTTGAAACAGTGGCCCTGTGCTTAAGCTAGATGGCCTTACTTCCTCCTTTTTGTTTCCCATCCTTAGCCTTAGAAAGGACCTGCAGAGTTCTGATTAGTTCTTTCAAGGATGAAATTAGAGTGAGTGGGTTGGATTTAAACACACAATAGAGCTATGGAATTCTGCAATACAACTGCCTCTGAGTTTCACCTCAACAGAGAAGAAAGAGAACATAATACTCCATTAAAGTACGTAATAAGAATGATCTGCCATGCTACTCTCTCCAAATTTTCAGACTAAAAGACCTCCAGGGCTCGTCATTAAACCCTCTGCCCCACAGCAGCTCTGCCGTGGGGAGAAATTCAGCTCTTCTTCCTGCTCATTATTGTCAGATTGCACACTGCATGAAGGTCAGGAAATGAGGAAAGCATCTAACTTATAGAAGAACTAGAAGAAAAAAAATCCATTTGTAGGAAATCTGAAAATGTAAATAGCCACTGAAGATTACAAACATTGGTATAGATTTAGAATTATTTCATATTGATATGGAGAAGGATATCGTCTCATGTTAACAAATGTAAACGGACATGGAAGTTTCCATTTCCACTTTAAAGTTTTATCTTTTCTCCATAATCAGAACTTTTAGTCCCTCTTCAACACTTCATGTTTTTTTTTTTTTTTTTTTTATAAATTTTTATCAGAGTTTAGTTGCTTTACAATGTTGTGTTCCTTTCTGCTGCAGAGCAGAGTGAATCAGCTGTATGTTTACATACATCTCCTGTTTTCTGGATTTCGTTCCCATTTTGCTCACTTCAGAGCGCTGAGTACGGTTCCCTGTGCTGTGCCGTTCAACAGTTCACATTTTCAGATGACTTGTGCTTCTATTTCAGGAATAAATATTGAGTATCTATATTTCTCTTTGAGTTGATAAGCCTCTGAGGCCAGAAACTAAGACATATTTATCTTTATATCCTTAGCAACTAGCATAGTATCTGGTAGGTAATAAAGACATAATCCATGTTTATTGAATTCAATGATCCACAAATGTTTGTGGAACTCAATTTGTTTACAAGGTACTTTGGGTATAACAGGCAATGCAAGACAAGGAGTATTCCTTAAAGTAACTTACAAAGTAAAAAGAAACAAGATTTTTAAAACTGCTATGAAATAATTACTTGGACTCCTTTATCATTTTAGCCTTTTATTATTCTCCTGAAACTAACATTACTTAGATCATCTCTTAATAAGGTAATGTCATAAGTGCTGTTCCTGAGGTAACAGTCTGCTTTTCTCTTTATCCTATTATTTGCTTGATTTCTACCGTTTCCTCAGCTAATTGTCTTAAACCACTTACTTTTAAAAAAAATTTCCTTCCTGAGTTCTTTTGACTTGTCCATATCTTATTATCTCCCTTCTTTATTATTTTCCAATTATCTACTTACCTCTCTTTCCACTTCCCTTCTCACACCAAGTACTAAAATGTTAAATTTATCTTAAAATTATTCCTGAAATTCTCTTCTTGAAAATCTACAATTAAAACAATCACTAAATATTAAGGAGAGTGCCTTCATCACAGTAACTCCTCTGTTAGAATGGAAGCTTTAGGAATAAAGTCTACCAGAATGACTTAGTAAGGTAATCAGTAGTCTCTGGGTTGCACATTTTAGTCTTGACTGCATTTTCTATCTCCTGTTACCTTTCAGTTATCTCTGCTACTTTGCTACTTCTGGTTACCCATTCCCATTTCATAAAGACCAGGTTCTTCTAATCCCTTCAGAAGCATATATATCTGAGCTATAAAATTTTCCTTTTTTTTTTTTAAATTTTCAGAATCAAAAATTTTCAGAGCTATGTCCTTCAGTTCAGTTCAGTCGCTCAGTCGTGTCCGACTCTTTGCGACCCCATGAATCGCAGCACACCAGGCCTCCCTGACCATCACCAACTCCTGGAGTTCACCCAGACTCATGTCAGTGATACCATCCAGCCATCTCATCCTCTGTCGTCCCCTTCTCCTCCTGCCCCCAATCCCTCCCAGCATCAGAATCTTTTCCAATGAGTCAACTCTTCGCATGAGGTGGCCAAAGTACTGGAGTTTCAGCTTTAGCATCATTCCTTCCAAAGAAATCCCAGGGCTGATCTCCTTCAGAATGGACTGGTTGGATCTCCTTGCAGTCCAAGGGACTCTCAAGAGTCTTCTCCAACACCACAATTCAAAAGCATCAATTCTTCCATGCTCAGCTTTCTTCACAGTCCAACTCTCACATCCATACATGACCACTGGAAAAACCATAGCCTTGACTAGATGGACCTTTGTTGGCAAAGTAATGTCTCTGCTTTTGAATATGCTATCTAGGTTGGTCATAACTTTCCTTCCAAGGAGTAAGCATCTTTTAATTTCATGGCTGCAATCACCATCTGCAGTGATTTTGGAGCCCAAAAAGATAAAGTCTGACACTGTTTCCACTGTTTCCCCATCTATTTCCCATGTAGTGATGGGACCAGATGCCATGGTCTTACTTTTCTGAATGTTGAGCTTTAAGCCAACTTTTTCACTCTCCTCTTTCACTCTCATCAAGAGGCTTTTTAATTCCTCTTCACTTTCTGCCATAAGGGTGGTGTCATCTGCACATCTGAGGTTATTGATATGTCTCCTGGCAATCTTGATTCCAGCTTGTGCTTCTTCCAGCCCAGCGTTCCTCATGATGTACTCTGCATAGAAATTACATAAGCAGGGTGACAATATACAGCCTTGACGTACTCCTTTTCCTATTTGGAAACAGTCTGTTGTCCCATGTCCAGTTCTAACTGTTGCTTCCTGACCTGCATATAGGTTTCTCAAGAGGCAGGTCAGGTGGTCTGGTATTCCCATCTCTTTCAGAATTTTCCACAGTTTATTGTGATCCACACAGTCAAAGGCATAGTCAATAAAGCAGAAATAGATGTTTTTCTGGAACTCTCTTGCCTTTTCCATGATCCAGCGGATGTTGGCAACTTGATCTCTGGTTTCTCTGCCTTTTCTAAAACCAGCTTGAACATCTGGAAGTTCAGGGTTCACATATTGCTGAAGCCTGGCTTGGAGAATTTTGAGCATTACTTTACTAGCGTGTAAGATGAGTGCAATTGTGCGGTAGTTTGAGCTGTGTCCTTGCTATGGGCTAAATTGTGTTTGCCTCAAAATTCATATGTTGGATCCCTAACTCCCATGACCTAGTATTTGGGCATAGTGATTGCAGGAGATAATGAAAGTTAAACATGATCATAAGGGTGAGACCTTAGTTTCACAGGACTTGTGCCCTTAGGATATGTAGAGGGAGAGACACCAAAATTCTCTCTCTATAATGTGAAGACACAGCAAAAAGGTGATTATCTGCCAAGCAGAGAGACTGACGATTGGCTTTCACCTTGATATCGAGCTTCTAGACATTGATGTTTAGACCTTGCTACTATAGTTCTTTCTTTGAATTTTCTGAGTAATTTGCCTTTTGCTTTAACCTTATAATATTGATCTTATAGGAATCATGTGGTTGTGGAATATTTTATATTAAACATATAAAACTTAATCCTTACGTGGAGATTAATTGACCTTCAGTGCGGTCATTGTCACTTCCGTGATGAAGAAGTTGGTGGCTGTATTAATATGCAGAATCTTTGGGCATTTATAGTGTATCATCACTTGTGTTACTCAATTCCATTTCATCTGAGATGAAATTGTTGAATTTCCTGCACTCTTGGGATCCAATTTCAGAGGGGATGAATTAGGTTGAAAAACACACACACACACCAGACTTACTGAGAAGTAAGACTCAGAAAAGCCAAGTCTGACCTTCCCAGAGAGACACTAATCACATTTCAAAGAGATACATATAGTTTTTCTTTTCCTGAAGTCTTCTGCGTGTTTAAATGGATAATTGGATGAAAACTAATAATAATAATGGTCCAATACTTTGACCACCTGATATGAAGAGTGGGCTCCTTGGAAAAGACACTGAAGCTGGAAAAGATTGAGGGCAGGAAGAGAGGGGGTTGATAGAGGAAGAGATGGTTGGACGGCAACACTGACTTGATCAACACGAGTTTGAGCAAGGTCTAGGGTGTAGGGAAGGACAGGGAAGCCTGGAGTGCTTCAGTCCATGGGGTCACAAAGAGGCGGACATGACTCATCGACTGAACCACAGCAACAATGATCATAAGTGATTTTCACGTGAAAAGCACTGAGTTAAATGCGAGCCACGCATCGTTTAATCCTTGAAATAACACTATGTATGGGACATAGTGAGACTATTATGACTCATCCCATTTTAAAGATGAGACTGAAGCCAAAAAAGTTTAATTTGCTCTAATGCATAATCGCCATATTACATAACTGGAATTTGACCCTCCTGAGTCTGATTCCAGATCTTGACATTTTAATCACTGTAAGAGGGAGGAGATATATGTATATATATAGCTAATTCACTCTGTTGTACAACATTGTAAAGCAACAATATCCCAGTAAAAAATAAATGACAAGAGTAAACAAACAACAACAACAACAAAACAACAGATAGTATTTGCTTAATGCCAGTGACAAGAACATATTTATGCTATATGCAACACTTTTCTCCTAGGAATTCCAATACCGATCAGCAAAAGAAAAGAGTTTAAAGATGAAATATAAGCAAGGGGTTATTTTAGATAAAAACAAAAACGTCCATCTTCCCTCGCATCATTAAGGTAAGAAATACAGGAGAAAAGACCAAAGCTGTAAAGCTACACTGGCTGGGTTGGCACAGGCTCCATCACAGGAAGAAGCCAGTTTGTCCCTGGCGCTGGTGCTGCCGGCAGAGTAGTGCTGTGACACTAGCGTTTAAAGAAGCTGAGGAAAGCCCGTCTGCGTTCTCCAGTCGGGGGAGCGCTGCTTAATCTCTTTTCAAAGACGATGGAGAGCTTCCCCTCACTTCTGTATCTTACTTCTTACTTCTCATGTCTTTGTGGATTGGAGAAATAAGCATATGATCTTTGTGGTTTAATAGGTTTGCAATGACTCTTCACTGCTGAGAGTAGCAAGAATACAAATTTTGCACATTTAAGAGATAAACCTTTTTTTTCCAACTTTTCTACAAAGATACATATCTCTTTGTAGGTTGTTTTTTTTTTTACTTTCATTCTTTTTTTAATATATCAGAAAAATATTGAAAGAAATTTCATTACCATGTGGTCATCGGATGTGTGGCAAATGCTGTGCTAAGTGGATAAGGCAACAGTTTTGAGAAAAACGCACCTCGTTCAACTGTGGGTCAGACACCTACTGGTAGAGGGGTCTTGGGTTTATTGCTTAATCCTTCTAACTCTCCAGTTATTTATTTCCAAAATGTAGACTGAAAGATCTTTTAAGTTTGCCACCAAATAAAATAAGATCTGGGTAAACATCTGAGCTCATGGTGGGGGCCTAGGAAACACCACTGGTTTTTCTCCTCTCCTCCACACCCTCTGCTATTAGGATGTATATTTACAGTCAGAATACCAAATTTTCTAGTATTAACATGTTAGAAAAATAGATGGTGGCTCTCATTCAGACAAGAAAGATATATTTTCAAAACAGGTAAGTTTTTCTATGAAATTGCCAACGGTAGATAGTTACTGTCTGTGCAATTTTGACCAAAATACCCATTCACGTTCAACATGTAAAATGTGAAAATATGCATGTCAGTATAAGAATAACCAAACTGACCTTAAAAAAGCTGAGGTAGAGCAATTTCTTCGCTGAGTAAAGGTGTCTTTCAATCAGAAGAGTGACATGCGGCGAGCCCCAGCTTTTTGTTGTCTCTTCATAGTGATTTTTATTCCTTCTTTCTCTCACCAGTAAGCATTTTTCTTGTTTTCTCTGCTGTTGTAGCCAATCTGCAATGTTTTTAGCCCCTTCAGTTCTTACAAGATTTCATCATGTTCCATTTGACACCAACTCTCCTGACAGTCTCAGGGGTTCACCCCGAGTCCCAGTGGACTCGTCTGGGTTGGACACGTCTAGTTTCCCATCATGCAGATCCACCTAAGAAGCGACCAAAAGCTGAAGGTGTTAAGTCAACAGCAGCTTTCACCTCAGCAGGGAGATGGGGTGAAATGAGAGGCTTTCCAGGGCCTGCAGTCAGTTCCATGGCAGAGCATCTTTGTCTGGGAGAATCCTAGTGGCCAATTACTCACCCTGCGGGAGAGCATTGCACATTTCCATTGGGAGGATGGAGTTGCCACTTGCTCAGTTGTTGGAATTCTAACCTCCTGAGTGTGAGTTTTAGCTGGTGGAATACGTGGCATAATTGGAAAACAGTAATGACTCAAACTTTTTAGTTGATTTTTTTTTAACTCACTATTGCACTCATAACCTTATTTTGAATCACTTTCCTTATCTGTAAATTGGTCAAACTAAAATCGGTCCTATCTATTAATAGCCTTCCCTGGAAAATCCCATGGACGGAGGAGCCTGGTAGGCTGCAGTCCATGGGGTCGCTAAGAGACGGACATGACTGAGCGACTTCACTTTGACTTTTCACTTTCATGCATTGGAGAAGGAAATGGCAACCCACTCCAGTGTTCTTGCCTGGAGAATCCCAGGGACAGAGGAGCCTGGTAGGAGGCCGTCTATGGGGTCGCACAGAGTCGGACATGACTGAAGCAACTTAGCAGCAGCAGCAACAGCAGCAGCAGCAGCAGCAGCTGGTGGTTCAGACAGTAAAGCATCTGCCTATAATGAGGGAGACCTGGGTTCGATCCCTGGGTCAGGAAGATCCCCTGGAGAAGGAAATGGCAACCCATTCCAGTACTCTTGCCTGGAGAATCCCAAGGGTGGAGGAGCCTGGTGGGCTACAGTCCATGGGGTCGCAAAGAGTCGGACAGGACTGAGTGACTTCACTTCACTATAGCCTGGTGAGGATCAAAAACCACAAGTTAGAAAATCAGTGGAATGCGTTTTAAGAATTTGGAGGTATTCTATAAATATGACTTGTAACTTTGTTCTTACAATAAATTAAGCTTTGTATTCAGATAAATGTGGAGGGTAGAAGAAACACTTCCACACTGCTGGAGTAAATGCATACCAGAACAGTGGCATGGGGATTTAAAGGTGTAACAAATGGGGGCATCTATGTGGAGGCTTACGTGAAGGAGATGAAGGCAGCGGGTACCAGCAGGGCCGGGCTACAAGACGTCTGGATGCCCAAGAAAGAAACCCGGCTCTATGCTGTAGATGGCAGGGGGTCACTGGATGCTTCCAAACAAAAGTGAAGAAGATAAAGCTTAGTAAAGAAATAGTTTGGACAGTTATATGGATGCAATGTAGCATTCAGTTCAGTTTAGTTCAGTTCAGTCGCTCAGTCGTGTCCAACTCTTTGCGACCCCATGAATTGCAGCACGCCACGCCTCCCTGTCCATCGTATTACTCAACCATAAAAAAGAGTGAAATAAATGCCATTTGTAGCAACCTAGTCAAAGATCAAAGTCTCATCAAGAATTTTTGAACAAAGATTCATGTATATTATATTTTAGCAAAAGATAAATGATATGACTGCTTTGCGTCCTAGAATTACTTAATAATCCCACCTCTAATTACTGGGATTCTGGAAATGTCCTTAAAGATGGAATGCCTGAAGGGAATACTAGACTTTATTTTCTGCTGCAAGTCAAGCCCAGAGCTGCCAGCTCCAACTTACGCTGATTGCTAATGATTACAAGAATAATTTCATGTTTGGCAAATAAATAAATACATATCAATTAATCAATAAACTATAATCAATCAATTATTAGTGACTTTTTAAAGACTACCTTTCCATTGTTTGGAGTTACCAGGGCTGGGTGATTAGGATTACTGTGCTCTGACCTTTGATTTAGGGGGTTCTTGGTTTTGTTTTGTTCATCCAGTGCTCTTGTTGTGTTTGGTAGTTTGAAATTTATTTTGAAGAATAATACTTTTAAATGCATACAACAAAATGAATAGCATTATAAAAGAAACCAATGATATTTAAATATAATTACGTAAATATTTTTTAAATTTGTACTATTCCAATATATTTTTTCTTTATAAGAATAATAAATAAAAGATTTACCAATACATCTAATAACTAATATAATCTTGAATTAGTCAAAATGTAGTGTTTTGAGATATATCTACAATGAATGTAAAATGACACGAAGTAATTGTGACCTTGGTGACAAAGCCACAGACACTATTTGACACCAATGTTGTTATTGTTATTAGTTTTCCACCAGAATTATAATTGAAAGACATGTAATATATCAAATAGATCTATAATTATCTAATGCTATATAACAAATGTAATAGCAACTTTAAGATGTATTTTTCTTCCATTCAAATCAATGAACTCTCTACAAGGATTCTATGAACCCCAGGATAAGAGCCAACTTAAATTTATTTCTTGGATATTTTCTGGAAATTGGGAGCTAGAGCACTGATGTCTACAGAGTTGGCAAATATGATGGGGCCTCTTGAGACCTTGAGAGAAGATATCACGATTTGGAACCCATGTTTGCTTGCAATATAAATTATTTCTATAGCAATGTACTGACAGGTGGTAAGATTGACGTTTCTACTTTGACCAGATTCATAAAAAGCAAAAGACCTATATAGTCTGGAAGGGAGGTAATATGATATTTGTCAGGACTGGGGTCATTTTTTTTTAATCAGCTTTTAGATTAGAATATGTTCCCTCCATCTTATCCAGAACAAGAATCACTGAGTTTTGAAATAAGCTTTTCTGAGACACAGGACTGTTAAGTGCCTTTGAGAGCAACATGGTAAAATGATACAAGCATTGTGAACTGCACATATATGGGACTGAACCACAGCTTTCTGCATCCTTTGGGAAATTGCCTGTATCTCTGTGTGCCACAGTTTTTATTTCTTCACTAGAGATAATATGTACTTTATAGGCTTGAGGAACACCTAAAGTCAGGAACTCAAACCCAGTGTTTGATGATGAAAAGACAATGTATTCTCATTGTCCAGGTTTACATGATTAATTAGCTGACTAACACGTATTGTGTCCTTAGGTAAGTAAATGTTGATCACTCAGTCCTGTCCGACTCTTTGGGACCCTATGGCCTGTAGCCCACCAGGCTCCTCTGTCCATGGGATTCTCCAGGCAAGAGGACTGGAGTGGGTGCCATTTCCTTCTCCAGGGGATCTTCTCAAGCCAGGGATCAAACCTGGGTCTCCTGCACTTCAGGCAAGTCCTTACTCTTTGCCAATTACTATCCCAAGCATCAAACTGTTTCATTGTTTCAAAAACCTTATGAAGTTGCCAACTAAAGATTGGCACTTTCCATCCACCTCCACAAGAATTAAATCATGATGGACTGCAACTCCTGACCTTCAATATCCTCTGAAAGGAATCCATGGGGGAGTTCAGGAATGAGGCATCTGTGCTCTGGGAAAAGCTGGCAGAACAAGTCTTCACTTAGGTAGATATTTTCAGTACATTTTATGAGCCAAATTCTTGCATCTCTTCATATCTAGAAAAGTACCAAAATCCTTCATGGTGATGTCTGCTCCTCATGACTAGCAACAACTTCCTGCAAAAAGTATGTGTTAGATGGTATGTATTTCCCTTCACCAAAATCATGTGTATACTGACCTCTCCTTGTACCTCTTCAGAGCAGGTTCTCAGAGCTATCTATAATTCTGATTCCCAGGCTATCATCTTCATTTTACTCCCAATAAAACTTACCCACATTGTGCATATTTTCCAGTCAACAGCTAAAATCTATGATAATCATTAATTAAATATAGGAATTAATTTGAGATTTCTGGATATAATTTGTTTACATTCAAATTACACAACTGGAATTACTAGAGTTAGGATTGGAGCCCATGTCTTTGGATGCCAACCTTCCAGCATTTAAATTATATCCTACCAGCAAAATTCATTCCAATATCAGAACCAGAGAGTCTTCTGACTCTGAGAGTAGTGTTGGTTTCCAATGTCTCATGGGTAGTTGAACTCTTTATTATTTGTAATACTCTTTTCCAGCCATTCTTATTTCAGTCTAAGAATACTCTAGATCTGAACTATTTCATGCTTATGTTAATAGAAGTTTCTTATTTTCAAATTTAGTTTTGAAGCTCATCCCACAAATGAATTCCACTCTTTAAAATGTAAGAACAGGCTGTTCTTTGGCTATTGGTATTCTATTTTGGATTCCACAAAGGGCTTTAGACACAATCGCTTTTACAAGACTTTGATGCAAAGCAAGTGACTGCCTAATGGTATTAAGCAGTGAAGGGCAGGTAAATTGGCTGGGTTTTCAAAAAATGACTTTAATTTCCATCTAGAACATGATTGCACATTGTTATATAGCACCACAAAGAGTTGAACACTGAAAAGATAAGCTTTTTTAAAACAGAATATAAATTCTTAACCCACAAAAGACATGTTTTTTTAAAAAATGGAAATAAAAAAAATGTATACATCAGGACTTTTTTTGTGCTTTCAACTTTTTGAAGCTAGTTTAATTGCAGCATTATTTTTATTTAACAATTTTCATTGGGTAGAGGTTTTAGCTGAAAAAATGTGCCTACTCTGGGAAATGAAGGACTAGGACAAAGAAAGCTTGGCTGGAGCCGGAGGTCATAAATGTTCAGCTGTATGTTTCATATTTTCTACAACCTATAATTGATGAATGATAAAAGTCATAAATGGTTCTTAAAAGGGTAGAAAGTCACTATTTTAAAAAAATAGCTAAAACCTAATATTGGCTTCTAAAAAAAAATTGCTGGTTCTTTATATTCTGAGAAACCACTATAATTCCACAGCTTCAAACAAAAAGCTTATCCATTAATCACAAAGTCAGACATTTAAAAGGAATGTCAGAAAATGCAGTTTTTTAACAAAGATATTCTTTTTATTACGATTATTCCCCCTTACTTTTCACATTCATTGAACCAAATTGGCAATGCAGCTAAACAGGTTTATCAGTGAATCACAAAATTTTATTACTTGTGGTTGACCAACAATTAAATTTTATTTTACTGATCATTTTGTCAGTAAAGTGAGTACAATCCGTACATTTATTATTGACCATTCTGAGCAAGGGTTATTGAGCCTGAAAAAGCTGTTTTTTGTGGGGTATTTTTTTGTTTGTTTGTTTGGTTGGTTGGTTTGGCATTTTAAATGTAATATGTGCTTTGCCTATGTCCAAGGTTGGGGCAGCAGCCGAGAGTGCCAGGCTGCAATGGTGCAGGAGTGGCCTAGAGGAGCTACCCCACTTCCGAGGTCAGGGGCAGCAGCCGGGAGGAGCTACCCCACACCCAAGGAGTGGTGGCTGAGTGGGCGAAGGAGGCACTACAGGAGCTACTCCACGTTCAAGGTCAGCAGGGGCGGCGGTGAGGAGATACCCCTCGTCCAAGGTAAGAGAAACCCCAGTAAAATGGTAGGTGTTGTGAGAGGGCGTCAGAGGGCAGAAACACTGAAACCATAATCACAGAAAACTAGTCAATCTAATCACATGGACCACAGACTTGTCTAACTCAATGAAACTAAGCCATGCCTGTGGGGCCACCCAGGACAGGTGGTCATGGTGGAGAGGTCTGACAGAACGTGGTCCACTGGTGAAGGGAATGGCAAACCATTTCAGTATTCTTGCCTTGAGAACCCCATGAACAGTATGAAAAGGCAAAATGATAGGATACGGAAAGAACTCCCCAGGTCGGTAGGTGCCCATATTGCTACTGGAGATCAGTGGAAAAATAACTCCAGAAAGAATGAAGGGATGGAGCCAAAGCAAGAACAATACCCAGCTGTGGATGTGACTGGTGTTAGAAGCAAGGTCCAATGCTGTAAAGAGCAATATTGCATAGGAACCTGGAATGTCAGGTCCATGAATCAAGGCAAATTGGAAGTGGTCAAACAAGAGATGGCAAGAGTGAACGTTGACATCCTAGGAATCAGTGAGCTAATATGGACTGGAATGGGTGAACTTAACTCAGATGATCATTATATCTACTACTGTGGGGCAGGAATCCTTTAGAAGAAATGGAGTAACCATCATGGTCAACAAAAGAGTCCAAAATGCAGTACTTGGATGCAATCTCAAAAATGACAGGATGATCTCTGTTTGTTTCCAAGGCAAACCATACAATATCACAGTAATCCAAGTCTATACCCCAACCAGTAACACTGAAGAAGCTGAAGTTGAACGGTTCTATGAAGACCAACAAGACCTTTTAGAACTAACACCCCAAAAAGATGTCCTTTTCATTATAGGGGACTGGAATGCAAAAGTAGGAAGTCAAGAAACACCTGGAGTAACAGGCAAATTTGGCCTTGGAATATGGAATGAAACAGCACAAAGGCTAATAGAGTTTTGCCAAGAGAATGCACTGGTCATAGCAAACACTCTCTTCCAACATAACAAGAGAAAACTCTACACATGGACATCACCAGATGCTCAACAATAAAATCAGATTGATTACATTCCTTGCAGCCAAAGATGTAGAAGCTTTATACAGTCAGCAAAAACAAGACTGGTAGCTGACTGTGGCTCAGATCATGAACTCCTTATTGCCAAATTCAGACTTAAATGGAAGAAAGTAGGGAAAACTACTAGATCATTCATATATGACCTAAATCAAATCCTTATGATTATACAGTGGAAGTGAGAAATAGATTTAAGGGACTAGATATGCTAGACAGAGTGCCTGATGAACTATGGACGGAGGTTCATGACATTGTACAGGAGACAGGGATCAAGACCTTCCCCATGGAAAAGAAATGCAAAAAAGTAAAATGGAGGTCTGGGGAGGCCTTACAAATAGCTGTGAAAAGAAGAAAAGTGAAAAGCAAAGGAGAAAAGGAAAGATATAAGCATCTGAATGCAGTGTTCCAAAGAATAGCAGGGAGAGATAAGAAAGCCTTTCTCAGTGATCAATGCAAATAAACAGAGGAAAACAAAAGAATGGGAAAGACTAGGGATCTCTTCAAGAAAATCAGAGATACCAAGGGAACATTTCATGCAAACATGGGTTTGATAAACGACAGAAATGGTATGGACCTAACAGAAGCAGAAGACATTAAGAAGAGGTGGCAAGAATACACAGAAGAACTGTACAAAAAAGATCTTCATGACCAAGATAATCATGATGGTGTGACCACTCACCTAGAGCCAGACATCCTGGAATGTGAAGTCAAGTGGGCCTTAGAAAGCATCACTATGAACAAAGCTAGTGGAGGTGATGGAATTCCAGGTGAGCTATTTCAAACCTAAAAGATGATGCCGTGGAAGTGCTGCACTCAATATGCCAGCAAATTTGGAAAACTCAGCAGTGGCCACAGGACTGGAAAAGGTCAGTTTTCATTCCAATCCCACAGAAAGCCAATGCCAAAGAATGCTCAAACTACTTACTGCACAATTGCACTCATGTCACACGCTAGTAAAGTAATGCTCAAAATTCTCCAAGCCAGGCTTCAGCAATATGTGAACTGTGAACTTCCAGATATTCAAGTTGGTTTTAGAAAAGGCAGAGGAACCAGAGATCAAATTGCCAACATCCACTGGATCATGGAAAAAGGAAGAGAGTTCCAGAAAAACATCTATTTCTGCTTTAATGACTATGCCAAAGCCTTTGACTGTGTGGATCACAATAAACTGTGGAAAATTCTTCAAGAGATGGGAATACCAGACCACCTGACCTACCTCATGAGAAACCTATATGCAGGTCAGGAAGCAACAGTTAGAACTGGACATGGAACAACAGACTGGTTCCAAATAGGAAAAGGAGTACGTCAAGGCTGTATATTGTCACCCTGCTTATTTAACTTATACACAGAGTACATCATGAGAAATGCTGGGCTGGAAGAAGCACAAGCTGGAATCAAGATTGCCAGGAGAAATATCAATAACCTCAGACATGCAGATGATACCACCCTTATGGCAGAAAGTGAAGAGGAACTCAAAAGCCTCTTGAGGAAAGTGAAAGAGGAGAGTTAAAATGTTGACTTAAAGCTCAACATTCAGAAAACTAAGATCATGGCATTTGGTCCCATCACTTCATGGGAAATAGGTGGGGGAAACATTGGAAACAGTGGCTGACTTTATTTTTCTGGGATCCAAAATCACTGTAGATGTTGTTTGCAGCCATGAAATTAAAAGATGCTTACTCCTTGGAAGGAAAGTTATGACCAACCTAGATAGCATATTCAAAAGCAGAGACATTACTTTGCCAACAAAGGTCTGTCTAGTCAAGGCTTGGTTTTTCCAGTAGTCATGTATGGATGTGAGAGTTGGAATGTGAAGAAATCTGAGCGCCAAATAATTGATGCTTTTGAACTGTGGTGTTGGAGAAGAATCTTGAGAGTCCTTTGGACTGCAAGGAGATTCAACCAGTCCATTTTAAAGGAGATCAGTCCTGGGTGTTCTTTGGAAGGAATGATGCTAAAGCTGAAACTCCAGTACTTTGGCCACCTCATGCAAAGAGTTGACTCATTGGAAAAGACTCTGATGCTGGGAGGGATTGGGGGCAGGAGGAGAAGGGGATGACAGAGGATAAGATGGCTGGATGGAGTCACCGACTCGATAGATGTGAGTTTGAGTGAACTCTGAGAGTTGGTGATGGACAGGGAGGCCTGGTGTGCTACAGTTCATGGGGTCACAAAGAGTTGAACACAACTGAGCGACTGAACTGAACTGAACTGATGTGCTTTGTTTCTTAATTGAGTCCTAGAAAAACCTAGTGTTGGGGAGAAGGAATTTCCCCATACATTTATAGTTTATTTTGTTGATCTAACTATTAAATCAACATGAGAGTTTTTTAAAAAATATTTTTATTTACTTATTTTAAATAATTTTTTTGAAATATAGTTAGTTTATAATGCTGTGTTAGTTTCAGGTGTACAGGAAAGTGAGTAAGTTATATATCACACATATACATATATATCCATTCTTTTTTAGATTCTTTCCCCATTTAGACTGTTACAGAGTGCTGAGTAGAGTGTCCTGTCCTATGCACTAGGTCCATATTAGTTATCTAATTTATATATAGTGGTGTGTATATGTCAATCCCAATCTCCCAATTTATCTCTCTCCAAAAACCCCCAACCCCTACCCTTATCCCCTGGGAGATTCATGGGATTAGATCTGGTAGACAGAGGTCCTGAAGAACTATGGACAGAGGTTTGTGACACTGTACAGAAGGCAGTGACCAAAACCGTTCCAAAGAAGAAGAAATGCAAGAAGGAAAAGTGGTTATCTGAGGAGGATTTACAAATAGCTAAGAAGAGAAGAGAAACACAAGGAAAAAGGGAAAGATATACTCAACTGAACACAGAGTTCCCGAGAATAGCAGGGAGAGATAAGGCCTTCTTAAATGAACAATACAAAGAAGTAAAGGAAAACAATAGATTGGGAAAGACTGGAAATATCTTCAAGAAACTTGGACATATCAAGGGAACGTTTCATTCAAGGAGGGGCACAGTAAAGGAAAGAAACAATAAAGACCTAACAGAGGCAGAAGAGATTAAGAAGCAGCAGCAAGAATGCACAGAAGAACTATACAAAAAAGGTATTAATGACCCAGATAACCACGATGGTGTGGTCTCTCACCTAGAGCCAGGCATCCTAAAGTGTGAAATCAAGTGGGCTGTAGGAAGCATTACTACAAGCAAAGCTAGTGGAAGTGATGGAATTCTAGCCGAGCTACTTAAAATCCTAAAAGATGATATTGTTACAGTGCTGCACTCAATATGTTAGCAAATTTAGAAAACTCAGCAGTGGCCAAAAGATTGGAAAAGGTCAGTTTTCATTCCAATCCCAAAGAAGGACAGTACCAAAGAATGATTAAACTACTGTAAAACTGTGTTCATTTCCCATGCTGGTAAGGTCATGCTCAAAATACTTCAAGCTAGGCTCCAGCAGTACATGAAACAAGAATATCCAGAAGTACAAACTGGGTTTCAAAAAGGCAGAGGAGCCAGAGATCAAATTGCCAATATCATTTGGGTCATAGAGAAAGCAAGAAAATTCTAGAAAAACATCTACTTCTGCTTCATTGCCTATGCTAAAACCTTTGACCCTGTGGATCACAACAACTGTGGAAACTCCTGAAAGAAATGGGGATAACAAACCAACATACATCTCTCCTGCGAAACTTGTATGTGGGTCAAGAGGCAACAGTCAGAATAAGACATTGAACAATGGGCTGGTTCAAAATCGGGAAAAGACGATGCCAAGGCTTTACACCGTCACTCTGTTTATTTAACTTATATACAGAATACATCATGCAAAATGCCTGGCTGGATGAATCACAAGCTGGAAACAAGATTACCAGGAGAAATAACAACCTCAGATATGCAAATGATTCCACTCTAATGGCAGAAAATGAAGAGGAACTAAAGAGTTTCTTGATGAAGGTGAAAGAGGAGAGTGGAAAAACTGCCTTAAATCTAAACATTCAAAAAACTAAGATCATGGCAACCGGTCCCATCACTTTATGGCAAATAGATGGGGAAACAATGGAAACAGTGACAGCTCTTTTCTTGAGCTCCAAAATCACTGCAGATGGTGACTGTAGCCCTGAAATTAAAATATGCTTGTTCCTTGGAAGAAAAGCTATGGCCAACCTAGAAAACATATTATAAAGCAGAGACATTACTTTATTAACAAAGGTCCGTCTAGTCAAAACTATGGTTTTTCCAGTAATCATGTATGGGTGTGAGAGTTGGTCCATTAAGAAGGCTGACTGCCAAAGAATTGATGCTTTGAACTGTAGTGTTGGAGAAGACTCTTGAGAGTCCCTACGACTGAAAAGAGATCAAACCAGTCAATTCCTAAAGGAAATCAATCCTGACTATTCACTGGAAGGACTGATGCTGAAGCTGAAGCTCCAATACTTTCGCCACCTGATGTGAAGAGCTGACACATTAGAAAAAACCCTGATGCTGGGAAAGATTGAAGGCAGGAGGAGAAGGGGATGACAGAGGATGAGATGGTTGGATGGCATCACTGACTCAATGGACATGAGTTTGGTCAAGCACCGGGAGTTGGTGATGGACAGGGAGGCCTGGCATGCTGTAGTCCATGAGGTCTCAAAGAGTCAGACATGACTGAGTGACTGAGCAACAGCAATGACTAATGGGCTTCCCTGGTGGCTCAGAGAGTGAAGAATCTTCCCACAGTGCAGGAGACCCGGGTTCTATTCCTAGGTTGGGAAGATCGCCTGGAGAAGGAAATGTAACCCACTCCAGTATTCTTGCCTGGAGGTTCCCATTGACAGAGGAGCCTGGAGAGCTACAGTCTTTGGGGTCACAAAGATTTGGACGTGACTGAGTGAGTAACAACAATAATAAGCATCTGTGTTTTGATCCTCACCCACCTGTGTGCTTCTTTGCATTCTCTGTCTCCAGCCATGGCAGTTTCCTACACTCGCTGATTATAACTGGCTTATTTCTTTGTACCGTAGTGTACACTCTTTCTCTATTTGAAATGCCCACACTTTGCCCATTTCTAGAAAGCAGTTTGACTTCTGAAGCTCTCTAGAATCATCACTTTATCTGTAACCTTTTCGCTGAACTCCACATCTATGTGCACAGTTAATCCCTCTCTTCTTGGTCTTATTTTTCTTGTATATACTTATATTTTCATATATATTTTCTTGTATATACTTATATTTTAATTTTATATATAGTTATATATTATGATTTACTTTCGTATTGACCCCCACTCCCCTCCCCCATGACTCATTGCCCTTGCTTGGCACATGTGCTGAGTGTGTCTGCTGTCACTTCAGTCATGTCTGACTCTTTGTGACCCCATAGACTGTCGCCCGCCAGGCTCCTCTGTCCATGGGATTCTCCAGGCAAGAATACTGGAGTGGGTTGCCATGCCCTGATCCAGGGAATCTCCCGTGCCCAGGGATTAAATCCAAGTCTCCTATGTCTCTGGCACTGGCAGGTGAGTTCTGTACCACCAGCGCCACTGAGGAAGCCCTTTTTACAAGATGCAAACATATAAAAACCTTGTCTATATTGCTATATGTTGCTAATAGACTCTGATCTTGTTCAGGTTTTTTGTCTATACAGATTCTTACAGTTATTTACATCAAATTTTATGTAAGCAATCGATACTATTTATTTAGGCAAATTTTTCATTTTGAGCATGTAGTGTAACTTGCAATTTTTTATATCATAAGAACATTAAATAAAAACCCTTGTGATTAAGTCTAGGAGCATATCTCTGGTTATTTCCTTAGGCGAGATTCTGGGAATTGAACTGTGGAATCCAAATTCATGCCTCTTGGCAAACATGCCTCTTGGCAAACATGCCTCTTGTCATTGTCCTCAAATGTATTCTCACACGATATGCAGAATAGAGTAGGGCTCAGTTTATATCACTGGTCCTTTAAATAAGGGCATTTTTGGTGGGGAAATGGCATATCATCCTGGTTTGTTACTGGTAAGTTCTCATTTGGAATATTTATAAGGGTGAACATTTCTCCTCGGTCTTGTTGGTCATATTTGGTCTAATATTTTCTGAGTAGCTTGTTTATATCTTGTGCCTACGGGCCAGGTCATCACATTTTGGTCAGACGCCTTCAGTCCCCTGTTCGGCCTGGTTACATGGCCACGCAGAGAGGTAAAGTGATGGGGCTGCCCTCCAGCTGGATTCCAGAGACCTCACTACTGGACTGTGGCCAGAATGAAATATGCTGCAGTCATGAGCAGTTAAATTTCGATAAGCAACTAAGCTAACCTTTGGAATAAATCCATACACCCCTGAGGACTGTCTGCTATAATAGCACTACTAAAGAGCAGACAAATGCTTTGAGTTTTATAATTTAAGCTTTGCCATCCCTTCAGAAGAGGATTACTTTTCTGAAAATGTATCTGCCTTCAAAGAACCTTGGGGCTTGTATGCTCCTTTTGCATTTAACCAGCTATTAAAAGATCCCTCAGAAGCCGTGACCTGCACAGGTTCAATCTACTTTGGCTAGTAAATCAGTTAAGCCTGGAAGTTCCCTGTGACTTTTTATTTAAAGACACATTAGAGATCCTAAAAATACTTCTCTCTAAGTAGAGGAGGGGAAAATGATTCACGAGTGGTTCAAACATAGCCAGAGTCTGTCTATCAAGGCACTTTGATCATCGTCCCCTGTCAGAGCACACGTCTCCTGTAAGCATTTGTCTGCCAGCTCTGTTCCACGCTCTAAGAGAGGGACCAGCCGCAGAGAAGACGCTCTTTGCCCTTGAAGAATTCAACTTTGGTGAAATAAAAATACACATATATATGCATGTGTGTGTATATATATACACACATTCACACTCATTATATACACACACACACACACACACACACACACACACATATATATATATATATATATATACACACACACACGATATCAGGTGATAAGTGTTATATTATTGGGCTTCCCAGGGACTCAGTGGTAAAGGACCTGCCTGCCAATGCAGGAAATGCAAGAGACTAGAGTTCGATCCCTGGGTTGGAAAGGCCGCCTGGAAGAGGAAATGGCAACCCGCTCCAGCATTCTTGCCTGGAAAATCCCATGGACCGAGGAGTCTGGTGGACTACAGTCCATGTGTCACCAAGAGTCACACATGACTAAGTGACTTGAGCACATTATACTATTATAGGTATGTTCAGGAAACTATAAGAATATAAAGAAAAAGAATAACCACAGACTGGAAAAAGCTTTCCAAGAAAGTTGATATTTGTACCAAGTTTCAGGAGAGGAGTAGCAGTTTACTGAGCAGAGAAGAAAGGAGAAAAATACAAGATACACCTGACAGCAAAGAAACCGGGACTGTCCCTGTAGTTAAGGATGTGCTTTAAATGGGCACATGACGGTAACCACAGCATGTCAGACTGCTGGGTCTCCTCTGGATTGCTCTCTCTACCCTGGGGTTTTATGCTGCAAACAGACTCCAGAAACGTGTGTGTCAGCTTAAACAGAAAGCACATTGTTCAGTTGAAACACTAATGCAAATTAAGAATGAGAGATAAAAGAAGGTCCCTGAGCCCCCAGACACACAGAGGACCTCTGCTGTGGGATGTACATCCTCCTCCCACGGGACCGTAAATCAGAAGGGCGAACTTGTACAACTGCCATGCTGTAGGTTTCTTTGGATGAAATGCTTTCTATTGTATTTGAAAATTTTAAACCAAAACATGACTGCAACCAGAACAGAAAACAGTGCATTTGACAAAGAACACCCTGCAATATTTACTGTAGTTTCTTCTTTCTCTGGGTGTGCAGTTTCAAATTTGGGTATTTTGAACTGCAATCTCATGGGCTATGGGTAATAATCCCTGTGAAAATGATACTCTTTTAGCTTTTGATAGACTCCCAAATAGGCAAGCCATACCCTCTTGAACAAGAAAAGAGAGTGGTTTTCTATATCAGGAGAAATAGAGTACAATGTATCACTTTGACAACCTTGAAGGTGACTTTTCCAAGCCATTGATTAGCAGGTCCATGCCCTGAAATCCAAGTCAGGGAGATTCATTACAGTTCTTTCAGTCACTAGAGTATTAAAAACCAAAATGCTTCATTAACTCAGAAGTGGGCTATGCCATTTGGCAATATGAGATGACTTGACTTTGGTGACAAAGCCATCTATGCATATTCTTTGGGCTTCAACACAAAAAGAAGTAGTTGCTTTTTGCATTAGAAATAAAAGCAATCATTTTCCTACTGCTATTCACTTTTGCCTGTTTAGTCAAAAAGTACAGATTCCTGGGAAGAGCTTTGGCACAGGTGAAGTCTAAAGAGGAACAGGCGGGCTGGACTTGGTCGGAGAGTTCCAGCAGATTTCTATGGCGATGGTCTACCAGGAAGACATTAAAGGGATTTGGAGAGTTGAGGAAATAGGAGTGTGGGGTGACCAGCAAGAAGGGCAGAGAACAATTGCTATTTTCTTTTTCATTTATATTTTGAAACAAACAAACAAACAAAGGCCTTAGCGAAAGGCTGTGTTCTCTCTGGTTTTGTCCAGAACTGAAAACATAGCATTAAATAGATTTGCATTAGTTATCATAAAGCTGGTTTTGGAAATGGACATAATCCTGGTCAATAAGCAATTCTTCTTTTAAAAGGAACTGAAAACAAGCCTTTAGTCAGTGTGACCCTGAACTCCGACAGAGTCCTTTCCTGTGCTGTAGCAGTTGGGTGCACAGCCGTGCTCTGCGTTGGATTTCTGTAGCCCTGCCTGCTTAGGAAGTCATATTATCTCAGGGAAGCGTAGCCACCACTTCAAGTTTCCTAAGCCTCAGTTTCTTCATCTGAAAAAATGGACATAAGAGCACTATTTTTCCTGTCTATCCAATAGGTAGTTTCAAGAATCAAATTAGAGAATGAGAAGCTTGTGTGTGCTTTAATGTCCTATATGTATTTATTATATCCGTATCCATCCTGTCGGTACCAGATAAGTGTTTTCAGTCCATTACCTTATTTGATCTTTATAACAACACTGTGTGGTCAGTAGTAAAACGTAGAGAAGTTGTAACTTAATCAAGAGGTCTTATACTCCATTTCATTACTATTTCTTCTTTATACTCCATTTTTAGAAACTTGTGATGTGGAGATGATTTCAGCATAATCCCTGACTTTAGGAGACAAGCAGTGTGCACCTTCCTGGGTGGTCCAATGGCTGAGACTCTACACTCCCAGTGCAGGAGGCCTGGGTTCCGTCCCTGGTCAGGAAATTAAGGTCCTGCATGCTGTGTGGAGTGGCCATAAAAAGAGAAATAAACAGTCTACTAGAAAGATATCAGATCAGATCAGATCAGTCGCTCAGTCGTGTCCGACTTTTTGTGACCCCATGAATCGCAGCACGCCAGGCCTCCCTGTCCATCACCAACTCCTGGAGTTCACTCAGACTCACGTCCATCGAGTCAGTGATGCCATCCAGCCATCTCATCCTCTGTCATCCCCTTCTCCTCTTGCCCCTAATCCCTCCCAGCATCAGAGTCTTTTCCAATGAGTCAACTCTTCGCATGAGGTGGCCAAAGTACTGGAGTTTCAGCTTCAGCATCATTCCTTCCAAAGAAATCCCAGGGCTGATCTCCTTCAGAATGGACTGGTTGGATCTCCTTGCAGTCCAAGGGACTCTCAAGAGTCTTCTCCAACACCACAGTTCAAAAGCATCAATTCTTCAGTGTTCAGCCTTCTTCACAGTCCAACTCTCACATCCATACATGACCACTGGAAAAACCATAGCCTTGACTAGATGGACCTTTGTTGGCAAAGTAATGTCTCTGCTTTTCAATATGCTATCTAGGTTGGTCATAACTTTCCTTCCAAGGAGTAAGCGTCTTTTAATTTCATGGCTGCAGTCACCATCTGCAGTGATTTTGGAGCCCACAAATAAAGTCTGACAGTTTCCCGTTTCCCCATCTATTTCCCATGAAGTGATGGGACCAGATGCCATGATCTTCGCTTTCTGAATGTTGAGCTTTAAGCCAACTTTTTCACTCTCCACTTTCACTTTCATCAAGAGGCTTTTGAATTCCTCTTCACTTTCTGCCATAAGGGTGGTGTCATCTGCATATCTGAGGTTATTGATATTTCTCCTGGCAATCTTGATTCCAGCTTGTGTTTCTTCCAGCCCAACATTTCTCATGATGTACTCTGCATAGAAATTAAACAAGCAGGGTGAAAATATACAGCCTTGATGTACTCCTTTTCCTATTTGGAACTAGTCTGTTGTTCCATGTCCAGTTCTAACTGTTGCTTCCTGACCTGCATATAGGTTTCTCAAGAGGCAGGTCAGGTGGTCTGGTATTCCCATCTCTTTCAGAATTTCCCACAATTTACTGTGATCCACACCGTCAAAGGCTTTGGCATAGTTAATAAAGCAGAAATAGATGTTTTTCTGGAACTCTCTTGCTTTTTCCATGATCCAGCGGATGTTGGCAATTTGATCTCTGGTTCCTCTGCCTTTTCTAAAACCAGCTTGAACATCAGGAAGTTCACGGTTCACGTATTGCTAAAGCCTGGCTTGGAGAATTCTGAGCATTACCTTACTAGCATGTGACATGAGTGCAATTGTGTGGTAGTTTGAGCATTCTTTGGCATTGGCTTTCTGTGGGATTGGAATGAAAACTGACCTCTTCCAGTCCTGTGGCCACTGCTGAGTTTTCCACATTTGCTGGCATATTAAGAAAGATATAGGTGTAAATAAAGTGCTCAGTCGTGTCTGACTCTTTGTGACCCTATGAGCTGTATAGTCCATGGAATTCTCCAGGCCAGAATACTGGAGTAGGTAGCCTTTCCCTTCTCCAAGGGATCTTCCCAACCCAGAGATTGAACCCAGGTCTCCTGCACTGCAGGCAGATTCTTTACCAGCTGAGCCACAAGGGAAGTCCAAGAATGCTGGAGTGGGCAGCCTATCCCTTTTCCAGCAGATCTTCCCAACCCAGGAATCAAACCGGGGTCTTCTGCATTGCAGGTGGATTCTTTACCAACTGAGCTACGAGGGACCCCCCCCACCCCCAGTGTAAATAAAGTCCAGTATAATGGGATAAAGGATATGAAAAGAATAGATTTGAGACAGAGTTTGCACAGAGGAGGGTGTTAACTCCTCACTGCCAGTGGTAGAGGGTGATAGAGAAAGGAGAAATGCGTGTGTATGTGTGTGTGTGTGTGTGTGTGTGTGTGTGTGTGTGTGTAGGAAACAGTTTGTATGTCAGAGAATGCTCCCTCTTGGATAACTTTAAAATATATCTTAGTATCTTCTGAGCAACTAGGTTGACCTGGCAGCCTGGAAGTGGAGAGCATTTCAGGTTGAAAAAAAAATGAGGATGCCTCTTAAGAAGATAAATGAGTATTAAGCAAATGCTGATTCACATTAGCTTGTATTAACATAAGTGCTTAATAATCAAATAATGAAGTAAATTCTGGAGACAGCAGGAACGTTTAGAATCTATCTTCCATTTACTACTAGTGACTAGATGTTACTTGAAGACAAAATAATGACAATGTTCAAGTGTCTGTCGTCTTTTCCTTTCCTTCCTCCTGCTTGAGGTGCATTTGTTTCAGCATGAGTTAGTATTATTTGGAGACTGTGACACTCTCCATCTCCTTCTCTTCTATAGACTGTGTGGTCTCTGATAAAAATGCAACCAGTCTTTTTCCCTTCTCTGCTAAGTCACTTCAGTCGTGTCTGACTCTGTGCGACCCCATAGACGGCAGCCCACGAGGCTCCCCCTTCCCTGGGATTCTCCAGGCAAGAACACTGGAGTGGGTTGCCATTTCCTTCTCCAATGCAGGAAAGTGAAAAGTGAAAGTGAAGTCGCTCAGTCGTGTCTGACCCTTAGCATGGACTGCAGCCTACCAGGCTCCTCCGTCCATGGGATTTTCCAGGCAAGAGTACTGAAGTGGGGTGCCATTGCCTTCTCCGTTCCCTTCTCTAATTCCACGTAATTTAGACTCTTAGAGTCAGGCAACTTAAGGCCATAAAGTCCAAAATGGTCAAAATACCTTGGAGTGGGGTAGAATTCTGTCTAGTGGGCATCAAAATACAGAGTCGTGACAGTTGGCGTTGCAGCGCGGTGGGCGGGGCCCCTGCTCCCGTTACCCACTCCGCGGCGAGTACACTGCCTGCTGCTCTGGGCGGGGTCTACGCCTCCACTCCCTCAGTGCTGGCCTTGGCCATGCGACCTGGTTTGGTGAAGACATGACTTGAGCACAGGGTTTAAAAGGGTTTTCATGGCTTAGTTTGCCTTCTCTGCTCCTTGATCCAGAAGAAAATTATGCCTCAGACAGTGGTCACCCCTTCAGCTTGGACCCCAGATTGAGGCATGGGGGAACCGAACCAAACCTGGTCGGGAGCCTGGAGCCAAGTCCAGCCAAACCCCTCCAAAACTACAGCTTTGTATTTCAACAATATTTGTTTATATGCCTGTCAATGGGACTTGGTGTTGGTTTTTATGCGGCAAAAAATCTATTAATAGGCACTTTGGAAAACAGTTTGACAGTGCTTCTCAAGTTAAACACACACTTGTTTCATTCAACAATTCCACTCCTAGAGATTTATATAAGAGAAATGAAGCAAATGTTTTGTAATAGTCATAAACTGGAAGCAATCTGAATGTCCATTGACAGGTGAATGGATAAACAAATTGTGGTAAATCTGTACAATGGGATAGAGAATTAAAAGGAAACCAAAAACCTACTGATACAGAACAACTTGGATGAATCTCAAAAGCATTATGCTAAATGCTAGAAACCAAACTGAAATACTATATACAGTATGATTCTATTTATATAAAATTTTAGAAAGGGCAAAGTTATCTTAACAGAAAGCCAATCAGTGCTTGCCAGAGCCCAGGAAGGGATTAAGTACAAAGAGACACAAAATGACTTACGGGGATGATAAAAATATTATATATCATTGCTGTGGTGGTGGTTCCATGATTATATACATTTGTCAGGACTCATCAAATTAAACGTTTGTAATTGGTAAGTTTTGCAAAACTGCTTTTTAAAAATTAAATAGCAAATGTGAATTTCACAAATTATGAACAGTATTATTGTAAAACAACAAATTTAGCAAATTAGTAAAATAAATTGGTGCAGAAGTTCCTTTTTGGCTCATGGTATGCTTAATGACTTGATAATATTTCCTTTTTTAATGACACTCCTAGTTCTAAGGAAGTACCTAATGTTTCCATTTACTAAATAAATACTTTAATAAGTATTTGTATTCTTAAAACTTAGCAGCAGTGTGTAAAATTTGTTGTTGTTTGTTATTGGTTTAGTCCCTAAGTCATATCCAGCTCTTTGTGACCCCATTGACGGTAGCCCACCATGCTTTTCTGTCCATGAGTTTTCCCAGGCAAGAATAGTGGAGTGGGTTGCCATTTCCTTCTCCAGGGGATCTTCCCAACACAGGGATCGAACCCATGTCTCCTGCATTGGCAGGCAACTTCTTTATCTCTGAGCCACCAGGGAAGCACTAATGTATAAAATAAGCCTCATAAATTAAAATAAAGATATCTTTATTTCATTCTTAAGTAACCACAGTGACTAATGCACCTATTGCATGCCATGCATTGTCTTGAACTTTGAAATCAAATTGATCGGTGTCACCCTCATTTTTTCTTCACACTGAATTTCATGCAGAACTGGCTTTACATCATAGCAACTGCTGGAAGCTAAGCTTCACAAAGATATGGCATCATCAGGAGGAATACAGCATGGTCTAACATTGAAACCATGAACAACCTCAACATAGTAATTCAATGTCTGACATATGTCAGTGTTTTTTCTTAAAAACTTTAAATTATCCTTTCACGTCATTGTAACTTTGGTTTACTGCCAGAGTTTATAAACTGAGATTAATGCAAGAATCCATTTCTACCACATTTAACATTTTGTTGGAGGAGGTCTTTGAGATCTCTGTAAATGTAAATTAAAATATTATTTTGAAATGACTTTGATGTATCACATTGATTTCTCCCATCAGTTCAGTTCAGTTCAGTCACTCAGTCATGTCCAACTATTTGCAACCCCATGAACTGCAGCACGCCAGGCCTCCCTGTCCATCTCCCTGTCCATCTCCTGGAGTTCACTCAAACTCACGTCCATCGAGTCGGTGATGCCATCCAGCCATCTCATCCTCTGTCGTCCCCTTCTCCTCCTGCCCCCAATCCCTCCCAGCATCAGAGTCTTTTCCAATGAGTCAACTCTTCGCATGAGGTGGCCAAAGTACTGGAGTTTCAGCTTTAGCATCATTCCTTCCAAAGAAATCCCAGAGCTGATCTCCTTCAGAATGGACTGGTTGGATCTCTTTGTAGTCCAAGGGACTCTCAAGAGTCTTCTCCAACACCACAGTTCAAAAGCATCAATTCTTCGGTCCTCAGCTTTCTTCACAGTCCAACTCTCCCATGGAGCCCCTTAATTTTACCTAACCCTAATACCCTAGTATTACAATCTCTCCAGTGACTCCCAGTTCAAGACCTCATAATAGGGTGTTGGGTGCCAGAACCTTAAAAGTAAGCTCAAGAATTCTTCTCGGGAAGATAAGAGTAGACACATGGGGAAGAGAGACACCTTCACAGCCCAAGGACTTGGTGTGAGTTTGAGCTATGCTGTGCAGCTGCAGTTCCAAATGCTTGGGATAAGAGAAATTGTTCCTAACATGGTGTGAAAATACAATGCAATTCAGATACAGAGTTAGCAAGACCCGGGATCCAGCTTCACACAGAGTGTGAGTGCCGTCTTTCTGTTAGGAGTTTGGTTACCAGAGTTGAACACAGTAATAAAGGGCACTTAAGTAAGATGGAACCTGCTTGTCTTCTTGTTAATATTTATGACTTAAGGGGGGAAAAGCCGTCAGAGAGAAAAAGCCTGTGTTCAGATATCACGTAAGGAGCATGCCACAAGGGCAATGACATCAACAGCGTGTGAGCAGCCAGATACGGATTCACTTGGATCACGTCGCGACATCACATGCCAGAGTCCTCAAGTCAGCTCTCGTGTGGGATCTCCTATGGGCTTCTCACTCTTTTTGGACACTGGTCCCTCACCGTTGAGTAAAATTATGGCTTTGCTTATCTCTATGGACTCTTCCAAATCTTACTTCCCATAATTGTCTGAAGTGTGATGTATGAGAACGATTATAACTTCCACAAATCTTCATGAGGAAAACTCCAAACTCCCAAATTTATGTAAGAAAAAATGATCCTTTTAAAGCAATGTATGTTTTATTTTCATATTAGACTACTCAGTACTTCTAAAAAATGCAAACACAAAACCCCTTTTCACAGGGACTAAATGGGGGCTTACAAAGTTTTCTTGGAATAAATGTTTTTCAACCTAGTGATGATGTTTTGGTTTGAAAGCTGGAGGATTTAGCTGTTCATCTAATTATTCTGCAAAGATGGACGCATCTCTGCATTGTGAGAGGTCGATGTGTAGAAGCTGCTCTTTTTAATTCTCCTCTGAGGGAAAGAAATCATTTTTACATGAAATACATCAAAGACAGAAAGAGCAAATCTCCAGATTTAGCTATTTTTGTAGATGGTGGAAGACTCTCTGTAATAAAAATGAATAAAATACTCTTCCAGCACCAACTAAAAGGAGGCAAAAGGTAGAGTGTTTGCTGGCTTTGAGGCTAAAGCAATTACTTCTCTGACAATCTATTATCATCATTGTCTGTTATAACCCTTGCTTGTCTGTGGTAGAAAAAGCTTCTTTTTCAAGTCTGAGTACTAATATACCAGCAAAAATGATGATTTTATAATATAGGGAGTTGTCCTTTTTGAGAACTGTAGCCTTTTACTTAACTTCTTGAAACTTTTGAATTTGGCTATTCCAGAGTGGTATCTCTGTATGTGTGTGTACATGAATATGTATGTGTGTTTGTAATCATCCTAGTATTTTTTAAACATTTTACTTCATTAAGATGTTGGCAAAATTCTTCATAAGTTCTTCATTTCATTATTTTATTTCTTTGAGGGGTTTGCTTAAATATGTATTGAGTTCCTATTATGCTCTGGACATTGAAGATACCAAGATATAAAAAACACAGTCTGTTTGGAGAGAGTGGCATGTAAAATGTGAGAACAAATCTGAGATGACTCTTCCAAAACTAGAAGGGTGCAGTGAAGGACAGATACAGACGAGCCATGATTTGTGCATGAGAGAGTGCTGTTGGAATCTGCAGCCTCTACTCAAAGTGCAGTCCATGAGCCACAGCCTTGGCACCATCTGAGAGTTCACTAGAGATGCAGAAACTCAGTCCCTACCCTTGAACTACTGAACCTGAATCTGAATTTTCACAAGATCCCAGCTAATTGTTAGGCATTAAAGTTTGTGAGGATCGTTCTTTATAAAGGTTGCTATTTTACCTGTTAAAGAAAAGAGAACGAAATCTGTAGAGACGAGACTGTGAATAAACTATTGGAGCAACAGTGGAGAGGAAGACCCCATGCCTGATGAGCCACTGTGATCTGAAAGGCTACATGCACCCCGGTGTTCACTGTTTACAGTAACTAGGACATGGGAGCAAACTAGATGTCCATCAGCAGATGAGCGGATAAAGATGTGGTGCACATATACAGCAGAATATTACTCAGCCTGAAAAAGAATGAAACAATGCCGTTTGCAAATGGCAACATGGATGAACCTAGAGATTGTGATTGTCCTGCTAAGTGAAGTAAGTCAGACAAGAAGGAGAAATATCATATGACATCCCTTATATATGGAATCAGAAAGAAATGACACAAATGAATCTATAAAGCAGAGACTCACAGACTTAGAGAATGAATTTATGCTTGCTTAGGGGGAAGAATAGAGCTAAAGTCAGTTGGGGAGTTTGGGATGGGCATGTACACATTGCTATATTTAAAATAAATAACCAAAAAGGACCTAGTGTACAGCACATGAAACTCTGTTCATTGTTATGTGTCAGCCTGGATGGGAGGGGAGCTTGCGGGCAAATGGATCCGTGGATATGTGCAACTGAGTCCCTTCACTGTTCACCTGGAACTATCACAAAGTTGTTAATTGGCTAAGGGTGTGTGAGTCAGTCGCTCAGTTGCATCCAATTCCTTGTGACCCCACAGACTGCATGTAGCCTGCCAGGCAGCTCTGTCCATGGGATTTTTCAAGCATGAATACTGAGAGGGTTGCCATTTTCCTCCTCGGGAGGATCTTCCCTACTCAGGGATTGAACCAGCATCTCCTATGTTTCCTGCATTTCAGGCAGATTCTTTACCTGCAGAGCCATCAGAGAAGCCCCTTAATTGGCTATACCCCAATGTGAAATAAAAGGTTTAAAGAAATGTCTGTGAATACTTATAATGGGCACTTAGGGAATGAGAGTAGGCCACTGGTGATTTTAAAGCTATTACCAGAAACCAAATAATTAAATACTGTAATTCACAGTTTTCTCCAATATGACTTTTGTAGCTAGTTCAGTTAGTTCAGTTGCTCACGGACGTCTGACTCTTTGTGACCCCATGGACTGCAGTGTGCCAAGACTCCCTGTCCATCACCAATTCCTGGCGCTTACTCAAATTCATGTCCATCAAGTCAGTGATGCCATCCTAGCATCTCATCCTCTGTTGTCCCCTTCTTCTCCCACCTTCAATCTTTCCCAGTATCATGGTCTTTTTTCTAAGGAGTCCTTTCTTTGCATCAGGTGGCCAAAGTATTGCAGTTTCAGCTTCAGCATCAGTCCTTCCAATGAACACCCAGGTCTGATCTCCTTTAGGATGTACTGGTTGGATCTCCTTGCAGTCCAAGGAACTCTCAACAGTCTTCTCCAAAACCACAGTACAAAAGCATCAATTCTTCAGCACTCAGTATTCTTTAAAGTCCAACTCTCACGTCCATACATGACTCCTGGAAAAACCATAGCTTTGACTAGACAGACCTTTGTCAGCAAAGTAATGTCTCTGCTTTTGAATATACTGCCTAGGTTTGTCATAGCTTTTCTTCCAAGGAGCAAGCATCTTTTAATTTCATGGCTGCAGTCACCATCTGCAGTGATTTTGGAGCCCCCCAAAATAAAGTTGCTCAGTATTTCCATTGTTTCCCCACCTATTTTCCATGAAGTGATACAGGTCAGGAACCAACAGTTAGAACTGGACATGGAACAACAGACTGGTTCCAAATAGGAAAAGAAGTAAATCAAGGCTGTATACTGTCACCCTGCTTATTTAACTTATATAAAGAATACATCATGAGAAACGCTGGGCTGGAAGAAGCACAAGCTGGAATCAAGATTGTCAGGAGAAATATCAATAACCTCAGATGTGCAGATGACACCACCCTTATGGCAGAAAGTGAAGAGGAACTAAAAAGCCTCTTGATGAAAGTGAAAGAGGAGAGTGAAAAAGCTGGCTTAAAGCTCAACATTCAGAAAATGAAGATCATGGCATCTGGTCCTGTCACTTCATGGCAAATAGATGGGGAAACAGTGGAAACAGTGGCTGACTTTATTTTGGGGGCTCTAAAATCACTGCAGGTGGTGACTGCAGCCATGAAATTAAAAGACGCTTACTCCTTAGAAGGAAAGTTATGACCAACCTAGATAGCATATTCAAAAGCAGAGACATTACTTTGTCAACAAAGGTCCATCTAGTCAAGGCTATCGTTTTTCCTGTGGTCATGTATGGATGTGAGAGTTGGACTGTGAAGAAAGCTGAGTGCCAAAGAATTGATGCTTTTGAAGTGTGGTGTTGGAGAAGACTCTTGAGAGTCCCTTGGACTGCAAGGAGATCCAACCAGTCCATTCTGAAGGAGATCAGCCCTGGGATTTCTTTGGAAGGAATGATGCTAAAGCTGAAACTCCAGTACTTTGGCCACCTCATGCGAAGAGTTGACTCATTGGAAAAGATTCTGATGCTGGGAGGGATTGGGGGAAGGAGGAGAAGGGGATGACAGAGGATGAGATGGATAGATGGCATCACTGGCTCGATGGACGTGAGTTTGAGTTAACTCTGGGATTTGGTGATGGACAGGGAGGCCTGGCATGCTGCAGTTCATGGTGTTGCAAATAGTTGGACACGACTGAGTGACTGAACTGAACTAAACACAGTCAAAGGCTTTGGTGTAATCAAAATGAATTCTCTTGCCTTTTTTGATAATCCAAAATAGCAGTCATCTAGGATGAGAATTTCATTTGCTCACCTGTTTTAGATGTGGTTGATCTTTTGAATTTTAGGTATTATAATGTGTTTATAATATTTCAATTGTGGTTTTAATTTTTATTTTTTCTTTGTGACTAAGGATTTTGATTGCCTCTTCATATATTTAATTTGTTTCTTCTTTCATGAAGTTCAGTTCCAGTCTTTTACATATTATCTGTTGAGTTGTTTTATCACTGATTCATAGAAATTTGTTGTATATCTTGATACCATTATTTTGTCAGATATATTTTGTTATTATTTTCTTTTAGTCTGTGTATTATTTATTTTAATGGTAGTTTTAAAATGTAGAATAATATAGCTATTGGTATCTATACTAATATATAGTATGGCTATATATATTACTATGCTATATTAATATGATATAACATACTATATTGTACTATCAGTCAGTTCACTTGATCAGTTCAGTTGCTCAGTCATGTCCAGCTCTTTGCGACCCCATGAATCGCAGCACGCCAGGCCTCCCTGTCCATCACCATCTCTCGGAGTTCACTCAAACTCGGTCCATCGAGTCGGTGATGCCATCTAGCCATCCCATCCTCTATCGTCCCCTTTTCCTCCTGCCCCCAATCCCTCCCAGCATCAGAATCTTTTCCAATGAGTCAACTCTTTGCATGAGGTGGCCAAAGTACTGGAATTTCACCTTTAACATTATTCCTTCCAAAGAACACCCAGGGCTGATCTTCTTTAGAATGGACTGGTTGGATCTCCTTGCAGTCCAAGGGACTCTCAAGAGTCTTCTCCAACACCACAGTATACCTGTGGCGGATTCATGTTGATGTATGGCAAAACCAATACAATATTGTAATGTAATTAACCTCCGATTAAAATAAATAAATTTATATTAAAACACATGTATACCTGTGGCGGATTCATTTTGATATTTGGCAAAACTAATACAATTATGTAAAGTTTAAAAATAAAATAAAATTAAAAAAAAAAAGAAACCACACACACAAAAAAAAGCATCAATTCTTCGGCACTCAGCTTTCTTCACAGTCCAACTCTCGCATCCATACATGACCACTGGAAAAACCATAGCCTTGACTAGACAGACCTTTGTTGGCAAAGTAATGTCTCTGCTTTTGAATATGCTATCTAGGTTGGTCATAACTTTCCTTCCAAGGAGTCAGCGTCTTTTGATTTCATGGCTGCAATCACCATCTGCAGTGATTTTGGAGCCCCCCCAAAATAAAGTCTGACACTGTTTCCACTGTTTCTCCTCTATTTGCCATGAAGTGATGGGACCAGACGCCATGATCTTCATTTTCTGAATGTTGAGCTTTAAGCCAGCTTTTTCACTCTTCACTTTCACTTTCATCAAGAGGCTTTTTAGTTCATCTTCACTTTCTGCCATAAGGGTGGTGTCATCTGCACATCTGAGGTTATTGATATTTCTCCCGACAATTTTGATTCCAGCTTGTGCTTCTTCCAGCCCAGGGTTTCTCATGATGTACTCTTTATAGTCTTCTCAAACACCACAGTTCAAAAGCATCAGTTCTTTGGCACTCAGCCTTCTTCACAGTCCAACTCTCACATCCATACATGACCACTGGAAAAACCATAGCCTTGACTAGATGGACCTTTGTTGGCAAAGTAATGTCTCTGTTATTATTTAGATCTTCTTTGTACATAAATGTAAGTTTGATTATATAAAGTAAGGAAGTAGAGAAATGAAATTATAATTTGAAAGTTTTAATTTTTTAAGAAAGAAAAAATACATACTTTGTTCCTTTTTGTCCTTTTAGTGAGAATGATTTTTTTTTTTTAAATAACATCATTACCATTGGAAAAGGAGACAGAAATTCATCTCTCTTGTCAAAGGTATTACAGTTTTTGGTGCTAATGTTCCTTGTTGGGAGATTTTAAATCAACAGATTCTATTTATTTTTACAAACATTATTTTTACAGTTAAAAATGTTTTAATGGTTTATTTGAAATCCTTAGTAACTTTATTCATATTGGAGTTACTAATTTTCATATTTTTTCACATTGAACATTGTGGAAGCAAGGGAGACACGAGGGAGTCTTTGGGATTTGTTATTCTTTGTCAGTGGAGGTTCAGATCAACAGAATTATGTATCTTTTTTCTTAAGGAATGACTACAGTTTTTAGGTTTCCCAGCCTGAACTCTCACACTGACTCTTCAGTGGGCCATTTTCTTTCTCATCCCTGAGTCATTGCCCCTCCTTAACTTGTAATACTTTTCTCCTAAATCTTCCCATGGCAAACGTCTCATTGTTCAACTCTCAGTTGAAATCTGACCTCCTCAGGGATTTTCCCCTAACAGGTGAGTATCTGAAATACCCGCCTCTATAATTCTCTATCCCAAAGCCCTTTGATTCTCATTAGCTTAAGCAGTTTTTAACTCACTGAAATCACCAGCTTACTGCATGTTTGCTTTTCCTTTTCTTCCACTAGAATGTCATATCTAAGAGCAGGATGCACAATATGCTCAGCACCTTAGCTCATCACAGTAAGACTGTGAGTATCTGCTGAATGAATGAGTGGGTTTTGGAATTTATTATCTTGTTTGAACTTATTGCCAACATTGTAGGAAGCCGTGCATTCTACCTTTTGAAAGTTCAACATTAAAAAAGAAAGGCTCATATTTACAGATGGTTATTTTTATTTGCTTTTCTGGGATGATTAACCATGGAAAATATGTTTACACATCATCCTAAAGCTTCTGCTTACTCTTGTGTGGTAAAGTCAGATGGGATTGGGCCTTCTAATCAAAACAATGAGTTCAAGTTTTTGTTTTATCATTTAGTAATTGTTTAAGCTTGCATAGCCACTTCATCTTTCTGAGCCTGAATTTCTTCACATGTAGATTTTAGATAACAGTGCTTGCTCTCCTCATTCCATAAATTTTTTGGAAGGTGAAATTAGATACTGTATTTATGAGAGCACTTTGTAAATGGAATATGTAGGACCTTATTATTGAATTTAATGTACTAATTCATTGACTAATGGACCAAAAGAGTTAATTGTTCTTCCAAAATTGTCTAATTTATTTTCAGGGTTGGGGAGAATTTTATGCAAGGTGTCACTAATAGATAATAATAACTCATTTGTTCCTCTATCACACCTTTCCTTAGAGGACTCAGCTTTATTCTATCTCATTAATCCTTAACAGCGCCTCTGAATTGTTAGACAGCCTGATGATAAGCACCATTCTCCTGGTTTTTACAGCTGGAGCAAATGAGGCACTGAGAGGTCAAGTGACTTTCTCAAAGTCACACCGGATCCACGATGCTGCTGTGGAAAGGGGCTGGGCACCCGGCGGCTCCCTGTCTGGACCCGGCCTCAGCAGAGAACGCCAACTGCGTGTTATGACTCAGAACCCCGGGGGTGCACAGACATGGGGTGAGGACGGGTGTGCTGTCCTCGGAGAGAAGCATGAATGGCTGAGACGGAACAGAATTGAAATGTCATCAATTTCTTAACATTTGTCTAAAGTTTCGATGTGGGTAGATCTCATTAGTTACATCAAAATAGACTTTATAGAGAAGGCATTTCCCATAGATCATAGAAAACTGAGACTTTGAAAGTAATAAAAGTGGAGAGTATACTAAACCAACAAAGCAAAATGAACAAAACAAGCAAAACCATGGGACACAACTGAGGAAACATGACTTGTTTTGAATAATTGAATATAGGTGAACAGCAGAGTGTCAGCTAGATGCACACCAAAGTCACCCCAAACATCACTGTCTTTATTATTAGTGTAAGTAGTGACAATAATTGCTGATCCCCAGTTGCAATCGTTCTTATCACCAGTAGTCATCAAACATGAAAGGGCAAGTGAGTGAATAAGGCTGCCGTGACGCACTGAAGCCTCCTTTCTCTCTGTGTCAGAATATCCTTCTCAACTTGGATCCTGGGCTTCGGATTCCGCCATGGGTTTTCCTTGACAAACAGGATGTGATCAGATGTGACTGAAGTGGAGGCTTTAAAATGCTTACGCGGTTTGACTTGCTTCTTGCCAAAAGAGAGAGTCCAAGGGGAGCTTCTGTTCTAAGAATGAGACTTGTTGACCAGACCTGGAGCCAGTGCAAAGTGTGAATTCAACCAAACCCTCCCCTAAAGCAAAAGCTCCCTCACCTGACTTATAGACTTGTAAATGACAAAAAGAAATGCTTATTTTTCTAAGTCATCTCACTTTGACATGATGTATTAATATTATGCAACCACACTTAACTAATCTAGCTGGTAATGTCTAGTGGTGGTAGACTGCAGAAAATCTTAAATTCTAGGATGTGCTCCTTCCCAGTTTAATGATCATGAAAGGGCCTTTATAATAGCGGTCTTTGCAAGCAGTTCCCTGACAGTTAAGCCAACTGATGGGCTCTCAGTCCCATAAATGGAATAAAATGTACATTTAAACATAGACATAAAATTTCCCTGAGCCATCCCCAAGTGATAAGAATCATTATCCCAATGTGTTTTGAACAAGAGAGTAGTAATATAGCTAAAGCCTGGCTGTAGAAACCATCATTTGGCTGAGTGTATAGCTCAGGTGGTAAAGCGTCTGTCTACAATGCAGGAGACCTGGGTTCGATCCCTGGGTCGGGAAGATCCCCTGGAGAAGGAAATGGCAATCCACTCCAGTACTATTGCCTGGAAAATCCCATGGACAGAGGAGCCTGGTAGGCTACAGTCCATGGAGTCGCAAAGAGTCAGACACGACTGAGCGACTTCACTTTATAGGGCAGATGAAGTGTTGAGGGGTCAGGGCGAAGAGCACTTCCAATGCCTAACTGATAGAAAAGGGTTAACGTTGAGGGAAATAGAAAAGAAATTACAGAAGAAACATGCATACAAGAGGCTTTGCTGAGTTGCTGTGGAGGTGACAGCTACGGGATGATGAGAATAAGAAAGTTAAAAGTGACTTGAGGGACTTCCCTGGTGGTCCAGTGGCTAAAGCTTGTGCTCCCGATGCAGGAAGCCCAGCTTGATTCCTGGTCAGGGAACTAGATCCTGCAAGACAGCAGCTAAGGATTCCACATACCTGCAACGAAGATCGGAGCACCCATATGCTGCACCTATGACCTGATGCAGATGAATAAATGCATAATTTAAAAAAACAGTGACCTGAGCCTTTGAGACAAGTAACGTAAGCCTAGTGAGGTCAGTTGCAGAAATGAAGAAATGAGGATAAGCAGATGGTTTGAATGGTGGAGAGATAATGAGTTTTATTTTTGACATGTTGAGTTGGGAGTATGCAGTAAGTCTACATACGAACCTTCAGTTGTGAACTCTCAGAGATGTGAACGTGTGCTCCTACATCCATTCACGTTAGTTCACACGTCTGGCCTACATGGCCGTCACATGCAGCCTCCACGAGTGGTCGTGCTTGTGTGTACGGTACCGCACACACGTGTGTACTGTCCTGCACAGAGGCCACTAGTACAGTGTCTTTATTTCGACTCCAGGATGTCCAGAAGCAAGTGTAAAACTGGTGATGTAGCTGGTACTACTGCACTTTTCAAGGTACTGTACTGTAAGATTAAAGGTGTTTTCTTTATTTTTATTACTTGTTTTTATGTATTATTTGTGTGAAAAGTATTTTAAACCTATTCCAGTGCAGTACGGCAGAGCCGGTTAGGTTAGTTGGGCACCTAGGCTAGCTTTGCTAGATGTAGGAATAAACTGGACTGATGAATGTGCTCCAGAACAGAACTTATTCATATGCAGGGGACTTACTGTAGGCAGAAATTTGAGAACTGTCATAAAAGATAAGGCCCCAGGCTCCACTTTCTTGATTGTCAAATACCTTTAAGTGGAGACTGTCTTTCATGCCAAGGTGGAAAGAATTACTCACATATTATATGTCAAGCTCCAGAGAGGAGTTTTAAGAAGCAAAGTCAATGGTCTCCTGCTTGAAGTGAAGAATATTAGGTTGAGAGTTTGATGTTTATTGAAATTCTATTGCCAGAAACATCAGCAACCTCTTCAAGACTAAGAGACAAAAACTGGTTTGGCTGTGTAGACTGCTCTGGGGGACATTGTAATTCACATACTGCACCATAGAAAGCAAACTTCAAAATTAGTTTTGTATTTAAATATGAAAATGCAATGTTCTACACTGGTTACTCAACAATAAAGAAGTTTGCGGAGGTTTACTTTACTGGCAAGTCACTTGACACATTTTAAGTGATCATTTGAAACCTGTACTTTGGCCACCTCATGCAAAGAGTTGACTCATTGGAAAAGACCCTGATGCTGGTAAGGATTGGGGGCAGGAGGAGAAGGGGACGACAGAGGATGAGATGGCATCACCGACTCGATGGACATGGGACTCCTGGAGTTGGTGATGGACAGGGAGGCCTGGTGTGCTGCGATTCATGGGGCCACAGAGTCAGATACGACTGAGCGACTGAACTGAACTGAAACCTGTATACTTGGTACAGGGGCAGAGCAGGTGGGAACACTGGTTTTGGAATCAGCCTCTTCTGGTTTGAATCCGTGCTCTGTCGGTTCCTGCCTACTCATTCATTTGTTTAACAAATAATTGCTGAATCCCTACCATATTCTGTATGTGAGAAAAAAACAAAGACTACTGCTTTTGAGAATTTGCATCTTTTTAAAATATTTATATTGTTCATATAATAGTAACATATTTATTGTATTAAAATATGACAGACTTAAAGAAGAATTAAATTATCCACAGCATACCACCATATGATATAACAACGGCAACTTTTTAAGAATTATTTTTAATTGGAGGATAATTGCTTTACAGTTTTGTGTTGGTTTCTGTTGTACAACAAAGTGAATGAGCCCTAAATATACATTTATCCCCTCCATCTTGAGCCTCTCTCCACTGTACGCCCCTCCACCCTCTGGGTCATCACAGGGCACGAGGCTGGGCTCCCTGAGCTGTACAGTAGCTCCCACTGGTTATCTGTCCTACCCACGACAGTGGATGTCTGTCAATGCTACCTCTAAATTCACCTCACCCTCTCCTTCCCCAGCTTGTCCATAAGTCCCTGGGGAGTTTACATCTTAATGGAGTCAGATCTTCAGCAAATAATAAACATAATAACAAATATATCTCAAAGAGTAATAAAAGATTATGGAGGGCATGGGAAAAAGGAGAGGTGTTTAAGAAGGATTGGAGTTTGGGGAGTGGGGGCAGATTTCATTATTAAGTGGTCAAGGTGGATCTCGTTGAAATGGTGATATCTGAACAAAAAGCCAAAACTTTGAGAGAATTAGACAGAAGGAACAAAGCAGATAAAAGGTCTAGAGCTCGGGGCCTAGGCAGACATGTGTCTCAAGTGTTTGCTTGAACAGCAGAAAGGCTGGAGTGCAATGAGCCATTTGTAGTCACAGGAAGTGAAGTCAGAGAGAAAACCTGAAGACCCACCAGGTCGGGAGTTTAGCTTTTATCCTGAGTGAAAAGGAGAGTGGTTAGAGGATTATTTTTCTTTTCTCTTCATTATAGAAATTTTCAAAGGCATATAAAAGTGGAGAGACTAGTACAATTGCAACCCATCATCCAGCAAAAATAACTATTGCTATAAGGCCAGTGTTATTCCATCTATTTCTCTGCCCAGTCCCTCAAACCCTGATTATTTTAAAGCAGATTCCAGACAATGACTTGTAAATTCTTTAGTTATATCTTCAAGAGGTAGGACCGTCATTGTCTCAAACACAACTGCAAAACCATACTTACACCTAAAAATAAAGACTTTGATGTTTTCAGATGTCCAATCAATGTTCATATTTTCCCCATTTATTTTAGAGACTTTTTTTATTATTATTAGTGCAAATTAGACATTAAAAAATTGTTTTTAATTTGGCCACACCACGTAGCCTATGGGATCTTTGTTTTCGAACCAGGGGTTGAATTCAGGTGCCCACTGTGGAAGCACAGGGCCTCACCCACCGGACAACCAGGGCCTTCCCTGAATTAGGCGTTTAGATTATTTTGAGCACAGGAGTGATGGACCCAGTGGAGCGGATGTAGTGGGTGTAGCCTGTGGGGCGGCAGGGAAGCAGGCAGGAGGAACTGCTGGAAGCTTGTAGTTATTCAGAGACGCACTGGTGGCTCAGACCAGAATGGCACCCATGCAAGTGGTGACACTTTTCTGACTTCTGAAACTATTTTAAAATTAGAATCAGTAGGTTTTCCAAAGATATTGGACATGCAGTGTGTGTGAGGGAGAGACACCAGGGTTTGGATTAAGGAGACAAACATGATTAAAGGGTTTGTGGGAAATAAAGAGTTGAAAAATATGTGTGGTTAAGATAGCAATTGGGCAGCTCCAGACAGTCCATGAGACTCAGAGTCAGCAGCACGTTGGTGATGAACAGAGATACGAGACTGGATGGAGTCACCAGCGTAGACTGAAGGGAGAAGGTGACCGAGGCTGCAGCCCTTGGATGTTCTGAAGCTCAGATAAGAGGGAAAAGCCGCAAAGGACACTGAGGAGCAACCCGTGGGCAAACGTCTGGGGAGTCAGGTGGGGGGCGTGCCTGCAGTGGGAGCATTAAGAGTGCCTGGAGCCGTGTTACATCCACTGAGATGAACGCTGTGGTATAGAAGAAGGTGACTCACGCATCCCTGTCACTGTTTATTTCAAAATTACTTACAGTCCACCCACTGTATCATGGGCTTCCCAGGTAGTGAGGTACCTGGAATCCACCTGCCAATGCAGGAGGCACAGGAGACCCCGGTTCCATCCCTGGGTCGGGAAGATCCCCTGGAGGAGAAAGGCAACCCACTCCAGTGTCCTTGCCTGGAGAATCCCATGGCCAGGAGCCTGGTGGGCTACAGTCCATGGGGTCACAAAGACTCAGACACAACTGAGAATCTAAGCACACTTTCACCTACTATATTATAGCCACTTATTAGATACTACAGATAGAAATGAGAACGAGGCATAATTTACACTCTTAAGAATCTTTTATAAACTTACATATCAGTAGGGATGCAGATAATTAGAAGAGATTCTAGAATGCTATTATAACTTGCTTATCCTCTTTATGCTCTATTTGTTCACTTGTAAAGTAGGGCTAACTGTACTTCATCGTGTGTTGCTATGAGATTTAAACAATATTATGCTTCCATCAGGATATGAAAAAATGATCCCTCTAGAATTATTTAGCTCTTTATTCTACTTATTTAGAATAATAATTTGTGGTAGCCGGTAAAACCCAGAAGGCAGGTTTACTTGACAAAAGATCATCTTTACGTTGTAGGCTTAAGAGGAGGAACATGTGAGCTCTCTTAGAAGGACTTTGGAAGGAAAGATGAAGAAGCCCAAAATAAAAATCAGTGGATAGAAGATGAGTTCATGGGCTGGAGGAGGGCCTGCGGAGGGCTCAGTGGGCTACGACTGAGCAGGACTTGGGACAAACATCTAAGAGAACTGCAAGTGGATGCAGGTTTAATATGTAGAACTGACCTGACATACGATGAGAGCTGGCTTCCAGGTGGCTGCCTGGTAGAGTCTGTTTCCAAGTGCAGGAGGCACTGAACTTGTAGGTTCGATCCTTGGGTTGGGAAGACCCCCTGGAGGAGGAAATGGCAACCCACTCCAGCATTCTTGCTGGACACAAAAGCCTAGTGGGCTACAGTGCATGGAGTTGCAAAGATTGGACACGACTGAACACACACACACACACACACACCCCTGATGAAAAGTAGAACAGTGTGCAAGAGGACAGGACTAATTTCTCTAAACTTTACAGAAATCAAGAAGATGGTAAAGGATTGTTCCTGGCCCTAGAATGGGAGTTCTGGAGAGAGCAGAGCACAGAGCCAGTGTTGAGTCACCGTGGTACTTCCTGTGGCAGAACACACCCGTCGGCCACCTTGGTGTGCATGCCAGGGTGCTGGCAGCAGGTGTTTCAATTAGTGGGAATATGCTTGCTTGCCATTTTTTTTTTACATTCTTTTGATTTTATCTTTTGTTTTTCTGAAATAAATCCTTATTTCTTTTGTAATAAGAAAAGCGATGCTGGAAACTTTATTGGAAGAGAAATAAAAGTTAGCCATATAGAGTTTACTGGTCCTTATGAAGCCAATGGAAAGGAGAATAAATCCATGCTTGGAATGTGGCTGGTGAAATCGCCTTGAAAGAAATTTTCTAACATGAAGGAAATACCAATTCTTCCAGGTACGGTGTGCTTTCTGTTGGCAGATAATTCTAAGAAAATATGTGCATTTGTAAACAGAGTCGTAACTTCCTCCTTTTGTGTATTTTAACAACATTAATTTTGATTTATTAAGTTTTTTTAATTCACCATTTACATGCAAAGCAGGGTACACAGGGAAAGGGTAAATAAAAGTAAGCAGTTTGAAAAATCCTTTCAAGAGGATTCTGAAATATATTATTTATAAAGGCAATACTTGAAGAGATCATTTAATTAAATTTTTTTTAAATTTGCATTGAGTTGTGTTGAGTTCTAGGGATCCAGAAATGAATAAGATGTGGGGACTGTCTCCCACCAGGGGAAAAGCCATGTAAACACATAAATGACAGTGTGACAAATCAGGTCACAGAAGCCCAAAGAAATCACCTGGAAGGGCAGAGTGAGACCGATTCATTGTACCTGCATGTTCAGAAAAGGAATTCTGAAGTGGGCAGTCTGTGATCTGAGGACTAAAAGAAGGTCTGCAGGCCTTGGAGTGGAGGACCTCTCTGGATGAGGGATACCCGACACTTGATGGGCAGCGTCAGATGGAGCAGGTGCCGCCCAGGGCCGGGAGGAGGCGTGCAGAGGGCGCCTCGCGGGGGCACTGGGGGTGCCAGGGAGGGGCCTCGAGGGCCGCGGGCAGGGGGACCCTCGGGGGCAGTGTGTGCTCGAGAATGAGTTCTGTAACAAGAGAACCATCACCCGTTACAGCCTCTCCACGAAGCAGTGAGATCTGCACATACACTCTGCTATGGAAAGGGAGAGAGAGTGTAGAATCTGAGCAGCCTTCAACAGATGACAGGTTTGCACATAAAAGAAAGAGAAACATGGGGAAATAGGCATTTGGCAACATGCGCCTGGAACAAGAGTGAAGGTGATCCAGAGGCCAGCTGGGACTGAGAACGTTGAGTCTAACTCGGATCTAAAGGGAGTCACAGGTAACCTACAGTGACAGGTTTATCACACTCTGAGATTCTTTATAAATCAGAGGGGCCAAAAAGAGTCTCAGAGGAATAAAACCAAAAAGGATTCACTGGCTTTAAATAGATGAACACCATAAAAGCTTCTTCAAAGGTTCAGCCCCCCAGACATTTTTCTGAGTGCCTAATGTTTCTTAGAAAGTGCCAACTGTGATGCCAGGTTGTAAACTTGTGTAAGGTGGTGTAATTCTTCTTAAGACACTTCTATCTGACTTTGGTTATCAGGTCTGTAAATAGTTCCACTAAAATGTCCTCAGTGGTAACATATATAGAAAAGAGATCGAAACTCCAAGGGATTGACTAGTTCAGTTAGCGCAGTATACTAGTTAAGTTGTATGCATGGGCATCACAAATGCTGATAAATCAGCTTGACTGCGTCTCCTGACCAGAGTTCACTCCTACCACCCGAACTCACATCCTTACATCACTGTGGGAAAGGATGGAATGTGTGATGGAGCAGTCAGTGAGATCACACATACCTGTCTCCATTATTACATGAAATCACTGCAGATGGTGACTGCAGCCATGAAATTAAAAGACGCTTACTCCTTGGAAGGAAAGTTATGACCAACCTAGATAGCATATTCAAAAGCAGAGACATTACTTTGCCAACAAAGGTCCGTCTAGTCAAGGCTATGGTTTTTCCAGTGGTCATGTATGGATGTGAGAGTTGGACTGTGAAGAAAGCTGAGCGTGGAAGAATTGATGCTTCTGAAATGTGTTGGAGAAGACTCTTGAGAGTCCCTTGGACTGCAAGGAGATCCAACCAGTCCATTCTGAAGGAGATCAGCCCTGGGATTTCTTTGGAAGGAATGATGCTAAAGGTGAAACTCCAGTACTTTGGCCACCTCACGCGAAGAGTTGACTCATTGGAAAAGACTCTGATGCTGGGAGGGATTGGGGGCAGGAGGAGAAGGGGATGACAGAGGATGAGATAGCTGGATGGCATCATCAACTCGATGGACATGAGTCTGGGTGAACTCCGGGAGTTGGTGATGGACAGGGAGGCCTGGCATGCTGAGATTCATGGGGTCACAAAGAATTGGACATGACTGAGCAACTGAACTGAACTGAACTGACAGCAAATATCACATGGCTGGAATATAATGGATGTTGATATTGGTGAACTGAACTATGGTGTTGGAGAAGACTCTTGAGAGTCCCTTGGACTGTAAGGAGATCCAACCAGTCCATCCTAAAGGAAATCAGTCCTGAATATTCATTGGAAGGACTGATGCTGAAGATGAAATGCCAATACTTTGGCCACCTGATGCAAAGAGTTGACTTATTGGAAAAGACTGTGATGCTGGGAAAGATTAAAGGCGGGAGGAGAAGGGGACAACAGAGGATGAGAAGGTTGGATGGCATCACCAACTCGATGGACATGAGTTTGTGTAAACTCCAGGAGTTGGTGATGGACAGGGAGGCCTGGTGTGCTGCAGTCCATGGCATCACCAACAGTCGGACACAACTGAGCGACTGAACTGAATTGATATTAGTTGGTAAGCTAACAGCCATCATTTATGGAGTGCTGTTCTATGGTTTCCACACGTATTTCCTCATTTATTTTGTTTATCGCCCTTAGTAACTCTATGAGGTTAATTGCACAGTGTTGCAAGTGATACATAATGGAAGCTGGATTTAAACCCAGGCCATTTGGCTCTGGGCTGCATTACCTCCCAAATACCATAGAAGACAACATGTTATAAAATGTTATTTAGGATGAAGGGTCGTAGGTGAAGAATAAACAATCATGCCCAGAAATTTAGGTGGCTTTCTGGATGGGGAATGAGTGTCTTGGTAGCATATCTCATTGGCTCTGTCAGGTTGCTGCTGAGCTCCTTCTAGTTTGGGTGGAGAAGAACATGCCTGTAGTAAAGATGCAGGAGCTGCTTTGTTGTGGGAATCCTGGTGCTTCGCATATTATTGTTTTTAAGACCATTCTGGGGACACACCCGTGAGGAACAGAAGGGTGCCCTAAAAGCTGCTCATCAGAAGCACCTGGAGGGCTTAAAACACATTCTTCTGGGCCCCACCCTAGAGTTTCTGATGGAGCAGGTTTGAGTCAGATTTTTTTTCTCTTTTTTTTAAAAAAATTACTGAAGTATTGTTGATTCAAAATATTGCCTTAAGGTCTGCTGTATAGCAAAGTGATCCATTATACCTTGTATATATGCTTTTTATGTTTTCTCCATTATAGTTATTACAGGATATTGAGTACAATCTCCTGTGCTGTACAGTAGGATTTTGTTTATCTGTAGTCATTCTTTTTAAATTTATGTTTCATTGGAGGATGTTTGCTTTACAAGGTCATGTTGGTTTGTGCTTTACAACAGTGTTCTGCATTTCCCACTAGTTTCTGCTTGATGCTGACGCCGCTGTTCACGGACCACACTTTTAGGACCAGTGGTCTCTGCTGTCCTCGGGCCTTTTTTGTGTTTACAAAAGGTTGCGGTAGCAGTCCAGTCTCACCCGGTCCTGGCAGCGGTTTGATCTGCTGGACTTAGTAACACTTCAGGCGATCTCAGTCCTCACTTCACAAGGGCACCAGCAGTCAGGCTGGCCTTCCTGCAGGGCCAGCATCCCAGAGGCCTGCCCTCCCCTGCCTTCCACCCAATGGGATGAGAAGACTCAGCCCAGCAGATTCTGCCCTCCTGGCTCCACAGACGTAGCCCAGCAACAGAGGCCGCCGAGATGGGTGCTGCCTGCCTTGATAGATGACACCAGACAGGACTGAGCAGGAACCCCAGCAGCTCAGAAAAGTGACGCAGAAGAAAGTAGTATTGCAAAGGCTCTGAAAACTAAACTGTCACTGAAACTAAATCTCGCAAAGCAAGCCAGAAATCTACCCATTAAAATCTACCCACTAAGGGCATTTGTCAGCTAAAACAGAAGATTTGAGAAAGAGTAAGAGTCTCTTAATATAAAATTAAAATGTCCAGGTTAAAATAGAAAATCATATGTCACACCCAAGACCAGGAAAGCCCTAATCTGAATGAGAAAAACAATCAATACTGAATTGAATCAGATGTTAGAATGATCTGACAAGACTTAAAGCAGCTGTCATAAAAACACAGGATAAGAGAGTAACACATAAAAATCAATTGCATTTATATATACTGGTGCTGAACAAATGGAAACCAAATATTAAAATGCAGTAATGCCACTTATGGTTTCTCCAAAGAAAATAAAATACTTAGTTATAAATCTAACAAAATGCTGATAAAGGAAGTCAAAAAGGACCTTAAATCTTTGAACAACACACACCATTTGGAAAAATCCATATTGCAACAGTAGGTGAATTCTTCCTAAATGCATCTATAGGCTTGATATAATTCCAATCTAAATCACAGAAATGTTCTTTGAAAGCATAGATAAGTATATTCTAAAATTTATATGGAAAGATAAATCCCCTAGATTAGCCAAAAACAACTTTGAAGAAAGGAGAGAAATAGAAAAGTTAAAGAAATGATTGTTTTCCAAATATTAAAGCTTATAACATAGCTGCAGTGGTCACCACAGTGTTTCCTGGGAGAAGGGGAGACGTAGATCAACGAAACAAGGCAGCCTGGGGACACAGACTGACATAAACGTGGCACTTAGCTGCTGACAGAAGAGCCAGGTCAGTAAACAGAGCTGAAGGAAGTGGACCTCCATTGGCCAAAATGGCTCTCCACCTGTACCTTATCCTTTATGTAGCAATTAACTCAGAATGAATCATGGGCTAGCTTGCAAATCTTAGCATCTCAGGTTGAGGATATGACCAGAGACTTACATTAAAGAAGTTCTTTGCAGAATATCAATGTTATTGCTAAATTTTACTCATTTTTATTTCCATTTTTTAAACTATCAAAAACAATTTATTATCGGTTACACTAAAATAAAATCATTACATTTTATAAATATGCTCCCATATTTAATGTGATGGTAAGTAACTCTATTAAGAAGTTTTTCTATAGAACAAGTTGAGGCCATATTGTAGTGTTAAAATCAAGCTTGTATGTCATATCTGGTCTTTCCATTAAGCATGTGACTTTAGTTAAACTACTTCTTTATATTTCTCAGTTTCCTCAACTGTAAAGTATAAGTGATAAAAGCATGTCTGTCTTATATGACTATGATAGAATGGGATTACATACGGAAAGATTTTCATATGTGGGAGGTATTCTATAAATTACTGCTGCTGCTGCTGCTAAGTCACTTCAGTCGTGTCCAACTCTGTGTGACCCCATAGATGGCAGCCCACTAGGCTTCTCCATCCCTGGGATTCTCCAGGCAAGAACACTGGAGTGGGTTGCCATTTCCTTCTCCAATGCATGAAAGTGAAAAGTGAATGTGAAGCCGCTCAATCGTGCCTAACTCTTAGTGACCCCATGGACTGCAGCCTACCAGGCTCCGCCATCCATGGGATTTTCCAGGCAAGAGTACTGGAGTGGGTTGCCATTGCCTTCTCCACTATAAATTACTACTATTTTCATTTATTCACAGTTGACATCTGATGGAAAGTCTATCTTTATTAAATGTTCTACATAAAGCATGTGGATCTATTTGATTAAATTTTAAATTATTTTAGACTAAGTTTGTTAGGTTTATATTAAATACCAATTTTCCCCATAGTTTGTTAGTGTTAGTCGCTCAGTCTTGTCCAACTCTTTGCGATCCCATGAACTGTGGCCCACCAGGCTCCTCTGTCTTTGGGATTCTCCAGGCAAAAATACTGAAGTAGGTTGCCATTCCCTTCTCCAGGGGATCTTCCCAACTCAGGGATCAAATCCAGGTCTCTTGCTTTGCAGGCAAATTCTTTACTGAGTCACCAGGGAAGTCTAATTTTCTCCGGGCTTTCAAGCAAATGCTTGCCTCAGTTTGACCATGGTTTTATATTTTCTTCCAAAGATAAATTTTGATCTGTTTTTGGCTACATCTAGAGACAGGTGAACTATTCCAGGAAATTCCACAAGTCTAGATTTTAAATTTCCACAACATAATGAGAAATTCTGCCAAAGACCATGTGAAACATGTTATTTGAGAATCTTTATCATCAGATTTATTCACTGGAAAGTGGAGGGAAATGGAAATTGGTGGAGAACAGAAAAAGATTTTTTCTATTTCTCATTTCAACATCTGCCTCTTGAATCTTTATATCCCTTATTATTAAGATTTGGACTAGAGGTCAAAAGTTGGAGCACAAAGCTTTATCTCAATCATAGTGTTAGCTGTGTGATCATTAGCCTATTTCTTCATCAGTTTCATATTGAGAGGAAAGAGAGATGAACACGAAAGCATTTTGTAACGCTGCAAAAAATGCAGGGTACTGTAAGCCATAGCTTCTCAGCCTCTAGTAAACTGGCCAGTTTGAAAGTACAGAGAGAAGAAAACAACTGAAAGGTTCAGATTAAGCCACAGAATGCCGTAAAGTGTTCCATTAAGAGACGGCCGGGGTCCTAAAGAGAAGTCTGCTGTGGGGTGAAATTCCACTTGTTTCTCATGTAAGAAATATGTGACCAAAGGATCTCAGAGTCTGCAACATTACATTTTCATGAAGGTTTTATGAGTACTGATAAGATAAAATAAATATAAAGGACTTACAACTGAAAAGAAAATTTAAATTCAATAAAATTTAAAAGTTTTAAAAACATGATTAAAAAAGCAAAAAGATGACCAAGATTAGGAGACAAGGAAATCAGTGCATTATGTTCTATGTTCTGTGTATAAATTGGTCCTTCTGTATAGATTTGTAAATTGGACATTAGCAATTAGTTTTTTTGTAGCTCTTTGTTTTTCTTGATTTTGAACTGTCTGTACTCTGATCATTCTCCTTTGAGAATTCTAGTCGCTGTGGGTTAGGAACTACCATGTTTATAAGCATATTGGTCTTACTGTATTAGCAAAAGATAACAATCAAATGAATTGTGCTTTCCAGGCTGAAGTGGCAAAATACTAAAGCAGACCTTAATGAAAAGATAAGTGAGGAGCTCTCAAATATTCCACAGCAAGGAATTTGGTTCAATGAGCAATTTCAGAGCAAGGAAAGGAGATGATTTCGTGAGTGAAAGACCCACAAAGTAGCTCCAGCGCTTGCAGCCCCGCTGAGAGAGAAAACAAGGGCCAGCTTCCCAGACTGCCTGGCACTAGCTGGATTTCGGCCGGGCGGGGCCGGGGCCCAGAACCGGGCCTGTGGTGCAGGATGGCTGTCAGAGGCATCATCTCCCATCCCAGACAGCAATTTACTGAAATAGGCCACTTAGAGAAATGGAGCTGGATAGGCCATTTCCCGGAAATGAATAGCAGGGCCTTCTCTGCGTGGCTTTGCACATGAATAGCCTGGAAAGTTACAGGATGATGCAGAAGCGCCTGACAAAGCTGTCAGGTCCTGGAGATGGGAAGATAGATGATGAGAACATTGAGCATCTCAGCTTCGACAGGGTCAGCGGGGCACTGGGTGGAGCAGTGCGAGCTTGTAGTGCGCCGCGTCTCTTGTCTTGTTGGCAAAGGATTCTGAAGAAAAAGAAAACAGGATTCGTTATCTGATATCATTTTACTCTATGGGAAGTTATTTAGATTCGAGATGGTCAAATTACTGTAGTTTCAGGATCCCAGGTGTAACGTCACCCCGTCCGTCCTTGCATCCTGAGATCTGGTGTTTCTTTGCGTCCTTTCCTACAATCAAGTGATGAGCCAGAGGAAGAGAGAACACGCAGGATGTTTTATCTGCAGCCATTTTTTTCCCGGCTGATATTGGAAAGCCCTTTCCAGAGGTCTACGATTCACTGTCGAATTTTCTGGAGAATGAGAAAACACTGCTGCTTTATCACACCTCCACACAGTCATTCCTAATCTTGTCCAGTCCATTCTCTCTGCCTGGAATGGCTCTGCCTTTCTTCCTCTGTTCAAATTACCCTGACCTTTCAAAGCCTAGCTCAATCATCTCCTTTCCCCTACAAAGCCAACCCCGACCCTTTTCTCCTCAAGCAAGTAATTGTACTTTTTTGGATTCCTTCAAAAACTTGTTAATGCTTAGATCGTATTGCCTTTATTATTTTTGTTTTACTTACATATGACTCTCTTCTCCATGAGTCTAAAAGATAATCTGTGGCACTGAGGTCAGAGTCAAAATCCTGATTTGGCTGCATCTTAGCTGGATAATATAAGACAAATAGCTTGTGAATCTTTCAGTGCCTCAGCATCGTCAGATGTAATGTGGGGATGACAGTACCACATACGGCACATCAGCCGGATGCTGTAGACTAATACCATTAAAATTCCTTCAAAGTACCAGGTAGCTAGTAGTTATTTAGTCACTAAGTCATGTCAAATTATTTTACAACCGCATGGACTGTAGCCCACAAGGGTCCTCTGCCCGTAGGATTTCCCAGGCAAGAATACTGAAGTGGGTTTCCATTTCCTTCTCCAGGGAATCTTTATGACCCAGGAATTGAAGCCAGGTCTCCTGCCCTGGCAAGTGGATTCTTTACTATTGAGCCACCAGGGAAGCCAGGTAGGAAGTTAGCATTCAACAAATTTCAGCTATTGCTATTTTTATTATTTTCTTTGAAGACTTCTAGGTTATTACACTTTATTGACATATGCTAAATTCTCAATAATGTTTACTTATAACTAATGAACTCTAATTTTCTCCTAATAACCTGGGTAATTTTGGTGCATCTTTAGTGAGACCAAAAAGCAATACGTTTCTCTGCTTGGTCAAGCACCATGGCTTATGGCTTGAAAAATTAGAAATCCATGTTTAAAACACTAATTTAAGATGAGCAGCACCATTTTAAGGGTAGTGAGATATTATGCCAAGAGTACCTTTTCCATTAAAAAGGACATGTGATTGTCATGAATAGGAAGATAGCACAAGAATCAGAGTTAGGGCATTATGTCAAATACTAGGGGATCATCAAAGTTTAGAATGAGCAAATTCACTGGCATGTGAATCCTGAAGGTCAAGATGGATGTGGACCAAGAATGAGACATCTAAAAGGTGAACCAGGTGTGAACTGCAGCCTTGTTAGAGTGTCTAGTAGGAGAAGGCCAGGAGAGCTCAGGTTTAGGGTTGAGACATGGGATAACTGGATGAAATCTGGGCTGAGTATCCAGGAGCGGGGTCACAGCAGGACGGAGTGCAGAGTGCGGTTTGAGTCTGTGTGCTTGGCAGTGCTCACCGGCTTTTCCCCTGGCTTAAAGACACCAGTGTCTGTAGGGAAGATTCTCACCAGGCAACTGGCAACTGATACTAAGTGCCCACAGCTAATGTAGGATCCCTAAAGGCAAAGACACACATGCTAACATGCTTAGTCGAGGATTAAGTTCAATCATTGTAGCTAAATCCATCTTTAAAGACAGGGTGCTTACATGAGCGTGCTTAATCACGCCTCCATTTTCATGATTCTTTTGTTCAAGCAGCTTCTTCCAAAAGTCAATCTATCATCAATTTATTTACTCAAGCTTGTATTCTTCATTACCTTCGTATTCCCTACACTGTTTCTTTTATACAATTGAGGTCACTTGCTACAAAATCATAGTAGCCATTGCCTCCTGTAAAGAGGTGACATTTTTTCCTTATCTCTTCAGCCTTTATTGTGGAGAGTTCCCACATCTTCTTCCATAATCATGATGCTTGAATAGTGGGTCCTACAAACCACCTACCTGCCTATAGTCCCTTGATCCTAGAAACCCGATTCTCTCTCCTAAGCTCTTGCAATTGAGAGTCAGAGACTCTAATTGCTTCCTGGGGAACCTTTGGATTGGGATTTTTTTTAGGCTGCTAGAGCTGTTTTTTGCCATGTGCAAAGGGATGTAAATAAAGCTGTTATGTTAGCACTTTTGGTTGCTAGATAGAAATACAACTCATGTTAGTGTAAGAAAAAGAGAACAGATGATGTTTCATTGAACAATTTTGAAGTACGTAGGTCCATGAATGGTTGGAATAGAGTGTTTATACATAGCTATAAAGCAGTATTCCTCTTCCAACTCTGTTTTTTTTTTTTTTCTGTGTTTTATTATTTGTCAGGAAAGATGGCTCCAACAGCTACTGTGTATGTGATCCTTAAACCTTTTTATCTTAGAATGAATGAGAGCCCTGATATCTAAAATGTACAGAGAACATTTACAACTTAACAGTAAACCAGTTTTAAAAAGACAAATGATTTTAAAATTTTACCAAAGAAGATATATGGATTTCAAATAAACATATAAAAAAAGTATTTAATATAATTAGTAATTATTCACTGCTGCTGCTGCTGCTAAGTCGCTTCAGTCATGTCTGACTCTTTGCGACCCCATAGACGGCAGCCCACCAGGCTCCCCCGTCCCTGGGATTCTCCAGGCAAGAACACTGGAGTGGGTTGCCATTTCCTTCTCCAATGCGTGAAAGTGAAAAGTGAAAGTGAAGTCACTCAATCGTGCCTGACTCTTAGTGACCCCATGGACTGCAGCCTACCAGGCTCCTCTGTCCATGGGATTTTCCAGACAAGAGTACTGGAGTGGGGTGCCATTGCCTTCTCCGAGTTATTCACTAGTAAGGCTAAAATTTAACAGATTGACCATACCAAGTGTTGAAGAGAATGTGGAATAACAGAAAAATGTGAAACTTTGACAAAGTTCACAAAATTAAATTATCTGTTAATAAAATTCAGCAAAATAAATAATGAAGAGAGAAAAAATATATATTGGAAATATAAGTGGGAGTAGATATTACCATAAACCCCATGGAGCCTGAGAGGATAAAATTACCAAAATTGAATAAATAGAAAATATCAATAGTTATACATTTTTAGAAATGAATTAATCTATAAAATTCTTACAAAAAAAAAGTATCAGACTGGTTATAAATGATAAAGTTTTAAGGGAAAAAAACACAAATTTTATAAAAGTTCTTTCAGAAAATAGAAGGAAAAATAATGAATGACTTCTTTTATAAATTCAGAATAACACTGATAAAAAATAACAAAGGTATTTTAAGAAAAATGATAAGTGATACAGCAGTATCACATATGGATACAGATACAAAAGACCTTTACAAAAATATGGCATGTGAAAAGTAAAAATATAAAGAAATGAACAAATAGGCTTTATTTCAGAAGTCAAGTTTGGCTTAATAATAAAAAAGAGAAAACTAATTTATATTCTTTATATAACAAAAATAATAAACATAAAATTTTAAAGAAAACGCAGCCAACTTTATTCAGCACTCATTTATAATAAATAAAAATTCTCAGGAATCTAAATACAATGGAATTTCTTTCCTTTTGGGAAATGGTGTCTGATGAAACTACAATTAAAATTTTCCTTAATGGCAAAATATCCAACAGCTTCCCCTTAAGGTGGCAAGCAAAACAAGCAAGAATGTGGAATCCCAGCACTTTTATTCAGCGTCGTTCTGGAAGCCTCAACTTGTATATAAAATGAGAAAAATACGTAAAACACATAAGAATTAAGGAAAAAGTGAGACTTAAAAAAACATGCAGGCCATATATCTTTTTATTTTGAATATTTTAAGGTATCTTCAGCATAAATATTAGAACTAGTAAGTGAATTTATCATAGTTGCATGATGCAACATCAATATAATTAATTGTATTTCTATATAAGAGCAGGAAACAATTGAAAAATAAAATCCAAAAAAGATTTCATTTATAATTACATCAAAAGCATAACATAGTTAAGAGTCAATTTAATATGATATATACAAACATGCAAACTGATAACTAAACACATTGCTGAAAGAAATGAAAGTTCTCTGTAAATGGAAATGACTTGTACATGGATTAAAAAAACAAAACATTGTTAAAATGTCAGCTTTTTGTAGATTGGTGAATATATTCCAATGACTATGAAGACTGACAAATATATTAATGTGAAAAATGCCATTGGGAATTTGATAGGGATTGCATTGAATCTTTAGATTGCTTTTGGGAGGATAGTCATTTTCACAATATTGATTCTTCCAATCCAAGAACATGGTATATCTCTCCATCTGTTTGTATCATCTTTGATTTCTTTCATCAGTGTCTTAAGTGAATATAGGTCTTTTGTCTCCTTAGGTAGGTTTATCCTTAGGCATATAATTCTTTTTGTTGCAGTGGTAAATGGGATCATATCCTTGATTTCTTTTTCTGATTTTTTTGTTGTTATTGTATAGGAATACAAGAGATTTCTGTGTATTAATTTTGTATCCTGCAACTTTACCAAGTTTATTATGAGCTCTAGCAGTTTCCTGGTGGCATCTTCAAGGGTAATATCTGACTCTTTAAAATAAGACATATAAACAGTTGAAAAGCACACGGTATCACTAGTCACTAATGAGATCCAAAACTACGCCGACAATGATGTACTGCTACATACACACCGGAAGGGCTAAGGTTGAAAGGGCTGAAAACATTGATACTGGCAAGTAGGTGACACTGAAGCTCTCATACGTTGCTGGTGTGAGTGTAAAATTGTGAGGTCGTTTATGGAAACTGTTTTGACAGTTTCTCATATAATTAAAGATTCATCAGCTCTATAATATAGAAATTCCCCTCCTAGATATTTACTCAAGGATACAGAATGACAGATATTCATCTTTTTGAATGATCATAGAGTAGCTTTATTCATTAAAAAACACTGAGATACCCAATTGTCTATTAATAGTTGAATACATAAATTGTGGAGTAGTCACACATATGGACAGAGGAGCCTGGTAGGCTGCAGTCCATGGGGTCGCTAAGAGTCAGACATAACTGAGCGACTTCACTTTCAATTTTCACTTTCATGCATTGGAGAAGGAAATGGCAACCCACTCCAGTGTTCTTGCCTGGAGAATCCCAGGGACAGGGGAGCCTGGTGGGCTGCCATCTATGGGGCCGCACAGAGTCAGACATGACTGAAGCAACTTAGCAGCAGCAGCAGCACACATATGGATACTCCTTAGCAAAAAAATAATAATAATAATATTAACTACTGATACATGCAAATACATGGATGGGTTTAAAAGTATATATCTTGAGCAAAAAAAAGCCAGACACAAAAACCACATACCATTATTCTATTTATAAAAGCTAAACAGCAGGCAAAATTAATTTATAATCAGAGAAATCAGAAAGTGGTTGCCTGGAGGGGGTGCTGAGTGGAGAGAATCACAAGGAAATTTCCCGGGGTGATAAAAATGTTCCCTGTCTTAAGCATGGTTATATAGGTATGTGTCGTCATCAGAACACACCATGTATGTTTAATTGTAAAGTATCCTTAAATTAAAAGCAAACCAAAAAGAAACAAGACATAAATTTTGAAAGTAGGATTTGGAGGAAAAACAATCAAGAGAACCTCAGTAAGGATCACGATCTTTCAATCCGTTTGGAATTCAAACTTTCCATTGACTTGGAAGAATTGGCTTCAACTGCAGGCAGGTTTTACATAATATATAAAATGTAATTTTGTTTATTTGTTGGCTGTGCTGGGCCTTTGTTGCTGGGCAAGCTTTTCTCCGGTTGTCGAGTGTGGGAGCTGCTTCCTCGTTGCAGTGTGCGGGCTTCTCACAGCAGTGGCTGCTGGGCAAGCTTTTCTCTGGTTGTCGAGTGTGGGAGCCGCTTCCTCGTTGCTGTGCGGGCTTCTCACAGCAGTGGCACCTCTTCTGTGGACCGCGGGCTCCAGGGCGCCTGGGCTTCAGTAGTTGGCACGTGGGCTCAATAGCTGCAGCTCCCAGGCTCTAGAGCACAGATTCAATGGTTGTGGCACGCGGGCTTAGTTGCTCTGTGGCGTGTGGAATCTTCCTGGGCCAGGGATTGAACCCGTGTCTCCAGCATTGGCAGGCAGATTATCACTGAGCCACCGGGGAAGCCCCTGTAGGCAGGTTGAACTTCAATTTCTCTTCTGCCTTCTGAATATGTGACTTTGGGCCAATATCTTAACCTTTCTGAACCTTAACCTGCATAGTGGAGAACCTCGATGAAACGCTGATTCCTGAAATCAGAGCATGTGCATTTCAGGCACACGTTGCAAGTTCAGTCTCCTTCGGTCACACGACACTCAGCCGAGTTTCCAGATATCTTACTTCTGCATATCACTTGTCTTCCAGACATTTGTTGTTTTAGCCTAGACTGAATCTGTGATGAAACGAAACTGACCTGTGTGAGGCTGCATTCTTCCTACCTTAAGCCTAGAGATTCTTTCCTGAGCCGGGATTTGGTCATAGGAGAATAAATGGCTGTGTAGCTTGCTTTGATTTCTCATCAGAAATCAGAGCTAACCGTTTAGCATTCCAGTCCTCGTTCTATGGTTTTGAATGAGCCACTTAAAAATAATCCACTGGGCCTGATTTTTTTTTAATTTTTATATGTTTATTTATTTATTTTTTACTTTACAATATTGTATTGGTTTTGCCATACATCAACATGCATCCACCATGGGTGTACACGTGTTTCCCATCCTGAACCCCCCTCCCACCTCCCTCCCTAAATATCCCTCTGGGTCATTAAAACATGTATAATATCATATAAGAAATGAATCGCCAGTCCAGGTTTGATGCAGGATACAGGAAGCTTGGGGCTGGTGCACTGGGCCTGATTTTTATTATCTTCAGAATAAAAACGTTTCCCTGGAGAATATCCAAAACCCATTACAGCAATATCAAGTCGCCTCTCACCTAGAGTATCTGCAGTTTATCTCTTTAACTCATGAGAATTATTTTTCAAAAGTGTCAAACTAATTTAACTCCTCCTGAGGTCAAATCTTTGACTGACTTCCCTTTATCCCAATGTACCACATATGCATTGCACCTTTGAGTATCCCCTGAGTTATCTCCAATTACACATTCACCTGTAGTCCTTTGACCCATTGAGCATTGCTGCTGCTGCTAAGTCACTTCAGTTTGTGCGACCCCACAGATGGCAGCCCACCAGACTCCCTCGTCCCTGGGATTCTCCAGGCAAGAACACTGGAGTGGGTTGCCATTTCCTTCTCCAATGCATGAAAGTGGAGTCGCTCAGTCGTGTCCGACTCTTCTCGACCCCATGGACTGCAGCCCACCAGACTCCCTCGTCCCTGGGATTTTCCAGGCAAGAGTACTGGAGTGGGTTGCCATTGCCTTCTCTGCCCATTGAGCATTAGTGTTCCTCAAATGCACCAGAAATTCCAGTGTCCCCCTAACATGGCTCATCTGTTCTTTCTGCCTGAGAAATTCATGCACAACTTACTGAATTAGCTTCAAACTTCAGCTCAAAGTTTTCTTGTCTCTGAACAGTGGTTTCACTGTTTGCATCCCTCCTGTTTAGCCACCCTTCTCCTGACTCTGTGTAGAGTTAGAGTCCCTTCTTGGTCCATTTTTCAGAGTATGCACATAACTTTGTAGATCTTTATTGAGAAACAAGGCCCCACATATCCTGCTTCCCCCCCGCCACACACACACACTTACATTTACCCGAAACAAGCTGAATTCACTACTTGCTAAGCGAGAGAGACCTGCTCCCTAGGACACAGACTCTCTGAACAAAGCAGTGGTCAACCTTGGATAAGGGTGAAAGTGTTAGTCGCTCAGTCGTGCCCAAATCTTTTCGACCCAGTGAACTGTAGCCCACCAGGCTCCTGAAATTTTGAGGCATAGGTTTTGAAAGGAAGCTTCTCCTGATGATTTGAGATTAACACTTTTTCTCTGACTACGTATTACAGTTTGAGGCTAGAGCCAAAGAATAGATTTTCAAATTCCTACCTTAATCATAATACTTGACATTTCATATATTAGCCATTGACTTTTTTGTCTCCCTTTCACTAGATTTAAAATCCTTAAGTCTAGTGATAGTTGGAATGCTGTCATATTCATCTTTATATTTAATAGGTGTTCACATATTAATGAATACATATTTGAAAATATTTTAAAGAATTTTAAAGTATAGAGCACATCTATATTTACCAATGGAGACAAATCCAACTCTGATGTGATGATCCTAACTCAATGTTTGAAAGTGTTTATGGTAGAGCACCCCCCCTCAAAAAAATAGCATGGAAAGCATCTCTAAAAAATTAGCACCAGTTACTAAATTCTGATATTGATAATTTAACACTTTTTTCCTGATTCTTTCATCACTTTTTAAATAAAACTTATTTCTGAGTTACATGTACCCATATAGGCTGTTTTTCTAATATTACCTCTTAATCTTCTATTATTCCTATTGAGAACATGGTGCAGAGAGAAACAGGGGAGAAAACAGTAATTAGGGGACAATTAGCCTAAGGGTCAAGAAGGTATTAGGTTTCTTTCCATTACGCTCAAGCTTTTAAAATCCAAGAACAAATAAATCACAAGGAAGGGAGTGTAAATTACTGTGTCTTCGGACAGTTTTCACAGGTGAAAATGTGGGAAAATGAAGACATTCTATTCTTATCAGTGCCAGGAGCTGCTATTTGATGTATCTTACACGCACAGTCTCATATTTGCTAAAAACACATCAATAGGTGTCTTCAGGACTGCCTCTGGAAGGTGATTTACCTATTGTCTCCTACCTGAAGAGCTCTAAGACTTGAGATTTACCTGCAAAAAAATGTTACTTAGCAATACATCACCCATCAACACAGAATTCTTAGACACAGTATAAGCTCTTGCATTTAAGAAAGGAGAACCCATCCTTTGTATACAACAGTGAGACCAAAGGGGTAAAAAACTGATGGCTTGTGTCAGCACTCAGCCTTAATACCAGTCTTTTTTGTTCTGGTCATTTTCCTAAAAGGGATCAATCTCGCTGGTTTTCTGCCATTGTCATTTTTTTTTTTTTTTCCCCTGCTCATCTGGGTCTTGCTCTACTATCGGCAGAATTTGTTTGGATGGTGTTCAAACTTCAAAAATGGGATCAGATTTACACATGTCCCCGTGATTCACTAAAGGTGGGCTACCGAGGGTCTTATTTTCAATGAGAGCTCCACTGGGCTCACCTCGACCCGTAGCCTGCCAGGCTCCTCTGTCCATGGGATTCTCCAGGCAAGCATACCTGAGTGGGTTGCCATGCCCTCTGCCAGGGGCTCTCCCCTGACCCAGGGGTAGGACCCTTGTCTCTATGTCTCCTGCATTGGCAGGCGCATTCTTTACCACTAGCTCAGCTGGGAATCTTCATAGGGTTCACAAATATCCCCACGAAGGTAATTAACACCTGAAACACTATTCTTTAGAAGAACATCTTGTCAAAATCTGCCTTCAACAGTGCTGGTTTCCAGGGCTTGTAGACTGGACCCCACACTACTGTAGTGTCCTGCTGTCTGTTGCCTTGAATTTCTTCTTCTTCTTTTTTTTTTTTTTAACAAGAGACCTCACATTTGAATCTTGCATTGTGCTGTGCTGTGCCAAGTCGCTTCAGCTCTTTCTGACTCTTTGTGACCTATGGACTGTAGCCCACCAGGCTCCTCTGTCCATGGGATTCTCCAGGCCAGAATACTGGAGTGGGTAGCCACTTCCTTCTCCAGGGGATCTTCCTGGGCCAGGAATCAAATCCACACCTCTCATGTCCACCTGTATTAGCAGGTGTGTTCTTTACCACTAGTTCCACCTGGGAAGCCCAAAAACATGAGACTGCATTAGCTGAAAATTGAACCAAGGCCTCCTGTGTGACAGGAGAGAATTTTACCATTGAACCACCAAAGCTGTATCTTGCAATGGGGACCACAAATTATAGAGCTGATCTTGCTTCTCAAGCCAAGAAAAATCCAATGTTTCTGTCTGTCTTGCTCCCAGACAAGAAACGGATATAAGGGAGGAGCATTTGGGGTTCATGCTAAGTACATATAAAATCTGACATCTTGAGAAGTTAACTTACACGACAGGTGCAAAGGTACAAAGCCTAACAAGGGAAAGGTAGCCCCCTGCACTCTGCAGCAACACTGACGGTGAGAAGTGAGGTCCCGCTGGGCGGCCACTGGGAGTCCATGAGCTGGAAAGCAGTCCTGGAACTGGGGTCTGAAGTATCTCTGGGCCAGAGAAACTCTTGCCTTGTACACCCTTATGGAATCAACTGATCACCTAGAGCACGTGTGAAGAAGAGAAGACAGCCATGCTCGTGTTCCCAGATGCGCACTCTAACATAGAAGGTGGAGACTGAAAGGGAGGGGCAGGGGGCCTGGAGCCAACGGGGACAGAAGTCCTGGAAAAGAGCTGGACTCCTGAAAGTGGGAAAGAGAGTTCAGATGGAGACTTTCTTCTGCCAGGGATAGTCTTGGAAACATGTATCTTTGTTAAAATTTCTCTGATTTTAAAATTTCTATGAACTAGACCTGTTTAGGGATCAATGGAAGTCAAGGAGAGGCCCTGAGAAAAATAGCAATCCAACTTTGCATTTCTATTTTATTTTGTGAAAATTAGAAGGAAAAAGATCTAGTCTGAGCTTTTTCCTTAGAGAAATCTTGAGTAGTGTCAGTATGCATAAGTTTGCTTAGAAAAGACTTCATGAGTAAAGGTGGAAAAATTGGGAATTTGTGAAGCTTTGTAAGAAAATGGATATAAGATAGGTCTTTTACAAAGGGAGAAGCAGATTAAAAAAAATATGTCTATAAAGCTGGCTTGGACTCTGTTATAGAAACAGATGGTCTTGTAGACAATTTGAATTAGCGTGCAAAGAAATATTGCTTGACATAGGATGTTTTGGCATTCAAATGAAAAGTGCCCCTCAGCCTTACTGCTGGTTGAAATTTGACCATGAAAAGAGTATGGGGTCCCCAAACTGCCTATTGCTTCTTCAGTTGCAAACTACCTGAGGTCAGGACTACCTTCTTCGTGGTGCTGTTCATAATGGACACACTTGCTTCCTGGTGAGGCATGGGGTTGGGTCCACGGGCAGCAACATCAAGGAATAAATAGAAGAAGAATATTTAAACCTGTTATAGATGTTATTTTACTTGTGTGACAGGGAAGGACTCCAATTTTTTAAAGTCTGATTACTGATCATCAACTTTTCTGAACTATTCTTGCCATGCTTGTGTTGTTACTAAAACCTTTTCCTTCATTAGGTATCATGGTACCTGATGAAGACTTTCTACCAGAGAAATTCTGCTGTCATCAGAATTCAGGGGAGAAACAGATGACAGTAGTTAGCATATGTTCACTATCTAATTGCTTTAAAAACTATATCATGCGGTACAAATGTTCACTTGTAAGAGACAGCTCCAGAATTCTGGCACCCCTGTGTGTCTACTGGCTTCACATTTATCCACTGACTTCAGACATTCAGAAGGCTGAGCACCTCCTCAGCTTTCAAGGCAGCATGGTAAAGCAAAAGCCACACAAAGCTTTGCTAACATAAACTTGGGTTTGAATTGCACTTTCAACAATCACTAGTCGTGTTACACAGGCAATCATTGTTTTCTCTCCCATGTTAGTGGATGTTGTGTTATTCTGCAGAGGCTAGACGATACAGCTGCAACAGATAAACCCCAGACTTGAGCGTGTGTGTGCATGCTCAGTCATTCAGTCCTATCCCACTCTGGGACCCCATGGACTGTAGCCCACCTGGCTCCTCTGTCCATGGGATTCTCCAGGCAACAATACTGGAGGAGGTCGCCATGCCCTCCTCCAGGGCATCTTCCTGACCCAGGGATGGAACACACATCTCCTTCATATCCTGCCTCAGCAGGCAGATTCTTTACCACTAGCGGCACCTGGGAAGACCTCTATGGCTTCACACCAGGAATGTGTATTTCCTGCTTATGACACCCGTTCAGCCTGGGTTGATGGGGCTCTGCCTGCTGAAGTTACTGAGGACCTAGGCTGGTGGAGAGGCGCTTCCACAAAGCCAGTGGAAAGGGGGGGATTCAGTGTGCATTGTGCACCAGATCGCACAGTGTCCTTTCAGAAACAACACGGTCACTACAGATAATGAGACTTGGGTCAAGTAGTCATGTTGCCAAGACAAACTTTGAAGGGAGTGGGAGGATGAAACCCCTCCTTATTTCTAGAAGGAGAGGAGAACTTGAATATTTTTTAACAAAACGAATGACTATCCCAGAAAAGCAGTGCCTTCTTCACAGGGTTATTGCTTAATCATGTTTGTAAAGCATCTTGGCAGGTGTAGGTCAATGAATGGCAGTTACCATTAGAAGTGGATTTGATTAAATAAAATATTTATACTCATGATTTCCAGGTAAATGTGGCACCTTAAACAATTGTGCCTAATTATAAACTTTCCCCAAGTTTAACAGCAATTATAATTATAGTTTAAATATAACGCAAGTTAACTAAAGTATTTTACAAGCTATAAACAAACAATGATAAGAAAAATGGGAGAATAAACGATAGAACAGGAAGACGAGGTGCCAAGGATTTGTAAAAGGTGCCTCAAGGCATCCATCAGAGAGGACAGAGAGGAAGAGTCAGGATGTGAGCCTGACTGCTCTGCAACTTTAGAAGGGTGAAGTGTTGGAATTCTTACCCTGTGGGTTTGGAAGAGGAGATCTTGGGGACATGCTGAGTTGGAGGGCTGGGATCTGAGAGCCACAGGTTAGCTGGAAGTTTTGAATGGCCAAGAGCATCCTTGAAATATAGGTTGGAAAAAAATAATGTCTGCCAGCAAAGTCCATAAGGAAATCTGTTAGTCTCTGCCATGGTTCTGAGTGGAAAAACAACTGGTAATAAAAATATTCTTCTGTTGACTGTTTAGCCATGATTTGTTACTGACCTGCTCTTGGCTCTTCATTTCAACAATTTAAAAAATCTGGTAAATCAGAGCAGACATTAAAGTGCTTCCAAATTAAAAAAAAAAAATATATATATATATATATATATATTTTAAATTAGCAGAACATAAATAAATAAAGTTCTTCCAGTTTGCTAGCTCTCCATCATGCCTAGTGGGAACAAGTATTGTCTGGAGGAAAATATCTAGTTCTTAAGATTCCCATGATTAACTGGAGCCTATTATACAGAGTGAAGTAAGCCAGAAGGAAAAACACCAATACAGTACACTAACACATATATATGGAATTTAGAAAGATGATAACAATAACCCTGTGTACGAGACAGCAAAAGTGACGCTGATGTATGGAACAGTCTTATGGACTCTGTGGGAGAGGGAGAGGGTGGGAAGATTTGGGAGAATGGCATTGAAACATGTAAAATATCATGTATGAAACGAGATGCCAGTCCAGGTTCAATGCACGATACTGGATGCTTGGGGCTAGTGCACTGGGATGACCCAGAGGGATGGTATGGGGAGGGAGGAGGGAGGAGGGTTTAGGATGGGGAGCACATGTATACCTGTGGTGGATTCATTTTGATATTTGGCAAAACTAATACAATTATGTAAAGTTTAAAAATAAAATAAAATTTAAAAAAAATAAATTCAGCATAAAAAAAAAGATTCCCATGATTAAACTCAGCCAAACAATGAATTCTCTATAAAAAATTAACACATGGACACAGAAAATTCACCATGAACAATAAAACGAACAAACAGAAAACAAAGACTTCACCTGCTCTACCCCTGTGGTCGGCAAACTACCACTTATGGGCCAAGTTCATGCTGCTGCTTGTCTTATAAATAAAGCTTTATTGGAACTTCTGTGTGCGTGCATGCTAAGTCACTTGAGTTGTGTCTAACGTTTTACGACCCTGTGGACTGTAGCCCTCCAGGCCCGTCTGTCCATGGCCTTTCCCAGGCAAGATTACTGGAGCGGGTTGCCATATCCTTCTCCAGAGGATCTTCCAGGCCCGGAGATGGAACCCATATCTCTTAGGTCTCCGGCACTGGCAGGCGGGTTCTTTAACACTAGGACCACCTGCAAAGCCCTTATTGGAGCTCAGCTGTGCTTATTTCTTTATTCATTCTCTATCACTGCTTGTGCTCTGTAACAGCAGAGCTGAGTAATTGCAAAAAAGATTGTATTGCCCACAGCCTAAAGTATTTACTATATATCCCTTAACAGAAAATCAGCCTACCTCTGATTAGATAGTCAAGGACTGCATCTTTTGGAGTTATCACATAGAGAAAATAAAATACCTTTTTGAAGTGAATAAAAACAAAAACTAATATTTCTGAAATGAGTAAAGAATAAGAGACCAGTGAAAAAATGACAAGAGAAATCCCTTATACTGTGACTGGGAATGTAAATTACTGCAATTTCTTGGTAAAATAATTTGAAGATATTATCTTTTGATCAAACACTTGCATTTCTAGTAAAACTTTTGAGTGTGTGACACACACAAAAGTATGCAGAGCAATATTTTCAATTGTGAAAATCTAGGAATAACCCAGATGTCCTCTGCCTGGATGATTAAAGGATTCAGAATATAATCATATAGTAGAATATCATGAAGCAGTGAGAATGAGTAAACAATAGCTATAAATATGTATATATATTAATAAATCTCAAAAACATGTCAGAATAAAAAAATAAGGTCACATATAAACCTCAAAAACTTGAAAAATTATAGTATGCAGAAATCCACATACATATATGTATTGTATATATGTGCATATACGCATTTAATATAATTGTTTGGAAAACTCTGAGGCCCACGTCATTATTTTGTCCTTCTAAGTTATTTCATCATTTTTCCTGGAAACACTGAGGATTCTTTAGCATTGAGCCACCTGGGAAGCTGTATGCAGCTGTGTGTGTGTGTGTGTGTGTGTGTGTGTGTGTGTGAGTCGCTCAGTCATATCCGGCTGTTTGTGACACTATGAACTGTAGCCCTCCAGGCCCCTCGTCCATGAGATTCTCCAAGCAAGAATACTGGAGTGGGTTGCATTTCCTCCTCCAGGGGATCTTTCCAACCCAGCGATCGAACCCAGGTCTCCTGGGTTGCAGGCAGATTCTTCACCATGTGAGCCAAAGGGAAGCCGCTGTGGAGCTAAAAATAACATGAATAGGGCTTCCCAGGTGGCTCAGTTGTAAAGAACTTGCCAGTTCAGGAGAAGCAGGTTCAGTCCCTGGGTGAGGAAGATCCTCTGGAGAAGGAAATGGCAAGCTGCTCCAGTCTTCTTGCCTGGGAAATCTCATGGGCAGAAGAGCCTGGCGGGCTACAGTCCATGGGATAACAAAAGAGACCAACTTAGTGACTAAACAACAACACCGATATATTAACATATACATAGGTAGCATTATATACACATATAAATAAGTACATACATAAAATTTTAATGTACATATATAAATATAGTCATATACAATATTTAAATGTGCAATATATGTAATTTTATATGGTAAGATTTTTATGTAGTCTAGTTCTTATGAAAAAGTAAAAATTAAAGTAAAAGCCTAAAATTTAAGCTGAAAAAATGTCAATCGGAACATATTTGGGTCACTTCTGTGATGTTTGTTTTCAGGAGAATGGATCTGTGCATCTAACATCTTTAACTGTAATTCATATATGTTATTTGCTTTTCTTGGACCCCATGAAAAGAAATTATTACTCTCTAGAAATACTTTGGAAATGTCTCCTCCCCTTTCCTCACTTTTTATCCTTTCCCTCCCTACTCAGTCTCCCATCACGGTTTCCCTCTCCTCACGTGTTATTCCTGCTCTCCTTCCATTTTTTTAAGTGCCTGCTAAATTTGTTGCTGTTACTGCTATTTAGACAATAAGATCTGATGGCATATTTCTTCTCACCCCCCGACCTTGTGCCTGACCTGAGCTTTGTGGAATGGCAGTGGGTGGGAAGAATGATGGATTCTTTTCCATCAATAAGATTTGCCTTAGCACTCACTTTTCCACAAGCTTGTCATCATCACGTAAAATCCTAAAATGTGCTATCATCTTTCAATATTATTTAAAAGTTCTAGATAAGTTTTATTTTCCTTATCCTGAGCCACATTCCATAAACTAGTCAAATGCCTTCCACCACTATAGTCAGCTCTCTATCGACGTATTTCATCCCCTGCCATCTTGGGGTTATTTCACATTCTTCTACAAAATAAACCTTTGCTGCTCTTAAACTAGGGCCTCCTTAAGCTCTATTGCCCTTAATACTTTCACCTTGATAGATAACTAAATAGAGAGAAGTTTACCACTTTATATTTTGCAAGCTCAAACACATCACTAGCAATAGATACAATCCAGAAAAAAACAAAACCCAAAACTTCTTGCTGTTGTTTCACTTCAAATTCATGTTTTTATTATTATATCAAAGCTAGTCATTTTAGATACTAGCCAAAGGAGAGTTAGTAATTACCCTTCCACATAGGTTAAAATTGCCCTAGGAGAATAGAGTGGGGCAAGCAAGATGATTTCTAGAAAATACAGCCCCTATTAGAGATTTTCTTTCCTCTGATGCTCTGACCCACAGCTGTCAATGTTAAAAGCTGATGTGGATTTGAGGAGTCTGAGCTCTCCTGCAAGTGTAACCAAGAGTGGGGTCCAGCAGCTTGCTGCTCAAAAGCCAATAAAAAGACAACATTGGTGGAAAAGAAAGTTTGCTTTATTTTGAATGCTGGTAACCGGGGCAGGGAGGGGGAGGGTGGACGTCTCTCCAAAGGCCGGCTGTGTCCTGAGCTCAGCAATCACATGGGGAGAACTTTTACAGACAGAAGGAGGGGCTACATACAGACACAGCATGGTCAGCCCTGGGAGTCACCTTGGTAGTCTGACCAGCATCATCTTGATTGTTTTAAGTACAGTTAGCCTTCACTTCCAGGGCTGATTTGTTCCCGTCTCCTTGAAGTCAGTTCTCAGAATGTGGCAGCTTGTATCATGGCCACAGTCTGGTCATCATGTAATTTCTTCCACCTGGTGGAGGTTTCAGTCTCTACAAGACAGCTCACAAGGTAAGGCTCAGAATATTATCTATAGCCCTTGTGTGTGTGCTCAGTAGCATGGTCATGTCCAATGTTTTGCAACCCCATGGGCTATAGCCCATGAGGCTTCTCTGTCCCTGGGGCTTCCCAGGCAAGAATACCAGAATGGTTGCCATTTCCTCCTCTAGGGCATGTTCTTGACCCAGGGATTGGATGTGTGTCTCTTGTGCCTTCTGCCCAGGCAGGCAGGCTCTTTACCAGCATGCCACCTGAGGAGGAGCTGAAGGCCCTTGACCTTGCTTAATGGCCAGACTATTATTATTTGGTCTCCTTTGACTGTTTTCCTTTGTTTCTTTATTTCCTCACTTCTCTGATGAAACTTACCCTTTGGCTAAAGTTTTCCCATGGACAAAAGGCAGGCCGAGGACATGAGTGGTGAAGATCATAGAGCCCTGCTCTGCTTCAGGAGGACACTGCTCCTATCTCCTCTTTGCATTGCAACTCTTTACCTAGGACTTCATTGTTCTAATTGAATTGTTTCTATTTCAAGATGTGGTATCTTCATTTATTCTTTTACTTCACCATCATTTTGAAAAATTTTTATTGAGGTATAATTTCCATGCAGTAAAATTTACCCTTCATGTTCTACAGTTATGAGAGTTTCAAAAAAACATGCAATTGTTTAATGATCACTAAAATCAAAATACAGAACCATTTCATCATCCACACAAAGTTTCCCTCTTGCTCCTGATTTGTCAGACACCCTCATTTGTCCTTACCCTCAGTCTTTGGCAACCACTGGTGGCTTTTCTGTCCCTATAGCTTTGCCTTTTCCAGAGTGAGGTATATGTAGACTCAGAAAGTGTGCAGCCTTTTGAGTTTCAGTTCAGTTCAGTTCAGTCACTCAGTCATGTCCGACTCTTTGCTACCCCACACCAGGCCTCCCTGTCCATCACCAACTCCCAGAGCCCACCCAAACTCATGTTCACTGAGTCAGTGATGCCATCCAACCATCTCATCCTCTGTCGTCCCCTTCTCCTCTTTCCCTCAATGTTTCCCAGCATCAGGGTCTTTTCAAATGAGTAAGTTCTTTGCATCAGGTGGCCAAATTATTGGAATTTCAGCTTCAACATCAGCCCTTCCAATGAACACCTAGGACTGATCTCCTTTAGGATGAACTGGTTGGATCTCCTTGCAGTCCAAGGGACTCTCAAGAGTCTTCTCTAACACCACAGTTCAAAACCATCAATTCTTCAGTGCTCAGCTTTCCTTATAGTCCAACTCTCACATCCATACGTGATGACTGGAAAAACCATAGCCTTGGCTAGAAGACATTTGTTGACAAAGTAATGTGTCTGCTTTTTAATATGCTGTCTAGGTTGGTCATAACTTTCTTTCCAAGGAGCACAGATCTTTTAATTTCATGGCTGCAGTCACCATCTGCGGTGATTTTGGAGCCCCCCAAAGTAATGTCATCCACTGTTTCCCCATCTATTTGCCATGAAGTGATGGGACCAGATGCTATGATCTTAGTTTTCTGAATGTTGAGCTTTAAGCCAACTTTTTCACTCTCCTCTTTCACTTTCATCAAGAGGCTCTTTAGTTCTTCTTCACTTTCTGCCATAAGGGTGGTGTCATCTGAACATCTGAGGTTATTGATATTTCTTCACCTTCAAGTTGTGAACGTTCAAAGATGCAAATGCGTGTTCGCATGTCCAGTCACATAAGTTAGGTCTGCTTGAGGAGGCACTGTCAGCGTTTGAGGCTGAGGACTTAAATGTAGAACAGCACACGAAGTTTGCAGCTGCTGTTGAGAATGCAATCCAGTGCTACTCTGTTATCTATGATGGGAGAAAAACAGCTCCTACCCAGACATCACTTAATCATTTTTTAAGAGGACATTTTTTCAAGAGGACAAAGAAAAACAGCTCTTACCCAGATGTCACTGGATTATTTTTTTCAAGAGGACTAAATGCCAAATTCAGACTTAAATTGAATAAAGTAGGGAAAATCACTAGACCATTCAGGTATGACCTAAATCAAATTCCTTATGATTATACAGTGGAAGTGAGAAATAGATTTAAGGGCCTAGGTCTGATAGAGTACCTGATGAACTATGGACTGAAGTTCGTGACATTGTACAGGAGACAGGGATCAAGACCATCCCCATGGAAAAGAAATGCAGAAAAGCAAAATGGCTGTCTGGGGAGGCCTTACAAATAGCTGTGAAAAGAAGAGAAGCAAAAAGCAAAGGAGAAAAGGAAAAATATAAGCATTTGAATGCAGAGTTCCAAAGAATAGCAAGAAGAGATAAGAAAGCCTTCTTCAGTGATCAATGCAAAGAAATAGAGGAAAACAACAGAATGGGAAAGACTAGAGATCTCTTCAAGAAAATCAGAGACACCAAAGGAACATTTCATGCAAAGATGGGCTCAATAAAGGACAGAAATGGTATGGACCTAACAGAAGCAGAAGATATTAAGAAGAGGTGGAAAGAATATACAGAAGAACTGTATGAAAAATATCTTCACGACCCAGATAATCACAATGGTGTGATCACTGACCTAGAGCCAGACATCCTGGAATGTAAAGTCAAGTGGGCCTTAGAAAGCATCACTATTAACAAAGCTAGTGGAGGTGATGGAATTCCAGTTGAGCTATTTCAAATCCTGAAAGATGATGCTGTGAAAGTGCTGCACTCAATATGACAGCAAATTTGGAAAACTCAGCAGTGGCCACTGGACTGGAAACGATCAGTTTTCATTCCAATCCCAAAGAAAGGTAATGCCAAAGAATGCTCAAACTACCACACAATTGCACTCATGTCACACACTAGTAAAGTAATGCTCAAAATTCTCCAAGCCAGGCTTCAGCAATACATGAACCCTGAACTTCCTGATGTTCAAGCTGGTTTTAGAAAAGGCAGAGGAACCAGAGACCAAATTGCCAACATCCGCTGGATCATGGAAAAAGCAAGAGAGTTCCAGAAAAACATCTATTTCTGCTTTATTGACTATGCCAAAGCCTTTGACTGTGTGGATCACAAGAAACTGTGGAAAATTCTGAAAGAGATGGGAATACCAGACCACCTGACCTGCCTCTTGAGAAATTTGTATGCAGGTCAGGAAGCAACAGTTAGAACTGGGCATGGAACAACAGACTGGTTCCAAACAGGAAAAGGAGTACGCCAAGACTGTATATTGTCACCCTGCTTATTTAACTTCTATGCAGAGTACATCATGAGAAATGCTGGACTGGAAGAAGCACAAGCTGGAATCAAGATTGCCAGGAGAAATATCAATAACCTCAGATATGCAGATGACACCACCCTTATGGCAGAAAGTGAAGAGGAACTCAAAAGCCTCTTGATGAAAATGAAAGTGGAGAGTGAAAAAGTTGGCTTAAAAGTTCAACATTCAGAAAACAAAGATCATGGCATCTGGTCCCATCACTTCATGGGAAATAGATGGGTAAACAGTGGAAACAGTGTCAGACTTTATTTTTGGGGGCTCCAATCGCACTGCAAATGGTGACTGCAGCCATGAAATTAAAAGATGCTTATTCCTTGGAAGGAAAGTTATGACCAACCTAGACAGCATATTCAAAAGCAGAGACATTACTTTGCCAACAAAGGTCCGTCTAGTCAAGGCTATGGTTTTTCCAGTGGTCATGTATGGATGTGAGAGTTGGACTGTGAAGAAGGCTGAGCACCGAAGAATTGATGCTTTTGAACTGTGGTGTTGGAGAAGACTCTTGAGAGTCCCTTGGACTGCAAGGAGATCCAACCTGTCCATTCTGAAGGAGATCAGCCCTGGGATTTCTTTGGAGGGAATGATGCTGAAGCTGAAACTCCAGTACTTTGGCCACCTCATGTGAAGAGCTGACTCATTGGAAAAGACTCTGATGCTGGGAGGGATTGGGGGTAGGAGAAGGGGACACCAGAGGATGAGATGGCTGGATGGCATCACTGACTCATTGGACGTTAGTCTGAGTGAACTCTGGGAGTTGGTGATGGACAGGGAGGCCTGGCGTGCTGCGATTCATGAGGTTGCAAAGAGTCGGACACGACTGAACCACTGAACTGAACTGAAATCCAGCAAGGACCCAACCCTGTGCTATCACGCCAGGCGTGAGCAATGTTGCAGCTGGCCCTCTGTCTCCTGTTACTCAGGGCCCTTCAGCTCCGCCGTCTCCCACCCCCCTCCCTCCTGCACTCAGTACCACCTGTGCCTGTCCATCAGTGCCAGACCCGTGTGCCAGCTGCTGTACTACAAAGTGAAAGCCACTCGGTTGTGTCCAGCTCTGTGTTATCCCATGGGAATAGTCCATGGAATTATCTAGGCCAGAATACTGGAGTGGGTAGCCTTTCCCTATTCCAGGGGATCTTCCCAACTCAGGGATCGAACCCAGGTCTCCTGCATTGCAGGCGAATTCTTTACCAACTGAGCTATCAGAGAAGCCTTGTTGTACTAGAGTCCTGTACTTTTCAGGGTACTGCACTGTAAGATTAAAAATGCTTTGTGTGTGTGTGTCAGTTTTTTTGCATTATTTTTGTGAAAAGTATTATAAACCTATCACAGTACAGTTGTATATAGCTTATTGTGTTAGTTTGGTCCCTAGGCTAACTTTGTTGGACTTACAAATGAATTGGATGTATGAATGTGCTCTCAGAATGGAACTTATTTGCATATACAGGACTTACTGAATATTAGGAAATAATATATTATATAGTGTTGTTGTTTAGTCGCTAAGTCGTGTCTGACTCTTTCATAAAACCCATGAACTATAACTCACCAAGCTCCTCTGTCCATAAGATTTCCCAAGCAAGAATACTGAAGTGGGTAGCCATTTCCTTCTCCAGGGATCTTCCTGACTCAGGGATTAAACCTATGTCTCCTGCATTGGCAGACAGATGGTTTACCACTGAGCCACCAGGGAAATCCAATATGCTATATATATGAGATAATATACTATATATATATGTAATATATGAATAATATATATATATATATATAATATATGAAGGTGAAAATTGAGTATGTTAGTCACTCAGTCATGTCTGACTCTATGACCCCATAGACTATAGCCCATCAGGCTCCTCTGTGCATAGAATTCTCCAGGTAAGAATACTACAGTGGGTAGCCACTCCCTTATATTATATATATATACACACACATATAATATTATATTGATATACAATATAAATATATATTAGAAAGTGTATTGATATACATTTTCTATTTTTACACATACTTGATGCAGAAATTAAAGATGAAAGAGTGAGCAATGAGTTGAGGATTCTCTGAGAAGTAAAGCTTAAAGTCTTCTTCCCGTCACCCTGCACTTTGCATACTGCCACAGCCACAGTGAAATCCGGCTCTGAACCCACCGAGGAGCATGTAGATGGCGCTACCACATTGGAGCGGATCAGGTGAGTGTTCTATTTTTTTTTTATTTTTTATTTTTACTGCTTGTTTATTATGTGGCAGATGGTGAGAAGCATTTTTTTTTTATTTTATTTAACTTTACAATATTGTATTGGTTTTGCCATATATCAAAATGAATCTGCCACAGGTATACATGTGTTCCCCATCCTGAACCCTCCTCCCTCCTCCCTCCCCATACCATCCCTCTGGGTCATCCCGGTGTACCAGCCCCAAGCATCCAGTATCGTGCGTCGAACCTAGACTGGCGACTCGTTTCATATATGATATTATACATATTTCAACGTCATTCTCCCAAATCATCCCACCCTCTCCCTCTCCCACGGAGTCCAAAAGACTGTTCTATACATCAGTGTCTCTTTTGCTGTCTCGTATACAGGGTTGTTGTTACCATCTTTCTAAATTCCATATATATGTGTTAGTATACTGTACTGGTGTTTTTCTTTCTGGCTTACTTCACTCTGTATAATAGGCTCCAGTTTCATCCACCTCATTAGAATTGATTCAAATGTACTCTCATTAATGGCTGAGTAATACTCCATTGTGTATATGTACCACAGCTTTCTTATCCATTCGTCTGCTGATGGACATCTAGGTTGCTTCCATGTCCTGGCTGTTATAAAAAGTGCTGCAATGAACATTGGGGTACACGTGTCTCTTTCCCTTCTGGTTTCCTCAGTGTGTATGCCCAGCAGTGGGATTGCTGGATCATAAGGCAGTTCTATTTCCAGTTTTTTTTTTTAATTTTATTTTATTTTTAAACTTTACATAATTGTATTAGTTTTGCCAAATATCAAAATGAATCCGCCACAGGTATACATGTGTTCCCCATCCTGAACCCTCCCCCCTCCTCCCTCCCCATACCATCCCTCTGGGTCGTCCCAGTGCACTAGCCCCAAGCATCCAGTATCATGCATCGAACCTGGACTGGCAACTCGTTTCTTACATGATATTTTACATGTTTCAATGTCATTCTCCCAAATCTTCCCACCCTCTCCCTCTCCAACAGAGTCCATAAGACTGTTCTATACATCAGTGTCTCTTTTGCTGTCTCATATACAGGGTTGTTGTTACCATCTTTCTAAATTCCATATATATGCGTTAGTATACTGTATTGGTGTTTTTCCTTCTGGCTTACTTCACTCTGTATAATAGGCTCCAGTTTCATCCACCTCATTAGAACTGATTCAAATGTATTCTTATTAATGGCTGAGTAATACTCCATTGTGTATATGTACCATGGCTTTCTTATCCATTCATCTGCTGATGGACATCTAGGTTGCTTCCATGTCCTGGCTATTATAAACAGTGCTGCGATGAACATTGGGGTACATGTGTCTCTTTCCCTTCTGGTTTCCTCAGTGTGTATGCCCAGCAGTGGGATTGCTGGATCATAAGGCAGTTCTATTTCCAGTTTTTTAAGGAATCTCCACACTGTTCTCCATAGTGGCTGTACTAGTTTGCATTCCCACCAACAGTGTAAGAGGGTTCCCTTTTCTCCACACCCTCTCCAGCATTTATTGCTTGTAGACTTTTGGATCGCAGCCATTCTGACTGGCTTGAAATGGTATCTCATAGTGGTTTTGGTTTGCATTTCTCTGATAGTGAGTGATGTTGAGCATCTTTTCATGAGTTAATTAGCCATCTGTATGTCTTCTTTGGAGAAATGTCTATTTAGTTCTTTGACCCATTTTTTGATTGGGTCATTTATTTTTCTGGAGTTGAGCTGTAGGAGTTGCTTGTATATTTTTGAGATTAGTTGTTTGTCAGTTGCTTCATTTGCTATTATTTTCTCCCATTCTGAAGGCTGTCTTTTCACCTTGCTTATAGTTTCCTTTGTTGTGAAGAAGCTTTTAAGTTTAATTAGGTCCCATTTGTTTATTTTTGCTTTTATTTCCAATATTCTGGTAAGTGGGTCATAGAGGATCCTGCTGTGATGTATGTTGGAGAGTGTTTTGCCTATGTTCTCCTCTAGGAGTTTTATAGTTTCTGGTCTTACGTTTAGATCTTTAATCCATTTTGAGTTTATTTTTGAGTATGGTGTTAGACAGTGTTCTAGTTTCATTCTTTTACAAGTGTTTGACCAGTTTTCCCAGCACCACTTGTTAAAGAGATTGTCTTTAATCCATTGTATATTCTTGCCTCCTTTTCAAAGATAAGGTGTCCATATGTGCTTGGATTTATCTCTGGGCTTTCTATTTTGTTCCATTGATCTATATTTCTGTCTTTGTGTCAGTACCATACTGTCTTGATGACTGTGGCTTTGTAGTAGAGCCTGAAGTCAGGTAGGTTGATTCCTCCAGTTCCATTCTTCTTTCTCAAGATAGCTTTGGCTATTCGAGGTTTTTTGTATTTCCATACAAATTGTGAAATTATTTGTTCTAGCTCTGTGAAGAATACCGTTGGTAGCTTGATAGGGATTGCATTGAATCTATAAATTGCTTTGGGTAGTATACTCATTTTCACTATATCGATTCTTCCAATCCATGAACATGGTATATTTCTCCATCTATTAGTGTCCTCTTTGATTTCTTTCACCAGTGTTTTATAGTTTTCTATATATAGGTTTTTAGTTTCTTTAGGTAAAATATTCCTAAGTATTTTATTCTTTTAGTTGAAATGGTGAATGGAATTGTTTCCTTAATTTCTCTTTCTATTTTCTCATTATTAGTGTATAGGAATGCAAGGGATTTTTGTGTGTTGATTTTATATCCTGCAACTTTACTGTATTCATTGACTAGTTCTAGTAATTTTCTGGTGGAGTCTTTAGGGTTTTCTATGTAGAGGATCATGTCATCTGCAAACAGTGAGAGTTTTACTTCTTCTTTTCCAATTTGGATTCCTTTTATTTCTTTTTCTGCTCTGATTGCTGTGGCCAAAACTTCCAAAACTATGTTGAATAGTAATGGTGAAAGTGGGCACCCTTGTCTTGTTCCTGACTTTAGAGGAAATGCTTTCAATTTTTCACCATTGAGGATAATGTTTGCTGTGAGTTTGTCATATATAGCTTTTATTATGTTGAGGTATGTTCCTTCTATTCCTGCTTTCTGGAGAGTTTTTATCATAAATGGATGTTGAATTTTGTCAAAGGTTTTTTCTGCATCTATTGAGATAATCATATGGCTTTTATTTTTCAATTTGTTAATGAGGTGTATTACATTGATTGATTTGTGGATATTGAAGAATCCTTGCATCCCTGGGATAAAGCCCACTTGGTCATGGTGTATGATCTTTTTAATGTGTTGTTGGATTCTGTTTGCTAGAGTTTTGTTAAGGATTTTTGCATCTATGTTCATCAGTGATATTGGCCTATAGTTTTCTTTTTTTGTGGCATCTTTGTCAGGTTTTGGTATTAGGGTGATGGTGACCTCATAGAATGAGTTTGGAAGTTTACCTTCCTCTGCAATTTTCTGGGAGAGTTTGAGCAGGATAGGTGTTAGCTCTTCTTTAAAGTTTTGGTAGAATTCAGCTGTGAAGCCGTCTGGACCTGGGCTTTTTTTTTTTTTTTTGCTGGAAGATTTCTGATTACAGTTTCAATTTCCATGCTTGTGATGGGTCTGTTAAGATTTTCTATTTCTTCCTGGTCCAGTTTTGAAAAGTTATACTTTTCTAAGAATTTGTCCATTTCTTCCACATTGTCCATTTTATTGGCAAATAATTGCTGATAGTAGTTGCTTATGAGCCTTTGTATTTCTGTGTTGTCTCTTGTGATCTCTCCATTTTCTTTTCTAATTTTATTGATTTGATTTTTCTCCCTTTGTTTCTTGATGAGTCTGGCTAATGGTTTGTCAATTTTATTTATTCTTTCAAAGAACCAGCTTTTGGCTTTGTTGATTTTTGCTATGGTCTCTTTTGTTTCTTTTGCATTTATTTCTGCCCTAATTTTTAAGATTTCTTTCCTTCTACTAACCCTGGGGTTCTTCATTTCTTCCTTTTCTAGTTGCTTTAGGTGTAGAGTTAGATTATTTATTTGACTTTTTTCTTGTTTCTTGAGGTATGCCTGTAGTGCTATGAACTTTCCCCTTAGGACTGCTTTTACAGTGTCCCACAGGTTTTGGGTTGTTGTGTTTTCATTTTCATTCGTTTCTATGCAAATTTTGATTTCTTTTTTGATTTCTTCTGTTATTTGATGGTTATTCAGCAATGTCTTGTTCAGCCTCCATATGTTGGAATTTTTAATATTTTTACTCCTGTAATTGAGATCTAATCTTACTGCATTGTGGTCAGAAAAGATGATTGGAATGATTTCAATTTTTCTAATTTACCAGGGCTAGATTTATGGCCCAGGATGTGATCTACCCTGGAGAAGTTTCCATGTGCGCTTGAGAAAAAGGTGAAATTCATTGTTTTGGGATGAAATGTCCTATAGATATCAACTAGGTGTAACTGGTCTATTGTATCGTTTAAAGTTTGTGTTTCCTTGTTAATTTTCTGTTTAGTTCATCTATCCATAGGTTTGAATGGGGTATTAAAGTCTCCCACTATTATTGTGTTATTGTTAATTTCTCCTTTCATACTTGTTAGTATTTGTCTTACATATTGTGGTGCTCCTATGTTGGGTGCATATATATTTATAATTGTTATATCTTCTTCTTGGATTGATCCTTTGATCATTATGTAGTGACCTTCTTTGTCTCTTTTCACAGCCTTTGTTTTAAAGTCTATTTTATCTGATATGAGTATTGCTACTCCTGCTTTCTTTTGGCCCCTATTAGCATGGGAAATCTTTTTCCAGCCCTTCACTTTCAGTCTGTATGTGTCGCCTGTTTTGAGGTGGGTCTCTTGTAGACAACATATACAGGGGTCTTGTTTTTGTATCCATTCAGCCAGTCTTTGTCTTTTGGTTGGGGCATTCAACCCATTTACGTTTAAGGTAATTATTGATAAGTATGATCCCATTGCCATTTACTTTATTGTTTTGGGTTCGAATTTATACACCCTTTTTGTGTTTCCTGTTTAAACAATATCCTTTGGTATTTGTTGGAGAGCTGGTTTGGTGGTGCTGAATTCTCTCAGCTTTTGCTTGTCTGTAAATCTTTTGATTTCTCCTTCATATTTGAATGAGATCCTTGCTGGGTACAATAATCTGGGCTGTAGCTTATTTTCTTTCATCACTTTAAGTATGTCTTGCCATTCCCTCCTGGCTTGGAGAGTTTCTATTGAAAGATCAGCTGTTATCCTTATGGGAATTCCCTTGTGTGTTATTTATTGTTTTTCCCTTGCTGCTTTTAGTATTTGTTCTTTGTGTTTGATCTTTGTTAATTTGATTAATATGTGTCTTGGGGTGTTTCACCTTGGGTTTATCCTGTTTGGGACTCTCTGGGTTTCTTGGACTTGAGTGATTATTTCCTTCCCCATTTTAGGGAAGTTTTCAACTATTATCTCCTCAAGTATTTTCTCATGGTCTTTCTTTTTGTCTTCTTCTTCTGGGACCCCTATGATTCGAATGTTGTAGCATTTAATATTGTCCTGGAGGTCTCTGAGATTGTCCTCATTTCTTTTAATTCGTTTTTCTTTTTTCCTCTCTGATTCATTTATTTCTACCATTCTATCTTCTAATTCCCTAATCCTGTCTTCTGCCTCTGTTATTCTACTATTTGTTGCCTCCAGAGTGTTTTTGATCTCATTTACTGCATTATTCATTATATATTGACTCTTTTTTATTTCTTCTAGGTCCTTGTTAAACCTTTCTTGCATCTTCTCAATCCTCGTCTCCAGGCTATTTATCTGTGATTCCATTTTGATTTCAAGATTTTGGATCAATTTCACTACCATTATTCGGAATTCTTTATCAGGTAGATTCCTTATCTCTTCCTCTTTTTTTTGGTTTGGTGGGCTTTATCCTGTTCCTTTACCTGCTGGATATTCCTCTGTCTCTTCATCTTGTTTAAATGGCTGAGTTTGGGGTGTCCTTTCTGTATTCTGGCAGTTTGTGCAGTTCTCTTTATTGTGGCGTTTCCTCACTGGGTGTGGGTTTGTACAGGGTGCTTGTCAAAGTTTCTTGGTTAGGGAAGCTTGTGTCGGTGTTCTGGTGGGTGGAGCTGGATTACTTCTCTCTGGAGTGCAATGAAGTGTCCAGTAATGAGTTATGAGATGTCTATGGTTTTGGGGTGACTTTGGGCAGCCTGTATATTGGAGCTCAGGGCTGTGTTCCTGTGTTGCTAGAGAATTTTCTTGGTATTCTTGCCCTGGAACTTGTTGGCCCTTGTGTGGTGTTTGGTTTCAGTGTAGGTATTTGGCATTTGATGAGCTCCTGTCAGTTAATGTTCCCTAGAGTCAGGGTTTGGACTTAAGCCTCCTGCTTCCAGTTATCGGTCTTATTTTTACAGTAGTCTCAAAACTTCTCCTTCTATACAGCACCATTGATAAAACATCTAGGTTAAAGATGAAAAGTTTCTCCACCATGAGGGTCACCCAGAGAGGTTCACGGTGTTACATGGAGAAGAGAAGAGGGAGGAGGGAGTTAGAGGTGACCCAAATGAGATGAGGTAGAATTAATAGAGGAGAGAGCAGGCTAACCAGTAATCACTTCCTTATGTGCACTCCACAACTGGACCACTCAGAGATTATACAGAGAAGAGAAGAGGGAGGAAGGAGACAGAGGTGGCCAGGAGGATAAAAGGAGGGAATGAAAAGGAGACAGACAGATCCAGCCAGTAATCAGTTCTCTAAGTGTTCTTCATCATCTGGAACACACAGAAATTCACAGAGTTGGGTAGAGTAGAGAAGGGTTAGGGAGGAGACACAGGCGACCTGGTGGGAAAAAAGGAGAGTCTGAAGGGGGAGAGAGCAGTCAAGCCAGTAATCTCACTCCCTAGTAAAAAATGGGTACTGAAGATTGGGTTCTTAAAGGTACAAAATTGGTAACAAATACCTAAAAGCAAAAATTAAAAATCTAGAGTAGAGTTTGGAATTTCAAAAATACAGTGTTAAAGAAAAGAAGAAGGAAAAGAAAGAGAGAAAAAGAAAAAGAAAAAAAAAAAGTCACAAAAATTGTAAAGAAGATATAGGTACAAAATTGATAACAAATACCAAAAAGCATAAATTAAAAATCTAGAGTAGAGTTTGGAATTTCAGAAATACAATGTTAAAGAAAAGATGAAGAGAAAGAAAGAGAGAAAGAAAAAAAAAGTCACAAAAGTTATAAAAAATATATAGATACAAAATTGATAACAAATACCAAAAAGCTAAAATTAAAAATCTAGAGCAGTTTGGAATTTCAAAAATACAATGTTAAAGAAAAGAAATTAAAAAAAAAAAGGTCACAAAAGTTATAAAATATATATATATATGAAGATTGTTTTTTAAAAGAAAAAGTGTCTTTTTTTTTTTTGCAAAGTAATAGTAGGTTATAAAAGTGAAAATTAAAGGAGTAATAGAGGACTTAAAATTTTTTTAAAAATTAAAAAAAAAAGAAAGAAAGAATGATCGTAAAAAAATATATAGGACTTTCTCTGATGTTGTTGTGGGTATTGTGGGTTCAGTTCATTTTCAGCTAGTTCCTTGTTCCGACTTATATTTCTCAAGATCTATAGGCCCCTTCCTATGTAGTCGGTACTAACCACGGGGTTTTAATCTATTGCCTGTCGCTTCCAAGGAGGTTCCCTCTGTTATAGCTTCTTCTGTTTGCTGGTCTCTTCAGTGTCTGATTTCTGCCCTGATACAAAGGGGGTGGTGGTGGACACCTTTTTTTTTTTTTAAAGGCTCACCTGTTCAGTCGTGCTGTGGGGAGGGAGGGACGCTGCAAATAAATAAGACTGGCATGTGCTCGCAGTGCCTCAGCCACACTGGGCCTGCCCCTGTTCACCGCACGTGTAGTCTCCCTGCCCACACTGCTCAGGCTCTAGATTGCTCTGCTGGGAACCATCCGCGGCCGGCCCTGGGCTGCCTGCACCTCCCAGGTCTAAGCCACTCAGGTTCAGGCACTCGGGTAGTCCTCAGAGGCACAGACTCGGTTGGGCCTGCGTTTTGTGCCCTTCCCAGGTCTGAGCAGCTCAGACAAGAAAGACAAGACATATACTTGTCTTTCAATGATGAGGTGTTTGGCGAGCGTGGTTGCTGCGACTTATCGCCTCCCTGCCACTTGGTCATCTGGGTGTACAACCGGCGCACCTTCTCAGGCGGATGTTGACTGTCCAGAACCCCGAGAAGTTTTAGTTAGCAAAGAAGCCTGCTTACAGTTTTGTAGATAATGTCTCTCTGGGGCTGCGATTGCCCCCTTCCAGCTCTGGCTGCCTGTCACTGGAGGGGGACTGCATCTCTGTACAGTCCTTTGTTTTGTGTACAGGCCTGGCGGTGTCTTAGGTTAGGGCTGGCTTTTCGCGTGGTAGATATCCCACAGTCTGGTTTGCTGGCCCAAATTATTTCGCTCAGATAGCGCTCGGGGTATTCAGGCCAGATCCTTACTCTAAGCGATGCAGCCCGCGCCTCCCTGCCCAGCCCCCGCTTGCTGATGGCAGATGCAGGAGTCCTCGCTGCTTCTCCGCTGGGGAGTTACCGTAGAGCTCGTAATCTGTGGGTTTTAATTGTTTATTTATTTTTCCTCCCTGTTATGGTGCCCTCTGTGCTTCCAAGGCTCGGCACAGACTCGGCAGTGAGAATGTTTCCTGGTGTTTGGAAACGTCTCTCTTTTTAAGACTCCCTTCCCGGGACGGAACTCCATCCCTCCCACTTTTGTCTCTTTTTTTGTCTTTTATATTTTTTCCTACCTCCTTTCAAAGACAATGGGTTGCTTTTCTGGGTGCCTGATGTCCTCTGCTGGCATTCAGAAGTTGTTTTGTGGAATTTCCTCTGCGTTTACATGTTCTTTTGATGAATTTGTGGGGGGGAGGTGTCTCCCTGTCCTACTCCTCCCCGTCCTCTGCACTGCCTCCAGGAGCGTGCTCTAAAGCGTCTCAGCGTCGGATCCACCCGGGAGCAATGCCCTGGGGAGGTGAGCAGCGTCACATTAGAAGAGGAGCTTTATGAGGTAGCGCCTTGGTTAGGGGAACGTATATGTTTCCAGGGGTCACTGTTAAAATACCTCTTCCTTTTTGTAAAAGTAAATAACTTAAAAAGAACAGGAACTATAACATATCAAAATCAGCAGCCCTAGCACGTCTATTCTGTTTCCATAGGTGAGAAAGTAGGCACAGGGAAAACGTAACCCTCAGGAAAGCGGTGCATCCAGGAGTGGGGACGAGAGGTGGGGACACGTAGGTATCGAGTCATATAAGATAGTGACTAAAATGAGATTTAAGAAGCTGTGGGAAAATCCCAGTGCTGTGAGTCCAGTATACAGCCCCCATTAAAAACGGAAGAGGGAGCAAAAGCAAATACTAGAGTGGGCTATGTCAACTCAAAGAAAGAGAATATGAAAACAAATCAAGGAAGGCCTTATTCTTTAGGGCACTTTATTTTACTTCTGCTGCACTGACCTTGCCTAAAGTACTTGCAGTGTTTAAAGATGGGAAGTGCTGAAAAAGACTTGATGGACTGTAAAACAGCAATTCTAGGGCTGTGCTAGTAATCCACATATTTAAGAAAACAACTGTGAATCTCTGACCTCGTTCAGTTTATTTATATATATCATATAGATAGATGAGCCAACTCTAAGCTCTAATATAAGCTAAAATCTAAACTTGGTAAGACAGAAAGAGAACAATCATAATTGGTGTCAGACATATTTGTTGAGTGTGAAGCTTTTCTTTCTAGGAAATGAGTCAAATCATAAAGACTCCTTCCTTGAAATCATTCAATGATTCAATGAGTTGCCATTTTCCATAGCAATTAACCCAGAACCTGATCCTTGAGCTCTGGCCTGGATTCTCACTTACAGTTTATGCAGAAGAGTTCATGTGCCTTTATATACATTTTGAACTTAACTATACAAAAAAGGTTAAAAATCACTTTCAGAGCAATCACATTTTTAAAATTATAATAAATTAGAAGTAAAATAATTTACCTCAAGGCCACCAAGCTCTTTGTTATATAACTCTTTTCTTATGAAGATGCAGATCTATACAAATAAACACCAACACATCTTTTATGGTTTACAAAGATGGAATTATTGTATATATTATAACATTATATACAATAATATCTATATATTACAATTGTTTCTCAATAGCTTTAGGGGACTGGTTCCAAGACCCATCATGGATGCCAAAATCCTCAGATGCTTAAGTTTTATATTTGGTACCCTGTATCCATGGATTCCACACTGGCAGATTCAACCAATAGTTGATCATAAACATAATATAAATGTTATTAATGAACCCATGCATATGGAAGGCCCACATTATATTTATTGAAAGAAATCCACATATAACTGAACCTAGGCATTTCATACCTGTGTTGCTCAATAGTCAACTCTCTTTCTCTCTCTCTATGTATATACTCTCTATCTATCTCTATATATATATGTATATACATATATATGTATATGCACAATATATATATGGGCTTCCCCAGTGTCTTACCTGTAAAGAATTCATCTGCAATACAGGGGACGCATGAGATGTGAGCTTAATCCCTGGCTCAGGAAGATCCCCTGGAGGAGGAAATGCAACCTACTCCAGTATTCTTGACTGGGAAATACCATGGACAGAAGAGCCTGGTGGGCTACAGTCCATGGGGTTGCAAAGAGTTGGACACAACTGAGTGACTCTCACTTTATTTTATATATATATATATATATATATATATATATACACACACACACACATAATATCAAGGCAGAGGAACCAGAGATCAAATTGCCAACATCCACTGGATCATGGAAAAAGCCAGAGAGTTCCAAAAAACATCTATTTCTGCTTTATTGACTATGCCAAAGCCTTTGACGGTGTGGATCACAATAAATTATGGAAAATTCTGAAAGAGATAGGAATACCAGACCACCTGATCTGCCTCTTGAGAAATTTGTATGCAGGTCAGGAAGCAACAGTTAGAACTGGACATGGAAAAACAGACTGGTTCCAAATAGGTAAAAGAGTTTGTCAAGGCTGTATATTGTCACCCTGTTTATTTAACTTATATGCAGAGTACATCATGAGAAATGCTGGACTGGAAGAAACACAAGCTGGAATCAAGATTGCCAGGACAAATATCAATAACCTCAGATATGCAGATGACACCACCCTTATGGCAGAAAGTGAAGAGGAACTAAAAAGCCTCTTGATGAAAGTGAAAGAGCAGAGTGAAAAAGTTGGCTTAAAGCTCAATATTCAGAAAACGAAGATCATGGCATCTGGTCCCATCACTTCATGGGAAATAGATGGGGAAACAGTGGAAACAGTGTCACACTTTATTTTTTTTCAGCTCCAAAATCACTACAGATGGTGACTGCAGCCATGAAATTAAAAGACACTTACTCCTTGGAAGGAAAGTTATGACCAACCTAGATAGCATATTCAAAAGCAGAGACATCACTTTGCCAACAGAGGTCCATCTAGTCAAGGCTATGGTTTTTCCAGTGGTCAGGTATGGATGTGAGAGTTGGACTGTGAAGAAGGCTGAGCGCTGAAGAATTGATGCTTTTGAACTGTGGTGTTGGAGAAGACTCTTGAGAGTCCTTTGGACTGCAAGGAGATCCAACCAGTCCATTCTGAAGGAGATCAGCCCTGGGATTTCTTTGGAAGGAATGATGCTAAAGCTGAAACTCCAGTACTTTGGCCACCTCATGCAAAGAGTTGACTCATTGGAAAAGACTCTGATGCTGGGAGGGATTGGGGGCAAGAGGAGAAGGGGACGACAGAGGATGAGATGGCTGGATGGCATCACTGACTCGATGGACGTGAGTCTGAGTGAACTCCGGGAGTTGGTGATGGACAGGGAGGCCTGGCGTGCTGCAATTCATGGGGTGGCAAAGAATCGGACACGACTGAGCGACTGATCTGATCTGATATAATATCAGAGTATTATTCTAATATTATTTGTCATATATTATCTTATTTTTGCCTAACATTTTTTAAGGAGAGAAGAAAAGATAGATAACAGGGGAAATAATAGAAAAGATGGAGAAGGAAATGGCAACCCACTGCATTATTCTTGCCTGGAGACTCCCATGGACAGATTAGCTTGGCGGGCTACAGTCCACGGGGTTGGAAAGAGTCAGAGAAGACTGAGTGACTATCACTCACTTACAATAGGAAAGAAGAAAAGAGAAACACTTGTTAAATACAGTGATTCACCATGACAAATAGCTTTTTCAGTTAACTTTTATTTCTTAGCACTCTATTTAGGACCCTCTTGCATTTTAGAACTAAGCTGATGTGTGTGAAGGAAAGGTCTGATCATGTTAATCTTAAAAAGTAGCTTCGACTTTCTGGGACTTGGTTTCCTGACGTTCCTGGGGGTCTCAGATGCTCCCCAAGGTGCTTGGGGGTCTGTTCACAGTGACAGCCACCAGAGTGGCTGTGTGTTTAGCTGTTTGGCAGTTATTCTGCCGGAAACTTTCCAGCACTGAAAACGTGGGAAGACAAACCTCTAAGTGATCTCTAAGTTTTGGTTTTGATTTTTTCCCCCTTTCTTCAGCATCCTATGAGTCTATGAGAGCCATCACTTACTGGTTCTCATCGAAGGAGCTTTTGGTGTCAAGTCATTGTTTTTCAAATCTACCAGAGATCAAATTCATCTTTAGAGGTTGTTTATTTTTAATAGAGATCCCTGCATTTCCTTTTGAATTACTAAATCAGAATTGTAAGGGAGGAAAAATAATTTTCCTCCTGTTAAATTAAACTCTTAAGTCCAACACTGACCAGCCCTACCTGGGGCACCAGGTCAACAAATAAAAATGGAAATGACTTTTGTTTCCCTGTAAAATGCTCTGCTTGACTAGAAATGCAGAATATCCAATCAGCCAGTTCCCAAGTGTCAGACCAGTCTGGGCTCTAGACATATGTCCTGTTCCTTCTCAGTCCAAACAAGGGCCACTGTGCAGCCCGCCCGTCAGATAGTGTCCATTTGCCTCTTTCTTGTTCTTTATCCTGTTAAAATTTCTTAATTTCACTCCATTTTTCAGTTCTCCAAAAGGAGACTGTCCACTTCATGAATGTTAAATAAATCTTGTTAGTAGAACCAAAACTGTCTTTTTTGTTTTTAAACAATTTTTGTCAGCGATGGGACCTGATTAATAATGGCTCATGGGACAAATAGATGCTAAGATCAGGCACCCACTGACCTTATGGGTTCATCTGTCCTCTCCTTCTTATGGTGAATCCTGGGTAAGTCACTCTCAGACCTGAGTTTCACTCCCTTGTGTGCAGCTCTCTGATCCAAACAAACATTATTTTAAAAATAATTACCAAAAAACTTGAATATACATATGCATGTGTGTGTGCTAAGTCACTTCAGTCATGTCCAACTCTTTGTGACCCTATGAACTGTAGGCCACCAGTCTGCTCTGTCCATAGGGATAATCTAGGCAAGAATACTGGAGTGGATTGCCATGCCCTCCTCCAGGGTAATCTTCCCTACTCAGGGATTGAACTTGCATGGGTAAGTGGATTCTCGGTCACCAGCACAACCTGGGACACTCCACATACATAATAATTAATGTTATGTATCTGTATATATGGAGAAGGCAATGGCACCCACTCCAGTACTCTTGCCTGGAAAATCCCATGGACCGAGGAGCCTGGAAGGCTGCAGTCCATGGCGTCGCTAAGAGTCGGACACGACTGAGTGACTTCACTTTCACTTTTCACTTTCATGCATTGGAGAAGGAACTGGCAACCACTCCAGTGTTCTTGCCTGGAGAATCCCAGGGACGGGGGAGCCTGGTGGGCTGCCGTCTATGGGGTCGCACAGAGTGGGACACGACTGAAGCGACTTAGCAGCAGCAGCAGCATCAGTATATATAAAATAGTTACATATATTGCAGAAAGATAAAAAACAACTATTGTATATTAATGCAAACATGTGGGATCTAGAAAAATGGTATAGATGAACTTATTTTAAGGGCAGGAATAGAGATTTATATGTCGAGAATGAACTTCTAGACACAGCAGAGAAAGGGGAGGGTGGAACAAATTGGGAGAGTACCACTGGCATGTATACACAGCCATGTGTAAAACAGACAGCTAGTGGGAAGCTGCTGAACAGCACAGGGAGCTCAGCTGGTCTGTGATGATCGAGAGGGGATGGATGGGGGAGAGGGGAAAAAGGTCAGAGAGAAGGGGTATGAGTATACACATTGCTGATTCACCTGATTGTATAGCAAAAGTGAAGGTGTGCAAGTGAAAGTCACTCAGTCATGTCCGACTGTTTGCGACCCCATGGACTACACAGTCCATGGAATTCTCCAGGCCAGAATACTGGAGCGGGTGGCCTTTCCTTTCTCCAGGGGATCTTCCCAACCCAGGGATCGAATCCAGGTCTCCTGCATTGCAGGTGGATTATTTACCATCTGAGCTATCAGGGAAGCCCTGTATAGCAAAAGCTAGCACAATATTGTAAAGCAATTATACTCCAATAAAAGAAAAAAATTATATATATATATACACACACACACATATATATGTATATATAAGTACAGTACTATATATAGTACTTATACATATAAGTATAGTACTCAGAAAAGTACTGAGGTCCTTTGAAAGGTTCTAGGGCTTGTAAAAGTTCCCAGAAACGTTTTGAGATCACGGATAGATTCCAGGGTAGCAATTTTGGGAGTCACCACATGTAGTGGCCACTAGGGAGCTCACAGAGGCTCAAGGTAAGTTCATAGGATAAAGTGCTGGAGAACAGGGGAAAATAAAGTCAAGAAGCACAGACTGTTTAGACCATAAAAATAAAAATCTAAGTTCCTACCAGTTGGACTATTAAAAGAAACTAGGACGCCCATCGTGATAAGGACATCTACTATGAAAGGACGAACAGCTCTATTGCTGATGGGAATCTCAGAAGCCGGGGCCACAGAGTAACTGAACACTTACACTCTGTTGAGCAAGTGCTTGCCATCTAATTTCAGGGCTAGAATAAGCTAATCACATAATGAATTAGACTGAATTCAACTCCAAGAGGACCAATCAAGGCTTAGCTAAAGAAATGGCATCCTCCAGTTTCAAATAATTGAGAAGGCCACCATCCTGCACAACTTTTTGATTTTATGTCTAAAAACTGTGGTCCTGGAAACTGTTATTGTTGTTCACTCACAGAATCATGTCTGACTCTTTACAACCCCATGGACTGCAGCACACCAGGCTCCTCTCTCCCCCACTGTCTCACAGAGTTTGGTAAAACTCATGTCCATTGAGTCAGTGATGTCACCCACCATCTCATCCTCTGTTGTCCCTTTTTCTCCTGCCTTCAGTCTTTCCCAGGTCAGAGTCTTTTCCAGTGAGTTGGCTCTTCGCATCTGGTGGCCAGATTATTGGAGCTTCAGCTTCAGGATCAGTCCTTCCAATGTATATTCAGGGTTGATTTCCTTTAGGATTGACTGGTTTAATCTCCTTGAAGTCCAAGGGGCTCTCAAGAATCTTTTCCAAAACCATAGTTCAAAAGCATCAATTATACAAAGCTCAGCTTAATTCATAGTCTAACTCTCATATCTGCACATGACTGCTAGGAAAAAACCATGACTTTGACCATAAGGACCTTTGTCGGCAGTGATGTCTCTTTTTTTAATATACTGTCTAGGTTTTGCCATGCATTTCCTTTGAAGGAGCAAGGGTCTTTAGTTTCACTGCTGCGATCCACACTGCTCTGGAGCCCAAGCAAGGGTCTTTAGTTTCACTGCTGCAATCCACACTGTTCTGGAGCCCAAGCAAGGGTCTTTAGTTTCACTGCTGCGATCCACACTGTTCTTTGAAGGAGCAAGGGTCTTTAGTGTCACTGCTGCGATCCATACTGCTCTGGAGCCCAAGCAAGGGTCTTTAGTGTCACTGCTGCGATCCACACTGTTCTGGAGCCCAAGCAAGGGTCTTTTAGTTTCACTGCTGCGATCCACATTGCTCTGGAGCCCAAGCAAGGGTCTTTTAGTGTCACTGCTGCGATCCACACTGTTCTTTGAAGGAGCAAGGGTCATTTAGTCTCACTGCTGCGATCCACACTGCTCTGGAGCCCAAGCAAGGGTCATTTAGTCTCACTGCTGCGATCCACACTGCTCTGGAACCCAAGCAAGGGTCTTTAGTGTCACTGCTGCGATCCACACTGTCCTTTGAAGGAGCAAGGGTCTTTAGTTTCACTGCTGCGATCCACACTGCTCTGGAGCCGAAGCAAGGGTCTTTAGTGTCACTGCTGCGATCCACACTGTCCTTTGAAGGAGCAAGGGTCTTTAGTCTCACTGCTGCGATCCACACTGCTCTGGAGCCCAAGCAAGAGTCCTTTAGTTTCACTGCTGCGATCCACACTGTTCTTTGAAGAAGCAAGGGTCTTTAGCTTCACTGCTGCGATCCACACTGCTCTGGAGCCCAAGAAAACCCAAGAGAAGAAGGTCTGTCACCCTTCTACTGTTTCCTCTTTTATTTGCCACGAAGTGATGGGACCAAATGCCATGATCTTCATTTTCTTAATGCTGAATTTCAAACCATCATTTTCACTCTCCTCTTTCACTCCCATCAAGAGGGTCTTTAGTTCCTCTTCACTTTCTGCTATTAGGGTGGTGTCATCTGCATATCTGAGTTTATTGATATTTCTCCCAGCAATCTTGATTCCAGCTTGTGATTCATCCAGGCCTGCATTTTGTCTGGTGTATTCTGCATAGATGTGAAATAAGCAGGGTGACAATATACAGCCTTGACATACTCCTTTTCCAATTTGGAACTAGTCAGTTGTTCCATATCTGGTTCCAAATGTTACTTCTTGACCTGCATGTAGGTTTCTCAGGAGACAGGTAAGGTGATCTGGAACTCCCATTACTTTAAGAATTTTCTACAGTTTGTTGTGATTCACACAGTCAAGTGTTTACCCTAGTCAATGAAGCAGAAGTGGATGTCTTTCTGGAACTCCCTTGCTTTCCCCATGATCCAAAGAATGTTAGCACTTTGTTCTCTGGTTCCTCTGTATTTTTTTTCTAAATCCAGCTTGTACATCTGGAAGTTCTTGTTCCATGTATTGCTGAGGCCTAGCTTGAAGGATTTTAAGCATAACCTTCCTAGCATATGAAATGAGCAGTTTTACAGTGAACACTTTTGGCATTGCCCTTCGTTGGGATTGGAATGAAAACCTGATTTTTCCAATCCTGGGACCACTGCTGAATTTTCTAAATTTGCTGACATATTGAGTGCAGCACTTTAACAGCATCATCTTTTGGGATTTTTAAATAGCTCAGCTGAATTTCCATCTTCTCCACTAGCTTTGTTTGTAGTAATGCTTCCTAGGGCCCTCTTGACGTAATACCCAGGGATGTCTGGCTCTAGGTGAGTGACCACACCATCATGGTAATCTGGAACCATTAAGATCTTTTGTTGTGTAGTTTTTCTGAATATTCTTCACACCTTTTCTTAATGTCCACTGCCTCTGTTAGGTCTTTACAATTTTTTCCTTTACCATGTGCATCGTTATATAAAATGTTCCCTTGATGTCTCCAATTTTCTTAAAGATGTCTCTAATCTTTCCCATTCTGTTTTTTTCCCCTCTATTTCTTTGCATTGTTCATTTACAAAGGCCTTCTTATCTCTCCCTGCTGTTATCTACATTCTGCACTCAGTTGAGTATATCTTTCCCTTGCCTTTTGCTTCTGTTTTTCCTTCAGCTATTTGGAAAGCCTTTTCAGACAACCACTTGGCCTCCTTGTATTTCTTTTCCTTTGGGATGGTTTTGGTCACTGTCTCCTGTGCAATGTTATGAATCTCCATCCATAGTTATTCAGGAACTCTGTCTGTCACATCTAATCCCTCAGATCTATTCATCACCTCCACATTATAATCATAGAGTTAGATTTAGGTCATACCTTAGTGGCCTGGTGGTTTTCTCTATTTTCTTCAATTTAAGCCCCAATTTTGCCATAAGGAGCTCATGATCTGAGCCACAGTCAGCTCCACAGTCTGTAAAAACAGACTGCATAGAGCTTTTCCATTTTTGCTTGCAAAGAATACAATCAATCTGATTTCAGTATTGACCATCTAGTGATACCCATGTGTTGAGTCCTCTCTTAGGTTGTTGGAAATGGTTGTTTGCTATGACCAGCATGTTCTCTTGACAAAAGTCTGTTAACCTTTGCCCTGTTTCATTTTGTACTCCAAGGCCAAACTTGTCTGTTAATCCAGGTATCTCTTGACTTCCGACTTTTCCATTCAAATCTCCTATGATGAAAAGGATATCTCTCTTTGTTGTTGTTAATTCTAAAAGGTGTTGTAGATCTTCAGAGAGCTGGTCAATTTCAGCTTTCTTGGTATCTGTGGTTGGGGCATAGACTTGGATTACTGTGAATGGTTTGCCTTGGAAATGAGTAGAGATCATACTATTGTTTTTGAGATTGCACCCAAGTACTGCATTTCGGATTATTTTGTTGACTGAGGGTTATTCCATTTCTTCTAAGGAATTCTTGCCCACAGTGTATGTATTAGTTGCTCAGTCGTGTCTGACTCTTTGCAATCCCATGGACTGTAGCTTGCCAGGCTCCTCTGTCTATGGAATTTTCCAGGCAAGAGTACTGGAGTGAGTAGCCATTCCTTTCTCCAGAGGATCTTGCCAAACCAGGCATCGAACCCAGGTCTCCTGCATTGCAGGCAGATTTTTAACATCTAGTAGATATAATGGTCATTTGAAATAAACTCACCCTTTCCCACCCATTTTAATTCACTTATTTCTAAGAAGTTGACGTTCAATCTTGCCATCTCCTTCTTGACCATGTCCAATTTATCGATCCATAGACCTAACTTTGCAGGTTCCATTGAAGTACTGCTGTTTATAGCATCACAACTAGGCTGTGAACTATGAAAGAGATTGGAAGCTATGTATCTACAAAAGTGGTAAAGATCTTACTAAGGCAACATAGAATTAGCACAGTCATAATGGGGAATATTCCAATTAAACAAGCTCATTTATTTAAGTACACTTTAAGGTGAGTGTGCCCAAATAAAACAAATGGAAGGGAAAGGGGATGCCTGTTTTGATTGGCATGCTGAAAACTCCAAATGGCTTTAAGTTCCAAAAATAGCTTAATTAAAAGATTCATTGCACAAGCCCAGTCTGAAAATTAAGGACAAAAAGGTACCTAAGACAAAAGACTTTAAGACTAACATGTGTTGCGGTGGGGAGGGTAGAGAGTGTATTGAATTAAAAATATGCAAATAATGTCCTGCTGAAAGAGGAAGCACAGGGTTATCAGGGAGCTACCTCAGCATCCAAGCTCCTATTTTGGGATAATGAAAACACTGGGTTGTTTTGATTGAAGATGCAGTTTCAGTATACTGACACAAAGGAAGTGAATCCACAAGATTTATTATGCACAAATCTCAGAAGCAGGGGGTCAGATGCACTATAAGCTGGGAGAAGGGAAGCCCTCTGCACCAAGGCAGGAGTGAGCAGGCAATGGAGAGCAGAGTAGGAAGCTCATATGAATTATTAGATGGTCAGTATGAAAGGTCCGTTTAGTCAAAGCTCTGGTTTTTCCAGTAGTCATATATGGATGTGAGAGTTAGAGTATAAAGAAAACTGAGCAGCAAAGAATTGATGGTTTTGAACTGTGGTGTTGGAGAAGACTCTTGAGAGTCCCTTGGACTGCAAGGAGATCCAACCAGTCCATCCTAAAGGAAATCAGTCCTGAATATTCATTGCAGGGACTGATGTTGAAGCTGAAACTGCAATAATTTGGCTGCCTGATGTGAAGAATCGACTCATTGGAAAAGACCCTGCTGCTAGGAAAGATTGAAGGTGGGAGGAGAAGGGGACAACAGAGGATGAGATGGTTGGATGGTATCACCAATTTAATGGACATGAGTTTGAGTAAGCTCCAGGAGTTGGTGATGGACAGGGAAGCCTGGCATGCTGCAGTCCATGGGGTCACAGAGTTGGACACAACTGAGCAACTGAACTGACTGATGGAAGGACTAACTTTTCTCTGGCTCAACTCTAAGTGGTTATTTTAAAAGCAGCCGTTCTTTATCCATTCCTCAAGAAGATGTTGTACATATATACAATGGGATATTCAGTTCAGTTCAGTTCAGTTGCTCAGTCGTGTCTCACTCTTTGTGACCCCATGAATCGCAGCACGCCAGGCCTCCCTGTCCATCATGAACTCCTGGAGTTCACTCAGACTCACGTCCATCGAGTCAGTGATGCCATCCAGCCGTCTCATCCTCTGGCGTCCCCTTCTCCTCCCGCCCCCAATCCCTCCCAGCATCAGAGTCTTTTCCAGTGAGTCAACTCTTCACATGAGGTGGCCAAAGTACTGGAGTTTCAGCTTTAGCATCATTCCTTCCAAAGAAATCCCAGGGCTGATCTCTTTCACAATGGACTGGTTGGATCTCCTTGCAGCCCAAGGGACTCTCAAGAGTCTTCTCCAACACCACAGTTCAAAAGCATCAACTCTTTGGTGCTCAATTTTCTTCACAGTCCAACTCTCACATTCATACATGACCACAGGAAAAACCATAGCCTTGACTAGACAGACCTTTGTTGGCAAAGTAATGTCTCTGCTTTTGAATATGCTATCTAGGTTGGTCATAACTTTCCTTCCAAGGAGTAAGCATCTTTTAATTTCATGGCTGCAGTCATCATCTGCAGTGAGCTTGGAGCTCAGAAAAATAAAGTCTGACACTGCTTCCACTGTTTCCCCATCTATTTCCCATGAAGTGATGGGACTGGATGCCATGATTTTCGTTTTCTGAATGTTGAGCTTTAAGCCAACTTTTTCACTCTCCACTTTCACTTTCATCAAGAGGCTTTGAGTTCCTCTTCACTTTCTGCCATAAGGGTGGTGTCATCTGCATATCTGAGGTTATTGATATTTCTCCCGGCAATCTTGATTCCAGCTTGTGTTTCTTCCAGTCCAGGTTTTCTCATGATGTACTCTGCATATAAGTTAAATAAGCAGGGTGACAATATACAGCCTTGACGTACTCCTTTTCCTATTTGGAACCAGTCTGTTGTTCCATGCCCAGTTCTAACTGTTGCTTCCTGACCTGCATACAAATTTCTCAAGAGGCAGATCAGGTGGTCTGGTATTCCCATCTCTTTCAGAATTTTCCACAGTTTATTGTGATCCACACCGTCAAAGGCTTTGGCATAGTCAATAAAGCAGAAATAGATGTTTTTTGGAACTCTCTTGGTTTTTCCATGATCCAGCAGATATTGGCAATTTGGTCTCTCGTTCCTCTGCCTTTTCTAAAACCAGCTTGAACATCAGGAAGTTCATGGTTCACATATTGCTGAAGCCTGACTTGGAGAATTTTGAGCATTACTTTACTAGCATGTGAGATGAGTGCAATTACTCAGGTGTAAAAAAGAATGACATAATGACATTTGCAGCAACATGGATGGATCTAGATGGCTTCCCAGGTAACACTAATGGTGAAGAACTCATTTGTCAATGCAGGAGAACTACAAGACATGATTTAATCCCTGGGTGGGGAAGATGCCCTGGAGAAGGGAATGGTCACCTACTCTAGTATTCTTGCCTGGAGAATCCCCTGGACAGAGGAGCCTGGCAGCCTACAGTCCATGGAGTCACAAAGAGTCAGACATGACTGAGAGATTAAGCATGCACACACGCACAAATGGACCCAGAGATTGTCATATTAAGTGAAGTAAGTTGGACAGAGAAAGAAAAATATCATATATCACATACTTTAGTAATAAAAAAAATCGTACAAATGAACCTATTTATAAAACAAAAATAGAGTCACAAATGTAGGAATTAAACTTATCATTTCCAAGAGAGAAAGGATAAATTGGGAGATTGCGACCAACATACCCACAGTACTATATACAAAATAAGTAATCAACAAGGACCTGTTGTGTATCACAGGGAACTCTAGTCAATACTCTAGTGGCCTACATAGGAAAATAATTTTACGAAGAGCAGACATACATATATGCATGACTGACTCACTTTGCTGTACAGCAGAATCTAATAGCAATTTGTAAATCAACTACCCTTCAATAGAAATTAAGTAGGTGAAAAATAAATTTAAATTTAAAAAAGGAGTCCTGGGGAAAACAAAGATGGAATCCATGGTGGAAATTCTAAACTCCAGTCTTTATCTAAATGTCCAGACTCTAGGTGGGAGCAGGGATGTCATACAGCAGAATGCTAGACAGGCATTCAGACAGGCTGTTTTCCTATCATGTGATGTGATCCCTGTTGTTCCCCTCTATCCTCTTTTACCTATGTCCTCAGTTTACTCAACCTCTATTTAAAATGCCTTTCCACTCTGAAGAGACTACAAGACCATAAACAAAATTCTGCCAAGGTAGTGAGTGGCCTTACAACTGTAACAGCTTCAGAGCCTTAAACCTAAAAATTTTGTGTCTCCACTTTTGAACCCTCTTAGGGGCCCACCATCAAACCATTGGTGTCTCTTTTGTAATCAACTGGAACATTGGAGGAAAAAAGATTGCCCTTGAAGGTTTTGTCAAATTCCTTCATACCAACTCTAATATTCCAATATCTACCTTCAAAGAAAGACTCCCTCCCATAAGGGCCCCATTCAGAGTTGACAAGATTCTGAAGGATCCTTTGGTTAATTGCTACCAGTTAGTCCCTTAAATAGCCGAGGGAAACTAAAATTAAAATTAATGGAAAAACTTGTGAAATTCAGGTAGCTACCCGGACTATCCCCTTCATGGATCACTAGAAGACCCAGCAGTGACCATGGGACTGGAAAAGGTCAACCCTCATCCCATTTCCCAGGAAGGAGAGTACCACAGAATGTGCTAACCATTGGACAATTGCACTCATCTCCCATGCTAGTAAGTGAAAGTTGCTCAGTTGTGTCTGACTCTTTGCGACCCCATGGACTATACAGTCCATGCAATTCTCCAGGCCAGAATACTGGAGTGGATAGCCTTTCCCTTCTCCAGGGGATCTCCCCAACCCAAGGATCGAACCCAGGTCTCCCCCATTTCAGGTGGGGTCTTTACCAGCTAAGCCACAAGGGAAGCCCCCATGCTAGTTAGGTCATGTTTACAATATTGCATGCTAGGCTTATGTGAGCCAAGAACTTCCAGATATCCAAACTGGGTTTAGAAAAGGAAGAGGAACTAGAGATCAAATTGCTGACATTCTCTGGATGATAGAGAAAGCAAGGGAACTTCAGAAAAGCATCTACCTCTGTTTCATTGACTACGCTAAAGCCTTTGACTGTGTGGATCATGACAAACTGTGGAAAGCTCTTGAGATGGGAATACCAGACCATATTACCTGTCTCCTGAGAAACCTGTATGTGGGTCAAGAAGCAACAGTTAGAGCCCTGTATGGAACAACTGACTGGATTAAGATTGAGAAAGGAGTATGACAGGGCTGTCTGCTCTCACCTTGTTTGTTTAATCTATACATCATGAGAAATGCCGGGCTGGATGAATTGCAAGCTGGAATCAAAATAGGTGAGAGAAACATCAACAAACTCAGATATGCAGATGATACCACTTTAATGACAGAGAGCAAAGAGGAACTATAGAGCTTCTTGATGAGGGTGAAGGAGGAGACTGAAAGAGCTAGCTTAAAACTAAATATTAAAAAAACAAAAATTTAAGACCATGGCATCAGCCCCATCACTTCATGGCAAATAGAAGGGAAAGAGGTGGAAGCGGTGAAAGAGCTCCTCTTCTTGGGCTCAGAATCACTGCAGACGGTGACGGCAGCCATGGAATCAGAAGAAGACTGCTTCTTGGCAGGAAAGAGATGACAAACCCGGACAATGTGTTGAAAAGCAGAGACACTACTCTGCCGACAAAGGTCCATGTAGTCAAGGCTTTGGTCTTCTCTGTGGTCATGTATGGATGTGAGAGTTGGACTATAAAGAAGGCAGAGCGCCAAAGAACACATGCTTTTGAACTGTGGTGCTGGAGGAGACTCCTGAGAGTCCCTTGGAGGGCAAGATCAAACCAGTCAATCTTAAGGGAGATCAACCCTGAATATTTACTGGAAGGACTGATGCAGAAGCTTAAGCTCCAGTATTTTGATCATCTGATGTGCACAGATGACTCATTGGGAAAGTCCCTGATGCTGAAAAAGATTGAGGGCAGAAGGAGAAGAGGGCATCAGAGGATGAGATGGCTGGATGGCATCATCAATGCAATGGACATGAACTTGGGCAAACTTCAGGAGGTGGTGAGGGACAAGGAGGCCTGGCGTGGTACAGTCCATGGGACCACAAAGAGTCAGACACAACTGGGCAAGTGAACAACAGTAACAACCAGGACTATATTGTTTTGTCGTTCAGTTGCCAAGTTGTGACCGACTTTTTGCGATCCCATGGACTGCAACACACCAAGCCTCCCTGTCCCTCATGATAGACTGCTACTGCTAAGTCACTTCAGTCATGTCTGACTCTGTGGGATCCCATAGACAGCAGCCCACCAGGCTCCCCCGTCCCTGGGATTCTCCAGGCAAGAACACTGGAGTGGGTTGCCATTTCCTTCTCCAATGCAGGAAAGTGAAAAGTGAAAGTGAAGTCGCTCAGTTGTGTCCGACTCTTATCGACCCCATGGACTGCAGCCTACCAGGCTCCTCCATCCATGGATTTTCCAGGCAAGAGTATTGGAGTGGGGTGCCATTGCCTTCTCTGCATGATAGCCTAGACCCTTAATTTTAACTGCCTCCGCTGCCAGCTCCAGATTCTGCAAATGGAATCTGGGGAAAACTGGCAGAAGCTGTCAAAAGGGTAAGGATTCCTAACAAAGTTAGCTTTCAGTGCCCAGTCAAGAACGGAAAATAACATTTCATACTATCCTTTCCTTATGCAAATTCAGACTTGTGAATCTGGTTTGGAGTGCCCACTGGTCACTGGCCTTCCGTGTCCCAGGGACAACTATTGCTTGCTTGCTGTCTTGTGCTGTGTTCTGCGGTCTTAACTGCAACCATCAGCTTGTGAGTCCCCAGAATCAGGCCAGAAAGACATGTGGGTCTGACTCCATTTGGGGCTCCATATGGCCAAACAAAAACATGGGTTACACTTTATTGTGGCTGGAGGCCTCTGGACTGTGGCTGTCATGAGAATCATCTAGGCCTGTTCTTCCTGTGGCGTCTCTGGGACTGAGACTTGGGAAGGGCAGCAACTTCTGCCCTCTCGTCTGGGGCGCATCTTGTGCCCAAGGGGTCAGTCAGTGCTTCCAGGGGTACTTGCTGTTTGTCGTGGCTGGAAGCTGATGAGGCATTTGAAGCGATCTTCTGTGAATTCTACACTAAGAGCCAAAGACCCAGCTGTGACTGAGAGTCATCCTAAGGCTGATGTTTTTGATCAAAACTCCTGAATATTAATTAAAAAAAAAAAATCCTGGATGGTCAGTAGGATGATCAACTGAGGGGAATTATGGAAATTAAATTCTAGGCCCAACATTGGAGCTGCTCCTGCTTGGGCTGCCATGTTAACAAAACACAACTTGGATAACTTTCATGCCCCTGTAAATGCTCTCCTTGACCAGAAATGTTGTATATCTAGTCACATCCCTTTCTCCCCCTACCAGATGATCCACCTAAACAGGCAACATGAACCACTACCAGAGGTACAATATGTAGGGCTGACCTCAGGAAGCCAGATAAGTACCTATAACTTGATGAAATTAAAAGATGCTTGCTCTTTGGAAGGAAGGCTATGATAGATCTAGGCAGTCTAGTAGAAACCAAAGACATCACTTTGCCAACAACAGTCCATGTAGTCAAAGCTATGGTTTTTCCATTAGCTGTGTACAGATGAGTGAGTTGGGCCATAAAGAAGGCTGAGCACTGAAGAATTGTTGCTTTCAAATTGGGGTGTTGGAGAAGACTCTTTAGAGTCCCTTGACTGCAAGGAGATCCAACCAGTCCATCCTAAAGGAAATCAACCCTGAATATTCATTGGAAGGACTGATGCTGAAGCTGAAGCTCCAATACTTTGGCCACCTGATGCGAAGAGCTGACTCATTTGAAAAGATCCTCATTCTGAGAAAGATTGAGGGCAAGAGGAGAAGGGGATGAGAAAGTTAGTTAGCGTCACTAACTGAATGGACAGGAATCTGAGCAGCTCCAGGAGATAGTAGAGGACGGAGGAGCCTGGAGCGCTGCAGTTCATGGGGTTGCAAAGAGTCAGACATGACTGAACAGCAAATAACCTGATATAACAAGTAACAAGTTCTAAGCACTTCACAAATAATAACTCTCAGACCTGATGATTCTGTGTTGGTAGATACGACATAGGCTCCAGAGAAATTTGAAAAGAGGTATTAGCATATAATAGTTCTTTTTTTTTAATCTCTTCTTCTATAATGGGTTGTAATGTAAATACGTTATTTGTTTTGCTTTTTATACATATTTAGCATTCTTGGTAAGTTAGCTAACTAGTAAAGGTGATTTTTTGGTCATCCATAACTTAAACTGACTTAAGACAGATTACCAGGAGAAAGGCATACACAGTTTCTATACGTTTTAGGTGACATGGAACCTTCATAAGGAATGAAGACCTAAAGAAATAGTAGAAAGGACATGCTTTTATGGTAGGTTAAACAAACAGAGGCAGTGGTGGAAAAGTAAACCATGTGGGGTGGCTAAAGGAATGTAATCATTATTCCAATAAGGTCTGTTTGTGTAGAATTCTCTTCCACTTTTACCCCGATGATAAAAGTGTCACTTTCCTTCAGGTGTAGGGAGGACATCTTTTACAGGGGCATTGCATCTCCTGCTTTTAACAAAAAGAAAGGAATTCAGAGTGTTTTTATTTGTTTTGGCATTTGCTGTTTCTCAAGTGCTCTGTGAATGCGTGGTAAGTCGCTTCAGTCGTGTCCGACTCTTTGTGACCCCATGGACTGTAACCCGAGAGGCTCCTCTGTCCGTGGATTCTCCAGGGAAGAACACTGAAGTGGGCTGCCATGCTCTCCTCCAGGGGATCTTCCAGACCCAGGAATCGAATCCATGTCTCTACATCTCCTGCATAGGCAGGCAGGTTCTTTACCACAAATGCCACCTGGGAAGCCCCAAGTGGTCTACATCAAAGCAATCCTCATGCTAAAGTGGCGTGTTTGGAGACGGCATATTCTGTCGTCCTTCGCTACATACTCGTGTCACAATTATTTTTCAATCACCTGTTTATTTTTGGCTGTGCTGGGCCATCACTGCCGTGCACAGCCTTTCTCTAGCTGTGGTGAGAGGGGGCTGCTCTCCAGTTGGCTGCGCAGCTTCTCACCGTGGGGGCTTCCCTGGTTACTGAGCCCAGGCTCTGGGCATGCAGGTGTCAGCAGTTGCAGCAGGCAGGCTCAGTGTTCGCAGTGTGTGTGCTCAAGAGCATGGCCTTAGAGGTGGTGGTGCACAGGCCTAGCTGCTCCGCAGCATGTGGGATCTTCCCAGACCAGGGATTCATCTGGTGTCCTCTGCGTTGAAGGCAGATTCGTAACCACTGGGCCATCAGGGGAGCCCCATAATTAATTTTAATGTATCCTTTTACAATCATAATAATCCTTGCTGCTTCTGCTGCTGCTGCTACTTCTGTTGCTAAGTCACTTCAGTCGTGTCCGACTCTGCAACCCGAGACGGCAGCCGACCAGGCTCCCCCATCCCTGGGATTCTCCAGGCAAGAACACTGGAGTGGGTTGCCATTTCCTTCTCCAATGCAGGAAAGTGAAAAGTGAAAATGAAGTCATTCAGTCGTGTCCAACTCCTAGCGACCCCATAGACCGCACCCACCAGGCTCCTCCACCCATGGGATTTGCCAGGCAAGAGCACTGGAGTGGGTTGCAATTGCCTTCTCCATAATAATCCTTAGAGCTAGATAATCATCATACCCATTTTACAGATTTTTAAATGAAAGCATGGAATATACAGAACATTAGTGCAAAGTCACCAAACTCATGAATGTCAGAACTGGAGTTCAAACTCAAACTCTGACATAACAATATACTGACTCTAAAGGATGCTGCCTCACTTCAAATCTATTTGTAAAGCCCTCAACTCTGGTAGTGCTGTCTTCACTGGGTGAAGGACTCCTTCCAGAAGGGAATAGATGAAAAGAAGCAAAATAAGCAGCAAGTGAGTCAAAGGACTATATGTTACGTGAGCTCTACACAGACCAAGAGTAGAAGCTATCTTGGACTCAGAGACAGGACTGAGATGAGGGGAAGGTGGACGATGTGCTCCAGCTCTTTGCTACTCACCATTCCACGGAAGCTTGGAAGCATGCTACGGCTGAAGCATGTTTTTACAGTAAGAAAGCTGAACTGGTCTAAGGTTTTGCTTAGGGATCAAAGTTAGACAAATTTATTATATTCATAGTATCATAATTTGGAAATCTAAAAACTTTATCTGGTTTTATAGTTTGCCAGAAACTTCCAGAGTTGGAATTAGACATTAGTATGAAGAATTGCAAAAACCACACAATATAAACTTTTCTCCCCACTGTCTGGAAGTAAAGTCAACGTAGAGACTGGTTCAAGATGGTGGCGTAGAAGGACATGCACTCAGTGCCTCCTGCTAGAGCAGCAAAATCAGAACTGACAGCTGGTCTGCTGTCAACAAGGGGTGGTGGAGCCCACAGAAGCAGATGACTACATCCAGGGACAGAGGGGAGGCCAAGCGAGGTGACAGAAGGGGGCCATCGTGATAAAATAAGCTTTTTCGCCCACAAAACTAAATGGAAAATAGTATATATAAAATGGAAATAAAATCACAGGTCTGCGAGAATCAATTACCTGGTCTTCTTTTGTTGATCTTACTTTTGGCTCCTGAGCTGGAAATTATACAATTAGACGTTCTCTGAGTGCAGTTTCACAGCTTGAAAATGCGCTTGTCCTGGACTCCCCTGTAATTTCTTCCCTGAATATTAAAAGCCTTTAAAAACGTTTTAAGAAAAGACGTATTAAGGTTGTATCTGAAGCTTGATTCTAATTGGCAATCGTGTCTGTCCAGCCTTGAGATCACAGAAAAAGCTGACCTTCAGTCGGATGCTCGCCAGTTCGGGTGGCTTTATTGATTTGCAGCTTTGGATTTGAGAGAAATACTTTTACAGTGCAGCTCCCTTTTCTTTGGAGAGAATCGATTGTAAAGATTTTCTCGCTTCAACAGACAGGATCAGAGAGGTGTCTATAACCTCCGTCCTCTCGATTGGCTCTTCCTGTGAATCAGTCAGGGACGTCCCTGCAGGGTGTGTGCCATGCTGCCTTCTGCTCCCAGCTCCTCCCACCCCCGCAGTCTCGCTCTTTGCTTGGCGTGTCTCTTGCAAAGACATCTGACTTGCTGAGAATGTAACATTTCCATCAAACAAATACAAAGTGTCCAGCAATCCCTCTAATGCCTGAGTGCAGAATTATGGCCCTGAAGCCCCCACACTCTTGAAGGCACTGGGCTTTGGGCTCTTTTCAGAGTCAATCTGGGCAGGATTTATAGTTCAGCTATTTTGATTTAAATCAGGCTGAACATTCCTATCACTCACACAAGTTTAACTCAATTAAAATTTGGCTTAAATATATCAGGCTGTTCTTTGGGAATAAGAACATTACCAAAGCAGGAAAGGAAATAAAAATACCTGGGCTTTTCTTGAGCTTGATGAGTGGAGAAGTGTACAGTGTTTAACTGTGTATCTGTGTGTATATGTTCCTTTCTCAATTAGTCTATGTAAATCTGATTGATTTGCTCTTAAAGTGGTGCCATGATCATGCTCTTTGTAACTGTTTATTTTGAATTATTTAATTCAATGAATGTAAACTGATGCATAAAATGAGTCATTTGTACGAAAGATAATTATGTGACTAAAGATCCCCATTAATTGTGTTATTCAATTCACGTCAGTGCCAAATCTAAAATGTGGAACCATTTTATTCCATTTAAGTGGAAGAAAATCTAGCACTGTTTTTTTTTTTTAAAATGAGAGTTGAAGACAGGGCCTTTGTTGCAATGATTATGTTTGTGATTTTAATTGCTGAGATATTCATGTTTGAAAAGTATCTGCTGTCAAAGCAGAGAAGCAGTAAATGCTTGGCAATTACACTGACAATCCATTCTGAGAATAAGCATAATGGTTCCATTTAGTGCATGTTCTGTGAAGGACCATCGGGGTCAATATAATGCCTATGAAAACGTCTGATATAACAGATACTTCTATTATGTCATTTCCTTTGATGTTATGGAAGGGAAAGTGGAGACCTGAACCTTGAAATAGTGGAGAAAAAAAGGAGCGTTTATTATGCTACTATTATCACATCTGAGAGTCACTCTCTTGGGGAAGCCACGCAACAGAAACTTCCATTTGAACTTGTTAATGCTGTTTTCTTTAGAAATTGAAAAGAAAAAAAGCAACAAAAAGGAAACACAGATTTTTTTTTTTTTAAAGCATGCAAAAACTCTGGGAAATGTTGAGTTGTTAAAGCAGATTAGTGAGCCACTTCTGTAACATTTCTTAAATGATGTCCTGCTTGGAAACTAGAGAAAAGCTAAAGTGAACTTTATGACTCATTTTGATTCTCAAATGTTGTGATACAGAGAAGTTTATTGAAAACCCAGAGCAATTAACATCATCCTTGAAATAAGAAAGAAAGATAGTACTAAGTCCTGTCTGACTCTCTGTGACCCCATGGACTGCAGCCCACCAGGCTCCTCTGTCCATGGGATTCTCCAGGCAAGAATACTGGAGTGGGTTGTCATTTCTTTCTTCAGGGGACCTTCCTGACCCAGGAATCAAACCCAGGTTGTCAGCATAGCAGGCAGATTCTTTACCAGCTGAGCTACAGGGGAAGTCCTTGAAATAAGAACATTTGTAAAAACCTAGTCAATCCCAATTAGCTTACTTAATTACAAAGTATATAAAACATTTTACCTATTTTGTCCTCTTCTGATTGAGAAAAATCTTAGAATGAAAGTCAAGAGAGGCAAGAAAGATTTCTGGACGCCCGCTGCCCCTCTCCGGGTGGATGGAGCAGACCCTAAGGCGAGGCTGGTGCGTGTGAGCCCGCTGTGGAGCACCGCTGCCTGGAGCACCGCCACTGCAGGCACTGCGGGCTTAGACCTCAGCTATGGAGCACCTCAGCTGGCAGCACTTCAGCCGTGGAGCACTGTCGCCTGGAGCATCACCACCTGGAGCACCCCCACCTGGAGCACCCCACTGAGGACCATCGCTGCCTGGAGCACCACTGCTGTGAGCACTGCAGCCGTGGAGCACCGCCACCGTGGAGCACCGCAGCCAGCAGCATCAGTGCAGGGAACGCAGCTGTCAGTTTTCATGGATTTTGCAAATCAGCTGTTCAACAAAAGCATGATATGAAAATACATATATAAACATAGACTTAAACTATATTAAAGAGAAAAGTAATAAATATTCAAACTCAGCAATTGCTAATTATTTAGCCACATTTTACTCTTATCTGTGTTCTTGAGGTAAATTCATGTCTATTTTATCAGAATAATGGAAACACCTTGTAATGGTGTGCCACTGCACATTTCTTCCCAAAACTGTGTTGATGACTTCTTGGTAGCTTAAAAACAGCTAGAAAGGGAGTATCCACAACTAGCTGTGGTGGTAGTATTTACACTATGGATATCAGACATTGGCAAGTGCTACAAACTGAGGTTGGATTTATTGTCTTATTGATGATCCACACAAAGAAAGTAATGGAGAATATTAAAAAATCAGATTGAACACATATAGTATTGATTAAAACATGAACCAAAGACCTTAAAAGACATTTTATCAGAAACAATATACAGGTGGCAAGTAAGAATATGAAGAGAGTCCACATCGTAGGTCATCAGAGAGATGCGACAGAGATAGCAGGGAGACGCTACTAAACACCCATCAGCATGGACGGAACCCTAAATACCGACAGCATGAAATGCTGGCCTGAACGTAGGGTGACAGGAGCTCTCATTCATTGCTGGTGGGGCTGCAAGAGGATACAGACACTTTGGAAGACAGCTTGGTGGTTTCCTACAAAACTAAATAGTCTGTTTACCATATGTTTACCATATGACCAGCAGTCATGCTCCTATGGTATGTTCTCAAAGGATCCGGAAGCTTATTTTCACACAGAATCTCTTATACAGATGTTTATAGTAGCTTTATTCATAATTACTAAACTCAGAAACAACCAAGGGTCCTTCAGTAGGTGAATGGACAGATAAACCATGGTTCATCCAGACAATGAAACAGTACTCAGAGCTAAAGAAAATGAGCTGTTAGGCCATGAAAAGGCACAGAGGAACCTTAAACACATTTTACTAAGTGAAGGAAACCAGTCTGAAAAGGCTACATACCTGCATGATTCCAACTCTATGGCCCTCTGGAAAAGCCGGAACTACAGACACAATGAAAAATTAGTTGTTGCCAGGGGTTAGAGGGGGAAGGATAAGTAAACACAACCGATGCTTAGGGTGTGAAAATTCTGTGTACGACATTATAATGATGGATATATGTCATTATACCGTTGTCCAAACCCATAGGATGTACAGGACCAAGGGTGAGCTTTAATGTAAACGGTGGACTTCGGTGATGTGATGTGTCAGTGTAGTCCCCTCGTGTGCGATAAATGTGCCACTCACATGGAAGATGCTGACGCTGGGGTGCTGGGGGAGGCTCTGCCCGTGTGCAGCGAGGCATGCCTGAGGCATCTCTGGATCTTCCTCTAGGGTCTTTGCAAAACTAGAACTGCTCTAAAAATAGACTCTTTGATAAAATATTGTGTATCATCTATAAGTTGCTACAAAATGCAACAATTTGCATTATAAACTGGAGGAATATTCTTCCTGGATCTGAAAATACTATACATTTCAGCAAAGAAATCACTAGGCATTGAAAAACTAGGAACTATAGTCTAGTTTTCAACATACATCTTTATTGTTTTACTTTTATCCAACTAAGTGACATAAACAAAAATATCAATCAACATTCATGTAGGAATTACACTTGTCCATCACTGTCTGTTTATGGATAAAACCATTGCACCAAAATCAATGAAAACCTGTTGTGAGAATCAGTTGCCTATGTGAATTCAAAAATGAAGATTTTATATTATTCCCTATTAGTGTGTTACACATCTTTTTATCGGTGAATTTATAATGCATATATGAGTATGCGTGTGTACATCCATGCACATATTTTTCCAGAGAACATGTTAAGCTAAACACATCACAGTGTACCTAAATGCTGTACTTTGAAAGAATCTAATGTAAATTACATCCCACTTACCTATTCTAGGCCTCAAATTACTTTATTAAAGATGATCACATTAGCTTAAAATGTTGAGCCCTTTCAAAAAGGCAGCTATTTCTCAAAAAGGTACTGATGGAAGCTCAATTACTGCAATTACATGTATTTTAAATTGAAATTGTTGTTCAGGTGCTAAGTTGTGTCTAACTCTTTGTGACCCCATGGACTGCAGCACGCCAGTCTTCCCTGTCCTTCACTGTCTCTCTGAGTTTGCTCCAACTCAGTCCACTGAGTCAGTGATGCCATCCAACCACCTCATTCTCTGCTGTCCCCTTCTCTTCCTGCATTCAATCTTTCGCAGCATCAGGGTCTTTTCCAATGAGTCAGTTCTTTGCATCAGGTGGCCAAAGTATTGGAGCTTCAGCTTCAGCACAAGTCCTTCCAATGAATATTCTGGGTTGATTTCCTTTAGGATTGACAGATTTGATCTCTTTGCAATCCAAGGGACTTTCAAGAATCTTCTCCAGCATCACTAAATTGAAATACATATACCAAATAAGGGTTCATTTTAGTGCCTTACAAGATTTTTTATATTGAGATTTTTATGATTTTAGAATCATAAAGAAAGTGAAATAAAACTTGAAGGAAGATACTAATTCTCAGAGAAATTGATGTCAAGAAATCACAGAATCAATTTGAATCAGTTCTAATGAGGTGGATGAAACTGGAGCCTATCATACAGAGTGAAGTAAGCCAGAAAGAAAAACACCAGTACAGTATACTAACGCATATATATGGAATTTAGAAAGATGATAACAATAACCCTGTATATGAGACAGCAAAAGAGACATTGATGTATAGAACAGTCTTTTGGACTCTGTGGGAGAGGGGGAGGGTGGGATGATTTGGGAGAATGGCATTGAAATATGTATAATATCATACATGAAACGAGTCACCAGTCCAAGTTCGATGCATGATAATGGATGCTTGGGGCTGGTGCACTGGGATGACCCAGAGGGATGGTATGGGGAGGGAGGAGGGAGGAGGGTTCAGGATCCGGAACACATGTATATCTGTGGCAGATTCATTTTGATATATGGCAAAACCAATACAATATTGTAAAGTTAAATAAAATAAAATTAAAAAAAAAACAAACATTGAGCTAATTAATTGAATCTTCTTTGTATGCTATGGTCTAAATGTTGGTGTACCCCCCAAATTCATATGTTGACATCCTAATCCCCAAAATAATAGTATAAGTAAGTGGGGCTTTTGTGGGGGGACTAGGGCATGAGAGTTGAGTCTTCATGAATGGGATCAATGTTCTTAAAAGGGAAATGCCACAGGGCTCCCTCGCCTCGTCCACATGTAAGGACACAGTGAGGCGACCGTGACCTGGAAAAGGGCCCCACCAGTGAGACTTGCACTCTGACCTCAGCCATCCAGCTTCTAGAGCTGGGGGCAATACGTTCCTGCTCTTCATAAGCCAGCCACTCCGAGATAAAATATTTTGTTACAGCAACCTGAATGACTAAGACACAAAATGTCATTCAATGTACTAAGAACTTAATTGTTTTATTTATTTCTCAATGGAATGCTTTTCAATCATAAAAAGTAAAGAAATTGGGTCATTTTTAGAGACATGGATGGACCTAGAGAGTGTCATACAAAGCGAAGTGAGTCAGAAAGAAAGAAACAAATATCATATTTTAATGCATATATGCAAATGGAATATATATGGAATCTAGAGAAAAACTATAGATGATCTTATTTGCAAAACAAAAGAGACACAGATGTAGAGAACAAATGTATGGACACCAAGAGAAGAAAGGGGGAATGGATGAATTGGGGGATTGACAGTCCAGTCGGGATTGACATATATAGATATACACACACACACATATATACTATCAATACCATGTATATAATAGACAGCTAAAGAGAACCTAGTGGAGAGCACAGGAAACTCTATTCCATACTCTGTAATGACAGATACTGGAAAAGAACCTAAAAAAGATCAGGCATGTGTATATATGTAACTGATTGATTTTGCTGTACAGTAGAAACTAACATAACATTGTAAAGCAAATTTATCCCAAGAACAATTAATTTAATTCTCACACTGATCCTCGGTGGTATTTCATCAGATAAGGAAACTGTGTCTAAAAGACTTTTTATGAAATTGTCCCCAGGTTACTGAGCTGGGTTACAGAACTGGGATAAGGTCCCAAATAGCTATAAAGGCTGTTTTCCCAGCTTTATTGAGAAATACCCTACATATCGCATTGCGGAAGTTTAAGGTGTCCAGCGTGTTGATCTGATACGCCTGTGTATTCCAAGTGATTTCACCGAGCGTTGCTCACACCTCTCTCTTATTACATCATTGCCTTTCTTTTTTATGATAACAGTATTTAAGGTTTACTCTCTCAGCATCTTTCAGGTAATAATACAGGATTATTAACTATGATCACCATAGTTTACACTTGTTCCCTAAAACTTAATGTCATTTTATAACTGGAAGTTTGTGTACTTTGACCAACATCTTTCCGTTTGCTCCACCCCTAGCTCCTGGTAACCACCATTCTGCTCTCTCTTTCTGTATGTCTGGATTTTCCCGTTGTTGTTGTTTTTTCCACGCATAAGAGATATCATACAGTATTTTTCTTTCTCTATCTAACTTATTTCACTTAGCACAGGACTAAGTTGCTTCAGTCCTGTCTGACTCTGTGTGACCCCCTGGACTGCAGCCCACCAGGCTCCTCTGTCCATGGGATTCTCCAGGCAAGAATACTGGAGTGGGTTGCCATGCCCTCCTCCAGGGGATCTTCTGACCCAGGGATTGAACCCGTGTCTCTTACGTCTCCTGCACTGGAAGGTGGATTCTGTACCACCAGTGCTACCTGGGAAGCCCAGAGACCATCTATGTTGTAAATGGCAGGGTTTCCTTTTTTCTCATGGCTGAATAACATTCCTGTGTGTGTGTGTGCATGTGTGTGTGTGTGAGAGAGATTCCTTATTCATGCACGGATGGAAACTAAGGTTATATCTGTATCTGGGCTACTGTGAATAACACTGCAATGAACATGAGAGTGTTCATGTTCTCATATTTCTTTGAGATTCTATTTTTATTTTCTTTAGACACATACTCAGAAATGAGTATTCTGCATCAGAACCCTCTGGGTCAGAATACATAGTTCTGTTTTTAATTTTTTGAGGAATCCCCTCACTGTTTTCCATAGTGGCTGAATCAATTTGCAACCCACCAGCAGTGCACAAGAGTTCCCTTTTCTCCACATCCTCACCAACGCTCACCTCTTATCCTCTTGATGATGGCCATTCTAGTAGGTATGGATGATATCTCACTGAAAGTTTGATTTGCGCTTCCCTGCTAATTGGTGATACTGAGCATTTTTCCTTACCTGTTGGCTGTTTGTATGACTCCCTCAGAAAATTTTTTACTCATTCCCACTGTCCATTTTTAAATTGCATTCACTGGGTTTTTTCTTTCACTGTTATTGAGTGTTATGATTTCTTTGGTTATTAACAGATGTATTATTTGCAAATATCGTCTCACATTTTTTGGGGTGACTTTTCATTTTGTTGATTGTTTCTTTTGCTGTGCTGAACTTTTAAGTTTAATGTGGGCTTCCCTGGTGGGTCAGTAGTAAAGAATATGCCTGCCAGTGCAGGAGACGTGGGTTCAATCCCTAGGTTGGAAAGAACCCCTGGAGAAAGGAATGGCGACTTACTCCGATATTCTTGCCTGGGAAATCTCATGGACAGAGGAGCCTGGTGGGCTACAGTCCATGGGTCATGAAAGAGTCAGACACGACTTACTGACTAAACAACAAACAACTAGTCTTACATATTAATTTTTTTTCTTTTATTGCTGGAGCTTTTGGTGTCATATCCAAAAAAGTATTACTGAGATCAATGTCAAGGAATGTTTTTGTTCCTCTGTGTTTCCTTCTAGGGCTTTTATAGTATAATTTTTACATTTAAATAATTTTGAGTTAACTTTGTGCATGACATAAGACAGGGGTCCAGTTTCTTCTGCATGAGGGTATCCAGTTTCCCAACACCATTTGTTGAAGATTATTCTTTCTCCATTGAGTATTCTTGGCTCACTGAGCCTGTGCTTAACTCATTGACTCTGATTCCTGAATCAGGGCTTATCATGCCATCCTGTGCCATTTCTTGTACTATAAATACTACTTAATGTAATAAAGGGAAAAAATTATGTTCTGGATTACTAATTGATTAGAAGAGGTTCAAAGATTAAGATTTAGTTGGCTTCAATTTTAAGGAGGTGTGTGGAACAGGAGAAACAAGAGAGGTTTTCTTTGTTAACTAGGCCATGATACAACAACCACAAAAATCTCAGCGGTCTACAGTCATGACAATCTACTTAGCTTACAAGTCTTAGGATCAGGGGCCTAGGCTAGGCTTGGTCAGTGATGGCGGCTCACCCTCGGATCCCGAGTTGTCGGAAGCTGTGCTGCAGGCAGGGCTCTGCTGGGCAGCGTGTCTGCAGCAGCTCTGTCCACGTCGGGCCTGGTAGGACCCCTCGACACGTCCAAATGTCTTTCTCAAGGGGCTGGGCTTTTCAAGCCTCTGCTTGCAAAACATGTGTTAATAAACTACTGGCCAAAGCAAGTCACTTGCTTTAACTCAAACTCAGACAAAGAAGAAATAACTTACTTTCACAATGGGAAGGCATTTTAAAGTTTTTTTTTTTTTTTTTGCGAAACGTGTACATTGGGAAACTGAATAATTGAGTCTATTAATACAATTTATCCCAGAAACCAAGGCTGAGCAACCAATGACATTGGAAGTAAGAGTGTTTCTTTGAAATCCAAATTAAGAGCACAAACCGAGGAGAATGTGATCTCTTCTGCAGTCAAACGTGCTGCTAGTTCAGTGGGGTGAGGACTGAGAACTGGACTTTGGAGGCCGCTAGCAATGGAGGAAATGGCAAGCCACTCCAGTGTTCTTGCCTGGAGAATCCCAGGGACGGGGGAGCCTGGTGAGCTGTCGTCTATGGGGTCGCACAGAGTCGGACACGACTGAAGTGACTTAGCAGCAGCAGCAGCAGCAGCAGTGAGTCTGAAAGGAGCGGTTTCAACAGATTAAGAGATAATAAATTTCTGATTGGTGAAGATTTAGGAGAGAACTGGAGGAGAGAAACTGAAGAGATGGATTATAAATAATCCTTTCATAAATTTTTGCTGCAAAAGAACATAAAGGAATGGAAGAGTGTCTGACAGAGAAATGGGGTTAAAGAAGATTTTGAAATCATTTATTTATTTTAATATGAGATACGAGACAATATGAGTGGCCTTCCCTGGTGACTAAGACGGAAAGAATGCGCCTGCAATGCAGGAGACCTGAGTTCGATCCCTGGGCTGGGAAGATCCTCCGGAGGAGGGCATGGCAACCCACTCCTGCAGCAGGTGTATATGCTGATGGGACCACTTAAGAGATGAAGTTGGTAATGTAGTACAAAGAACAGAGAATTGTTCGCATGATGTATTTTTTCTTTTTTTAATATAAATTTATTTATTTTAGTTGGAGGTTAATTACTTTACAATATTGTATTGGTTTTTTCTTTAAAAAAATCTCATCCTTGCCTGGAAATGGCTGCTTATTTCTCTGTGTATGCTTATACATATTTTTTGGCTGTGCTGGGTCTTTGCCGCTGCGCTCACTATGCATGTGTATATATATATTTGGCTGTGCTGGGTCTCCGCCGCTGCGCTCACTATGCATGTGTATATATATATATTTGGCTGTGCTGGGTCTCTGCCGCTGTGCTCACTATGCATGTATATATATATTTGGCTGTGCTGGGTCTCTGCCGCTGCGCTCACTATGCATGTATATGTATATATTTGGCTGTGCTGGGTCTCTGCCGCTGCGGTCAGGCTTGCTCGAGGTGCTACTCTTCACTGCAGTGTGTGGGCTTCTCACTGCAGGGCCTCTCTTGTGGTCCCCAGGCTCTAGAGCAGAGGCTCCGTAGCTGTGGTGCACGGGCTTGGTTGCTCTGTGGCATATGGAATCTTCCCCAGCCAAGGATGGAAACTGAGTCCTCTGCATTGGCAGGTGGATTCTCAACCACTGGATCACTAGGGAAGTCCATGATGTCTTTAAATGGGCAGCATGAGATAATCTTGCTCACAACCGGAAGGATTGCCTTTATCTAGGAGTATGGAGGATTTATCTATAAAGAACAGAAGAGAGCTAGAATATATGCAGCTGTCAGATAGCGGTAGTCATAAGATTTTGCAGAAGTTCCTTAGTATACCATAGACTTACAAACTCTGGAATTCTGTACTTGGAAAGTGGGAGACCATCGGCATAATAATCTACAGCTGAACATTTTCACTTTCTGTGAAGCCTCTCAATTTTACTTTATATGACTTTCAGCTAGCATATGTTTTGGAAACCAGTAAAAAAAAAAAAAAAAAAAATTCCTCCCTCCACTCCAATTACAAGAAATCACATTAAAGCTTATTCATTTCTCAATATTACTTTAGATCTAAGAGTTTAAAAGTCTCTTTATCTCAACGGAACCAGCTACAGGGTTAAAATTACTCTTGAAGTGACTCTTGTAGGATTTAGTGACAAGAATCAACCATTCCCTTTGTAGAGATTGGATATTAAGAGTTTTCTTTCCCCTAAAGCTACAGCTTGATTGAATCAGTGGATAAGAAGCCCTAAGTACACTTACAGGAGTCGAAGGAAGAAAAAAACTAAATTTGGAGAAAAAGGTAAAAATGAACAAAATATCCTGTGATATCTTACAACTCAAGTGGAAGTTGCCAAACAAGATTATTTGCTCTCTTTGTTATGAATTTTGTTTTCAGAAAGCACCAGGAAATGTGTCCTTCCTGAAGTTCTTGTGATCTTTAACTAGAGTCACTCCATATTCAAAGAATCCCTGCTATTAAAAAAATGTGTGTGTATATGTATGTGTATATATATATAAAGATATATATATGTGTGTGCCATCAAAGAAAGCACACACTTGAAATAATCTGAGGTGACCTTGTTTTCACACCAGATTGCTTAGCCCAATGTTGGAATGAAAATAGATAATACTACAATATAAATCTGACCTTATAATAAAAAATTGGAGATGGTGAAGGGTGGCAGATGGATTCAAAACTAACGGAATGCATCCTTCATGAGTTTTGGCACTTAAAAACCAAGTTCTGTGCCAGGGACGAGAGGGACATTTGGGGCACCTTTGGCCAAGGATCTTGTCCTCCTTGCTGTCATTGGGAGCATCCTTGTGACTACAGGCCTCCATGCATATGCTGTGTGGTCTGACCCCAGTCGTCTCCTTTGCCAGGCTTGCCATGAGGCTCTCAGCAATTACCATCATCACCATCACCATTTCATTATCATCTGGGTGTTTGTTTGGGTGGAAACCCTGAAATGTTTTCTAGCTCTGTAATAGAGCCTGGTGTGAGAAAAACAATTTAAATGACTGCTATAAAGCTGAGATAGCTTTGATGCAAATTAGAAATTTATTTCCTTTCAAAAACTGCATGCTTATTAAAATAAAACTAGTCTTATAGATGAGCTAAAACTATTTGCTTTCTGCTTGACTAAAATGAATAACCAACGAGGACCTATTGTATATAGCATAGAGAATTATATTCAATATTTTGCAATAAACTATTAGGGGAAGAATATCTGAAATGAATCTATCTCTCTATATCTCAGCTCAAAAGCAATTATCCCAGACCAAATCATGTTTCTAGAATCCAGGGCTGAGTGTTGACAAGGACCGTAGTGAAAAGTGCTTGGAATCTTAGTGAACAGGTTAGATGGAGAAACTCTTGGTTTCAGCCATAGATGCTAGCTTATGCTGCTGTCTGGAATAGTCGTTATGAGTGACTGTGAACTCAACTGGGAGAAACGTCCCCATGAGAGTTGGGTATTGGCACCCTGTACTGGGGGAGAAGGTATGCATACTACATTTTCTCTTTGGGATTGGTATTTAGGATCCCATCACCTTCTTGCAAAACATAGAAGTTTGTTCAGTGGCTGGGCTGTATCTTTCTTTCCCATCTTTTATATACAAATCCCCTTCATCACCATCCACCTTAGCACACTTCCTGGCGTCCAGTGCCTCATTGAGGGAGACTTGAATCTCATCAGTAATGGCACAGCCTCTCTCATCGTGATTCTTAAATTTAGCAACACATTTTAATTGTCTGGGGACTTTAAACTACCAATGAGCACATCTCCCCATAGTGGGTTTGCAGCCCACTTTGTTTTAACCACTCTCAGGAGTGGCTGAATAGCAGTCGAATAGCCTGGAAACCCTGACATACAGTCAAGCTGATGAGCAGGTGTGTTTACTTCAGGAGCCACTGGCAACACCCATCACTTCTTGCTTTAGACTCACTGAGGAGAGTGAAACCCGTTTCCTATGAATGGTATTCTCCCTGAACCCCTATAGGTTCTAATTAGACAATCACTTCTTACAGATGCTTAAATTGTAGTTGCTATTGATGTTAATAAAACGTATGGTTCTAGAAATGTGCCTGTGTGCTAAGTTGCTTCAGTCGTGTCCAACTCTTTGTGACCCCACGGACTGTAGCTCACCAGACCCCTCACCCAGAATCACCTGGGATTCTCCAGGCAAGAATACTGGAGTGGGTTGCCATGCCCTCCTCCAGGGGATATTCCCCACCCAGGGATCAAACCAGCACCTCTTATATCTCGTGCATTGGCAGGCAGTTTCTTTATCTCTAGTGCAGCCTGGGAATGTCAAATCTTTGAACAGCAATTTTATATTTTTGCCATCAACAGTACGACATGCCTCTAATATACTATTTCTCTTTGCTGTTCTTCTGTTCTTTCAAAAAGCCTCAACTGAGCTTCTAATGGTTTAATGGTTTTTAAATTGGGTTATTTTCTTTTCTATCACATGTAAACCTAGCACTGTTTGATGGATTTTAGTGTAACATATATATATATTTTTTTTTTCTTTTCCTTTGTTTTTGGGTTCAGGTACGCATCTTGCTAGAGGAGGGCATGGGAACTCACTCCAGCATTCTTGCCTGGAGAACTCCATGGACAGAGGAGCCTGGTGGGCTATAGTCCACAGGGTCACAAAGAGTCTGACACAACTGAAGCGACTTAACATGCACACACACTCATCTTGCTAACACACCTCTTCTAGATTTTGCTACCAACGCATATTTTAGGCCCTCCTGTAGTGAGATACAAAATTCTGAGTCTATCAAAGGCATCTGTTGCTTATCTAAAACTTGTCCAGCTTCACCTCCTCTAAGTTAAATAATTCTATCCGGAAGGAGGGGTTTTCCCATTAAACTGACATACATTTCCGACTTGGACCAGCTCTCTCATTGCCCTGACTGACTTAGAAAAATACGTGTCATCTTTGTTGGTATTTCTCTTAGAATCATAATTCTCTAAACTTCTTGGTGCCATTCTCTTAAGACACAGGAAATGCAGCTTCATTTTGGCAATGGGAAATCTACTTCTAGTGTTGTAACTAGTCTGTGATAATCTTTCACACTGCCTGTTCAAATTCCCCGAAATCTCTGTAACCACTGATCTTTCCTCCCAAACCTTTAAGAGATGTTTCTCTAGCTACTCTTACTATAAACTGCACATGGGATTAAGATATCGCTGCTCAGTAGATTTCTGGACCTGGCTGATTTTAGGAAAGTCGTATCAGGCTGCCCTATGAAAATATGCTTATCTTTCTATGTTTCATTACTTTCGATCCTGGTCTAGTAACATTAAAATTTCTCCTTCATCCTTTTTCTAATGCACTCAACTTTCTATTTCATCTATGTCTGGTCAGGTATTAATATTGCAGTCATGTTTCTAAGGAATTTTCTTTGTCCTCAAGCTGAATTAGTCTTTTTTGTTTGTTTGTTTTACTTTCTTCTGCTTGTTACTTTTCTTTGAATACTAAGACTGAAGCATAATTTCAAACCACCCCGGTACCTTCTTGATTTCCTAAGCAAACATGATGCTTGGAGACACAGTCTCAGGATTTTCAATTTGGTCTTTTGTTTTTGGAAATGCACTGATTTTACTGAGTTGTTTCTTTGCACGTTAAGTCACCTCAGTCATGTCCGACTCTGCGACCCCATGGACTGCAGCCCGCCAGGCTCCTCTGTCCATGGGGTTCTCCAGGCAAGAACACTGGTTGCCATGCCTCCTCCAGGGGATCTTCCTGACCCAGGAATCGAGCCTGCACCTCTTATGTCTTCTTCATTGGCAAACGGGTTCTTTACCACTAGTGCCATCTGGGAAGCCCGAGTTGTTTCTTTACCTCAACCTAAAAGGTGGTACAGTCTTTTCATAGAATACCTCCTAATTCCTGTTTGTTAATGAGTACATTCTTTCATATTCTATGGGTGAACCTACGCTTATGATTTTAGAATCCAAAGCTATGGTCAACATCTGTATAATTAACAAATCCAGAGTCAAGCTGAGACGTAGAATTGTAGATGGATTAGCTCCACATGGCCCAAGGTATTCCTCTCAGCTTCCTCTCTGGAACCTGAGGACGGTGCTGAAAACATAAAATACGGATTCAGTCTGGTGTAGTCTGTGTCCTCGTGCTCAAGATAGCCATTAATAATTTTCTCCAAACCTGGAGATATCTTCCCTTGCCTCAAGTGTGCCTGCTTAGGAAAAGACTTATATTTCAGAGATTACAGTAACCACACCAATGTTAGACAAAAGTGGCTTCCTTTGAAAGAGTACCTCCTTTGTCCCAGATGTTTATAGCACTGACATACTGTAACATACAGCAATTGTCCTCAGCACCTTGCATCCCAGGTATCATTATCCCCATTTGGTAGACATTCAAATAAATGTCTAGACATTAGCAAGCTTGTACAAGTATTGGGTCGGCCAAAAAGTTTGTTTAGGTTTGTCTGTAATATCTTATGGGAAAAAAAATCCAAATGAAATTTTGGGCCCACCCAACACATACAACTTGGAACTGGTGAAGCTGGAATTCAAATCAAGGAACGGGTAAGATCATACTAGTCAGCACATATTTTAAAACGCATAGAATAAGGTGCAGTAAGACTCTAGAGAATGACCTTCCCCAAGAGAAAAGTAAATACCAAAGCATTCTCAGACGTCATGGGATTCAGTCTCTAAACTGAGCAGATTCTAACATGTGCTTGGAGAGAGAGGGAAAGAGAGGCCTTTGGAAATGCAGAGTGTGTCTGTTTTGGGAAAAAAAAGTACTTTTTGGGAGTGGTTGCAAACGTTTTAAGGAATTCCTGCTGCCTATTCCTGCTGCCTACTCTGATTTCGGAGAAGGCAATGGCAACCCACTCTAGTATACTTGCCTGGAAAATTCCATGGACGGAGGGGCCTGCTGGGCTGCAGTCCATGAGGTCACTAGGAGTCAGACACGACTGAGCGACTTCACTTTATTTTTTCATTTTCATGCATTGGAGAAGGAAATGGCAACCCACTCCAGTGTTCTTGCCTGGAGAATCCCAGGGACAGCAGAGCCTGGTGGGCTGCCATCTCTGGGGTTGCACAGAGTTGGACGTGACTGAAGCGACTTAGCAGCAGCAGCAGCAACTCTGATTTCAATGGACTTTTGGAGTCCATGGCGAAGAATGTGACCTTGACTTAAATGCCTTTCTTGCCACATCTTCCTTTCAGCTTGCTAAGTCCTGGGAAAAATCTGGGTCTCAGAGGGGTACTTGGTTTACACCCACTTTTAAGGGAAGTGATGTGAATTAGAAAGGGAGATTGTTGACCTAATTTTTCAGGAGGTTGTTGGAGGTATGATCCTTCTTCCATAGACAAAACTATAGAGGGATTCCTTCTATCCCTCCATACACTCAGAGGCCTCCGAGATTGTAAGGGTGACTTGGTTCCTCCTCAGAGGCCATGAAAAGGTGTGTAGTGAAGTACACTGAAGATATTATTGCACAGATTTTTATAGTCATCTTTTTCTAAGCAAAGAGATAAAATGGAAAAATTTCCAGATCCTATCTCGTATTATTTTATTTACTTTTTTCTTCTTAAAGAAAAGGCAATCGAACACATGAGAAACTTTTAAAATGTTCTTATCAATGAACTGAGTTGAGGAATAAAGTGATGAAATAATGATTTATTCTTAATACTGAACATTTCTTATATCTACTCATCAGTTATTTTAATTACGTTGGGACAGGAAATAGTCATTTCTGTTGGAGCTTCCCAGGTGGTGCAGTGGTAAAGCACCTGCCTACCATTCAGGAGATGCACATTAGGTCCCTGGGTCAGGAAGATCCCCCAGAGAAGGAAATGGCAACCACTCCAGTATTCTTGCTTAAGAAGTACCATGGACAGAGGAGCCTGGTGGCCTGCAGTCCAGGGGGTCGTAAACACTTGAACACGACTGAGCAACTGAACACACACTGAAAACAGAAGGAAACAGAAATTAAGATTAGTTATGGCTAGCCTGAGTCTCCAAAAAAGAAACCATTGCAAAAGAATGAGTTTGGTTACCTAAGTTGAGTACCTTACAAAGAGCTTGACTTGTTATTCACTCATAAATGTTCTCTTTCCATGTGTACTGAGATCTGTACCATAGCTGCATTTTTAATAAATCCTGTGAGTAAATAAGGGTAACAACCTCTCTGGAGGTAGCTGACAGAGAATTAAGGTAAAGGAACTCATGAGGAAAGAGGACATTTGTGTATTCTTTATTTTCAGTGTAAATAGGTTCTCATTCTTGCCAAAACCATTAGACTTTTAAATATATATTTTTTATTTATTTATTTTTAATATAAATTTATTTATTTTAATTGGAGGTTAATTACAATTTTAAATAAAATTTTGATATCAAAATCATTTCAAAGTTACAGATAATTTGCAAAAATAATGTAGGGAGTTCCAGCCTGCTTTTCACTGCTTCCCCCATTGTTAACATCTTATTTTACCATGGTACATGTGTCAAAACTAAGAAACTGACCATGGTACATCACTGTGAACTAAACTGCAGACTTTGAGTTTCACCATTTTTTGTTCGTGTCCTCATTTCTGTTCTAGGATTTAGTACATGTTCTGCGTTACTTCTAGTTGTCTTGTCTCTCCAGTGTCCTCTGGTCTATGGTGGTTTTTCAGTTTTTCTCTGAAAACTGGTAGAATTTGTTATAGCAGAATAAATTATGCAGGATATAGGCTGTAAAGGAGGGGTAGATGCTTTAAAATGTTAAAGGAAAAGAAAATACAGAGGAAATAGTGAATGTATTATTGCAGGGAAAAAAGGGACATCAACAATCATGAAGATCTTATCTTAAAACATGTTGTTGTTGAGTTGTTCAGTCATGTCTGACTCTTTGTGACCCCGTGGACTGAAGGCCACCAGGCTCTTCCGTCCATGGGAAGTCCCAGGCAAGGATACTGGAGCGGGTCGCCATTTCCTTCTCCAGGGGATCTTTCCACCCAGGGATCGACTCCACGTGCCCTGCATTAGCAGGTGGGTTCTTCACCACTGCAGCACCTGGGAAGCCCTGAAGTATGTTGTAGTACACAAAAGAACTAATTCTTGCAAAGTACTTTCGTTTCATACCTCTGGAAGAAGAGTAAGACAGACTTACAGAAACTAGCACGCTATGAATCACATAGCTCTTCTCAGGTCCTAGTACATGCCAAAGCGTGTTTAATACGCTAAATTCCTAATTCTCAGAAAATCCCATGAGATCTTGACTATTATTAACCCTATCTAATATAGGGATTCTTAATCAGAGGGAGTTTTGCCCTCAGAAAACATTTGGAGATATCTGGAAACATTTTGATTACTGTAGTTCTGGAGCAGATGCCAGTGATATTTACTGGGTAAAGAGGCCAGCGATGCAATTAAACACCCTATAATGTATCAGTACAGGGCAGCCTCCCTCAACAAATCCTTGGGAAACAAACCCTGATAATGAATGAGGACACAGGGCAGAAAGAAATGAAATAACTTTCCCAGGACTACTCATCAAGTAAGTGATGGATTCTGCCAGAGTCTGTGCCCTTCCATCATGCTGTACCTCATCGTGAAGGGCGCCTTAGGAAAGGGCTTCAGCAGGAACAAAAGACTAAGCCAGTAGAGAGAACACTGCGCGTGTGTGTGCGCATGTGTGCACACAGTGCCGGTCCCAGATGCAGAGCGTGGAGTATTCAGCTAACACATAAAGACCAACAGAAGATGTTTATACTCATTCACTAGAAGGATATTTTGAAAAATAATTTTAAATAAATCTAAATGAAGATAAGATTGTGTTCAGTTATTACTGGACCTAGACCTGGATGCTGAGAACAGAGAGACTAGAGAAAAACAATGAAAAAGATTTGATTAATGAATGACTACTGTGAAAAAAATTCTTTTGCTGTTGTAAACTATATCTAGGCATGCGTTCTCTGTCGTGTCTGACTCTTTGTGACTCCATGGACTATAACTCCCCGACCATGGGATTTTCCAGGCAAGAATACTGGAGTGGGTTGCCATTTCCTACGGCAGCGGATCTGCCCAACTCAGTTACTGAGCCCGCGTCGCTCGTGTCTCCTGCATCGGCAGGTGGATTCTTTACCACTAGTGCCCCCTGGGAAGCATTGTGAACTACGTTCCGTGCTTAGTCGCTCAGTCGTGTCCATTCTTTTTGACCCCGTGGACTGTAGCCCACCAGGCTCCTCTTTCCATGGGATTTTCCAGGCAAGCATACTGGAGTGTGTTGCGATGCCCTCTTCCAGGGGATCTTCCCAACCCAGGGATCGAACCCAGGTCTCCTGAAGTGCAGGCAGATTCTTTACTGGTTGAGCCACCAGGGAAGACCATTGTATAGGAGCTTGCAAATTGTATGCTGTAGTCATCGGGGGACACAGGTGTAGGGTTACTATAATTTGGTTCTATAATATATTATTTCTTGGTTTGCCTCAGAAAATTTTACCTCAAGCCTATTGTCTCAGCATTATTTTTAATATTGCCCCTTTCACTTGCAACAGTGTCCTATTTGGACAGTAAATTACCTGGTTATCCTAATAGGAATCCAGGAAGGTATGGAATCCTATAACTCACCAGTATTTCCAAATGATGCTATTTAAGAAATAATACCAGATGTTTTTGGTAAATAGCAGCAGAACACAGTGGTATAAGTTGTTCAACTGCGAAACCATACCTCAAAATGTGGAACATGTCTTCTAAGGTCACAGTGAAACAAAATCTGGAAGCTAAAATCTTAGTCTTTATTTTCCAGACACATGAAAACACCACGTGTAATTACATATAACTAGAGAGGGCAGGAAAGAAGATAATTCATACTAGAGCCATATCCTCTGTGGTAGATCACTGTTAGGGGAGTTCGTTTAACCAGACAGAGAGCAGGAACTGAAAACAAGTGGACTGAGAATGCCTTTAATTTATATTCTTTAACACTGAAGCATAACATCTGTAAGACGCCTGGGTGGAACACTAGTCTCCACCTGAATTTGAGAAAACTTCACTCTCCCAACACCGCTTTACACTTAATGTGAATCTGAGTTGTTTACAGTATCTAAAACGCAGAAGTGGGTCTCTCCCACCTGTTTGCTGTCTGACTTAACCAGTGGGCTTGGAACACTTCTGGTCAGGCTGAATATTGAAACTGGAAACTAATTTTAGCTTCATTGATTATAATACAATCTCTTAAAATCCTTCTTATTCTCTTGTATTTTACATATTGTGTCTGTTTAAGACCCTTTCTGAACAGAGCAGTGCAGGAAACAGATGCAAACTTTGGAGGAGGTTAGAAGCATAAAGAAGGTTATATGGGCTTCATCCAGCTCAGTACAAATCCAGCACCTGGAGGAGTCGAGTTGTGTGCAGTTCTGCTACCGCCTTGTAATTTCACACACAGAAAAAAATCTCATTCCTTTTGGACTCCAACACCTTCTTGTTAATAATGAGAGGCATCCTGACATCAGCTGCATGGATTAAATAGGGAACTAACCAGTTCATTTCAATATGAGTTGGGAAACCTTACAGAGACAGTGTAAACTACCAGTAGGTTTAGGTCAAGATGCACGATACTGATCTTTAGATATGCCATTGATTCTTGGCTTGGTATCTGCTTGATACTGGCAACCTGCAAATTCTGCCCAGTTTTTTTTTTTTTTTCGTTTGTTTATTTGTTTTTTGTTTTACTAAATCTTCAGAGAATAAACTGGGTAGATGCTCTTTCCATGCAAATTCTTCACCCGAGTATTTGTGCTTCAGGCTTAGCCATATTATTGCCTCTAACTCATGAATTAGTACTGTCCCATGACTCTACAAAACTCTGCCTCAATTCTTAGGCAAATTACAGTAAAAGTCATACATTTTCATTTTAGGAAAGAAAAAATATAAACATGATAGTTTTTAAAATTAAATTACCTGTTATCTCATTACTCAGGGATAAAATTTTAAAAGGGCTTCCCAGGTGGCTCCAACAATGCAGGAAATGCAAGAGACACAGGTTCCATCCTGGGGTCAGGAAAATTCCCTGGAGCAGGAAATGTCAGTCCGCTCCAGGATTCTTGCCTTGACAGAGGAGCCTAGCAGGGTACAGCCCACAGGGTCACAAAGCGTCAGACATGACTGAGCACAGCACCACCACCACCATTTAAAAAAAAAAAAAAAAAAAACTGTTTTGGATGATTTGGCTTCATTTTTATTTGCTAGTAAATTTATGTTTGTAAGTAATACATGCATATGTATATATACATGTAAATGTCAATGTGAATATCCTGCATTTGTCTGATTAATGTACTCTTTACCTTTCTAAAACAGGCTGCATTCAAAGCTCATCCATGCTCTTTACATTTTTCTTGTTTTTAAAAAATTTTCATTGGAGTATAGTTGCTTTACAATGTTGTCTTAGTTTCAGGAATACAGCATAATGACTCAGTTATATGCATACATATATCTACTCTTTTTTAGATTCTTTCCCCATATAGGTCAACACAGAGGCCTGACTAGTGATCCATGTGCTAGACAGCATGCTCTTTATGTTTTTACCGCTATGTCTGTCTCTTCCCCCTCAAATGACCTCAACTCTAATATTGAGGGACAAGAGCCCATCAATTGGGAGTGATCTCAGCCTCTTGCTGCCAGACCTGCAGATCTGTAAAGCTGGCAGCTGCCTTCTCCTCTGCCTCTCACTTACAGTGGAGAGCATGTTGCTTTCTTCCTCTAGGCAGTGGACCCACTCATGTGTATTTCCAGGAATCTCACTGGAATAATTATTCTTTCAGTGTTTAGTTTATTCACTCACACTGACATTGAAGTTCCTGTTTTCAGATGTTGAGAATGTTATTTCTATGGCTCTCAAGTTTTTTTCATGGCTGGTGAGCAACAATTTCACAATTTCTTTCTTTAGCCCCATTCCAGCTCCCCTCCAACCAGAGGGACCTGTTTCAAACAATTTATCCATAGACAGACATTCTTATCCTTACACATTCATAAAATGTATAGTATATTTTTGTTGGAATTTTTTGGCTTATATCAGAACCAAAAAAATTATAAGATAGGTTTATAAATACCAGTTTTATGACTAATAAAAAATAGCAAGGTTGACATCTTGACCCTGGCAGGAGGCCAAATGGATTTGTTGACAGTCTTCTCCACATATTGGGTTGGCCAAAAACTTTGTTTGGATTTGTCCATAATACTGTACATAGAAGTCCAAACCAACTTTTTGGCCAATGCCAAACTACTTTTTCTTTTCTTTTCTTTCTTTGCCTATTGCACAAGCCGGGACAGCCAATAAAAGCATGAAAGAATAAGACAAATGACAATTACGGAAAATCAGGAAGGAAATTATAGAAATCAAGAAAGAGTTACTAAAAAGTATTTCAGAAATCAATATTAGACTAGAAAAAGCATAAGCAGAAATTAAAACAACACATAATTTTTGAAAAGGGAGTATATTAAAAGTAAAAAAATATAACACATCTTATGATTTGAAAGGAAATAGTAAATGTAAAAAACATGCAAAGAAGATCCAGTATATGTATGATAGGAACTTCAAAAGAAATTTCAAGGACATAAATACTATCAATGATACAAAAAGTTGAAAAGTCACTAGAATGATCAACATTAAGACTTCGCCTAGCAAAATACAACAATAAAGCTTAAAAATGCTCTTTGGAAATAAAATAATTACATCCAAATAAATCACTTACTAAAGACCATCATGTCTTCAGACCTTTTTAATAGCAACTATTTATATCAGATGAGATGCTTATTCAAAGAAAGAATGTGAATTGAGTATACTCTATCTTAATAAACTGATTTTCAAAATTAAAATTATCAAAATGCAAAATTCTAGAGAATTTTATTCCCATGAGACTTTTCTAAAAAATCCACTAAAAATTACTTTAAGATTATAGAAATAATTGGAAGGATATATTTAAAAAACATAAGTATGCAAAAACATTGCATTTGGAACTAAGAATAAACTATGGTTATGTGGGAGAAATTGCATATCATAGGGATTTGCTTTGATAAAACATATAATTAAATTATTAAAAAATAAGAGGACAATGGGAAGAGCATGTCAAAATATATAATGAGAGTTACTTCTAGGAAGTAAATGATATCACTTCCAATTCTCTGATATGGGAGAGGTTCGAGAAAGCTGATGGAAGTTTATTAGATATTTTCAGTCTTCTTACCAGAGCACCAGTAGAAAATAATTCTTGACAGGATATCAGAAAATGATGTTAATATTAAAGTAAACAGGAATAAAAATGTAAAACTCCATAAAACAAACCCTATATTAAAAATGATATGCTATTCTCCATCTAAAGAGAGAGATTCCTAAAATATGATTGAAGGATAAACCAAAAAATAATGAATGAATGAATGAACTTGTAAGAGAGAGAGGGAATAGAGTAGAAAGAACAGGGAGAGAGTTTACACTGCTTTAAATGTAACCCTATTTCATGGACTTGAAACTATGTAAATATTTTACATAATTAAATTTTTTAAAGTTTCTAAAATTTAAAGTGATTCATTAAATGAACAAAACCAAGGCATGTTACTGCAGGCATGGAAAGGGATTAGTCTAAGTCATTTGAAACGCATTAATTTGATAATGCTGCTTAATGTGCTGAATTATAGGAAGGGCTGCAAAATACAATTTACTGTTTTTGGTGATCATATTACCAGTGGTAGTAGTCCGTTTTATAATTTTGATTCACTGTGTGTAGTGTGGGATAAAATTAGTGAGTAATTTTGTGATATTTTAATTCTAGCATTTCCAGTGTTCTTGACAACTGGAATTTTTCATCACTGAAGGGAGTAGATGAAGATAAAAGAAGTTATATAAAAATCTTGTTCGATGCATGATACAGGGTGCTCGGGGCTGGTGCACTGGGATGACCCAAAGGGAGGGGATGGGAAGGGAGGTGGGAGGGGGGTTCAGGATGGGGAACACGTGCACACCCATGGCAGATTCATGTCAATGTATGGCAAAACCAATACAATATTGTAAAGTAATTAGCCTCCAAAAAATGAGTAAATAAATAAATTTTAAAATCTAAAAAAAATAAAAATCTTGTAAAGTATCTACATGATTTTATCACTTATTTTATCACAAATATAGTTCTTGAACTATCCAGTGAAGAAGATAAAAAACAACAAATAACTCAAAAACAGTGAGTATGCTTAATTTCCAAATCATGGCCATGTCACAAGGAACTAGGGCATTTGGAGATGTTTGATTTCAAATCTGACACAATAAATGTCTAAGTCTGGATCAACTTAACAAATCTGATAGCAAGGAATGAGCACTAGATTGGGTCGAAGAATTCAAAATACCTATTTAAAGAGGCTTTCATGGCCAAAACTGAGGCAATTTGTAAGCCAAGAAGAGTAATAACACAAGAGATTCAGAGCTTCAAAGTATATTACATCCATGATTTGAAGATCATTCATGAGAGATTCATCACTAGTGATGAACTCATTATTTAACCAACTCATTATTAATTAGTTATTATTAATTAATTATCTCATTAATTTTAAGACAGTTAAAAAAGGAAAAGAATCATTAATTTATCCTTCCGGTTCAAAACAGACTGTATCATGGGTAAACAAAGAGGCCAATGAGGCAAACAAAGTAAAGAGGTTAAGTGTTTCTTTAAAGAATAATTTCAGCTAATAAATGAAATAGAAATAGGACATTTCAATTCTGCAATGTATATGCCACTGCATATGTATATACTAATGTATATATATTTTATATGACTTTTGACAATCTTTAATGACTTATTGGGCTTCCCTTGTAGCTCGGTTGGTAAAGAATCTGCCTGCCATGCAGAAGACTCGGGTTCGATCCCTGGGTTAGGAAGATCCCCTGGAGAAGGAAATGGCAACCCACTCCAGTATTCTTGCCTGGGGAGTCCCATGGACAGAACAGCCTGGTTGGCTATATATAGCCCATGGGGTCGCAAAGTGTCAGACAGGATTTAGTGACTTAACCACCAGCAATGACTTAAGAGATCCATAGATGTTAATATAACAAAATGAGAGGCAACTTGATATTTGCTGCTGCTGCTGCCAAGTCTCATCAGTCGTGTCCGACTCTGTGTGACCCCGTAGATGGCAGCCCACCAGGCTCTGCCTTCCCTGGGATTCTCCAGGCAAGAACACTGGAGTGGGTTGCCATTTCCTTGATATTTATGACTTGGCTAAAAGAACTTAGCATTATATCTAAAGTAACCAAACCAAATTCAAAGCAATTTTAAATTTGATCTAAAGATTAAATTTTACAGCTAAGATTGTGAATGTCTGTGGACATTACTTACAGCCTGGTTCAAATAAAATGTAAACATATACAAAAGATCATTGATGCTTACGGTACAATTGAAAATGTGAACTGTTGCATATTGGATGATGCTGAGAAACCACTGTTAAATCTTCAGATGTTATCATGCTAATGTGAGGCTACATTAATGAGGTCTCATATAAATATTTTTTGCAAGTGAAACTACATACTATTTGATATTTTGTTTTAAAAAAAGAATGTGGAATGTCGGTGGGAATTAGAGTGGAACAGGTTTGGCTTTGCATTGGTCACAGCTGGTTGGTGGTACCGGTTCATTCTATCATTCTGTCTAATCTTGCACATGTTTGATGGGTTCCATAACTAAAAGTCAGAATAATCCAAAGCTAATATGCTGCCTTGGGGCACAGCAGAGCACATAACTAGCATCCATGGGGCACATCCCATCTCCTCTTCTTCCTGGGCCTGCACTGGGATATTTTTATCTCTTTCTCCAGGAATGTCTTTCCGTCATATACGCCATGTTTGCCCAGGACTGCTCAGCCTCTTCTCAAGGAAGCGTGAGTCTTAGATCTCATTTATGGCTTGTTTTTTTTATCTGTCATTCACAGAGCTTGTCAGCCTTTCATTGTGTTTATTATAATAGGAAAAATCCTTTCCCTTGGACCATCTGGAGTTCTTCTTAATAACATTGCTTTCAACACCTACCAGCCCCGAAGTGGTTGTAAGCTTGCTCTTAGGCTAAAACAGACGTCTATTTCATGGCCAAATTCTGTCAAGTCTGTTTATTTGAGCATTGTGAGATCAATCTGTTATGGGCTTTTGGTTAGATCAGTGTATTTTAATTGGCAAAGATATGCACTTATTTTTAAATCTACCCTTGTCATCCCTAATTGCAATGCCTCTTACTGCCCTGTCTTGGTAAACAGCTGTTTTTGAAGCAGTCATTCCATCTAAATGTCAGTTACCTGTGCCAGGTGTTTCTAACAGACAACAACCAGTCACTTGGCTATAAGTGACCTTACAGGCTCCTCTGTAATCATGGCGCCTCCAAGGATTTAAAAGCAAAAGTTGACTTATTTGGCAATAGCCTAAAATCATGAAGTTGTCTGTTCTGAATATGAGCTCAGTTCTACTAAGCCAAGTAGGTTGGTGAGCAAGAAAATAATTAACTTGTAGAAAACACAGAAAATAGTGCCATAATTTACTAAGTTTTTAAAGGAAGCTAGTGGTATGTTTTTGTTGGGTTTCAGAAGCAATTTGATCCTTTAACAGTGAGGATTTTATTCAACTTTGCTGTATTAAAATATTTCTTTTGCCAAGTTTACTCAACTTCAGGATCCAAAGAATTAGAAAATTAAATTTCCAGGTACATTAAGCCATGAACATAAACACTGTCCTCTAACTTGAGATTCACATTTCATTGCAATTGTTCCCTTTAATCATTTTAGCACATGTTCTTCCTCTCTGATGACCTTGGTGATTTTGTACATAGCCAAAGTCATCACAATATTTACATGGAGTTGCTAAGCCCAAGGGGCAACATTACATGATATTCCCTAGAGCAGGGGCCCCCAAGCTCTGGAATCTAATGCCTGATGATCTGAGGAGGAGCCAGTGTAATAACAATAGATATAAAGTGCACAATTAATTAAGTACACAATTAAAGCTTGAATCATCTCAAAACCATGTCCCTCATCATCAGTCCATGGAAAAACTGTCTTCCACAAAACCAGCTCCTGGTACCAAAAAGGTTGGGGACCACTGCCCTAGAGTACATAGAATAGCGTGAGAATAGTGCTCCTGGGAGGTGTGCAAAGTGGTGGCATTATTATTGAGAATGTATAGAAGCAAATAACTAGACAAATAGCTGTGCTGTGCTAAGTCACTTCAGTCGTGTCCGACTGTATGCGGCCCCATGGACTGGCTCCTCTGTCCAAGGGACTCTCCAGGCCAGGATACTGGAGTGGGTTGCCATTCCCTTCTCCAGGGGATCTTCCTGAGCCAGGGGTGGAATCGCCATCTCTTACGCCTAACCTGCAATGGCAGGCGGGCCCTTTGCCGCTAGCACCAGCTGGGAAGCCCACACAGATAGCAGCAGATGTGACTCTGTCTCCCTCCAGAATCCATGTCAGCCTCAGAGCGATGGTGTTAGGAGGTGGGGCTCTGGGAGTTGATTAGGTCCTGAGGGCAGAGCCCTCATGAACAGGATGAGCGGGAAAGCAAAGTTCTCCTGTTCCCCACGTGAGGACCGTGAGAAGATAGCAAGTGGGAACCAGTGGGCAGGCTCTCATCAGTCACTGAATCTGTCAGCCTTGATCCTGGACGTCTGGGGCTGTGAAACCTCACTTCTGCCGCTTCTGCTGCTTCCAAACCATCTAATCTGTGGTTTTTGTGAGAACAGCACAAACGGGATAAAGCTCCCCATCATGGAACAGCCATTGCTCCAAGCTCCACAAAACCACTCGAAAACTCTTTAAAACGCACCGCCTCCTCCACTGGTGAATTATATTTGAACTTCACAACACATTTTCTTTTTGATTAGAAACATGGATTTTTGAAACAAACTTAATTAAAGGTAAAATGTTTCTGTAACCAAGTAAGAGATGTGATATTTGAACTATAAAGATTCCTGTTTAGAAGTAATTGTTCGTTTGTTTTCAAGGCTGTGAGGGGAATAAGGTAGAAATTTAAATAGCAAGCTTGTAGAGGTCAAATGTAGCTACAGGCAAAGGGGATGTGAAGTTTAAAAGCTTCCTTGCTACACTGAACTCCAAAGCTCTTATTTTTAAGAGGATTCTAAAGTTGGCAGTCAAATTTCTTCCATCTTTAAATGAAAACCAGTGAATTTAATAATGTTGTTAACAATAAATATACTAGAGCAGATGTTTTGTCTTCTTTAGAGCTGAATAATCTGATCACAACCCCCGGGAAGAAAGAAGGGAAACACGTTTAGGAAGATTGTTTTGAACAAGAGGACTTGGCTCTCCTTAGGCATATTTCCTTTCACTTCACCACAAAAAGTTTCAGCTATTTCAGGTACTTAAAAAAATCCTTTTGGCCAATAACTTTCCTTATTTCCCACACACGTTCACAAGCTCGTGTATCTTTTGGTTGCATCTCAACTCTGTGGTTTTCTGTAGCTGGGTAAACCTATCTGATACAGAGTATCTTCAAAACATGATGTCCAGTAAGATAAAATTGATGGGTCTGCTGCATGCACCTCTGAAAACGGGGGAGAAAAGCACATTTCTTTTATGTTTTCATTATCTTAATGATAATCAGAACTTCTGCTTGTTGGTCAAGTTCAAGAGATAATTCCTACCTACCTACTATTCTACTAAATGTTGCCTGCCTATGAGTGAAGACAAAACCTCAACAACCCGTAACACTTCAGTCATGCTGCTATATAGCATGTACCCACATTTTCTATAAAACTTATGGCTCTAAGAGTAAAACCAAATATAAGATTTTAAATTGCTTAGGTAAGAGTAAAAAATGCTAATGACTATGCCCAGAATTAGTGAAACCTGTCTCCTCCTACATAAATCACGGTCAATGCCTCTGACCTTAACATCCCCAAATTTAGAAAGCAACTTTCTTGCCCTTCCTCTTGCTTTCAATTTCAAAGATAATAGAAATTTCTTGACATGGAATAAAAAGACCTTTACAATTTGGTTTTAATTTTTTTTAGCCATGTTTCTGAGACTATGGAGGAATAGACTTCAGCATAATAACAAGAAAGCATTCAACACATTATACAAAACTGGAACCAGTGCCTCTCCTAGACTGTGGGTTCTCTCTCAGTGATAACCACTTGGAGGTACTATTTCAGATGTGACAAACGTGCAAATGAAAAAAAAAAACAGCATAAGAGTCAATAGATCTCCAAGGTTCAAATCACAACTTCCATACTTACTAGTTCATGCACTGAGGCTTGTTACTTTCAGGTATTTATCACCATCATACTCGCTTCATAAAATGCATGAAGATAAAATCAGATACCATACACAAGTAGGGTAATCATAATTTATCATCCAAATTAAGTTACTTTTGAGATTGAAGAGGAGATTATTTTACTAATAATTATGTCAAGACAACAGGTGTTCTATCCTGGACATTCTGCAAGTAAAACATTTCAAAAATTGCCTGGCACAAACAAGTGATGAATAGATGTTAGCGCTTATTATTGTTGTGATATTCCTATTGTTTTTTTTTTTCATTGTTGTCATGAAAGAGATGACCTTTAAGGTTTCTTCCCAACCTTGAGATGTTAAGATTTGCTAATGAATAGTTGTCATTTGCAGGCCCTGGTGAATCCAGTACTAAATGGTCCAGCTCAGGAGGGAGCTGAGAGAGAGAGCTGAATGATGAATAAGTGTGAAGAAATATGTTTATTTCCAGAATCAATTTGCTTTGTCTTCAGAGCACCAGCTAAGCATAAAATGGAGAATACTTCTGTCAAATCTGCAAAGGAGACCACTCTATCACGTTGGCAACTTTCTTTCTTCCCATCAAGTTTGTATCATAAAAGCCAAGTAAATTGTGTTGATGTTCTCTGTTATGACATGCACTGACATGATGGATAGGAAGCAACCCTCATGTTGCATAAGAGCAAAGAAAATAATAGCCCCTCACAGCCAATGGAGAGTATCAGGTGATGGGATCTCTCTGCATCTCTGTAGGGGCCCAGAAACATTTGTGTTCTTGTTTCTTCCCAAGCTAGGAAGAAAAATGATGAAGTCACATTTTTATAAGATAGGATGTAGAGAGGGAGTAGGTTCATGCTTTTTACTATATTGTTGTTAAAGGATAATTTTCATGAAAGGTAATATGAAGATTCTCAAGATATAAGTTGAACATATGTTTAAGATTTTATGTAATTCATTAAAGAAATAAGGGGACTAGCAGATGTCCAACCTGGTCAAAGAAGAATCCACAAGGACAGGCACATGTGTGGATCGAGTCTGCTGAAATGAAGGGGCAAGTGAAAGGCCAAGCTGACTCCTTCCGCGGTGGGAGAGGGAAGTCAGCTGAGACCTGGCAGACTGAATTTACAGTCTACAGACACGAATACTGTGTATTTTTCTTGGTGTCTACAACTAACAGGGCTAGTTGGAAGATAACCCCCAAAGGGTCAGGATCAGTTAACTCTGAGCTCTTGACTCTGGGTTGGAAAACTATAGCCACAGCCAAGTCACCTGTGTTTGTAAATACAATGTTATTGGAGCACAACCATTTGTTAATATATTGCTAATCATGCTAAGTGGCAAAGTTCAATAGATGGAACCTTATGAATGGTAAATCTAAATTATTTACTATTGGGTCCTTTAAGGAAATGTTTCCTGGCCTTTGGTAAAGATAAAAATGGGCTTCTACTGAATCACGAATCTTCTCCTATATTCTATATCGGTGAAAAGAGAATTTGGGAACTAGATAAATCTGGATCTGAATCTTAACTCTGTTACTTAATAAATGTATCATTAAAGCAAGTTACATAAACTTCCACATATTCAGTTATTAAACAGTATAAAAACATTATTTCTAATTAAATAAGTATGATGAGTCTATTGTATGATTATCATGAGGGTGAACCCAAACAGGAAGTATAAAGAAGATAGTAGAATTTTCATATATAAAGTGGTAGAGGGTTCAAAAACTGTTAATTTCCATTTATCATCTTCTATGTAAATTCATCCTTACAGCCCAAACTACCTGTAATTAATTCCATTAAATGCCTGGGCTTCTCCTCAAAAGGCTGTTGGCCATTCATGCTGCCCGACATAGAATCTAGCCACCACACTGCTCTTTGGGATGGTAAAGAGCAGCCTGGTGTCTAAGCGGGCACAGTGACCTAGGAGTTAGGGGACTAGAGACTCAACCTGGGGAGCCTGGAAAACTCTCCCATCTCTTGGGTTGTCAATTACTTTACCTCTATGGTGAAAGTTCTGGACTAGAGGCAGAAAACTAGTAGGATCCTGAAGTCCTGTGGCATGACGCCACCATAGACTCTTTCTTCTTTCATTTCACAGCTGGGAGCATCAGGTTTGGGGTAAAGCGAAAAGATAACAGGAAGCTGTGGCCATACAGAGGGCAAGTTTTTCACATAAGGCTATTAGTTTTCTTTTGTTTTCTAGCAGGCATTCCTTTAGACTGAAGATATGTCTGAAATATTCTGTTATCCATCTGCTCTGCTTCTCAGAGAGCTAACAGAGTTTTGCACCCAGTGGCACTTAATTAATATCCAGTGGAGACAGAAATACTTCTTTAATGATTATTGTCATTAACTGTTTTTCATAGCATCCCTGGGAAGCCTTTGTAGTATAATTGCCTTGGCTTTACAGGTGAGAAATCCAAAGCCCAGAGAGGCTGAACCCACACAGTTATGGAATCACAGGGCTGGGAATAGAATTCACCATCTTAAATCCTGGGAATCTGTTCACACAAAAGTATAAGCAGAGCCTGCCATGGGACTGGGACCCCTGGGGAAAGACATTCCCTTGAAAAGACCAGAGGCTTTATATCCAGCCCACACCACTGCACAGAGTGGTTTCTGGGAAGCCACGTATTTCTCACACAGTACATCTTCTCAGCCCTTGTGATGATTTGTACTTAAAAAATATTTTGGTGATTCTAGATACCTGTTAACGTAGGTTTCTAATTCTCAGATGAAACATCTAAGCTTAAAGACATGCCCTGGTAACGAAGTTACTGGGTTTAAAGTACTGGTGATTAGGAAAGTACGTAGCACAAGAGGCATGCTTTATTTCATTCACTTATTCAACAAATATTTATTGAATGTCTACGACTTGCCAGGCACCGATGTAGACATTGGGAATAAAGCCTAGGCCAAAATTTGTCTCCCGAAAGAAATTAGAGTCTGGTGGGATACAGAAAATAAGTAAGTAGATATAAGGTTAGTATTAACAAATGCAGTGAAGAATCATAAAACATAAGAGTAGGAAAAGAAAGCAGAGAGAGCTTAGGGAGTTGACTGTGCTTATACAGATTGTCAGGAAAGGCCTTTCCAGGATGGTGACATTTAAGAAGAAGCCTGAATACAGTTAGCAGGTGAGGCTGTGACTGATCAGGACACTGTGGGCCTTCCTGGGACAGGCCGTCCCCCGTACTCTCTGCTTTAGCTCCTCTCTGAAGCGCCAAGGTAGCAGGCGATGCACATTTCCTGAGGTCTTTCACAGTTGTGAACCCCCTCCCAAATGGAAGATGTTAACTGCTTGGTGACCTTACGCATGTTGCCCCGGGACTCTCGGAGACTAAGGACTGATAATGTGAACCCTGTGACAACACCATCAGTCAACCACAGAATTGTGCAGGAGCTGATCACTCCCTTGCTCATCTTTTAAAACTGCTTTGCTAAAACCTTTCAGGGAACTTGGGGATTTTTAGAGCGTGAGCCACCTCTCTCCTTGCCTGGGTCAGCAATAAACCTTTCTCTTCTCTAAACTCAGATTTTTCGGTTTGTTTGGCCACACTGGGTGCTGGGCAGGCTCCCTGGGAGGCTCAGCAGTCAAGAATCCTCCCCCAATGCATGAGACACGAGTTTGATCCCTGGTTTGGGAAGATCCCCTGGAGGAGGGCATGGTTACCCACTGCAGTATTCTTGCTGGGAGAACCCCACGGACAGAGGAGCCTGGCGGGCTGCAGTCCGTGTGACTTGGACTCCCAAAGTGTCGGACACGACTGAAGCGACTGAGCACACACGCACGTGTGTCAGGCACGTGAGCTTGCACTAACCGTGCTGGAGAGAGAGTGGCCGGAGGATTCAGCATGCCCCGAGGCCTCAAGGTGTCGCATGCTCCTGGGATGGCAAGGAGGCCAGTCAGCCTGGAGCATGGCAAGGCGGGGGGCGTCAGAAACTCAGGTCGGAGAGCAAGCCGAACAGGTCGTGGTCGAAGTCTGAATCGTAAGCCAAGTGAGAAGAGACAGCACTGGCGGTTTGAGGCGGAGCAGTGGCAGAAACCACTGCTCCGGTTTCCGCTTTAAGCGGGCTGCTGGCGCCGGGCAGAACGGGCCGTGGGGCCCAGAGGCAGGGGGCGTTCAGAGGCTCGGCTGCGGCGAGGTGAGGAGTCTCAGGGTGGCCGTTTGTAAACGGTGGACAAAGTTTAGAGACGGGATATATTTTGAAGATAAAGCCAACTTATTTTCTAACGGATTAGATGTGACAGACAGGGTCGCGGATGAGAGCAAGCTTTTTGGCTGAGCACTCAAGGGCCCGGTGATGCAGCTCGCTGAGGCAGAGAACGCAGGCAGAGAAAACTTGGGAGAGGACGCAGCGTGTTAGTTTCGGACGAGTTCAGTTTGAGATGTTTGTTTGAAGTCTGACAGAAACTGTTCAGTAAAAGCAGGATTTGGAGTCTGTGGTTCACAGAAGTTGGGACTAAATATATTTGTGGAGTAATCAGTATAAAAAGTTCTTTCGGGCTGTTCAGTAACATCTTAACCTCTTGGCCAACCTGATAGATGATGTTTAAAGCCAGAGACTTGGTCAGGACCACACCAGGAGAGTGTAATTAGAGACGGAGCTCTGGCTTGTGGTATTTGGATGCTGAGGAGTGGGAGAAGATCCATTCAGTAAACTAGACCGAGGAAAAGCCAGACGATTCTGAGACCCTAAGAGACAGGTGAGGAGTATCTGAAAGAGGTGTGGTTGCCAGAATTAAACAACGTTGAGATTCAGAATTAGAGGAGGAGCGACTGCTGAATCAGTCATGTGGACTTCAGTAAAGAGGCCCTTTTGGACTAGATTAAAATGATGTTAGTGGAGAGGTAGGAATGGAAAATTTATCAGACATCACTCAAGAGAGAATTACAGGACGGATGTTGGAGGATGTTGGAAAAAGCAGACATTTGTTTCAAAAATAACAAAAAAGTATCAGAGGAAGAAATAACATGTTTTAATGAGAAGACAGTGCATCCTGCTTGAAGGCTGATGGGAAGAATGCAATAAGGTATGGGCTGCCAGGGAAAGGGAGGTCTTATTGGGGTATTAAGTAGTGAAATTTTAAAGAGTCAATGGAGTAGAAATTTCTGTGGGTTTAAAAATTCACTGGATTTGTGTTACCAGAAGGAGTGAGTTAGAAATACAGCAGATAAGAAAGGGGCATGCTTGAAGTTGAGGTCTTGTTAATAGATGAGTCCACGAGAGGAGAAGGAGGTTATTGGCTCCTTGTAGTTATACCTGTTCCTTAATCTGTCCCTAGAGGACAGTGTTAGTTCTGCTTTATTTTCACCACAAACACGCAAAAGGTATATAACTAGAATATACAGAGTGAAGTAAGCCAGAAAGAGAAAAACAAATATCGTCTATTAATATATATATATGTGAAAACTAGAAAAATGGTAGAGATGACCTTATTTGCAAAGCAGAAATGGAGAACAAACATATGGACACCAAGGGGGAAATGGGGTGAGATGAAATGGGAGATAGGGATTGACATACACACACTGTCGATACTGCATATAAAATAGATAGCTAAAGAGAGCTGACTGTATATCTCAGGGATGCTCCTCAATGCTCTGTGGTGACCTAAATGGGAAGGAAACCCAAAAAAAGAGGGAAGTATATATATATATATACACACATATATAGTTGATTCACTTTGCCGGACAGTGGACACTGGCACATGGAGTGAAACGGCAGCCCACTCCAGGATTCTTGCCTGGTGAATCCCACGCAAAGAGGAGCCTGGTGGGCTACCGTCCATGAGACTGCAAAGAGTCAGGCATGACTGAAGCAACTTAGCACAGCACAGACACTCACACAAATCTGTGTGTGTGTCTGTGTGTGTGTCTGTGTGTGTGTGTCTGTGTGTGTGTGTGCTCAGTGGTGTCCGACCCTTTTCAGCCCCATGGACTGTAGCCCGCCAGGCTCCTCTGTCGAAGGAATTTTCCAGGCAAAAACACTTCAATAAAAATTAATTTTATTCATTTTCTAAGTCATTTTGCTTTACCTTGAAGAATAGAAACTGTTGTTTCACTGACACAAATCAGCAAGATCTAATTTGTGGCAAGAAATATTCCATTGAAATGCTGTGCTGTAATGTGGGGAAATGTAAATCTTTTTCACAGTTTCCACCAAAGTGAAATAAAATTGAACTCTGAGAAAAAGGTATATATCTAGGATAAAATTTAAATATAACACCATTTTTCTCTATGCAGAGGTTGTTCTTTATGTATTCACAGCATTCTGCAATAGAAATGGATGAGGGGGAGGATAATTTCCAGAACAGAGCCTGCGTGTAGAGTCCAGGGAACAAGTGAATGGACTGGTTTTAGAGCTGCAGACAGCTCACCCATTCTAACAGAAGGAAAGTGGTGTCTGCAGAGAGAAGAGAGGAAGGTTGGTAAACTCAGGAGAGGCACAAGGACATGGAAGCTCTGTTTTGCTTGTGGTTTTCTCAGTGAAACGAGTAGCAGGGGCTCCTGAGAAGGCAGTGTGAGTGGAGCGTGGAAACAGCAGGATGGCTAGGCACCCCTCAGGGCCCTTGTGTTTCTCAGTCATAAATTTAAAGGAAGACCAGAGGGCACATTCATGTGAACTGCAAAATTGGGGTTTTCTGTTGAAATAAATTTTTTTATTGAATTCCTACTTCATCTTTTCTTGTTTACTGCCATCCAACGTAATATCTTCGGGCAATGAGGAAAGGATTTTATTCACATGAAAATTGGATGATAAAATTAGGCAGCCCACATCTTCTCCTTTCTGGAAGCAAATTGGCTGTGTACTTAAACTAATTCCTTTGCTTCAATTGAAGAATGTTTTAGACACACTGTTTCTTCTACAGATATGCATGTTAACAGGATTTCATTTTATGTTTTGAGAAGAAATAACTTTTATGTTGTGTAAGTCATAGTACTCATTATGTAAAATGGAGAAGAGCAGCTAAAAACATAAGGACATAAAAGTCATCAATGTTCCTATCAACCAGTGATAATCACTGCTGATGTTTTAGTGCATTTCTTCCTAAAAGTGCCTCGATAAAGAAATTTATTTCTCTCCCCATGGGCACTATTCTTTAAAAGTGTTATCTATAATTTTTGTTTATAGTAATATATCCCAATGTCTTTCAATGTCATTCTTCTAGCATACGATTTTTAATGCATTCTTTTCTGTGATATTCCCAATGATATTGTGCATAGTTTTTTCATGGAACTGACAGATTGATTCTAAAATTCAAATGGAAGAGAAGAAGTGTTAGAATATCCAAAAACATTTTGAAAAAAAAGAAAAGCAAGAATGTATATTCTTTAACCTAACAATGCATTTCTAAAGTACATGTTTTATTGAAATATTAGTGCTTCTACAAAATGACATTTCTATCGGAAAACTTAATGAAGCGTTCCTTCTAGTAACTCAAATTTAGAAACAGTTGAAGTGTTTTTCAACAGGTGACCAGGTAAATGAACAATAATACATAATTTAAAAGACATGGTTTCCAAGACATATTGACCAGTGAAAAAATATAATTAAATCATAGAAATAAAATTTTAATTAAATAAGAACAACAAAACTTTATATATTTAAGTGCATTTAAAACAAAATCTACAAGGATACATGCCAAACCAATAACAGTGATTATCTGTAGGATAAAAATGGGATCTAGGGAAGAACAAGTAAAAAATTATTTGGGAAATCTTTGCATTTTTTATTGTGTAAAATTGTCATTAATATTTATTTTGAGAATGTGATATTTATCATTTATCAATTCTTTATGTAGATATTTATATAAATAGTATATAATATATTATAGAGCATCAAAATAGAAGTATTAGCAAAAACATAATTCATTGGCAAATATTTGGAGCTTGCTGTCTTCTGAGATAGGTGTGTTTTTGTATGGGACAATGCAGGTCTTACTGAATGAGTCAAGTTGAAGTTAAGGCACAAAGGATTAACAAATACTGGGCAAAAATACCAGAGACATAGGAAGCAGCATGTGTGAAAGCTCAGAGGCAGGAGAAAGCATTGCGTGTTTGGGGAACAGAATGAAGAGTAGCTGAAGCATCAACATCAATCAGGGTAATAACACAGGGTGAGGATGATGAAATCTTCATTGCTGTGATCAGGAAGGGCCTTGCAATCTGTGCTAAGATTTAGAGATTATGTTAGAGAGCAGTAAAGAATTTTTAAGTTTAGGAGTGACACAATGAGACTTCTTAAATTTTAACATTAAAAAAATTTTAAAAATCTCGCGTGCCTGAGAATGGGGACTGGGCTGGAAGACAGCATATTTAGATAAGGGGGACCTGTCTATGCATAGCGGTCCCAGCGAAACAAGATGATAAATGGACAAGGGTGGTAGTAAGGAATCCAGAAACAACTGGATTAACAAGGAATATTCATGAAGGGGGAATTAACAGAAATGGCTGGTAGGTTGGCTCTGAAGGAGAAAACAACTGAGCTTTATGCTTTAAAGCAGAGGCATGGAGTTCCCTGGTTGCCCAATGGTTACGAATCTGCCTGCCAATAATGCAGGGACACAGGTTCCATCCCTGGGTTGGGAAGATCTCCTGGAGAAGGGAATGGCTACCCACGCCAGTATTCTAATATGTTGTATGTTACAGTATATATAGTATATTATAGTGTGTATATGTAATGTATATATAATATACTATTATTACTGATAGCCAGCATGATGTATATTATTTCCATGGTATTTCTTCATTTTCTAGGTGGAAGTGTGTATGCTTTGACCAATAACTCCCTGTTTCCTCCACTCTTTACCCCCTGACAATCACCATTCTACTTTCTACTTCTTTGAGTTCAGCTTTTTTAGATTCCACATATGAGTGAGAATATACATAACATTGGGGCTTCTGTGGCAGTGGTAAGAGCCCACCTGCCAATTGAGGAGACACGGGTTTGATCCTTGGGTTGAGAAGATCCCCTGCAATATTCTTGCTTGGGAAATCCCATGGATAGAGGAGGATGGTAGGTCCCTGGGGTCACACAGAGTTGGACATGACTTAGCGACCAAACAGCAACAACATGTATAATAATTGTCTTTTTTCTGACTTTTTTCATTTAGTATAAAGCCCTGAAGCTTTATCCCTGTTGTCACAAAAGACAAGATGTTCTTTTTATGGCTGAATGGTATCCTTCTGAGTGTATGCAAGTGGCGTGTGCATATGTGAATGCATTTTCTTTATCCACTCATCTTTTCGATGGCCACTTAGGTAGTTTCCATGTCTTGGCTACCGTAATGTTACAATGAACCTAGACAGGTTCATCATAATCATATGTCATTGACATATGATTATATCAATCATAATCTCTTGAGATTATGATTTCATTTACTCCCAATATGCACACAGAAGTGGAACTGCTGTATCATACAGTAGTTCTGGTTATAATTTTTTAAGGAAACTCCGTACTGTTTTTCATGCTGGCTACACCAATTTACATTTTCCAGCAACATCGCACAAGTCTTCAGTTTTCTCACCAGCATGTTATCTCTTGTCTTTTGATGATAGTCATTCTAACAGAAGTGAGGTGATACCTCATTGTGGTTTTTATTAGATTTCCCTAATGATTAGTGATATTGAACATTCTTTTCAGATATCTATGAAATGTCTTCTTTGGAAAATATTTATTCAAGTCTTCTGACCCTTGACTAATAGGAATTTTTTTTCTTGCTATTGAGTCATATGTGTTCCTTATATACTTTGAATATTAGCCTGTTATTAGCTATGTGTTTAGGAGAAGGAAATGGCAACTGACTCCAGTATTCTTGCCTAGAGAATCCCATGGACAGAGGAGCCTGGTGGGCTGCTGTCCATAGAGTTGCACAGAGTTGGACACAACTGAAATGACTTAGCATGCATGCATGCATTGGTGAAGGAAATGGCAACCCACTCCAGTATTCTTGCCTGGAGAATCCCATAGACAGAGGAGCCTGGTGGGCTACTATATATAGGGTCGCAGAGAGTCGAGCACAACTGAAGCGACTTGGCAGCAGCAGCCATGTGTTTGAGAACATTCCCCATTCCACTTTTCATTTTGCTTATTTTTTTCTTTTGTTGTGCAGAGGAAGAGGCTTTTGGTTTGCTGAGATGCCACTTGCTTACTTTGCCTTTGTTTTTATGCTTTTGGTATCATAGCCTTGGTCTTGCTAAGGCCAAGGTCAGGGAGCATTTTCTCTGTATTTTCACCTGGAAGTATTATATTTTGGGGTCTTACATATTAAGTCTTTCATCCATTTTGAGTTATGTTTTGTAAATGGTGTAAGATAGGTCTAACATCAGTCATAAGAATAGTCAATTTCCCAACATCATTTATTGAAAACGCAATCCTCTTCCCATTCTTGGCACTGTCGTCAAATATTAGTTGACTATATATGTGTGTATTCAATTTCATTACATTGATCCATATGTCAATTTTATGCTAGTAGCACATTCTTTTTATACTATAATTTGGTAATAAAACTTGATATCAGGAATTTTGATGCCTCTAGTTTTGTTTTTCTTCTTTATTATTGTTTTGGCTATTATGTTCTTTTGTAATTCCATACAAATTTTAGAATTTATTTTCACATCTGTGAAAACTGCTATGGAAACTTTGGTAGGAATTATGTTGAATCTGTAGATTATTTGGGGTAGTATGGATATCTTAGCAATATTAGTTCTGATTCTCCATGAACACAGAATATCTTTCTATTTATTTGTGTCTTTAATTTCTTTCAAGAATGTCTTGCTAGTTTCAGTGTATAGATCTTTTGCCTCCTTGATTGAATTTATTCTTAAGAATTTTATTTTTATTTTGATGCTATTATAAGTAGAATTATTCTATTTCTGTTTCAGATAGTTCATTGTTAGTATATAGAAACACAGCTGATTTTTGTATACTGATTTTGTATTCTGCACCTTTCCTGAATTCATTAATCAGTTGTAATAGTGTTTTTAGAACTGGATATGGAACAACAGACTGGTTCCAAAATGGGGAAGGACTACATCAAGGCTGTATATTGTCACCCTGCTTACTTAACTTATATGCAGAGTACATCATGCAAAATGCCAGGCTGGATGAACCATAAGCTGTAATCAAGATTGCCGGGAGAAATAACAATAAGCTCAGATATGCAGATGACACCAGCCTTATGGCAGAAAGCAAAGAGGAACTAAAGAGCCTCTTGATGAAAGTGAAAGAGGAGAGTGAAAAAGTTGGCTTAAAGCTCAGCATTCAAAAAGCTAAGATCATAGCATCTGGCCCTATCAGTTCATGGCAAATAGATGGGGAAACAGTGGAAACAGTGAGAGGCTTTATTTTCTTGGGCTCCAAAATCACTGCAAATGGTGACTGCAGCCATGAAATTTAAAGGTGCTTGCTTCTTGGAAGCGGAGAAGGCGATGGCACCCCACTACAGTACTCTTGCCTGGAAAACCCCATGGACGGAGGAACCTGGTAGGCTACAGTCCATGGGGTCGCGAAGAGTCGGACACGACTGAGTGACTTCACTTTCACTTTCCTGCATTGGAGAAGGAAATGGCAACCCACTCCAGTGTTCTTGCCTGGAGAATCCCAGGGACGGGGAAGCCTGCTGGGCTGCCATCTATGGGGTTGCACAGAGTCGGACACGACTGAAGTGAATTAGCAGCAGCAGCTTCTGGAAGAAAAGTTATAACCAACCTAGATAGCATATTAAAAAGCAGAGACATTACTTTGCCAACAAAGTTCCATCTAGTCAAAGTCATGGTTTTTTCAGTAGTCATTTACGGATGTGAGAGTTGGACTATAAAGAAAGCTGAGCACCAAAGAATTTATGTTTTTGAACTGTGGTGTTGGAGAAGACTCTTGAGAGTCCCTTGGACTGCAAGGAGATCCAACCAGTCGTCCTAAAGGAAATCAGTCCTGAATATTCATTGGAAGGACTGATGCTGAAGCTAAAGCTGCAATACTTTGGCCACCTGATGCAAAGAACAGACTCATTTGAAAAGACCTTGATGTTGAGAAAGATTGAAGGCAGAAGGAGAAGGGGATGACAGAGGATGAGATGGTTGGATGGCATCACCGATGCAATGAACATAAATTTGAACAAGCTCAGGGGGTTGGTGATGGACAGGGAAGCCTGGCGTGCTGCAGTCCAATGGGTCACAAAGAGTCAGACATGACTGAGTGACTGAACTGAACTGAATAGTGTTTTAGTGGAGTCCTTAGGATGTTTTACTATATAAATTTTTGTAATCTGTAAATGGACAATTTTACTTCTTCCTTTCCAGTTTGGATGTCTTTTATTTCTTTCTCTTATCTGATTAATCTACCTAAGACTTCTGATACTATGCTGAATAAGAGTGGGCATATGTGTGTTGTTCCTGATATTAGAGGAAAACTTTCAAACTTTTCCTGTTGAATATTATGTTAACTGGGCTTTCCAGGTGGTGCTCGTGGTAAAGAACCTGCCTGCCAATGTAGAAGACATAAGAGACTGAGGTTCAATCCCTTAGTCAAGAAGAACCCCTGGAGGAGGGCATGGCAACCCACTCCAGTATTCTTGCCTGGAGACTCCCATGGACAGAGGAGCCTGGCAGGTGACAATCCATTGGGTCATGAAGAGTTGTACATGACTGAAATGAGAGCATACACACACACGTAATGTTAGCTATACATTTGTTATAGATATGCCCTTTATATACTGAGATATGTTCCTAACATATCCTAATTATTGTGAGTTTTATCATGAAAAAGTGCTGATTTTTGTCATATTCTTTTTTCTCCATCTATTGAGATGATCATGATATTTACTTTTACTGTACTAATTTGGTATATCACATTTAATGATTTGTGTATGTGAACCTTCCTTGTTTCCCAGGGATAAATCCCATTTAAACATGATAAAGGAGATCAGCCCTGGGTGTTCATTGGAAGGACTGATGTTGAAGCTTTGGCCACCTGATGTGAAGAGCTGACTCATTGGAAAAGACCCTGATTCTGGGAAAGATTGAGGGCAGAAGGAGAAGGGGACGACAGAGGATGAGATGGCTGGATGGCATCACCGACTTGATGGACATGGGTTTGGGTGGACTCTGGGAGTTGGTGATGGACAGGGAGGCCTGGCGTGCTGTGACTCATGGAGTTGCAAAGAGTCGGACACGACTAATCAACTGAACTGAACTGAACTGAGCCTTTTAACTTGCTGTTGAATTTGGTTTGCTAGTATTTTGTTGGAAATTTTGCATCTATAATCAGGGATATTGGTCTTTTCTTTTCTTGAAGTGTTCTTGTCTGACTTTAGCATCAGGATAGTTCTAGCCTCATAAAATATTTTGGAGTTCCCTTCTCTTCAGCTTTTCTCAATTCCTCTATTTCAAACTTCAGTTTCAAAAATTCTGGTATTAAATCTTCTTTTACTATTTGATAGAATGTACCAGTGAAGCCATCTGATTCTGGATTTTTCTTTGATGGAAGGTTTTTGATTTCTGATTCAATCTCCTTACTTGCTATTGCTCTGTTCAAATTTTATATTTCTTCATGATTCAGTCTTGAAGTCTTGTATGTGTGTTTCTAGGAATTTATCAATTTCTTCCAGGCTATCCAATTTTTTTTCTATATAATTGTTAGCAGTAGTCTCTTTGATCCTGTGTATTTCTTTACATCATTTATGATATCTCTTCTTTTATTTTTGATTTTACTTATTTGAGTCTCCTTTAATTATTGATTAGTCTAACTAAAAGTTGGTCTGCTTTTGTCCATCTTTAAAAACAGATTTTACTTTCATTGATTTTTCCTATTGCTATTCTGGTCTCTGTTTCATTTTTTCTGCTCTTGGTAATTTGCTTCCTTTTGCTAACTTTGTTCTCCTTTTCCTTTTTCCTTGAATTGTGAGGTTAGGTTGTTTATTTTCAATCCTTCTTTCTTCTTAATGTAGGAGTCCATCATTAAAAACTAGTGAGCCCCATACGTTTTGGTATATTTTGTTTCCATTTCACTTGTCTCAAGATATTTCTTTTACACTAAGTCCTGTACATATGAACACGTTCCTTTCCTAGAGCTAGTTTATGAATCCAGCTTGGTTATAAGTCCAACAAAGTTAGCCTCAATACCAACTAACACAATTGGCTATATGGTACTGTACTGTAACAGGTTTATATTATTTTTCATGCAAATAATACATTACTATTGCTAAGTCACTTCAGTCGTATCCGACTCTGTGCGACCCCATCGACGGCAGCCCACCAGGCTCCCCCGTCCCTGGGATTCTCCAGGCAAGAACACTGGAGTGGGTTGCCATTTCCTTCTCCAATGCATGAAAGTGAAAAGTGAAAGTGAAGTCACTCAGTTGTGTCTGACCCTCAGCGACCCCATGGACTGCAGCCTTCCAGGCTCCTCCGTCCATGGGATTTTCCAGGCAAGAGTACTGGAGTGGGGTGTCATTGCCTTTTCCGAAATAATAATACATAAGGACAAGCAAACACACAAAAAAAAAAGAAATTATTTTTTTTAACTTACTGTGCTTGAAAAGTATGGTACAGCAGTTGCTTCCCAAGTGGTACTGTGGTGAAGAGTCTGCCTGGGAATGCAGGAGAGGCAAGGACAGGGGTTCAGTCCCCGGGTCGGTAAGATCCCCGGAGCAGGAAATGGAAGCCCACTCCAGTGTCCTTGCCTGGAGAATCCACAGACAGAGGAGCCCGGCGGGCTGCAGCCCATGGGGTCACAGAGACTGAGCACACACACACGCCACAGTGCAACAGCTGGCCCACGGGGGCTGGCACTGAGTCACGGCAAGAAGAGCACTGACTGGAGAGCGGGGCCTGGGAGAGACGGCGGAGCTGAAGGGCCGTCGGCACAGACGGAGGGCCAGCCGCAGCATCACTCACACCTGACGCTGATGGCGCAGGCTGGCGTTGCTTGCCGGCTCCAAGTCTATCTATCCTATTGAAAACATGATCAGTGATGTCTGGGACTAGCTCGTTTTCGTTTTCATCATAGTTGGCATGGCAACCCTGAATTGCATTCTGAATCATGGCTGCAACCTTCCTGCGCAGTTCTGCTTTCAGGTCCTGCGCCTCAAAAGCTAACAGAGTCCCGTTAAGTAAAGAAAATCGCCTGCCGTTTCCTGCATCGTGAGTCTCCAGTTCTTCAGCCATACCAGCTACACCGCCGCCTTTATGCTTGCTTCCAGACATCCTGGGCTTGAGACAAGGATACTGCAACACTGTACTGTATTCAGTGCTGTACAGTAAGGCACACAAAAGCACAACCCCTTGTAGACGATGCACGCATGTGACAACGTACACCACACACGTGAAGGAACTAATGTGACCCGACAGGCGAATGCGTGTTCATATCTGTGAAAGTTCACAACTTGGAGGTTCGTATGTGTGGAACTTACTGCCTCCTCCTTTTGATTTATTCTTTCGCCCTTTGGTTGTTCAATAGCACGGTGTCTAACTTCCATATATTTGTGAATTTTCTAATTTTCCTCACGTTATTGATTTTTAGTTTCATACCATTGTTGTCAGGAAAAAAAAACTTTTTATGATTTCAGTCTTCTTAACTTTGCTAATATTTGTTTTGTGAGCTAACATATGATTTATCATGGAAGATATTTCATGTACACTTGGGAAAAATGTATAATATGATGCTTTGGGATGGAATGGTCTGTATATATCTATTAGGTTATTTAGTCCAAGGTTTCCTTGTTTCAGTGTTTCCTTACTGACTCTTTTGTCTGGATGTATTGCTATATAATGAACTTAACATTCAAAAAACGAAGGTTATTGCATCCAGTCCTATTACTTCATGACAAATAGATGGGGAAACAATGGAAACAGTGAGAGAATTTATTTTCTTGGGCTCTGAAGTCAATGCAGGTGGTGACTGCAGCCATGCAATTAAAACACACTTGGCCCTTGGAAGAAAAGCTATGACCAACCTAGACAGCATATTAAAAAGCAGAGACATTACTTTACCAACAAAGGTCTTTCTAGTCAAGGCTATGGTTTTTCCAGTAGTCATGTATGGATGTGAGCTTTGGACCATAAAGAAAGCTGAGCACTGAAGAATTTATGCTTTTGAACTGTGGTGCTGGAGAAGACTCTTGAGAGTCCCTTGGACTGCAAGGAGATCAAACCAGCCCACTAAAGGAAATGAGTTCTGAATATTCATTGCAAGGACTGATTCTGAAACTGAAACTCCAATACTTGGCCACTTGATGCGAAGAACTGTCTTGTTGGAAAAGATACTGATGCTGGGAAAGACTGAAGGCAGGAGGAAAAGGGGACGACAGTGGGTGAGATGGTTGGATAGCATCACCGACTCTATGGACATGAGTTAGAGCAAGCTCAGGGAGTTGGTGATGGACAGGGAAGCCTAGCATGCTGCATTCCTTGGGGTCGCAAAGAGTCGGACATGACTGAGCAACTTAACTGAATTGATTGCTGAAAGTGGGATATTCAAATCCCTTACTATTTTTATATAGCTGTCTGTTTTTCCTTCAGGGTTGTATTTGTCTAGCATATTTAAGACACTTCAATGTTGAGTGCATATGTACTTATAATTGTTATACACTCTGAATTGGTTCAGTTATCATTATATAATGATATCTTGGTGTCTTATTACAGTTTTTTACTTCTATTTTGTCTGATATAACTACACCAGCTCTCCTTTAGTTTCCACATATATTAATATATTTTCCCATCCCTTTAGTTTTAGCCTATGTATGTTCCCTGGAGTGAGAAATGGCAACTCAGTACAGTATTCTTTGCCAGGAGAATACCATGGTCTGAGGAGCTTGGCAGGCTACAGTCAATGGGGTCTCAAAGAGTTGGAAATGACTGAGTGACTAATCCACATATATCCTTAAAGCTGAAGTTGGTCTCCTGTAGATAATGTATAACTGGAAAAGGTCAGTTTTAATTCCAATCCCAAAGAAGGGCAACGCCAAAGAATGTTCAGACTACTGCACAATTGCATTCACTTCACAAGATAGCAAGGTCATGCTCAAAGTCCCCCAAGCTAGGCTTCAACTATAGGTGAAACAAAACTTGCAGATGTAAAGCTGGTTTTAGAAAAGGCAGAATAATAAGAGATCAAACGGCCAACATCTGCTGGATCATAGACAAAGCAAGGGAATTCTAGGCAAACATCTGCTTCAGTGACTGTGCTAAAGCTTTTGATGGTATGGGTCACAACAGACTGTGGAAAATTCTTAAAGAGACGGGAATACAGGACCACCGGACCTGCCTCCTGTGAAACTTGTATTCAGGTCAAGAAGCAACAGTTAGAACCAGATGTGGAACAACAGACTGGTTCCAAATTGGGAAAAGAGTATGTCAAGGCTGTAACCCTGCTTACTTAACTTATATGCAGAGTACATCATGCAAAATGCCAGGCTGGATGAAGCATAAGCTGGAATCAAGATTGCCAGGAGAAATATCAATAACCTCAGATATGCAGATGACAACACTCTTACGGCAGAAAGCAAAGAGGAATTGAAAAGCCTCTTGATGAAAGTGAAAGAGGAGAGTGAAAAATCTGGCTTAAAACTCAACATTCAGAAAATTAAGATCATGGCATCTGGTCCTATCACTTCATGGCAAATAGATGGGGAAACAATGGAAACAATGAGAGACTTTATTGGGGGGGGGGGTACAAATTCACTCCAGGTGGTGACTTCAGCCATGAAATTAAAAGATACTTGCTCCTTGGAAGAAAAACAAAGACAAACATATACAGCGTATTAAAAAGCAGAGACATTACCTTGCTGACAAAGGTCCATCTTGTCAAAGCTATGGTTTTTCCAGTAGTTATGTACGAATGTGAGAGTTGGACCATAAAGAAAGCTGAGCATGGAAGAATTGATGCTTTTGAACTGTGGTGTTGGAGAAGACTCTTGAGAGTTCCTTGGACTGCAAGGAGATCAAACCAGTAAATCCTAAAGGAAATCAGCTCTGGATATTCATTGGAAGGACTCATTCTGAAGCTGAAATTCCAATACTTTGACCACCTGATGCGAACACCTGACTCACTGGAAAAGACCCTGATGCTGGGAAGGATTGAAGACAGGAGGACAAGGGGACAACAGAGGATGAGATGGTTGGATGGCATCACCAACTTAACACACATGAGTTTGAACAAGCTCCCAGAGATGATGAAGGATAGGAAAGCCTAGCATGCTGTAGTCCATGGGGTTGCAAAGAGTCGGACAAGACTGAGTGACTGCACAATGACAACAATAGATAGTGCATAATGGGATATTTTTTAAAATCCATTCAGCCTCTCTCTACCTTTTGATTGGACAATTTATTTCATTTAAATTTAATGTCAGTCAGTCAGTTCAGTCACTCAGTCATGTCCAACTCTTTGTGACCCTGTGAACTGCAGCACACCAGCCCTCCCTGTCCATCACCAACTCCCAGAGTCCACCCAAACTCATGTCCATTGAGTCAGTGATGCCATCCAACCATCTCATCCTCTGTCGTCCCCTTCAGTGTAATTATTGATAATAATGACTTGTCATGACATCTTATTATTTTGTTGCTAAATTGTAGTTCCCTTCTCTTTCTTTTGCTGTCTTTCTCTATAAATTGTTGGTTTTCCGTAGCGTTATCTTTCATAATCTTCTCTTCATTTTTTTTTAGTGTATCTACTGGAGGTTTTTGCCTTGTGGTTACTGTGACTCTTACATAAACCATTTCATAGATAAAAGTCTATTTTAATCTAATAGCAAGCAGCAAAACCTGGGCCCGGGTTAGTTGGCCCATTAACGCGCCAGGCTGGGAACTTGGCTTTACAGGCACTCTGCTGGAGCCCACATTTCTGAAGGCTGGTTGAGAGCCTGGTGCCCCAGGAACCAGTCAGTTCTGGCAGAGCTGGTCAGTGCCAAGGTAGGTAGGGAGCCTGGATATACTGGAGTTCTCCTGGTGCCTAGTATCACAAGATCTAGCTGTCACTGGGGAGCTGGAAGACCGCAGAGTGGGCCAGGGGCCTGGGGTCTTGGGCGTCCACTGGGAGCTTAGTTTGCAGAAGTCACCTGGGGCCACAGGAGCCATCTAGGTCACTGGAGCCAACAGGCACCCAGTGCATCAGGAGCCTAAGTTTACAGAGTTCACTGGAGGGGCCCCAGGGGTTGTCCCAGTGCCTGAGCATTACTGAGGGGTTAATGGAAGGTCTGCACCTCATCCCTTTCCTCCATGGAGGAAGCATCTCCACACTGGGTTGCCTGGACTTGGTGAGGAGGTGATGAGGGGCAGAAGGAAAGAGCAAATTAGCCCGGACGGCATGGTCAGGCGCTCCAGCCCCATGTTTTGTAAACAATGACCATGTAGCCGCTGACCACAGTTACAGCACCGTGCATGCACTTCACACGGTTACCACGTGGTCAGGAGCTACTCTGCAGGAGGAATACGTGGGCTCCACCCAAGAAAGTGGGGTGTTACTGCGGGGTCACAGCTGTGTCCGCCAGACCAGGCATGAGAGGGGAGACCATAGTGTGTCTCCTGCCACTGCTGCAGGGCCCGCCAGGGGAGCACCACCATGTCTGCAGTCCCCGTGGCTCCTCGAGTCTTCATCCAGCCTTCCAGCTGGTGCCGCGCCTACCCTGGGCTCTACAAACTGTGCACAGTGAGATACAGCAAGACAGCTGGCGTCACCAACAGCATCAGCGATATAAGGGCCAAAGTGAGAATGTTCCTACCTTCCTTATTTCTGTGCTACACTCAGGTGCTGTAATCTCTTACCTGGAATGTTTAACTCTCATTTTGGAGAAGGAAATGGCAACCCACTCCAGTATTCCTGCCTGGAGAATCCCATGGACAGAGGAGCTTGGTGGGCTGCAGTGCACGGATCGCAGAGAGTCAGACACGACTGAGCGACTTCACTTTCACTATGGAATTTTCTTGCCCAGAAAGCTGTTCAAATTGATGTTTTGGGGATGGGTTGGATGTTAGAAATTCTTATACCTCCATTTTTATGTACATCATTCTCCTCCAGATTCCAATTTAAAGATGTGTAGAAAAGAAAGCATGAGTGCACACTGCAGAGGGTGGAGAACAGACAGCATGCTTTGAATAGAAGCCAGGAGTGCATCTGGTTTTGTGGGAGTCAGCTACCTTTCAACTAAAAGGGCTGCACCCAAAAAGCTTCCTGTAGGTTTAATAGCTTCCTGCACCGGACAGTGGTTTCTTCTCTTTCCACATTCACCTCCTAGGGAAGAGGAAGCACTACATGGTGTTCGTACTGATGCAGCTTTGGTTTAGTACAGACAGTAGTGAAAGCAAAAACCATCCATTATCATCACTCCTTTACAAAGCAATAATTGTATCAAAAGATGGGAGTTTGGTTAAACAAGAAGCAGACCCCCCAGCACCCCAGTGGTTAATTACTGTTACGTCACTGGTGATGTGGCCAAGAACAGGTTATACAGCAGCTCTTAGAGTTTTTACTTTTACTTATGTTTTCATTAGAATGATACTGGAGGTTGAGAGCCACGTGGCCTGTTGCGAGATTCTGTTCTTCATTTTCATTCTAAGTATAGACGAGATTCTGTTCTTCATTTTCATTCTAAGTATAGACGAGATTCTGTTCTTCATTTTCATTCTAAGTATAGAAAATAAAGTCAAATTGCAAACAAGATGCATTTCCCTATTTCTGGAGATGATACAAAGATGGCATCTTTTCTAAGGTTGATTCTGACTGGGCATTATTAAGACAGTTTTAGTGTCTTAGACATAAAACTTTGAAATTGGCTACTGTGGGAACTTGACATAACTCCATCTTCAGAAATGCTTGAGAAGAGGGAAGGAGATAACTTGATATAATACCATTTCAGTGGCAAGGAAGATAATTCCAGCAAATAGCAAGCCTAGAAAAGGAGAGAAGAGAAGGCTTCTTCTTAATCCTTTGAAAGCATTAAATTGATCTGTTTCAGGTCTTTCTAGAAGATTACCTCCCAGGTGAAACAATTCCAAGCTTGTTTTTCTTTTCCAATCTTGTTTTTCTTTTCCAATTGACTGGAGAGAAGAATGGGCAAAGAAGACACTCCATGTGGGCTCTGAACTATAATCTTTTCCACCATCAAAAGGAAAGCTCCAAATCTTACTGACATGGTCTAATGTCAACTGCCTCTTTGACTTGACTAATCTAATCCATCAGTAATATTTTCTGGGGCTACAGTGAGTGAGGAAGGGAAATCAAGTTTTCATCCTATTCTACCTCATATATTTTAGCATTGGCTTCTATTTTGTCTTTCATAAAGTGGCTTAAAATAGTGTCGTGAGTAATTTGGCAGGGAAACTCAAAGGTCTGAAAAGCTGACTCCGGCGTTTCCCTGAAAGCAGAGGTGGCAGAGATGGGGCTCCATGCTTCCTACTCCCTGCCTCTCTTTTTTAAACAGTGTTAGAGATCCAGCTCACCTATAATACAAGTTACCCAGCTGAAGCATATGATTCCATGGTTTTAGGTATATTTACAGATACGGAATATTGCAACCATTAGCACAGTCAATTTGTTCACACCTCCAAAAGAAATCCTGTGTCTTTCAACCATCACCCCCTAATACCCCACCTACCGCCCTAGTTCTAGGAATCTGACAGTCTGCTTTGTGTCTCCAAAGATGTTCCTCTTATGGAAATTTCATAGGAACGGAATCACATCGCACGGTGTCTTTCTGTGCTGGCTGCTCTCATCTGGTGTCGTGCTTTTGCGTGTTGTTACGTATGTCTGTATTTCATTCCTCTTTATGGCTGAAAATTATTCCATTATAAGTGTCTTGTTTAAACATGTGCTTCCAAGTACATTTTTATTTAAAATAAACACATATATCTATACTACACTAAATATGAACAAATAAATTTATTTTATACTAGAAAGTTGTCATTTGAATAGGAATGATATAAGAATCTCCAAAGTGAAAGTGTTAGTTATGTCCTACTGTTTGCAACACCATGGATGGTAGCCCACCAGGCTCCTCTGTCCATGGAATTCTCCAGGCAAGAATACTGGAATGGGTAGCTATTCCCTTCTTCAGGGGATGTTTCTGACCCAGGGATAGAACCTGCGTCTTCTGTATTGCCATCTGAGCCACCAGGGAAACCAGGGATCTCCAAGTCCACCACAACAAATCTGATACTCGTTGAGCCCAAAATTCATCTTTTCTGTAACCAGAGATCCAGTTGAATATTCCTGGTGAGCAAGTAATTCCAACTCCCTTTATTCATAATAAAATTAAGCAGAAGTTGAGTCAGGGTGTAATCACCTTTGAAAGCATTTTCATTTTAAAGATAATTGTTCAATCAAGTTCAGTTCAGTTCAGTCACTCAGTCGTGTCTGACTCTTTGCAACCCCATGGACTGAAGCACACCAGGCTTCCCTGTCTATCACCAACTCCCAGAGCTTACTCAAACTCATGTCCATCAAATCAGTGATGCCATCCAATCATCTCATCCTCTGTTGTCCCCTTCTCTTCTGCCTTCAGTCTTTGGCAGCATCAGGGTCTTTTCCAATAAGTCAGTTCTTTGCATCAAGTGGCCAAAGTACTGGAGTATCAGCTTCAGCATAAGTCCTTCCAATGAATATTCAGGACTGATTTCCTTTAGGATGGACTGGTTGGATCTCCTTGAAGTCCAAGGGACTCTCAAGAGTCTTCTCCAACACCACAGTTCAAAAGCATCAATTCTTCGGAGCTCATCTTTGTTTATGATCCAACTCTCACATCGTACATGACTACAGGAAAAACCACAGCTTTGACTAGGTGGACAGTTGTTGGCAAGGTAATGTCTCTGCTTTTTAATGTGCTGTCTAGTTTGGTCATAGCTTTTCTTGCAAGGAGTAAGCGTCTTTTAATTTCATGGCTGCAATCACCAACTGCAGTGATTTTGGAACCCCCAAAAAGAATGTCAGCCACTGTTTCCCCATCTATTTGCCATGAAGTGAAGGGGCCAGATGCCATGATCTTCATTTTCTGAATGTTGAGTTTTAAGCCAGATTTTTCACTCTCCTCTTTCACTTTCATCAAGAGGCTCTTTAGTTCTTCTTTGCTTTCTGCCATAAGGGTGGTGTCATCTCTGTATCTGAGGTTATTGATATTTCTCCCAGAAATCTTTATTTCAGCTTGTGCTTCATCCAGCCCAGCATTTCTTATGATAAACTGGGCATATAAGTTAAATAAACAGGGTGACAATATGCAGCCTTGATGTATTTGAAACCAGTCTGTTGTTCCATGTCTGGTTCTAACTGTTGCTTCCTGAGCTGCATACAAATTTCTCAGGAGGCAGGTCAAGTGGTCCTGTATTCCCATCTCTTGAAGAATTTTCCACAGTTTATTGTGATCCATATGACAAGGTTCTGGTGTAGTCAATAAAGCAGTTACCCTCCTGAATAAAATATAGTGTGCAGAATATTCTCAGAAAATCTTCACGCAAGATAGCAAAGTGATGATCTGTTTTCTAGAGTCCTTCAATTTAGATTTAAATCATGGTTCCATTGCTTTCTACCTTTGAGATCCTGTTTAAGATAGTTTCCTACTCTAAGCATATGTTTCCTCATCTTTGAAATAAGATAATAATTATATCTGCATCAGAGGACTCTTTGGAGAGACGATTTAATGAGAAAATGTATGTGAATTCCAGGCATAGTTCTGGCATACTGAATGTTAGTAAGCTATTCATAAATATGTATTGTTATTATTCATATTATTATTTTGTTTATTATTCACACATGAATCTCAATATGTAATAAAGATCTCATGACATAATAATTGCTCCCCAAATGTTTGTTTAAATGAAGGAATAGATAAATTAAGAAGCCTCCCAAGACAGGGGGACTCCCCATTATGTTTTTCACCTTATTAACTCCGGATTTAACAACAGACTGATACGTCGTACGTGAGTCATTTGGGGAAGCCACTAGGGGAAGTTCTTCTCAACGACGCAAGTCACCGCTACTGGGGAGACGTATCCGCCTCCGTCTTGAATCTCTCATTGTCATCACAGGGACAAGAGAAAATATGATGTTTCTTTTCTATATCAATAAATAGTGATGATACCACATCCCCTCCGTCTCTCCTGTGATGAGATGACATCAGCAACCTTGGAAGCATTTCGTCTAGAACCAACTGGCATTGATTTTTTTTTTTTTTTTCTTTTTCTTAGCTCCTTTCCTGAGGACTCAGCAAATTCACAAAGCAAAGGAAGCGATAATTCTCTGGCTAAAAACCTGCTGAGATGGTTTTTCTGTCCCCACCGGGAGAACTTAGGGCAGCCAGACCGCAGTGCTCCTCTGTGCCGCCTGCAGCTGTGCGGGAGCGGGTCTAGGCTCCCTTCTCAGTGTTTGTTGTCGTCACGCTTACGTTCTCACGGGGGTGTGTGTTCCCTTTGATTTTAAAAGTTGTAGGCTAGTTTGATTTAAGATAGATAAATCCTGAATTGAATTTTAGGAATAAGTTGCAATTTATCAGAGGCTTGTTCTACACATCAAAACATAAAAGGGGAACTTTTCCAAAAATAGGAGGGGAAGATGACACAGTTCTTCCCTGTGGACCTAAGCATTGTGGGAGGTCAGGTAGATAGTGTTTGAGCAAGAATGCGAGTTCAAGTTTGGAATTTTATAAGGAGAATGAATGAGGGAGACAAACTACAACTGTAGGCGGGCAGGTCTAAACTGATTGCAGGGGTCTCTGATTCTCTCCAGAGCCTTCCCTCCCGCGGCAGGCAGAGCCTTCGGACTGACTGGCGCTGTCTCCACACAGCCTTCTCCTTGCGCCCAGGCACGTGTGGTAAAGAATCCGCCTGCCAGTGCGGGAGACATAGAGACACGGGTTCGATCCCTGGGTTGGGAAGATCGCCTGGAGGAGGGCATGGAAACCCACTCCAGTCTTCCTGTCTGGAGAATCTCATGCACAGAGGAGGGGATTCCTGGTGGGCTACAGTCCACAGGGTCGCACAGAGCCGGACACGACTGAAGACACTTAGCACGCACACCACCCGACCTCGGGTAGAATGCGGATGAATCTCTATTATGGTCAGCCAAGATAAACGTGTCGTCTTCCAGAAAGAATGTTTTAGGGAGAAGAAGAGAGGGGAAGTAAAAGAAAACTAAATAACACATATCCTTTCTCTGAAAGAACCAAGAAAATATAAAAACACGGAGGAAAGGAGATGGGGGCCGAGGAGACAGGTTCCTCAATCTCGGAGCTGGTTGGCAGCCCTGCCTTGCAAGAACATACCCCTTGCTGCTTCTCTCTGTTTACCTGAAACATACACTTGTGTGTGTGGTCACTTCAGTTCCGCCTGCCTCTTTGAGACCCCATGGACTGTAGCCCACCAGGCTTCTCTGTCCATGGGGTTCTCCAGGCAAGCGCACTGGAGTGGGTTGCGGTGCCCTCCTCCAGGGGATCTCGGCCCGGGGATCGAAGCTGAGTCTCTTACATTGGCAGGATAGATTTTTACCACTAATGCCACCTGGGAAGCCCACCCATCTCAAGTCTGTGTTTACCCTGGGCTTTTCTAAGCCTCCCAGGAGCAGTTTGCCTGCTTGTGACCCTGAATAGCAGGTGTTATCGTTCTGGAGCCCCTGTGCTATATGTGACCCTCCTTAGTTGTCCTTGCTTAAATCCTGGACTAATTACACACCGGTTGTGTGATCTTTCTAAATCACCATTCTATCCTCAGTAACAGACCAGTAGGGCTTCCCTGGTTATCCAGGGGTTAGGACTGCATGAGTCCACTGTGCCAGGACAGAGCAGGCATGGGTTCAGTCCTTGATTGAGGAACTAAGATCCCACAAGCTGAGGAGTGTGGCTAGCAAACAGTAATAGCGATGCTGAACCTTACCGTGGATGGCCATTGAGTATTGCTGATGTTGTCTTCATAGTTACTAGTACAGGGTCTGGCACAGTGTAGGAACTCAAAAAATGGTACATATTTTTATTATTACCAAAGGCAATTGGAAACATCTGTCTCTTCCCATGGCTGAGCTTTGCCACCTATTAAAGTTTTCTAAGCTATTTTCCTGCTGGCTCAGAAGGTGAAGAATCTGCCTGCAATGAGGAAGACCCGTGTTCAAGCCCTGGGTCAGAAAAATCCCCTGCAAAAGGAAATGGCAACTCACTTCCGTATTCTTGCCTGGAGAATCTCATGGACAGAGGAGCAGGGAGGGCTACAGTCCATGGGGTCGCAAAATCAGACATGACTGAGCTATTAACACTTTCCTTTACTTTCCGGCTTCTAGTTTTCAAAGCATAGGTAGCCGACAAACTACTATGAATCCCTTCTATTTATTACATATCATTTCCAAATATAGGCCTTCTTATTTCTTTGAGTACTCCATAAAACAGCATCTATAACATTGCTTTCAGAGTGAAGTACACAGTGGGCATTTAATTATTTCCTTCTCTGACACTAATGCCTATTGTTTTCCACTTCAGAGATTTTAGAGAAGCTTTTACTTTTTTAGGACTTGATTGCTTATCAGAAATGGAAAGATAGCATTTACAAACATGTAAAGTGTCAAATTATGTGCAAATTCTGTCAAATTGTGATGCTGGAGAAGACTCTTGAGAGCCTGTTGGACTGCAAGGAGAAGAAACCAGTCAATCCTAAGGGAAATCAACCCTGAATATTTATTGGAAGGGTTGTTGCTGAAGCTCCAGTACTTTGGCCACCTGATGTGAAGAGCCAACTCATTGGAAAAGACCCTGATGCTGGATACTGAGAAAGATTGAAATCAAAATGAGAAGGGAGTGGCAGAGGCTGAGATGGTTAGGTAATATCACTGACTCAATGGATGTTGAATTTGAGCAAACTCCAGGACAGGGACGCTTGGCCTGCTACAGTCTATGGGATCGCAGAGTCAGATACAACTTAGTGACTAAACAACAACAGCACTTCCTGGATTAATTGTCCAGTAGTGAGTTTTCTCATCCACATTCACATTTCACTTTTCTGTATTCTATCAGCGTTGACTTAAATACTGAGTGATGTAATAGAAGACATTAACAAAGTGCATTTCACATAGAACCAAGGATGCTGAAGACACCATGAGCCATAGGATCAGCATTTAATTTTTTACACTCCTTGGTTATAGAACTATAAGCAAGTCACTTTACACCTACAGATTTCACTCTTCTGATCTATACAACTGGAATGGTATTTATCTCACCTGTCCTCTAAGACTAGTGATACAAACAATTGAGTAGTGTATACACTTTAGGGGAAAGGTAGCCTGTGGATTGGATGTCACATGCTTATGTTTTTTTGTTTCTGTTGGTCAACATATGGCATCCAGCCCATGGGCTACAGACAATACGAACTACCTTGAAACACAGAAAGCTCTGGAACCTCTGGGCCAGAGTCATTGTGTAGCAACAGTAGGCTGGCATTTGGCTCTGTAACCTGTAGTCAGAGATCCATGTCTCCCCCCTGCTCAGGATCCTGACCTGAGAGCCCAGGAGATGATTAATCAGGGTTTAGAGCTCTCGAAGCAGCTCTGTACACCTGGCAGAGACTGACAAAATCTTGGTAATCAGATTAACAAAGCAGTGATACTGTGTCCTGTGTGGGGGCAGGACAGAGAATTCAACATCATTATGCAGAACAAGTTCATTATCAGAGCTGACTTTGTCCGGGCTTTGCCTGGATCTTGATGTGGTACAGCTCGCTGAAGAGGCACTGATGGATGCTCTGGCTGAGGCATCATGAGAGCAGCTCGAAAGTTAGCTCTTTCCACATCAGTTCAGCTTGAAAAGAATCAGAATTCTGAGGGCACCATTCATCTTACTATTTCTTTTTCTCTTTTTAAATTTTTCTTGGAGTATAGTTGACATACTCCCAGGGAACTCAAATGGTAAAAATTCTGCCTGGAATGTGGGATACCTGTGTTTGATCCCTGTGTTGGGAAGATTCCCTGGAGAAGGGCATGGCCACCCACTCCAGTATTCTCGCCTGGAGAATTCCATGGACAGAGGAGCCTGGAGGGCTACCGTCCATGGGGTTGCAGAGTCAGACACGACTGAGTGACTAACTTCACTTTCCTTTCATAGTTGATTTCCAGTGTTGCACTATTTCAGGTATACAGTGAAACGAATCAATTATACCTGCAATTATACATTCTTTTCCCTTATAGGTCATTACAGAGTAGTGAGCAGGGTTTTCTGTACTACAGAGTAGGTCCTTATTTGTTACCTATTATATATATAGTAGTGTGTGTGTGTTAATTACACTCTCCCAATTTATCCCTCCTCCCCCTTTCCGTCCCTGATGAACACAAGTTTCTTTTTCATTTTGCTTTTTCTGAGTCCTTTCACCTCTGCTTTGCAAGTACAAGAGCTTCTTTTCTGTATTCCTGAATGAGGTTTTGTTTTTTTTTTTTTTTCCCCAGTTTTTTCATCGATTCTTCTTTCACTCTAGTGCATAGGAAGTCATTGGAATGGATTGTGGTGAGGTTTATTGCTTTTAGTCTGTTAATACACAAATTCAGTTCTGCTCTTCCCTTTGTTAATGGTCCAGGATACACCTGCCACCTCCTCCAGAACTTCCTTTCTCACAAAGCGAGGTCTCACTCAAGAAATCTCAGATGTCATCCATGAATTGTACCACGAGGGATCTCTTCGTTGTACCTACATTCAGCCACTGCTCTCCAAGCTCCAGTGAATTTGATGACTGTTTACTGTATTTGTTGTTGTTTAGTCATGTCCCACTCTTTGCAGCCCCAAGGACTGCAGCACACCAAGCTCTCTGTCCTCCTCTATCTCTCAGAGTTTGCTCAAATTCATGTCCATTGACTCAGTGATGCTATGCAACCTTCTCATCCTCTGCCACCCCACTTCTCCTCTTGCCTTCACTCTTTCCCAGCTTCAGGATTTTTTCCAATGAATCAGCTGTTTGCATCAGATGGCCAAAGTATTGGAGATTCAGTTCAACCTCAATCCTTCTGATAAATATTCAGGCCTGATTTCCTTTAAGATTGTTGGTTTCACCTCCTTGCAAGTCCAAGGGACTCTTAAGAGTCTTCTCCAACACCACAATTTGAAATCATCAATTCTTCCATGTTCAGCCTTATTTATGGTCTAACACTCACATCTGTACATGACTGCTAGAAAAAACATATCTTTGACTATATGGACCTTTGTCCACAAAGCGATGTCTCTGCTTTTAAATATGCTGTCTATGTTTCTCATAGCTTTCTTTCCAAGGAGCAAGCATCTTTTAATTTCACAGCTGTGGTCATCATTCACAGTAATTTTGAAGTCAAGAAAAGAGTAAATCTGTCACTGCTTCCAGTTTTTCCCCTTCTATTTGCCATGAAATGGTGGGACTGGTTACTGTGGTTTTAGTTTTGAATTTGCATTTCAAGCGAGCTTTTCTGTTCTTCTCTTTCACCCTTATCAAGAGGCTATTTAGTTCCTCTTCACTTTATGCCATTATTGGTATGATCTGCATATTGAAGTTTATTGATATTTCTCCCAGCAATCTTGATTCCAGCTTGTGCTTCATCCAGCCCAGTGTTTGACATGATGTACTCTGCGTATAAATGAAATAAGCAGGGTGACAATATACAGCCTTGTGTACTCCTTTCTCAATTTTGAGCCAATATTAAAGTGCAATGTATTTCTGGGTATGCTCTGAGCCTGGAACCAGCCAGGTAATCCAGGCTACAATGTTTCATATACCTTTAGACCTAAGACTTGGGAGGAAGGATGTAAGAGACCAGTGAGATACTCTGGAAGCAACCACATTCCCTAAATCACACTTTCAGAAGGTCCTTGCCCAGTTACTCATTTGACCACTGTCCTTGAGTGCATAGCTGCCTTGCAGGAAGCAATTGCAATGGTGAGAAAATAACAACTGGTTTCATTCACACACCAAAGCTGTGCCTCAACAAAGGCAATATTTTTGAAATACACTGTAGTCTTCAGAAAAAAGTTTCTGTGTCACAGTTCAGGCTTCCCAAGAAGTGCTCTTCTGGTAGAGGTTTGAGTCTGGTAAATTTGGGTATTGGGAAATACTCTTCAGAGTAGTACTCCTGGAGTAGAACCCAAGGAAGCAGGACTGAGCGGAAGGAAAACTCAGATGGTGACGCAATCCTAAAACAATCTGTAACCTATCATGGAGGCCTTCAAAGAGCCGATTCTATCTAAGCCGGACCAGTTTGCTGCGGGGGTGGCAGGAGGCATGGAAGCTGGATGAATGATAGATTGTGTCCTTTTTCTTAGTAAAGAAAACCCTCCTTTCTTAGTGAATCTGCCTTTCAAGACCACTCAGCTTCCTGCATGTAACAACACCTTACCTTTGCAAAAGATTTTTATATTTCACAGACATTATCATATGCATCCCTCCTCCATGACTTTTTTGAAGCCAGTGAAGCAGACACCATTCCCATGTTAAAAGGAAACAAACAGAAATTCCCAGTCTTTCCAATCACTCTTTTCAAATGATCATCTTTGTGGGACTTAATTTTCTTTTCAACATAATACAGCTGAAAATAGTCTGCTTACCTAATGTTTCCACCCAGATTAAGGATCTCTGGTTGTGTACCTTGCCAGGGTTTGTGTGTTTGCTAAGTGGAGGAGCCAACCACAGCACCCACGTCCTGCAGAGTACTGCTCCCAGGCTCTCTCTACTGGCCCATGCTGCCCTGCTGGGACTGAGGTCAGTGATGCTCTGAGGTTTCAGAGACAACAGGATGTGAGAGAATTAGCCAGCAATCTTAGAAAATGTCCCCAGCACACAGTTGTCCTTGAAATGTTGGAATGGTATAAACAATGTGTAGCATTTCCGTGTTACATGTATCCTGATTTTTTTTCCCTTTTCACATAGAATTATTTGTACTCACAAAATGGAATCACATGGAGCATACATGGTAGAAATTCTATGAGACCATCATGCCTGAGTTTTTGAGCCAACTGCTGGCACAACTCTTGTTTTGGGGTATACATGCTATTCTCTAAATTTAGCTTACCATATTAGTGAAAGACACCTTGATGCCTAACTCAAGTATTTACCATTTTCAGATTACATTTCTTTGGATACTTCATATATACTTTTTCCAACTGAGAGTATTTGGAAATGTGCATCATCTTTTTTCTCTATCCATGGGGTGATGTTTAGCCTACTGATTTTCTTGCAATTTCAGCCAGCATTTAGAGCCCAAGTAGATTACACAAAAAACCAGAGCCTGGAGCTGACCCAAGGTAGACCGCATCAGCATTCAGTAATACAGGTACAAGGTGAATGAGAAAAGAGGCACAGCACATGGAAAAGGGTTCTGATCATAGAATCCCAGTGAAGAGCCGTGAAGCAGAAAATAAGGACATCGCCAGATTGACCCCAATTTCATGTACCTCACAAGCTTTTGTTGCAACGTTGAAAGGTCTCCTGATCTACCTAAGTGTGCCTTTTCTGATTCTATAGTTCTGGTATTTGGGGAAACCTGGCTATGACATATATAAACTTTTGTTTTAGAGAAAGGAAATGAAAATATGCATTAGAACCATCAGTTTGAAGGAGAAAATGCTCCTCCCCCCTTGAGGTGAAAAGAAATGACTTAAGTCAGGAAGGAAGAAGTGGTTTTGCTTACCAATGCCTATGTCCTTAACAGCTATTCTTGAAAGCCTGGGTTGTGATCTGTCTACCTCCTTGATTTGTTTGAACTTGTTCTGATGTACCGCCTTGCATTTTCATTCCTTGTCTCAAGTGCTTCTCTCTTCAAGTCTTCATTTTTGAGCCTTAACTCTCCTTTAGGAAATTTCTTAAAGTACCATATTGGTTTCAGTTGCATTCTTTAACACATCGACTTATTTCATTTCTTTCCAATCACAAATATTATTGAATGATGCATTTTTCATGATTGGGAAAAGACAAAGTTTTCTGGTCACAGCTCTGGTTGACCATAAAGGCTGAGTTTCACTTTTGTCCTCTCTGAAGACACTAGTTTAAAATGAGCTGAGATGAAGTCATCAGGGAAATGCGGAAAGTCCCTCATCGGCAAGTCCTGTCCCTTTTGTTGATGGGAGCTAAAGGAGCTGTCAGACAAATTCTAGCTTTTAGAGGTGGATAAAAGATTTGAAGTGAAGTTAAATGAACAGCCTAGTGGTAAATAGAGGTGCTATTGTTACCAAACTCAAGTTCAGCTGTTCATCACCCAAGAATCCGAAACAGAGAGACAGTTCAGTTCAGTTCAGTCACTGTCATGTCAGACTCTTTGTGACCCCATGAACCACAGCACACCAGGCCTCCCTGTCCATCACCAACTCCCGGAGTCTATGCAAACCCATGTCCATTGAGTCGGTGATGCCATCCAACCATCTCATCCTCTGTCATCCCCTTCTCCTCCTGCTTTCAATCTTTCCCAGCATCAGGGTCTTTTCAAATGGGTCAGCTCTTTGGATCAGGTGGCCAAAGTATTGGAGTTTCAGCTTCAACATCAGTCCTTCCAATGAACACTCAGGACTGATCTCCTTTAGGATGGACTGGTTGGATCTCCTTGCAGTCCAAGGGACTCTCAAGAGTCTTCTCCAACACCACAGTTCAAAAGCATCAATTCTTCTGTGCTCAGCTTTCTTTATAGTCCAACTCTCACATCCATTACATGACCAGTGGAAAAAACATACAAGTGGTGGGTAAAAGGAATGGTAGTAATTCTGGGGAGAAGATGGATTCATGTCCCAAAGAACTAACTCCCCAATGCCAATCGGGGCAAAAACTAAAAGGGGGTGCACAGGCTGGTGGGGGGACCACTTGCAGAACAGCACAGTCAGCTCCAACAGTCATCTTGAAACTGGCCATGTGGCGGTCTAATCAGCATCATCTTGATTCTTTTAAGTTAATCTTCAGTTTCAGGGTCAAGGTTTTGTTTGTTTTGTTTTTCCTACTTCTTTGAGGTTAGTTCTTATAATTGTGTAAAATGGATCAGCTTATGTCATGGCTACAGTCCAGTCATTATTTAGCTAACTTCTTCCAACTGGGGAGGGTCTTAGCATCTGCAAAACAACTCAGAGGATATGGCTCAGAATAGTATCTATAGTCCTTGAGGAGGAACCAGAAGTCCTTGACTACTTAATGACTAAACCATTACTATTTTGTCTTGTTTGACTGTTTTCCCTTGCTTCTGCATTTTCTTAGTTCTCTGATCAAACTTACTCTTTTGCTAAATTTCTTTTCTACAGACCAAAAGTGGGCAAAGGACATGATGGTGCCTGTCCTAGGGAGGCCTGATAGGGTCCTGGATATTTTCACTACATAATCCTAGGCGACATGAGCTGGTAAACCACAGTGGACGTGAGCTGGTAATAATAACTTCAGTTTTAAGACCAGCATCCTTCTTTTTTTTTTTTCCTTTCCTAAAATGTTCTTGACAGTGTGATGTGCATTCAACCAAATGAAACTAAGCATAAGAGTTTTGTCAAACATAAAGAATGTCAATTACAAACTCTCTAAGAAGTCGCCTCTCAAAGCTCTTTTTCCTTTCTCTGGCTTCAGGATTATTCTGATCATCATTTAGATATTTGGTCAGTTCTATGTTAAACTTGCAGACAAGCAAAACTAGTGAAAGGTTTTTTTTTTCCCCTGCACTGTGCAGTATGTGGGATCTTAGTTCCCTAATCAGGGATTGAACCTGTGCCCCCTGCAGTGGAAGCACATAGCTCTAACCACTGGACACCAGGGAAGTTCCAGTAAAAAGAATCAGTTTAAATCACAAGAACACTTCAACCTCATTTTCTCCTCTAGGTTTAGAATCACAGCTGCCATTGTCTGTTGTTGAGAGTGAAATATCTGAAAATAGTGTTCTCTAAAGTAATATAATATGTTGACAGTTGGAGACACTGGGTGTGGAATACAAAGGAACTGTCTGTTCTTTTCCAATTTTATATGTCTAAAATCATTCCCAAATTAATATTTATTTTTAAAATATTATCAAATTTTTTTGAGAATGTATCTTAAAATTTGTCTCCATTTTATTTTTTTTCCAAGTTCTGTACTACTTTCATTTGTAATAGCCAAAACTGGAAGCAGTTAAAATATCCACAAAAAGATGAATGAATAAATAAACAGTGTTACTGCAATAGAACATACTTCTCAATAATATAAAAAGCATATAAGCACCATTGATGAATTTCAAAATAAATATGTCACACCATGGCACCCAAGCAGAGGTGGGGGGGGGTGGGGAATGACTAAACATTTTGTAATTTCTATCATATCAAATTCTAGAAAATGCAAATTAATCTGTTTCAATGAAAAGCAAATCAATGGTTGACTGGAGGACACAAAGATTATTAAAGGACACAAGATAAATCTCCATCTTCACAATTTCCCACTTACTACCCAAACTCCTATAGTCTGAGTCTCTCAGCACTGAACTGACTGCATAAATTATCAATGATCTCCATATTGACAAATCCAGTGGTCACTCTTAGTTCTGATTTCCTTTAACTTCTCAGTCATATTGAACACTGCTGATTCCTCTTTGCTTTCTGAAACTCTGTCAAAGGACTACCACTCTTTATCTGAAACAGAAAGCTGAATGAATTGTGTGCAAAGAAGTGGAGGACTGTATGAAAAAAACACAGTCTTTCTTTTAAGAACCAGCAGAGTCTGGGGAGCTTTGGAGTGCAGAGACTGATGGGTTTTCAGAAACAAGGGTATTAAGGGAGAGGTAAGATTTCAGCCTCAGAAGATCAGTTGTTGGAAAGAGGCTGATGCTGATTTGCTGACTTTTAAGTGTGTGGCTACCCGAAGCTAGTTTTAGCCCTGTAAATCAATACTGACCAGTGGAGATGGGTGTAATATCAGCGCTGGGGACTTCCCCGGGGGTCCAGGGGTGAACACTCTGCTCTTCCACTGAATGAGGTGCAGCTGCCACCACAGGCCGTGCAGGTTCCATTCTTGGTCAGAGAACTAAGATCCCACATGACTCAGCCTGGCCAGGAGAAACAATAAAATATAAAACCAGTTTTGGAGACAACGTTTTATATCAGGGACTGTGTTCATAGAATATTCAGTCTTTTCCTTGAGTTGTTGGAGAAAGTCAGCTTTTTAATTTCTTCCTTGGGCTCTGTTCAATCCTAATTGCTTCCTATGCTCGTAATTCCATCTTTCGAGACTTATTTGTCATGCTTTCATCCCTTTTTAAATGTTAAGACATTTAAATATCAGAATCCCTACACTCCATACACTTCATGTGTATACAATTTTATCCTGCCCTTGAACCTCTTCTTATCAACCCTTTGATAATTTAATCTAATCTTTCATGTTTAAGCACAATTTTCTTTCTTTTATCTTCTCAAAGTAGACTTCTAACTGAGACCTTAGCCTTCTGCCTCATGTTTACATATCTAACTGCCTGATGAATATCTCCACTTGATTGTCTTATGTGCATTTCAAGCTCAGTGTGCCCCAAATCTTTCTCCCTAAAATTTATCTCCATGTATACCCTTGCTCATCTCAGATAATGAAATTCAATAGTTTTTAAAATTTACTTTTATTGTGATATAATTGACACACAATATAGTGTAAGTTTAAGGTGTGAACCATAGTGATTTGATGGATTTACATATTGCAGTGTGATTATTAACATAGTTTTAGCTAACACTTCTGTCCCATAATTATTGTTTTTGTGTGTGGTGCACAAAAAGATCTAGTCTCTTAGCAACTTTAAAGTTTAAACATTAGAGGTTTAAGCTTTTAAACTTAAAGTTTAGAATACAGTACTATTTTCTGTGGGCCTCCCAGGCAGTGTTAGTGGTAAAGAACCCAGTGCCAGTGGCAAGAGACTCAAGAGGCGTGGGTTCAATCCCCGGTTTGGGAAGATCCCCTGGAGGAAGGCGTGTCAACCCACTCCAGTATTCTTGCCTGCAGAAAACCCATGGACAGAGGAGCCGTGTAGGATACAGTCCATAGAGTTGCAAAGAGTCGGACATGACTGAAGCAACTTAGCACGCATGCATGCATAATTAATAATATATATTTGTACTACTCTACCTGACTTATCCCATTTAGCACAATGCCCTCAAGGTTCATCCGTGTCATTCCAAATAACAGGATTTCCTTCTTTCTCATGCCTGAATAAAACTATTATCATTTTATACAAATCATACATTTGAGTCTTCTTCTTTAGTGATCACTGATGGACCCTTAGGGTGTTTCCGTATATTGGCTACTGTGACTAATGCTACATAAGCATGGGGATTCAGATACCCATTCAGTATTCTCTTTAATATCCAAAGGTGGGATAACTGGAAATGTGATAGTTCTACTTTACTTTTCTTGAAGAACCTCCATAAGTGTTTTCCATAGTGACCCAACCAATTTAAAGTCCTTCCAACAGTGGACGAGGAGCCCTTTTCTCAACAGGCCTGGCAACCACTCATCTCGTTTTCTTGAGGTTAGCCATCTAACACGTGTGAGAATATTTCCATATAGATTTTCTTTACACTTCGCTGATGATTAATGTTGTCTGACATCTTTTCATGAACCACCAGGGTCAGGACACCCTGGTGTATTCTTGTCTATTTAAGTCCTCTGCCCATTGTCTGTTAAATCAGATTGCTTATTTCCTTATTAAGTTCTTTGAGTTTTTTATATATTTTGAACACTCAAAGGGGGATACATATTCTCTTTAACAAATATACTAGGAAAGCTGAATAACCATATGCAGAAAAGTGAAATTGAACTGTTGTCTTACACCACTCACAAAATTGACATGAAATGGGTTAAAGATTTAAACCTTAGACTTGATACTATAAAACTCTTAAGAGAAAACATGGGGAGAAGTTCTTTGGCATTCCTCTGGTCAATGATTTTTTTTTTTTGCGGGGGGGCTATGACATCAAAAGCACAAGCAAAGATTCTACATGTGGAACTACATCAAACTAAAAGGCTTCTGCATAGGAAATGAAACAACTGAGAAACAAAAAGGTAGCACATGGAATGGGAGAAAATATCTCAACCCGTAAGTCAGATAAGGCGTTAGTTCCAAAATATACAGCCTCAGTGAAGTACAGGCTTTTGTTAATAATGATTAAGCAATATCCGTTCACTAATTGTGACAAATGTACCATACAAATGTAAGATGTTAAAATGGGAAACTTGGATGTGGGGACTCTGTGCTCTATTCACAGTTTTTCTGTAAATTGAAAAATATTATAAAATAAAAAGTTTATTTTTTTAAAACAAGAGCTCATACAATTCAATAAACAAAAAGATTTGATTAAAAGATGAGCAGAGAAACTAAATAGACATTTTTACCAAAGAAGTCATCCAAATGGCTAACAGGTCCATGAAAAGATGTTCATGTGTGTGCTAAGTTGTTTAAGTAGCCTCCTACTCTGTGCAACCCTATGGACTATTTTCTAGGCAAGAATAATGGAGTGAGTTGCCATGCACTCCAGGGTATCTTCCTGACCCAGGGATCAAACCCACAGCACTTAGGTCTCCTGCATTGGCAGGCAGGTTTTGTTTTGTTTTTTACCACTATCGCTATCTAGGAAGCCTGAAAAGATGCTCAACCATGGGATAATTCAGCCCCATGCAAAGTTAACTTGCAGGGAGTAGGGTGCACGGCACTGGAAAAGTTCTTCCCATTTCCACTGTGACCAAACTTGCTTATTTCTGTGTGGCTTGTTTGTTTATTTTCTCCAGTGATATGCTGGACTCTTTTTAGGAAGATCGGGCTCTTGCATATGTTCTCTTTCCCATGGGTCTCTGCACAGCCAGTACTTTCCAGGGTTTTATCTGACTGTAGCAAGAGAAGTTGAAGCAGCTTCACTGGCTCTGCTGCTTCTGCACCCACATGGAGTTCTGTCTGCCTGTTACCAAACGCACGGGAAGCAAGACCTCTTCTACATTCCTTGACTGATGGTTCTGGATCCCACAACTCCCACCGTGGCGCTTTAGTTCTTAGACAGATATCTAATGTATTGTTAAAAATGGGGACATAAGACGAGGAATGTCTTACACAGCCACGACGCTGATGGCATGTCCCGCTCCTGACTTCAGTCTTTTCAGATGGAGTAATTCTTTTTCTAATTCATTTTTTCTTTTACGGGTGTATAGTTGGTTTACAATGCAGTGTTACTTTCAGGTACACAGTAAAGTGATTCAGAGAGCTATGCATATACGTATATTTATTCTTTTCCAGGTTTTTTTTTCCCCAATATAGGTTATTACAGAATATTGAGTAGAGTTCCCTGTGTTATACAGCAGGTCCTTGCTGGTTATCTGTTTTACATATAATACTGTGTGTATGTTAATTCAAAATTCTTAATTTTCCCCCCTACACCTTTCCCTTTTGGTAGCCATAAATTTGTTTGTTTTCTCCCTATGTCTGTGAATCTGTTTCTGTCTTGTAAATAAGTTCATTTGTAACATATTTTTTTAGATTCTACATATAAATTATATCATGTGTTTGTCTTTCTCTTTCTGACTTACTTCACTTGGTATGACAATCTCTGCATCCTCCCATGTCGCTGCAAATGGCATTGTTCTTTCTGTCTATAGCTGAGTAATACTCCATTATGTATATGTACCACATCTTCTTTATCTATTCATCTATTGATGGACAGTTAGGTTGCTTCCATGTCTTGGCTGTTGTAAGTAGTACTGCAGTGCATATATCTTTTCAAATTATGATTTTCTCCAGATGTACACCCAACAGTGGGATTGCTGGATCAGTAATGCCTGACTCCTCTCCTCTCACGCCACATGATCCAACTGGTAAACAAGCCTAGCATTCTCTAACTTCAGAATAAATCTACAGTCTAATCACTTCTTCCCTTCTCCATGGCTACTATCTTGGTCCAAAGCACCATGATTGCTCGAGATTATTGAAGTAGCCTCTGAACTCATTTTCCTACTTCTGCTCTTTAACTTCTCACCTAGACTTATCTGATTTTGGAACTGAAATTGATGTGTCCCAGGACACTCCTCAGTCCCAGGAAAACTGGGATGATGGTCACCTATGTAACAGGCATGCTGAACACAACATCTAGAGTTTTCTAATAAAAATATAAATCAGATCATGTCAGTCTTCTACTCAAATCCTTCAGTGATTCCCTACTTCACACACTAAACGCTAATATCTTTGCAATGACCTGTAAGACTATGTTCTGGATCTCACTACGTCCTCTTTCTTCTGACTTTTTAAAAATTTTTTTCTTTTAAAATTTTTACTTATTTTAATTGTAGGATAATTACTTTACAATATCGTGATGGTTTTTGCCATACATCGATATGACTCGTCCACGCGTATACCTGTGTCCCCTCCATCCTGAACCCCGTGCCACCTCCTTCCCCACCCCACCCCCCTAGGTTGTCCCAGAGCTCCGGCTTTGGGTGCCCTGCTCCATGCATCAAGCTTGCACTGGTTATCTATGTTATATATGATAATGTATGTGTTTCAATGCTATTCTCTCAAGTCTTCCCACTCTCTCCTTCTCCCATTGAATCCAAAAAATTTTTCTTTATGTCTGTATCTTGCTGCCCTGTACATAGGGTTGTCAATACCATCTCTCTAGATTCCATATATATGCATTAATATACAGCATGTGCCTTTCTCTTTCTGACTTCCTTCACTCTGTATAACAGGCTCTAGATTCATCCACTTTATTAGAACTGACTCAAATGTGTTCCTTTTTATAGCTGAGTAATATTCCATTACCAGCACTGTGGCTTAGCTGGTTAAAGCGCCTGTCTATATACACAATATTTTATTGTGTATATGTACCACAGCTTCCTTATCTATTCATCTATGGATGAGCATCTAGATTGTTTCCATGTCCTAGCTATTGTAAATAATGCTGCAATGAACTTGGGGTACCTGTGTCTTTTTCAGTTCTGGATTCCTCAGGGAATATGCCCAGTAGTGGGCTTGCTGGGTCGTATGGTATTTTTATTCCTAGTTTTTTTTTTTTTAAGGAATCTCCATATTGTTCTCCACAGAGGTTGTATCGGTTTGCATTATGACAGCTCTCCTTCTCACCGACTCTGCACTAGCCGCAGTGACTTATTCTGTTTCCTGAGCACACTAGCTGCCCTCCATCCTTAGCACCCGTGCTCCAGCTTCTCCCTCTGGAATACTCATCCTCTGGGTACACAGGCAGCTCCCATCCTCATTGATTTCAGGTCTTTGCTCAAATGTCATCTTGTCAGTCATCCCCACCCTGACCATCTGATTTCATTTTGCAGTGCCCACTTTCACAGCTCTGAACCTCAGTTTCCACGCTGTTTTTCTTCCACTGTATATCACATTCTAACATATAATTTGCCTGTCAGTTATGCTTCTTACTTGTCTGTTAACAATAGAATATAAGCTAATAAGGGTAAGAAATTTTGTCTGTTTACTAAACTATCCTCAGGGTCTAGAACAGTTCCTGGCACATGGTAGGTTCTCAGTGCATATTTGTGGAATGAATGAATGAACGGCTTTATTTATCATCCACACACAGAGAGTCCTTTTCCTTTCTCTTTCTCTCTGCCTTTATCTCTGTACCTTTCTCTCCTCCTACCCAGATGTCTTTTAATAGTTCAGACCTGCCTTTTTAAACTGTATATGTCTACTTTCTTAACTATGTGCCAACGTGTCCTGAAATTTCAATTTATTCAAAGTTTAATTAATTATCTTTCTACTGAAGTCACACCTCCTCCAATATGGTCTTTCCTAGTGAATGACCATATTTCATGTCTGATCATGAAAGCTGGCAGCTTGAGAGTTATCTATGACTCCGTTTCTCCATATATACCGCCTGCACAATTCTGTCACTTCTGAATAGGTGGAACCTCTTTATGTTGCCCCACCTGCACTAGCATCATCCATGCCCACATTTATATCGTTTTTCAGCTGGCAAATGTCTTGAACTGAACTTTTGTCTTCTCGTCTCTCTTCTCTTCTATGTATTCCCCATTTGAGAGCCAAAGTGAAACATAAAAATATAATTATGTCACTGCATGAATACACTTTCCTTGTGGCTCAGCTGGTAAAGAGACCGTCTGCAATGAGGGAGATCTGGGTTCGATCCCTGGGTTGGGAAGGTCCCCTGGAGAAGGGAAACACTACCCACTCCAGTATTATAGCCTGAAGAATTCCATGGACTGTATAGTCCATGGGGTCGCAAAGAGTCGGACATGACTGAGTGACTATCACTTTCAGGAATACACACATACCACCATCACTGTGCTAAAACATTTAAATACTTTTTATTGTCTTTAGAACAAACTTGAAATCATCCATATGGCTTCCAAGGTGAGGCCTGATCTAGTCCTTGCCTAATTCATCAACTTCATCTACTTGCTAACCTTCTCCTGCTGCTGCTGCTAAGTTGCTTCAGTCATGTCTGACTCTGTGCGACCCCATGGACGGCAGCCCACCAGGCTCCCCTGTCCCTGGGATTCTCCAGGCAAGAACACTGGAGTGGGTTGGTATTTCCTTCTCCAATGCATGAAAGTGAAAAGTGAAAGTGAAATCGCTGAGTCGTGTCTGACTCTTAGTGACCCCATGGACTGAAGCTGACCAGGCTCCTCTGCCCATGGGATTTTCCAGGCAAGAGTACTGGAGTGGGGTGCCATTGCCTTCTCCAAACCTTCTCCTAGCTCTCCTAATTTTAGCCATGTAAGTCAACTTGAGTTCCTTAAAAGCCTTATATTATTCCTGGCTCAGAATTTCACATATACTTTCATCCTGTCAGAAATGATCTCCCTTTCCACCTTTTCCTAATTACTACCTACTTTAGAGCTCAAATCAAACACTGATCTCTCTAGGAAACATATTATAACTCCCAAACCTAGTAAGTGTCACCTAACAGGCTCTCAAAAACGTGTGTGTTTCTCTTGAAAAGTCCTTTCATAAAGTAATTTAAATAATTAGGTGATTGATTTCTAAATGTCTGTTTCTTTCTTTAAAATGTCAGCCATATGAAGAAAAAGAGTGTTATTTTTTTCAGTGCAGTTTGTCAAGTATTTAAACAGTCTTAGTCTGTTTGGGCTGCTATAACAAAATACATCTAACACCATCACATCGGGCATTAAGATTTCAACACAGGAGTTTGGGAAGAACACAGACATTGAGACCATAGCATAGTTCTTTCCACATTTTAGATATTCACTAATATTTATGAGTGAATGGGTGGGTGGATGAGTAAAGATTAAATTCTGGTCAGCTTTTCCCTGACATTGTCCTTGGACTCTCTTCTTTCTCCTTATGATTTACTGATGACAGCTCTCTGAACTGCATGATAGTTATATTTTGAACATCACAACTATGGCAGCCCTTTCAAAATAGTAATGAAGAATTATTTTCCCATCTTTAGCAAATATAGCTGTTAAATACAGCAATTAATTTTTAAATGTTAGCCTGTAAAATAATGAGCTTCTTCATGCCTTTCATCTCTTAATGTAGTGTGCTGATACAAAGCCATGGATCAGGAAAGTAAAGGCTGGGAGGACCTCTTACCTGGAGACTCAGGTGAGGGTGAACGTCATAGAGTAAAATCAGGGTGACTGTAGAGCTTTAGAATGGAAGACGCCAAGTACTGCTAGTTATCAAAGTTACAAGTCTAAATGAGAGCAAATGTTAGTAAGCTAAATTATATAACAAAATTTCTGCTCAAGGAGCAAACAGGCAAATTGATTAAATTGTCTTGGACAGAGCTTTGAGAACTATCTTGAAAAAGTTTCAGTCATCTGTATACTTATCTTGCCCAACCTATTAAGATAAATATCTTCTTTCTGGCTGTTTCCACATTTCAATTTTTATTTTTTATAGAAATATGTAAACTTGGTTATACAATATGTGCTTAAATGGTTTAGAACTAGATTATGTCTTCCACAATGTTGAGACCCAGATCTAGCTCCTTCTCTCCCATCTCCAAGATGCTGCTATAAATCAATCTTATGTACAGTTATAGTGTATAGAATGAGAGGGGCACAAGGGAAAGGGATGCCATGCCCTAAAAACAGCATCATCACTTCTGCTCCCATCCCATCGGTCAGGACTTAGTAGCATCCATAGCTGCTCCATGGGAAATGGAGAAATGCACTCATTATCACGACTGGTCATGTGCGTGCTTAGAACTGGGGATGCTATAACTATGGGAGACAAAGAAAAACTTATTTGATGGGAAAATTAACAATTTCTATGATGGTAATAATATATGATATGATCCATTTTCACAGACTTCTCACTCAACATTTTTCTGGAGTTGTTTTCCAGAGAAAATAATTTTGGAATACTTTCTGCTTTTGGTTAAAAAATCCAGTTGAAAATAAAAATATTGGTAACTAACGTCAATATGAGAAATAATGCAAATTATTAAATAGAAGAAATAATTTGCTAGAAATGACTGACAAAAATCAACTGAGTTACTGTGTTTTTCTTAATGCAAACAAAATTTTGTGAATTCAGATTTCATGTGCATGAAACTCGATATCATTTTGTTTCTTCTATGCATTCAGGGTAGAAAAAAGACTAAATGACTTGTGTTTTTCTTACTTAATTCTTACACTGATCTGTGGCATCCATTGAATTTGGCAGAAAATTATCTCTTGGGCATCTCATTTACACATGGTTGAAGTTTGGAGCACAAAATGTGGTCCACTGGAGAAGGGAAAGGCAAAAAACTTCAGTATTCTTGCCTTGAGAACCCCATGAACAGTATGAAAAAGCAAAAAGATAAGACATTAAAAGATGGACTCCCCAGGTTGGTAGGTGCCCAAAATGCTACTGGAGATCAGTGGAGAAATAACTCCTGAAAGAATGAAGAGATGGAGCCAAAGCAAAAACAGCACCCACTTGTGGATGTGACTGGTGATGAAAGCAAGGTCCAATGCTGTACAGAGCAATTGCACTGGAACCTGGAATGTTAAGTCCATAAATCAAGACAAATTGGAAGTGGTCAAACAGGAGATGGCAAGAGTGAATGCCAACATTTTAGGAATCAGCGAACCAAAATGGACTGGAATGAATGAATTTAACTCAGATGACCATTATATCTACCACTGTGGGCAAGAATCTCTTAGAAGAAATGGAGTAGCCATCACAGTCAGCAAAAGAGTCTGAAATGCAGTACTTGGATGCAATCTCAAAAATGACAGAATGATCTCTGTTCATTTCCAGGCAAACCATTCAGTATCACAGTAATCCAAGTCTATGCCCTGACCAGTAATGCTGAAGCTGAAGTTGAAAGGTCCTATGAAGACCTACAAGACTTTCTAGAACTAACATCCAAAAAAGATGTCTTTTTCATTATAGGGGACTGGAATGCAAAAGTAGGAAGTCAAGAAACACCTGGAGTAACAGGCAAATTTGGCCTTGGAGTACAGAATGAAGCAGGGCAAAGGCTAACAGAGTTTTGCCAAGAGAACACACTGGTCATAGCGAACACCCTCTTCCAACAACACAAGAGAAGACTCTACACATGGACATCACCAGATGGTCAACACCGAAATCAGATTGATTATATTCTTTGGAGCCAAAGGTGGAGAAGTTCTATACAGTCAGGAGAAAAAAAAAAAAAAAACTGGGAGCAAACTGTGGCTTAGATCATGAGTTCTTTATTGCCAAATTTAGACTTAAATTGAGGAAAGTAGGGAAAACCACTACGCCATTCAGGTATGACCTAAATTAAATCCCTTATGATTATACACTGGAAGTGAGAAATAGATTTAAGGGACTAGATCTGATAGAGTGTCTGGTGAACTATGAGTGGAGGTTTGTGACACTGTACAGGAGACAGGGATCAAGACCATCCCCAAGAAAAAGAAATACAAAAAGGCAAAATGGCTGTCCTAGGTGGCCTTACAAATAGCTGTGTAAAGAGAAGTGGAAAGCAAAGGAGAAAAGCAAAGATATACCCATTTGAATGCAGAATTCCAAAGAATTGCAAGGAGAGATAAGAAAGCCTTCCTCAGTGATCAGTGCAAAGAAATAGAGGAAAACAATAGAATGGGAAAGAGTAGAGATCTCTTCAAGAAAAATTAGAGATACCAAGGGAACATTTCATGCAAAGATGGGTTCAATAAAGGACAGAAATGGTATGAACCTAAAAGAAGCAGAAGATATTAAGAAGAGGTGGCAAGAATACACAGAACTGAACAAAAAAGATCTTCACAACCCAGATAATCATGATGGTGCAATCACTCACCTAGAGCCAGACATCCTGGAATGTGAAGTCAATTGGCCTTAGGAAGCATCACTACGAACAAAGCTAGTGGAGGTGATGGAATTCCAGTTGAGCTATTTCAAATCCTTCAAAAAGACGATGCTGTATAAATGCTGCACTCAATATGCCAGCAAATTTGGAAAACACAGCAGTGCTCACAGCACTGGAGAGGTCAGTTTTCATTCCAATCCCAAAGAAAGGCAATGCCAAAGAATGCTCGAACTACTGCACAATTACACTCATCTCACATGCTAGTAAATAATATTCAAAATTCTCCAAGCCAGGTTTCAGTAATATGTGAACCATTAAATTACAGATATTCAAGCTGGTTTTAGAAAAGGCAGAGTAACCAGAGATCAGATTGCCAACATCTGCTGTATCATCCAAAAAGCAAGAGGGTTCCAGAAAAATGTCTACTTCTGCTTTATTGACTAAGCCAAAGTCTTTGACTCTGTGGATCACCACAAACTGTGGAAAATTCTTCAAGAGATGGGAATACCAGACCACCTGACCTGCCTCCTGAGAAACCTGTATGTAGCTCAGGAAGCAACAGTTAGAACTGGACATGGAACAACAGCCTGGTTCCAAATAGGAAAAGGAGTACATCAAGACTGTATATTGTCACCCTGCTTATTTAACTTCTATGCAGAGTACATCATGAGAAACGCTGGACTGGAAGAAGCACAAGCTGGAATCAAGATTGCTGGGAGAAATATCAATAACCTCAGATATGCAGATGACACCACCCTTATGGCAGAAAGTGAAGAGGAACTAAAAAGCCTCTTGATGAAAGTGAAAGTGGAGAGTGAAAAAGTTGGCCTAAAGCTCAACACTCAGAAAACTAAGATCATGGCATCTGGTCCCATCACTTCATGGGAAATAGATGGGGAAACAGAGGAAACAGTGGCAGACTTATTTTGGGGGCCTCCAAAATCACTGCAGATGGTGACTGCAGCCATGAAATTAAAAGGAGCTTGCTGCTTGGAAGAAAAGTTATGACCAATCTAGACAGCATATTAAAAAGCAGAGACATTACTTTGCCAACAATGGTCTGTCTAGTTAAAGCTATGGTTTTCCCAGTAGTCGTGTATGGATGTGAGAGTTGGACTATAAAGAAAGCTGAGCACCAAAGAATTGATGTTTTGAAGTGTAGTGTTGGAGAAGACTCTTGAGAGTCCCTTGGACTGCAAGGGATCCAACCAGTCCATCATAAAGGAAATCAGTCCTGAATATGTATTGGAAGGACTGATGCTGAAGCTAAAACTCCAAAACTTTGGCCACCTCGTGCAAAAAGTTGACTCAGTTGAAAAGACTCTGATGCTGGGAAGGATTGAAGGCAGGAGGAGAAGGGGACGACAGAGGATGAGATGATTGGATGGCATCACCGACTCAATGGACATGAGTTTGAGTAAGCTCTGGGAGTTGGTGGGCCTGGCGTGCTGCAGTCCATGGGGTCGCATTAGAGTCGAATACAACTGAGTGACTGAACTGAACTGAACTGAAGTTTGGAGGCAGAACATGGTCTGTCTTCCTTGATTTCTCCCAAAGATATCACTCTCACAAAGCACTAATATATATAGTAGAATTTGTTGGAAAAAATATATTGGTCATAGTGGACATGTATGTTCATGTTATGTATCCATATGGAAGACCAAAAAAAAATCATTAGTTTACTTTCTTCTTAAATGTCCCTTTGATATTTTTGTGAACTTAGTCACAAGTATCCTTCTTACTTTCTCATTCTTCTCTTCACTGTTCTCTATTTCTACTTCAAATTCCTACTTATTTCCTCTAGAACAATTTATCATTCTTCTTTTTCTTATTTTTCTCTTAGTTCTGCTCATTTGGAAGTGTTATTTTAAGCATAGATGGTTTTAAGCCAGTTTCTAATATGAGATAATACTCACATTCTTTTGTCTTGCTGTATATGTTCTAATTACATGCATTTCCTGATTCTGAACCACCCAGTAGAAGTATTATGAGTCAGTAATTTAGTTTAAGATTTTCTAATATCCACAGGAAGAAAGTAAAACCAAACTATAATTGATATTGATCAGTTCAGTTCAGTTGCTCAGTCGTGTCTGACTCTTTGCAACCTCATGGACTGGAGCACGCCAGGCCTCCCTGCCCATCACCAACTTCTGGAGTTTACTCAGATTCATGTCCATTGAGTCGGTGATGCCATCCAACCATCTCATCCTCTGTTGTCCCCTTCTCCTGCTTTCAATCTTTCCCAGCATCAGGGTCTTTTCCTTTGAGTCAGTTCTTCCCAGCAGGTGGCCAAAGTATTGGAGTTTCAGCTTCAGTATCAGTCCTTCCAATTAATATTCAGGAGTGATTTCCTATAGGATAGACTGGCTGGATCTCCTTGCAGTCTAAGGGACTCTCAAGAGTCTTCTCTAACACCACAGTTCAAAAGCATGAGTTATTCGGCCCTCAGCTTTCCTTGTAGTCCAACTCTCTCATTCATGCATGACTACTGGAAAAGCCATAGGTTTGACTAGACAGATCTTTGTTGGCAAAGTATCATCTCTGCTTTTTAATAAGCTCTCTAGATTGGTCATAACTTTTCTTCCAAGGAACAAGAGTCTTATATCGATACATATTTTATTTAGCCAAATATACTAGAACATTATAATTTCAAGATGTAATCAACTCAAAAATATTGACATATTTAATCTTTTTCTTGTGTGAAGTCTTTAAAATCTGGTATGCATTTTGAACCTTTGCACATCTCAATTCAGATGCTAAATTTTCATTGGATATTACTGATCTCTATTTAGATCATAACATTTGTAGTTGAAAGATTAGATTTACATATTCAAGTCATTCTCAGCATAAATAAGTTTCCCAATAATTAAAGTGAAAATGAAAAAAGTAATTTTCCTTTAATTTTCACACCTATATTGATAAAATGTGTCCATCTTTTGTAGGAGAGTTGATTTGACTCTGAAGCAAAAGCATTATCTGTCCAAGTTATATAAATTCACAATTCTTGTGTCACTTTGAGATTATTAACATTGAGTTCAAAGAGACACTGCAAAAATTGAAGGGAGATTCTGAACTTGACAATATGAATAAATCCTTTAAAATTTATTTTTGTAATTTTGCAGCTGATTTGCATAGCACAATTCACTGTGAATATTGATTTATATTAGAAATATTTATAAATTTAGCATTGATTTATATTTTCAAAAGTCTTCATTTCAAAAGAAATTCTAGTGTCTGTCTAGTCAGCTCACAAATAAATTCCTTTCTTTAAAGCTTTACATTTAGTTTCTTCATATGGAGTGCACAAAATCCTAATTCATATGACTATTTTGTCTTTGATTATTGAATGTTTATGGGCTTCCCCAACGGCTCAGTGGGTAAACAGTCTACCTGCAATGTAGGAGATGCAGGATATGCAGGTTCAATCTCTGGGTTATAAAAATTCCCTGGAGGAGAAAAATGGCAACCCACTTCAGTATTCTTGCCTAAAAAATCCATGGTCAGAGGAGCCTGGAGAGTATAGTCCAAAGGGTTGCAGAGTTGGGCATGACTGAGTGATTAAGCACAACTGAATATTTGGCAAACACTTTTTTTGTTTCAATAAAATTTTGAATTTAGCAGTACAATAAACCTTTTTAAAAAGGCTTCCAGGAGCCACAGGAGACTCGGGTTCAATCCCTGAGTTAGAGAGATCCCCTGGAGGAGGAAATGGCAACCCACTCCAATATTCTTGCCTGGAGAATCCCATGGACAGAGGAGCCTTGTGAGTTACAGTCCAAAGAGTTGCACACAATTGAAGAGACTTAGCATGCATAGGTCAATCAATGAGCACCAGCAAAGAACTAAAGATCCTTAAATATATTCTTTAATTTTCTTCAGAAGTTCCAAAAATTGATTATGATGAATATTTATGACAGTTTTCACAGTATACTTCCAAAACTTAAGTGTATTTTCAACATGTATCACACAGTGCAATGAAGCAATAAGTGAGCTATCAATCTCTTGTTTTAAAAGCATAATAAATCCAAGTTTTTGACTTAGTATAGAGCACCCTTCGTAGTAATAAAAATCAGTGTTTTTTTTCCATATCTAGCTAAAATCCTTTTTTGAGAGATATAAAATATTCAGAAGTATGTGTACCCTAAGGTTGGTATTTTAGAGTGCAAATTGGGAACATTGCCTCATAAATTTGATAGTCCATTGAGACAAAACATGCCCAGATATTTAATTGGGTTGTGTGTTTTATAATCCATCACTGTTCTAGGCAAAAAGTAAAGCATTTGTAATTTTTCAAATTTTGAATCAACTAAGATTTGATATTGTTGGAAAGGTGTAATATGAACAATTGTTAGTTTGGTTAACTGAGTAACTTTCAATGTTTTAAAATTAAAATCTTTTCCTCATTACTCAGTAACCAAATTTTCCTAACTGAAATAATGGTTTATTTTACTGTCTCTTATCTAAAATTGGACTTTTGTCTGTGTGCAAAAACTCAAGCTGTTTTATAGCTAGCCAATGCTATAATCTTAAATTCTGTAAAGAATAATTTATAAAATTGGAGAATATTTTATTTTTATTTTCAATAACGAATTTCTTCAATTCTTCTTTGGCTAATAAGATTAATTTATCAATTTTTCATGTCCACTAACCATTGTCCATTTACCCCTAAGATTGTTTCTGCAAATCAAGCAACTTTTTCATTTTGTTCTCCTCCAGCTAGTTTTAATTGCCATATTTACGTTTTAATTAAAAATAATTGAATTACATTATAATTATAATAAATATTTCCATTTAATTGCCAATTACAATTTACACAGATACCACTGCAACTCTTTTTGTCTGCAAAAAATATTCAAATAAACACATTAAAGTATTAAACTGGTGCTTAGAAAAAGAAATCATTCAAACTGAATCAGTCTGTGGACAACAACTAGATTGATGACAGGTTTGTGTGTAACCTTTGAAATGATGACTGTTCTCAGCATATGTACTATAAAATAACAATAATATCTTACATGATCCAACAGTTAAAGTGACTTGTTACTCCACCAGAATAACAGAGTTGCACAATCCCAAAACATTTTACGTTACTTAAATTCTAAAATGCAAATAAATTTACATTAAATTAAAAACTTGGGTTCCTCAGTCCTGCTAGGCACAGCCACAGGGTCAGTAGCCACACATGACTAGTGGCTTCACTTGGAAAGGACAGATCTGAGTGCCTCACTGACACCTCTTTAACATTCAGTGATTTCTTGTATTTCTTAACTGCAATAACTTTTAAAAGAACACATTTCTCCAGATGTTGCCCTTTATCATAAATTGTCTTTTGTGTATATTCTTTTGTCTAGCACATTGCCTAAGACTCAGAAAATATTATGTAAATAACAAATAAGCAAGCCTACTCTTTGCCACTGCTTTATATTCTTTCCAAGGGTAAACTTTCCCAGTCTATTTAGAGCAAACTTCTTGAAGAAAGAGAAATAATTCATTTCATTTTAATTATTTCTCATTTATTGTCTGTATGTTTTTGGTAATTTTACTTGATTCTTTCTTATTATGAAAATTTCAAATGGTCACAGGAGAGAAAAGTTTCAAAATCTCTTCCCTAAATCACTAGATTTAACAATTATCAGCACAGAATCATTCTGCATCCCACAAACGCTGCCCCTTCCGCAACTCCGTATCCACACTGTTGGATAAGGAAATCACAAACTCACTCATGTTTCGTTCAGACATCAATGTGTTACTCTAAACAATCAGTTCTGTTGAAAACATAAGCACAATACCAATTTCACACATACAAAATTTAAAAAATAGCATCATAAAACATCTAGTCAATGTTCAAATTTCCTAAGTTGTCTTCTAAGGATTTTAAAAAATTTTTTAATAAAGATGTTTTACAACTCATTTTTGAAGACTGAATCTAGACAAATCCCACACATGTCAGTTGAGTCTATTAATTTGTACCAATTTCTTCTACATCCAATTTATTTCTTGTTATTTGTTTGTTGAAAAACAGAATAAATTTTCTTGTAGAATTATACACTTCATTTTTTGGTCTCCTCTTTTATTATAAATACTCTCTCTAAAAAAAAAAAAAAAAATACTCTCTCTAATGTTAACAATAACCTCCTTTTGAACAAATCCCACTGCCTTGTTTCCATTACCACAACATATCATGAAAGACTTTTATCCCTTCATATTTTGGAGACAAATTTCTTCTGCTTCTTCTATTCTCTATCCTTGCTTTTTCTTTAATTTCCCATTCTTTCCTCCTCTTCTGTTTGTCTCTAAAAAGCCTCTGTTTTCTTGTCTAGTCTGTTCATGTTCATATATTGTCCAACTTGGGACTGTCCAAACTGGAACTCCTTTTCTCACAGACACACACTTTCTTTTATGCAAACTCTTAACAAAGCAGGAAGCATGCTTTCCTTGTGCATCATTTTGTTTCCAATTCTAACATGTTCCTGGTATGTGGTAAGCATACAGCAAATGTTGCAAAACACGACTTAATCAATGAATGAAAGTTCATTTTAAAGGAAAATTGTGTTTTAGTACATCTCTCAGGAGACATTTTCAATTTCCTTCTTTAGATTTTCTTTCTCTGTGATCAGTTAAATGTTCCCTAGGTTTCATCCTGGAATTTCTATTTATCTCATTTCTAAACTCTTTTTCTGTATTTAGACAGCCATGACTGTGACTACTATACTTATAATGGTAACTACTTATGTTTTGCTCTCTAGTTGCCAATTATATATAAAGCACCATACTCATATTTTCGATTCCTTATGCACCCATTAGAGCTTCCTTCTGGCCTCCAAAGCTTAGCATGTCTGACCATCCTCAATCGTCCACCACAATCTGTCTTCATCTTTTCTCACTAGTCTGAATTATGGAACCACTATCCACCAACATGTCCAAGATGGACTCTAACTTATTTCCCCATACAATTGAATCAATCACCAAATCCTATATTTTCCAATTCACAGGATTTCTAATTCAGTTGCTTTTTTGTAGGAAATGCTGCTATATTTACCTTATCGTCATTGCAACACTCCCCTAACCAGACTTCCTATCGACATCCCTTCTCATTTTAGCCCATCTTCTGTATTGCCTAGATAATTATCTCCCTAAAATTCAAACTCCACTGTATGCCCCTCCCCTGAATAAAACCTTTTCTTTGAAACTGTTATGCACAGAAGAACCTCAAAATCCATCTTTCTAGACATAGCTCACAACTCCTCTCCTTCGCCTTTAACTCTTTTCCCCTCCTATAGTGAGCAATGGTAAGCTGTCTTTCAGAAAGCCCAGTGAAATTATTTTATTTATTCCTGCACCTGTTACCGCCTTTAGTTTCCCTCTGAATATTTTTAGATAAATATATATATTTCCTCTTCCTGACATGGCTCTCTGCTTCATCTTCACCTGAGGGATCCTTCAGTACCTTTTTCAGATGAATATTCAGAGCACATCTTTAGGTTCTAATATAGAAGCACAAATATAATTCTATCATTTCTTGAAAAGCAATCTTCCATTATTTGAGGAAAAAAGCTTATATATTCCAGAAGATAGGTGTGAGAAAGGAAGGAGATAATGCCAAACCACATATGATCAAAAAGTCAATGCTACTAATTGAGAGCATGGCAGGTGTGAAATCTGACCATGCTCACAACTAGCTTAGAACCAGCTCAAATCCTACTTTTACTCTGATGCTCTTATGCAGGCAGGCAGACACTTTCTGTTTTTCCTCAGCACTCTGTTCATAGTTCCCTCATTGTTTTTTTGTTGACATGTCTACTCAAATACGAGCTTGTTATGGACAAGTCCACTTCACCTTTAAATCCCTGGATATATAGATCCTAAACTCATGAATAAACAAGTTTATTTCTCATGAATAAATACATTTGGAAGAAAAAAAGTAAGAAGTTGAAGACCTAGGAGCTCTTAGAAACCAACTCTTTTTAAAAAACTTTTGTTGGAGTGTAGCTGATGAACACTGTTGAGTCAGTTTCAGGTGTACACAAAGTGACTCAGTTGCACACACACATTTATCTGTTCTTTTTGAGATTCTCTTCCCATTTAGGTTATTATGGATTATTGAGCAGCAGTCCCTGGCCCACCAGCCAAACGGTGGGTCCCTGCTCCTTGTCTATTTGAAACATAACAGTGTGTGCGTGTCAGTCCCAGACTCCCGATTTATCCCCCCACCACACTTCCCCTTTGATGACCGTAAGTTTGTTTTCTAAGTCTGTGACTCGGTAACCGTTGGGTAAATTGATTTGTATCTATTGTTTCTATTCCTCATATAAGTGATATCATGACATTTGTCTTTCTCTATTTGACTTACTTCACTTTGTATGATAATCAAAACTATAAGGAGATGTCACCTCATACCAGTCAGAATGGCCATCATCAGAAAGTCTACAAACAGTGATTGCAGGAGAGGGTAGGGGGAGAGGGACCTCTCATGTACTGTTGGTGGGAATGTAAATTGCCACCAAGGGGAATAGTGTAGAGGTTCCTTAAAAAATTAAAAATAGAGCTACATTATGATCCAACAATCCCAATTCTGAGCATGTATCTGCAGAAAACCACAGTTTGAAAGGATGTATTCTAATAAATGTTTGTGTTAATTGCTCAGTTGTGCCCGACTCTTTGCAACCCCATGAACTGTAGCCATGGAATTCTATGTCCATGGAATTCTCCAGGCAAGAGTACTGGAGTGGTTGCCATTCCCTTCTCCAGAGGATCTTCCCAACCCAGGCATTGAACCCTGGTCTCCTGCTTTGTAGGCCGATTCTTTACCGTTTGAGCTACCAGGAAGTCCTAAAAAGGGGACACAGTGGCTGCACGGGCCAGAAATTGAACCCGGGCCTCCCGCGTGGCAGGCGGGAATCCTACCACTGAAGCACCCATGCACCCTGTAATGTTTGTTGCAACACGATTCACAAGCCACGACAGAGAAGCAACATAAGTGCCCAATGACAGATGAATGAATACAGAAGATGTGGTACATATATACAGTGGAATATTACTCGGTCATTAAAAAGGATGAAATTATGCCATTTGTAGTAACATGGAGAAATCTATTCTTGATACCTCTCAAGTTTCTTGGATTATGTATTTTTACAGGGTAGACTATATCTGCCAAGACAAGGACATTTAACAAAGGGTTCCTTTTAAAGGAAGTCTTTAACATAAAGTCTTTAAAACCGGAGTTTGTTTTATATACAAACTGAGACTTTATCTGGAACAGACCTTACTTAGGAGCTTTTTGGTATGGCCATTTACCTCTTGACAGACTCCTTTCTGGTATGAACAAGATTACAACTCCTGTGAACCCTGGTATGTAAAATATTTACTGAGAAGGGGAAGGAATGCTTTGCCCAACCATTCTAATCCTATTTGGAAGCACCTGAACAAAACATTCCCCTTCTTTCATTTGATATATTATCACTTTTTATTTAAAATTCTTGCGTTGGCAGGCACTAAGTAAAACTTTCAGTCATTAGACTGTCAAAAAGTATGACATGGGCTCAAGTCCTAGTCTCCACCTTTGTTGCTGTGCTCACGCTCAGTCATGTCCGACCCTTTGGGACTCCAGGCCCCTCTATCCATGGGATTTTTCAGGCAACAGTATTAAGTGGGTTGCCATTTCCTCCTCCAGAGGATCTTCTCTAAGCAAGGATTGAACCTGCATCTCCTTTGTCTCTTGCATTGCAGGCAGATTCTTTACCTGCTGAGCCATCAGGGAAGCCCCCCGTCTCTACCCTTCAGAAATATGTACTCCAAGAACTTGAGAGTTACCAAGAATAGGACTTTCATTTCAGTGTTAGGAAGATTTCTTTAGTGAACTGAAGATCTCCAACCAAGATCAGTAGCAGGCACATTTAGTAAATTTCCTAGAAAGAACATCACCTTCAGAGGGGAGGGGGGCTTTTTAATTTTCTTTGGGAAAAAATAAATAAATTTTCTTTGGAGAATACTGGCTGTATATATGGGTGTTAAATAACAGAGCTGTAACTTGAAGCCCACAAGTGGACCATGTTAGAAGCCGTGTAGACATATGGACTAGTATTATCTTAGGCATGAGTTTCCAAAGGACTGCAAGATTCTGCTCTAGTGATGACAACTCTAGGGTTTTCATTAGTCTCCAGATCCTTCTACTCTTGATGTCAGGAGAAAGCTGACTTACCTTTGCACCGGGTAAGCCTCTTGGATCTTTGAACACTTAAAGGTCAGGAGAAAACAAGTGTCAATGGAAACTGGTGGGATTCCTGTCAATAAGTCAAGGGAACTTAGAATGATTAAAGAATAAAGAAATGATGTATTTGTTCTCCACAAATATGGTTAGTCTCATAGTAAACAGAGTATTTTGTACAAGTACTTATGTTTACTTTGTAGATGTTCAATGGTGTACCATCTTTTACTGAGATCATGTAGTTATAAGTACTCAATAACTTAAAAAATTGTGTGTGCATGCATGCTAAGTCCCTTCAGTCATGTCCAACTCTTTGTGACCCCATAAACTGCAGCTTGCCAGGCTCCTCTGTCCAAGGGACTCTCCAGGCAAGAATACTCGGGTGGATTGCCATGCGCTGCTGCAGGAGATCTTCCCAATCTGGGGATGGAACAAGCATCACTTAAGTCTTCTGCATTAGCAGGAGGGTTCTTTACCACTAGTACCACCTGGGAAGCCCGAACTGAAAAGTACATAAAATAAACTTGTTGATACATTAACATGAATTTAGAATTTACATTTCTTTCATCATGAAGTATTCCTTCATGGAAACTTACATTACCATATGTAAAATAGATAGCCAAAGATAGAATTTCTTATAAGACAGGTCTGCTGGTAGCAAAGAATATAAATGCCAGTTTAACCTATACAATTAGCAAAGTTTATTTATTTATTTTTTTAATGATTTGCAGTTTTGGACAGTATACAGGAAAAATAACACGTTCACATTCCCTCATGGCTCAGATGGTAAAGAATCTGCCTGCTAGGTGGGGGACACGAATTTGATCGCTGGGTCAGGAAGATACCCTGGAGAGGGGAATGGCTACCCACACCAGTATTCTTGCCTGGGGAATTCCATGGACAGAGTACTCTTCACTGACTGTGGATTGATTTTTTAAATTAATTTGTTTTTTAAGTGAAGGATAATTGCTTTACAGAATTTTGTTATTTTCTGTCAAACCTCAACATGAATCAGCCATAGGTATCTATATATCCCCTCCCTTTTGAACCTCCCTCCCATCTCCCTCCCCACCCCACCTTTCCAGGATGATACAGAGCCCCTGTTTGAGTTTCCTGAGCCATACAGCAAATTCCTGTTGGCTGTCTATTTTACACATGGTAATGTAAGTTTCCATGTTACTTTTTCCATACATCTCACCCTCTCCTCCCCTCTCCCCATGTCCATAAGTCTGTTCTCTATGTCTGTTTCTCCATTCAGTTCAGTTCAGTCACTCAGTCATGTCCGACTCTTTCCAATCCCATGAACCGCAGCATGCCAGGCCTCCCTGTCCGTCACCAATTCCCAGACTCCACCCAAACCCATGTCCATTGAGTTGGTGATGCCATCCAGCCATCTCATCCTCTGTCATCCCCTTCTCCTCCTGCCCTCAATCTTTCCCATCATCAAGGTCTTTTCCAATGAGTCAGCTCTCCGCATGAGGTGGCCAAAGTATTGGAGTTTCAGCTTTAGCATCAGTCCTTCCAATCAACACCCAGGACTGATCTCCTTTAAGATGGACTGGTTGGATCTCCTTTCAGTCCAAGGGACTCTCAAGAGTCTTCTCCAACAACACACTTCAAAAGCATCAATTCTTCGGTACTCAGCCTTCTTCACAGTCCAACTCTCACATCCATACATGACCACAGGAAAAACCATAGCCTTGACTAGATGAACCTTTGTTGGCAAAGTAATGTCTCTGCTTTTGAATATGCTGTCTAGGTTGGTCATAACTTTCCTTCCAAGGAGCAAGCGTCTTTTAATTTCATGGCTGCAGTCACCATCCGCTGTGATTTTGGAGCCCAGAAAAAAAAAGTCAGCCACTGTTTCCCCATCTATTTGCCATGAAGTGATGGGACCAGATGCCATGATCTTCGTTTTCTGAATGTTGAGCTTTAAGCCAACTTTTTCACTTCTTTCACTTTCACCAAGAGGCTCTTTAGTTCTTCACTTTATGCATAAGGGTGGTGTCATCTGCATATCTGAGGTTATTGATATTTCTCCCGGCAATCTTGATTTCAGCTTGTGCTTCCTCCAGCCCAGCCTTTCTCATGATGTACTCTGCATATAAGTTAAATAAGCAGGGTGACAATATACAGCCTGTTGTTCCACGTCTGGTTCTAACTGTTACTTCCTGACCTGCATACAGGTTTCTCAAGAGGCAGGTCAGGTGGTACACTGTAAATAAATTATTCAGTATCATTTTTCTAGATTCTGTATGTATATGTTAGAATACAAAATTTATCTTTCTGACTTACTTCACTCTGTATAATAGGCTCTTGGTTCATTTACCTCATTAGAACTGACTCAAATATGTTCCTTTTTCTGGCTAAGCAATATTTCATTGTGTATTTGTACCACAACTTCTTTATCCACTCATCTGTCGATGGACATATAGGTTGCTTCCATGTTCTAGCTATTGTAAATAGTGCTACAATGAACAATGGGATACATGTGTCTTTCTTCAATTTTGGTTTCCTCAGGATATATGCCTAGGAGTAGGATTGCTGGTTCATATGGTGGTTTATTCCCAGTTTTTAAAGGAATCTCCATACTGTCTTCCACAGTGGCTGTATCAATTTACATTACCACCAACATTGCAAGAGCTTTCCCTTTTCTCCACATCATCTCCAGCATTAACTGTTTGTAGACATTTTGATGATGGCCGTTCTGACTGGTGTAAGGTGATATCTCATTGTAGTTTTGATTTTCATTTCTTTAATAATGAGCGATGTTGGGCATCTTTTCATGTGTTTGTTAGCCATCTGTATGTCTTTGGAGAAATGTCTGTTCAGATCTTTTTCCCACTTTTTGATTGGGTTGTTTGATTTTCTGGTATTGAGTTGTACGAGCTGCTTGTATAATTTGGAAATTAATCCTTTGTCAGTTGTTTCATTTCCTATTATTTTCTCCTATTCTGAGTGTTGTTTTTTACACCTTGCTTATAGTTTCCTTTGCTGTGAAAAAAGCTTTTAAGTTTAATAGGTCCCACTTGTTTACTTTTGTTTTAAAGCAGAGGATCTTGCTTTAATTTATGTCATCGAGTGTTCTGCCTATGTTTTCCTCTAAGAGTTTTATAGTTTATGGTCTTACATTTAGGTCTTTAATCCATTTTGAGTTTCTCTTTGTGTATGGTGTTAGAAAGTGTTCCAATTTCATTCTTTTAATGTGTAGCTGTCCAGTTTTCCCAGCATCATTTAAGATACTGTCTTTGCCCCATTGTATATTCTTGACTCCTTTATCAAAATAAGGTGCCCATAGGTGCATGGGTTTATTTCTAGGCTTTCTATCTTGTTCCATTGGTCTATATTTCTGTTTTTCTGCCAGTACCATACTGTCTTGATGACTGTAGCTTTGTAGTACAATCTGAAGTCAGGAAGGTTGATTCCTCCAGCTCCATTCTTCTTTCTCACAAAAGACTGTTCTGGGTCTTTTGTGTTTCCATATGAACTTCATGGGAAATAGATGGGGAAACAGTGGAAACAGTGTCAGACTTTATTTTTCTGGGCTCCAAAATCACTGCAGATGGTGACTGCAGCCATGAAATTAAAAGACACTTACTTCTTGGAAGGAAAGTTATGACCAACCTAGATAGCATATTCAAAAGCAGAGACATTACTTTTCCAACAAAGTTCCATCTAGTCAAGGCTATGGTTTTTCCAGTGGTCATGTATGGATGTGAGAGTTGGACTGTGAAGAGGGCTGAGTGCCAAAGAATTGATGCTTTTGAACTGTGGTGTTGGAGAAGACTCTTGAGAGCCTCTTGGACTGCAAGGAGATCCAACCAGTCCATTCTGAAGGAGATCAGGCCTGGGATTTCTTTGGAAAGAATGATTCTAAAGCTGAAAGTCCAGTACTTTGGCCACCTCATGCGAAGAGTTGACTCATTGGACAAGACTCTGATGCTGGGAGGGATTGGGGGCAGGAGGAGAAGGGGACGACAGAGGATGAGATGGCTGGATGGCATCACTGACTCGATGGACGTGAGTCTGAGTGAATTCCGGGAGTTGGTGATGGACAGGGAGGCCTGGCGTGCTGCGATTCATGGAGTCGCAAAGAGTCGGACACGACTGAGCAACTGAACTGAACTGATGAACTGTGAAATTTTTTTTTCTAGATCTCTGAAAAATGCCATTAGTAATCTGAAAGGGATCACATTGAATCTGTAGATTGTGTTTGTTAGTATAGTGATTTTCACAACATTGAGTCTTCCTACCCAGGAACATGGAATGTATATCTGTTTATGTCATTGTTAAGTTTTACACTGAATGTAATTGTAAGAAAAAGTTGGAGGAGCTTTAACTAGTGAATTTTATAGTATGGTAATATCAAATAGATAAAGAAAATCATAAAAAGAATAGTTCTTTTAGTCAAAAGATGAAATTTGTTGAATACTACCTAAAAATTGTGCTATGACCTAGTATAAAGGACATTTTATATTTGGGGTCTGTCTCTTCCATATCCAACCCTGTCTCTCACCTCAAGTCTTAGGATTTGAATGGTTTCTCAACAATCGAAGTGGAAGGCAAATCCTCAAATCAACATATAAATGAAAGAGCCAAGAGAGAGAAGGGGCAGGAGATAAAAAGTATCACTGTGTCCTGGTAATATTGTTTAAGACTCTGGTTTCACTTTATGTCCTGAGTCATGTGGTAAGAACTCAGTCTTGTATTTCACACGTTCAGTTCAGTTAAGTCACTTAGTCATGTCTGACTCTTTGCAACCCCATGGACTGAAGCACGCCAGGCCTCCCTGTCCGTCACCAACTCCTGGAGCTTGCTCAAACTCATGTCCATCAAATTGGTGATACCATCCAACCATCTCATCTTCTGCCATCCCCTTCTCCTCCCGCCTTCAAATTTTCCCAGCATCAGAGTCTTTTCAAATGAGTCAGTTCTTTGCATCAGATAGCCAAATTGTTGGAGTTTCAGTTTCAGCATCAGTCCTTCCAATGAATATTCAGGACTGATTTCCTTTAGGATGGACTGGTTGGATCTCCTTTCAGTCCAAGGGACTCTCAAGAGTCTTCTCCAACAACAGAGTTCAAAAGCATCAGTTCTTCCATGCTCAGCTTTCTTTATAGTCCAAGTCTCACATCCATACATGACCACTGGAAAAACCATAGGTTTGACTAGACAGACCTTTGTTGGCAAAGTAACACTGCTACTTTTTAATATACTGTCTAGGTTGTCATAGCTTTTCTTCCAAGGAGCCAAGCATCTTTTAACTTCATGGCTGCAGTTACCATTTGCAGTGATTTTGGAGCCCAAGAATATAGTCTTTCACTGTTTCCATTGTTTCCCCAACTATTTGCCATGAAGTGATGGGACCAGATGCCATGATCTTGGTTTTCTAAATGTAGTTTTAAGCCAACTTTTCACTCTCCTCTTTCACTTTCATCAAGAGGCTCTTTAATTCTTCTTCGCTTCCTGCCATAAGGGTGGTGTCATCTGCATATCTGAGGTTATTGATATTCCTCCCGGCAATTTTGATTCTAGCTTGTGCTTCATCCAGCCCAACATTTCACATGATGTACTCTGCATATAAGTTAAATAAGCAGGGTGACCATGTCAAGACTTGACATACTCCTTTCCGGATTTGGAACCAGTCTGTTGTTCCGTGTCAAGTTCTAACTGTTACTTCTTGACCTGAATACAGATTTCTCAGGAGTCAGGTCAGGTGGTCTGGTATTCCAATCTCTTGAAGAAATTTCCACAATTTGTTGTGATCCACACAGACAAAGGCTTTGGTATAGTCAATAAAGCAGAATTAAATGCTTTTCTGGGATTCTCTTACTTTTTTGATGATCCAAGAGATGTTAGCAATTTAATCTCTGGTTCCTCTGCCTTTTCTAAATCTAGCTTTAACATCTGGAAATTCACAGTTCACATACTGTTGAAGCCTGGCTTGGAGAATTTTGAGCATTACTTTGCTAGTGTTGAGATGAGTGAAACTATGCAATAGCTTGAAAATTCTTTGCATTGCCTTTCTTTGGGATTGGAATCAAAATTGACCTTTTCTAGTCCTGTGGCCACTACTGAGTTTTCCAAATTGCTCGTATATTCAGTGCAGCACTTTCACAGCACCATCTTTTAGAATTTTAAATAGCTCAACTGGAATTCCATCACTTCCACTAGCTTTGTTCGTAGTGATGCTTTCTAAGGCCCATTTGACTTCACACTCCAGGATGTCTGGCTCTATGTGAGTGATCACAACATTGTGATTATCTGGGTCATGGAGATCATTTTTGTTAATTATTCTGTGTATTCTTGCCACTTCTTAATATCTTCTGCTTCCATACCATTTTTGTCCTTTATTGTGCTCATCTTTGCATGAAATGTTCCCTTGATATCTCTAATTTTCTTGAAGAGATCTCTAGTCTTTCCCATTCTATTATTTACCTCTATTTCTTTGCACTGATCATTGAGGAAGGCTTTCTTATCTCTCCTTGCTATACTTTGGAACTCTGCCTTCAAATGGGTATATCTTTCCTTTTCTGTTTTGCCTTTCCCTTCTTTTCTTTTCATAGCTATTTGTAAGGCCTCCTCAGATGGCCATTTTGCCTTTTAGCATTTCTTTTTCTTGGGGATGGTCTTGACCACTGCCTCTTGTACAATGGCATGAACCTCTGTCTATAGTTTTTCAGGCACTCTGTCTATCAGATCTAATCCCTTGAATCTATTTGTCACTTCCACTGTATAATCGTAAGGGATTTGATTTAGGTCATACCTGAATGGTCTACTAGTTTTCCCTACTTTCTTCTACTTAAGTCTGAATTTGGAAATAAGAAGTTCATGATCTGAACCACAGTCATCCTGGTCTTGTTCTTGCTGACTGTATAGAGCTTCTCAGTCTTTGGCTGCAAAGATATAATCAATCTGATTTTGGTATTGACTATCTGGTGATGTCCACATGTAGAGTCTTCTGTTGTGTTGTTGGAAGAGGGTGTTTTATATGACCAGTGTGTTCTCTTGGCAAAACTCTGTTAGCCTTTGACCTGCTTCGTTTTGTACTCCAAGGCCAAGTTTTCCTGTTACTCCAGGTATCTCTTGACTTCCTACTTTTGCATTCCAGTCCCCTATAATGAAAAGGACATTTTTTTTTTTTGAGTGTTAGTTCTAGAAGGTCTTGTAGGTCTTCATAGAACCATTCAACTTCAGCTTCAGCATTACTGGCCAGGGCATAGACTTTGATTCCCGAGTATTCCTGAAATAAAATGGTGACCTCATCTGGTTATGACAGTTGGATCTTTCTGTGATGCAAATCGTGATAAAAGTGGTACTAAAAAGCAATGGTACCTACTGTTAAGATAGTATTTTGAAGAATGACATTAAATGGAATACATTGCAATAAGTGAAATTATGTAGACATATAGCTCTATTCAGTGATTACCAGTTCACTATTCCAGCCATGAAGGTGATCTGTTTATGTCTCCTTTCAAAAGAGGATCTGCCTAAAGAAAGCCAGCTAAAGTTCCAGCACTTCCAAGGTCTGTCTCAGCTCTCCAGTCCAGGTCACGCACTTTCTGGGCAGCCTCCAACCATGACAGAGTGTGCTTCAGAAAGACCCATGGGTGATCTTTGCATTGGAACTCTCTAGTGGGCTGGTTGAGACTTTCTCAGAGCTATGCAGAGTTTCTGGGTGTTCCTACCCAATCCTTCCATCTCCCTCTGTTTACAAGTTTGAGACCACCATCATAGTCACAAGTCTTTCTCTGCCTATTTTTCCTTTTGTCTATCTTTTCTTTCACAGGAAGTATCTACAATAACTCTGTTGGAATTATGTTTTCCTTTTGGTACCTGTTTCCCACAGCCCTAGAGCTATCACTTGGGAATTGTTACTGACTTTTATGAAATAAAAAACTTGTAGCATCTCCCTTTTTTGGTGAAGAGGACACACACAGAGAGAGAAAGTTTCTTCATAACTAGCTCAAAGAGGACACTAAAAAGGTTCAATAAGTGAAATCAGTACAAAACATGATAGAATAGAAATAGAAATAGTCTATTTGCTTACAAAAAGCTACTTGCAGAAAGTTGACCAGCAATCAAAACCCATTTCATTTGATTGGGCAGAGGATAATAAATCCTGTAGCCATTTAGCCAAAGAAAATGCCATTCTAGATATTTGTAAAATTTCAATAAACTGTGGGATGGAACAAAACTAAACTGCTTTATTATTATTAACTTAGATTATAGTCCACTGGTTTAGGGCAGAATATTCTCCTCTTTTTGCTTTGAAAGTTAACCAACTTCCCATGGGTTATTTACCTATATAATAGTACCTTAGAAATTACTGACTGTTGAGAAACTGATTACCAATGAGAATTTGCATTGCCATAGTGAAGTCGCTCAGTCGTGCCCGACTCTTTGCAACCCCGTGGACTGTAGCCCACCAAGCTCCTCCATCCATGGGATTCTCCAGGCAAGAATCTCCAGGTTGCTATTTCCTTCTCCAGGGGATTTCCCGACCCAGGGATCGAACCCAGGTCTCCCACATTGCAGGCAGACGCTTTAACCTCTGAGTCACCAGGGAAGCCCTGGTGCATTGCCATAGGTATCTTCAAAGTCTAAGGTCTGTAATATTATTGATCCAAGACTAAAGAGTATACATAGCATGGGAGAAAAAAATATATTGCAACTCCCCTCTAGACTATGATATATTTGAGGGCAAAGACTGGATCATATTCATCTTAATGTCCAACTTTTGAGAGTATTTAGAACTAGCAGGTAATTGTGAAATCTTTCCTAAATTGAACTGAAATCCAATTTTCAATTATTTTGTGTCAGTGAGTCTAGACCCAAGATGACTTTATTGCACTAAGTTTTGCTGACATTGATGGTCAAGGTTTGCCATGAGAATTGGATGGAGCATTACAGTTGAATGTCAATGAATATTATTTGGAGCAACTTTTCACTTTGTCAGGACCTTACAGGAGAATTTTGAGTTCTGTGTATCTAAAATAGGAGAAAGCATTTATAGGTCTGACTTGGACTGCAGCTGTTTGGGATTACATCTAATTGCTTTGCTGCTGCTATTTTTATCAGCCTGCTGAAAGGATTTTTCTAAATACTGGAAAAGAGTCTAACTTAAAGGGGTTAAGCTTCTAAACTGCTGTGATCTACAGTCAGTTAGAAGTGACAAATTGTAAGCAAAAGATAATCTCTTCCACTTACAGAAATGCCAGCCCAAATATCATCTGTAGAAAGGCTTCAATAACTTTAATATATTCATGTTTGAGAAGCAGAATTTAAAAATAGGCATTTGTGGATCTTTTAAGTTCCCTGTTGCTTTACAGATTTTTACTCTGCTCCTTAGCAAGTCTTTTCAGCTGTGGTCTGAAGGTTTACATCAAAATTCTGCTTTCATGGAGGTTTATGGAAAGCCTGTACCAGAGTAAGCTAATACCTAGCTTTCCACCTTCTTGCATCTTCCACACAATGGAAACCACAGCTTATGAGGTAAAGGACCTTGAATCCATTAGGAAAAATTTAAGCTGCAGGTAACAGAACACTCTGGGGCTTCCTCAGTGTCTCAGTGGTAAAAAAATTCACCTGCAGTGCAGAAAATGTGGGTCTCCTGGAGAAGGAAATGGTAACCCACTCCAGTATGCTTGCCTGGGAAATCCCATGGTGGGCTACAGTCCATGGGGTCACAAGAGTCAGACACGACTGAGTGGCTAAACTACCACCACCAACAGAACACTCTACCAAACATGGCTTTAATAGACAAAAGTTGTTTTTTTTTTTTTTTTAAACAAATAAATTATGGAGTATATAGCTCTTTAACCAGCATTTAAATTATACCAGGGATGTGGGTATTTTTTGCTCATCTCTCATCCTTCCCTCCTGGGAAGCTGCAGTTGTAGCCCCAGGCAAACAGGATATCACCACATCCCATCCTAAACAGGAAGGCAGGAAGAAAAGAGATCTTCCTTTTGTTAAGAAGTAAAATCCTTGGATTCCCAAGTTGTCTCTCTTTATGTCCAATTGGCTAAAATCAGATAATATGTCCATTTCTGTGTATAAGAGCAGCTGGGAATCGGTGTGCATGCTCAGTGGTTCAGTTGTGTCTGACTTTTTGTGATCCCATGGACTGCATAAGATGACAAAGAATGAGATAAATAGTTATAACCAGCTTGGATAAAGCATCTTTAGTTCCATGAGATTGGTAACACTTTTCATTTTAAAGAAATTTGAGGATTGTTAGCAAGGAAAATAGAAAGCTATAGGAGAACCTTGAAACACTGTTTGCAGACTCCTGGTCAATCCTATGATTATCCTAATTTAAAGGAGAGTCAAGTGAATTTTGGGCTTCCCTCATAGCTCAGTCAGTAAATCATCTGCCTGCAATGTAGGAGACCCAGGTTCAATTCCTGAGTCAGGAAGATCCCCTGGAGAAGGAAATGGCAACCCACTCAAGGATTCTTGTCTGGAGAATCCCATGGACAGAGGAGCCTGGCAGGCTACTCCCATGGAGTCACAAGAGTCGGACATGACTTGGCAACTAAACCACTAAACCACCACCACCAGGTGAATTCCTTCATCTGTCTCCACATACCCTAGTGTTGATACATGTTCAGTATAAAAAGACCAGAAAGAAAATTAAAGCTAGTAAAAGTTAACAACAAACACAAAATTTTTCCATAATCTTATCACTAAGAAAAGAATTTGTTTTCACATTTACATATTATTATTAACTTGTTTATATTATTTTTACACAGTTGTAACCTTAAAGTTTGTATTCTTTTGCATTCTGTTTGTTTCATGGGTGATAAATATTTTCATTTTTCCCCAATTATTTCCCCAGTTATTAATTTTTGCTTCCTAGTTTCCTAGTTTTTCATCTTTTGTTGGTCCCAAGTATGTGTGACAATCTCTTATGATGGGAAGTCAATGCAGCATGAAGGAAGCCGCCTAGTTGCTTGATCATGAGTTAAAGCATAATCCCACCTGGTCTAAAATTTCAAGTATATCACTTACAATGTGGATGTACTTTGCAAGTTATTTAACTTTCTTGAGGTACAATTTTCACAAAGGTAGAATAAAGTTAATAGGCAGATGGTAAAGTTGATAATAATTAAGTGGTATTAATACTTGATGAGGGTGAAACAGCAAAGTAAAAACTAAGCTGCTTAAAGCTCAACATTCAGAAAACGAAGATCATGGCATCTGGTCCCATCACTTCATGACAAATAGAAGGGGAAAAAGGAGAAGTTGTGACAGATTTTATTTTCCTAGGCTCCAAAATCATGGCACATGGTGACTGCAGCCATGAAATTAAAAGACACTTGCTCATTGGAAGAAAAGCTATAACAAACCTAGACAGCATATTAAAAGGCAGAGACATTGCTTTGCTGACAAAGGTCCATATAGTCAAAGCTATGGTTTTTCCAGTAGTCATATACATGTGATTGTTGGACCATAAAGAAGGCTGAGTGCCAAAGAATTGATGCTTTCAAATTGTGGTATTGGAGATGACTCTTGAGAATCCTTTGGATTGCAAGTAGATCAAACCAGTCAAACATAAAGGAAATCAACCCTGAATATTCATTGGAAGGACTTCTGCTGAAGCTCCAATACTTTGGCCATCTGACATGAAGAGGTGACTTACTGGAAAAGACCCTGATGCTGGGAAAGATTGAAGGCAGGAGGAGAAAGAGGTGACAGAGGTTGAGATGGTTGAATGGCATCACCAAGTCAATGGACTTGAGTTTGAGCAAACTCCAGGAGATAGTGAAGGAAAGGGGAAGCCTGGTGGGCTACAGTCCATGAGATCGCAAAAGTCAGACATAATTTAGCGACTAAACAACAACAACAAATACTTGACTATTAAGTACAGTTTTATTAATTTAATATGTAAAGTTAATAGTCATTAAATGTTTCATATAATTGCTTAATATGTTGTCTTACTGTGTAGACTAATATGGTAGTTACACGTGGCTACTTAAATTTAAAGTTAAATTAATGTAAAATAAATTAAATATTCAGTTCCTCAGCTGCACACTACATTTCAAGTGCTCTGTAGCCACAAATCAGTTGCTCAGTCGTGTCCGACTCTTTGCGACTCCATGAATCACAGCACACCAGGCCTCCCTGTCCATCACCAACTCCCGGAGTTCACTCAGACTCACATCCATCGAGTCAGTGATGCCATCCAGCCATCTCATCCTCTGTCGTCCCCTTCTCCTCCTGCCCCCAATCCCTCCCAGCATCAGAGTCTTGTCCAATGAGTCAACTCTTCACATGAGGTGGCCAAAGTACTGGAGTTTTAGCTTTAGCATCATTCCTTCCAAAGAAATCCCAGGGCTAATCTTCAGAATGGACTGGTTGGATCTCCTTGCAGCCCAAGGGACTCTCAAGAGTCTTCTCCAACACCACAGTTCAAAAGCATCAATTCTTTGGCGCTCAGCCTTCATCACAGTCCAACTCTCACATCCATACATGACCACAGGAAAAACCATAGCCTTGACTAGACGAACCTTTGTTGGCAAAGTAATGTCTCTGCTTTTGAATATGCTATCTAGGTTGGTCATAACTTTCCTTCCAAGGAGTAAGCGTCTTTTAATTTCATGGCTGCAGTCACCATCTGTAGTGATTTTGGAGCCCAGAAAAATAAAGTCTGACACTGTTTCCACTGTTTCCCCATCTATTTCCCATGAAGCGATGGGACCAGATGCCATGATCTTCGTTTTCTGAATGTTGAGCTTTAAGCCAACTTTTTCACTCTCCTCTTTCACTTTCATCAAGAGGCTTTTTAGTTCCTCTTCACTTTCTGCCATAAGGGTGGTGTCATCTGCATATCTGAGGTTATTGATATTTCTCCCGGCAATCTTGATTCCAGTTTGTGTTTCTTCCAGCCCAGCATTTCTCATGATGTACTCTGCATATAAGTTAAATAAACAGCCACAAGTGGTTACCATATTCAATAGTGCAAATAAAAAAACATTTACATCATCACAGACAATTTTATTCAGCAACACTAGCTAAAATGTACTAACAGCTTGGTACATAGTTATGCATTTACCTTTTTCTTCTTAATGTCTTTGGGAAAATAGCTCTAGGATTATTGTTTCTGCATCAAAGAAAATGGGCTTATTTATTGTTCAGCTCATACATGACTACTGGAAAAACCATAGCTTTGACTATATGGACATTTGTCAGCAAAGCAATGTCTATGCTCTTTAGTACACTGTCTAAGTTTGCCATAGCTTTTCTTCCAAGGAGCAAGCATCATTTAATTTTTGTGGTTGCAGTTACCATCTGCAGTGATTTTGGAGCCCAAGAAAATAAAGTCTCTCACTGTTTCCACTGATTCCTCATCTACTTGCCATGAAGATATGGAACCAGGTGCCATGATCTTCATTGTTTGAATGCTGAGTTTTAAGCCAACCTTTTCATGCTCCTCTATCACCTTCATCAAGAAGTTCTTTAATTCCTCTTGGCCTATGCCATTAGGGTGGTGTCATTTGCATATCTGAGGTTATTGATATTTCTCCCCACAATCCTGATTTCAGCTTGTGTTTCATCCAGCCTGGGATTTTGCATGATGTAGTCTGCATATAAGTTCAATAATCAGGGTGACAGCCTTCATGTACTCCTTTCCCAATTTGGAACCTGTCTGTTGCTCCATATCTGGTTCTAACTGTTGCCTCTAGACCTACATACAGGTTTCTCAGGAGGCAGATCAGGTGGTCTGGTATTCCCATCTATTTAAGATTTTCCACAGTTTGTTGTGCTCCACACAGTCAAAGGCTTTAGCGTAGTCAACAAAGCAGAAGTAGATGTTTTTCTGAAATTCTCTTGCTTTTTGTATGATCTGACGGATGTTGACAATTGGATGAAAAGATGTCCTTTTCATCATAAAGGACTGGAATGCAAAAATAGGAAGTCAAGAGATACCTGGAATAAGAAGAAAGTTTGGCCATGGAGTACAGAATGAAGAAGGGTGAAAACTAACAGAGTTTTGCCAATAAAATTCTCTGGTTATAGCAAATATCCTCTTCTAACAACACAGGAGACATCTCCACACACGGACATCACCAAATGTTCAATACCGAAATCGGATTGATTATATTCTTTGCAGCCAAATATGGAGAATTTATACAGTCAGCAAAAATAGGACCAGGAGCTGACTGTGGTTCAGATCATGAACTCCTTATTGTAAAACTCAGACTTAATTGAAGAAAGTAGGGAAAACCAGTAGGTCATTCAGGTATGACCTAAATCAAATCCCTTGTGATTATACAGTGGAAGTGACAAATAAATTTAAGGGGTTGGATCTGATAGACAGAGTGCCTGAAGAACTATGGATGGAGGTTTGTAACACTGTATAGGAGGTGGTGATCAAAACCATCCCCAAGAAAAATAAATGCAACAAGGTTAAGTGGTTTTCTGAGGAGGCCTTAGAAATTGCTGAGAAAAGAAGAGAAGCAAAAGCAAAGGAGAAAAGAAAGACATACCCATATGAATGCAGATTTCCAGAAAACAACAAAGTGAGATAAGAAAGTCTTTTTAAGTGAACAATGCAAAGAAACAGAGGAAAATTAAAGAATGGAAAGACTAAAGATCTCTTCAAGAAAATTAGAGATACCAAGGGAACATTTCAGGTGAAGATGAGCACAATAAGGAGAGAAACATTATGGACCTAACAGAAGCAGAAGATATTAAGAAGAGGTAGCAAAAATGCACAGAGGAACTGTACAAAAAAAGATCCTAATGACCCAGATAAGCATGATGGTGTAATCACTCACCTAGAGCCAGACATCCTGGAGTGTGAAGTCAAGTGGGCCTTAGGAAGCATCACTATGAACAAAGTTAGTGGGTGTGATGGAATTCTAGCTGAGCTATTTCAAATTCTAAAAGATGATGCTTTGCACTCAATATGCCAGCAAATTTGGAAAACTCAACAGTGGCCACAGGACTGGAAAAGGTCAGTTTTCATTCCAATCCCAAAGAAATGTAATGTCAAAGAATGTTCAGACTACCCCATATGTCTAAATTTTTCTATTAATCAGTTTTCAGGGGCTGATTGCTCACCAAGCAACAGTACATACAAATGTTTCAAAATGGCAGCCTTGGCTGTCTTTACTGATCTTGCAGCATGAACAGAAGATCCTAAAAATGAGCTCCAGAGCGATCCCTAACTTCTCTCAGAGCTGACTTCCCCAGAGCAGACCCTGCTTTGGCATGCAGGGGACAGGAGGAAGAATGGAGAACACAGGAGGACTGCATCCATTTCTCTGGGCATCAGCTTTTAATGCACGGCAGTCTTCCACTAGTAAAGTGGTCTCATTAGAGTTCCAAGGCATGACCTGATACAATGAGCTGCTTCTTCATTAAGGAGGAACGGACAGTGAGGTGGCATGGAGCAGTGGACTGTCCCTCTTCTACACCATCAAGGAACAAACATACTCTTCTTGTCTCTTGGAGAGGTTTTATATTTAATTCTAAGACCAGGTGTGCCTTACTTTGTTTAAACAACAATATTTATCTAAAAGTATCTCTTGGAAGTGTTTTTCACAGATCAGTAGACAAACTTTTTTTTTAATGTAAATATTATACAGACTCTTCTGTAGACTGCATGTTTCTCTTTTCCCAAAAATCGCATGTTAAACCTTAAAAAATTAAACATACAACTGCCATGTGCTGTGTGCTCAGTCACTTCAGTCATGTCCAGCTCTTTGTGACCATGTAAACTGTAGCCCACCAGGCTCCTCTGGCCATGGGATTCTCCAGGCAAGAACACTGGAGTGGGTTGTCAGGACCTTGTTCTGGGGATCTCCTGACTCAAGGATTTAACCCCCATCTCCCACATCTTCTGCATGGCAGGCAGATTCTTTTCCCGACCCATCAGTCCCATGACTGGTCATACACCAGAGAAAAACACACTTCAAAAAGACACGTGCACCGCAGTGCAGCACTGTTTACAAGTGCCAAGAGAGGGAAGCAGCTTAAATGTCTTGACAGAGGGGTGGATAAAGATGACGTGGTACATATATACAGTGGAATATTCCTCAGCAATAAAAAGGGATGAAATTGGGTCCTTTGTAGGGATGTGGATGGACATAGAGACTGTCATACAGAGTGAAGTCAGAAAGAGAAAAACAAATATCATATATTAACATATACATGTGGAATATAGGGAAAAAATGGTATAGATGATCTTATTTGCAAAACAGACATAGAGAACAGACATATGGACACCAAGGAAAGAAAGGGGAGGCTGGATGACTTGGGAGATTGGGACTGACGTATGTACACTGCTGCGCATAAAATGGATCACTAATGAGGCCTCCTGTACAGCACAAGGAGCTCTGCTCAAGGCTCTGTGGTGACCTAAATGCGGAGGAAATCCAAAAAAGTGATGATCTGTGTATACATACAGCTGACTGACTTTGCTGTAAAGTAGAAACTAGTACAACACTGTAAAGCAATTATGGTCTAATTAAAAAAAAAAAAAAAGCAAAACAGCATGTTGAAACCTAATCTCCTATGTGATGGTATTTGGAGGTGAAGCTTTTAAGAGGTGATTAGGTCATGAGGGCACGGCGGCTCCACGAGTGGGATCAGAGCCCCTATAAGGAAACCTGGAGAGTTCCATTGCCTGTTCTTCCACAGGACGGCAGAGAGTGCTCTATGCAAACTGTAAAAGGGCTTTCCTCAGAATATGACAAGGCTGGTGCCCTCATCTGGAATTTCAAGCCCCAAGAACCATGAGAAGCAAACTTCTGTTGTTCACAAGCTTCCCCACTTTTTGGCATCTTATAATAGCAGCCCAGACTGACAAAGGCAGAATGGAACTAAATTTAAGTAGAGATTGACAGAAGCTATTTAGCCAGATTCAACCACACACACTGAATGGTTGAAGCTTTATGACATACAAGAGGTTCAAAGAAAGAAGAATTATGAAACATCATTGAGTAAAACTGTGTGGGTGTTGGGTGATCTTTGTTTGTGTCAGATATCATCCTGAGAGAAATCATTCATTTTTGGCTCCTAAGTATATCTGGAGGCAGCAAAATGATCGCACCTTCTTCCCAAAGGAGTTTTCACAGACTAAATATTATTACTTTATTCCACAGATGGAAGGGCATTTTTAGCCTTATTTTCATCCAATTGCTGATTGCTGTATGGACTGATTTAAACACAGAGTGTGAGCTAACTTTTCTGTTTTGACATATGTTAAGATTTACCTCATATATATATATATATATGTATATATATATATATATATATATATATATATATATGTAATGCTTTTAAATTGGGCAAAACAGTGAGAATCAATTTGATGTTGGTCATTTTCCTCTCAAAATTATAGAAATGGTGATAAAAAATGAAAAATAACCAAAATTTTCTGAAGAATGAAGCGTCTGTTGGGAGCCATGATGACACATAACTAGTGTAGTAAATCCTGTTCTTTGGTCTACACAATTTTGTGCACTAGCCTAGATTAGGAAATTTTTTTTTAATATAAAATTATTTATTTTAACTGGAGGCTAATTACTTTAAAATATTGTATTGATTTTGCTACACATTAACAATCCACCACGAGTGTACACATGTTCCTCATCCAGAATCCCCCTCCCACCTCCCTCCCCATGCCATCCCTCTGGGTTATCCCAGTGCACCATCCCCGAGCATCCTGTATCGTGCATTGAACCTGGACTGGCGATTCGTTTCACATATGATATTATACATGTTTCATGCCATTCTCCCATATCATCCCACTCTTGCCCTCTCCCACGAGTCCAAAAGACTGTTCTATACACCTGTGACTCTTTTGCTGTCTCGCATACAGGGTTATCACTACCATCTTTCTAAATTCCATATACATGCGTTAGTATACTGTATTGGTGTTTTCCTTTCTGGCTTACTTCACTCTGTATAATAGGCTCCAGTTTCATCCACCTCATTAACATTGATTCAAATGTATTCTTTTTAATGTCTGAGTAATACTCCATTGTGTATATGTACCATGGCTTTCTTATCCATTTGTCTGCTGACGGACATCTAGGTTGCTTCCATGTCCTGACTATTATAAACAGTGCTGTGATGAACATTGGGGTACATGTGTCTCTTTCAATTCTGGTTTCCTTGATGTGTATGCTCAGCAGTGGGATTGCTGGGTCATATGGCAGTTCTATTTCCAGTTTTTAAAGGAATCTCCACACTGTTCTCCATAGTGGTTCTACTAGTTTGTATTCCCACCAACAGTGTAAGAGGGTTCCCTTTTCTCCACACCCTCTCCAGCATTTATTGCTTGTAGACTTTTGGATAGCAGCCATTCTGACTGGCATGAAATGGTACCTAATTGTGGTTTTGATTTGCATTTCTCTGATAATGAGTGTTGAGCATCTTTTCATGTGTTTGTTAGCCTTCTGTATGTCTTCTTTGGAAAAATGTCTGTTTAGGTCTTTGGCCCATTTTTTGATTGGGTCATTTATTTTTCTGGAATTGAGCTGCAGGACTTGCTTGTATATTTTTTAGATTAATTATTTGTCAGTTGCTTCATTTGCTATTATTTTCTCCTTTTCGGAAGGCTGTCTTTTCACCTTGCTTATAGTTTCCTTTGTTGTGCAGAAGCTTTTAATTGTAATTAGGTCCCATTTGTTTATTTTTGCTTTTATTTCCAATATTATGGGAGGTGGGTCATAGAGGATCCTGCTGTGATTTATGTCGGAGAGTGTTTTGCCTATGTTCTCCTCTAAGAGTTTTATAGTTTCTGGTCTTACGTTTAGATCTTTAATCTATTTTGAGTTTATTTTTGTGTATGGTGTTAGAAAGTGTTCTAATTTCATTCTTTTACAAGTGGTCGACCAGTTTTCCCAGCACCACTTGTTAGAGAGATTGTCTTTTCTCCATTGTGTATTCTTGCCTCCTTTGTCAAAGATAAAGTGTCCATAAGGTGCGTGGATTTATCTCTGGGCTTTCTATTTTGTTCCATTGATCTATATTTCTGTCTTTGTGCCCGTACCTTACTGTCTTGATAACTGTGGCTTTGTAGTAGAGTCTGAAGTCAGGCAGGATGATTCCTCCAGTTCCATTCTTCTTTTTCAAGATTGCTTTGGTTATTCAAAGTTTTTTGTATTTCCATACAAATTGTGAAATTATTTGTTCTAGCTCTGTGAAAAATACCATTGGTAGCTTGATAGGGATTGCATTGAATCTATAGATTGCTTTGGGTAGTATACTCATTTTCACTATATTGATTCTTCCAATCCATGAACATGGTATATTTCTCCATCTATTAGTGTCCTCTTGATTTCTTTCACCAGTGTTTTATAGTTTTCTATATATAGGGTTTTTGTTTCTTTAGGTAGATATATTCCTAAGTATTTTATTCTTTTCGTTGCAATGGTGAATGGAATTGTTTCCTTAATTTCTCTATTTTCTCATTATTAGTGTATAGAAATTCAAGGGATTTCTGCGTGTTGATTTTATATCCTGAAACTTTACTATATTCATTGATTAGTTCTAGTAATTTTCTGGTGGAGTCTTTAGGGTTTTCTATGTAGAGGATCATGTCATCTGCAAACAATGAGAGTTTTACTTCTTCTTTTCTAATTTGGATTCGTTTCTTTCTTTTTCCGTTCTGATTGCTGTGGCCAAAACTTCCAAAACTATGTTGAATGGTAGTGGTGAAAGTGGGCACACTTGTCTTGTTCCTGACTTTAGGGGAAATGCTTTCAAGTTTTCACCATTGAGGATAATGTTTGCTGTGGGTTTGTCATATATAGCTTTTATTATGTTGAGGTATGTTCCTTCTAGTCTTGCTTTCTGGAGAGTTTTTATCATAAATGGATGTTGAATTTTGTCAAAGGCTTTCTCTGCATCTATTGAGATAATCATATGGCTTTTATTTTTCAATTTGTTGATGTGGTGTATTACATTGATTGATTTGCAGATATTGAAGAATCCTTGCATCCCTGGGATAAAGCCCACTTGGTCATGGTGTATAATCTTTTTAATGTGTTTTTGGATTCTGATTGCTAGAATTTTGTTAAGGATTTTTGCATCTATGTTCATCAGTGATATTGGCCTGTAGTTTTCTTTTTTTGTGTGGCATCTTTGTCAGGTTTTGGTATTAGGGTGATGGTGGCCTCATAGAATGAATTTGGAAGTTTACCTTCCTCTGCAATTTTCTGGAAGAGTTTGAGTAGGATAGGTGTTAGCTCTTCTCTAAATTTTTGGTAGAATTCAGCTGTGAAGCCATCTGGACCTGGGCATTTGTTTGTTGGAAGATTTCTGATTACAGTTTCAATTTCCGTGCTTGTGATGGGTCTGTTAAGATTTTCTGTTTTTTCCTGGTTCGATTTTTGAAAGTTGTACTTTTCTAAGAATTTGTCCATTTCTTCCAAGTTGTCCATTTTATTGGCATATAATTGCTGATAGTAGTCACTTATGATCCTTTGTATTTCTGTGTTGTCTGTTGTGATCTCTCCATTTTCTTTTCTAATTTTATTGATTGGATTTTTCTCCCTTTGTTTCTTGATGAGTCTGGCTTATGGTTTGTCAATTTTATTTATCCTTTCAAAGAACCAGCTTTTGGCTTTGTTGATTTTTGCTATGGTCTCTTTTGCTTCTTTTGCATTTATTTCTGCCCTAATTTTTAAGGTTCCTTTCCTTCTACTAACCCTGGGGTTCTTCATTTCTTCCTTTTCTAGTTGCTTTAGGTGTAGAGTTAGGTTATTTATTTGACTTTTTTCTTGTTTCTTTAGGTATGCCTGTATTGCTATGAACCTTCCCCTTAACACTGCTTTTACAGTGTCCCACAGGTTTTGGGTTGTTGTGTTTTCATTTTCATTTGTTTCTATGCATATTTTGATTTCTTTTTTGATTTCTTCTGTGATTTGTTGGTTATTCAGCAGCATGTTGTTCAGCCTCCATATGTTGGAATTTTTAATAATTTCTCCTGTAATTGAGATCTAATCTTACTGCATTGTGGTCAGAAAAGATGCTTGGAATGATTTCATTTTTTAAAAATTTACCACAGCTAGATTTATGGCCCAGGATGTGATCTATCCTGGAGAAGGTTCCATGTGCACTTGAGAAAAAGGTGAAATTCATTGTTTTGGGGTGAAATATCCTATAGATATCAATTAGGTCTAACTGGTCTATTGTATCATTTAAAGTTTGTGTTTCTTTGTTAATTTTCTGTTTAGTTGATCTATCCATAGGTGTGAGTGGGGTATTAAAGTCTCCCACTATTATTGTGTTTTTGTTAATTTCCCCTTTCACAATCCAAGAAGAAGATATAACAATTATAAATATATATGCACCCAACATAGATTAGGAAATTTATCCAGGATTTTAATAAAGATATAAAGTTGGACTTCCACTATTTATAATAAATTACTATCATCTAACTCCGCTCTTTTTATAATAATATTGATATATCATTATTTCAGCTTGTTAACTATTGGATGAAACTAATCCAAAGATGAGACATATCACTTCTGTTTATAAATTACTGTATTAAACACAAAATGGAATAGTTCTGTGGAATTAAAAGTCAAAGGTTATGAAAGCCTCAAATGGCAAGGAGATGGGTGTGTATGTATATATTTGTGCAGCAGTGCGATAAGCAGCGGGGGTGGAGGAAGAGAGCTACTGTGAGTTTTTCCTAAACTTTTAGTGGAATATAGTTGCTTTACAATGCTGTATTAATTTCTGCTGTACAGCAAAGTGAATCAAGTACATATATACACATATCCCCTCTTTTCTGGAATTCCTTCCCATTTAGGTCACCATAGAGCATAGAACTACTGTTGATTGGATATGTACTGTGTTCAAGGCAGGGTCCTGGGTTGTTTTATTCTCAGAATACTTTTCACTAATTATATTTGAAAGGTTAATCCATCAAAATACAGAGTGTGTATATATATGTGTGTGTGTATATGTATTTTTTTTTTTTTTTTTTGTCGTGCAAAACATTCTGATTTAGTCCACTTGGTGGCATTAAAATCAATTCACATTTCATCTTTTGGCAATGCCTTTAGTTTTTGAAGTTAGTATAAATGAGTATAAATGCTGCTTAACTATAAACAAATCTTTTAGTCCCAGAGGGAGACTGAAATTAGCATATCTAGTAAACATACTTAGTTTAAAAAACAAACTATTTTTGTCTGTGCTTTCTACATAAAAACATGTCTGTGTATACTCATACAAAAGTATCCTCACAGCCTATTAAAATTAATACTTTATATAATATCAGAGGTGGACTTCCCTGGTGGCTCAGATGGTAAAGCATCTGCCTACAATGTGGGAGACCCGGGTTTGATCCCTGGGTCAGGAAGATCCCCTGGAGAAGAAAATGGCAGCCCACTCCAGTATTCCTGCCTAGAAAATCTCATGGATGGAGGAGCCTGGTAGGCTACATATAGTCCATGGGGTCACAAAGAGTTGGACACGACTGAATGACTTCACTTTTATGATTTCAGAGGTAGTGTATATAGATGTGTATTAATCTGGTAGGGCAGCCATAACAAAATACCACAGACTGGGTGACTTAATGATAGAAATTTATCTTCTCAAACTTTTGGAAGCTGGAAGTTCCATATCAAGAGAGCAACTGGCTTGTTTTCTGGAGAGAACTCTTCTCTGCTTGCAAATGGAAACTTTCTTGCTGTGTTCCTGTGTCTTCATCCCTCTCCTGCGTGTAATGAGAGAGAGCTCTTGCATCTCTTCCTTTTCTCACAAGGACACCAACTCTAATGCATAGAGGCCCCACCCTCATAACCTCATTTTAAGTGAATTACCTCCTAAAGGCCCTGTCTCCAAATACAGTCCCATCTCAGGGCTTTGAACAATGAAGAACCCTAAGCACATAACTGTTCATACTCCTGCAGAAAGAGACTTGGCCAAACTCTGGTACAGCTTCCATGTCCCTAGGATTACCCCAGAGCCCCTATTCAATTCCTGCCTGAGAAAGCTTCAGTGCTGCCTAGAGAATTTATTCTAGTCAACACTGGGGGAGAAGCCCCTGACTTCCTTTTCTAAGAGCATTTACTAAAAAGGGCTCACAGTTGTGAATGTGAACCTCTCACAGCACATCTTTTCTGCAGGGCCTAAGAGCCATTTCACGTAAATGGGATCCTCAGGATGGATAGAGCCAGCGTCTTCTGGTCGTTGTGGAGGACAGAATCCCAACTCCGCTAACTGCCAGCTCACAAGCACACATGACCAATCACATTACACTGACCATTTATAACTCTTCACTTCTCTGACTCTAATGGGACCCCCAGACTCTCCACATACCTCTTCCTTCAAACTGACCAACCACCTCTGCACAAAGCAGGGAGGAGCTCAGCCGCTATCAACAGTTACTGAGTAAAATCTGCTTTTCCCACTTTCACTGGGGTTTGTCATGTTTATCTTGCACAGCATCGACAAAGGGAATTCGGTTCATAATCCAATTACACAAGGGAGGAGTACTGAAGTGACATGCAGGCCGCTCCGGGTCTACCGGAAGTGAATACGAGCAAGGGCATTCTCTCCCCTTTCCAGGAAGGACGTTATCAATTATCCCCCGCCTCCTCCCTCCTTCCCTAGAATAAGTCAGTTCCCCTTTCCAGGAAGGACGTTATCAATTATCCCCCGCCTCCTCCCCCCTTCCCTAGAATAAGTCAGTATCTGTGACCAGTCAGCTCCGCTCCCTGCTCACCCTTTTCAGAAACGACCCACTCTTCATTCGCTGTAGGCCAGCGTAGGTCACTAGGGTTTAGGAAAGCGTCTCATTGCTTGGAGAGCAGAAGAGCACAACTGTTTCTTCCTGTGGTGCTTACCTGTTGAGGGCTGTGGCAGCCTGGATGCTAAGGGCAGCTAACTCTGAGAGTGAGATAGGCGGAGAGGGTTGAGTAGGGAACACTCTTGGAAGGAAAGGGAAGGAAGAAGGATTGGGCGGAAGAGAAGTTTCACTGCAACGCAGTCTCACTGGAGGCCTCATCTGGAGCTGCTGGGAGTCCTGGAGCGACCGTGACCTGTCGGCGCTGGCTGAGCTAGCTGAGGGGAAGCCTCAGGCTGATCACTGGACGCAGAGCCCTCCAGTCAGGGGACGTGAAGTCCCCAGAGAGGCTCTCAGCAAACGCCTTCTACCGGGTGAGGGCTCCCGTCACTCCACAGTGCACACACACGCAACACAAGGCCAGTAATAGCGGGCCACTTTCTGAGAAGTGCGTCCTGAGCTAGCAACACAAGAGAAGACAAAGGTGAGTTCATTCATCCTAGAGACAAATGGCTAGAACTCATAAACAATGCTCAGGGAAATAAGTCAAATATAAGAATATGCATGCTATAATTTCATTTCCTAAGATGAAAAAATTAACTGGTAACATTAAAGTTTAGATGTTGGAAGTCAAATTATGTTTATACTTGATTTCTTTTTGGTTTCGTAGAATTTTTCCCATTAGCTAGTGTTGATATTTATAATTATAAAGAGCTTTAAGCATAGATTCTATACCTGATTTTGTATGTGTTTTTGTGAAACATTATAATATTAAAGAATATTTCATATATATTTATAAAGTCAGTCAAAATTAGAGCTCCGTAAAAGTTTTCATTTAAGAAAAGTCCGTCAGGTTTTCAAGCTTTTAAAAATGTGTTCATATGAATTCAGTTAGGTAGGGGCCAATGTTTGGGCAGATAAGTATAAGCAGGTAGGAAAATGAAAGCTAGATTACCTGGCTGAAGGCAAAATGTGGAATCAGAACTGAGGAACCTGAGCAAGACATTGGCAAAGACAACACTAGATGCTGGAAACTAGAGCACAGAGCTGTGGTACAAAGCTGGGCATGGCTTTTTGCAGAGTAATAACAATAGTGACATATATTTTGATCTCTGGGTTGGGAAGATCCCCTGGAGGAGGAAATGGAAACCTGCTCCAGTATTCTTGCCTGGGAAATCCCATGGACAGAGGAGCCTGGTGGGCTAGAGTTCATGGGGTCGCAGAGAGTCAGGCATGACGAGTGATTGAGCACTTTCATGGGTCAGACATTCCTTGTCCATGCATTTTAAAATGCTTTTTAAAAATATCATCAACAATTTTCAGAATAAAGAAGCTGATGTTTTTATCTGACGTTTTACTGAAGCAGCTACTGAGATACAAAGTGGTTAATATGCCAAAACCATAAAGCAAAGTATTTTATCTAGAATCCAATCCAAGTCTGTTCCAAAGAAACTTTCTACTATTTATATTATCTATTATCTAATAAAAAACTGAAAGTGATTATATGTACACTTATATAATATACACAAATATGTGTGTGTATATATATATATATATACCTGCATTATATGTATATGTGACAATAATAAATGTATTTAGCCACACAGCCATGACACCGACCATAAAACAGACGAGTCAGAGATGATCTGCCTGAGAAATCATTCAGTTCTGAGGCCGTTCTGTTCAGACATTGCATACGTTTTGGTTCCTTTTCCTCATGTTAATCAGCAGAGGAATTTACATGGAAACAAAAAACCTCAGTTTCTTAACTATTATAACCCACCTGAAGTCATCATTTCTGTTTATTACATCATAATCATCTCTACTTGCCACAAACTGTACATTCTCAAAGAGGAAATTATGATCTCGAGTAAAGACAATGAAACAGGAACAGATGTGCTACTAAAACACAGACATCCTATTATCCTGAAAATGTTCTCCATAATGAAGAACAAGGGAACAGAGATCAGAAGGTATTGTCATATTTCAAAATAGTGTCTGTTCTAGCAGTAGGATCATATTCAAAAAGTAATATCTGCCAAACTTTCCATGTACCCTTCATGGTACTTTATGCTTGACACTTTGTGTTCTAGAGACACTGCAAAAAAATTAGGGGAAAAAAACAATCCCTCTGCACACAGTTGTAGTAAAATTTTTGCTATAGCCTTTGCAACAGTTTTCTCTTTTCTGATTTTCCTTGATCATAGCACAGCAAGTTGACCCTTCCTCCAATTATGGCATTTCTGTTTGGTTCTAACTTCCTTATTCCCAAGACCTCTGTTGGATTGCACTACCTGATTCTTAATATCTGTATCTTTTCACCCTGAGAACAGAGACATTGACAAAATGGATAAATGTGGAATAATACACATTGTTTAAAAAAAAAAAAAGATGCTTGGTTATACACATGAATTCATTAAAGCAGATCTTTCTCAGTTGATATGTGTGAGACATTTGATAGGCTAACAATGCAGAGGGAAAAAAAGATCTGTTGTAGAATCGCAAAGTGGCCATAGTAGAGGGAGGGAGACAGACAAGGTAATTGTGCGCGTGCGTGGGTACTCAGTTGTGTCCGACTCTTTGCGACCCCATGGACTGCAGCACGCCAGGCTTCCCTGTCCTTCCCATCTCCCAGAGCTTGTGCAAACTCAGGTCCATCAAGTGGGTGAGGCCATCCAACCATCTCATCCTCTGTCGCCCCTTCTCTTCCTGTCCTCAGTCTTTCCCAGCAACTCTTCCTTTTTGCTGTTTCGTAGTTTAACCACCTTCTCCACAATTCTGTTTCTTTCTACAAGACTCCCCCATTGTTTATACACTGATTTCTGCATAGGACTGTTAAGCCTAAGCACACGCTAAATTATGTAGTCCTCTGTAAGTAAAACTGTCGGTTATTTTAACACAGTAAGTATAACTGCTTCTTGCTAATATTGTTTTCTTCCAGTAAATTAGAGTGCTGGGAAAAAACAATGATTCATTCACATTCACACAAACACACAATCCCAAATATGATTTTAGATGGAAAAAGTCATAAGTTTTTGGTTGGTGATCTTTTTTCTTATTTTAAATTTCTGTTAAGATTACTGTTGTTTTTCTGTTGAATGGACAAAAAACAAACCTTATATCTGGTACCAAACTCAAAAAACTGAGTAGAAACAGAGAAGGCCATATTTTGTGATGTCCATGGATGTTTCCTATACAACATAATGCATTTTGGGAGGGAGTCAAAGAAGACTGATTTATAAAGAAATGCTTATATCACTGGATCTGCATAGTATCATATGATGATTTAATGCTGAACTCTGAAGCTATACTTGGAAAGAATACAAAAGATGAAATAAATAGTCCTTAAGGAGAGGAAGGAGTCACTTTCTTTCTTGGGAACAAAGCAAGAAATAATAACCTAAGTGAAAGTAGAATTTACTCTGAAAATACCAGAAACTTATCTGACCACAGTGATGATTTGACAAGGGAAGAAACTGCAAATTATTCCAATAGCTGTATCCCTAATAGACTTTTAACCCACACTATATGAAATACAGCAAAACGTATTAAAATGAACAGCAATAAGCAGGCAGAAAGATCTAATGAGAAATCAAATAGGTCATTTTCATTATTATTCATTAGTTTTTAAAAATGCACTTGATATCTTAAAAGGTCTTGGAGTTTATGAACATTTTGTTCTGCCATCTTCTAAGCCAAAAAATTTAAATAAAATATCAGTTCAGTTCAGTTGCTCAGGCATGTCCGACTCTTTATGACCCTATAGACTGCAGCATGCCAGGCCCTCCTGTCCATCACCAACTCCCGGAGCTTACTCAAACTTATGCCCATTGAGTCAGCGATGCCAGCCAACCATCTCATCCTCTGTTGTCCCCTTCTCCTCCTGCCTTCAATCTTTCCCAGTATCAGGGTCTTTTCAAATGAGTAAGCTCTCTGCATCAGGTAGCCAAAGTGTTGGAGTTTCAGCTTCAACATCAGTCCTTCCATGAACACTCAGGACTGAGCTCCTTTTAGGATGGACTGGTTGGATCGCCTTGCAGTCCACGGGACTCCCACGAGTCTTCTCCAACACAACAGTTTAAAAGCATCAGTTCTTAGGCACTCAGTTTTCTTTATAGTCCAACTCTCACATCCATACATGACTACTGGAAAAACCATAGCCTTGACTAGATGGACCATTGTTGGCAAAGTAATGTCTCTGCTTTTTAATATGCTGTCTAGTTTGGTCTCTAGTAAAGTAATGATCAAATTGCCAACATCCGCTGGATCATTGAAAAAGCAAGAGAGTTCCAGAAAAACATCTATTTCTGCCTTATTGACTATGCCAAAGCCTTTGACTGTGTGGGTCACAATAAACTGTGGAAAATTCTGAAAGAGATGGGAATACCAGACCACCTGACCTGCCTCTTGAGAAACTTATATGCAGGTCAGGAAGCAACAGTTAGAACTGGACATGGAACAACAGACTGGTTCCAAATAGGAAAAGGAGTACGTCAAGGCTGTATATTGTCACCCTGCTTATTTAACTTATATGCAGAGTACATCATGAGAAACGCTGGACTGGAAGAAGCACAAGCTGGAATCAAGATTGCCAGGAGAAATATCAAAAACCTCAGATACGCAGATGACACCACCCTATGGCAGAAAGTGAAGAGGAACTAAAAAGCCTCTTGATGAAGGTGAAAGAGGAGAGTGAAAAAGTTGGCTTAAAGCTTAACATTCAGAAAACAAAGATCATGGCATCTGGTCCCATCACTACATGGGAAATAGATGGGGAAACAGGAAACAGTGTCAGACTTTATTTTTTGGGGCTCCAAAATCACTGCAGATGGTGACTGCAGCCATGAAATTAAAAGACGCTTACTCCTTGGAAGGAAAGTTATGACCAACCTAGATAGCATATTCAAAAGCAGAGACATTACTTTGCCAACAAAGGTCCATCTAGTCAAGGCTATGGTTTTTCCTGTGGTCATGTATGGATGTGAGAGTTGGACTGTGAAGAAAGCTGAGCGCTGAAGAATTGATGCTTTTGAACTGTGGTGTTGGAGAAGACTCTTGAGAGTCGCTTGGACTGCAAGGAGATCCAACCAGTCCATTCTAAAGGAGATCAACCTTGGGTATTCTTTGGAAGGAATGATGCTAAAGCTGAAAATCCAGTACTTTGGCCACCACATGCAAAGAGTTGACTCATTGGAAAAGACTCTGATGCTGGGAGGGATTGGGGGCAGGAGGAGAAGGGGATGACAGAGGATGAGATGGCTGGATGGCATCACTGACTTGATGGATGTGAGTTTGAGTGAACTGAAGGAGTTGGTGATAGACAGGGAGGCCTGGAGTGCTGCAATTCATGGGGTCTCAAAGAGTCGGAATTGACTGAGCGAATGAACTGAACTGAGGTTGGTCTTAACTTTCCTCCCAAGGAGTAAGCGTCTTTTAATTTCATTGCTGCAGTCTCCATCTGCAGTGATTTTGGAGCCAAAGTAATAAAGTCAGCCACTGTTTCCACTATTTCCCCATCTATTTGCCATGAAGTGATGGGATCGGATGCCATGATCTTAGTTTTATGAATGTTGAGCTTTAAGCCAACTTTTTCACTCTCTTCTTTCAGTCTCACCAAGAGTCTCTTTAGTTCTTCACTTTCTGCCATAAGGGTGGTGTCATCTGCATATCTGAGGTTATTGATATTTCTCCTGGCAATTTTGATACCAGTCTGTGCTTCTTCCAGGCCAGCATTTTACATGATGTACTCTGCATAGAAGTTAAATAAGCAGGGTGACAATATACAGCCTTAACGTACTCCTTTTCCTATTTGGAACCAGTCTGTTGTTCCATGTCCTGTTGTAACTGTTGCTTCCTGACCTGCATACAGGTTTCTCCAAAGGCAGATCAAGTTGCCTGGTATTCCCATCCCTTTCAGAATTTTCCATAGTTTATTGCGATCCACACAGTTGAAGGCTTTGGCATAGTCAACAAAGCAGAAATAGATGTTTTTCTGGAGTTCTCTTTCTTTTTTGATGATCCAGCAGATGTTTTCCATTTGATGTCTGCTCCCTCTGCCTTTTCTAATATGAGCTTGAACATCTGAAAGTTCACGGTTCACGTATTGTTGAAGTCTGGCTTGGAGAATTTTGAGCATTACTTTACTAGCATGTTACATGAGTGCAATTGTGCCATAGTTTGAGCATTCTTTGGGATTGGAATGCAAGCTGACCTTTTCCAGTCCTGTGGCCACTGCTGACTTCTCCAAATTTGCTGGCATATTGAGTGCAGCAGTTTCACAGCATCATCTTTTAGGATTTGAAATAGCTTAACTGGTATCCCATCACCTTCACTAGCTTTGTTGGTAGTGATGATTCCTAAGACCCACTTGACTTCACATTCCAGGAAGTCAGCTTTAGTTTGGTCCAGCTCTAGGTGAGTGAGCACATCACCATGATTATCTGGGTCATGAAGATCTTTTCTGTATAGTTCTTCTGTGTATTCCTGCCACCCCTTCCTAATATGTCCTGCTTCTGTTAGGTCCATACCATTTCTGTCCTTTATTGTGCCCATCTTTGCATGAAATGTTCCCTCGGTATCTCTAATTTTCTTGAAGAGGTCTCTAGTCTTTCCCATTCCATTGTTTTCCTCTTTTTTTGCACTGATCACTGGGGAAGGCTTTCTTATTTCTCCTTGCTATTCTTTGGAAGTCTGCATTCAAATGGGTATATTTTTCCTTTTCTCCTTTGCTTTTCACATCTCTTCTTTCACAGCTATTTGTAAGGCCACCTCAGACAGCCATTTTCCTTTTTGCATTTCTTTTTCTTGGGGATGGTCTTGATCCCTGTCTGCGGTATAATATGATAAACCACTGTCCATAGTTTATCAGGCACTCTGTCTCTCAGATCTAGTCACTTAAATCTATTTTTCACTTCCACTGTATAATTGTAAGGGATTTGATTTAGGTCATACCTGAATGGTCTAGTGGTTTTCCCTACTTTCCTCAATTTAAGTCTTTATTTGGCAAAAAGGAGTTCATGATCTGAGCCACAGTCAGCTCCCAGTCTTGTTTTTGCTGACTGTATAGAGCTTCTCCATCTTTGGCTGCAAAGAATATAATCAATCTGATTTTGGTGTTGACCATCTGGTGATGTCCATGTATAGAGTCTTCTCTTGTGTTGTTGGAAGAGGGTGTTTGTTATGACCAGTGCATTCTCTTGGCAAAACTCTTGTTAATTTTCACCCTGCTTCATTCTGTACTCCAAAGCCAAATTTGCCTGTTACTCCAGGTGTTTCTTGACTTCCTACTTTTGCATTCCAGTCCCCTATAATGAGAAGGATATCTTTTTTGGGGTGTTAGTTCTAAATGGTCTTGAAGGTCTTCATAGAACTGTCCAACTTCAGGTTCTTCAGCATTACAGGTTGGGGCATAGACTTGCATTACCATGATATTGAATGGTTTCCTTGGAAACAAACAGATCATTCTGTCATTTTTGAGACTGCATCCAAGTACTACATTTCGGACTCTTTTGTTGACTATAATGGCTACTCCATCTCTTCTAAGGTATTCTTGCCCACAGTGGTAGATATAATGGTCATCTGAGTTAAATTCACTCATTCCAACCCATTTTAGTTTGTTGATTCCTAAAATGTTGACATTCACTCTTGCCATCTCCTGTTTGACCACTTCCAATTTGCCTTGATTCATGGACCTAACATTCCAGATTCCTATGCAATATTGCTCTTTACAGCATCAGACGTTGTTTCCATCACCAGTCACATCCACAACTAGGTGTTGTTTTTGCTTTCGCTCCATCTCTTCATTCTTTCTGGAGTTATTTCTCCACTGATCTCCAGTAGCATATTGGGCACCTACTGACCTGGAGAGATCATCTCTCAGTGTCCTATCTTTTTGCCTTTTCATACTATTCAACGGGTTCTCAAGGCTAGAATACTGAAGTGGTTTGCCATTCCCTTCTCCAGTGGACCACATTTTGTCAGAACTCTCCACCATGACCTGTCTGTCTTGGATGGCCCTACATGGCATGGCTCATAGTTTCATTGAGTTAGACAAGGCTGTGGTCCATGTGATTACATTGGTTAATTTTCTGTGATTGTAGTTTTTGGTCTGTCTGCCCTGTGATGGAGAAGGGTTAGAGGCTTATGGAAGCTTCCTGATGGAAGAGACTGACTGAGGGGGAAACTGGGTCTTGTTCTGATGGGCAGGGCTGTGTTCCCTCCCTGCTATTTACCTGGGAGCAAACTATGATGGTTTCCCTTGTAGCTCAGTGGGTAAAGAATCTGCCTGCAGTGCAGGAGACCAGGAATCAATCCCTGGGTTGGGAAGATCCCCTGGAGAATGAAATGGCAACCCACTCCAGTATCCTTTCCTGGAAAATCTCATGGACAGAGGAGCCTGGTGGGCTGCAGTCCATGGGGTTGCAAAGAGTCAGGCAGGACTGAGTAACTAACACTTACACTTACTTACTTAAATTATGGTGGAGGTAATGAAGATAACGGTGGTCTCCCTCAAAAGATCCCATGCATGTACTGCTACACTCAGTGACCCCAACCCTGCAGCAGGCCACCACCGACCCACACCTTCACTGACTCCCATACACCTCCAGGCAAGTCTGGGTCGGTCTCCTGTGGGGTCACTGCTCCTTTCTCATGTATCCTAGGGCACAAGGTTCTGTTTGTGCCTGCCATGAGTATTTCCCCTCCTGTGTAAGTTCTGGCAGCTCTGTGGTGAGGTTAATGGCAACCCCCTCCAAGAGGACTTATGCCTACCCACACCCAGAGCCCCTGTCTCTGTGACAGACCACTGCCGACCCATACCTCCACAGGAGATGCTCAAACACATTTCTGTCTCAGTCTGTGGGTGTGTCTGTGTCCTGGTGCGCACAAGGTTTGTTTGAGCCCTCTGAGCATCTCTGGTAGGAATGGGGTTTGATTCTAAATGCAAATTCGCCCCTCCCACCATCTTGCTGGGGCTTCTCCTTTGCCCTTGGACGTGCACTGTCTCCTCACAGCCGCTCCAGCACCTACCATCTTACTGGGGTTTCTCTGACCTTGGACATGGGGTATCTCCTCACAGCCAGTCCAGCGAAGTGCGGCCGCCACTCCTGACTTTGAATGAGGGGGTATCTGTTCACAGTCACTCGCTGTTCCAGTGCCACACAAATATCAGATCAGATCAGTCGCTCAGTCGTGTCCGACTGTTTGCAACCCCATGAATCACAGCACGCCAGGCCTCCCTGTCCATCACCAACTCCCGGAGTCCACTCAGACTCATGTCCATTGAGTCAGTGATGCCATCCAGCCATCTTATCCTCTGTCGTCCCCTTCTCCTCTTGCCCCCAATCCCTCCCAGCATCAGAGTCTTTTCCAATGAGTCAACTCTTCGCATGAGGTGGCCAAAGTACTGGAGTTTCAGCTTTAACATCAGTCCTTCCAAAGAAATCCCAGGGCTGATCTCCTTCAGAATGGACTGGTTGGATCTCCTTGCAGTCCAAAGGACTCTCAAGAATCTTCTCCAACACCACAGTTCAAAAGCATCAATTCTTCGGTGCTCAGCTTTCTTCACAGTCCAACTCTCACATCCATACATGACCACAGGAAAAACCATAGCCTTGACTAGACGGACCTTTGTTGGCAAAGTACTGTCTTTGCTTTTTTTTTTTTTAATTTTATTTTATTTTTTATAAGCAATTATATTTTTTCCATTTATTGTTTTTTTTAATTTTTTAATTTTATTTTATTTTTAAACTTTACAATATTGTATTAGTTTTGCCAAATATCAAAATGAATCCGCCACAGGCATACCCGCGTTCCCCATCCTGAACCCTCCTCCCTCCTCCCTCCCCTACCCTCCCTCTGGGTCGTCCCAGTGCACCAGCCCCAAGCATCCAGTACCGTGCATCGAACCTGGACTGGCGATTCGTTTCATACATGGTATTATACTTGTTTCAATGCTATTCTCCCAAATCTCCCCACCCTCTCCCTCTCCCACAGAGTCCATAACCCTGTGTACGAGACAGCAAAAGAGACACCAATGTATAGATCAGTCTTATGTCTTTGCTTTTGAATATGCTATCTAGGTTGGTCATAACTTTCCTTCCAAGGAGTAAGCATCTTTTAATTTCATGGCTGCAGGCACCATCTGTAGTGATTTTGGAGCCCAGAAAAATAAAATCTGACACTGTTTCCACTGTTTCCCCATCTATTTCCCATGAAGCGATGGGACCAGATGCCATGGTCTTAGTTTTCTGAATGTTGAGCTTTAAGCCACTTTTTCACTCTCCACTTTCACTTTCATCAAGAGGCTTTTAAGTTCCTCTTCACTTTCTGCCATAAGGGTGGTGTCATCTGCATATCTGAGGTTATTGATATTTCTCCCAGCAATCTTGATTCCAGCTTGTGTTTCTTCCAGCCCAGGGTTTCTCATGATGTACTCTGCATATAAGTTAAATAAGCAGGGTGACAATATACAGCCTTGACGAACTCCTTTTCCTATTTGGAACCAATCTGTTGTTCCATGTCCAGTTGTAACTGTTGCTTCCTGACCTGCATACAGATTTCTCAAGAGGCAGATCAGGTGGTCTGGTATTCCCATCTCTTTCAGAATTTTCCACAGTTTATTGTGATCCACACAGTCAAAGGCTTTGGCATAGTCAATAAAGCAGAAATAGATGCTTTTCTGGAACTCTCTTGCTTTTTCCATGATCCAGCAGATGTTGGCAATTTGATCTCTGGTTCCTCTCCCTTTTCTAAAACCAGCTTGAACATCAGGAATTTCACGGTTCACATATTGCTGAAGCCTGGCTTGAAGAATTTTGAGCATTACTTTACTAGCATGTCAGATGAGTGAAGATTCTAAAAAAAAGACAAAAACACTGCACCATGAAAGCAATTTCAACCATTTTCTCAACAAGTTGAACATTTAGAAATGTTTTAGGGTGTAAATTAATAGAGTATGCAAAGACTTATAGCAAGAAATTCCTGGCTCCAGAACCATAGGTCTTAAAAGTAGAACTCAAGGCCCTTAAGGACCTAATATTCAAGTTACATTCTGAGAGCATTTTAACCCCCATCTTTTCATGTAGTTTATGCTGTCTCCAAACAATCACCACAACAAAACCCCCAATTCTCTTCTTTTTAGCTAATATAGTACATGTTCTCTGAACTCCGTGTCTTGCTTGTGTAAATTCTAGTCTACTCCTACACATCCGCCACACCCCTGCTCACACCCCAAGTGTCCTCAAACACCCTACTGAGCTCTCCTCTGGGTAAACTCTTAGAGACCTTTGTTCCAATCCCTTATCCTCAATGTTCAATTTTGTTTTAACTATTTGAACACTTTGCTTACTTCCACCAGAGCAGTGGTCCCCCAAACCTAAATCCACCCCCTGGGGATAAATGGAATGATTGAAGGGGGCCTATACATTTGTATATGCATGTGTATTTTTTCAATCAGTAGGGTAGTAAAAATATAGTCATTATTGTGGAAGAAATGTAAAATGTTTAGTCTAATAAGAGACATAAAATGACACCTTGTGGGCCAAATCCAGCCTGCTGCCTCGATTTGTAAATAAAATCTTATTAAAACACAGCCTCATCTATTCATTCATGTATTGTTTATGGTTGCTTTCATGTGATTACAGCAGAATTGAGTGGTTGCAACACAGACCATATGGCCCGCAGAGGCTAAAGTATTTATTATTTGACTGCTTGCAGAATAGTTTTGCCTACTCCTGGTCTAAAATACAATCACCTTGAGGACAATGGTAATACCTTAGATGTGTTTAAATCACCTCCTGTGCACACCCCTGGGAAAGTATACAAACTCTGGAAGATTGAAATCATGAGTTATTAATATCCACCCCCCCCCCAAAAAAAATATGGTCCTCTTCCTTATTATTACTCTTCCTTACAGTTGTCAACAAACACTCATGTGTTTGAGTTTTAAAATATCAGTCTACTGACTGCTGTCTCCTCATGCTTCATATCTATAAATATGTCAGTTTTTGTGTTTATTCCATTGACTTTCCTGGGTTACTCCCCCTCAACTCAGTCCCCCGCTTTCCTCCAGACATAACACTTAACTGAATATCTACCCTTCCCATACATAATCTCATGTTATAAACATTCATTTTTGCATATATACATATTCTTAATACAGAGTACCATTGGAATATTTTAAGAGTTTTCATATGTGGTATCATATTGTTCCTAAATTTCACAGAGAAAAAACTTTTTTTTTTTCTTTTCACTCAACATTCTACTTTAATGGTGTATCCATGCTGACATACTTTCTGGTTCATTCACTTGATGGTGTGTCAGACGACTAGCCTATCTGTTTTGGCAATTGATGGGCATCTGACTGTTCCCAATATTCCTAATACAAATAGTACCTGAATATCTTGGCCACATGAATGAGAGTGTCTTTAAAGCCTAGAAATTGAAAATAGAAATACTGGTGATCGAGTATTACATTAGTTCTCCTGCTGTCATAACAAATTACCACAAACTTTAGGGGGTGGAAACAACACAGATTCATCATAGACTTCTGGATGTCAGAGTCTGAAATGGGTTTCCCTTGACCATGCTCAAGGTATCAGCGGGGCCATTATTTCTCCAGAAGCTCCAGGAGAGGACCCATCTGCTTGTCTCTCCAACTTCTGGAGGTTTCCCACATCCCTTGGCTCATGATCCTTTCCTGGATCCTCAGAGCCAACACGGTAGCATCTTCACATCCCTCTCTGACTGTGACCCTCCTGTGTCTCTCTTCAAAAGACCCTTGAAATTACACTGTGTGTGTGTGTGTGTGTGTGTGTGTGTGTGTTAGTCATTCAAGGACTGTAGCCAGGGACTGTAGCCCAACAGGCTCCTTTGTCCATGGAATTCTCCGGGCAAGAATACTGGAGTGGGTTGCCATTCCCTTCTCCAGGGGATCCTCCCAACTCAAGGATCAAACCTGAGTCTCCTACATTGCAGGCAGATTCTTTACCATCTGAGCCACCAGGGAAATTACACTGAGCCCCCACCTAAACAATCCAGGATTACCTCTTCATCTCAAGGTCTTCAGCTTAATCACATTGCAATCTCCCTTTTACCATGTAAAGTAACACATTGCAGAGGTTAGGTTGTGGACATCGTTGTGGGGACTTCCAGCCTACCACGAGTATAAACACTATCCCAACTGTCAGACGCTATCAGTTTCCTCTCTGATGCAGTTATAGAGTTTAAACACCACCTCTGTGTTTCCAGCAACACCTGGCATGGTCAACCTCTCTGGAAAGTATAAAATTTAAATGGATTACTATTGTTTATAGCTTCAAATTTTGTAATATAATTTCTATCATACAGGAAAGTTGTAAAAATAGTAAAATGAACTCTTAAATGTAACTTACCTGCATTTTCTAACTCTATATATATTTTGCCCTGTTTGACAGTAAGTTGGAAATATGTATCTCTTTATTTCTAAACACTTAAGCACACATTTCTGAGGAACAAGGATAGTCTATTATTTAGCCAAAATACAATCATGTGAGTCAGGAAATTTAGCATTTATTCATTGTTGTCATACAATTTCCCTGTCACTGTATAAATTCTGTCAATTGCTCCAATAATATCCTTTATAGCTACTTTCCCTTAGTCTGTGAGCCAATTCAGAATCATGTATTAAATTCATTTAACATCACATGTATCAACGGAAATTTTTCTATTTCTGTTATTTTGAAATAGAATATAAAGCTATTGTATAGAATGCCCTCAATCAAGATTTCTTTAGTGTTTCTTCACTATTTTATTCAGGTTATACACATTTTGGCAGGAATACCCCAGAAATGATGCTGTCTTCTCAGTGCCTCATATTAGGAGGTAATGTATCCCAAAGCTAGTAATGATGTTTTTGGCTATTGGTTTGAACGGTTCCTGCCAGACTTCTCCACTGTGATATTATGTTTCCCTTTGTAGTTAATAGTAATCTACTGGGAGATACTTTGAGACTCTACATATTTTGTTCCTCATCAATCTGTTATTAATTTGAGCATCCATGGGTGATTCTAATTCCATCAACCATCCCATATATGTTAGTTGATGTTTTGTTTCTTAAAAGAGCTCTTCTTTCTTTTTCTCTTCTGGTTTCTCTTTTTCTTCTTTCCTTCCTTTCTTTCATCTCTTTGAACTCACACGTTTTTATTTTATTCAATGGATTATAATCTATTCATATCATTTTTTATTTTCCAACTGTCCAAGATTTGGCCACTTGGAGACCCATCAAGCTGGCTTGTTAAGTGTATTTTTAACACTTTCCTATCATTCATTGAGTAATCTCTTATTGTATGACATAAACAGATGTTCCAGGCTCATTTTATGCCTATGGCTTTTTTTTTTTTTTTCCTGCTCACCTAGTGTTGCAATCTTTAACTTTCAATCACGGCAATAAAAGATTGAGTGTTTTGCTAGATGGTCTAGAGAAAAGGATTTTAAGACTGAAAAATGAGGATGTAAGGAGGTTAAGATAAAGAGAGAAAAGAAAGGCGTGATGGTGAGAGAGGACACCAGTGTCGAGATAGCACTGTGCCGCCTCTGCACGACTGCATTTCTTGAGAAGCACTGTACTTGCGCTTCTTTCCTCAGTGCTGTCGCCTCCGCTCTCATGTAATGCTGTGGATAAAATGCAGAAGAGTCTAGCAAAGAGGTAATGGATAAAAACAAATGATAGTAGTTTTGAACACTATTTCTAAGACAAACAGGTTCCATAAAGTTTTGTGCTCCTAAACCAAACACTAAGATGTTTTCTGTAGAGCAACATATGTAGTATATAAAATATCAGATGTAATTTTAATCACATAATGTTACATTAAATCTGTCTGATATGCATTCAACCTTATGCGCATGCACTATGCACTTCCCTGTAGCTCTCTGTGCCCTCTTAAATTGTGGCTTCATTATTTTAGTTGATCGTGCATTTCTCTATGACTTTATAGCACACACACACACACACACACGGTTGTTTCTATGGTACACTCACTGCTTTAGGTACTAGCAACAGAGTTGTTGTTTAGTCACTAAGTCGTGACTGACTCTGTGCAGTCCTATGGACTGTAGCCCACCAGGCTCCTCCACCCATGGGACTTTCCAGGCAAGAATACTGGAGTGGGTTGTCATGCCCTCCTCCAGGGATCATCCTGACCCCATCTCCTGTATGGCAGCCACAAGCTCCTCTGTCCATGGGACTTTCCAGGCAAGAACACTGGAGTGGGCTGTCATGCCCTCCTCCAGGGACCATCCTGCCCCATCTCCTGTATGGCAGGCATGCTCTTTTACCAGAGACACATATGTCCTGAGTAACGCTGTTAGTTTGCTGCTGTAATGAACTGTCATAAACCATGGCTTAAAGGGCCTCCAAGGTGGGGCTAGTAAAGAATCCACCTGCCAGTGCAGGAGACACAAGAGATTTGGGTTCGATCCCTGGGTTGGGAAGATCCCCCGGAGGAGGTCATGGCAACCCATTCCAGTGTTCTTGCCTTGAGAATCCTGTTCCTTTGGCATTTCCAGCTTCTAAGTCATCTGCATTTCTTGGATTTATCAACTCATTCCTTGATCTTCAAAGATGGTGATGCTGGGCTGAGTCTTCACACTGCAATTGCCCTGGTCTTTCATTTAAGGACCCAGACAATCTGAACAATGTCCCTATCTTAATGTCAGCTAATTAGCAAACTTAATTCAGTCTGCTACCTTACTTCCCCATCCCCCATGTAATATGATGTATCTGGTTTCTAGGGACTGCGGCATGGATGTCTTTGGAGGCCACTGTGCTGCCTATCACAGGATCCAACACTGACAATCTCTCTGTCCTGGGAGAAACTGTACTGTAAGGGGGAGAGAGAAGGTCAACAAACATAAAAGCGTGTCATACATTTTCAAGAATAGATAAATATTTGAATAGAGCAATTTAGTGGAAAGAGATTGATGGGATTGCAAATTACAAAACACTGACTGTTGACTATCATATCTTCATTTTATAAATGAGGAATTAAGACCAGGAAGAGTTAGGCCCTTCCTTTTCATAATCTGATATCCATTTTTGTCCCCAGATCTCACACTGTTCCCATGATACAGTTCAACTTTACCATCTACCTATTTTTCCAGTTAAAATGGGAATGAATATAACTACATTACTCACTATTGTATACCCTGTGCCTTGCATTCTGCCTGAAATGACAAAATCTCACTAGTAATACATTGTTGACATTGCTTTCTTTTCTATACCATTCTCACCTCCTATTAGTCATTGCTGCACTGAGTCAGGAGAATAAGATGATTATTTTTCAGATATGTATTCATAAGTGAAAAGTGAAAGTGAAGTCATTCAGTAGTGTCCAACTCTTTGTGACCCCATGAACTGAAGCTCACCAGGCTCCTCTGTCCATGGGATTCTCCAGGCAAGAATACTGGAGTGGGTTACCATTAACTTCTCCAGGGGATCTTCCCAACCCAGGGATTGAACCTGGGTCTCTTTCATTGTAGGCACCAGGTACTGGTCTGAGCCACCACGGATGGCATGTAGTCATAAGTTTCCTTTAAAAATATATCTGTAAGAGACAAACCCATAAAAATAGTCTTGATTTTTTTTCTCAGATTTTTTTGAATGGTTTCTGCAGGTGGGTTGGAATCATGGATGAAATACTAGCAGGCAAAGGATATGCCCCCTTAAAAAACCAAACAAGATAAATAACTTAAAAATTGGGACCAAATAGGCCATATAATAACGACAGGTCATTTTCAATAACAGGGGATTTCTCTGAAGTAGACTAGCACTCAAGAATCAGATTGGTTACATGGACTTAAAAATCATTCGCAACCTACAAGTTGATAGTTGTTTTTTATCCAGTGGGAATTTTTAAGGACTTCAGGCCCTGGAGACAGCATCTCAAGTAGCCCTGAAGAATGGCTTCAAGGCGGCGAGGGGGAAAGGTAGGTCATAGAAACATTTTGCAACAAAGGGCAGGTGGTCTAAGCATCGAAAGATGATTGTTAATTAAAGAAAACCAGATATCTCAAGTTAAGGAACTCAGTGCTTTTCTGTGTCTGCAAAGATGCAGGAGCTGGAGCTCACTGAAATCATTCCTTTGGTTTGCACCTCAGCTACCCTGAGCTAGTGTCCCGTGTTTTCATCACATCCTGACTTTCCTGAGGACTCAGTGTGGGCAGTGGCTGCAGCCCGGTGGCTGCTAGGTGGCAGGTATCCTCTCCTCCCTGAGTTTCCTCAGGGCTCGTTGGCTCATCACTCATAGCGGCTGCAAACACTGATGACCGTGAGATCCTTGTTTACTGATTGGCAGGAAATACTCCACTTCTTTATTAATCGTTTGTGAGGGGATGATTTTCTTCACTTAGTAACATTGCTACTTAAGTCATCCCGCTGTTTTAAAGTAATTTCCTATTACTTAGAATAATTTTGAATCCCTGTCATCACATTCAAGACCCTTCACAATCTGGACCCAACCAGCTTCAGTTGCTTCCACTCTGGGTACTGTTATAGATGACATCTTCTTGCCTCATAAAGGTTTTTCCATCTTCCAAACAAATTTCTTGCCTTCCACACTTTCCATAAGAGTGTAAGTTCCATAAAAAGAATGGCAATGATGTTGATTTTTGTAGCACAGAGTCAGGCACATAATTGGGATTCAATGGATAAACTGTGACCGACAATCTAAGTGAATAAGTGAATGAATTCATGTCCTTATCAGGAAAATTTTGGCTGCTCAACAATTTTGTTCATGTTTCTTAGATCTGTAATTGCATTTTTCTTTACTGAAAATCTGGAGCACTTCCTTCCTTTTCAGTGTTGAATTAGCCCAGGCTTCTCCCATTTGAGAGACTCACAGCATTGGCTTGACTATGTCTCACGGTGGATGACTCTAAGGAAACTTAGGGCTGTCGGTAACCATCTCCTGATCATCAATTTATCTTTGCTTTTGTACATTAGGATTTTAATAGAAACTGCCTAATGTGCAGGTAAAGTCAGCAAGAAATGAAATATAGGTCATTACTCGGTGGTATCAATTGAGCAGAGCAGCAAAATGTAAATCACTGAGAAACAGGGATGGTTTGTGCCATTTTGCACTTTGAAGTAAATCGGAGGACTTCCTGTGTCAGACAGGTCCCAGGGTCCACTTTAGAAAGCTGAGGAAAAAATCTCTCCCCGTGAGGGTTGACCTGGTAACCCAAGCAACTCTAAGTGTCAGAGAAGGGAAGTGAAGCTTTGTGCTTTCCCTATGCTTTGCAAATGTCTAGCCCCATGTTTCATGTATATATGTTACCAATAGGGAGATTGGGTTTTGAGGCAGAGAATAGCGACTTTAATTGGAAAGCTGGACGTTCAGGAGGAAGATGGACTGGAGTCCTAGAGTGTCGTCTTGTCGGAGTCTGGTCACCAGCTTCTTTTATGGAACACAGAGAGGAAGTAGGTGTGGAGGTTAAGTAAAAGGCCATAAATCTTACAAAACATCTCCTGGCTTGGCCAGCACTGGGGAGGGGATATGTTATTTTTTTCTTTTTCTGCAGCCATTTAGAGGTGGGCAGCATGTGAACGTCTCCCCATGAGCTGAACAAAGGCACTTCAGTTTAACATTCAGACAGAGGGAGCTGGGTTCCAGAGGCAGGCCACTGCACATGTTTACAGCAATAGACAGCTCCCTTTCAGTGATGACTGACGTTTTTTTTTGTTTTTTGTTTTTTCCTGGAACCAGGCAAACTTCAGTACCTGTGAGCACATGAGTCTGTGCATCCATGAAACAGGTAGAATGCTGAGGAATTAGCACCTCACAGGCAACTCTCAACACCATCGGTTCTTCAGAATTAATATATAAATATCCCAGTTACAATGATGATTTTTTTTCTATTAATCTCCAGAGTCCATGCAGAATTTAGCTCAAATTTTACCATGTCAGTTTGTTTAATTCATACCTTCCATTGGCTGCTTCATGGCAAATAGATGGGGAAACAATGGAAACAGTGGAAGACTTTATTTTCTTGGACTCCAAAATCACTGCAGATGGTGACTGCAGCCATGAAATTAAAAGGTGCTTGCTCCTTGGAAGAAAAGCTATGACACACCTAGACAGCATATTAAAAAGCAAAGACATTACTTTACCAACAAATGTCCATACAGTCAAAGTTATGGTTTTTCCAGTAGTCATGTAAAGATGTGAAAGTTGGACTACAAAGAAAGCTGAGCACCATAGAATTGATGCTTTTGAACTGTGCTGTTGGAGAAGACTCTTGAGAGTCCCTTGGACTGCAAGGAGATCCACCCAGTCCATTCTAAAGGAAATCAGTCCGGAGTGTTCATTGGAAGGACTGATGCTGAAGCTGAAACTCCAATGATTTTGGCCACCTGATACGAAGAACTAACTCATTTGAAAAGACCCTGATGCTGGGAAAGATTGAAGGCAGGAGGAGAAGGGGATGACAGAGGATGAGATGGTTGGATGGCATCACTGACTCGATGGACATGGGTTTGAGTAAACTCCAGGAGTTGGTGATGGACAGGGAGGCCTGGCATGCTGCAGTCCATGGGGTCGCAAAGAGTCAGACACAACTGAGCGACTGAACTGGTTGGTTGCTTTCCATTCCTTTTACCATGTCTCTGCCTGTGTTATCCAAACTTCCCAAATCCACCACTACCACTTACAAATGAATCCAGGTCTCAAGATCATCACCAAGGAGAACCCAGATAATAACCTATATGTTGTGAAGGGCCACCTGAGTGGGGGAGGATGTTAATATTTTGATAATTATAAACCCAAAATTAAATAACTCTTTTACATTTGGGATTTTTCAGGGCACAGAAGGAAAGGATTTGTGAATGGATCTGGGTGATGGCCTGAAGCTGGGTTAGAAGTAGACCAAAATAAGTATCTTGTTGAGCCCAAGGGCCTGGCCTAAGGGCAGATCATCAGACTTCAGCTCAGAGGGGGAAAAAAAGACTTTTCAAACCCTCTGTGTTCATGACCATCTCAGACACAGAGAGAAGTGGTAACAAATCGCACCTAAGATATATTCCAACATGTGGGAACATCCATGACATCGAGCTTTACCTTAAAAGGGGAGCTGTCTAGCTCACATCCATTTACTTTCATAGACTATTTTTCTGCTACTTCTAACAGACTGATTTTCAAAACTAACCCAGAAAAAAAATTTAGAAAAAAATCAATGATGTTAATACTGTATTATTACTCATTGAATAAAAGGATAAGGCATGAGTTCATACAAGTAGAAAAAAAAAGATTATATAGTAGGCAAGGGTTGATCTTCCTTAAGGCAGAATTCCAAGTAAGAAATTTATAAGGAAATACAGAAATATAATCATCATTTCAGTCAGGAATCATCTATGGATGCTAGACAAAAGTATGATGAAGAAAAAGATTCACAGAGTTTCAAAGTATCTCTCCATATGATACTAATTAAAGAGAAAAACGGCAGCTTTACTGTGGAGAAATCTGGTAGATAGCATAAAACTTCACCAGCAATTAGACACATGGGCTTCTTGAGACTGGGATAACTATGACACCCTGCAAAGACAGCGTTGCCTCTGGGGCATTCTTACCAAAAATGCATAATCATGAGAAAATATTAGAGTAAGTTAAATTGAGAAAAATTCTATAAGTGAACACTACAGTACACTTGAACAGTATCAGTGATATGAAAGACAAAGGTCAATGAAAGAAAATTTCCAAGCCATGGCAACAAACTTCGCCCTTATCTTACGTTGGATCCTGGGTCAGTACGAGAACACTTGTGGGTCAGTTGGCAAAATCGGTCTGTAGATTTAAGTATTACATTGTATTAAGTATTACATTGTATCAAGTATTACATTGTATAATTTTCTGATTTTGATCATTGGACTGTACTTATGTGAGATGTTCACTTTTAAAGAATTTGGGTAAAGGGTATTAGAAATTCTTTGTACTAACTTTATAATTCTTTGAAAATCTAAAATTATTTCAAAAGTTGCAACTAAACATTTTTCTTTTTTAAGCCTTTATTAAGTATAGTAAGAAAGCTTTTGTATATATGTAAAGAGAGACATACATATATAGAAGTATGTATAACATATATATATGTGTATTTTATAAAACTTAAGAATTTTTGCCTAACTAAAATTTTTATGACATTTTGATTCCACTTGTTTGACTTAGTATGAATAGAATGCTAGTAAAGAAATACTATGCTGTTAAAAAGAAAAGAAAAGGAAAGCAACATGTGATACAGTATTATTAACCGTAGTATTAACTAAACTACATATTTTTTTCAAGTTTCACAAAATTTTATGCTCATGTCCATTATTTGTTCTCATACCTTATTCAAGATTCCCCTTTGTATTTAGTTGCACTGAGCATCTTCAGCTGCATGCAGCAAATTGTGATAAATTCTCTTTCCATTTTTATTCTGTTACAAATATTTTCTAATTTCCCTTGTTATGGCCTCTTAGATCCACCCATCATATAAAAGTGGACATTTGCTTTCCAAATACATAGGGTTTTATAGTATCTTTTGGGCTTCCCTGGTAGCTCAGAGGTTAAAGCGTCTGCCTGCAATGCAGGAGATCTGGGTTCGATCCCTGGGTTGGGAAGATCCCCTGGAGAAGGAAATGGCAACCCATTCCAGTATTCTTGCCTGGAGAACCCCATGGACGGAGGAGCCTGGTGGGCTACAGTCCACGGGGTCGCAAAGAATCGGACACAACTGAACAAGCGACTTAACTGTAGTATCTTTGATATTAATTTTAATTTTTATATTAATGTGTCATTTAAATGCTTTTTACTCTGCAATAACTCTCTGTGTTTTTTCAGTCTTCTAACTATATTAAGGCTTTCAGTGGCTAAGTCAAAGGTCTTGGTAAATGTCACATTGCACTTGAAAATATATAGCTTATTTTCAAATCTCTTTTGATATTGATTTCTAACATAATTCCACAGTGATAAGAGAACAGACTCTGTTTGATTTCAATACTTTTAGACCATGACACTTTTGCACCTTATTTTATGTCTCTGGATGTTTTCCAGCATCTCCTAGCTTATAGCCTACGGGAACTTGAACAGAATTTGTACCCTACTGTTGTGTGAAAATTGTGCAAATCTTAATTATGTTGAGTTGGCTCATGGTGATTTTCTGTATATTCATTCTATTAATTTTGAGAGTTTGACATTGAAACTCCAACTAAAAATCTTAATTTATCTACTTAAATATAATTGCAATATATAGTGGAACTATATGTAACTTTGTTCTGTGTTTTCCAAATCTCCTGTAAATGTGTTATCAGATTTTAATAATTTAAAAAATAAAAAAGAAAGAGAAAAAAATTGCAACTAAAAAAGTATTAGGATATTACAGACATCTTGAGAAAAACACGGTTCAAAAGGATGCAAGCATCACGGGACATGGGGAAGAGATCCTTGTGCTGCACGGTAGGTCCTTGTGGTTGTGTGTCTTTTATACAGTAATGTGTGGGTTCACCCCAAACTCCTAACTTGTGCCTCCTCTCTACATTTCCTCGTTGGTAACCATACATTTGTTTTTGATAGTGAAGTCTGGTTCTCTTTCGTAAATAAATTCATTTGTATCATTTTTAAAAAGTAGTGCCACACATGAGTGACAAACTCATGTGTGCAGGATTCGTGTGCACTCTGTGCAGGTCTCGGTGTGTCAGTAGCCCGTCTCGGGGCTGGACCGGCCCTTGTGGTTCTTGTGATTGCAAGATGCCCTTCAGCAATAACAATCTGGAAACCTATAAAAGAAAAGTAGTTTATCACTTGCAAGATGTGGACATAGCAAGGCCCACCTGGAGCCAGACAGGCAGTTTGCAGGTAGATAAAGAAGGCACCAGGAGCTGACAGTGGCTCAGATCAGTTGAGAACTCAGATGAGTTCTGTGGCTCAGAACTCCTTATTGCCAAATTCAGACTTAAATTGAAGAAAACCACTAGACCATTCAGGTACGGCATAAATCAGATTCCTTCTGATTATACAGTGGAAGTGAGAAATGGATTTAAGGGACTAGATCTGATAGATAGAGTGCCTGATGGACTATGGACTGAGGTTCGTGACATTGTACAGCAGACAGGGATCAAGACCATAGCCATGGAAAAGAAATGTAAAAAAGCAAAATGGCTGTCTGGGGAGGCCTTACAAATAGCTGTGAAAACAAGAGAAATGAAAAGCAAAGGAGAAAAGGAAAGATATAAACATCTGAATACAGAGTTTCAAAGAATAGCAAGGACAGATAAGAAAGCCTTCCTCAGTGATCAATGCAAAGAAATAGAGGAAAACAAAAGAATGGGAAAGACTGGAGATCTCTTCAAGAAAATTAGAGATACCAAGGGAACATTTCATGCAAAGACGGGCTCAATAAAGGACAGAAATGGTATGGACCTAACAGAAGCAGAAGACATTAAGAAGAGGTGGCAAGAATACACAGAAGAACGGTACAAAAAAAGATTTCACGACCCAGATAACCACGATGGTGTGATCACTGACCTAGAGCCAGACATCCTGGAATGTAAAGTCAAGTGGTCCTCAGAAAGCATCACTGCGAACAAAGCTAGTGGAGGTGATGGAATTCCAGTTGAGCTATTTCAAATCCTGAAAGATGATGCTGTGAAAGTGCTGCACTCAATATGCCAGCAAATTTGGAAAACTCAGCAGTGGCCACAGGATGGGAAAAGGTCAGTTTTCATTTCAATCCCAAAAGAAAGGCAATGCCACAGAATGCTCAAACTACTGCACAATTACACTCATCTCACACGATAGTAAAGTAATGCTCAAAATTCTCCAAGCCAGGCTTCAGCAATATGTGAACCATTAACTTCCAGATATTCAAGCTGGTTTTAGAAAAGGCAGAGGAACCAGAGATCAAATTGCCAACATCTGCTGGATCATGGAAAAAGCAAGCGAGTTCCAGAAAAAAACCTTTTTTTGCTTTATTGACTATGCCAAAGCCTTTGACCGTGTGGATCACAATAAAATGTGGAAAGTTCTGAAAGAGATGGGAATACCAGACCACCTGATCTGCCTCTTGAGAAATTTGTATGCAGGTCAGGAAGCAACAGTTACAACTGGACATGGAACAAAAGACTGGTTCCAAATAGGAAAAGAAGTACATCAAGGCTGTATATTGTCACCCTGCTTATTTAACTTATATGCAGAGTACATCATGAGAAATGCTGGACGGGAAGAAACACAAGCTGGAATCAAGATTGCCAGGGGAAATATCAATAACCTCAGATATGCAGATGACACCACCCTTATGGCAGAAAGTGAAGAGGAACTAAAAAGCATCTCGATGAAAGTAAAAGAGGAGAGTGAAAAAGTTGACTTAAAGCTTAACATTCAGAAAACTAAGATCATGGCATCTGGTCCCATCACTTCATGGGAAATAGATGGGGAAACAGTGGAAACAGTGTCAGACTTTATTTGGGGGGGCTCCAAAATCACTGCAGATGGTGATTGCACCCATGAAATTAAAAGATGCTTACTCCTTGGAAGGAAAGTTATGACCAACCTAGATAGCATATTGAAAAGCAGAGACATTACTTTGCCAACAAAGGTCCGTCTAGTCAAGGCTATGGTTTTTCCAGTGGCCATGTATGGATGTGAGAATTGGACTGTGAGGAAAGCTGAGCACCGAAGAATTGATGCTTTTGAACTGTGGTGTTGGAGAAGACTCTTGAGAGTCCCTTGGACTGCAAGGAGATCCAACCAGTCCATCCTAAAGGAGATGAGTCCTGGGTGTCCTTTGGAAGGACTGATGTTAAAGCTGAAACTCCAATACTTTGGCCACCTCATGCGAAGAGTTGACTCATTGGAAAAGACTCTAATGCTGGGAGGGATTGGGGGGGCAGGAGGAGAAGGGCATGACAGAGGATGAGATGGCTCGATGGCATCACCAACTTGATGGACATGAGTTTGGGTGAACTCCAGGAGATGGTGATGGACAGGGAGGCCTGACATGTTGCAATTCATGGGGTTGCAAAGAGTCGGACATGACTGAGCAACTGAGCTGAACTGAACTGAAAGAAGGCACACGGGCCATGGTTTTGCTTTTACTGGGGCCCTTGGATTTTGTGGGCTCACTATTTGTGAGTTCAAAATATGGTGGAGATTTAAAGTGTGGAAAAGAAAAAAAGAAGTGGCCCCAGCCCAAGTTGTCAGGTGTCAAAAACATGCAGCATCTGTAAAACAAAGGCGACGCACTGGGGACAGATGACCTGGCCCTTTGTGCAGCCCTGTGGCTGGCAGAGCTTTGATTCTAACAGCTGTCTTCAAGTGGACCCTTCTTTGAAAGCAGATGCCTCAGCAATCACACCTTGAGTCAGGCGCTTGCATTACAGAAAAGAGAAAACCCACTGTCAAGTCTTACACTGCACAAGGACACAAAAAACAATATTCTTCTTTATCATCATCACTTGGGCACATATCATTGGAGGTTTCTATGTTCATTTCCTTCTCAGAAAAACAAAAATGGAGACAGCAATCATCCAGACCTTGAGATCTTGCAAGTAATTGTGACAAAGGCAATCAACACAATTGTAATGGTAATCCTCCTTGAAGCAGCTCTTGCTTTTCTCTGTATATTCAGGCTCTACATTCCATTCTGAATGGAAAGTGTAAAGCAAAACATAAAAAAAGACCAGCATTTTTCTCTTAAAAGTGGAGTGTTTTCAACTATGGTTACATTCTCAAGAGGTTTCCTTTTATTGAAACTTGATTTTTTTTAACCCCAAACTTTCTCAGGTTTCAAGAAGACTGTCTTTTAATCATATCATTCTTTGTCCTGAAGCTTTTCTTATTATGTGTTTAAATGGTATTCTTTGGGCTTACGTTGATCTCCCCTGTTCGGTTTCAGGGTTCGCCTTTGCTGCCACACGAATGAATTTCTCCTCTTGTTGCCTTGAGGACATTCATTGGAAACATCATGTTATACCTGATGGAGATTCTCTTGATGAAAAGGTTCACAACAAAGAACAAATTAATATTTGGTAGCAATCAATAGCACCACCCAATGCATTTTCCCGTTTCCTTCACTTTTCCATTTTCTTTCTCATTGTCCCTAGCTTCCTGATTCTTTTCAAGTAGAAATGAACTTTAATTTATTGCTAAAGAACTCCTATGGTTATCTCTTGGTCTTAATTAAAACAAGGACCATAGCTTGTCTGGAATCCTTTGAATTCTCAACAAAGAGCCTCAGAACTACAACTCAAATTAGAAAAAAGTAAAGAATCAAGGGGAATCTCTCTCTCCCTTTGCTGAAGAGAAATGGATCCTCTGGGCTGTGAGGCGACAAATTACTATTCCAGTCAATTTGCTTTTCTTATTTTTTAAGATCTGTGTATGTGTGTGTGTGGGAGGGGAGGGGTATTTGAGATTCCTTTTGTTAACCTCTGAGCCACCAGGGAAGCCCATTTCCATACTAAAGGGTATATTATGAATCTACTTGGAATGGCTAAACTATTGGTGAGTTTACTGTACACAGACTTTTTCACTGCTATTAATCTTGTATAGCACCTGGGGGGCTTCCTGTGGAGTGCACGGGGATTACAGAAATAATGGCAGGCAGTGTTATACCATTGTTCTGTCTTGCATACAACATCAAGGGCAACCCAGCTGGCCTAAAATGGCCAGTTTGCCTGGCTCACTTTATCAGAGTGGTTTTTGCATGATGAAAATTGCCTAAACTATTCAACTCAGAAAAAGTATTTTCTTTCACAAATGCATATTTGGTATGTGTATGAATTATTAACTATTTGTCAAATGTTATTCTCCCTAAATTGCTACAGGAAAAGCAAATGGCCCATGTTTCTGAAAAGTTGTGGATATAAGAAAGCAACCACGAATTATAAGCATCAGGTCCTCTCTCCTACTGTAACAGAGGATGAGCAGTTCTCATAATTGCAACACTGTAGTGAATTATTGCTCTTCTACACATACTAACCATGCTGACAACAGAATGCGTGTGGTTGAACGGCACAGTAGAGACGGCACTTGCTGTCTGGAAATACAGTTTATGGTTAAAGAGCTTCCTGCTTTGCTTGTATGTTTTTTTCTCCCAAAGGTCTAATATCATCTTCAAAATACACTAAAAAGACCACTGAAAAATTCATATTGTCATAGAATGTGCATGTGTCTGGGTGGAAATACCCTAGCTGAAGTAGCAGAAATGGGGCAAAGGAATCATAAGAAAAAGAAAAAGAAGAATGAACACAGAGATTCCAAAAATATGTCCAATGTCATCATCTGCACTTTCTCAGCTTTACCTTGGGCCAAAATTATCTTCCTTTAGTTCATTTCTTAAAGTGGAAAATAGATTTTTTTTCTCTTACTTATAAATATTCTGAGAGTGTAGGTCATCTGTTTAATGGTTTCCATTAAGATACTTCCAATCTTTCTTTCTGCTTGATTTTCATGTAATTGTGCTAACATTACCATAGAAAGCTTCACTAAATTAAAATATTGTTATAGCTAAATGTTACAGGTGTTAACATTATAATTCATGATAAAAGGTTATTCATTAGTTTGAGGTTCTATTAGCACAATCTTTCTGCCTTCACAACTAAGAAGTAATAATGCATTTCGGTTCTGTAATAGTGAGTTAATTGTTCATTTTCCTAGTGTTAGCCCTTAAGAAAATGTAAATAATATGAAGACAATATTACCCCTCGTCTAATTAAATAGAAGGAGGACAAAATAGTATACTAAAAAGAACTACAATCACAAAATTAGGAAAACTGTGTTTGTATGTGTTTTAAGAAAGTGATTTCTTCTTTTTGAACTTCTTAGCCATAAGCTGTCACTAACAATTGAACCTCTGCTAAAAAGATGTTGTAAGACTCAAATGTGAGAATATATGTCATCATGCATGCATTCATTTTAAAATGTAAGGTATTATTACCATTATCTTCTTCAACTTTTAAGCACTTTCCTGAGCATATGTGCCCAGTTCCTACCCCACCGAGTGCACCAAAAGCTCTCTAAATATTTACATGCACTCACGATACAAGTGTAAATCTTTCAATAATCACAGGGTACGTCAATATTGAAAGCCATTTAAAAGAAGGGAAATATCACATGAAACTATTTACTGCTGTTGGTTATGGAAGCTCTGGGAAATCACAGGTGGTTCTGGGATGGGCCCTATGAATTCTGCCTCCTTCTCAAGCACCGTTGTGTGATCGTCTGACACCTGGAGAATCCAAAGACACAATCCTGTAAGGAAGAGGTGTGTGCTTCGTTAGGGAGCAGCTAAAGAGGAGGGACTGAGGAATTCAAAAGAAAGGGCTACATGGAGCAGATAAAGAAGCTACAAAAGCCAATAACTTAACAGAAGCAGAAAGGAAAGATGCTTTACTCAGAAAAGCTGGCAATCTGGGGAGAAGGTGGGCTTGTGTTCAGACATCAACTCAAATGATCTGCTCAGCAAGACAGTTTTTAAAGAGAAAAAGGAGAAACAAGCTCAGTGAATCATTAGGGCAGGAGGTCAGATTCTTCATTTTTCTGTGTCATGCAGACCTGCTGGCTTCTCCTCATCTTCCTTTGGATGCCATCTTGCCCACGTGGTCCAACAGCAAATTTACTAAGCCAGTGAGAGTCAGTCATTCTTTCACGACTTCATTCTTCATTCTCATTCTCACTCTACTCCAGGAAATAAATTAGTAGGTTTGGGAAGGCATTGAGTACATTCATTAAAGCAAAAATGAGGAGCTGGGTTAAATGTTGCCTAGTGATCTCATCCTTATGATTTAGATCTGAGAAAAATTGGGATGAACAAACAGAAGGGGAGCAAGGGAGCTGTTTACAAGGACATCTTCATCAGCCGAGTCTGGAAGAGACTGCATAATCTAAGCGACCAAGTTATTTGGATAGAACTCCCACCTTCCTGTCTCCACACTGTGCTTTTCTGCCATCTATTCAATCCAGCTGTGGGTTCTCCCACTCCCCATCTCAACCCAACTGCTTGGAATGAGATGAGAGAGGGCCAGGGCGGTGTAGAGAAGGACAGACTTTACCTCCAATCTGCTCTGAAGGAGCAGTGACCAAAAGTGTGTCCTGCCATGCACCTTGCGAGTCTCACCAGGCTGAGGCCCCATCCAGAGGCAGCAACCACAGCATCCTGCGTGGTCTTGCCCCGTGAGTCTTTTACATTTCATCATGAACCTTGACTTAGGACACTCTAGACATCCCAGTCTACTATTCTTTCTTAAAAAAGGAGACCCTTCCATCTTGGGACTGCTGCATTTTCTGCTTCCTTAACCAAGAACACTCTCCTGTCTGTTCTTCCGATGATTGGCATCTCACCCATGAGTTACATGCAGGCTGGGGGATTAGGGTGACATCAATAATAGGGCCATGGGTATATAAACATGGCATGGTACAAAATAAAGTTGGCACCAATACCACTGTTAGCTGAAGAGTACCAGGGTAATTAAACAGATAAAAAATTTGGAGAAAAACATTAGCTTATAAAAATAAGTTCAGATGAATTAAAGGCCAGTGTAGCAAAAAGAAAAGCATTGGAAACAAATTTTAATTTAAAAGTAACAAGGGCCTCTTAAACCAACACAAATCAAAAACCTTTAATCATTTCAAAATTAAAGTAAAATTCTTCTATAGGAAAAGCACATAAATGCAACTAAAATGTAAACAGCAGACCTGGGGAAAATATTTATAATACATGTTTCAAGGGAATGATATTCTGTAATCAAGAGGATATCATTGTCCCCAGTTTCTTCCTGACTCTTCGTCCTTGACCAAACCTTTATTAGATCACTTTCTTTAGAAAATTTATAATGTAAATTCTTTTCTTGCCCCTGTGAGATATATGCATACCTTTTTTCTCATCTTTTTTAATGTGGAAAAATGCATGAAATGTACCATTCCAAATGTGTTAACTATATAGTCCAGGATATTAAATGCATTCATAATGAAGTGAAACCACCATCATTCATCTCCATAACTCTTTTCATCTTGAAAAACAAGCTCTGCCCACATTAAACAGAAATTCTCCATTTCCTGTTACCCCAGCACCTGACAATCACCATTCGACATTTGTCTCTATGGTGTTGTCTACGCTAAGTATCTCCAGTGAGTAAAACCGCAGTCAAAATGAGAGTGTTAGTGTTTCAGTCCTCTCTGACTCTTTGCAACCCCATGGACTTTGTAGCCCACCAGGCTCCTCTGTCCCTGGGATTCTCCAGACAAGAATACTGGAGTGGGTTGCATTTCCTCCTCCAGAGGATCTTCCCGACCCAGGGATGGAACCCACGTCTCTTATGTCTCCTGCATTGGCAGGTGGTTTCTTTACCACTAGCACCACCTGGGAAGCCTTGATTCCATCTGCTAAAGGAAAGGAAATAAAAGCAAAAATCAACAAATGGGACCAAATTAAACTTACGCATTTTGTGCAGCAAAATAACCTACTGAATGGGAGAAAATGTTTGCAAATGATATGACTGATAAGGGATTAATGTCCAATGATATAAACACCTCATACAACCCAACATCAAACAAAAAACCCAATTAAAAAATAGGCAGTGGAGCTGCATAGATATTTTTCCAAAGCTGAAATGCAGATGACCCATAATCACAAGAGAAGATGCTCAGAACCGCTAAACATCATGGAAATGCACACAAAACCACAATAAGGTATCATCTCACAGCTGTCAGAATGGCTATCATCAAAATGCCTACAAACAACAAATGCTGGCCAGAATGTGAACCCTCATACACTGTTGGTGGGAATGTAATTTGTTGCAATAATGGCAAAAAAACAGTATGGTGGTTCCTCAAAAAACTAACAACAGAACTACTATATGACCTAGCAATTCCACTCTTGGGTATAACCAAAAACAAAAACACACTAATTCAAAAAGACACATGCACCCCAATGTTCATAATAGCATTATTTATGATACCCAAGATATGAAATCAACCCAAGTGTCCATCAACCAGTGAATGTATAAAGAAAATGTGAGATATATATATATATATATATATATATATATATATATATATATATAAAATATATAGACTCATACATATATATGGTGTTGGAGAAGACTCTTTTTTTATATAATTTATTTATTTTAGTTGGGGGCTAATTACAATATTGTAGTGGCTTTTGCCATACATTGATATGAATCAGCCATGGGTGTACATGTGTTCCCCATCCTGAAACCCCCTCCCACCCCTTCCCATCCCATCCCTCTGGGTCATCCCACTGCACTGAGAAGACACTGCAGAGTCAGGAGGAGAGGGGGACAACAGAGGACAAGTTGGTTGGATGGCATCACCGACTCAATGGACTTGAGTCCAGGAGTTGGTGAAGGACCGGAAACCTGGCATGCTGCAGTCCATGGGGCTGCAGAGAGTCAGACACGACTGAGCGACCGAACATCACAGACGAATGCATTGCGTTAAATGTATTGCTGTTGTTGCTTAGGTGCTAAGTTGCGTCTGACTCTTTTGCACCCCGTGGACTGTGGCCTGCCTGGCTCCCCTGTTCATGGGGTTTTTCAGGCAAGGATACTGGAGTGAGTTGCCATTTCCTTCTCCAGAGGATCTTCCTGACGTTCCAGTCACCTGCATTGGCAGGCAGATTCTTTACCACTGAGCTACCAGGGAAGCCAACACACACACACACACACACACACACACACACACACACACACACACACAGGTGTAGGGAACAAGCTAGTGATTACCAGTGGAGTTAGGGAGAAGAGCAATATATGAGTAAGGGAGTTGGCGGTACAAACTATTTGTTGTAAGATAAGCTCAAGGATGTATTGGAAGAATATAGCCAATATTTTGTAATAAGTATTAAAAAAGCATTAGTTTGTATCCATCAAAATATAAAGTGGGCATGACTTTTTGTTCCAGAAATATATTTTCCATTTATGTGTCATAAAGAATTTTTAATAATCAGCTATTGAAAAGAATAATATAAATCATTTGCTAGAATATTAAATGAGAAAGTACTTAATGTTCTAATGGCAGAGAGAAAATTAAAAGTTTCATAAGGAAAAGGCTTTCTAAATGGAAATATGACTGAATGGAAATGTAGCACACAAAATGTTAAATGTGGTTAATTTAAGAAATTGACTTTTATTATATTCTTTATATATTTTAAAACTTTATATAATTTCTCCTGTTACTTTTCAATCAAAAAATTAATAAATTGTTAGAGTAGAAGTATACAATCAAATCAAAATTGCTGATGGTATTGACTCACATCAAAATATAAATCTTTGCTTCAGTACAGAGTGTTTTCTATTATTCTACACTAACCTCCCAGAAACAAACGAGTTCTCAGAGCCGTTTAACCTCTTACATGTGATGCTTGAAATACAAGGCTTTGCATCTGCCTTCTTCACTTCACCTCTAGGAAAAAAGACAGACAGCACACGCTCAATGCAGCCTTCAGCTGTATCTTTATACCAGGATCATTCCTTGAAGATTCTCTCAATGCAGCCTTCAGCTGTATCTTTATATCAGGATCGTTCCTTGAAGATTCTCTCAATGCAGCCTTCAGCTGTATCTTTATACCAGGATCACTCCTTGAAGATTCTCTCAATGCAGCCTTCAGCTGTATCTTTATACCAGGATCACTCCTTGAAGATTCTCTCAATGCAGCCTTCAGCTGTATCTTTATACCAGGATCGCTCCTTGAAGATTCTCTTCCTGTCACCTTTGCTGCCTCTGCTGTCGAACGCCTGTTGTACAGGATGGGTTGTTCCCACCACTGCGTACAATCTCAAGACTCAGCAGTGAGCAGCGTCTTCCTAAATATCACGTGAACATTGGACGGCGCCAGGTATAGGTTCGTGTTTGCATGTGCTGAGTCGCATCTCCTTCTCTCTTCTGATGCACAGTGACGTCTGCAGCCCGTAAAGGACAAGGCACGCTGTGGACGCCCTGATAAATAGTAAATGACGACGATGGTATTGACAGAGCAGAGGCCTGTCTTTGCAGCTCTGTAATTTCTCCTGTACACTGTGAGCCTCCTCAGACCGCTGTCACCTCCTTGCTTTCAGAGGCAGGGATTCCTTGCCAAATTAAACCTTGAGAGGAGCCCATTACATCCGCACGTCGTTGTGGGAGCGTGAGGTGTGAATGCTGGCAGCCACACGCATCACTCAGAGCCATGTCTCTTTGATAAATACTGTCTCAAGAACCATTTCAGATCGACTGCCTGGCCAATTGAATCAATCGTTCAGATAGCTTATCCAGAGAGTGTGTGGTGCTAAAAACACTGGCCAGTTCCAGGAGTTACAAAATCCCAGCCCATCAAAGACCTTTCAGTCAGCACATGTTAGCTGAATTATATTGTCTTAATAATCATGGATTTCTGGATAAATATTTTAAACATGCGTTTTAATGAATTTATTGAAGAACTGAGATTATCACAATTATCAATATCAACATCAATTTTTAAGGAACTGATAATACTATAATGACTTGAATTTACCTGTTACTCTACTAACTACTCTCTTGTTTTAATTTTTGAATTTCTTGCTTAATATCCAAACAAACCCCTCAAAAGCTAGGTCTAATACCTTGGATAAACCTAGGCCAAGAAAATAGAAGCAGTTTGTCATGGATGCCATTTCCTGTGACTTCAACGTGTTCATAGGCTTTTTTGGGGATACTTTTAGAATAGAAAGAACATTTTAACAACAATACTATCTGCCGGGAGCCGACGTGAGGACCTCCACCCATGGCAAAGGTCATGAGGAAGGAGGCTTGACATAGGCAAGGGCGGGATCGAGCCTCAGGAGTCCCCCGGGATATTCTCGAGCATCTACCCCCAAAGAAAACCAGAGTCTGCCTACTTTATTGCTTTGTGCTCTCACCTCTGACTTTCCGGGGGCTGTCCCCCACCACCATCTCGCTCTCTCTGATAAAGAGTTAACTTACAGCTGCAGTTAATAAAGTTCCTGGGCATTAGGAGTGTTTAAATCCAAACCCCTCAGATAGCTCTCTAACTCGCCTGACAAGTTTACCCGGATTCCTACAGCTATGCATACGATTGTTTACAGTCTCTCAGCCTAGAGAGGCACAGGAAGCTTAAGATATTCAAATAGCTTAGAGCCTCTCAGAGAGTTAGAAACAGTCAGAATAAAACTAGTAAAGGATTTCATTGATGAGTCAATGCTTGCTGCCAAGTTTCCACATCCCCTGTATTGTATCCTTGAATGTGTATTAATTAATATAGTTGGTATGTAGAAAAAATAAGTAGTGGCCTTGGTGTTAGCAACTTTAGACCCTTAAGGTAATAAATTCTTTCCTTTGTTGTAAACCCACTGCACCTCTGCCCTATAGGAATGCAACTTTATCTAACACCTGCGAAGGATGGTGCCAAACCTTAAAATAATTACTCTTAGAGAAAATAAGTCTTACGGTTAACAAACCTTTGTCAAGAGTCATAAAATGTTAATAGGCCTTCTGGCCAGAAAATGATGTAAATCATCTAAACCATTTGTATATGATAAGTTTGCAGAAGAGAAACCCTGGTTTCAATAAGGATCAAAAACTGCTGACTTTGTATGATTTCACATCCCCTATTATCCTCTATGTGCAACTTAGGGTATAAAAGCCCCTGTTGAAAATAAAGCTGTGGGCCTTGCTCACCAAAGCTTGGTCTCCCCATGTCAATCTTTCTTTTCACATTCCAGCTGAATCTCCATCTGGAGCGTGGAGATCCTCTGCGACCATTTATTTGCCTGGGCTTCTAAGACCCACTCGAGAAAGTGCCTAAAGTGGGGCACCTTCCGCTATTCGAGAGGGTGCCTTCAGCCTCCGTGGTCAGAGCTAACCTGATGTCATAGGTTATATTGATTTTCCGCGTAAACCAAGCTACTCAGCCTCTTTTCTCCACTGAATTTTCCTACTGAGCTATCCTCATTCTATTACTCTTTATATCTCTAATGAGTATTTAAATAAAGCTATTGTATCCAGTGAACTTGCCGAAGCCGTCTCCCCTTCGAATACCCTGGATCAGCTGGGGCTGCACCTCGGCAACTATCCTTTCACTTCTGTATTTTAAAAATGTGTACTAAGTATCTCTTATTCAAGGTCTAGCAAGAAATATTAAGAAAAGCAGGAAAAAAAATTCAAGTTCTTTTGCTTCAAGCCAGTAAATCTACTTCTTGTACTTAATAATTACCATTATTAAGGTGGCAATACTATTCAAATTACAACAAAAACTACAGACAAGAAAACGCCCAAATGCAGTAATAAAGAAATAGTTTAAAACCACAGAATGGAATATTTTTCAACCATTAAAATTGAGTATTACAGACTAATAAGCTCAAAATGCTGGCTCTATAACAGAGAGTAAGAAAAGCCTCTGCTTATAAACACTGTAATGCTTTTTAAAAAGCTGAATAAGAAATAAGATTGAAAAAATATAAAATTTATGCTAGGTTGTTAACATTATGAGTGTTTTTCTTTTATGTTTCAGTAATTTCTAAAAATTTGTTATAGTAACTTTATAATAGAAGGTGCTTCTAAAAGAGATCTATTATCAATTAAATCAGATGAGCATCTTTGTTCTAAATGGTGGTCATGTTAAACTAGGGATAGCATGATAAGTCTAAACTAATCACACATATATATATATATGTATGTATATATATATATATATATATATATTCTTTCTCAGATAGATAACTGATTCAGCAAAGAGAACAGTCATGATTTATCAAGGGTGTTTACAAAGGAGCTATTTTGCTATATCATTGGCTGGATTCTTTTGCATAGTACAATATATTTTCTTTGATCACACATTTCAAACTGTATGCTTACTGATAAGTTCTTTTTTTAAGGGAGAAAATTTTAGGAATTTTTATTTTGATTTATGCAATTCCTGATTTACATAGTTTACTGGTGCTTTATATTTTACTTAACTCACTGTCACTAGCATATTGAAATCATATTTTAGTGCACTAATTGAAAAAAAGTAGCCATCAATTTCCGCACTTAGCCGTGCAGCTACAAATTTCATTGTCTCCTTCATGAGATTAAAGAAGTTTCCAATTAAGAAAATGATTTTAATCTATGAATTCATGAGGCATTTCCTGAGCTTTTCTTGGTTTCTACTAAACTGTGTGATAAAACAGATTGCAATGGCAAGCCACGTCATGAAGAAAAACAATTATCACCTTGTCATAGGAATGGAAACAATCACACAGAAAGCTCCTCATAGTGGAGGTGCGGAGGGCGTGCTGTGAATCCTTGGGGTTCAGAGACAGGCCCCGAGATAAGCCCCTGGACGTTAAGAAGGCAGGCGAAGGTGGACAGGAAGGTGTTTGTGAAAGAAGTGTGTGTGTGTATTCTCACTCGCTCAGTTGTGTCTGACTCTGTGACCCCATGGACTGTGGCCTGCCAGGCTCCTCTGTCCATGGGAGTCTCCAGGCCAGAATACTGGAATGGATCGCCATTTCCTCCCCAAGAGGATCTTCCCAACCTGGGGCTAGAACCTGCATCTCCTTTACTGCGGATGGATTCTTAACCACTAAGCCAAAAGGAGGCTGTTCACGCTCTCTTTGTCGTACATACATCATTTTTTAAAGTGTTTTACTCTAGTTGTGGCAACCTGTGGCATCAATTCATCTCTAAAACATCATCTGTAATAAAACTTCTAAACTAGAAGTGCTTGTTTAAATTAGGCACTTAGACTATGAAAGGCATATTTTATTATTCAAATTGGAGAAATAAATACTGCTTTTGGCTTTCTATCACACATCTATCTGCATATCTGTTACTCACCTTTTTGTCTATATTTATCTTTCTGTGTATTATCTATCTACTAATCACTATTTTCTCCTGAGTGTCCTGTTACTCTCTCATTTACATATTGAAGACAAATATATTCCTTCTTTAAGTATCAAAAGAGTTATAGCAATTTGTGATGGGAATTATTTATCTTTTCTTCAACCTGCAAGTTAATAATTTCTTTAAAAAATTCATTTCAAAATGGCAATCCATTCCAGTAATTTTCCCCGGAAAACCCCATGGACAGAGGAGCCTGGTGGGCTACAGTCCATAGAGTCACAAAGAGTTGGACACAACTGAGTGACTAAAAACAACAGCAGCAAAATGTCCACTTGCTTAACTGCAAATACTGGAACAGTGATTCAAAATTTTTTCAATTGCTTTCTTTCCTAATCCTTGAAGTGTCCATAAAAAAAGATACCACCTTTAAAAAATAGGTTTTGGGGAAAAATAATCTTACTTTGCTATTCTAAGGTTTAACTATCAGCATAAATATTGTTATGAAGAAATTAATAAGGCTGGCTGTTTTACAAACATAGTGGGCAGATTCATCATTCTATTCAGACGTGATAGTTTATACTATCCCAGTGCTGGTTTAAAACGCGATGGTTCAGACGTAGGCAAAGACAAAATTGAGTTATATCAAGGTGCTGTGTGTCACTGTGCTAGCCAGGGTACCTAATGTAATTTGTTTCTTATAGTGTTTATGAAATGTTCCATCTGGCACGATATGCCTCTAAGACAGAAGGTGCTGGCATATTAAAGATGCAAGCATCTCACGCTTGATATTCACCCATTTATTATTTCAGTAGAAAGGAAGACAACCTTCAGAAAATGGTGAAGATATCAACAAACTCAGACATTTGATTCAGATACAAATTTGAGGACTACTATGTTCATAACACATGAAGTTATTTTAATAGGATAGGATTTTGTTCTTAAGCTAAAAGCAAATAAATCCAAGAGATTTTTTTTTTCTTTCTCTTCAGGAAAAGGAGACATTTTACACTGCTTTGCTGATTTTCATTTTAAGAAAAAGGGGATTTTAAAGCAAAAATTGTAATGTCACAAAATGATATGTTAACAAAGCACATTTTCAGTCAGAGTCTGAAACAGAAAAATACTCCATTATAGACCCAACTCTCCCATAAAACAAGAAAACAGGAACTACTAGGTGGTCACTGAGTGTGTTTCATAGTTGTTCAGTCACTCAGTCGTGTCTGACTCTTTGTGACCCCATGGACTGCAGCATGCCAGGGCTCCCTGTCGGTCAACAACTCCTGGAGCTTGCTCAAACTCATGCCCATTGAGTCAGTGATGCCATCCAACCATCTCATCCTCTGTTATCCCCTCTCCTCCTGCCTTCAATCTTTCCCAGCATCAGGGTCTTTTCCAATGAGTCAGTTCTTCGCATCAGGTGGCCAAAGCATCAGAGCTCCAGTTTCAGCATCAGTCCTTCTAATGTATAATCAGGACTGATTTCCTTTAAGATGGACTGGTTGGATCTCCTTGCAGTCCAAGGGACTCTCAAGAGTCTTCTCCAACACTGCAGTTCAAAAGCATCAATTCTTCAGAGCTCAGCTTTCTTTATAGTCCAACTCTCACATCCATACATGACTACTGGAAAAACCATAGCTTTGACTGTATGGACTTTTGTCACCAAAGTGATGTCTCTGCTTCTTAATACACTGTTTAGGTTTGTCATAGCTTTCCTTCCAGGGAGCAAACATCTTTTAAATTCACGCCCACAATCACCATCTGCACTGATTTTGGAGCCCAGGAAAGTGAAGTCTGTCACTGTTTCCACTGTTTCCCCATCTATTTGCCATGAAGTGATGGCACCAGATGCCATGATCTTAGGTTTTTGAATGTTGAGTTTTAAATCAGCTTTTTCACTCTCCTCTTTCACCTTCATCAAGAGCCTCTTTAGTCCCTCTTTGCTTTCTATCATTAGAGTAGTATCATCTGCACATCTGAGGTGATCGATATTGCTCCTGATGACCTTGACTCCAGCTTGTGATTCATCCTGGACCCGGGATCTTCCTGTGCCCCCTGCACTGGCAGGTGGACTCTTAACCCCTGGAACACCAAGAAAGTCCCTCTATTTCTTTTCTCAGGGAACTCCCAGACACCTTTTCACTCTAATCTGTAAACCCACTTCTTTAAACTTTAAAATAGCATTAGAGCAGGGGTGGAGGGCTCAGGGCTTCTAGTAAGATGGTGGGGGAAATCTCCTGATGAGGAGAGGCCACCATGGGGCACTCCTGGTGACAGGCACCAGAGCGAAGGGGCAGCAGAGGCTGCGATCCAGAGGTGGGGAGAGGCAGGGTGTTCAGGGAGGAGAAGAGAGAGCGCTGTGGCTGTGAGTGGGGATGAGCCTGGCACTCTGTGCCCAGCAGGACATAGGGCCAGTTGGTGTGCGTATCCGCTCAGGAACCCTAAGTGCTCAGGGCTGTTTTTTGTTTTTTGGCCTCACTTCGTGGCATCACAGGTGGCTCAGTGGTAAAAGATTCTGCCTCCCAATGCAGGAGACACAGGAGATATGGGTTCAATTCCTGGAACCAGACGTTTCCCTGAAGTAGGAAATGGCAACCCTCTCCAGTATCCTTGCCTGAGAATCCCTTGGACAGAGGAGTCTGGTGGGCTATAGTGCACAGGGTCACAAACAGTCAGACACGACTGAGCACACAAGTACAAGCTGGTGACAATATACAGCCTTGTTGTAGTCCTTTCCCAGTTTTGAACCAGTCCATTGTTCCATGTCCGGTTCTAACTGTTGCTTCTTGACCTGCATACAGGTTTCTTAGGAGACAGATAATGTGGTCTGTCTTTAAGACCATCTCTTTAAGAGTTGTCCACGGTTTGTTGTGACCCACAGAGTCAAAGGTGATGGAATTCCAGCTGAGCTACTGAAAATTGTAAAAAAGATGATGCTGTTAATGGGATGCACTCAATATGTTTGCAAATTCGGAAAACTCAGCAGTGGCCACAGAACTGGAAAAGGTCAGTTTTCATTCCAATCCCTAAGAAGGGCATGCCAAAGAATGTTCAAACTACCGCACAAGTGTTCTTATTTCACATGCTACTAAGATTATGTTCAAAATCCTTCCAGCCAGGCTTCAACAGTACATGACCTAAAACTTTCAGCTGTACAAGCTGGGTTTCAAAGAAGCAGAGGAAACAAATCAAATTGCCAACATTCGTAGAATCATGAAGAAAGCAAGAGAGTTTCAGAAAAACATCTGCTTCATTGAAGACACTAAAGACTTTGACCGTGGGGACCACAACAAACTGTGTGGACAGAGAGCATCTTCCCAAAGGGCTGTTCCTGAAGCACTCTGTTCTAAGTGCTCGGGGCACTGGGATGCTTCCTATGTCCTCTATTCTTAAATTCTGTGGAGCTCCCTTTATTCCTCAGTAGTTAATCTCTTGTTATTTAATCATCCTTTGCATTTAACATTTCCTACTGACTTTACTTGTGATTTCCATGTCCGGACACAAAGCCCGGACAAGGATCCAGTCCCTTTTTGTAGTCAGTGCCCTACAGAGTTTCAGGAAGCACCTGACCTAGCTCCACCTCTGTGTCCATCCTCACTGAACTCCCCTGCAACCAAAACTAGTCTAGAACCTGTTTGGACAGCATTTGTTCTCCTTTTCCTTTGAGTGACCAGGTTTTGCACCTTTCACACTATGACTCAGATAGTTTTCTCTGGCCTTTCAGAGCAAGCAAATTACTTCTGAAATGTCCTTTCAGAGGCAGACTATCTAGTTTCCATTGAATATGCTTGTGAGTCAGCTTCATGTTCACTTTGAATAGGGAAAATAAATAGTAAAAGATAATTTTTAAAAGCCAATATATTTCGACAAGTGATATATTTTGTGCCACAGAGAATAAATGACTTCACTATCATAAATGAATGCTACTGGAATCACAATTTTTTTTTTCCAAATTAGACTTTATTCTAGGAGATGAGTAAGCTACCCGTCAACCACTGATTTTGCCTTCATGTGCCACTGTTTCTGCTCATTGAAAACTAAAGACTCCCTTTCTTTTACCTAAATGATTAATGGCACATACTAATCAACTCTCACTTTCTTCATAGTTCATTGCAGCTGTGAAAAATATTGTCAGAAACTAAATGAACCTTTTAGAATTGACTCATTTCTCCTTTTTTGTAAATTTTACCCAGCAACTAAATAACATTTTTTTAAAAAATTAAGTAAAAGAAGAAAATCCACATTCTTAAGGCAGAAGAGAATGTAATCTTAATAAGTTGTTGCCAGACTTCACCTGATGAAAGTCTCTTGCTTTCTCAAGGCCTTATAAAAGGGCATTAAAAGAGCAAATTTACATTTTTCTTTTATTATTATTGTTCCATATTTAACTTCTGTCCAACCTACTTCACTTCTAAACTTGAACCATTCCAACAACAGAAGATGTTTACTGACAAATGTAAAATTTTAAATATGAAGCATGATGGTTGGAAACAAAGAGAGAATGAGGTGATAAAGGTGTTATTCAGTTTTGTGAATATGTCTGATTTAGAAAGTTAAAGGCAGTTTTTAAAAACTCACAGAACACTTGCTTATTGATGGATAATTATGAGCATTTCATTTGTCTTATACTTACAACAGATATATAATATTTGTGTTTATATAAAGGCATAGAGAAACACACACAAAGTATATGCATATTTTATTATGAATCAAAAATGTCGAAATTAAAAAGTCAAATCCATAGAATTCAGTTATGTCAAACATTGATATCAAAAGTAAATTGAAATCTTCAGACCATGATATTTTTATAGTCCAATTTGTGATTAACTGTTCAGTTTTTTCTTTACTTATTTATTTTGTTTTGCTTTAATCAAGACAGTGATGCCTCTCACTACAATTTATCCCATGGCAGTACAGTATGTAAAAAAGCCTGTGCAGAAAAGACTAAAGAACTGAAATCTCATGCCTGCCCGATGACTTTAGACTAATAAATTCAGTTCTTTGGATCTTAGTATTTTGACCTATAAAGAGGAGATAATAATATTCAACTCAAAACCATTGAATGGACTAAATTAAATGATACATATGAAGCCAAAAATTTGAATCACAATAGGGATAACTTCCCTACTCCTCTGTATAGTGGAAGCATTTAGGGAACCATAATTTGAAAAATTTTCCAAAGCAGAATGGAAAAGCCCAGACAAGGCAATTACGATATGTTTGCATTTCAAGTTCATCTAAGCATAGCTTACCCAAACGAGGTTTAACAGGCCCTACTAGTCCTTAATAATTAGTAATAAATTCTTGATTTCCATGTATCTATAAGAGCGGACATATTCAGAATGGATTGATGAAATAGATGAAGCCATAGTTCACTTTTGGATTGTCTGTTTCCCTGAATATTACAATATAATATATGTGTAATATAATATACTACAATATAATAAAGTACAATAAATATATGGAAAAGTGCATACATGGTGAATTTTTACACACTGAGCACACTCAAGTAACCGACACAAAAGCCAAGGAACAAATACTGCACGAACCCCAGAAGGTTCCATTTGCTCCCTCCCGGTGGCTACCCCAACACCCACCACAAGGAGAACCACTATCCTGGAGTTCCGTGGCAGAGATTAGTTTTGAGAATGTACTCAGTTTTTAAGCCACTTCTCAGTTAAATTATTCAAGATCTAAGTATATATTCAGTAACTCTTAATGACTCAGGAATTATCAGTAGGTAAAGAGTCTGCCTGCAACGCGGGAGATCCGGGTTTGATCCCTGGGTCAGAAAGATCCCCGGGAGAAGGAAATGGCTACCCACTCCAGTATCCTTGCCTGGAGAATCCTACAGACAGAGGAGCCTGCCAGTTGCAGTCCACAGGGTCACAAAGAGTCGGACACGACTGAGTGGCTAACTTTCACTTTCACTTTCTTTTTCATAAGGTGGTCAATGAAATAAAACTTAGCCCCTGCCCTCCTGGAGCATATGATCTTGTAAAAGTCAGAAGATGATGAAATTTTAAAATCTAATCTATGAATACCCACTTGGTGAGCCAAAGCCCACATTTAGTCCCTAGAAAGTGTGCCTAAGGAGTTCCTGAACCAGCTGCTGGCCACGTTCCCCACAAGAGTTCACATTTAGGCATCATCTCTGCAATTTCTATTCAGGATTCTATACTGAACTTAAAAATCTTCATAAACAAACAGAAACAATCTTAGTATAATCTTAGACATATTAAGAGAAGGGAGGAAAATTAAGGACTAGGTCACTTTTCCCTAACTCATGATATCCAGTTACTTTCTCTAGCTCCACCAGAAGTTGATAACCTTCTTCAATCAATATTTCAAAGTCATATAACTGCAAAAAGTGATGGGTTACCCAAAAGTGTTTTATTTTTGATAAAGTATGATATTTCTCACAGCCTTAATACATTTTAACCTTATTTCTAATTGTTCAAGGGCATGGGTATCCTTTCCAAACAATGTAAATCACAAAACAACTTTTCTTCCCGCATCATGTTACTGAATAATCTGCTAGGAGGAGGATGACGCAGTGATGGTGGTTAAGGCAGGGTTGTGCTTGACAGTTCGTGTGTAAGTATTTCACACAGGGCAAGAAGCTTACATCTCTGAGCTGTAATTATCTATCCATAACGTGGAATTAATTATATATACCACATAAAATGGCTATCAAAATAAGAAAAAATACCATATATGTTTTATAAATTTCTTGAGAGAAAATATGTGTGTGTTTGTGTGTGTGTAAAAACAGACAACAGATCATTATGAAAATACAGCCTCCACTATCTACAGAGAAATATGGTTTAGTCCAGAAATTGACAAATCTGCTTATACAGCATGATGCGAAAAGCACGGAACCAAACTGTGGGTGCCCCTCCCCTATTTTCTTTAGCCTTCATTCGAACTTCTCTCCTCCCTCGGCGCTCTTATCCCCACCCCAAGATATGTCCTCCGTGACCTGTCCCCTCACTAGGCAGCTACCAAAGAAGCTCTGATCTTCTGTTCTTACCTGGGAACCAAGGTGTAGTAAGATATTTACTGATCGGCTTTGAAGAACCATCCTTATTCTTAAAGAGAAAAAAAAAAAAAAAAAAAGGCATGAAGACAGAAAGAATCTTAAGGATCCAGCATAATGAATCTGGTAAGTTTCACAGAATGTCATTTGAGGATTGAAAGACTTTTTTACATTCCCCATAGACTTTCTGGTTAGGACTGTAAACTCAGGTTTCTCCATATGTGTCATTCTTGTTTACTATTTAGACATAGCCCTTGGCATAGTCTAAGAATCTAAGTCAAAGCAGAATCCCACTTTGTCCCAACCTCCCACCTTTTCCTAGTAGATACATTCACCTCCTGTAACATCTTTCTCTTAATTCCTCACCCACCTTCAAATCAAAGGGCTCTCAGTAGAGTGAGGACATTCAGTTTCAGCAATGCATCACAAACAGATGGACACCACCTTGTCTAAACATTAACTTTTTGTTCTCCTTTGCAGAGTATTTTTTTAAATGTGACACTCTCATAAAACATCTAATTTTTATGAGAAACAATGTTTACTCCAAAATGACAGAGTATCCTTAAATGGGCTCAAATTATACCAGTCTTGTGGACATTTTGATTTTTAAATTACATGATATGATAGAATATAATGTATAGACATGTCCTTTTTTTTTGATTAATAGTCTCCTATTATGAGTTCATGATAACATCCAATGTTAAAATGTTACTTACTGGAAATGGCAGATAATCACAAGGAAAGTAGTGAGTGTTGGCAAAAGTTATGAATATTACATAATAGTCTTTGCTATTTATAAAACACCTTTTCCATAAAAATTCAAATTGCTTTAATTCAATTAGTACCAACACAAAACACTAATACATATTAATGTAATGTATGTATTCATACACCAATTAACACCAATATAAAACTAATACATAGTTTTACACACACACACACACACACATATATACATATAATGTGTTAGAATTAAACTACAGAAAGGAGACCATTTCAGTGCCCTAAAAGGGTGAACAGCATCCATGCTATTAGAACTCGGGTATTTAAACTGACCCTCATTCTTTTCTAGGTTTAAGGGGCCTCATTTCATGCACTGACAGTTAAACTTTAACTCCATTACAGCACCTAAAGATGGCATGTTAATCCAACAAAGTGTTCTTCCTTCATGTCATGCATAATCATAGCAAAACACAATTTTGTAATTTTTCCTAGAGCTTTCAGACTAGACAGACAATAAAACACTGGTATAAAAATACCATGTGTTCTTTTTTTCAGAAAACAAATGTGATGAAACAAGGAGTGGTAGCCTCTTTTGATGGTAAAAATAGGTGAGTGGAGTTTGCTATTTCAGAGGAAGCCATATGGAACACTTCTCATGATATGGAATCTCAGTGAGGCTGAAAATGGAAGGATATTTGGAGGCTTTCATTCTACTACATTGGGACATATTTAGTACAAATGTTGTTAGTGGGGTGCTGGGACATGTTTGACAACAGGCTCTTGGAGGAAAGGAGTTGTAGCATTTCTCAGCTTCTGTGTTGCAGATGCCTGATTCCATGCTGCCCAGAAGAAATCACGGCACAAGAATTTGAAGAGAGATAGCAATGCAGTATGAACCAACGACTGCATATCTGAGACTCAGACAGCATTGTTAGTCAACTGTATTCCAGTATAAGTGAAGTGAAAGTCACGTCTGACTCTGCGACCCCATGAGCTGCTTCCCACCAGGCTCCTCTGTCTATGGAATTCTTCAGGCAATAATACTGGAGTGGGTTGACATTTCCTTCTCTGGGGGATCTTCCCGACCCAGGGATCGAAGCTGGGTCTCCTGCACTGCAGGCAATTGTTTACCGTCTGAGCCACCAGGAAAGCCTACATACTCCCATACAACCAGGAAGGCCTACATACTCCCATACAAAATAAAAATTAGAGAAAATGAAGGTCTACCACTTTCTGGACTCCACTGGTGGTCCAGTGGCTAAGACTCCCCACTTCTAATGCAGGGGACAAGGGCTTGATCCCTTGTCCAGGAACTAAGATCCCACACGTCACATGACATGACCAAATTTATAAATATATATATACATACCATTTTCTAACATCTGGTGAGACAGTGGTTACACATAGGGGGTTAACACCTTAGGAAGCTGAGGTGAGCTGTAAGCCTCTGAAGTTCTAGGTCTGACTTTCAAGATGATTCAAAAAGTCCTTCTCATCTAAACCTCAGTTCAGTTCAGTCACTCAGTCGTGTCTGGAGGCTTCCATGTCCACAACCAACTCCCAGAGCTTGCTCAAACTCCTGTCCATTGAGTTGGTGACACCATCCAACCACCTCATCCTCTGTCATCCCCTTCTTCTCCTGCCTTCAATCTTTTGACAGCATCAGGGTCTTTTTCAGTGAGTCAGCTCTTTGCATCAGGTGGCCAAAGTACTGGAGTTTCACCTTCAGCATCAGTCCTTCCAGTGAATAGTCAGGACTGGTTTCTTTTACGATGGACTGGTTGGATCTCCTTGCAGTCCAAGGGACACTCAAGAGTCTTCTCCAACACCACAGTTCAAAAGCATCAATTCTTCGGCACTCAGCTTTCTTAATAGTCCAATTCTCACATCCATATATGACTACTGGAAAAACCATAGCCTTGACCAGATGGACTTTTGTTGGCAAAGCAATGTCTCTGCTTTTTAATATGCTGTCTAGGTTGGTCATAGCTTTTCTTCCAAGGAGAAAGCATCTTTTCATTCCATGGCTGCAGTCACCATCTGCAGTGATTTTGGAGTCCCCAAAAATAAGGTCTCTCACTGTTTCCATCTAAACCTCCTAAGTAACTGGAAAAATTACCTACCATGTCAAGATTTTACTTTACTGTAAAGAAAAGATACCAAATATATAAGAAGTTCAAAGTATGACTATATAAATACAAAAAAAAATTATGTTATCCATACAGTTTGTAAAAAGCTATGAATATGTTATTCTTTCTCCCCCTTAAACTAATAACTGTCCACCACCGCATGCTGTATTCCTGCTGCGTTTCTATTACCATTTGTGGTGGCCATCAGAATGCACTCCACAGCCTGTCAACTGCAAGGATGGTAATTAACTAGCAAGAGTGCCCTGGAACCATCCCACTTGTGCAGAGGACTCCTCCCAGGAAGGTGCCCAGCCAATGGCAGGACGGCAGGGATGCTCAGACACGCCCATTCCTGCAGACTTCCCAATGGCGTTGCCCAACCTTTCTTAGGTGGCTTGGCAGTCTGCAGCACTCACACGCCATGCTTGTCCCTCTCTTCTGCATTCCAGTTGAGACCTGCATTGAGGTCTCCTGACTCTCCTTTTCCCATTTTCTCTCTCAGGTATTTCCCCTAACAAAATCTGTGTATGCTTACCTGAGTGTTGATCAATCAGTCATGTTTGACTCTGCAACAACCCCATGGATTGTAGCCCACCAGGCTCCTCTGTCCATAGAATTCTCCAAGCATGAACACTGGAGTGGGTAGCCATTCCATTCTCCAGGGGATCCTCTTGACTGAAGGATCAAACCCGGATCTCCTGCATGGGAATACCTGCTTAATCCCATCTTACCATCTTGCTCTTTGAAGGACCTGAACTAACATTTCATTCAAAGAGGATGTCGTGGAGCAGAAACTACTGTTTGCTCATCCATATCACTTGGCACGATGGAGTCTTTCTGCAGCTGCTATGGACTCTTCTCACAATCACCTGCGACTTCCTGACCAAGCCGCTGGGCTCCTGTGCCATCCTGGAAGAAGGCTGAGCATGGAGAACCCAGACTGGCTCCCAGGCACGGTTCTCAACCACAAGCGAGGATAAATGGTGGGGAAATGTTCTTCTCTTGCCCCTCCATGAGATCCTATATTGTGGCTTCACATAGAAGATGCCCAGTTTCTCCATGGAGCAGGCTGTCGGTTGACCTGCCCTGTCTTCACTCTCATGTGACGGCTTCCTGGGATCATCTCCTAAAAAGACTCCTTGTACCCAAATCCGTGTTTATGAGTCTGCCTTTGGGGAGACTCACAAGAAGGGACGTCATCAAAATCGAGTGAGTTCCATTTTAAATTGTCTCACTTATTTAAGAGTTGGTGAATTCTAAGTCTCTTGAAGTCAGGGAAGTAAAGCCAGTGAGTGACTCTGGCCAGGTGAAGATGGATGGAACACAGAGCTCGGGCTCCAGGGCAAGAGGCTCCTTACTCCCTGCCCATTTGCTCTGCAGAAACGTGGCTCCAGAAAGCCTGGTGCTCTGATTTTTACAGAGAGGCAATGAAACCATTGAATATACGTGGGTAAAATTTCAAAATTTTAAAAAGCTCTGTGGGCAAAGCAAATGCATCTATCTGCTATACACAGAAGTAGACCTGGAGCGTGTGATTAGAGATTCAGGACAAGGATCCTCTTGAACTTAAACATGTAGAAATGCAAAGCTAAACACCACTCCTTTGATGCCATCCACATGCAGCAAGAAGCTCTTAATCTCTTCCTGTTCTACTTTTTTTTTAAAACACTCTTGAGAGAATTCTTGGGCTTGTGGCCTATCAAATCCAATAAGAAAACAGGTAAGTCAACATGGCATCAAGTGCCTTGCACAGTCTGTGTATGTGGATGGATCAACAGACATGAAGAGTTTTGTTCTTCTCTCTGAGGCATAAAGCTTCTGATGTTTTAAGAACAGAGGCAAGTTGAGGGAATACTCCTTCTTAAAGACACTGTTGCTAACTTAAAGAGAAACCCTTGAAGACTAAATACTCTTATGATGACTTGAAAGGCATCACACTTTACCTTGCTTTCAAGTTATATTTGCTGTGTCTGTCTCGTCTCTCTGTACTTTCCCCCATGGGTCCTCTCTATTGGTACATTATAACCCTTCTATTGTTGCTTCACATCTTTGATGCTACAAGCAGCCCTCCTCATCTTTCCTGTACCCAGTATTCCCCATTTTTTGCTTAACTCCTGGCCATCTTTTACAAGATGCATTTTGAATATGACAGTGACATTTTTCTTCCCTGAACAGCTAGGCAGAGTTAAGAGTGCTAGGTATTCAGAGACACTTCTCTAAACCTCTTTAATAATCCTCCTGTTGGGTAATTATTATTTGTCTCATTGTTTACACCTCTATACAAGAATCTGGTGAGGGGCCAGTCTGCAGATAACATTTTTATTCCAGCGTGTAGCACAGAGCCTGGCGTGGAGCACGTGGTTAACACGTGGCTTGTGAAAGATGAGCATCCCTGTCTCACCCTGCACCCCTCCGCCCACCTGCCTCTCCCCATCCTTTTCTGCTCTCACGCCAGCAGGGCTTGCGATGAACAAATAAAACTGGTGTCCCAAGGCCTATTGTATACCTCAAAGATCCTGGAATTTCTTCCTCTCTCTGTTCCTCTTCATGCCCTGAATGGGAGCTCAGGGAGGAGGAAGATGGGAAAGCAAAGAGGACACAGCAGAGGCACGAAGGCACACATGGCAATTCTAAGGGTTTTACTCACATAATTGGAGGACAAGACCATGTACCTCACTTCAGCCTCACAAAAACTCTCAGAGATGAGGTGGGTAGACATCGTGGTCCCAGAGTCGAGAGTGCCAAACAAAGAGGATGCTGAGAGGAGCGACAGAATGACCTTGTGTGATCTAGTCATCCCTCCCCACTCTCACAGAGCCCTGCTGGTGAGTGCCTCCAATTTAAAGGCCAGGGGACCACTGTCTGCTCAAGGCCCCCTGAATGACAGCCCCCCTGTCTCCTCCAGCTTTCCTTTCTTCCTTGCTGTTGTCTCTATTAGTCTGCTTCGCTAGAAATCAAATCCAGCGACAACTCAGCCAGAATCAATGAGTAACCCACTAAGTAATGATACAGCTTCTTTCGTAAAGGAATTCGAGTCCAACTTGACATCCATCTATCAAGCCTGGTTAGCGCTAATAAAATCAGGTCTCCCACAGTCCAGCTGGATGGACTGGCTGACCCTGCAGCTCAAATGATTCATGGTAATTTGTGGTTCCTCATGATAATTTGAAGTCCTGTAGGAGGAAAGAGCTAAATAACTCCCTTCCAGTGATGGAGCTTGTCAGAAAACAGGCCTTCTATACCTGTATTTCTTTATGCTCCTCTAGGAAAGTATCTAAAGCCCATTTTGGAAGATGTTGGGTAATTGAAAACTGGCAAAGTGGATCAGATAGAGGGGAGCTAAGAAGAAACTGCAGATGCCTTCAGTTCCACGTCTCCCATGACACTGCAAGTGAAAGCACCCGCCTTTGTCTAAAAGCAGAGTTTGGGGCAAGAAATACAGCCTCTTCTTGCCTTGCTGGTCTGGGTGAAGAAGAATAAAATTATCCATGCATGTGTGCTAAGTCATTTCAGGCGTGTCCCACTCTTTGTGACACCCAAGGGCTGTAGCCCACCAGGCTCCTCTATCCATGGGATTCTTCAGGCAAGGATATTGGAATGGGTTGCCATGCCCTTCTCCAGGGGATCTTTCCAACCCAGTGATCGAACCCCGCCTCTTATGTCTAACCTGCATTGGCAGATGGGCTCTTCACCACTAGCACCACCTGGGAAGCCCAAAACTATCCATAGGAAGGATTTTTCTTCAGAGAAGATGGAATAAACACGATTTTTCCTACTTCTCCCACTACATATAAGCAAAATTTGGGGGCATTATATATCTGATAAACATAGACAACTCAGATGGAGAGAAGAAGGTAGCCTGGCTGGGGTGTTGAGGCCCAGGGAAGACTACGTGTGTGTAAGGGCACGGCAGTGTCACACTCCACACCTTCAGAAAGCACTCTTTTCATGTCTCTGCTGTTTTGGCAAAGCTCCATGAACCTTATTTCTCTGTGTGCTCAATTGGTTTAAAATGAGGCGATCAATGCTAGGATATTTTGCTCCATATTTTACTCCATTTTTTTTCTCTTTTCTTTTTCATTTAGTTGCTCATGAAATGAAAATGAAACACCAGGGAATGATACAGTACTGACTTCTCTGGGTTTTCTCTTTGTCTAATATATCCCAAACCTGGAACTGAAGAAGCTGACAATCCAGAAATGCCAATAGATAAAAATAGCCCCAACAAAAATCAGCACTCACTGTTTAAAGGACCAGAAAAAGGTCAATCTGAGAAGACAGAAAACTTTAGATAATACCTCTCTACTCAGCCAAACACCACAGAGAACAGATATGACCTCACTCCATCCACCCCGGCAAAGCATGGGTAGCCCGGACGTCCTCCTTTGTCAGCCTGGTTTCAGAGAGGTCAAAGGGAGCCCGGGACTGCACCCCCAGGTGATGACTCCCCACGGGGGGTCAGTGGAGACCCTGCGTGTCCACAGACGTCTGGCAGTGTTGACGCCTGCCTCCCAGTCCCAGGTGGGGGTGTTACAGGGGCCCTAATGCACCACTGGGACTTCCCTGGTGGCTCAGACAGTAAAGCATCTGCCTACAATGCAGGAGACCCGGGTTCAATCCCTGGGTCAGGAAGATCTCCTGGAGAAGGAAATGGTAACCCACTCCAGTATTCTTGCCTGGAAAATCCCATGGACAGAGAAGCCTGGTGGGCTACAGTCCATGGGGTCGCAAAGACTCAGACATGACTGAGTGACTTCACTTTCACTTTCAATGCACCACTGGCCAGTGATAATCAGACCCGCTTCCACGATGTCACTTCATGGGAAATAGACAGGCAAAACATGGAAACAGTGGCGAATTTTATTTTCTGCAGACAGTGACTGCAGTCATGAAATTAAAAGACACTTGCTCCTTGGAAGGAAAGCTGTGATGAAAGCTAGACAGCTTATTAAAAAGCAGAGACATTACTTTGCCAACAAAGGTCCGTCTAGTCAAGGCTATGGTTTTTCCAGTGGTCATGTATGGATGTGAGAGTTGGACTGTGAAGAAAGCTCAGAGCCGAAAAATTGATGCTTTTGAACTGTGGTGTTGGAGAAGACTCTTGAGAGTCCCTTGGACTGCATGGAGATCCACCCAGTCCATCCTAAAGGAAACACACCCTGAATATTCACTGGAAGGACTGACGCTGGAGCTGAAACTCCAACCATGTTATCCTAGGGAAGAGTAACAAGACATTTCTGCCTTTTCCAATTGGAGAGATGTTAGTGGCGATGTTGTGAGGAAGAAGAACATTCACTCAGTAATGAGTAAAACCTTTACCTACTTTAGTGTCAGTGGAGGCAGAATTGAGAATCTGACCTTCAGCTCCCAACTGGCAGTGAGGGAGGGGCCCATTCCTCACCGTCCCCCCATCCCACACAGGTGTCAGAGGAGACAGGCTAAAGCGGAAGCTTCATATCTGAAGTGCCCAGGTTTTATTAAAGTAAAACTCAAGCATGATGCTAAGAATTCAGAATCTCAAACTGATAGGTTAAAAAAAAAATAGACACTAACCTCAGGATAATAGATGATAAAAGAAATTGAAGGAAATAAAAAATGGAGAGGCATACCAAATTTAAGAATTAGAAAATGACAGTGAATTCCTACAAAGAGTATAAGTTTACAACAATTCCTATCAAAATCTCAGCAATAATTTTTCGCATAGATAAGCTTAGTAAAATGCTTATGTAAAACAAAGGAACTAGAATATTTATTTTTTTAAAAAAAGGATAAAATGGGAAGAATCTGTTTTCCTGGTTTCAATATGGCAATCAAGACTGCAGAAGCAAATGGTCAAAAAATGGTCTTTCAGAGGCCACAGAAATAAAAGATGAACTTGGTCTAAGTTTCATATCTTATACAAAAAAATTAACCAAAATGAATAGAGTACACAGGGTGAAACAGAAAACTACTTACAGGACAATGGCGGGAAAAAGAAATATTCAACTGAACTTTGAGTCTTGAGTTACAGTCTTTTGCATGCACGCGCATGTGTGTGTGTGTGTGTGTCTGCATGTATTTGAGTGTATATGTGTATATGAGTGTATATGTGTCTGTGTGTATGTGTGCGTGCATGTATTTGTGTGTATGTGTGTGTTTATGTGTGTGTGCATGTGTGTATGTGCATGTGTGTGTGCACGTGTGTGTGGGTATGTGTGTGTATGTGTGTGTGCATGTGTGTGTTTACGTGTGTGTGTGTGTGTGTGGATATGTGTCCATGTTTATGTGTGTATGTGTGTGAGTATGTGTGTATGTGTATGTGTGTGTGTGTGTGTATGTGTGTGGGTGGATATGTGTCTGTGTGTCTGTGTGTATGTGTGTGAGTATGTGTGTATATATATATGTGTGTATATGTGTGTGTGCGTGTGTGTATGTGCCTGTGTGTGTGCACGTGTGTGTGGGTATGTGTGTGTGTATGTGTGTGTGTGTGCATGTGTGTGTTTATGTGTGTGTGTGTGTGTGGATATGTGTCCATGTTTATGTGTGTATGTGTGTGAGTATGTGTGTATGTGTGTGTGTGTATGTGTGTGGGTGGATATGTGTCTGTGTGTCTGTGTGTATGTGTGTGAGTATGTGTGTATATATATATGTGTGTATATGTGTGTGTGTGTGTGTGTGTGTGTACTCAGTTGCGCCCAACTCTTTGTGACCCCATGGACTTGGTCCCACTAGGCTCCTCTGTCCATGCAGTTTTCCAGGCAAGAACCCTGGCATGGGATCCCATCTTCCCAACCCAGAGATTGAACCTATGTCTCTTGAGTCACTTTCATTGGCAAGTGAATTTTTCATCACTGCGCCACCTGGGAAAACCATAGGATTTGGTGCACACAGCCAAATGCAATAATTATATAAATGATAATTCAAGTAGCAAATATTATGAAACACATAATCTAGAATAATTAAGTTACACAATGTTACACAACCTTGATTTAAGATTTATTTAGAATTTGGGAATAGGTGGTTTGGGCAATTCAGAGTTCTCTTTTGGATTCTCCATAACAATAGACTGCAAAAGGTAACTGAATTCATTGACTTCTGCTTCATTGACTATGATAAATCCTTTGACTGTGTGGATCACAACAAACTGTGGAAAATTATTAAAGAGATGGGAATACCAGACAACCTTACCTGCCTCCCAAGAAACCTGTATGCAGGTCAAGAAGCAACAGTTAGAACCAGACATGGAACACTGGACTGGTTCAAAACTGGGAAAAAAGTACATCAAGGCTGTATATTGCCACCCTGCTAATTTAACTTATATGCAGAGTACATCATGAGAAACACTGGGCTGGAGGAAGCACAAGATGGAATCAAGATTGCCAGGAAAAATATCAATAACCTCAGATATGTAGATGACACCACCCTTATGGCAAAATTGAAGAGGAACTAAAGAGCCTCTTGATGAAAGTGAAAGAGAAGAGTGAAAAAGCTGTCTTAAAACTCAACATTCAGAAAACTAAGATCATGGCATCCAGTCCCATCACTTCATGGCAAATAGACGGGGAAAACATGGAAAAAGTGTGGCAGATTTTATTTCCTTGGCTCCAAAATCACTGCTGATGGTGACCACAGCCATGAACTTAAAAGACACTTGCTCTTCGGAAGGAAAGCTGTGACAAAACCTAGACAGCATATTAAAAAGGGATAGTATGGGGAGGGAGGAGGGTTTAGGATGGGGAACACATGTATACCTGTGGCAGATTCATTTTGATATATGGCAAAACTAATACAATATTGTAAAGTTAAATAAAATTAAATTAAAAAAAAAAAAAGCAGAGACATCATTTTGGTGACAAAGTCCTATAGTGAAAGCTATGGTTTTTCCGGTAGTCATGTACAGATGTTAGAGTTGGACCATAAAGAACGGTGAGTACCCAAGAATTGATGCTTTTGAACTGTGGTGTTGGAGAAGACTCTCGAGAGTCCCTTGGACTGCAAGGAGATCAAACTGGTCAATCCTAAAGGAAATCAATTCGTAATATTCATTGGAAAGACTGATGCTGAAGCTGAAACTCCAATACTTTGGCCACCTGATGCGAAGAACTGACTCATTGGAAAAACCCTGATTCTGGGAAAGATTGAAGGCAGGAGGAGACGGTAACAGAAGAGGAGATGGCTGGATGGCATCACCGAATAAAGGGACATAAGTTTGAGCAAACTCTGAGACAGTGAAGGACAGGGAAGCCTGCAGTGCTGCAGTTCACGGGGTCACAAAGAATCAGGCACGATTTAATGGCTGAAGAACAACAATAGCAATAGACATAATAGTTTAGCCCACAGTGTGGTGTCTGTTCAGCCATGGTAACTGAGTGACCAGTATTGTGTTTATTATTTTTTTTAAATGTCAGTGATCAGTAAAATAAAAGCAAAATGAAATAAATTATTTCTAAGTCTGAGGCAGGAGACTTTAATTAGAACTTGAGTGTTCATATGAATGAATTATCTTTGATGTGCTGAAATTTGTTTAATTACTGTTAGGGATATACTGCTTTAAAAAAGAGTGGAAAATACATCACACATTTCTCTATTGCATTCTATCCACTTTTCTCTCCATCTCCAGGGACAAATTCTTTTTCTTTGCCTTAAAGCCATGTAAACTTTTAACAAGAAGACAAAGGAGTAAAGAAAAAATATTTGAAATGGTATCCTTCTCATTTTATAACTTAGGGAAGAGACATTGGTAGAAATATAATATGAGTCACAAATACACACCACATATGTAATTTTATATTTCCTAGTAGATGTATTACAAAAGGAAATTTATTACATTAATAATAAGTTTAATCTAATATATTCAAATTATCATTCCAACATGTATTCAATATAGAAACATTAGTGAGATATTTTGCATATTTTCTCATACTGTCTTCAAAATCTGGTGTATATTTACACTTTCACTGCATTCAATTCATACTGACCACATTCAAGGGCTCAGTAGCCACAGCTTAGTGGCTCTTAGGTTGAACTGTGATGCTTAGAGAATTAAAAAAAAAATGTTTTCTTTACTCGAAAAAATTTCATGTACTGATTATAGCCACAACGTTTCCTTGGTGAGCCTACAGTCTTCATATATTTATGTTGCTACATTAATCTATATAGTAGGCTTTCTAGTCATAATACACAGTTGCATATACAAGGTTAGCTTATTTCTTCTTCAGGTCCTTAGTTCCTCATGTGAACTTAAAATTGCCTGTAACTGTATGGAAAATCAAGAACTAACTGTAACATTAGGCAATGGTTCTCTGGTAGTAATATAATAGATCACATTCATCAAGAGGAAAAACTATACTCCTAATATTTTGTTTCCCTGAAAGACAAGAAAATAGGCAAGGTCTATAACTGGATTAAGAAATCAGGAATTATCATTCTATTCTAAAACAGAAATAAGCTGTTTTAACTACTTATCAGTAAGAATTCCAGGGCCATAGAATCATGTGTTGGAGGTCCCCAAATATACCGAAAATGTGATCATTTTATCTACTCAAATGATAAATAGATTCAATGGCATGTGCTCAGTTGCTCTGTCCTGCCCAACACTTTGCAACCCTGTGGACTGTAGCCCACCAGGCTCCTCTGTCCATGAGATCTCCCAGGCAAGAACACTGGAGTGGGTTGCCGTTTCCTACTCCAGGGGATCTTCCCAATGCAGAGATCAAACTCAAGTGTCCTGCATCTCCTGCATTGGCAGGTGGGTTCTTTACTGCTAAGCCATCAATGGCCAAATAGAACACCATGTTAAAGTATGAAAGTTGCTCTTTCTTTGGGTTTTTTCTTTCTTCTTCTTCTTTATTTTTATTTTTTGACGTTGCTTTTACTTCTGTTATCTCCTGATGCATTGCAGCGATAGAGACAGAAGCAGGTGCTTCCTCCTACTGCACGGCCAGCGCCCTATTCCGAGCCTCCTCACATCCTGCTTGGATGATGAAAGTTGCCCTGAGAACCCACCGCTCCTTCCTTCTGTGCCCCATACAGCTTATTCCAACACACAAGTCAGAAGGAATAAGTATAATTTGGTAATTACTCCAGGAAAAAATGCCAATGCTTTCATTTCCCTCAAGCACAAGAAGGTCCACCGAGCTCTGCAGGCTCTTCCCTGTAAGCTCCCAGACCTCAAATCCTGCTGTTCTTCCTAATGCTTACTCCACCCCAAACTCCTTGGCCTCACTGATCTTTGAACAAACCTACAAACTTCTCTCGTGGGTTCCTCACACTGGTATTTTCTTTGCCCAGAAAGGCAAGTATCACGTGTTTTGGTGCCTGATTTCTTTTTCACCTACCTGAATTCTTGAGGCCTACCCTGACCATTGGGATTTTAATTTGCACCCAACTCTCTCCCCTCAGCTTTCTAATTTCCTTTTCTTCTCTCTTCCTCTCTCAACGCTCATTATCTTCTAATATATTACATCATTTATAATCTTCTTATTGATCGTGACCTTTTTATTTTCTGCTATAGGACATTAGAATGTACGTTCCACCAGGGTAGAGATCTTTATTTTTCCTTAGTATTGCCTGAGTTAACAAATCAGTTTGATGTTTATGCTTCCTAGGTGGCACCAGTGATAAAAAATCCACCTACCAATGCAGGTGGAAGTAAGAGATGTGGGTTCAATCTGGGATTGGGAAGATCCCCTGGAGGAGGGCAAGGCAACCCTCCTTTTTCTTTAAGCATCCTTGGATTTTGGCTTCTCAACACTAACTGTATCATCAAGTTAGGGATCTTGCTAGCAGTAGGTCACAGGTATTTGAAGCCCAAGGTTTCCAGCAAGGTATGAGGTTTCAGCAGCACTGGCTGGAGAGGAAAGCAGTTTGCTGCGTTATGTGCATATTTGGAGGACACTGTGTTCCTTATAATACTTTGAGCCTTTTAGAGAAATAACAGCTCTGAATAAATAAACCTAAAACCAGTGTGTGAAGTCTCCCTCAGGACTTCTATTTCAAGCTCCTTGTTTTGGTTTTTCCATTTTTACTTAAAATTGGAAAATTCATGTGCACTACAACTTGGCTGGGAGCATATGACTGTATATGCTCAACTGCCGTATTTTAGATGTCAGCAACCACCCACTGTATGTTGAATAAATAATTAGCCAGAAGAGATTAAGAGGATGAGAGTTTGCTGAAAACCTCAAGATGCTTTCAAAATCAAATATGTATAATGTTTAATTTGTTACTAAATATGTCACTTTTAAAATACTCTGAAAAATAAACATTCTTAAATCAACTATAATACTACCCAAGAAGTTTTCATTTTCTCCACAATTAAGTCCTGCATGCAAAAACTGTAGACAAAACTAATATGGTAAAATCAATGATCTGATTGAAGTAAGTAAATATTTTCAAAATCTTACTTCTAAAATTAAAACAAAATGATCAGCAAAAAAAAATAGCAGTGCTTCCCTGTTTATTTAACTTCTATGCAGAGGACATCATGAGAAACGCTGGGCTGGATGAAGCACAAGCTGGAATCAAGATTGCTGGGAGAAATATCAATAACCTCAGATATGCAGATGACACCACCCTTACAGCAGAAAATGAAAAAGAACTGAAGAGCTTCTTGATGAAAGTGAAAGAGGAGAGTGAAAAAGTTGGCTCAAAGCTCAACATTCAGAAAACTAAGATCATGGCATCTGGTCCCATCACTTCATGGCAAATAGATGGGGAAACAGTGGAAACAATGTCAGACTTTATTTTGTTGGGCTCCAAAATCACTGCAGATGGTGACTGAAGCCAAGAAATTAAAAGACCCTTGCTCCTTGGAAGGAAAGCTATGACCAACCTAGACAGCATATTAAAAACCAGAGGTATTACCTTGCCAACAAAGGTCTGTCTAGTTAAGGCTATGGTTTTTCCCATAGTCATGTATGGATGTGAGAGTTGGACTAAAAAGAAAGCTGAGCGTCAAAGAATTGATGTTTTTGAACTGTAGTGTTGGAGAAGACTCTTGAGAGTCCCTTGGATTGCAAGGAGATGTCCATCCTAAAAGAGATCAGCCCTGAGTGTTCATAGGAAGGACTGATGTTGAAGCTGAAACTCCAACACTTTGGCCACCTGATGCAAAGAGCTGACTCATTTGAAAAGACCCCGATGCTGGGAAAGATTGAGGGCAGGAGGAGAAGGAGACGACAGAGGATGAGATGGCTGGAAGGCATCACTGCCTCAATGGACATGAGTTTGTGTAAACTCGGGGAGTTTGTGATAGACAGGGAAGCCTGGTGTGCTGCAGTCCATGGGGTCGCAGGACTAATCGACTGAAATGAACTGAACTGAACTAGCTTGAATATTTAGATCATTACTTTTTTCCCAGTTCACATTCTGTGTGGATTCAAAGTTGAAGTAATAGAACAATAGATGGGAACTTTGATGCTTCTGAGTGGAGGCATTCAATATGGTAAGTCAGGTGACCGGAGTGGCTCTCAGGAAATGAAGATAAGACAGCAAGAGTATTTTGCTGATCAATTGATTTGCCATCACATGACATTATCCATTCTGTGCTTCAAATTTATACATTCCAAATTAAGTAAGTCTAAGCCCAGTGCAAAGATGAGAGGCCGTATCAGTGGCTTCTGTGTCCCGCCTGTGACTGGGTCGTGACCGTTGGTTCAGAGCCTGGATGGTAAACGTGAAGAAGTGAACCATGCAAACAGACATCTAAACGGCATAACTAAGAACAGTTAATCCAAACAGAGAGACTACAGACAGTAAAAGGAACTACTAGAGTATAAATCACTAGAAGAGATGAAAAGAATCCACTTCTGTTGTGCTATCTCACCATTTATTTGCTTTTGCCTAAGTTAGTCATTGGGATTTCCCTGGTGGCACAAATAGTAAAGAATCTGCCCACAGTGCAGGAGACATGAGTTCAATCCTTGGGTCAGGATGATTCCCTGGAGAAAAGAATGGCAACTCACTCCAGTGTTCTTGCTTGGAGAATTCCATGGACAGAGGAGCCTGGTGGGCTGCAGTCCACGGGATCGTATTGAGTCGGACACAACTGTGACACTAACACTTTCACTTTCAAGTTAGTTATTAAGTCATTGGAACTTGTCACTGAAAGAAAATGTGATCACATGAAAAAAAAAAAGTTTAAATTTCACACATTCTAGATTTCATAACAGAAGCCTACACTCAGGCCATAAAACCTCTAACCAAATTCCCTGATCATTTCCTTAAACTTTTCTGTACATTAAACCTTGTTCAATGGCAACTGAACTTTGTTTTGCTTTGTTTTCATAGAAAATTATACTAAAGAAATCCACAAACTAAAGATACCTCAATATTTTTTCTTTCTTTGTTTAATAACATCATGGGAAATTAATAATAACCAGAATCACATATATTTAACCCCAGTGCATTATTTTTCTTTTTTTCTTAAAAAAAAAAAAAAGTTGAAAAAATCAGTTTATGTACCTAAAATCATCATTGACTTTTCTCTTTAGTTCCCTATTAAAAAGGTGTTTTATAATAAATGTGATTATTGTGATGAAGTACAGGAGCAGAATTTTATATTTTACAAATTTCATGGAAAGTATGATATAATATAATGCTGTCTTTCACAGAGACTTCCAAGAAGAATTTGGAGGAAGAGTTTATAACTTTATAGCTTTAAGTATCCTGGAATCTATTATATCTTTGTTTTAGATAAGAAGCTCTAACCACAATTTACTTGCGATTAAATATTCAGTGGCTGCTTATGCGTTTTATGGATTATTCGAGTTCTTTGCTTCTCCTGTCATTAATTCCAAGCTTGTTAGTGCCTCTTTCTTGCAACAGTGGGGACAGAATGAGGGGCCAGAGGTCATAGTAGCCTTGGATGCATTTTGGGGTGGGAGTGAGCTACAGCTGCTAGCCAGGAGGAAGTCTGAAGTGATTTGAAGGCAAGGTCAGTCATAAATGAAGGTGTTCAGCTATTTACATAAAGAAAATTAAAGGAAACCTGCCCCCAAATCATTCCAGTGACCCAATGTTTTCCTTTGCTACTGCTGTCTTGACAAACCATCACAAACACTGTGACTCAAACAAGCAAGTTTATTATCATATAGTTCTTTAAGTCAGAAGTCTGGTAAAGGTCTCTTCGAACTAAAATCAAGATGTAAGTGATCACAAGTGGCCTCGCCTGCAGCTTGAAGCGGGGCTTGGGTTCCTGGGCAGAGGTTGTCAGATCACAGTGGTGAGAAGACTAAATACAAGCCACTGGACCAGTGGTCAGTGACAAGGGCTCTGGCCCTTCATCTTTGGAGAAAAAGAATTCCCACCAAGGAGGAAAGTAGAGAAACAAGTAAGGTACACATGAGGAGGAAAAAAATAAAAAAGCATACAATACTTGTGGACAGACACACGGCGGCCTCGGAAAGCCGCGCCCGCCTGGTGGTTTGAATCACTGTGGCCGGGCGTTTCTTCCAGGTTTCCTTCCGCCAGTCCCGTGGCCCACCTGGTTCTGAGTCCACATTCGGTTCGTCTCAGTGTCCTCCCGAACGTGCGCCAGCATCTTCCAGCAGAGCTGGACTCCGCCACGGAGGCCAAAGGGAAGCTGCATGAACTACTGCGGGGTGGCGCCCCCTCCCCTTGTTGACCTTCAACGAGCCTTTCTGCACATGCGTAGCCTGAGAGGCTTCCTTAACGTCAAGAATGAGAAACGTGGTCTCTTGTCTGGCAGGCCCAAGCCTCCTCACTCCTCCTGCTTTTAAGGAGTGTTTGCTGTCATCCAGTATCTTCCCTGATGGGGGCGAGTCTCCTTGCCTTTTCCGGTTACTGATTCCACCCACATCCCTTGGCTCTTGGCCTCCTCCCTGCTTTGGTCTTCATCTTTACACCCTATTTTGACCACAACCAAGAGAGGTTCTTCACCTTTAAAGATCCAAATAATCTGGAATAATCTCTCCTTCTCAAGATATACACCCAAAATGGCTTTTCTTTTTTTTTTTTGCTATGTAAAATAACATATTCGTGCATTTCAGGGGATTAGGGCACCAATGTCTTTGGGTTCAGATGTTTAGTCATGTCTGACTCTGAGACCCTAGGAACAGTAGCCCATCAGGATCCTCTGTCCGTCAGATTCTCGAAGCAAGAATACTGAAGTGGGTTGCCATTTCCTCCTCCAGGGGATCTTCCCAACCTAGGGATTGAATCTGCATCTCTTATATCTCCTGCATTGGCAGGTGGGTTCTTCAGTACTAGCACCACCTGGGAAGAGCCTTTATTCTGCCTCCCATACTCAGTGAGTATCAAACTTTCATAGTGCTCCTCCTGTAGGTGAAGCAGTAATTAGTGCTGCCAAACACCTAAGTAACCCATGAGTAATACAGTCATAGGAAGGAACAAACTGACTCCACATTGGACCTGTTTCTTTTACTCAAACCTTTGTATTGTTACTTTTACTACAAGCTAATCACTAAAGGGATGCTGCCTATAGCTTAAAGTATACATGAGGGCCCATTTCCTGGGACCCTGTCTCCCTTGCTGAGCTTTAAGCTAAAGTACCTGTGTTTAACTCACAGGAAGCATCCTGCCCTGGCCTGCCTATGAATAGCTACAGGAGAGAAAAAATTAGCACATCCCCTCCAGAGTCTGGCTGGAACCAGGAAACCTTTGCAGCAATTTGGGAAGATCCCCTGGAGTAAGAAATAGCAACCCACTCTAGTATTCTTGCCTGGAAAATCCCATGGACATAGGAGACTGCAGGCCACAGTTCATGGGGTCCCAAAGAATCAGACACAATTGAGCACACACACACACACACACACACACACACACACACTCACACACACACACACACCATCTTTTTTACTTTACTCTTTGTTCTGTAAAAGAAGCTGCACCCAAATGTGAGCAAGATGGTTCTTCGGGACACTAGGTCACCATCTTCTCAGCCTGCTGGCTTTCTGAATAAAATCACTAATCCTTGCCCCTGTTGCAGTGAAACAGGAAAAAAAGAGGGAGGAGTTTTTCTTTCTTTTTCCTGAGAACAAAGAAGATAAAAAGAGCAGTGAGCAGGCCCCATCACTCCTAGTTTTACTTTAACTGTTCCTAACCTGCAGTCTATAACTAAGTTTGCTTTTCTGTCCCCTAATTCTAATGTAGCATGGGCTACATTCTGCACCAACTTTGCGCTAATCACATCCTGTATCTGGTCTCACCTTTACAACAGATGACCCCTTGTAGTTTTCTTTCTTTTTGTATTTCAGAAAGAAGGCCAATGGTGGACAACCAGAGACAAAGGGACCTAATAACACGGCCACCCGATGCCAACTACGACAGCTAGGAAGCAACGCAAGCGGGAGAATGTCAGACCTTCATCACTTTGCGCCTTATCATTCACCCTAAGCCCGGAGACAAACCTCTCAGACCCCCTGAAGGGAGGGGCACAGTTCTTGAGGCTCTAGCCAGCTGCATTTCCTCCCTGCTGACTGAGGACTTCCAAACTCTGTCTCTTATATTTTTATTCGGCTTCAGTGGACAGAGAAAGCCAAGAGTTTGGCGATATCACCCCAACACCTTGTCTCTTGATTTACTGGCCTATTCTTCAGCTGCAGTGAGCAGTGTGAGCTTGGGCTAGGTAGTCACACCTCCCCGATACTGAGTGCTTGTGGTTTGTCAGACAGTATCACGAAATCCTTACAATGGCCCATGAAGCAGGCATTATTTTTATCACCATTTTATAGGTGAGGAGAGGGAGAATAAAAGCCTGGGTCAAGTCACACACCCTTTGACCAAGCTTGGTGACAAAGGCCACGTCCCACACCAGGGTCTCCTGGCTCCAAAGTCCATGCCCCTATTTTGGAAAATTTGCCTTACACTGCATCACACTCATGAATAGCCTGTGTTAATGACTGTTTTCCCTAACTGAAAGAAATCTGAAGAGGATTTTCACTCTTACAAAAAGAGGGAAGAAGCAGAAGTAGCATCTGGCATCGGTTTTGCTGCAGCTGTTGGAGAGGCATCGCCTCCAGCCGCCATCGCAGCAGTGAGGACCACGCCACCTCCTAGCTCCTTCCCCAGGAGTCACACTCAGTGCTCAGCGCAAAGCCGCCGTGCTCTGCACTCTGTCCGTGAGCGTCTGTGCTTTATCTCTATTTATCTCGTGCGTTTGTTAGCAAGATGCGTCCGAAGGTAGTTTCTTTGCTTTATGCCGTCTCGACTTATGAAAAATGTCGACTGAAAAATGTAGTTACAACCTGAAAGTTGAGAGTTATGCTTATTCGGTGGGAATTTTTAGGACTTCAAGTTCAGGAGGCAGCATCCCAAGTAGCCCTGAGAGAACTGCTTTGAGGAGGCCGGGGGAAGAGTCTGGTTTTATAGGAGTTTGCAACAAAGCAGGCAGATGCTCTGAACATCAAAGATTGTTATTAATTAAGGAAAACCAGGTATCTTGGGTTAAGGAATTTAACTCCTGTCTATGTTTGCAAAGATGCAGGCATCTGGGCTCACTGAAATCATCCCTTTTGTATGCATCTCTGCTATCTGAGGCCAAATCCTGCTCCTTGATTACTCACATTCTTTTTATTGAATTTTATTTTATTGAATTTACTCCCGTGTTCTCCACAGGGAGTTGTGGTGTGGCCGCCTCCCATGTTATCTTGAACCCTGCCTCCAACCCACCCAGCTCCTCAGCACTCACCGATGACCAGGAAGTGACTGATGACTGCTGGACAGACATCACTGCTCTTCCTGGGCTCAGAAATTTACTTTTGGAAGACTGAAATCCCTGATGGCTGTGGCATCCTTTTTTACCAATATGGCAGGAAATATTCCATTTCACAGGCTTCCCAGGTAGCTCAGATGGTAAAGAATCTGCCTGCAATGCAGGAGACACTGGTTCAATTCCTGGGTTGGGAAGTTCCTCTGGAGAAAAGATAGTCTACCAACTCCAGTATTCTTGGGCTTCTCTGGTGCCTGAGAGGGTAAAGAACCTTCCGGTAGGTTCAATCCCTGGGTTGGGAAGATCCCCTGGAAGAGGGCATGGCAACCCAGTCCGGTATTCTTGCCTGGAGAATCCCAATGGACAGAGGAGCCTGGTGGGCTACAGACCATAGGGTCACAAAGAGTTGGACATGATTAAGAGACTGAGCACAATTCCATTGCACAAAGGTTTTCTTGGAATGCTCTGCATTGAGATAGATAGGAAAACCTGTAATTTATGCTCCTCAATTTACACCTCGACTCTAAGACTTTAACTAAATGAAGGTCATGAGGGAGATGGATCAGATCAGATCAGATCAGTCGCTCAGTCGTGTCCCACTCCTTGCGACCCCATGAATCGCAGCATGCCAGGCCTCCCTGTCCATCACCAACTCCCAGAGTTCACTGAAACTCACGTCCATCGAGTCAGAGATGCCATCCAGCCATCTCATCCTCTGGCGTCCCCTTCTCCTCCTTCCCCCAATCCCTCCCAGCATCAGAGTCTTTTCCAATGAGTCAGCTCTTCGCATGAGGTGGCCAAAGTACTGGAGTTTCAGCTTTAGCATCATTCCTTCCAAAGAAATCCCAGGGCTGATCTCCTTCAGAATGGACTGGTTGGATCTCCTTGCAATCCAAGGGACTCTCAAGAGTCTTCTCCAACACCGCAGTTCAAAAACATCAATTCTTCGGTGCTCAGCCTTCTTCACAGTCCAACTCTCATATCCATACATGACCACAGGAAAAACCATAGCCTTGACTAGACAAACCTTTGTTGGCAAAGTAATGTCTCTGCTTTTGAATATGCTATCTAGGTTGGTCAGATGGAAGGATCGGACTAAAGCAGTGGTTCTAACACTTCAGTGTGTCAGAGCTCCTGGGGAGGGCTTGATAAAATGCAGGACAGTCTCCACTTCTAGAGTTCCTGATTCAGCAGGTGTGGTAGGGCCTCAGAATCTGCATTACCCAACTTCCCCAGGTGATGATGATGCTTCTGAACTCTACTTCAAGAACCACTGGCCTGGAAAATGGAAAGCCTGAGTCAGCTTGAGAATCTGCTCCAGGTGTTTTTAGAAGAAAGTGAACTTGAAGAAAATCACCTTGAGAAAAGTTACTGAGTCTTGCAGACTAGAAGGGGTTAGAGAGAGAAACGAATGAGCCAGCTCCACCCCATTAAGCAGAACAACTTGACCAGGCCCATTTGTTCAGGTAGTGACAGGGATCAGACTGAAACCCAGGTCTGGAGAGGTACCAAAGGCCGTTGAGAACACACATCACTTATTTTTAGCCCTTCCAGCATTTGACCCGTAAGTGGATTTAATCACCTACACTGTTTCTGCTCTCATGTCAGTAGATAAATGGAAGGCTGGCACCCCAGGTCTGTTTGACCAATTGCTTTGAAAACATTCTGGAACACTTGGAGCATAAATAAAGAGTAAAATCTGGTTTTATTCGCATCATTTTATTAATGTAGGCTGTGCATAAAATACACGCTATTTGAACATCGAGAGGATTTTGCTAATTTTTTTTTTCCCGAAAGAAGGCCGTTTCTCATGTTTCTCTCTGTGGTTCCCTGGCAAGGCCTGTGCTGACAGCCCAGCTCTGCTGGGCATCTGGCTGGCACCAACACGGCCCCAAGAGAGACAGAAGGACCTGCTCTCATCATCCTTTCAGAAAGAATTTTAGCTCTCTGGAGCTTGGCAGGAAGTCACGTCTTGGCTTCATCGTTTTCGAGCACTGGAATTCCTTTTGAAAGCCTATTTATTGAGGTTTCTGAAATGCCTTCTCTGACACCAAGTACGGTCATTGTCTGATCATAAGATAATCAGAAGAACCTGGAAACGTTTGGAGTGAAACAGACGGCACGCCTTAGGACTGGGGTGGAAAGGGAGAGTGAGATGAGCCAGATGTGAGAGCGTGTGCACCACATTTCTAGATGTCAGCGGTGTTGAAATATGTAGCTGAAAGCAAATGTAGATCAGCAAAGCCTGGAATAGAAATCACACTCTATTTCCTGCACGATTCATTTAAGGAGACTATTTTTTGCATACTTAGTTTCAAGAGCACGTGCCCATTTTCTGCTATAATTGTTCTTACATAAATACATTTTACTGGCCCTAAAATTAGCCTGACATCTTATCCAAAGAGACGGGGGAGGAGAGTTCATCTCCTGAGTACACAATGTCAAGTTTTAAATGTGCAATATTATTGCAGCAACGATTGATGTCTCTAACATGAGGTCACTGAGGATGCTATTTGGTCCTTGATGGTTGATCTGAGTCAGAGATTAAGTGAAACACAAATCTCCAGGCCAAAGCTTCACTGGGAGGATAAATGTGCTAAGGATGTCTTTCAACCACAAGGAGAGTTAAGCACATAATCTTTGGCTCGACCACGGGAAGTCTGCCATTTTGGTTCTCCTACTGAAATATCATTGTGAATTCTCTGGGCTCTGTATGTGGTGGTATGTGTCGGGTATACCCAGAGTTTAGCTGTATTTCTATGGCCTTGAGAAAGAATTTGAGCCAATTCATAGCTCCTTGACTTGAAGGCAAATCCACCCAGAGAGAGTAGCCAGGAATTGTTCCATCGGATGCAGCAAACATCCGTGTTTTCTAGACTAGGGTTTAAAATATTGCACATCTCCAGCATGTCTATCAAGCTCTCACTAAAGAATCAAATCACCTCTTCTTGGTAACATTCAAACGTGCTCTTCACTGGCTTGACTCCTTCTGCCTTTTCATCTTCTTTGCCAGTTATGTTGTCTCCTTCCATCCAGGAACAGTTTCAGCAGTCTACTTAGGTCATTTTCATTGGAAGGCTGTCCAAGTATTGTGTCCTGTGTTCTGACTCTCCCCTGCTTTAAGGTAACTTCTCTCCCGGCTCATGTTTCTACAGCTTATTTTTGCAAACAACAGCATATTGAAATGGCTTCTGGTGCTCTTTAGTTTCATAAACAAGCAGTAGGAATAACAAACATCAATTTTGCATTCCACTTGCATGCCTCTCTGAGGATCCGTAGCACTTTAAAACTCCATTCTGAACTGGGAAAATCCATATGATGGGCAAAACCTAGAAATGAGAATTACCTAGGTAAAAATAAATTGAAAATAAAATTCAGTTTTATTAGGTATGATTTCTAGAGAGAAATTCATAGTGTACTAAAGAAAATAACACTAACGCTGTAGTGTTTCACTGAGGTCACAGAAATCACATTCTCTGTGAAATTGCTAAGACATCCCGAGGTTGGTGGAAAGGTATTATTATTATTATTATCATTATTGTTATGGATTTTTGTATTTTCCTATTTCAAACCATTTAACACAGTCTAATAATCATTGAAGTTTCAGGTGTATAGTTAACATTTATATAGAACTTTGAAGTTTCCAAACATTTTTTGGGTGCACTGTCAAATGTATTCTTCAGAACAATACAGTGACTTAGCACTAAGATGAAGAGTCTGATGTCTAAAGAGTAATGTGGCTGGCTAAGGATCAGACAGCTGGTAACAGAGCTGCCCTAAATGCACTGCTGTTTTCACTACACTGCCAGTTCCAAATTCTGCCTCCAGAGCATCTTATTACAAATACCTGGGGAGTTTTGAAAAAATGTATCCATGCCCAGGCCCTAACTCAGGAGCTTCCCTGGTGCTTGAGTGATAAAAAAATCTGCCTGCCAATGCAGGAGATGCAGGAGATGCGAGAGCTTGATCCCTGGGTCAGGAAGACCCCCTGGAGAAGGAAATGGCAACCCACTCCAGTATTCTTGCCTGGAGAATCCCATGGACAGAGGCGCCTGCTGGGCTACAGTCCCATGAGGTCAGACGTGACTTAGTATCTAAACACAAACAACACAAGGCCCTAACTCAGAATTTCTAAGTTAGGGTCTAAGCATCAGTAATTTTTAGAAATTATTTGGGAGATTCTGAGGTACAGCCAAGGGTAGGATCCACAGCACCAATCTGAATAGATTCTTTTATCATGGCTAATATTGAAACACAGATTATTTAATCAATTCAGCATCTTGTAACATAGGCAGGCAGACTGAAAGCAAAATAGCTTGCCTGCCATTTTTCATCTCCTATTCTCTTTCACTAAGGCTTTTTTAAGGTGTGTCTTTAGCAGTGAAATGTCATACCTTTTCACCTTTTCATACTGTTCATGGGGTTCTCAAGGCAAGAATACTGAAGTGGTGTGTCATTCCCTTCTCCAGGTGATGCTTTTGAACTGTGGTTTTGGAGAAGACTCTTGAAAGTCCCTTGGACTGCAAAGAGATTCAACCAGTCCATCCTAAAGGAGATCAGTCCTGGGTATTCATTGGAAGGACTGATGCAAAAACTGAAACTCCAACACTTTGGCCACCTGATTCGAAGAACCAACTCATTGGAAAATACCCTGACGCTGGGAAAGATTGAAGGCAGAAGGAGAAGGGGAAGACAGAGGATGAGATGGTTGGATGGCATCAATGATGCAATGGACATGAACTTGGGTAAACTTTGGGAATTGGTGATGGACAGGGAGGCCTAGCACGCAGTCCATGGGGTCGCAAAGAGTCAGACACAACTGAGCGACTGAACTGACTAACTTAGCAGTGAATATATGATGAAACTATGGGGATATTTAATATGATTAGCTAATTGATCCCTTGGAACAGCAGGAACAGCATACACAGCAAGCAGAGAGAAAGTCCTAACCAGTGGGCCCTGCTGAGTATCCAGTGTCACCATCCCCATGTACACCACCGCTTCTTCTCGCTGAACTAATCATTGGCAATAGGCTTTGGTATATACCCAGGATAGAGGTGAGGTTACCAGTGGCAATATGGTCCCTGACCAAATTCAACCAGTTACCTTTTCTCCTAGGTCCATTACTACTGAGCTGAAAATTTCCACTCAAAGTAGTTGTGACTTGTATTTTATTGTTCTTTCTAAATGAAAATCCCCCAGTGCAATGGAAGGAACAGTTTGAAACTATCAAGTTTCTGCACTTACTTTGCCCTCACACCTCTCACCAGAGAAAGAAAACCCAGGCTTCTTTCTCTTCTCTTTCCTCTGAGACTGAGTCCAGAGGCTTACCTCCTAAAATAAAACAGACGATGGAATGAACTGACCTGCTTAGCATGACGCTAGATTAGAAAACAAGACTTGGGAAAAGAGGGAACTCATTAAATTCCGTGATCCCTTCCTTAATTCATGTAAATCCGTACTTGGTAGGTGGAGTAAAAAACAGCTTTTCATAAACATGACCCAGGCAGGAAGATAAAGTGTGAGGAAGATCCCTCTGGTCTCTGGTTCTAAGAAAGGACAGACAGCAGACAAAACTGCTAAGAGCAGGAAGGCCTTGGGTGATGTTCCAAATCCGTGCTTTGATAGCTTGTGATGGCATGATGAGCACTTCAAGTACTCTTGCCCTTACTGGGGCTTTAGAAGGAGTACTCTGTGTATCTGTTAACTGCTCATTCAGCGAAATTTGTTGTGTGCCTACTGTGTGCTGATGCCTGTTCTAAGTGACGGAGATAAGCAAGCAAGACAAGCAAGCAAGTGAGACAAACAGAAACACCCTTCCGTGTGCTTTTTGGCCCTTGGTATATTTTCTGTGGAGAAGTATCTGTGTACATCTGCCCCTTCTTTGAATGGATAAAGGTGTGGTATGTACGTACAGAGGAGTGCGATTCAGCTGTAGAAAAGGATGAAACAATGCCATTTGCAGCAATGTGGATGGACCTAGAAACTCTCATACTCAGGCAGTCAGACAGAGAAAGACAAATACCGTATGATGTCACTCACGTGTTCATGCATGTTCGTCACTTCAGTCGTGTCTGACTCTTTGTGACCGTGTGGTCTATAGTCCACCAGGCTCACCTGTCCATGAGATTCTCCGGGCAGGAGCACTGGAGTGGGTTGCCATGCTGTCCTCCAGGGGATCTTCCTGGCCCAGAGACTAAGCACACCTCTCTAGCATCTCCTGCATTGTGGGCTGATTCTTTACCACTGAGCCACCTGGGAAGCCCAATATCACTCACATACGGACTCAATTTTTTTTAAAAATGATATAAATTATTTGCAAAATATAAACAGACGCACTGATTTTAAAGACAGACTTATAGTTACCAAAGGGGAAGAGTTAATTAGGAGCTTGTGATTGGCATGCACACATTACTGTATACAGAGTGGATGGCCAACAAGGACCTCCTGTATAGCACAGGGAATTCTACTCAGTGTTCTGTGATAACCTAAATGAAAAAAGAATCTGAAAAAGAATGAATAAATGTGTATGTGTGACTGAATGAATGAATCACTCTGCTGCATACCTGAAAGTAACACTATATTGTAAATCAGCTACACTCCAACAAGATTAATAACAAAAACCAGGAACCCCGTAACGTGGAGGCCCTCAGAGCTCAGGCAGGCAGGACTAGCCTGTTCGTTTTCGCTCAGTCCGCACCCAGCACTGGTGACAGGAGAGAGGACCTTTGCTAGAGGGTTGACTTAAATCTGAAAGAAAGGTATCTATTGAACCATCCAGACAGAGACAGAATTATTCAAAGTCTAAACATTAACTTGGTGTGAGGTTACTGAAGCAAACCAATAGAAAAAAAATTGATCTTCTTCTTCCAAGGTATTCCAGGGCATAGCACATCAATTAGTTCCAAGAGGGGAAAAAAAAAAAACAAACAAAGCTATGTTTCTTAGCACATGTGTTAGTAGTTTTGCAGCTCTGATCTATTAGAGAACAAGGGGATGGAATGGGATGGCAGAACACCAGGGAACAGAGACGGCCTGCGACAGGGAGTGTGGTCCTGGATCATCCTCACGCTGGTGCACCAAGAGGCCTCAGGGAGACACAGCCATCGGGAAACAGATGGCTCGGGGGCTTGAAAAGCTGACGTACTGCTGCTGTTTATTTGTGCAGATACATTTCTCAAACCCTTTAAACTAAGAACTGGAACTGCCCCTAGTTACAAAGGTCAAATTCCTAGAACAAAGAGTAGCATAGGTGAGCTGTTTTGGTCATTGAAGTTACATAATGTCATGCTTGAAGGAATTTGTATAAATGTATGTATATTCTACGTCATTGAAATAGCCATTATGGGCTGCCATAGATTTCAAAAACGCTCTCCTGATTATGTGGAACCCACCTGTGAAATATGGAACCAAATACTTAGGTCTTATGCACAAACATCATGAGCCACAGCTCAGTTTCCTCCTCTGTCAGACACCCAGTCAGTGTTCAACATCATCTTATTTACTTTTTACCCACTACATGGCCATCTTATATTTCTGTAGTGTCCCTAAAGGCACCATTAATAGGTCTATGATCAAGGGGTTGTATAGGGCTTCATCTAAAAATCTAAGACCTTTGGCAGGATATACATTCTTCTAAAAAGCTCTCAGGATAGCAAGAAGACTGCATGTAGAGTGGATGACCGACAAGTGATCACCATTTGTTAGAGGGTTTTTAGACTCTCCATTTCTCCATTTTGTGTCAATTACATATCTGCAGTGTTTGGCATGTTTCCTAAATATAGACAGACTCCACGAGATCCTCAGTAGCATCTGAGCATGGCTGCTTGATTGTCTACGTGTATATTCAGGAAAGAGCCTGAAGTATGAAGCAATGGGTACACTGAATCCAATTCAATGGTAATGATGATGAAAGTAAAGCAGTTCTCCTCCAAGGAAAGATCAGCTTTCCCTGGTTCATTAATTGGTTAAAGACCTTAGATCAGCATAAAATGCCTTTAGCTGGTGATTAGCATGCAAATAAGCACTGGCCCACAGGCCCAGGACTTAAAAGAAATGAGGCTGGGTTTAAAAGGAATGCTGGAGACAAGCATATCTTAATAAAAATAAATAATTCCCAAAGCATGGTACTTTCCCTTTGTGGTATTTTCTTTTTTAATCCTGTGAACCCCACCCTGAGATTTGACTATTATTAAGATTTACCACTGAGGTCACTGAAATAAATTCTTTAAGAAATAACTGTCAGAAGACAGCAGATTGCTTCTGGGGAAGACCTGTGGGTTTTCCATTAGGCAGCTTATGAAACATTTCTATCCGGTACATAAAGCTGGGTTTTATATACCACAGTAAACTTTGCAAAGGCTGGAAAGTCACTGTAGAGATTAATAGATTTGGAACCCCCAAATCAGCTCCACATCTCAAAGCTAGCAATCACCTCTGTGTTTTTCAGGATAGGTTAGGCTATGAGACTGAGAAATTAATCCCAGAATTTCAGGGCCTGAACACCAGCAGAGCTGATCTCTCACTACAGATCCACTTCCAAGGCAGACAAGCAGGGGCCACTCCTCCTCACCCCACAGGACCCGGCCGTGGGAGGCTCTGCCCATTCGTAACTGCACCATCTGGAGCCTCTGCCGCTGACTCTTACGTGCTTTGCCCTGGAAGTGAGGCTCTTATTGCTGCTTTTAGCCCATCGGCCAGCACAGGCCCTCTGGCCCCATCTAACTGGAGAGGGGCTGAAATAATAGCAGGGCACTCAGTGAACATTCCAGTCTGATTGTACCCAAACCTTCGTGTCCTTCTCTGCTGCAACAAGTCAGGTCAAGTAAAGGGTCGCCGATGCTGATCTAAGGTCTTTAACCAATCTAAGGTCTTTAACCAATTAATGAACCAAGGAAAGCTGATCTTTCCTTGGAGGAGAACTGCTTTACTTTCATCATGCTATTCAGAAATAAGAATAAGAAGAAAACATGGACACTGTCTCAAGAACTAAAATGCCTGTGCGGGTGGGATGCGGTGCTCTGACCACTCCGTGTGGTGTTTAAGACGGAGTCCTCTTCGGAAGATACCAAAGTGCTCCTGTTGTTATTTTCCAAATTGTTTATCTGCATTACTATTTCTCAATATTTTCTTTCTTTATCTCACCCCTTAGGGAGTTTTTTTGACATTTAATTTTTCCAAGTGGCTCCCTAATGAAATATTACTACTACAGATATACTAGATATCTATTTATATGTCATATGTATATCTGAGCTTTACACATAAAAATAGTAAGCTTTTTTGTTCCACAAAAACCAGGGATTTTTGTTACCGCTTGGAGATGACATCACCTTCAGTTCAGTTCAGTCTCTCAGTCGTGTCTGACTCTTTGCGACCCCATGAATTGCAGCACGCCAGGCCTCCCTGTCCATCACCAACTCCCAGAGTTCACCCAAACTCACGTCCATCGAGTTAGTGATGCCATCCAGCCATCTCATCCTCTGTCGTCCCCTTCTCCTCCTGCCCCAAATCCCTCCCAGCATCAGAGTCTTTTCCAGTGAGTCAACTCTTCACTTGAGGCGGCCAAAGTACTGGAGTTTCAGCTTCAGCATCAGTCCTTCCAATGAACACCCAGGAACAATCTCCTTTAGAATGGACTGGTTGGATCTCCTTGCAATCCAAGGGACTCTCAAGAGTCTTCTCCAACACCACAGTTCAAAAGCATCAATTCTTCGGCGCTCAGCTTTCTTCACAGCCCAACTCTCACATCCATACATGACCACTGGAAAAACCCTTAACCCTTAAGAATTGGGCCTACATCTATGGGGTCGCACAGAGTCGGACATGACTGAAGCCACTTAGCAGTAGCAGCAGCAGCAGTTGCTAAGTAGGATCCAACTCTTTTGTGATTCCATGGACTGTAGCCTTCCAGGCTCCTCTGTCCATAGATTTCCCAAACAAGAATACTGGAGTGGGTTGCCCTTTCCTTCTCCAGGGATCTTCCTGACCCAGGGATCGAACCCTCATCCCCTGTGTCTCCTGCATTGGCAGGAAGGTTCGTTACCACTGAGCCACTTGGGAAGCCTACCCTTGAGAATGTATGATCTAAATTTAGCAGAACAGTTTCCAATTGTCTCTGAAAATAAGGCACTAGAAATGAATTCAAATTGAGGACTTTTGCAGCTTGACAGGAAGCGTAGGCAGGGTTCCTTTGGGCAGATGCTAAAGATCATACAACGCCAGGGGGTCCCACGCACAAGCTAGATTGGAAATCTCTCTGGATAAAGGGCAAAAGCAGCATGCACAGATCAGTTCACCTAGAAAGTTTCCTTCTGTCCCCTCCCCTCACTCCTTTTCCTCAATATGCAAGGGGATGGGAAGAAATTGATTCAAACAGCTTAAGAGTTGTTATAATTTGGAATTCTATGAAAACCGGTCAGAAGTGGATATTCAAGGGTGATATTCAATATCACCTATGATGTGTGATATCCCACGAGGAAAGCAACAAACCCTGGAGCTTGCCAAGCAGGATCCAGAGGATGAAAGAGTAGGAAGCTGTGATGGGGGCTCTATTCAGCTGATGGAAGTACACAGGATTTCCAACTCTGTTATCTGATACAGTCTTCCAGAATTAGCAAGAAAATTTGAGCTGTTTTGCATGAATATTACAAAGAAAAAAAAACGAAAGTAACTCATCTAGTCATTAGTATTTTGTAAGATATACCACATCAATTTCGCAGACTTTATACTATTTTATCCATGACCAGTGTGCTGACCTTGGTACTTGCCCTGGCATCCCTCTCTCCTGCCAGTCTCCTGTCTTCCACATCAGCCCACTCATCAGAGAGGATGCAGAGGGCGTGGAGCCGGGGCTCTGTGTAGTCTTTATTTCATTTCGTCAGAACTGTGGAAGAGTCGGAGCAGCAGGGTCGGAGGAGCAGGATATGGGGGCATCGGACAGGAAGCACAGCTACCCTTAAAAAACTGCACAGAATTAATAAGGCACTGCTGCTGCTGCTGCTAAGTCGCTTCAGTCATGTCCGACTCTGTGCAATCCCATAGACAGCAGCCCACCAGGCTCCCCCGCCCCTGGGATTCTCCAGGCAAGAACACTGGAGTGGGTTGCCATTTCCTTCTCCAATGCAGGAAAGTGAAAAGTGAAAGTGAAGTCGCTCAGTCGTGTCCGACTCTTAGCGACCCCATGGACTGCAGCCCACCAGGCTCCCCCATCCATGGGATTTTCCAGGCAAGAGCACTGGAGTGGGGTGACACTAGCTTGTTTCTAAGATCTATGATCAAGTAACTGCTCCAGATACCATTTACAAAATTGATACTTTGTTGGGAGACAAACCAAGTTTTGTAATATAATTAAATAGAAACTAAATTGGAGAAAATACATAATCATTTTCTTATTAATATGTTAACTTTGTAAACAGTATTTGCCTATTGTAGGCATTGAGCAAGATAACTAAGGCAAGTTAATTAGACTTCAAGTGAATTGCCACTATGTTAATTCATATTTTATAAGAACAGTAATTAAAATCCAACATATTATAGCAGCATTTTATTATATCTAATACTAACATTTCCTTATAAGTGATTTTAAAACTGTAGCTTAATGGATTAGTAAAAGTGCAGTAGGATAACTGGGCATTTATTGTTAATAGAATCTAGATTATGAAGTGAATTTTTATTGTTTTTAAAGTCATTCACTGCACAATTTTAATGATATAATACTTACATTCCATTGGGAGTTCATTTGTAGCCACTTGGTACTGCAAATGACTTTCTATATACACATTAAAATAAATATTGGTTTGACATCATTTCTCCAGTCTCATTTTATTTATTTAAGAAAGCATAATTATCATGGTCTTTGGGCCTGACTACCGAGCGCAGTGGGTAGTGTGACACATGAGGAGTCCTGGGGTTTTCCTTGTCAAACCACCATACCCTCTTGCCATACGTCTCCCACACTTGAACCAGGGTAAGGTCCAAGGGGTGATTCTACTTCCTTCATGAAAAAATAATTGGAGGAAGGATGATGAGGTAAACAAAGTGTGTGAAGTCAGGTCAGGTCTTTCCTCCCGCAGACAAAGTGCGCTCCTGATCGCTTGCCATTTAGAGGAGAGGGACGTCACTGCCCTCTTGATGCGGGGTCCCAGCAGGGCTCCAGCGGGTGACAAGGCCAGTGTGTGCCCGCAGAAACCAGGAGAAATCGTGTCCCTGCACTTCTAATCAAGCCACCCCGAGGGGGCCGCTACCGTTATGCGGAGTGCTGCAGAGTCCCCAAGCGCTGGTGGGAGGGGTCTCTCCTTTCCCCTCAGAGCCTGAGATGAGTGAGGAGACATGGCCCCTCTGAAGCCCTCACCGCCTCCCTGAGGACGGTCTTCCCGCTCCAGCTTTCCCAGCGAGGAAACGAGTGCAGCTGTGACCACAGCGCCTCACAGTTCCGCACTTTCCAGGGAATGGCTGCATCTCCCTGCTGATTGCTGGTTGCCCAAATCGTCCCTCAGTAAAGATTTAAACTCCAGCTGCTGGAGCCCCAGTTCTCCGCACCCTCCGGGAACCACAGTGAGTGGACACCTGCCTCGCTGGGTCAGGTTCACTCCCTGGACAGCCTGCAGCCAGCAAGGATTCAAAGGTGGAGAGGACCCACCATCCAACCTGAAGAGGGGAAGGGACAGAGGCCTACTGCATCCTTCCACGCTGCCATTGAGACCACAGGGCAGTCCCAGCCTCATTTTGTCCAGTCCTGGCGTTTCCCGATTTCCTTCCGTGGTGGAACCCCCAGCACACTCCCTGGTAAATTGTCCACCCCAGGACTTGCTTCCCAAGGAAATCACTTGCATCCACCCTGTGCTACTTCGGGATCTCGGGTTCACCATGATCTGTGGCGATCACAGAGGCAATTACACAGCGGTGGTATTTGTGTTTCCATTTTAAATACACACTTCATGAATGGCTTAAATAAATGAAAACAGCAGTTGAATTTAGGTTAACAAAAGGGATTGAGTTTATAGGATTTAAAAGAGCACTGATCTTGAAGGGCATTAGATAAAGTGAGGGAATCTTACAGTGAAAGATAATTAGATTCAGATCTTGAATATATTAGAAATCAGAGACACACATTTAGGTGGTGGTTTCAAAAGAGAAGGAACATTTCCCTTTGCAATCTTAGTGTTTAAAAATTAGACAAAGATCCCAGAGTAAAGTATGCTTTGCCTTTACAGCTTGTCATTGGATGACTCTTTGAGAAAAGACATCAAGTTTTCTACAGGGAAGAGGTTTGAGTAAATGAGGGAATTTCTCTTGTAGATGTTACTAGAGAGGAACATTCAAGCTCATTACCATCTATACATAATGAAGTCATTCACTGAGCCTTTTAAATGCCCCTCCACTGAAAGCATCCCAGGATAACCAGCATGGAGCCAAGAAGAAAGCAACTGTTTGTGTGTGTGTGTGTGTGTGTGTTTCATATTAATGACACTTTTGGAGATATCTCATAGAAACTTTCCAAATATTTGAAAAAGAAAAATCTCTTAATAGATTTTTATAACAGACTTTGTTGTAGAATTCAGATAGTTTCTAGACAATTCTGCAACCATGAGCTCACTTTGAGCCCTCCACTCTCCCCAGAGATATCTGGGGTGATATCATCTTCGATATCAGTGCTTTTTAAACTATAGATATCAGCTCAGTTCAGTTCAGTTGCTCAGTCGTGTCCAACTCTGCAACCCCACGGACTGCAGCACGCCAGGCCTCCCTGTCCATCACCAACTTCTGGAGCTTGCTCAAACTCATATCCAATGAGTCAGTGATGCCATCCAACCATCTCATCCTCTGTCAACCCCTTCTCCTCCCGCCTTCAATCTTTCCAGCATCAAGGACTTTTCAAATGAATCAGTTCTTCAAATCAGGTGGCCAAAGTATCGCAGTTTCAGCTTTAGCATCAGTCCTTCCAGTGAATATTCAGGACTGATTTATTTTAGGATGGACTGGTTGGATCTCCTTGCTGTCCAAGGGACTCTCAAGAGTCTTCTCCAACACCACAGTTTAAAAGCATCCATTCTTTGGTGCTCAGCTTTCTTTATGGTCCAACTCTCACAACCATACATGACTACTGGAAAAATCATAGCTTTGTTATTAAAGTTTATTATTTCTTCTGAGTATTTTTAGTCTGATTCTTGGAAAGATTGAAGGCTGGAGTAGAAGGGGATGACAGAGGTGAGATGGTTGGATGGCATCACTGACTCAATGGACACGAGTTTGAGAAAGCTCTGGGAGTTGGTGATGGATAGGGAGGCCAGTCATGCTGCAGTCCATGGGGTCACAAAGAGTCAGACACGACTGAGCGACTGAACTGAACTGAACTGATTTTTAGTCTGAGATTCAGAATGTTTCTATGTTTAAACTTTTCTTCACCAAATCTTCCTGATGTCTTTAAATCATAGCATTTCCTGATCCCCTTCCTGCCAAATAGCATTTATTGAGATTTAGAAATTGGAGATTAGCTAAAAGGTTCTAGGTAAATTAGAAGTCTCTTTAATAAATTGCATCAAGAGGGGTCACTGTCCTTTCTGTTCATAGAGGAGAAGTCTACCACCAGGATGCAAACTCATTTGCTTATTCACTTATTTTACTCCAACAACAGAATTAATTATGACTTCAAACCTAAAATGGATGATGAGCTTTGAAATAAAGGGTACCTGGCTACAGAACCTAGTTTCCCTCCCCTCTGTTTTCTCTCTTTCCTACTTTCTTCTTTGTGTGTTTTTATCAACACTGATAGATACTCCTAACACAAAATGCAAGACTGTGTGCCTTCACTTATTCCACAAACATTTTTGAACACCTGTTCTGTGCCCCAATATGTGTTAGAAATGTGGGATACATTTTTAGCCAAGCAGGCTTATCCCTTCCCTAAAGGAACTTAATAGAAAGGAGATAAAACTTTCTTCTGCCTCTGTGCCTGAGCCTAAGAATTAAACTGACCTCAGATATTAACAAGAGAAAAGCATGCACATTTTATTTAATATTTTTTACATGGACAAGAGAGTCTTAAAAAAGGAAAATGAAGACCTGAAGAAGCTGTAGGGCCCCAAATCTTATAGACTTTCCAAACAAAGAATGATAAAATGTGGAGCTGGGACAAGACAATTTAACTTGGGCTAGGGGTAGTAAACAGTGGGCCAAGGACAAGGAAATACATGCAGGAAACTGATGGAAACTAAAGGTTATTTTAGTCGTTTTCTACATACAAATCTGTTTCAGCATTGACTCCCATCAGGTGATAGAATGCTTTTCTCAGCTCAAAGAGGTTTCTTTTCTAATGGAACTTTTATGACTGGCTTTGAGGTAGAAAAGGGAAGCTTAGAGAGACCTTCCTGCATCTGCTGTTTCTCAAGAGCCTTATGCTCTAAATAATCAATATGCCAGAAAAGAGTATTTGGGGTGGCCCATCCTGAACTCCTCATACACATAAAATGATGCTTGCCTTCAGAGAGTTCATCGCAGAGTAGGAGACATGCCTCAGCTGTATCAAATGCATTAGCTGTTACATGAAGATGAGTTTGAGAACATCTCAGTTACACTTTCAGGATTCAGAAAACTATCAACAAGAGAAAGAAATCCAGGCAAGGAAAGAGCTTGTGCAGGGATCTGGAGGCTTAATGGTGAGATTCTGGAGCAGCAGGGTTAGGAGGCACTGAATTGTATGCCTGCAAAGGGGAGACAGAGGAAAAGAAGCAGGCATGTTAGCAAAAGCCTAGATCAGCTCACCAACTTGCATTTCTTACTGAGAAGGCTGGGATGGAAACTATGTCAGAGAGAGCAAATTGACCACTGAAGATTTGGGATCCCCTCCTGTGAGGCAGAATTACTGCTAAAAAATGGCTTCCCTACCAGCTACATTTTATAGTCTCTGTGAATCTAGATGGTGCTTGCTGCTGTTGTTTAGTTGCTCAGTCATGTCCAACTCTTTGTGACCCCATGGACTTTGCAGCCCACTGGGCTCCTCTACGGAGAAGGTGATGGCACCCCACTCCAGTACTCTTGCCTGGAAAATCTCATGGACGGAGGAGCCTGGTAGGCTGCAGTCCATGGGATCACAAAAAGTTGGAAATGACAGAGTGACTTCACTTTCATTTTTCATTTTCATGCATTGGAGAAGGAAATGTCAACCCACTCCAGTGTTCTTGCCTGGAGAATCCCAGGGACAGGGGAGCCTGGTGGGCTGCTGTCTATGGGATCGCACAGAGTCGGACACGACTGAAGCGACTTAACAGCAGCAGCAGCAGCAGGCTCCTCTGTCCAAGGGACTCTCCAGGCAAGAATACTGGAGTGGGTTGCCATTTCTTTCTCCAGGGCATCTTCCTGACCCATGGATCAAACCTTTGTCTTCTGCATTGGCAGGCAGATTTTTTTACCACTGAGCCACCAGGAAAGCCCATATGGTGACTAGTGTTTGCTAGTCACCATAGTAAACATTCTTTCAGGTGGAGGGAATATAAAATAAGGATTAGTTTTCTCCACTGCCTCTCATCTCTTGGTTGACTAATGATATGCAGGGCACCCTTGGAAGCTCCATAAATAAGAAGGAACGGTCACCAGCAACCTAGGTTTTGAATGACTAGATGAATCTTAGCCCTGCTCTCTAATCAAGAACACCCATGCTGGACGATACATGAGTGAAAAATCAGCATTTACTCTAACATGCGATGGACATTTTCAATTTTGTCACTGCAGCTTGTTTTACCCTAATTAATGCAAGAATCCATTAGAGGATTTTTTTTTCATATAGGTATGCTACGATCAGTGTATATTTTTGAAAAGAGAAGATGCATGGTGTGGGCACAAAGGTCACCTGCTGGGAAAGTGCAATAAGCTGTTGGAAGGTGTGACTTGTATCAGGACTTTTATAGCTAAAGAAGATTACAGGTTTGCCAACATTTGGATGAATCATCCTATAAGAATTGCTCCTAGCTTTAGTAAATGAAGTCTAGTTGGCCCCAAGTTTTAAAATACGAGTGGAAAGTTGTTAAAAACATAATCCAAAAATATCCCATTAACAATGAAATCTGTGGTACAGTAAACATGCATATTAGATTTGAAGAACCCAAATATGATGATTAGAAGCAACTGTAAATATTACTTAACAATTCAAATATTGCAGTATTTGAAATGAAGGGTTCTATTTTTAATGGGAAATCTGTATCTCATCATAAAAAGGAATACTTTTGGTTAACTCTCCTTCTTAGAAAGTGGCTCTTTCTTCACATGGATGTTAGCCATCTCATAAAGATAAGACTGCTATGATATATTTCAAGGAGGAGAGCCCAGAGACCTACAAATGCACACAGAGTGTAGCTTGAAGAGAGATGTTCCCTCTGTCAGGGTATAGGATGCCAGACCATGAATCCTTGCAGAGCAGACATTACAGATTGGAGTCTGGAAGGAGAGAAGATGTCAAGGAATCAAGAGCCATTGTAGAACAAATGATGGTGGTAATTAAGGCTATGAGTAAAGAAGGGTTTAGCTCTTGCAATGCAAATAAATCAGAAGCCCATTTGAAGCAAGGAAACAGTGTGCCTCTAGGAATTTGTCAAGTTCTTGCCTTTTTGATTTCCATATAATCTAATGCTCTCTTCAGGAAGTATCTTCCTAAGATACATAGGAAAAAATATATATGGTAACTGCTAAAATATTAAAAGAGGCTTATACTCACACCTAGCTGCCTTGAACTGGTTTTGAATTAAAACAATAAAAAGACATCAATCATATTTCTCAATCAGTATTTAGCACATCATTACCAACCTTGGCAGGGATAAATGACACATTTTTAGGTGATGCTAATGAAGACAACATGTTCAGATTGACAAAACTGGAAGTTTCTATTTGTAAAATAATCCCTGAATGAGACACTGGATCTCCGAGGGGGGAGGTTTGCATCACTAAACTAGTGTATTGCTCCTTTAAAGGATTCATACATAAATTGCTTAACCTATTTTTTCAAACCACACTTCAATATAATAATGTCTTTTATTTTTTGATTTCATGATGGTTATTAGTTGTTTGTTTTTGCCTTTTGTGTGAAGGGGAATTTTTGTCCTTTGTTATTCCACTGTTGACAGTGAAGCCAGAGATGGAAAATACAGTGTAGCATTCAGAGAATTGTTTCAGAATTTGAGTTTTCAAATTCCTTTATATAATTGCAGTAATATTTGTACTTATTCTAAAAATAATACTTGTTTTTCTGATTATAAATTTATCATATGTTCCATCTATAAAATTTAAATATGAGAAAAGTATAAAACATTAAAATATTTTAAAATTTAGTTGTCTTCTTTATTCTTTTTCTACTTCTATGCATAGATAAGTCTGTTGTGCTTTTTCCTACAATGCTATATTATATGGCACTATGTCAGAAATATTCTTTGACAATGAAATTTTAATGGCTATATGATGATCCATCACACAGATGCATCATACATTTTTTAATGATTCTTTTTTCTGAACATGTAAAATGTCCTCAAATTTGTGCTATTGCAAAACACACACAGAGGAGGAAAGACTTCACTTGAATAATCCTTCTCATAAGATATATTTTTTATTTCCAAGTGATCTATGCTTCCCAAGTTGCTCGGCCGTAAAGAATCTGCATGCCAATGCAGGAGGCACAGGTTCAATCCCTGGGTCAGGAAGACCCCCCCTGGAGAAGGAAATAACAACCCACTCCAGCGTTCTTGCTTGGGAAATCCCATGGATAGAGGAGCCTGGCAGGCTACAGTCCATGGGATGGCAAAGAATTGGACAAGAATTGGAGAGACTAAACAACAACAGATAGATAGATAGATATGTCTGTATGTTATCTTCTTACCAAAGAAGGCTAGAAATGAAATTTCTACACCAGTGTGCACAGACCCTTTGGAAGGCTCCTGATACATGCACCTAGATTGCCTCCAGGTTCCCTGCAGCACTTCACACTCTGTCAATGACCATTGTTATCTCGGCCAGGCCAGCTTTGATTACCATTACTGTTGCTACCCTGTGTCAAATTGAGAGGCAAAAAAAGATGGGGTCTTATTATATGCATCATGTTATTTTCACTTCTCTATCTACAAAGACTTTTTGCTCATTTGTTAATTTGGATTTAAATTCTTCCTTTCATGGATTGCCTTTCTAAACCTTTGCATAGCATTGTTCTTAAGATACTGATTTAAAATGATATGTTTTTAGAAAGAAATATTCTAACACCTTTTCTTGTTAATCTTCATTACTTTTGTCTATATATCTTTTAATTATTCTGTAGACATATATAAATTCTTGAACTTAAAAGCTTGTCTCCAATTCTTGAACTTATACTTTGCTAAAAAATTTTTAGCTATGATGTAATCATTTAAAAGCTTACCTCCAATTATTCTGGAATTTTGAAATTATTTTTATAGTTAATTCTGTAATTTCTGAATTTATTTTGATGTATTTTAGTTGACCAACATTTAAGTTGTTTGTGTTGTACTTTCAAAAGCTGGAGAGGGAGATTTTATAAAATACTTTTTAGTCTATAAGTTGATTATATATGATTTAATAAATTAAATAAACACTTTATTTCACTGCTTTCTCAATAAGACATTGACAGTCTTAAGCATTAGATGATATTTTCTTTATTGAAATATGATTGATTTAATATTTTATTAGTTTCAGGAATGTACAGATGTGAGTTAGATCATGAAGGCTGAGTGCCAAAGAATCGATGCTTCCAAATTGTGGTGCTGGAGAAGACTCTTTAGAGTCCCTTGGACTGCAAGGAGATCCAACCAGTCCATCCTAAAGGAAATCAACCCTGAATATTCACTGAAAGGACTGATGCTGAAGTTGAAGCTCCAACACTTTGGCCACCTGATACAAAGAGCAACTTCACTGGAAAATACCCTGATGCTGAGTAAGATTGAAGGCAAAGGATAAATGGGCACAGAAGATGAGATGGTTGGATGGCATCACCAACTCAATGGACATGAATGTGAGCAAACTCCAGGAGACAGTAAAGGAGAGGGAAGCCTGGTGTGCTGCAGTTCATGGGGTCACAAAGAATCAGACATGACTTAGTGACTGAACAACAACACTCCATTTAAAGTTATTATAAAATTGGTATTGTTCGGTCACTCAGCCATGAAGTCATAAAGTATTGGCCGCATTATATTGCCTGTAAACTATCGCCTGTACTCCCCATCCTGTACTATTGTCCCTGCAGCTTATTTATTTTACAGGGCTTCCCTGTTTGCTCAGAGGGTAGAGCATTTGCCTGCAATGCAGGAGACCCAGGTTTGATTCCTGGGTTGGGAAGATTCCCTGAAGGAGGAAATGACAACCCACTCCAATATTCTTGCCTGGGAAACCCCATGGACAGAGGAGCCTGGCGGCTACAATCCATGGGATTACAAAAGAGTCAGACACAGCTTAGCGACTAAACAGCAGTGTGTATTTCTTAGTCCCATGCCACCTTCTTACCCCTCCCTGCTTTCTTCTCCCCACTAATAACCACTAGTTTCTTCTCAGTATCTGTGAGCTTATTTCTGTTTTGCCATATACATTTGCTTTTATTTTTTATGTTCCACATATAAGTGGTAACATGGAGTATTTACCCTTCTCTATCTGACTTACTTCACTAAGCAAAACAACCACCCTGAATGCACCAATCTCATCTGACCTGGCAAGCTAAGCAGAGTTGGGCCTGCTTAGGTCTTGGATGGGGGACCCGCTTTGATAATGTAGATGTTAAAGCATACATACATAAGTATGTAAATATAACTATACAGATATACAAACATCTATCTGCTGGTCAAAATTTACAGGAAAAGGAATATTCTAGCCTTTATTGGAACATCTCTATCCCTTCACTGTGTTGATGCGTCACATAGCATATATAACATCATATATTACATATTACACATTCTCTGATCCAGTTCAGAACTACTTGTGCAGCTCACAGATCTGTATATTTCATGTTATACCAATAAATCACTCATTGAATTGTTGGGCTTTTATAATAGATGTATTAATATTTTATATATATATATATCTGATCACAAAAGTGTCTTATTTCCCTTTTTCAAAATAGTTTTTCCAAAAGTTTCTGAATAGCTTAAAATTATTTTGTCCAATTTCAAATAGCTTTCCATTGAGGTTTTTTATGAGGTTTCAATCAATATACAATGTATTTTTAAACATAAATAATACCTTTTCAAAACTCAATCTTTCCATCCAGGAAAACCTGTGTTTATTAATTTAAATTTGCATAGTCCTTAGAAAGTGTTATAGCTTTGCATTTCTCATTAGAATTGATTATTTATACACACTTTACCTATCCTATTGTTTTATTAAAGAAAACTTCACTATATTATACATTCAAACCGCCCTTACAAACATTTAGGAACTCTCTTGCTTCTTCATTTAGTTGCTTTATTGGATCTTGTCATTAAATTATTGTGATTAATCTATTACAGTGAATCTTCTAGATACTTTTCAAAAAATGAATATGATGACATCAATCCTCTTGTTTCATTCTTTCCAATAGGTTTCAGTTAGTTAGTTCAGTCGCTCAGTCATGTCCAACTCTTTGCAACCCATGGACTGCAACATGCCAGGCCTCCCTGTCCATCGCCAGTTCCCAGCATTTACTCAAACTCATGTCCATCGAGTCAGTGATGCCATCCAACCGTCTAATCCTCTGTTGTCCCCTTCTCCCACCTTCAATCTTTCCCAACATCAGGGTCTTTTCCAGTGAGTCAGTTCTTCGCATCAGGTGGCCAAAATATTAAGAGTTTCAGCTTCAATATCAGTCCTTCCAATGAATATTCAGAACAGATTTCTTTTAGGATGAACTGGTTTATTTCTTGTTATACATTATTTATCTTCTCTCTCTTCCTTTTGCCTTTGACTAGAACCTCCAGAAAATTGTTTAATAGTAAAGGGAGCTATTGTTACACATTTTGTTATTTAGAAATTAGATGGTGTGCCACTACAGCTGCATGTTTCCAAGTATTATCCTTTGGACATTAGCTCTCCAGATGCACTGGGAGAAAATAATTTCTTTTTTTTTTTTTCCTTTAAGTCTCTAAAGCTTCTTGTAAAAACGTTTAAGAAAACAACCCAGCACTGGAGTTGAGGAGGATGCCCACACGCTCCTGGCAGCTTGAAGAAGTCCAGCAGGAAGAAGGACTGTCCTCTCCACTGACAGCAGCAAGCTGCCCTCTCGTGTGCAGGCGGTGAGAAGCCACCACCACTTCAAACATACGTTCCTCCAATGAGCTTTTGTTCAGAACATCTCTTTCCAACTTCCTCCTTTCCTCTGTAGAAGAACAACAGTTATCACTTGTTTTCATAATTTGCCTATGGTTCACCATGCTTGCTTGTCCCCAGTGAAATTCCTCTGCTATTCCCAAACTCATTTATCTTCTTAAATAAAACTGTTCTTCGCTCTGTTGAAACCTGGCATTATCATTAAAGACTTACAGTGCATTTTTGCAGCTAAATATCTGAGAAATCCTGCAATTAAAAAAGTTGTTTTTATTTTGTTTTGCTCCATTTTCAAACAGATTAGAGAATTTTTTTCATGGCATTTTAGGGAGAAACCATTAGAATTGATGTTTCATTGAACAGAATCAGTCACTGATTCATGTGAAACTCTTGGGTGGGAGAAGTACTCTGCCCTGGGTGCAAGCCATAAGGGATGCCCGGTAGTGGGTTGTGGGATCATGCGGTAGCTCGGCTTTTAATTTTTTTAAGTTGTCCATAGTGGCTATAAAAGAAAGAGCGAGAAAGAGAAAGTGAGGGAGGGATGAAGGGAGGAAGGAAGAAAGAAACTCAAGGAAACAGCCAAGCGCATTCCGCCGGGCCCTTAACGCCATCACGTGCATCCTTAGAGGAGCGAGGCGGAGGGAGAAACAGAAAGGAAAGCAGAGGTGACCGCAAAGGTGGAAACAGAAATAATGCAAACGGAAATGATGCAGCCAGGAGTCACTGAATGCCTGCGGCTGGAGGCCTGGCGGGGCAAGGACTGGACTACCTCTTAGAGCCTTCGGAGGGAGCTTGGCCCTGCCAACCCCGTGATTCTGACGTCCAGAACCATGAAAGCAAAGATTTCTGTTGTCGGAAGCCAACCAATTTGCTGTCGTTTGTTACAGGAACCAGAGAAAACTAACTCAAGCACCGAAGTCAGATTCCCAGGTAAGCAGCTCTGAAGGCCCACATTTTCATTTAAGTAAATACACCCACATTTGTGCCAGGTCTGAAGTACCAAATCCTTTTCTTGTATTCATGGATTTCTTTTTGGCTTAGCAATTCTCTTGTATATATTGCTGGTACCACACAAATGAACTTTACTGGATTTTACTTTTTCACTGATTGTCTTATGTGTATTGATTTTCCGTTAGTCATCAGCCTGTAGGGCCCTTTGAACAGAGTGCACTTTGATAAAAGTGTAAAAAATCTTGAGTAAACTAGTATATTCTTTGACATCACAGCAACTACTGAGTAAATAAGTGGTCTGTCTTGCTGAATTGGACACACTTATAATTAAAACTGCAAATTGACTGCAAACATTTTTTAACAACTGATATTTACAAAAAGAACATACATTATATACAAATATTATACATTAGAGTAAATGCTGATCTTGAAACATGTTTATAACTACGAAAGAGAAAAACTCTTTTATCAGCCAAGTTATAAATCATTTCTGCATGATGAAGTTGTCAAAATCAGCTGCAAATATCATTTTTGAGTCTAGTACTTTCTTTGAAAGCTAAATACAAAAAAAAAAAAAAAAAAGCCATCAGTGATAACTTGGCTTTGGGTATACCTAGATGTGTGACATCTATTTTTGCTGTAGTCCAGATGTTGCCATCTGTTTTCTATATCTTAAGAGATCTAACTGTTTAAGAATTAATGGTCACTAGAAATACAAGAGGCATTTCCCAGAAAAGAAGATTGTTTCTGGGCCTTAGATTGAGCCACATTAGTAGGAAGAAGACCAAGGGCAGGGGTGGGATGGGAGTGGAGAGTTAATCAGCTCAGAAGAACAGTGCCCTCAAAAATAAACCAAAATGATAAGGGCAGACAGAGTAATGTCTGATGGATATTTTGGTGACCTAGTGAGTCCAAGATAGGCTGAATAGGTAGAAAACCAAGGATCTCAAAAGATAATATTCAGTTCAGTTCAGTCACTCAGTCGTGTCCGACTCTTTGCAACCCCATGAATCGCAGCGTGCCAGGCCTCCCTGTCCATCACCAACTCCTGGAGTTCACTCAGACTCAAGTCCATCAAGTCAGTGATGCCATCCAGCCATCTCATCCTCTGGCGTCCCCTTCTCCTCCTGCCCCAATCCCTCCCAGCATTAGAGTCTTTTCCAATGAGTCAGCTCTTCGCATGAGGTGGCCAAAGTACTGGAGTTTCAGCTTCAGCTAGTACACTTTTTTTCCTTGAAAGTTAAATAGCAAGTGTCTGTGCCACTAGATCAAACTGACTCCAGATCTATTCATCTAATCTGCTGCTAGACCTACTGTGAGTGTACATCCTTGTCCTAAAGCTGAGGGTCCTGTGTTGCCTTTGTTTGCCAGTGTGAAATAAAAGAATATATATCCTTTTTCTTTCTCTTTATAATATATGCATGTGTGTGTGTGTGGTGTGTAAAATCTGACCCCAGTTCCCAGAACAAAGCTCCTAGAGCCTGAGGAACTCCCTAAGTGTTAAGAGCACAGGGGGCGTCATTTGTTCTAGTATTTGGTCTTTGGCCCTGATTTCTGACAGAGCATCTACACCCCTTGAAGTCAGTCCCCTGGGTGCTAGGAGTGTCTGTGGCTCTAATGAGGTGGCACTAGTTGGGCTCCAGGATGGGATCTGGTCACTAGAGAAGCCAAGCTATGATGAGAAGCTTTGCTTTTCAGCCCTAGGCCCAGTTCCCCAGAGAGAAGAAAGGGCCTGGAAATTGACTTCATGGTCAATCATGCCTCCATAAAAGTCCCTGAAGTATACAATTTCTGGATTGGTGTGCAGACCTAGTGTCAGAAGTATTGTGAGTATGTGTATAGAGAAAAAATCCAGAATGAGTGTGCTCTTCCCTACAGCCTGTCTAGCAGCAGACGTGTTTCTGTGTGCATGATAGAGTGCATTTATGTATGTTTACATTTATAAATATATATATAATTGCTTCTTATAAATATACATATAATTTGCTTCTATAAATAAACATCAATCTATATCAAAGATGCCAAGACTTTATTGACACATTAGTAATGGAAAGTGTTCATTTTTTTGAAAGTTATGTATCAGTTTATGGATTAAAAGTTCTCATACACCATTATTGTGTTCTTTCCAACAAACCAGGAAAACAAATTTATTCCTGAGTCCTTCCATATCTTAAATGTGATCACTTCTCCTAACGTCATGAAACTAGTAAATGCCAGTGTCATGGCTCAGAGCCAGGGAGACCCAGGGCTCTTATTAACCCTCACGCTTTGCTCAGGAAGAAACTCCAGGAACATGAAGAACAGGAAAGACAAGAATCTTTCAGGAGTTTTCCAGTGCATGGGAGATAGCAGCATTGGGGCAAAACTTCTTGGAGTTTCCACATTCTTGAAACCCATCTGGTATTTCCAGCTGGTTCCTGAAAGATGCACAAACACAACACGGAGGATGTTCTGTGAAGAGGAAAGCACACGGCTGAAAAAACCACCGAAAGCCCCAGGAGTTCAAGAGGCCTACCCGGAACAGCACTCTTTCTGTCCTCACCCCAAATGCCACACTCTCAGAGATGTAAAACCTCTACTGTTTATCCGTCATATCATTTCACTGTTCCCCTCATACCCAACTGAAGCCAAATTGCGCCTCTAGACCCCAAGACTGAATTAATTCCTGGGACAGAATTTTGATAAAGTAGAAAAGTTTTATTATTTTGCCAGGCAAAGGGGGACACAGTGGGCTAGGGCCCTCAAAACTGTGTGTCACACCCTGGAGAGGGCGATGGGGTGTCTTAGTGTTCAGGGGGCGGGGTGTGATCAGCTCGTGGACATTCTCCTGACGATTCGGTGTGAGGTGAGGAGGACTCAGAATCATCAACCTCCTGGTTCTAAGGAGTCTGGTGTCTACATGCTTGTGGGCAGCAAACAGTTTACTTCTCCCACTTGGTGGGGGTTTTGATATCTTCACTATGCCTCAAAGATACTGTGTGTGTATCCCTTGAGGGGGAACCAGGGCCTTGCCCCAGGACTACACTGCAGTTCCTTGATTACTGCTCCTTGTCTCCACATGCCCTCTAGTCCTGATTACCAACTGTTTGAACTTGCTTAGAACTCAGGCTTCCCTTGTGGCTCAGCTGTATCCACCTGAAATGCGGGAGACCTGGGTTCAGTCCCTGGGTTGAGAAGATCCCCTGGAGAAAGGTAAGGCTACCCACTCCAGTATTCTTGCCTGGAGAGTTGGACACGACTAAGTGACTTTCACTTTCACTTAATCATTCATAAAACACTTTTGTTTACATTATCACATTACACTTTCTACATAATGCTTTGAATTAGGTGTTAATTCTATCTCCATTTTAAATCTTAGGTTAGCAACAGTAAATTATTCAGAATTGTATTTAGAAAATAGTGTTTGCAGTTCTAAAATATAGGTCCTTTGGCTATCTTCTTCTTTCTGACCCAAGAAGATTCTATATTTAACTTATATACACATTTTCCTTACTGAATGCAGGAGAAATAAGAGCTAAAATGTATAATGAATAGGGAAGGTGGACGAATATACCTTCTTTAGTGAATAATGTTCAACCTGAGCTTTCTGTAAAATCCATTCCCATTTTGCACAGTATCTACTCTCTGGATCTGAAAATCAGCTCTGAAATACCTGACTTAAAAAAAAATGATAGTGAACTAGCAATGTATTGGAAAATAAGCAGAGTGTAGTTCTACAAATTGAGAGGGAAAGAAACTTTGCCAAAGACCATGAGGCTTAGACGACAGACTAGTCCCTTTTTATCCATGGTTTCACTTTCTCTGGTTTCTATTACTTGAGTTCATCCAAGGTCCAGAAATACTAAATGGAAAGTTCCAGAATTAAAGAATACATTTTAAACTGCATGCTGTTCTGAGTAGTGTGATGAAACCTCCTGCCATTCTGCTCTGTCTCACCTGAGTTCTCCAACCATTGACATCATCCGCTCCTGACATCCAGCCATCAACTTTGTCACAGTTCAGTCGTCCAGGATCACCCAAAGCAAGTGATCCCCCTTCCGACAAATCACCAGAAGGTCAGTAATAGCCTAATATAGTGATCAAAATGCCTCCATCATCCATTTCATTTCATCTCACCAAGTGGATACGTCATCATAAGAAGAAGGTGGGGAAAACAGTACTATTGTATTTTGAGAAGAGACCACATTCACATAGCTTCTATTACAGCGTATGTTATAATTGTTCTATTTTATTCCTATCTCTTGTTGCTAATCTCTGACTGTGCTTAATTATAAATTAAGCTGTCTCATAGGTGTATTTATAGGGAAAAAAAAGTAGGGAGCCATTTTCCACATTTTCTTTCCTCACTACCTTGCTGAAGCATTGACTCCAGTTGTTCAATATCTTAAGACAAAAATATAACTTAATTTTTGAGTACTTAATATTAAAAAGACACATGCTGACTATATATTCATTTCCTCAAAAAAGAACAAATACATAGCTATAACATGTCAGTCAATAAATCTGTTGTTTAGGAGACTGAGGTAAAAGAAATGCTAATGTTATTTGCTTTCAGGGAGCTTACTTACTACCAATGTATATACCAAATATATGTATACTACCATGCATATACAAAATTTATGCATGAAAAACATGCATATATTTATAATATAGAATGGGATTATAATAACTGAGTTATGGGCAAATTTCTTAGGTAGCAACCAAGTGAGAAATAATTATCTCCAACTGTAATTGTTGAAGGAGACTTCAGATAACAATCAAATTGATCTTAAATTTTAACTTGAAGCTTGTCGGATAAAGAAAGAGGGTATGGAATGAGGCATTTCAGGCAGGTGGGTAGAAACAGATATGTGGGGAAAACAGGGTGTGATTGAGAATGGAGCATTCAATGAGCTGTGAATTTTCTAATATTGGCTGAGTTGAGCCAGAGGCAGAGTTCCCAAAACAGAAAAATGACTAGCCAATAAAACAAAGTCGAGTTTATTGCTTACCTCAAGAAGAGGTATTCTTCCCCAGTAGTAGTGATGGACAGAGTGAAGAGCAAATTTGGATTATTTATTGACATTTTAAAATCAAGTTTAAGGTCTTTAAATATGAGAGTTGTAATGACATATAATTTTAGATTTGTACACAGCATCAAGGCAAGTATTTTGAAGCAAGAGGTTAAGAAGGTCTTAGAGTACACACTACCATTTGATCCTTTCAGTTGAAGAGTTGATGGATCTTTCAGGAACTGCCTATAATGAAATACAGTTATCTGCAACTTTTAAAGTCATGTTAATATAGGCAGTAAGCTGTGTGGATATAGATGGTTCTGATTCTTGGTTGGGATGAAATAGTCAATAAAAGTAAATTTCATCAGATGTTAAAGGGTCTTGGATGTCATTCAGATACCTCATATGTTCTCTCTTTGTCTTTCTTAAATTAATGATGCTCCGTATTTCTTGCTGTTTCTCAGCTACTCAGGATATTAAAATTATGAGTGTGCAAAGTCTTGAATTACTCAACTAGACATGTCCCACAATTTATACCACAGATAAAAAATGGACTAAGTATATCATTATTTCTGGTGTGGACGATGCCTAGTCTTTCTTCCTGAAAATCTTCTTATTGCTTGAATGTGATTATTATCTGAAGATCATGACTCTTAGTCCCTTTTCCTCTTCTGTGGGACTTGACATACAAACAATGAAACTTCCTGGTTCTGAGGGACTTTTGTTTAGTGATATTAACAAATGAGTACGAGCACATATGATGATTTATCATCAATATGGAAAGACTCCTTCTTTCCAAAGAAGGAGTCATCAAAGGGAGGAAATTTGAACTATAAACTTACACATGTTCATCTCCAAGAGCAATGTAAACTTTTGACATCCAAAAGCCATCCAAAGCCACCTGGAACATGTTTTCTTTACTCCCTAGAGATCACAGCTAAACAATCAATCTACTGCTGGCAAGTGACTGAATGCTTGCTGGTGAAACTGTTTACCTCAGATTGGGGCTTGAACGCATGCACCAGGACATGAACCCAGCCAAAACCCAGTTTGGAACTTGAACCCAAGAGGCTAGGACTAGAAACCAGCCAAAACCCTGCTTGGGACTTGAATGCATGGTCTTTTAATTAGAATCACTCACCCGATGTCTGGACTTACTGAGGCTCAGGAGAACAATGGAGAAATAACTGCAGGAAGAATGAAGGGATGGATCCAAAGCAAAAACAACACCCAGTTGTGGATGTGACTGGTGATGGAAGTAAAATCTGATGCTATAAAGAACAATATTGCATAGGAACCTGGAATGTCAGGTCCATGAATCAAGGCAAATTGGAAGTGGTCAAACAGAAGATGGCAAGAGTGAACGTCCACATTTTAGGAACCAGTGAACTAAAATGGACTAGAATGAGTGAATTTAATTCAGATGATCATTACATCTACTACTGTGGGCAAGAATCCCTTAGAAGAAATGAAGTAGCCATCATAGTCAACAAAAGAGTCTGAAATGCAGTACTTGGATGCAGTCTCTAAAATGACAGAATGATGTCTGTTCATTTCCAAGGCAAACCATTCAATATAATGGTAATCCAAGTCTATGCCCTGACCAGTAATGCTAAAGAAGCTGAAGTTGAACGGTTCTATGAAGTCCTACAAGACCTTCTAGAACTAACACCCACCTAAGTTGCCCTTTTCATTGTAGGGGACTGGAATGCAAAAGTAGGAAGTCAAGAGATACCTGAAGTAACAGGCAAGTTTGGCCTTGGAGCATGAAATGAAGCAGGGCAAAGGCTAGAGTTTTACCAAGAGGACATACTGGTCATAGCAAACACCCTCTTCCAACAACAGAAGAGAAGACTATACACATGGACATCACCAGATGGTCAATACCAAAATCAGATTGTTTATATTCTTTGCAGCCAAAGATGGAGAAGCTCTATACAGTCAGAAAAAAAAAAAAAAAACAAACCAGGAGCTGACTGTGGCTCAGATCATGAATTCCTAATTGCAAAATTCAAACTGAAATTGAAGAAAGTAGGGAAAACCACTAGACCATTCAGGTATGACCTAAATCAAGTCCCTAACTTTTATACAGTGGAAGTGAGAAATAGATTTAAGAGACTAGATCTGCTAGACAAAGTGCCTGATAAACTATGGATGGAGATTCATGACACTGTACAGGAGACAGGGATCAGGACCATCCAAAAGAAAAAGAAAAGCAAAAAGCAAAATGGCTGTCTAAGGAGGCTTTACAAATAGTTGTGAAAAGAAGGCAAGTGAAAAGCAAAGGAGAAAAGGAAAGATACACCCATTTGAAGACAGAGTTCCAAAGAATAGCAAGGAGAGATAAGAAAGCCTTCCTCAGTGATCAGTGCAAAGAATTAGAGGAAAACAATAAAATGGGAAAGCCTAGAGATCTCTTCAAGAAAATCAGAGATACCAAGGGAACATTTCATGCAAAGATGGACTCAATAAAGGACAGAAATGGTATGGGCCTAAGAGAGGCAGAAGAGCCTAAGAAGAGATGGCAAGAATACACAGAAGAACTGTATGAAAAAGGTCTTCATGATCCAGATAATCACGATGGTGTGATCACTCACCTATAGCCAGACATCCTGGAATATGAAGTAATATGGGCCTTAGGAAGTATCACTACAAACAAAGCTAGTGGAGGTGATGGATTTCTAGCTGAGCTATTTCAAATCCTAAAAGATGATGCTGTGAAAGTGCTACAATCAATATGCCAGCAAATTTGGAAAACTCAACAGTGGCCACAGGACTAGAAAAGGTCAGTTTTCATTCCAATCCCAAAGAAAAGTGAAAGTGAAAGAAAGTGAAAGTGAAGTCGCTCAGTCGTGTCCGACTTTTTGCGACCCCGTGGACTGTAGCACACCAGGCTTCTCCATCCATGGGATTCTCCAGGCAAGAATACTGGAGTGGGTTGCCATTTCCTTCCCCAGGGGATCTTCCCAACCCAGGGATATAACCCAGGTCTCCTGCATTGCAGGCAGATGCTTTAACCTCTGAGCCACCAGGGAAGTGCAATACTAAAGAATGTTCAAAGTACTACACAATTGCACTCATCTCACACACTAGCAAAGTAATTCTCAAAATTCTCCAAGTAAGGTTACAACAGTACGTGAACCCTGAACTTCCAGATATTCAAGCTGGATTTAGAAAAGGCAGAGGAACCAGAGATCAAATTGCCAACATCCGCCGGATCATCAAAAACGCAAGAGAGTTTCAGAAAAACATCTCCTCTGCTTTATTGACTATGCCAACGCCTTTGACTGTGTGGATCACAACAAACTGGAGAATTCTTCTAGAGATGGGAATACCAGACCACCTGACCTGTCTCCTGAGAAATCTGTATGCAGGTTAAGAAGCAACAGTTAGAACTGGACATGGAGAAACAGACTGGTTCCAATTCAGGAAAGGAGTATATCAAAGCTGTATATTTTCACCCTGCTTATTTAACTTATATGCAGAGTATATCATGTGAAATGCTGGGCTGGATGAAACACAAGCTGGAATCAAGATTACCAGGAGAAATATCAATAACTTGAGATATGCAAATGACACCACCTTTATGGCAGAAAGTAATGATGAACTAAAGAGCCTCTTGATGATAGTGAAAGAGGAGAGTGAAAACATTGCCTGAAAGCTCAACATTCAGAAAACTAAGATCATGGCATCTGGTCTCATCACTTCATTGGCAAATAGACGGGGAAACAATGGAAACAATGAGAGACTTTGTATTTTGGGGCTCAAAAATCACTGCAGATGGTGACTGCAGCCATGAAATTAAAGGACACTTGCTCCTTGGAAGAAAAGCTATGACCAACCTAGACAGCATATTAAAAAGCAGAGACATCACTTTGGTGACAAAGGTCCATATAGTCAAAACTATGGTTTTTCCAGTAGTCGTGTATGGATGTGAGAATTGGCCTATAAAAAAGCTGAGCCCTGAAGAACTGATGCTTTTGAACTGTGGTGTTGGAGAAGACTCTTGAGAGTCCCTTGGACCGAAAGGAGATCCAACCAGTCCATCCTAAAGGAGATCAGTACTGAATATTCATTTGAAAGGCTGATGCTGAAGCTGAAACTCCAATACTTTGGCCACCTGATGTGAATAACCGACTCATTTGAAAAGACCCTGATGCTGGGAAAGATTGAAGGTGGGAGGAGAAGGGGACGACAGGGGATGAGATGGTTGATGGACATGAGTTTGAATAAGCCCTGGGAGTTGGTGATGGACAGAGAAACCTGGTGTGCTGCTGCTGCTGGGGTCTCAAGGAGTTGGATACTACTGATCAACTGAATTGACTGCCTGAGGTTCATGTTTTTTTGTGTCTCATTGCAGAAAGAATTCACTGAGAGACTAAGTGGTAGGTAAGAAGTAGGTTTTATTCAGCGAGAAACACACTCCACAAACAGAGTGTGGGCCATCACGGAGGGTAGGTGTGGCCTGGAAATATAATGTGGTTATCTTTTATGGGCTGAGTCATTTCATTGGCTAATGAGTAGGAGGATTATTCCAACCATTTTGGGAAGGGGCAGAGATTTCCAGGTATTAAGCTACCTCCCACTTTTTGGTCTTTCGTCAACCTGGGAACTGTCACGGCACCTCTGGCTGTGTCATTGAGCTTGCTGAGGTGCTGATGTATTACAAGGAGCTTATACTGAGGATCAAGGTCTAGTCAGGTTGACTTCTCTGCCATCTTGGGCTCATTTGATTCTAATCAGTTGTGTTGTGCCTTCATGCTATGTCTTTCTTTCAAAGTTGTGCCCTTCCCCCTTCCCTCCTGTTTCACTGGTACCAATCATAGTCATGTAAAAATAACCTACACAGTTTCTCTGGAATAGCATTGTATCTTGTCCTATAACCCCTGCCATTTTCTATTTCCCTTGGAACAGATTTGAATTGTTAGTTGAAGCAGTGCCTCCTGAATTGCAATTCTTAAGATCCCTGATAAACTCTTCTTATTTGTAGCTTTCTGCATTTCTTGGTAGACACATCCATCTTCACCACTAGCTTGGACAGCAATGTAAAATAGTTGCTGCATATCCTTGAGGCTTAGGTATTTTCTATGCAAAACGAACAGTGTAATATCAACATCACAAAGTTTTGGTGATTAATTTAAATATACAGTATTTTACATGGCAATTTTTGGGTGAAAAATAGATAAATTTTATATCATCATTACAATGAAATTTTGTATTCCGATTCAATGCTTTAAAACTCACAAGCTTATCTCTGGATTCAGTTTTCAGGCAAGTCACATTTTCTTTATCGTTTTTCAATCTGATGCATCTGCCTGCATAAATCATATATAAAGTTGATAAAAGCAAAGAGCACAGCCTTAGGAAAATCCAACAGGTTGGCAACTATTTATAATTTGACAATTTATGAGAAAAAATATCTCCATTACACAAATAATTCCCTCGCATTTCTTTTGCTTATACACCAATATTTCTACAAGTTTGTCACAAAGAAAATGCGGATTGATTTATCTTCTTGGGGGGGTGGGGCACAATGGATAAATGTGAGCACAATAATTTGCCTCAGTCTTTTTTGCTGAGAAGGTGATACTAAACTTTTATTTTATAAAGATATACCTGAATTCAGCCAAAGGCTAGTAATCCACAGGGACATAGAAAGCTCTAGGAGTAATTTAGCCTTGAGGTGTTTCTGTATATGCCAATGATCACTTGGCTGGTTCCACTGGAGTCACTGTCTTTGAATGGAAATGTGAACTGTCCTTGGATGTTATTCAGGCCTTTATCCTCTCTCATCAGCATAAGAGAAAGAGCAGTTGAAATGCTCCAGGCATGCTTTCCAGCTGTGTACAGACAGAGTCCTCCAGGTACTGAGGATCAAGAAACCAGTGTTCTAATCACAACCCCCATTAGACATTCTTGTGCCAATCACTGACAGAATATTCTGAAAATCATTTGCAAATTAAGGAGCATATGTCTATTCTAAAATCATATATAAATGATTCTAAAATCATTATAACTTGCAAATAATAAAATCAAAATCATTTCTAAAATAAGGTGATGAGCTATGCGCTTGTATGTGTTTTATCAACTTGGCTAACATTATAGGAGTTTTTGATGAAAAAAAAAAGAATAAGTTAAACACTGAAAAAATTAAAGCTAATCCCAAAAACCAGACATCTCAAGTCAAAGATCTTAATACTTTTCTATGTATGGGAAAATGCAAGAGTCTGAGATCATTGAAGTTATTCCTTTGATAAGCATCTTAATTATCTGGAACCAGTGTCCTATTTTTCTCCATCCTGAATCCCCCGCAGGGCACAGTGTCAGGGGCAGGTGGCAGCTACAGTGGCTCATGTCTTGATGGCAAGCAACATTTTTGTTTGCTAAAACAGCAGGCAATTTTTTTTTTTTTTGTCCACATCAGAATACCTTTCCTGTGTGGTTTCAGAATCGAGTTGGCCAAGAAAGAAACTCATTTAAGATTGGAAGATAGAAATGAAGACGAGGCCATTACTCTTTGAAGGAACTTGGCAATCAGATCCTGGGACCACAGACCAGAAGTGTCGCATGAACAACAGTTGTCTTCCTTCTCCTCACAATCTGAGTAGATCTTGTCACCATAATTGCTGGTCCTGTCAGCCAGCACTGACCCATTGCCCACCACCAGGCACAAGCCCAGAGAGACCCCAGCTTCCTCAGAAGAGGCAGTTACTACAGTCCACCAACTAGTTCTTCCTACATGGCCCAGTTGGATATCCAGATACTTTGCTTCTTGAATTTTCCTGCAAACTCTGACTTCTCCATGTGTTCCAGCATTTCAGACTGAAATCAAGCAAGACATTGTGCGGCTCCTAGATATGGAATTCATTCTCTGTCCTACATTTCTTGTTTCTGAGGAAATAGGCTACAGCCTTCATGACCTTTCCTGAGTTACAAAGGGCAAGTTCAAACCATTGCTGATCAAGGAAGGAAGAGGATGCAAAGACAAAGGAAGAGCATCCAAAAACCGAAAGTGCAGCCTTAAGGCAGGGTCCTCGTTCTCCCTGAGGGATACAGATAGCAATATCTTTGGGCTATATTGTTGTTATTGTTCAGCTGCTAAGACCTGCACAACATTTTGTGACCCCATGAACTGGAGAACTCCAGGTTCCTCTGTCCTCCTGTATCTCCCAGAGTCTGCTCAAATCCATGTCAATTGAGTTGCTGATGCCATCTAACCATCTCATCCTCTGTCACCCATTTCTCCTCCTGCCCTTCAATCTTCCCCAGCATCAAGGTCTTTTCCAGTAAGTCGGGTCTTCACATAAGGTGACCAAAGTATTGGAGCTTCAGCTTTAGCATCAGTCCTTTCAATGAATATGCAGGGTTGGAATCCTTTAGGATTGACTGACTTAACAACCTTGCAGTCCATGGGACTCTCAACATACTTTCCATCACCACAATACATCAGCATCAATTCTTCACCACTCAGCTTTCTTTATGGTCCAAATCTCTGGTCTGCACACTACTACTGGAAAAATCCCAGCTTTGACTAAATGGGCCTTTTTCAGCAGAATGATGTTTCTGCTTTTTAATACACTGCCTAGGCTTGTCATAGCCTTCCTTCCAAGGAGCAAGCATTTTTTGATTTATTGTGCAGGTACTGTCCGCACTGATTTTGGAGCCCAAGAAAATAAAATCTGTCCCTGCTTCCAATTTTTTCCTTTCTATTTGCCATGAAGTGATGGGACCCAATGCCATGATCTCAGATTTTTGAATGCTGAGTTTCAAACCAGCTTTTTCACTCTCCTCTTTCACCCTCATCAAGAAGCTCTTTAGTTCCTCTTTGCCTTCTGCATTAAAGGGGTAGGATCTGCATATGTAAGGTTGTTGAGATTTCTCCTGACAATCTTGATTTCAGCTTGTGATTCACCCAGCCCTGCATTTCAAATGATCTACTCTGCATATAAGTTAAATAAGCAGAGGAACAATATAGAGCCTTGTCATATGCCTTCCCCAATTGTGAACCAGTCAATTGTTCCTTATCTGGTTCTGTTTCTTCTTGACCTGCCTACGGGTTTCTCAGGAGGCAGGTAAGGTGGTCTGATACTCTCATCACTTTAAGAATTTTCCACAGTTTGTTGTGATCCACACAGTCAAAGGCTTTACCATAGTCTATGAAACAGATTTTTTTGGAACTCCCTTGCTTTGTCCATGATCCAAAGAATGTTGGCAATTTGATCTCTGGTTCCTTTGCCTCTTCAAAACCTAGCTTGTACATCTGGGAGTTGTTAGTTCAAGTACGAAGCTAGCTTGAAGGATTTTGAACATTACCTTGCTAGCATGAGAAATGAGCACAATTGTACTTTAGTTTGAACAATCTTTGGCATTGCTTTTCTTTGAGATAGGAGTGAAAACTGACCTTTTCCAGTCCTGTGGCCATTGCTGAGTTTTCCAAATTTGTTGGTATATTGAGTGTAGCACTTTCATAGCATCATCTTTTATGATTTGAAATAGCTCAGCTGAAATACCATCACATCCACTAGTTTTATTTGTAGTAATACTTCCTAATGCCCACTTGATTTCACCTTCCAGGATTTCTGGCTATAGATGTGTGACCACACCATTACAAAGCTTTTGTATAGCTCTTCTGTGTATACTTGCCATCTCTTCTTAATCTCTCCTGCCTCTATTAGACCCTTACTGTTTCTGTCCTTTACCCTGTCTATTCTCGCATGAAATGTTCCCTCCATGTCTCCAACTCTCTTGAAGAGATCTCTTGTCTTTCCTATTCTATTGTTTTCCTCTGCCTCTTTGCATTGTTCATTTAAAAAGGCCTTCTTATTTCTCCTTGCTGTTCTCTGGAACCCTACATTCATTTGGGTATATTTTTCCATTTCTCCCTCGTCTTGCACTTAGATTCTTTCCTTGGCTATTTGTAAAGCCTCCTGAGACAACTACTTTGCTTTATTGAATTTCTTTCTCTTTGAGATGGTTTTGGTCACTGACTCCTGTACAGTGTTACAAACATGGGCCCATAGGTCTTCAGGCACTCTATCTGATCTAATCCCTTGAATCTCTTTGCCACCTCCACTGTATAATCATAAGGGATTTGATTTAAGTCATACCTGAATAACCTAGTGGTTTTCCCTACTTTCTTCAATTTAAGGCTGAATTTTGCAATAAGGAGTTCATGATCTGAGCCACAGTCAGCTCCAGGTCTTGTTTTTGCTGACTGTATAGAACAAACAAATTGAGATCATTCTGTCATTTTTGAGGTCCCACCCAAGTACTGCATTTAGGACTCTTGTTAACTGTGAAGGTTGCTCCATTTCTTAGAAAGGATTCTTGTACACAGTAGTAGATATAATGGTTATCTGAATTAAATTCACCTATTCCCATCCATTTTAGTTCACTGATTTCTAAGATGTTGATGTTCAATCTTGCCATCTCCTGCTTGATCATGTGCAATTTACCTTGATTTGTGGACCTAACATTCTAGGTTCCTATGAAATAATGTTCTTTACAGAATTGGACTTACTTTCACCACCAGACATAGCCACAACTGAGCATTATTTCTGCTTTGGCCCAGACACTTCATTCTTTCTGGATCTATTTGTTATTCGCACCATGCTCTAACCAACTGAGCTAACCTGCCAGCTGGCTTTCTGGAGCTATTTGTAGCTGCCTTCTGCTCTTCCCCAGTAGCATATTGGACCTTCTGACCTGGGAGGCTCTTCTTCCAGTGCCATATCTTTTTGTCTTTCCATACCGTTCACGGGATTCTCGAGGTAAGAATAGTGGAGTGGTTTGCCGTTTCCTCTTTCAGTGGGCCGTGTTTTGTCGGAACTCTCCACTATGACCTGTCCATCTTGGGTGGCCCTGCACAGAATGGCTCATAACTTCATTGAGTTATCCAAGTCCTTTCATCAGGGCAAGGCTGTGATCCATGAAGGGGATCTTTACAGACATGAAACCCACAACACATGGGGGGTTTAGTACTTGAGGAACCATTCCTCATTCCAGAGTTTAAGTCATGGTTTGATGACCTCAAGAATCAGAGGAGCTCCCCAGGATCATATGAGGCCAGATTACAGCACACACCCTGATCCTTACAAGGAAGCCTACTCTTGAACATTGCTAAAAAAAACCCTCACCAAATCCTCCCAGGCTGGGACACACAGTGTCTGAGGGCATGAACTGTTGTGTCCCTCTTTGCTTTGCAAAGCAATAAAGCTGTTCTTTGGTACTCCACCCGAAACTCTGTCTGAGATTCAGTTTGGCACTGGCACACAAAGGGCACGTCCTTGGCATTAAGACTGAAATGCTTTACTCTTTTCTGAGTATCCACTTCCTCCTTATAGACCTTCCTTTCTTCATCTGCTCCCATATTTGTGTAAGATCTAATTCCTGTTATGTATACCATGTTCCTATAGTACTTATAAGTGGCTCCATTCTTCTGACAGAAACTGGGTGGTACAGACCAAACTTCATAAAGTCCCTTTTAATTAAGCCATGAAATGGTTCTATAATTTCTTTCATAGATTCAACCATTAACCTAAGAGTGATGATTAATGTTTTCATTTAACCCTCTCAACAAGTCTATGAAGTAGGTATTATTAATAGGCTCAATTTGCAGATGAAAGAACACATTTTAAGAATATTATCTAACTCAATTCACACAGCTTGTTGTGGTCATAATTCAAATCTCATGTATCTCACTGCAGAATGTAAGTCCTCGGGGTGCACAGACATCTACGGACCCACAGTTGTGAATCAGATGATCTGTGAACACTTGGAAAGTGTATTTGCATTAAACAGCTTTCTAGGTAGAAACAGGCTGTTTTCAAAATGTTTATAAAGAATCCTATAACCACAAACATTAAAATTAATGCTTGAAAATCTACTGGCCACGTGTAACTGCTTAAATCTAAATTAAGTTTAAATTTAAGATTTAAAATTCAGTTTCTTAGTTACACTGATTGCATTTCAGGTAATCAGTAGCCATGTGTGGCTACCATATTGGACAGTACAGATAAAACTTCCTGTGATAATGAAGATATTTTCCATTAGACGGTGCTACTTCAGAGGATAGTCAACATTTTAAGGACATGCAAAAGGAGAATTACTCTCTACATATTAAGGGAGCCAACTTTTTTTTTTTTTTTTTTTTACCATTCCCCTACTCTCCCTCAACTATTCCCAGAACACAAAACCCCCACTCAAGTAGAACATTAAATTTAGAACATTAAATTCACCGAACAGCTTAGGAGAAGCGCCATATTTTCCTTTATAAAGGTCAGTGGCTTTTGTACAGCATGATTGCATACAGAGTTGAAAAACAGATCCAATTCACCTACAGAGCCACATAAATATTTTAGGATGGTGTTTTATAAACTGTAAACTTTATTATAGGCTCTGGTTGCAGAGCAGGTGAAGTCTATATATCATCAAGCCCCACCACTCACGTCACTGCTTTAGCAGCCTGCCTCTGCACTTGTGCTGTATACTACCCCAGCAGACTGGATTAACAGCTCTCCTGGGCTCTCTCCTACCTTCCAGGAGAAATACTTATTGAACCAGAAGCAAATTCCTCCTCCTTTGACTTATGTGCATAAGAGAAAAACCTAGGATTTACCAACAGCACAACAGACTACAAACAGAAAACCAAATTGCCCTCTTCTGGAAAAGCACTAGAGTCTATCATCCTTTCAGGCCAGGTAGGTTTTGAATGGTGAACATAGACCTTTACAGCTGCAGCATACTTCTCTGCATTTTAAGGAGAAACACAATAGCATCCCCAAATAGGAAGTAATTAGAAAAATAAGTAGTGGATCTAGAATTTGGCAGCTATCCCTCATAACCTGAAAGCGGGCAAAACACTCCAGAGTCTCCTGTGTAAAGAACGGCTGGAGTGGTACCAACATCAGTTCTGACAAAAGGGAAAGTATAGCCAATTGCCTTCTTAGGAGCTGACTCCCTCAAAAAACAATGTAAGTGTAATTTGGGGGTCTGACGTTTTCTAGTAAGCTATTTTTTAACCTGGAAAGTATGTAGAACCAGGGTCTAAAAGTACTTGGATGCTTGTGAAACTTATGAGAAGTTTTATATCTAAAACTTTAATTTAATTAAAATATAAACTTATTGTATATATTTTTAGGAGTACCTTACTCTTTAGAAATATCTTACCAGTTATAAAGATGCACTTCGTAGAACTGATTTGCAATCGAAAGATGGTGGTGGTGATACTCCTTGCAACCCCATGGATTGTAGCCTGCCAGGCTCCTCTGTCCATGGGATTTTCCAGACAAGAATACTGGAATGGGTTGCCATTTCCTTCTCCAGGGGAGCTTCTAGACTCAGGGGGTTGAACTTGAGTAATCTGCATTAGCAGGAGGATTCTTTACCCCTGAGCTACCTGGGAAGCCCAGTTGAAGGATCCTTTCAAAGAATTAGATTTTCTCTGTTCAAGTTAAGTGTTTTTCAAGCTGTGTTGGGAGGATCCTTTAGGATATACATTTAAAGATTCTTAAGAATTTCTGTCTTTAAAAATTCTTCTATACTTAGGTCTGAGAAAAATTTGCTTAGCTGGGAATTCATTAAGATGTGTTCTGATATAAAGTTTATTTTCTTAAAGAAAATTAATTTAGGCTTTATTGTATATTAGAATCTAGTTGATTTACAATGTTGTGTTAGTTTTGTGTGTACAGAAGCATGATTGTTATATATATATATATATATATATATATATATATATATATTCTTTTTTCAGATTGTTTTCCCATATAGGTTTTTGCAAGATTTTGAATAGTTCCCTGTGCTATACAGTAGGTCCTTGTTGGTTATCTATTTTATATATAGTAATGTGGAGAAAGGGATGTCAGAGGATAAGATAGAGGGCATCACTGACTCAATGGACATGGATCTGAGCAAACTCTGGGAGACAGTGGAGGACAGAGGAGCCTGGTGTGCTGCAGTTCATGAGCTCACAAAGAGCCAGACACTACTTAGTAACTGAACAACAGCAACAACAACAACTGTGCCTATGTCAATCCCAAACTCCTAATTTTTCTCACCCCTGATCTCATCTGGGGTGACATGGGGTGTACTATTTGTTGGCTACTTGCCTCAGTAACTCTACACTGCAAATTAGGACAGTAAAACCTTTGTCACTAATCAGAGGATGTATAAAGTCTTCCGCAATCATGACATAAGGCAAATTAGGGCTCAGCTAACCTATAGTGAGGAGGAAATGAGATGCTTCCTGGACGCAGTCTAGTACTGTGCCTGTGACAGCAGACCTTCGGATTAACGGTGGCTCCCCGTTCACCCTCCCCCTTTGGCAGCCTGTAATTCACCTGGCACATCTCCAGGGTGGTTCCCTCTCCCAGGCCACAGAAGTGAGGGCCTTCTGTCAAGCCACTTGCCTGTGTTTATGTCCACATGCTAAGGGCTAGATATAGTTCAATCTTAATATGAGGGTTCAAGACTTCATTCTTGCCTCACAGATTATTTGGAAGAGCAATGTGCTGTTCAATCCCTGGTCAAGGAACTAAGATCTCACATGCAATGAAGCCAAATGAATAAATAAATAATATAATCCAAGCTTTCTTCTGTATCATTTCCTTTCTGTTTAAGAATTCCCTTTAGTTATTCATTAGGGGTAAGATTCCTAACAATATATCTTCTTAGTTTTACATTATCTGAGGATATCCTTATTTTCCTTCATTCCTGAGATATATTTTCACCAAATACAGAATTCACAGGTGACAGTTCTCTTCTTTCAGTACTTTAGAAACGTGTTAGGCTACTTCTTTGTGGCCTCCATGATTTCAGATAAGAATTGATATTCCTCTACAAGTGATGGGTTGTTATTTTTCTCTAGCTGCTTTCAAAACTTCTGTTATAAATTTTCATAAACTTAATCACAATGCAATCTGGCTTGTATTTCTTTGGATTATCATGTTTGAGGTTCACTCAGTTTCTTAAACCTGTCAGTTTATATACCTTATGCCAAATTTAGATTTACTGCCATTGCTTCTTGGGAAACACTTTGATACATTCTCCTTCTGAGATATCCAAAGATGAGAAAAATGAATGCTTTTGTTGTCTCAAGATTCTCGAGGTGCTGCTCATACATATTTCCAGTTGCTCTGTTGTTCAGATTGGGTACGTTCCATCACCGGTCCTCAAGTTCACTGATCCTACTTCTATCACCTTTATCTTTTTTTTTTTTTTAAATTTTTAAACTTTACATAATTGTATTAGTTTTCCAAATATCAAAATGAATCCACCACAGGAATACATGCGTTCCCCATCCTGAACCCTCCTCCCTCCTCCCTCCCCTATCACCTTTATCTAACGCATTTTTATTATGGGGATTGATTACCTATGTCAGTCCTATAATTTCTATTTGGTTCTTTTTTTATAACTTCTATTTCTTTTATGAGATTTTTCTGTTTTTCATTGATTAAATGAGAATCGGTAATTGATTGTTGAAGCAATTTATAACTTCTTTAAAATCCTTGTCAGGTAATTCTAACCCTGGTGTGCTTAGGCACTTAGTCGCTCAGTTGGGTCAGACTCTGTGACTCCATGGACTATAGCCCGCCAGCCTCTTCTCTCCATGGGATTTCCCAGACAAGAACTCTGGAGTGGGTTGCCACTTCCTTCTCCAACTCTAACCCTAAATCACATTAATGTTAGCATCTGTTGATTGCATTTTCTTGTTCATATAGTGATTTTCCTGGTTCTGGATATAAGTGAGTTTTGAATGTATCCTGGTCATCTTTGGATGTTATATAATGAGACTTCGGTGCCTATTTAGTCTTCTTTTTTAGTAGGTGGCCGTCTCATTGGTGTGTAGTGCAAGTACCAGAGGAACGTGTATGTTTGTCTTTCCACTGGGTCCTGCCAACATCACTCCAGCAAAAGTGGAGCATTTGCTCTTACAGTCTCACTGAAGAACGGTGGAGTGCAACTTCACCTCTCTCATCACCCCCCTGGCAGCTGCCCAGTGAAAGCAGGCCACCTCAGATTACCTCATTCTGCCTCACTGATGCCTTATTGATGCTGCATAGTGTTATGTCTCAACTCCCCATCCACCCCCAGAGACACCAGAAGAAGGGAGAGGAAGGGCTGGCTAGCCCTTGTTAATACTGCTTCCTTAAGATTCCTTGCTCCTGAGTGAGTGTGGGGATTCAGCCACCCACTGGGCCTTGCTGACACAGTGCATGCTAACTCACTTCAGTGGTGTCTGACTCTGTGCAATCCTATGGACCGTAACCCTATGCAATCCCATGGCAGGTCCATGGGATTCTCCTCTGTCCATGGGATTCTCCAGGTAAGAACACTGGGTTGTCATGCCCTGCTCCAGGGGGTTTTCCCAACCCAGGGATAGAAATTCTGTCTCTTATATCTCCTGCATTGGAAGGCAGGTTCTTTACCATTAGCACCACATGGGAAGCAGAGATAGTGGAGTGATTACTAGTCCTGAGTTTCCTCACCATGTTCAGTCTTGGTGCCAGATGGGAATGGATGCTGGTGACTGGTGAAACCTACTGGTGACTAGCCCCACCTTATCCCACCTGGTTAAGTCTGCTGACTCAGGGTGAAGGCTCGGTCAGCTACTGGACTCTACTAATACTGTCCTGATGAGAGAACCAGAACACAGCCTGTTTCAGCCAGATAGGAAGTGAAAGATCTGACCGTGGTCAGCGGTGCCTGGGTGGGGCAGTCAGCACCTCCTGGTTCTCTGTCTGACAGGAACTGGAAGGTCTCTGCCCCCTAGTCCTGCTGGGTGGGCAGAGGGGAATCAGAGCCTGCCACCTGCTTCCACGCTTCCATGCAGAGATTGTGGAGTGAAAGCCAAATCTCAGCTGTGTTGCTGAAACTTCAGGGGCCATAGTAGTGGTGAGTTTTTTCCAATCCCTATTTTGGATAGAGTAGGGTGTGACATTGATTTAAAAAATAGAGAAAAGAACAGGCTTTCCATGGAGATTTTTTCATCTGTACCAGTTTTGAGACAAAGGCTTCTGCAGAGCATTGCTGAAGATGTTTGTGAGGAAAGGAAACCTCAGACTCAATATCATGTTGGTCCTCAAGTCCCAACACCCCTAGTCCAGCTACTGGCTTCTTCCCAACTTTCAGAGTCTTCTTAGGCGTGTTTGATGAATTATGCTCCCTAATTTTAGATAGAAGAAAGATGACCTTAGAAGAATAAGGCTAGTCCATTTTAACAGGACTTTAGAGCAGGCAATGTCTGTTTGTTACTTTTGTTATTATTTTTATTTATTTGGTTGTACCATGCAGCTTGTGGGATCTTAATTCCTCTACCAGAGATGGTACTCATATTCTTTTCCAAAGTTGGTCAGCTTTCATACAAAGTAACCTAGTGTAGCTCAAAGATTCCACAAATGTGCCGAGTCTCAAGAAGGGTAACCAGCAAAAATTGATACTTCTTCCAATATCTTCATTAGAGGGAGTTCTCTATTTAGTTGCCCAATTCCCCAAATTCTCATCCTTGTCGAGTGGAGCTCCCCTTTATCTAGCTAGATGCTTTGACATCAGGACAGAACCAGGAGAGCTTGATCCACAGTGTGCTGACCGTGGAGCATTCACAGTGGACGGCTGTAGGGGACAAGAGGTGGCTCGCGCTCCATTTGTCACGTGTGTCTGCTTTCATATTCAAAAGCTCTCCTGCTTTCCTTCTGGCATTTTGGTGTGAAGAGCAGAGTCAGCAAGCTCCCTTAGTGAATATTTAAAAAGTTGTGCTGGCGCACTTGAAGGGGGGAGACATGGGAGCAAAAGGCAGGTAGTGACAATAAGAGGTAGAACCTTGCAGGAGAGGGAAGAGTCCAGATTGTGATGCGAGGAGCCACTGCCTGTGACACTCGGGCGTTTGTCTAGTAGAGGAAGGAAGCTGTTCTTTGCTTCTCAGTCTTTTCCCAGATGCTTTAAAAACAAACAAAATGATACAGTGGTTGTCTTTTCTTTCTAAAGGGGGATTTCTTCTCTGATTGTGACAGACTGTGTTTACAGAACTCAAGAAAGAACAAGAAGGATTTCCCTGGCAGTCCAATGGCCAAGACTCCATGCTGCCAATGCAGGAGGCGCAGGTTGGGTCCTTGGTCAGGGATCTGGATCCCACGTGCGTGCATGCAAAGTCACTTTAGTTGTGTCCCACTCTTTGTGACACTACGGACTCTTCCAGGCTCCTGTCCATGGGATTCTCCAGGTGAGAATACTAGAATGGGTTGCCATTCTAGTATTCCTCCTCCAGGGGACCTTGCCAACCCAGGGATCAAACCTCTGTCTCCTGCATTGGCAGGCGGGTTCTTTACCACTGTGCCCCAACATGCTGGGGAAGCCCCAACATGCTGCTACTAAGACTTGTCACAGTCAAATAAATAAGCAAATAATAGAGAGAGAGAGAAAGAAGAAGATATCCATCCCAGGATAAATTGGAGCTCCTAAGCTCTCTTCCTGCCTCTTTCAACTTCGGGGGCCCCACTTACTCATCTAAGGTCGGATGTTTTTTACCATCCACTTATGTCCCTTAAAGCGTTAAAACCAAATGCATAAGCCTCTAGACTCCAAACAGAAAACCAGTGAGCTGTCTGTAGTTAAAGAAGTGGTCCTTTAATGAGGGCATTTCTTGTTGAGGTAGGTGAGAGAAGTAATAGAGGGGTTATCTGAGTGTGCAGGGGATTTTCCCATGGCCTCCTAAGTCCTCACATGTTAGCATGACATCCACTCCACTGGTGCATCATTAGAATTTTTTTTCCTAAAAAAGAGTTGAGAGACTCTTAAGCTCTAGTTACATAAACCCTAGAGAGAGTCTCCTCTTCAGTGGTCTGTATACATGATAAATTCCAGATATTTATCCAGTATTTAAAGACGTGCTCAAATAAGTTCAATCTTTTTGTTCAAATTGATATCCTATACTGGCTTAGTTTATAAAAATATGATATAGTACATGCGATCATGCAGCTTATCATCAAGACTCTGCATCCTACCTACCTTGTAAGGCTCAGACCTGGATATATGCTTCCTTGACATCCTCCCTGACCACTTCAACCCTCAGGCACCTGACAAGTACCTCATTCCCTACAAGTCTTTCATCTATACGTGCTTTGGCACATAGTATATGCTTTCTCAGGCTTCCCAGGTAGCACTAGTGGTAAAGAACTCACCTGCCAATACAGGCGATTAAGACACTCAGATTTGATCCCTGGGTTGGGAAGATGTCCTGGATGAGGGCATGGCAACCCACTCCGACATCCTTGCCTGGAGAATCCTGTGGACAGAGGAGCCTGATGGGCTACAGTCTGTGGGGCTGCAAGGAGTTGGACATGACTGAAGCGATTTAGCATGCAAGCATATGCTTTCTCAAATTTTAGTTTTTAAGAATGTACTATATGCCTCATCTAAGGTTTATGCCCCTGGAAAACAGAAGATATACCTTATATGAACTTTGTTCTGACCATGTATTTATTGATGTGCTGGTCCAGTATGTCTCTGCTTGGACTGATTACATTCAGCCCAACTTTACAAAGGTATGGTATGTATCCAGTTAAAGAATGGAACTTCAGAGATGGACAAAAGAATATCCCTGCCCTGGTAAATACAACTTACTAGTCCAGAAAGAAACGAGCTATGTTTCCAGCAGCCAAAATCAACTTCCAACAAAGCACATTTGATTCTGAGGCCACTGGGCTGAGACTGTGCTTAACCATGTTTGCAACTTCATTGTTGGGTACCAGACATATACCTCCAATGGCCTAAATGACATTTCTAATATAATAGTCATCTCATGCTAACCAGAGTCCACAGAGAACCGTTGGTCTCCTTCACAGGAAACCTGCTCCTCCTGTTAGCAAATAAACCTTAGAAGCCACTTTTGCACTCGCATTATCAGACAGACACCTTGATTTTAGATCTGAAACTTGTGCCCACATCTCACCATCTCTCTTGCCATAGTGGAAGACAGCAACTATCTCTCTGTAATACCCGCAATGACCTCTGGGCTATTTACTGCTTCCACATTCACTTCATTTTTGTTCTGTTTTGTTCCACACAAAGCTTATTTCTAACCTCAGGGGTTTTGATTTTGCTATTTCCTTTGCCTGGATTTCTCTTCTTGAATAAGAATTTTTCTTTTTCTTTTTATTTCCAAACCACTAATCCCTAACATATAGGAGATTTGCTGGTGCAAAACAAAAAAATCAATATTTATTAAAGGAGTGGGCAGATTTTGGTGGTTGTTGTGAATCATATACAGACATGAATGGGTGACTCGAGCCCCTGATGTTTGTCTAGCTGAAAGCTGACATACTCTCTGACCTCACAAAGATTACGGCTTTAATACATGTGATTATATGAGCTGTCTGCATAAAGAAGTGAGTAATCCAGCATTAGGTGGGTGATTGAAGTAGTATGTCCTCGGTAAGCTCTGGAAACCAATGGCAGGAAACAAGGGTAGTTAAGCAGTGGTTTTCTTCTTCAATACCTCTTTTTATATGGATAGAAGCTTACTCTTAGCCAGATGGGATTTCCTTTAGCCCTTGAGGGCTGGAAAAGTTCCCAAGTGAGCAACTATCAATTTCATGATTTATCTTTACTGAGTAAATCCATCAGTAATTTTCTGGAACTTGTATCAGGTTGAAAAGAGGACTGGATGTACTCCTCTGACTGCATATCTCATTCTCATTTAAGCCTTTCCTGGATCCAAGACTTTTATTTTCATCTGAAAATTGGGGATATAGTAGTAACTACTCAAGGAGTGGTTGTGTAGGTTTAAAGAAGTAATGTACATAAATGAACTAAGACCCAGTCTGATACATACTAAGTCCTCACTTTATCTGTGGAATTCTTTATAAAGGAGAAGGAATCAAGTCCTTGAAAATCCAATGTCTTCTTGTTGGCACAGAGTGTAGATGACTCTGTTACAAAGTTTTTACCATTTTAACCAGGCATATACGAAGTACTTGAAAAATTTTGTGAAAAACTATGTTCAGGGTCAGAAAAAAATCAGAAATTTTTTTCTTTCTTATTGAAAAAATAATTCACGTATTTAAATTGCCCAGATTGTAGCTAACTTTAGGGAGGATATCTGAAAATTCCTTGGAGTAACTGAAGTAATGAGAACTTTTTGTGCAAAAAGACATAATTCAAAACCTAAAATTCATTCTAGCCAAGTTTAAATTTTATTTATAATGCACTTTAAAGAGTAAATTCAAGGCACATGCTGGGGAGTCTCCATCAAACATTAGAAAAAGGATTTTTGTGTCTGGTTTTGATCTTGACTGTGCCATGTCATTCAGTTTTCCATCTTTTAACCAGGCTAATGATAAGCACCCAAGAAATATCGTTTGAATAAATGTGTTCAGGAAAGATCGATGTCAGCTCCATGTTTCCTCAGAGACATGTGTGGACAGTGGGCAAGACCTTAGTCCCTTGTGATGAAGGCCCTGGTGCCTTCCCTGATCACGTCGGTGGTCTTCTTCACTTTCTTTCTGAAGCCCCCGCTTCCAAACAACCTGCCCGTTTCCAAGAGTTGGACCTCAGGCTGCTCAGCTCGAAGCTGCTGTTTCTCAAGCCTCCATCGCAGGCTTCTCACGGAAGAAAGACGCGTTTCCGCTGTTCCCTGAGCCCATGGCGACTTCCTCCCTGCGCTCTCTCTGAGGCGGCTCTGCCTTCCGTCCCATGGCCCCCGCTAGCCACACACAGAGCTCAGCTGCCAGGAGAGCGGCTGTGAGAGCAGCTGGCGCGGGTCCGAGCGCCCCGCAGCGACCCCACGCCTGGCGGGGCCTCTGCGGGCCGCGCAGCGCCCCAGCTCCTGGACCTGAGCCGACAGCGCCCTGAGCAGGAAGTGCTGCACACTGTCCATCGGAAGTGAAGTTTCCGCTTCTTCCTCTTGACTTCCTGGAATTCCTTAGACGACCTCCAACTCAGTTCTCGAAGTATGTTTTGAGGGTGGGCCTCTTAAAGCCAGCAATAAAAACTGACTGCCTGACCAGTAAACCTAGGCAGGAGGATTAACAGGCTTCTCCTTTGGTTTCTGCTCAACGTAATGTAAAACTGGGACTTGTCGGAAGAGCAAATGCAGACATGCTTTTGACTCTGAAACAGGTCTCACACTTCAAATGCATGTACCAACATTCAAACTGGGGATTGATAGCAGTCTACCATTGGGTTGGCCAAAAACTTTGTTTGGGTTTTTCTGTAAGATGGCGTGGAAAAGTCTGAACGAAATTTTTCTCCAACCCAGTACTCTGCCAGAGCTTTCGTTAAAATTTTATGGGGAATGAATCTAAATGTCTGTGTTTGCCTCTTCTTGTTTGTACGGGCTGCTGAGTGACACGTTTAGCCTCTAAACTGTGATAAGGATGATAAGATATCTGGTGAAACTTTCCTACCTGGGTCCAGGGTTCTGGAAGTCTGTAGTCTCCACATAGTGTGTGTTAAGTGAGGAGACACATTCCTGAGTGGAAAGTGAACAGCAGGTGTGCAGTCTCCTTGTTTAAACACCTCCTGGTGTGGGTGAGCCGGGCCCTGCTCTGTTTCCAGTGCTCTCTGCAAGTTACCATCAGGACCACGTCTGAGCTCAAGCACAGTCACACGAGATCTCCTCTCCCTGTTTCTCTCTCTCTCTCTCTTTTTTCCCTGCCAGTTCCTCCCTTTCGCCCTGGGCCTAGAGCATGCTTTGGTGTCTCCTGCATCAATACAGATAACTGCACACGTGCCAAGTTGCTTCAGTTGTGTCTGACTTTTTGCGACCCTAAGGATGGTAGCCTGCCAGGCTCCTCTGTCCATGGGATTCTCCAGGCAAGAACACTGGAATGGGTTGCCATGCCCTCCTCCATGGGATCTTCCCAACCCAGGGACTGAACTCGAGTCTCTTGCATGTCTTGCATTGGCAGGCAGGTTCTTTACCTTTAGCACCACCTGGTAAGTCCAATACAGATATCTCTCTCTTATTAAACCTTGACTCCCAACCTTATGAAATACAACCAGTACATTCAGCACTGCTAAAACCGTGCCCCTGAATTGCATTCAAGTTAGTTATGTCATCTTTTCTGTGGCTTTTTTGGTTCCTGGCCCCTCCATCTGCTCTGCCCCAAGCTCTGAGAAAGAGATCCCAACAGTCTGCATGGTTTAGGACAGTGTGTGTGCTCAGTCACCGCCAGCTCTTTGCAACCCCATGGATTAGAGGCTGCCAGCTTCCTCTGCCCATGGGATTTCCCAGGCAAGAATACCGGAGCGGGGTGCCACTGGACTGGGGTGCCATTTCCTACTCCAAGGCATCTTCCCGACGCAAGGATGGAACCCACGTCTCTGGCATCTCCAGAACTGGCAGGCAGATGCTTTAGCTCTTGCACAACCTGGGTAGCCCCGGGACACAGCATCAAAAAGAGTAAAGCTGGGAACTCAGTTCCATTGCTAAGAACCCAGTTTCCTGGCGTGAGTGGCCCCAGAAGTGATGATAATAGTTCTGAGTAATCCTAAAGTAATTGAATTTTCCTGACTTCAGGGAAGGAGGAAGATTTTGTTTCCTTTGTTTGGCCAATGTGAGTCATATATACAAAACCAAGCTCTTTAAACAAAGGGAATGTGGTCAAAGCAAGCCCCCGGCATTTCATCCTGTGTCTTGCCCTCTGCTTGGTTCAGGAGGGAGTGCCAGTGAGGACAGGCTGCTGTCTCCCTGGGGCTCAGTGGAGCCCCACGTTAGAGCAGAGAAACGCCTCTCCTCCCGGCTCTGTGACAGGTTCCCATTGTAGAAAAGGTAGAATTCATGTTAGAGTTGTTGGTTGTTGTTTTTTTTTTTGGGGGGGGGGGGGGCGGGGGTGGGTTCTGGTCACTGAATCCATCTGGTTAGAATAAAATCAGAGGAACAGAGAAAGAATGAGAAAAGAAGTTTGTGTTCTTCTTCTTCTTTTTTTTTTTTTTCCTTTCAATCAAGTGAAGAATTTTTAGCTCATTTGATTCCCATGGTTTCTAAACTGTTTTGAATGAAAACCAACCTTCCAGCTAAGTCTTATGGGTGCAATATCGATCAAATAAAAGAGGTTGTGAAACAGTTGGTTGGAGGCTGAGTGAAAGGAAGATGACGCATTTCCCACAGATTCCTTCTCCAGAGGTTAAGGGGTGTGAGAGCCGGAGCAGGAGCAGGGCGGGGCAGTAGGAGGACTCGGCATCTGCAGGGTGTGGACTTAACAGCCGCCCACCAGCATGCCAGGGTGTGAGCGTGGAGGGTTTCTGATCAGGTCATTACAAAATCCTGCAAAACTTGTCTCAGAGAGAGAAATAGAAGTATCTACTTCACAAAGGCTAGTTGTCAGCATGATCTGTTTTTATTTTTACTTTTTAATGTCTTTCTCTTTCTCATTCACTTTCTTTTTTCTTCCTTCTTTCTTTCCTTCCTTCCTTCCTTTCCTTCTTTCTCTTCCTTCCTTCCTTCCTTCCAGTAGAGATGTCTCCTAAAGTTTTATTCCTGATCCCACCGAAGTGTCTTCTGCATCACGGCAGGATACAAAACAATAGCTGAAGAAAGAGCAAGTGAAACCTACTAGCACATCGTCGTGAAGAAAGTCACACTCCCCAGACGCCTGTCGCTTCCATACTCAGGTCTGCAAATTCTGATTTGTTTATTCCAGGCTGAGCCTTCTGTGAGGGGTATGTTAGTTGGATAGGAGAAACCACCAGGCCAAATCTCAGAAGTATTCTGTGGTGCTGCTAATGAAGAAAAGCCAAACGCAAGCTCTGAAGCTTCATGCAAAATCAATCTGTCAGCTATTTTCCTTCGGACAGATAAGAAGTCTAATTTGTCTTTCTGTCTAAGCAAATGGTGATTTGTCGTTCTGAATAAATTTAACTTTTAGCAACTGGTAAGCTTTATACTCATATACTCAGAGAAAATTTAATAATTTGGTTGAGAGATAGTGTTTTAAAAAAACCAATCAACATCACTGCAAAGAAATGGTTTGGTTGTTTAAATAGAAATACATAGATTCTCTGTTTGGAAAATATAGGGTTTAGAATGGAAAACTGATTCTGGTTCTACATGTTTCTGCTATCATTTTCTCTTTGCCGAATATAGTCTCTATTGTAAATGGCTGACTTTGGGAAATTAACATGAGTTGCAATGTGTCACGTCCCCATTTGTCAAAGGAGCTGATAATGTATCTGCCTCACTGGTTGTTAAAGGTATTAAGTGAGGCAGGTGTGTGGTAAGCTCTTGTTGCACCAGCCTGGTGATTTATGGGTTTAAATAAATCCAGAAAACATTACCTTTCCATATGACAGACACTATTCTGTGTGCCTCATAGAGACCAGCTCATGTGATCATCCTAACAAGCCTGTGTATGTTCAGTGCAGGCGCTCAGTCGTGTCTGACTCTGCGACCCCATGAACCGCAGCATGCCAGGCCTCCCTGTCCATCACCAACTCCCGGAGTTCACCCAAACTCATGTCCATTGAGGCAGTGATGCCATCCCACCATCTCATCCTCTGTTGTCCCCTTCTCCTCCTGCCCTCAATCTCTCCCAGCATCAGGGTCTTTTCCAATGAGTCAGCTCTTCGCATCAGGTGGCCAAAGTATTGGAGTTCCAGCTTCAGCATCAGTCCTTCCAATGAATATTCAGGACTGATTTCCTTTAGGATGGACTGGTTGGACCTCCTTGCAGTCCAAGGACCCTCAAGAGTCTTTTCCAACACCACAGTTCAAAAGCATCATCTATTTTTCAGATGAAGAAAAAGAGACAAACACGGAGGCCAAGTAAACTGCGTAAGCTCACTCAGTTGGCAAATGTCAGTGCCAGGGTTCAAACCTAGGTAGACTGATTCCAAGGTCAAGAAGCGCTCTGCTTCTTTATTTGCCTCTTCTCTTGCCCTCATTTTTTTTTTTTTTTTTTTATTTACATTACTACTAGCCTGAGCTTTCTTAAAAGTAACATAACCCCACTGGTCATATTGCTTGAATATAGTTGACAAGATTCTTCACTATTTCCCCCATGTCTAACTATCCTCTCCCATTTGCCAAAGCTCTGGCCTTGTGTTTTACAATCCTGTGCAAACATATGCCTCTATGCTTTCCCCAACATTCAGCATGAAATGTATTTGGACGACATCTATACTCTGTCTGGAATATGCTTCACCTACCCTGCTTCTCATCTTTCTTACCATTGAAATTTGATTTAGTCTTCAAAACTTAGGTCAATTTTTGCCTTTTTCAGGAAACTTTCTCTTCTCAAAACGTTAATTATCACATTCTTTGTACTCTTTGTGGCAGATTGCATTTTCCAAAGATGACTGTAACAGCATCCACCACCATGTGTAATTTTATGTTTGGACATTGCTGTTGGTAGTCCCCCACCAAGGGGTAGGATCTAATTCTCCGTGTCCTTGAACCTGGACAGGCCCCATAACAGCTCTGACCACTAGCCCAAGACAGAAATGATGCATAATTCCTATGGTCACAACCCTAAGTGGCCTGGAAATTCAACTTCCTCCCTCTTCTTCTGGCAGAATCAACCCCCAGGTAAACTCCAGGCTATGCTGATGGACAGAAGTACAGCCAGAAGGGCACTAGGTGCCAGGCATTGAGTGAAAAGTCTAGGCACTGCTTTGACATATTGCCTCGTTGAGTCATCAGATGACGCCAACTGCACCCATTATCTGACTGTAATCAAATTTCAGACTCCAAGCAAGAACCACCCACTGAGCCCAGTCAATCCACAGAACTCTGAGAGAGACAATGGTGAACTGTTTAAAGACACTCAGTTTTGAGGTGGTCTGTTATGTTGCAATAAATAACTAAATACAATTTATCTGATTTCAAAGGCTCTTTATTCTTACATGCTAAACTCCATCTACTGTATTTATTTCTTTTTATGATTGTCTACTTTACTAAACTATGAATGTCTTGAAGACTGGGGTCCTGCTTTATAGGTGTTTGTAACATCAGTGCTTGAATTATAGACTTTCAATAGGTATTTGTTGAATTTGAGTCTATGTACAGTGTGAATTTGTTTCTTTATATTTATCAAATTGGGTGAGAAGAAAAAAAGAAAACTTTATCAAAAGATTTAAGCTGCCACATAGGCCATCATTTTTTGAGTGTCCTGTTCCCTCCCACAGCTCCTCTAACCATACCAAAGGGAATGGGATGATGAGAAGACAGGATCTGACTTACGTATCAAGACAAATTCAAAGCAGGGTGAATTCTTCAGGGAGCAAAGATTGCTGTCAGTGCTGAAAAAGATATGGAAAGCCACACTTGAGTTTGCTATTATCAGTTGCCTCCAGGGAGGGGATGGAAATCAGCTGCAGGAGGAACACAGGAAGGAGTGGAATGTTTGCCTTCTCCTAGGTCTGCTGCTGCTGCTGCTAAGTCACTTCAGTCATGTCTGACTCTGTGCCACCCCGTAGACAGCAGCCCACGAGGCTCCCCCATCCCTGGGATTCTCCAGGCAAGAACACTGGAGTGGGTTGCCATTTCCTTCTCCAATGCGTGAAAGTGAAAAGTGAAAGGGAAGTCGCTCAGTCGTGTCCGAGTCTTTGAGACCCCATGGATTGCAGCCCACCAGGCTCCTCCATCCATGGGATTTTCCAGGCAAGAGTACTGGAGTGGGGTGCCATCTCCTAGGTCTACTTCCTTCATATTTCAGTTAGTGTGTGTGTGTGTGTTTAATAGGCATATTTTACTAATACAGTTACACAAAGATTTAAAAATAAAGAATACCTGGAGATAAGAATAATCAAGGAGTGACTGCACACCCCATGTTAATATAGGCATTGGATCTGATGATGAGTTTTCAGTTACACATTTGGGCTTCAGTGTCAAGTGGATCTGAATTGGAATCCTGACTCCCCCTTGGAGGACTTGGGCCAGGCCCTTCTCCCCAAGCTTCACTTTACTCATCTAAACAACAGGCAAAGAAACAAACTCCTAAACTGATATATAAATCAAGAGATAGTACCTTCACAGCATGTCGCACAGCACTTGGTATGTACTGAGTGTTCAGTCATTGGCGTGAAGTAGGTATCTACTGGGTACATGCCGAACAGCAGCTGGGACTCTGCGTTGGCGTCCCTGCCCTGGCTGGGCAGAGGACAGGACCAGGGCCTGCAGAACTCAGTGTTTGGGGACTGAGACTGACAAGAGTGTGCACCGAACAGGCCAGTTATGTGAGGTCACCAGTACTGTTCTGCAAGTGGACGCCTGCGTCTCCAGTGCCAAATTAAATCTCAGAGACAGACTTTTGGGCGCAGTAGACAGGCTTTTGCCAGACCAAGGGGGACACAGGCTAATGCCTCTCAGAACTGTGTGTCCCAACCAGGAAGGGACTGGTGAAGAGTAAGTTCAGGCCCCGTGTTGGGAAGATCCCCTGGAGAATGGAATGACTACTTGTTCCAGTATTCTTGCCCAGAGACTCCCATGGACAGAGGAGCTTGGTGGGCTACAGTCCCCGGGTCACGACTTAGGCACCAGCACTTTCACTTTTGATAGCAGTGGTTCAGCAGCAGGGCTGCTGCTAAGGATCAGGGGGAGTGCAGGGCCTGCACTCCTTTCACCTGGCTGAGATGGTCTCCCCATGAGCTAATATGGTTTCTTTAAGCTGCCTCAGGTGGTCTCCTGATGGCCTTCTCTAGTTATCCAGCTGTGACCTTCTCTGGAATGAAGAATGCTGACGTCTTCCTTTGCTGTGGGTTTTAGTGCTGCAGAAGAGCTCAAGGGTATCGCTATGTACGTCCCTTAGGCAGAGCAAGGACCCTGCCCCGAGGTTGCACTATTGCTCCTGTCTGCTTCCCTCTTGTTTCTGCACCCCGTCCCTGCCCTGATCAGCAACCTTGTTTGAAGGCTTCTGTCCCTAGGATCCCCCCAGGATCCTACTCAGCTTCCAGATGGGAGAAAGTCACAGGCTGTGCTCTCTGTTTAAGCACCACTGCAAGCAAGGCTGTTCCATGGGCTGCGCAGCTTCCCGTGTTAAGGGTCACTGCCTGGGCAGCCTGGAGGCTGTAGTCAGCAATAAGTGGGTTACAAATTAGTTTCCCACCCAGGTGCAGAAGGAGAAGGGCTCCAAAACCAGTAATGCTCTTTGTGATTTTGACTCAAGTCCACCTATGACCCCATTCCCTGGCTGGATAAGGCCACTGGCTCTGCTCGGATGGGACCAGCTCTGCCTGCCCACCTCTTGGGTCTAGAGTTGCTCGGTTGTGCCACTTCCAAGTGTTCTTGCCAGCCCTTCCTGCCAGATGGGGCTGGGGGCCAGGCTCCACAGCAACAGGGCTGCAACTCGGGTTCCTGCCTGGGAGAACTGGAAGGGCCCACTTCGGGCAGTTCCTCAATCTTCCTGAGTAAAATTTCCTATCTGGAGGGACTGGGAGCCATACTCCATAGCAGGCAAGGTTGGGACTCAGACCTGCTGCCTGAAGTATGCAAAGACCAGGCTCCAGGCTGGGCAAAATCCCTTATCTGGTGACCTGAGTTAGGAAGCCCTATCTCCCACTAGACTCCCTCGTTAGACTGGGCCACTGAGTTGGTTCTACAGATGAGCAGAGCTGCAGGTCGGGACTCCTACCTGAGCTCTGGAGGTAGGAATCCTGTCTGCCAAGGGCAGTGTTGGAAGTCCTCCCCTCTTCTCTGTCAGTCAGTTTCCTAGGGATTCAGCACCACTGCTCTCTTGATATCCCTGTGAAAACCAACCAGGGTAGGAGCTCCCCTCCCCCACAGGGGACTGGGTGCTAATGAGCCCTCAGTGCTGGGGGACTGGGTGCTAACCAGCCCACAGTTTGGGGGGTACTGGATGTCACCCTGGGTTCTCCTTTCCCACCTGGAGGTGAAACTGTGTGATTCAAATTGGGGCTTGAACCCAAGGGCTGGGACTCAAACAGCCAAAACTCAGATTGGGACTTGAACCCATGGTCCTTTAACTGAGATTCCACCTAATCTTGGGACGTAACGACGCTGAGATTCTTGATGTTTCCTTGCAGAGAGAATCCAGTGAGAGACAAAGAGAGAGGTGAGAAGTGGATTTGCTTAGAGAGCAGCACACTGCACAGAATGTGGGCCTTCTTAGAGGGCTGGAATAGCCCCAGGGTATGCCTTGTCTGTTTTTCTAGGGTAGGTAATTTCACAGACTAAGGATTGGGGGAAATATTCCAGCTATTTTGGGGAAGGGGTGAGGATTTCCAGGAATTGGGTCAACACCCACTTTTGACCTTCAAGGCTGACCTCGGGACTGTCGTGGATGTGTCACGTGACTCGCTGCTGCGTTAAAACCAGCAAACACTGAGACTCAGGGCCTAGTGGAAGTCAGCTGTCTGTCGTCTTGGATCTACTTGGTTCTGATCAGTTCATGTCGTGTCCTCAGGCTATGTTATTCTTTTAAAGGTTCCCTGCCCACTTCCCTTCTGTTTCAGAGGAACTGGAGGCTCAGGGAGCCCTCCAAGTATGATGCTGGGGCAGCCTGGGGGCGGGCAGCACAGCAATAGCCATTTCTCGTACTGTCTCACGGTCTGTCTTGGTCTGTGTGGTGTAAGGGGTGGTGCAGTCTCACTCCCTGCTCTTACCCACAGAGTATTATCTTATCCATGAACTGTCGTTAGCTGTTGTTCTTGTAAAAGGGATGCTAACAAGTAAAACCCCGGTTGCCACGTGGATGACATCATTCTCTGCCTTTACTATTCCATGAACACTGCCCCAGGTTAATCCAGCTCTGTTCCCACTGGTCCCTGATGAAGAACCAGCACTGTGCTCCAGTGTTTACCCATCAATTTTTATCACTTCCACCCGTCACTTATATTCCTTAGGAGCAGGTCTGTAGATAACTTTAACTCAGACCAATCCCTCCCCAGGTCTGCCCTGGTAAGATCAACCTCCCTGAGACTGGCCCAACCTCCCTGATCCAGCCTTTACATGTTGGCTAGTGATGTGATTTGCAACCAGCACACCTGACCCCTCTCTTTGGAAGTTCTTAGCTTGCCTGTGGTTTGAACTCAGTTCGGTCATCATCTCCTCATTGTATCCTCTCTTATCTCCTTTAACTCCTTAGGTATTCTAGGATTCACAGCCTGCAGTGATTGATGGTAAACCTACTAGTTTTCACTGAATAATATAGAATTTTGTATACAGAGATAATACAGGCTTGTTAATTATTTTATGTGTAAATCTTGAGTTTCCAACTGCCAGGTTGCTATTTGCATCTTTTGCTACTTTTAAAAAACATTGTACCAAGAGTTGTGCTAAATGCATAAAAGGTATTCAACTTGCTTGGATTGCTTAAAACAAAACAATGGCTGTATCTGTTATGTTTCCAGAAAAGGCCTAGTGTATCAGATTATTTGAGGACAAATGTGGAGTTGAGGACAAATGGGAGTTGTTGGGGAGAGAAATTCACAAACGAAGTATACTTATAGACAGCCAATCTGCTCTTTCCATTACTGTTTTCAGAATGGATAGGTAACATACATTCATAAAATCAGTGTCCCAGATTTAGGGATTTTAGTGGTTCCCCTGCTTAAAGTTTTATTCAAAGAACTCTAAATACAAACAAGCCCAGCTCTTTGCCAATGAGATGCCCACGTGGGGTTCACTTATTGTTTGAGACGTTGAGTCATATGTGTTTGGTGCAAGATGGAATTTCATATGTCAAAACATATGCCTGCCACTGAAGCCAAATGCAGATAACATATGCTTGGAAATGAAATATCTGTGAGTCTTTTTGCTTATCAAAAATTAATGAACACAACTGTGTGCTTGTACTATTTTGGGTCTATAAACAGATGAGTAGGGTTAATTGTAGAAACCATTTCTGCAAAGCAGTCAAATGTAGCTGTTTTAAGCTGTGATGCTTTCTGTCTACACTCCACTCTGAAGCACACACCCACTCATCCCTGCGACACTATCACACACGGCAACACATATTTACTGGGGATGGGGGTGAGTGCTGGAAGCCCTATTAATAGATCCTTTAGCTCAGAGTTTCTTTTTTCCACAGTACCGGAGGTTAATAATTTAAAGCTCACTTCTGGAAATACTCATATTTCCACCAAATAAAGCCTGTGTGTAAATTTGAAACAGAAGCCATGAAAAATGCACTCCATGTATATTTAGGCAAAGCTGCATTTTTATAAAGTACATTCACTCGCACAGCCTTGCATAGCTTTAGAGCACTCAGGTGGCAGGTATTTTCATCTTTATTTTATGGGTGAAGAAATTGATGTTCCACTGGGTAATGTCACTTTCATAGCTGGTTTTGATGGAGCCAGGCCTTGAACCCTTATCTGCTACCTCCACCTCCAGGGCAGTTTCTGCTGTGTGCAGCTGTTCAGCCTCCTTTGAGAGTGATGGTGTATTAGAAACTGATGTGAAGATTAGACATTTGGCTGTGGGGGAGAGCTGAGATGGTTGCTTCGGACTTGATGGCAATTAGACTAGCCAGTTGTGGATTCAGGAGAATGCCTGCTGTCAGGAGAGTTGGCTACCCCATCAGAACATTCAGTGCCGTCTCTGGTCCTGGGCAAACCAGCAATATAACCAAACACCTTCTAAAAGGGAATAATGTTTCCTTTCTGAAACCTAAGTGCTCAATCTAAGTGCACAGCACTCTTCACACCTGATATGCAGTGTGGCTTCTCCCTGAACCTCTATATTTAATCATTATTCAAATCCTGACAACTCTGTTCATAATATTCTTTATACCCCACACTCTATCCCACCTACAGAGCCCTAATTCAGACACCAATCCCCACTTCCCAGGAATCCTGGTGAAGTCCTCCAATTGATTCTGCTTTCTTTCTCTTCTTTCTCAATTCTGCATTCAATACAGCCTACAAATCCCATTTGTTCACAAGAGTCTTCTGAGCATAGAGTATTATATACTATTTAAATATGAGCACAGGAATAATCATCATTTTTCTGACTTACCTCTGTGTCTTTTGATGCAAGATTGCATCATGTACATATTACATTTTTTTGGTCCTAACTCTTTAAGCCAGATACCATGTAAGCTGTAATACATAAAGAGGGCTTATAATGCTATTTGGCTATTTCAACATTAGTCTAACAGAGCACTGTCTAAGCCACATGGGTAATTTTAAATGTTCTGATAACTACCTTCAGCAAAATTTAAAAGAAATAAGTTAATTTTAACAGTACTTTTATTGACCCTTTATATATCTATGTCAACATATAATCCACAGAAAAATATTAATGAGATATTTCCTTTGTTATTACTAAGTATCTAAAATCCAGTGCTTCTTTTTTTTTCACACTTACAACACATACCAACTCCGACTAACTACAGTTCAAGTGACCAACAGCTACACACGACTATGGCCCTCGCATCTGGTAACACAAGGCTAGGACTCTGTTCTTTTTTCTTTTATTTTTTTTTTAGGACTCTGTTCTACTTGCTTTCTCTTACCTCTTTCTTGATCAGATTTATAGGAAATAGCTCTCCTTGTTTTCCGGAATGAATCATCATTCAACATCTGCAGTCATGGTCTCATTTTCATACTGAAATGATTCTTGCCAAAGTCCCCAGCAAGTTCCCTGTTGCCACCTACAAGAGCAGTCTTATCCCTTCAGAAGTAGCTCTGAATCAACTAAGGTCCAACCAGAAACACAAGAACCACACTAGGTGTTTCAAACGGAAGGGATTCAGTACAAGCTAACCATTGCAAAAGTGGAAGAACTAACATAACCTCAAATCTGCTTGGAGTATTACTTTTAAAAGGGGGACTAGAATGGCACAGGGTGAAGTTAGGAAATTATTCACAGACAGGTGATGGAGAGGCTGTGGGTGTCTGAAGAGGTAAGGGAGCAAGAACAGGAGGCATGTTAGCATAGGACACAACTCCAGAAACTTTACCCATCCCTAGAAGAGCATAATAAACAGGAAGTAGTTCAGGGGCCCACTGGCAGCTGACACCGGTAGCTGTGAGCGCTGCTGCCGGTAGAATCAGTCTCGGAGGGACTTCCCCCTGCTGGTCCAGCAGTGAAGACTGTGCTTCCACTGCAGGGGTTGAGGGATTGATCCTTGGTGGGGGAACTAAGATGCCCGCTGCTGCTGCTAAGTCGCTTCAGTCATATCTGACTCTCATAGACAGCAGCCCACCAGGCTCCCCCGCCCCTGGGATTCTCCAGGCAAGAACACTGGAGTGGGTTGCCATTTCCTTCTCCAATGCAAGAAAATGAAAAGTGAAAGTGAAGTCGCTCAGTCGTGTCCGACCCTCAGCGACCCCATGGACTGCAGCCTACCAGGCTCCTCCTTCCATGGGATTTTCCAGGCAAGAGTACTGGAGTGGGGTGCCATTGCCTTCTCCGCCTGGAGCAGTCAAAAAAAAGAAAAAAAAAAAAGTCACTGCCTGGGAATCTTCGGCATTGGGAGAGCCCCCACGCCCTGCAGACAGGCGTGTTGCTACTGGTGGAGACAGGAGGAGAGATGGAAGAGCAGTACCTTCTCCCTTTGTCACACCTTCCAGTTTCCAGCGAGCATCTCTCCTTGCTCAAATCAAGGTGGAAGCCAGTCTGGGGAGGTAGCTTTGCATGCTCCCCTTCCCTGCAGTGCACAGCTGAGCACAGCCCAGGAAAGAGCTGAGTGCAAACAGGTGAAGGGCAAGCTGAACCTTCTAGCAACATTCAATGCAGAAACGTTTTCTCCATCTTTGACCACTCATGCTCAATCTCCTTACTAGGCTATTCTTCCTCTTAAATGTTATTAAATACTAATATTACTCAAAGCCTTTGCTCAGTTCCTTCCCCCTTCGAGGTCCATGATCATCCTTGTGGATGATTTCATACTCTCCCTGGATCTCCCTGTCATCAATTATTATCTTTATAACAATGATTCTCAAATATCACTTCCTCTGTCTTCCCTAAACTTTGGAACCAAACCAAACAAACTGCCCAGTGGAGAACCTTAGGTGGATATATCACATGCACATGAAATTCAGAATTCTGAACACAGAAGCTATCCTATCCCCCTCCATAACTCTCTTCATTCCCAACTCTTATTCCATCTTGACCAACGAGTGGCACCATAATCCAGGAAGAAATTCACCAGAGCACCTTTTATCCCAGAATTCAGGCAGCAAGTCATGTCCACTCTGCTTACTAAGAAACTCTCAAAACTGCCTCTTTCCGGAAACCACAGATGTTTTCCTGCTGCAAATTTTCATCATCTCATGTTTGGGTTCTTGCCGCAGGCTCTGAGCTTGTCTCCTCATTGGGTTCATTATCTTTTCTGTGCTGCAGTTGGAGTGATCGCCTTAACATGCAAATCCAATCACATCGTTTTTCTTCCTACAGCCCCTGCTGGACCCTGTACGATTTTCTCTGCTTACATTTACAGGCCTATTTCTTATCATTTCCTTCCCCCTTTGGAGGTCACCATTTCTGTAAAACCAAATTAATTCCATTTCCTGTTTCCTCTTTGCTCTTGACCTTGGTTCTTGCTGTTTGTTTTGAGGGGCACAATCCTTGTTTGCTTCACTGCTCACTCTGCTCTTTGCCTGAATATTCCTACTCACACTACAGATCTCAGAAATGCTCCTTCATCCAAGACAGCATCCTTGACTTCTGGTACCCATACATTTCAATCTATCATCATAAGAGAAGGTTTCTCTATCTTAATGCTCCCATCATCCCACTCGAAAATGTTAGCTCTTGTCAGTTTTCATCCTCAACACAGTATTTGGCACATAGTAGCTGTTCAATAAGTATTTTTGAATAAATAAATGGTTGAATGGAGATGTGGCTAGATGACACATGGGTGACTTCTGTAACATCCTTTAATGTTTTTGTTCTTTTCACTCCAACACATTGCTTCAACATGGATTGCTTATTATAATTTAGTCCACCTTATATTCTTGGATATAACACAGGGATTGTAAAAAAAAAAAAAAAAAAGCATGTTCAATTCACGTTGTTTTCAGCATTCCTCTTCTGAGTAATCACATAGAGAATATAAAAGGCCAATAGAGGGATTCATAACTTTCTGCATAATTGTGTCTCCCGATGTGGGGTTCATGGCTTCATTAATATTGCAGATGATTGAAAGGAGATTTTATTCACTTTTGCAGTTCTCTTAGCACACGGCACTTGGCGGCCCACCACTGTTGGTGAATAAAATAAGTTAATGCATAAAGAATGAAAAACGCGTGTTCTAAGAAATGAGACTCAGTGTAAATTTCATTCAGTAATCATGTTTTAAAGGAAAGAGGATCAATTTCAACCTGATAAAGCAGGTCATTGGGTTTGGAAGTTATTGCAATTGCTCCCTGAAAGTGCAAGAGCTCTAGGTTTATGCAATTGCCCTGAAAAAACCAACAACTCCTTGCAAATGTTGATGAATTCATCAAATTCTTGCTTCTCACAGCTTGAGTGCTTAAACCAAGCAATTAAATCAACAAGGAAAATATACTCTCTGTAAGAGTTCTCTTTCTAATATTTTTTCTATGTTTTCCAACTTGATGTAAAAAGTTAAGACACAGACATTTCTTAAGATGCCTTTCTTCCTATGAAAGCATAAATGTGAAATTCAGAAGGGACCTTGAAAATTCTTTTGTTCAATCTACCCTCCAACATCATGGCTTTATATTATGGATAAGTAAATTGGTGCCCAGAAAAGCCAGTACCTTTCCCAAAGCAACAACAGTCCTTGTGACTTCACAGGGACTCCCAATTCAGTTTCCATGAATAAAATAAGAGCAATAACTGCCCTATACTGATAACCTACTCTGTATTTGGAAGTCACTGAGCATTCTAGCATTTGGGTATCCTTTCAACAATTATCCAGACAAAGACAGAATTTCACCTAAATTTCTGCCAAGATGTCTTGGCATACACCAGGTAGATGATAAGCATGGCGTTCAGCTGTTAGATTGAAGTGAAAAGGGTAAACTAAAAATAGTGTGAAAAACAAACTGCTAGAGTTACTTTGACTCCTTGTCCTTAGAACCCCGAATTATAGTGACATGTTTCAAAACAGTTCTATTCAGCCTTTTCACTGAGTGTCTGCTGGGGGTGGAGATGGGGGAGCAGAATTCATGGAAACCTTGCGATCAGGCAGTTGCTTTGGAAGAAGATTTGAAACAATGTGAAAAAGGTAACGTAGGATAGCAAATTTGCAGATGGGTGTAAATGGAAGACAATATCTGACAAAGTGGTTATGTGTACCAGCTATTTTTATTTCTATCCAATTTTGCTGTAAGGATTAGCATGTGGTAGGGTTTCCCAGGCAGCACCAGTGGTAAAGAACCCAAGTGCCAGTGCAGGAGATGTGAGAGACAAAGGTTCAGTCCCTGTGTCGGGAAGATCCCTTGGAGAAGGAAATAGCAATCCGCTTCAGTATTCTTGCCTGGGAAATCCCATGGACAGAGGAGCCCGGCAGGGCACAATCCATGGGGTCGCAAAGAGTCAGACATTACTGAGCAAGTAACACTAATTAACACTAAGAGTTGAAAGGATGTGTGTTACTCACTTGACAGAGATCATATCTTCTAGGAAAAACAGGCCAGTAGGTAACATTTGGCCGTGTAGATTGAATAATTAGACACACTTTTATTTGTTCACACAAGACTTCTCAGGGAATTTCTGAGTGTTCAAAATATACACATTTCCCCTCATCTACAGAAAACAAAGCAAATAGCTTGGCTTACCTCACAGCGAATGCAAACCACACAGGCCTGAAGCTGGAAACTTTGCTCGTGCACGATCGTCCTCTGGGACCCATGGAATCTCAGAGAAACATCTGCTAACACAGATTCAAAAGCAGAGATGTTGAGAACAGAAGGTGATCCTCTGCCCTGCTCCCTGAATGACCCTCACCCATGGGTTTGTAATGATTTTGACAGACTTTGAGGTTTAGGAGTTGCAATGATCAGTTTGATGCTACCCAATTCAAGAAATCTGATTCTGTTCCTTATTATCTGACAATACTGAAGACAGGAATCCTGCCCTCAAATAGCTTCTTAACTTCCCTGGTAATTTACAATGCATTTAAAATAGTTGTAAAACAACAGGGAATAGTCTTAAGTGGTGAAGATAGAAAGTACAAAAAGACAAAAGGTGAAAAAAATAATAAAGAAAGGGCCAGAGTCATTAGAATGGCTATTTTAAAACAGATTAGAGGGACTTCCCTGGTGGCCCAGTGGCTAAGATTCCGTGCTTACAATGCAGGGGGCACAGGTTTAAACTTTGGTTGGGGAACTAAGATCCCATATGCCCGTGGCACAGTCAAAAATAAATCTTAAACAGTTTGAAACAAAAAGAATAAGGCTGGGATTCTGAAGGGTCAATGAACTTTGAATAAGTGGAGACAGAGAATCGGTGTAGAAGGAGAGTTTTGCTAAATAAATGTGCCTACTAGGTTAAAGAAGGGGCTTCCCTGGTAGCCCAGCTAGAGATCCCAGTTGGTTTCTGGGTCAGGACGATCCTCTGGAGAAGGGATAGGCTACCCATTGCAGTTTTCTTGGGCTTCCCTGGTGGCTCAGACTGTAAAGAATCTGCCTACAATGCGGGAGATTTGGGTTCAATCCCTGGGTTGGGAAGATCCCCCATATGAGGGCATGGCAACCCACTCCAGTGCTGATGCCTGGAGAATCCCATGGACAGAGGAGCCTGGGGGGCTGCTGTCCATGAGGCTGCATAGAGTCGGACATGACTGAGTGACTAAGGGCAGCACAGCACACAGGTTAAAGAAGGGTGCTCTGCAGAGAATATTCCTTTGTTAGTAAGTCGTGGAGACAGAGTTGGGGGGTTCGTGTGAGCCTGATCTCAGGGAGGCAAAAATGCGTTCCTAAGTAGCTGAGTGCTTGAAAACTATTATTTTGGAAAGAACAAGTCTAGAATTTCTTTGAAATTGTTTTTAAGCCACTAAACATATTTTTCTCCTGGGTTCTCTCAGTACCTTCTTGAGGTTGAAATGTGTGGAAAGTTCTCCAAAGTTATGCTGAAAAATCACCCCGATTCTGATCTTTTTTGACTTATTCTTCTGTCCTTTCTTGACCTTTTTCAACCCCTATTTTTATTCCGGGGGTGGTTTCTTCTCAGGAAGGCTGTAGCCCATGGAGATTAAATTTGGCTCAATCCTGCCCCTTTACTGAAAATTCACTGTTTCTGTTCCAAGTCCAATTCTTGAGGCTACCTCAAGCATAAGCAGGATGAGAAGTCATACTTGAATTAGAACTAGATGAAAATATCCAGGATAACCAGCTACTCTGTGATTGAAGCATCATTTCCAGAGGACTTGGTCTGTATGCAAACATCTTCCTTCATTCAGGAAACATTGATCGAATGCTTCTTTGAGCCTCGCACTATGCCAGAAGGGCTAAATCACCCACCCACTGGCAACTAACAATACCGAACACCTAGCTTTTATCCCTGACCACATCCCTCACAGTGGTGCACAGTTGAGCATCAGGTTCAGAGAATAGGACTTGAGATCTGTAGGTGAGATTTACAAATGGTTGATAAAGGTCTCCTGCCAAGATGTAATTAGCCCAGAAGGAATTAGAGGAATGGTAGATACAATCTTACAACATGGAATCCTGGATATACAGGGCAGTAAAGAAGGGACCCCCAAAGAAAGTTATTCCTGGTTGCATGTTTGACCTCACACTGAGACTCCACTCTGCAGCACAAGGGGAGGGTATATTCTTTCTTACATCTAGTCAGGTCCAGCTGCAGAGGCTGCACACATACATCCATCCTGAACATCCCAGAGGACTGTCTTTGCCAGTAGAACCTGTAAATGATACATTTTTGGTGATTGAAAGGTCCTAAAAGTACATGCAGCTGGCAGGATGTTGGGAGTTTCCGTGCACAGTCAGGACAGCCCACCCTCACTTGGGAGGACAAAATCATGCAAAGAGGAGGATCTTGCAAAAAGGAAAGAAAAACTTCTCTTCCTTCTGGATTTTCATTGCCAAAAAATGGGAATATCAATATCATCTCAGCTGGCTGACAAAGAGTGAAATGTCCCAGGCAGGGAGCTGTATGGCTCAAGGAGAATTAATTTTGTAGTTTGCTGCCAATTTTTTCCTTGCCCAGAGGTCCCCCACAGAAATGCTTAAGTCTCAGTCACATACTGGATGAATGAAGTGAACAAAGAGCCTGCTGGGGGGGGGGGTAGGGGCGGGATTGTGGTCATCTGCTTTGGAAGGCAGCCAAGGACTAAAGGCATGGGTCTCTCCCCGTCCAGTCTGACAATCCGGGAGGTCGGTGGCAGCAGGAGGAGCCAGCAGAGACCCTTGGGTAGCCGTTTTCAAGGCCGCGAGCCTTCCCAAGTTAGGCATCTGGTATTATTTGTCCGACCAATTGCTTCTTGTAGCTCCTACATCAGTGCTGCTAAAATCTGGCTGATGGTCAGAGTCGCGGGGGGAACATTTTCCTAAACTGTGTGTGTTGCCAACCTCCACTGTAGAGTCTGTGAATAAGAATTTCTCGTAATGGTTATCAATAGCCTATAGTTTCAGAAACATTGCCCAAGTATTTCTAATGATCATTCAAGTTTTGCCTCCACAATCTAAGATGGGATGATAGGACTTTAACTAGAGAAGTTGCCCATTCTAGGGTAAAGCCATGGAAAAGGAAATGTTTTTCTGTTGCTGCATGCATACTTGGAGGATGCTAGATTTAGTTAGTCTTCTATTACTTTCTTCAGAGTGCCAGTAATCCAGCCACACACCACCATTGGTGGTTGCCTTGGTTACAACAAATACTTCTGTGAAATCAGCTAGATGTAGATGGATGGTCCTCCGAATGCCAGCAAAGCGTACCACGGCTTGGCAGAGCTCCATCCTAGGCCACGGTTATAAGGGGACATCCTCCACCAGAAACACTGCAATCGGCAGGCTGTTGTGTATACAGATGGAAACGTCAGTTGGTTAATATTTAACACATTTTTTGCAGTTTATTAAGAAATAATTACCAAATATTATCATATGCTGTTTCTGCTAAGTCGAGTCAGTCGTGTCCGACTCTGTGGGACCCCATAGACGGAAGCCCACCAGGCTCCTCTGTCCCTGGGATTCTCCAGGCAAGAACAGTGGAGTGGGTTGCCATTTCCTTCTCCAATGCATGAAAGTGAAAAGTGAAAGTGAAGTCGCTCAGTCGTGTCTGACTCTCAGCGGCCCCATGGACTGTATAGCCTAGCAGGCTCCTCCGTCCATGGGATTTTCCAGGCAAGAGTACTGGAGTGGGGTGCCATCGCCTTCTCCGAACATTGTCATATAGCCTAAGGTATAATACTTAAAGGTTTGATTTGCATATACTGTAAAATAATGACCACAGTAGGTAGGCTTCCCTGGCGGCTCAGATGGCAAAGAATCTGCCTGCAGTGCAGGAAACCTGGATTTAATTTCTGGGTCAGAAAGATGCCCTGGAGTAGGGAATGGCAACCCACTCTGGTATTCTTGCCTGGAGAATTCCATGGACAGGGGAGCCGGGTGGGCTACAGTCAAGGGAGTCGCAAAGAGTCAGACACATTGAGTGACTAACACTTTCACTTTCATCATCTCATATAGATAAAATATTAAGCTTTTTCTTATATATCATACAGCAGTGTTAACTATATTCAGTGTTGTACATTATATCCCTAGTACTTATTTATAACTGAAGGTCTGTACCTTTTAAATAATTACCTTCAAACACCTCTTCCCCCAAGCCTTGCCTGCAATCTGATCTCTTTTTCTATTAATTTGAAGGGAGGGTTTTGTTTGCTTCTTGTTTAGAATTCACATACAGGTGAATAATGATATTAAATTTTTACCTATCAATAATTATTTTCACATAAATGGATAAAATTTTCTAATCAAAAGGCACAGGTGGCTGAAGGGATAAAAACATAACAATCAATGATACGCTGCCACAAATGACTCACTTTGGTCTTAAACGCACACATAGACTCAGAGTGATGGAATGGAAAAAGATATTTCTTACTTTCTTAGACTTTTGACAATTTAATTATGATGTGTCTCAGTGCAGACTTATTGTGATTAAATCTATGTGCTATCTTTTGAGCTGTGTAGACTGAATGTCCATGTCTCTCCCCAGGTTTGGAAGTTTTCAGCCATTGTTACTTTCAATATGCTTTATCTTTCTCTCTTTTTGGAATTCCCAGCAGGCAGGTATTATTCCTTCCCACGGAGTCCTGCAAGCTTTCCTCACTTAGCCTTTGCTCTTCTGACATAATTCCCACTGTCCTTCCGCCCAGGTCCCCGTTTCTTCTGCACAGTGAAGTCTGCTTTGAAAATTTCTGTTGAATTCTTCAATTCAGTTACTGTGCTTTTCAACTCTAGAATTTCTCTTTGGGTCATTTTAATGGTTTTCATTTCTTTCTTGAACTTCTCATTCCTTGTTCATGCATTATATTCCCAATGTCATCTAGCAGCCTGCATCTGTGTTCTTGCAGTTTGCTAAACTTTCTTAAGAGGATTATTCTGAATTCTTTGCCTGATAATATATAGACTTTTTTACCTTTAGAGTCAGTTATTGGGCCTTTGCTAGTTTTCTTCAGTGGTGTTGTAGTGATCTGATTTTTTGTGGCTCTGATTCCTTGTGTTCGGTTAATAAAGTTCAGTTCAGTTTGGCTTTCTGGGCAAGTGGGGGCTCCCATTACGGTCTCCTTGGAGTGAGGTGTTGGGGGCCAGCATGAGGCACTCCGCCCATGGCAAAGGTCATGAGGAAGGAGGCTCGACATACGCAAAGGTGGGATCAAGCCTCAGGAGTCCCCCTGGAAATCCTCGAGCATCTACCCCCATAACCAGAGCCTGCCTACTTTACTATTTTGTGCTCTCACCTACACCTCTGACTTTACAGGGGGCTGTCCCCCACCACTTCTTTCGGAGAAGAGTTAACTTAGAGCTGTAGTTAATAAAAACTCCTGGGCGTGACAAGAGTGTTTTAACCTACAAACTCCTCTGAAGGTTCTCTAGCCTGCCTGACAGGCTTGTCCGGCCACATGTGATTGCTCACAGCCTCCCAACCGTGAGAGGCACGAGATGCTTTAAACCTTCTAAAAACAGGTTCCTTAGAAAAGTTAGAAAACCATTAGTATAAGTATAGTGAGCTGATTAGAAATTGTATTGGTGAAGGGTTTTTCATTTGTTGAGCCAATGTTTGTTGCTAAGTCTCCGCATCCCCTGCCCTTACACACATTAATGAATATATAGAAGAAATAAGTATTAACCTTTGATATTAATCACGTTAGACCTTAGGCTAAGTAAATTCTTTCCTTAATTAAAACCCACTACACCCTCGCCCTATAGGAATGTAACTTTATCTGGTACCTTCGGAAGGTGGAGTCTTTTTTAAGAATAATCACCCCTGGAGAAATAAGTGTCCTGGTTGACTGACTGCTGTCACAAGGAGAGGGTCATAAATTGTCAGTAGGCTCCCTGGCCAGAAGATGATATAACACCCCTAAGACCTCTGTATACATTTGTATGAAGCACCTGACTTTGATAAAAGTCAGAACTGCTGACCCCGCGTGACTTTTGCATAACATCTCAGTGTATAAAAGTAGACCATGGAAATAGAGAATTGGGATCAGTTTCTCAAAATACTGGTCTCCCCATGTCGCTCTCTCTCTCAAACTCTGGCTGAGTCTCCATCTGGAGCACGGAGCCTGCCATGCTTGCTAATTATGCCTGGGCTTCTAAGATCCGACTGGGGAGGCCTCAGTGTCTCCTCTCCTTTGGGAGAACGGAAGGACACTTGCGGCCTACGTAAGTGGTGCAAACTTTGTCTTAAAGTTTTATTGGTTTCCCGCGTAAACCAAGCTACTCAGCCTCTTTTCTCCAGTGAATTTTCCTACTGAGCTATCCTCATTCTATTACTCTTTACATCTCTAATTAATATATAATTGAAGCTATTGTATCCTGATCCTCGCCGACGCCGTCCCCGCTTCGAAGTCCCTGGATCAGCCGGGGCTGGACCTCGGCAGTGAGGCAACTGTCTGACCTGAGGCCTGGGATGGCCAGTGTGTACTGGCTGAGGACAGCCGATCAAGACGGCTGGCTTGGATCCCTGGACGAGGGGCACTGTAGGATGGGCTCACTCCCTGGTCAGTGTTCCATGTAGCTGGGGCTGTGTACTCTACTGGGGAGTAGACTGGGCCATGAATTAGTTTCCCTGCCTTGGCAGGGTGGAAGAATGGGATCGGGGGCCTATAAGGCTTGTGTTTGAGCCGCTGAATCAGGCAAGAGTGTGCACTGAATTCCCTGGTCAGGTAAAGTCGCTGGTTCTGCTCTGCAAGTGGGGAAGCCATGGGCTGAGCTCTCCCCTCAAGTGTTACTTTAAGCGGGGTGGTGGGACGGGCTCATCCCTTCTCACAGTGACATGTATCCTGGTCGAGCAGGCTGAAGGCTGAAATCAGCAACGAGCAGAGAACAGCTTGGCGTCCCCGTGTGTGTGTGCAGCGGTGGAGGCGGCTCTAAGCCAGTAAAAGTCTTGGGTGTCATCATAACTCAGGCTGACTCGCACCCCATGTTCCTTGGCTGATCAGGACCGCTGGCTTTGCTCTTCAGACCATCAGCTCTGCCTGCATACCTCTTTGCTTTAGTGCTGCTGTTAAATATAGCTTTCAGTGTATTGTTTTTTTGTTCCTTTGTTTTTCCCATCCCTTCTGGTCAGATGGAGCTTGGAGACACTTTGCAATTGTTTGAGCTGTGTCTTAGTTCCCTTGCCTTGGCTGGATGGGGAAGGGACACACCAGGTTTCTGCCAATCTCTCCCAAACAAGTTTCTGGCTGGAGGAGTTGCAGATACCCTCAGTCTGAGCTATAAATCAACCCCCTTGCTGAGACATAGCAAGGAAATCCTTTATACCCAGTCCTGGATCTACTCTGGAGATGACAAGCTCCATCCGGCCACCTCTCAGCTTGAATATTGCTGGTTACACAGCTTCCAGAAACTCTTATCAGTCCTTTGGGTCCAACGGGATCCCCATAGTCAGAATGGGTGGGGTTACCCAGCTCATGTGCCTGGGCAGGATAGGCAAAGGCCGATTGTCCTCAAGCAGGCTTTCTCCTTGGAAGAGGCTGGGAGTTACCTTAAGCCTTGGCTATGAATTATTCCTCCTGAGTGTAGTGGGGGGACCACCCACACCTGGCAATGCCTTTGCATTCTGGGTGCTCAGCTTCACCTGCCAGCATCTCAGCTTGAATGCTGCTGGACTGCAGAGCTTGCTGGTGCCCTGGCCGGGGCTCTGGCCACATGGTGGGTAGATCTCTCTCCACAGTGGGTGGGGCTAAGACATGGGCAAGCCAGGCTTTCTGGCCAGCAGAACTATTTGAGGACCACCGCCAGGTAGCTCTGCGCCTCTGTGAGTTCCCTGGGCAGAATGTGCCACCCACTTGGTTGTCTACACGGACAAAGTCGCTGGTGGTCACTGTACTTGAACACTGCAGGAATGAATTCAGCTGGCCCGGATCCCTGTGCTGCTTTTATCTGATACACGCCCCTTCCCCCATGTGCACCACGGTCGGATTCCCATAGCTGAGCCCACGATCGCCCTGCCATCACACTGAGCAAGACAAGGGCAGGCCTTGCATGAAGTGACTCACGATGCTGGGGTGCCTGTGGTCTCCCTGGGGCTGCATTTTCCCGGTGGAGAAGTTAGGGCCTCACGGGGGAGTCTCAGGGAAGAGGCGCATCCCAGGGTCGGGCAGCGTTGTCAGGCGCCCTCGCTCCCCTCCCTCTGAAGACGGTGGGCTCGTGTGCATGGGGCAGGGGCCGGCCTTCCCCTCCACTCTGTGTCCTGGGGTCTCTCGGGGGCTCAGGGCAGCTGTGAGACCTTCTCCTTGCGAAGTGGGGAGATCAGCGGCAATCGGTGGGGCCATCCTGGGGACGTCATCTCCCTGAGAACATTGACGTCTGTCCTTTGAGTAAAGCAGATTATCCTCCATGATGTCCACAGGCTTCATCCAATCAGGCCTCATGAGCAAACCGTGAGGGTCCCCCAAAGGAAGTTCTTCCTCCAGACTGTAACTTAAAAATTCTGCCTGATTTTTTAGCTTTTGGACTCAAAACTACAATATTGTAATTTCCCCTGTACCATTCCAGATTTTTGGCTAAAAGGCCCCTGTAGTAATTAAGACAGATAAACAGGAGAAAAACAAACAGAAGTTTAGTAACATGCATTCCTCTCGCATATATGAGAGGTAACATAAAAAAACTGAAAAACTCTTTAAAATGGCCCAAGCCACCACCATAAATACCATCTTCAGCTAAAGACAAAAGATGCTGAGGAGGGGGTAGCCAGTTATGGGAGATACTCAGTAAAGTATAGCAAATGAGGATCTGGTTATCACGCAGACTTAACATAGCGCCTTCTCTATTGATACAAATTCTAGGGATTTGGTCATTCTCCATTCCTAATAGACCAAACGACCATTCCTGATAGAGGGAGACACCCTTAAGAAGATAGATTTCCATTATATATATAAATGTCTCTAACAGAAGAGTAAGGTCTCAATTTTCATGGCTTTTTCTATGCTTACAGTTTCTTTAAAATAACCAGCTCAAAATAAACAGTATGCCCCGAAGGCATTGTCTAAGGTGGTATATTCAACTCCTTTTCAGTTCTCACCTTTGAAACTTTCAATAAAGTGTTTCACAATCAAGAACCAAACAGCTAGATGCTGCATATCTCACTGAATCAGTCTCCCAGTCCTGAGAGTCAGTCATTCCAGTAAGGCAGTTGTGTCTCTCATTTCAGGAGAAGGACTTGCAGGTGAGCTTTTCAACTTAGGCCTGTCTGGTGTGAGCAGTGAGGAATTTCCGAAGAGGCCTTTCCATGGAAATACAAGTCAGAGAAATGTTAATTGTCAGGAAAGGCTATATGCCTAATCTGAGTCTTGGGAACTGCTGGTCCAAAAGATTTCCAGACGTTGGGATCAGAGCATCTTTTAATGCTTCTGATGGTGTTATCGTGCGCTCAGGTAAACTTTCTAAGTGGCCCACATAGCAACAGGCATGAAGATTTTCTAAAAATGAGCTAACATCTCTGAAATTTATATCAAGTCATTCTCCTTCAATTTTCAAGGCTTTAAGGAAAAGGACAGTTTTTGTTCTTAGTGACTCCAAGTCCAAAGAGTGGGAGAAAATAGGAAGTGCTAGTCTGAAGATCCATAGCATGTTTAAGGAAACTAGAATTCAGGATCCAGTCCAGTTTACGGGTAGAAAACAAAACTTCAGAGGTGGTAACTGCACTAGAATCTAATATCTATCCAGGAGCAAACATACTGTTTTTTTCTCTCTCTCTGTAAAATCACCCACATTTCTATCAAACGTGATCATGGTAAAACTAATTTGTTTGCAAATTATGTCTAGTTTCAATAAACTTGACCTGGTTATTTACATAAGTGCAGCAAGAATAACTATTGACCATATGTGCTAAGTGGCTTCAGTCATGCTGTGTCTGACTTTTTGTGACCCCATGGACTATAGCCCGCCAGGGTCCTCTGTCCATGGAATTCTCCAGGCAAGAATAACTGGAGTGAGTTCCATTTCCTTCTCCAGGGGATCTTCCCAACCCAGGGACAGAACACGCATCTCTTACACCTCCTGCACTGCAGGTGGGTTCTTTACCACTAGTACCATCTAGGAAGTCCATATAGAATATATCAATCATATAGACGCTTTTAAATGAGCCTTGCTGAAACTTTGAATAAGGAATCTCAGACTGAACATTTAAAAGTGCTAAAGGCTAGGAAGCCAAGACAAGGCAAGGCTTGCCATCTGATTTTGCCTATAATATTTAAAGATTTGGGTAAATTCCTCTCTTATTTAGTTGCACAAAACATCTCAAAATTCCTGGGCTGCCAGGAAGTAAGCTTTTTAGTCAACTGGTAAGGCTAAAATGAAAGCTGTGAGCAAGATATCAGGACGTTTTCCCAAGAGGCTTTATTGGCTCTGTAAAGTCAACCCGAGTCCCTCAAAGCTGCCTGGTTATGCCTAAGTCTATGTCATCATTCTCAAATACCACATTCCAGTCAAAGCCTTGGAAATATAACCAACATTTCCAACTGTGTCCTGTTACAAGAGGGCAAATTCTTATTGGATTTATGTAAATAACTTATGTAAATGGTCACTAGAGGTCTTCAAATTCTGGAGGGATCAGGCAGGGAGAAAAATTAAATGTTTTCTCTTATTTCACAAAGATAAAATTTACCAGATTGCTGTAAGTTATAGCTTAAAAGAAAGTTTACTTAAATCTGGAAAACCACAATATTAAAGAACCAGCAACAGTTTCAATTAAAACTCATGTGCGTTATAGTTACCCTTATCAGTTTATTCAATCCCATGAAATTAATTCTTGTTGATTTTTATCTTTTGTTGGCAATTTTATGAATCCAGTTTTTTCATAAAAGTCTTATAAATTTCTTACTCACTTTCAATTTTATGATTTAAAGAGTTTCAGAAATCTGTATCTAGAGTACTTGTTTGAGTCCTTTCTATGAATCTCTTGGAACATGAAACACTTTCACAAAAGCATCTGAATTAAAAAAAAAAAACATATCTATGAATGACAAAAATACTTTAAAATGCCCATGGTTAAAATCTGATTAGAGTTTATTACAATGCAGTTGACAAAGAAATTTGCTTATGCCTGTGACACACATTTCAAGATAATAAAATAGAATTATGACTGATAACTTTATACCAGGACATATATGAATTTTATGTATTCCATCTAACAATTTCTGGAATACATAGTATATACCAATAAAAATACAACTTAAAGAAGGCTTAGTATTACTTCTTCTTTGACAATGATTTCTGTATAATTTAATACAGCAAATAAGCCTAAATAATTAATATACCTCTCTTCTTTTTTAATAAGAAGAGAGAACAAATCTTTTGAGATGTTTTAGGGACCCTGTGGAAAATCTCAAAATTAATTCAATGTCAACCAGAATTCATTTAAAATTTGATTTTGGAGGTTTATCAAAAATAGCAACAGTTTTAGGCATTGACTAAAAAGGATCACACATCATTCAAAAATAATATTTAATGACAGTAAGCTTCCAAAGGAAAACACAAAAGATTAATAGTTCTGAGCAAAATTTAGCTGTTAATATTAAGACTCAGTTTTCCTGAATAGTCAAGTCTGATAAAGTGCAGGAAATTATTTTGATAAAACAGAAATATTTTGCTTTCTATACAGATTACTTCAAAGCTAAAGAAAAAGTTTTTATAATTTGTTTTCAAGACTAGAGCAATAGTCCAACAAAACTTTGTTATTTTAGCATGTATAAAAAATTAAGCTTTAGTTTTGTATAAGTACAGTGTTGATATTAAAGTTTCTTTTGAAAACTTATAATACACTCATTAAGTTTTTGCCAGCTTGGTCACATAGGAGAAATTCCCTCCCTCTCTCTTTCTCCCCAGCCCCCAATATACTGACTGTGTCCTTTATTACCCCTTTCCCACTCAGAAACAGCTTCTTTTATTGTAGGACAAAATTACTTCCATTTCACTTAACAAAAATACATTTCCATATCTCCTAGGTTTTCCTACTCTGAAACATATTCTACTTTCTTTGTATTCAGAGCTGTTTCACTTATTATTTCTAGTAATTTGAATTATACATATTAATTAGAATTACTAACCTATAGGCAAAATAGATGAAAAGAATTAAGAGGTACAAACTGCCAGGTATAAAATAAATAATTAACAGGTATGTAATGTACAGCCTTGTCTTATTCCTGTCCCAAATTTGAAGCAGTCAGCTCTTCCATGTAAGGTTCTAATCTGCTTCTTGACTCACAGACAGGTTTCTCTGGAGACAGGTAAGGTGGTCTGGTATTCCCATCTCTTTAAAATCAGTTTCTTGTGATCTGCTCTGCAGTGGCCACAGGACTGGAAAAAGTCAGTTTTCATTCCAATCCCAAAGAAGAGCAATGCCAAAAAATATTCAAACTACTGCACAATTGTGCTCATTTCACAAGCTAGCAAGGTAATACTCAAAATCCTTCAAGTTGAGTTTCAGTGGGACATGAACAAAGAACTTTCAGATGTACAAGCTGGATTTAGGAAAGGCAGAGGAACCAGAGATCAAATTGTCAACATCATTGAATCGTAGGAAAAAAACAAGAGAATTCCAGAAAAACATCTACTTCTGCTTCGTTGACTATGCTAAAGCCTTGAACTTTAATACAAAACTCACTAGTTTATATTATACATAACAGATTCAAATTGTGTTTCTGGCATTTTACCCTTACAGATGGCCAAAGTTTTTTCTTAATTATTGTTAAACACTAGGTTTTTCTTTAGCCCAGTTCCCCAAAAGCTCTTTTGTTTTTCTGATGAAAATCATTTCCCTGAAGTTTACATTTGAAAGAAGTGGCTCTCAGATTCCAAAGAAGATGGCATAAAAAAATCTATATCACAAAGGCACAAAAATAGTATCCAAACTTTCTCCCAGGAGTTCTCAAGGCATATTTGCAAATAATCAGATGCCTAGAATAATTGCTATTTAAATGTTTCCTTCCCTTTCTTAAGTGTCAGATCATTCTGTTTCTAACATCCTGAAACCTGTAGGAGCATTGAGAGAAAGAGTCCAGGGTTTGAGGTTGGTAAAAGGAGAGTCAGGCTTTACTTCTCCAGCCACATTTCTGATTTTGTAAAGATTTGTAAGGAAATATAGTTGCTTTTAATTTCTGTAGTAATTGGATTGCAGCCTTAATGATGTCATGGGGCTGACTTGCCCATCCAACTACATTGTCTTCAATTTGCTTCTTTATATCAAGGAGAAGCCTTTCAACTAAAGTGGAAATTAAAAGATTCCCATTCTAGAGCTTTAGGGTTTAATGAGTTATGGCTTTATAATATCTGTGTAAAGCATTTAACAGAGGCCTTTAAATGCTCTCCTCTTTCTGACTGTACAATTCAAACTCAGATCAATCCACCTTGGGGGGAAAGGTCTCTACTATTTCTTCAATCAGACCTGAACCTTAGATTTAAGGTGATCCATTTTCTGATCATTGGATCACAATAAACTGTGGGAAATTCTGAAAGAGATGGGAATATCAGACCACCTGACCTGCCTCTTGAGAAATCTGTATGCAGGTCAGGAAGCAACAGTCAGAACTGGACATGGAACAACAGACTGGTTCCAAATAGGAAAAGGAGTACGTCAAGGCTGTATATTGTCACCCTGCTTATTTAACTTCTATGCAGAGTACATCATGAGAAATGCTGGGCTGGAAGAAGCACAAGCTGGAATCAAGATTGCCGGGAGAAATATCAATAACCTCAGATATGCAGATGACACCACCCTTATGGCAGAAAGTGAAGAGGAACTAAAAAGCCTCTTGATGAAAGTGAAAGTGGAGAGTGAAAAAGTTGGCTTAAAACTCAACATTCAGAAAACGAAGATCATGGCATCCGGTCCCATCACTTCATGGGAAATAGATGAGGGAAACAGTGGAAACAGTGTCAGACTTTATTTCTTTGGGCTCCAAAATCACTACAGATGGTGATTGCAGCCATGAAATTAAAAGACGCTTACTCCTTGGAAGGAAAGTTATGATCTCAACCCAGATAGCATATTGAAAAGCAGAGACATTACTTTGCCAACAAAGGTCCATCTAGTCAAGGCTATGGTTTTTCCTGTGGTCATGTATGGATGTGAGAGTTGAACTGTGAAGAAGGCTGAGCGCTGAAGAATCGATGCTTTTGAACTGTGGTGTTGGAGAAGACTCTTGAGAGTCCCTTGGACTGCAAGGAGATCCAACCAGTTCATTCTGAAGGAGATCAGCCCTGGGATTTCTTTGGAAGGAATGATGCTGAAGCTGAAACTCCAGTACTTTGGCCACCTCATGCGAAGTGTTGACTTATTGGAAAAGACTCTGGTGCTGAGAGGGATTGGGGGCAGGAGGAGAAGGGGACAACAGAGGATGAGATGGCTGGATGGCATCACTGACTCGATGGACGTGAGTCTGAGTGAACTCCAAGAGTTGGTGATGGACAGGGAGGCCTGGCGTGCTGCGATTCATGGGGTCGCAAAGAGTTGGACACGACTGAGTGACTGAACTGAACTGAACTGAACTGGAGGAAATTACAGTCATTTTTTTTTTCTTTGAGGGAAAATCCCAGGGTCTGTTTGGCTTGTTAAAATACAATCATGGGCAGGAAGAACATTCCTTAGAAGCAAGCAGACTCTCTGTATGTGGGGTCCATGTCAACTGTGAGAGGCCATTGATCTAGCTCCTCTCTGCATGTAGAGACTATAGTGGAGGCAAGAAAGGCTTTCCAGTTTCATCCTGTTAGGAAAGTCCCTAAGGCCAGCTCCCATGCTCCTTTGAGTCTTCTTTTCTATTTAATCTTTCCATTGGTATCAATAAGGCAATTGTTCAGGATAAGCATTCTGTATTTTTTTTAATATAGAAGTATTTTCAATTCAAAAGAGCCATCATTTGGCCATTGATGAGTAGGATCTTATATTAATTGAAGTAGTGACTCAAACCACTAAGACTTTTTATGGCTATAACCATAGCTATAAGAGATATCCCCAAAGATGCCGCCCACACTAGATCCAGAACGTTCACTCATGAACTTAGCCTGTAAGGGCAAAGACCTTCGCTGACACAGGCAGTGTGAGTGGCATTATGGAAACAGTGCTTATGTTTCTCATGGAAACATGAGAAAACAGTGATTCCAGTTTCCCACCAGAACATGAGGCACCTCCAATTATGGTACCACTAATCTGTGGCACCAGGTGGTACTTCTGGAATGGAACTTTTCCAGCACTAACAAGACAACAAAGACCCCCCTATGGACTGAAACCCCTTATAACAAACTCTCCTGAGAGCTGGCATGCTGGGACAAAGAGAACACTACTTCCCAGATCCAAGCCTACATGGCTGTCTGCCAGATGCATGCCAACAGGCGTCTTCCGATGGGCAGCAACCAGAGAATATCATCATGGTCATGAAGCCAAGCTCTCAAGACAAGAATAAGAGGAGAGGAAAATACAGCTGGCTTGTGGGTCCCATCCTTACGATGAACAACACAAAAGACAACGGGAAAAAATAAAGACCGGCTTTGGGAGGAAAAGAATCAGTAGAAAACTAGAGCAGTGCTGTCCCTAATATTTTCTCCTTCCAATCTGCATTTGGAAAGGAAAAGGCAAGATTACATTTGTACCTTCCTCTCCCAGCTGAGCACTACCGCGTGAAGCCAGGAGAACTGACTTCGGTGAAAATGTTTCCCTTTGCCAGCGTCCATGTTTTCCAGGATCCGGTCTGCAGGCTCTGAGGGAATATGCTGTCTTAGCAAGTCACATCATAGGTCGCCAAATTGTAGAGGAGGAACAATAATTTTCCTTCTACCATTCTAGTTTCTATTATTACAGAGAACCCCTGTGATAATAGGCAGATAGATTCATAGGAGGGAAACAAGCAAAAGTTTAATAACTTGTGTATATTTTTATACATGGCAGACATCTAGTAAACTGAGTAACTCTCCCAAGTGGTCCCAAAGCCACCACGTCAAACGCCATCTTCAGCTAAAGAGAGGAGACGCTGAGTGGCTGGGGCGGGGGCAGGGGGGCGGGCGGTGTGAGAGTTTATCAGGCAAAGTACAGTAAGTGAGGATATGGCTGTTCAGTAGATTTAATTCCATGCCTCCTCTATTGATAAGTTCCTAGAGATTTGTCATCCTCCTCTTCCTGGTTTAGAGAGGGAGATGTCCTTAAAAAGACGATTTCCCTTATAAGTGCTCTTGTCCCTTACAGAAGGGTCACTTCTGCCTGGTTTTCAGAGCCTTTTCTGTGCTGGCTTCTTAAAAACAACCAGCTCAAAATAATTACTGTGCCAGCGAAGCATATTTTGGGTGATATTTTCTGCACCCTTTCAACATCAACTGTTGCCAAAATTTCCAACCTGCCTAATGTACTGAGAATTTCAGATTTACCCTCAGTAACAAGAGCAAAATCCTTAAAACCCACCCCACTTCCTCTCTCTCTACATCTAGATTCTGTTTTTCCGGAGAATTCTCATTACTTAATACAGATGGAATTTCAAATATTAAAAAAAAAATCAGTCCATAGAAGCAACTTCATCATTGAAAAAGATACAATGTAAGGAACAGGTACATAAAGGAAAAGGGGGGTGACTATTCATAAAAATGATATATAAAGTTTAAACATACATAGACATACATTTGACTCCTTAAAAGTTTAAAGCATCTGTAATTCCTTTAATCTTCCCAACAAATAAATAAAAATACAAAATCACATTGAAACATAATTACTGTAAAAATGAAAACAAAAGACAGTATTTTATAAGTGTAATATTTGCAATATTTATAAGAAAAACTTAGGCTCTTAAACACTGGAAGTTAAGAGCCTGAATAGATAAGTGTTAAAGAGTAAGTACTAATAACATTGTATTAAAAAATGGAAAATCTAATGATAAAGGAACATCAAAACAATTTGACATTTTTATGTGTTAAAGAAAAAAATGATAATATTGTTCATATTAATATGTATGTGATACAGGAATTATGGTAGCAATTGAAAATTGGAATGGTGTTTTTCTTATAGTATAGTGATATATAACTTTTTGTCTTGAGCAATTTGACAATATATAGAAAGTGTTACAAAATTATTTATAACTTCTATTCCCATGGTAAACATGCTGGACTCTCTTCTAAGAAAATAATGCAAAGTATAGAAAACTATCAATACACAAAAACTTGATTTTAGTGTTGTAACAGTGGGGAAAAAAAGCTTAATTATGGGGGAATAATTAACTAATTATGATACCAACATCTATTGAGATATAATATAGAAATTAAAATTATGAATATGAAGACACATAAGTCAAGAATATCAAAATTTTAGATTAGAAATAATAAAGTGGTAAAGTTTAACATACAGCCTTATTGCATTTATAAAAAGCATATACATGTGATGAAATACTGGGGAAAATCATTTTAAACCAATTACCTTATGGTGGGAAGATATTCAGATGAGTTTGGATATCTTTGCTTTTATCACTATGTTTTAAATTTTCTTTTTTTTTTTAAAATAATTTCATTCTTTCCGTCAACACTCTTAAACCTTTTTTAATAATTTCATTCTTCCTGTCAACACTCTTAAACCTTTCAGTTTTCTCTTTTTCTTTCCTTTTTTCTTGACCACGCAGCATGCGGAATCTTCCCAGACCAGGAATTGAAACTGTGGCCCCTGCATTGGAAGTGTGGAGTCTTAACCACTCAACACCAGGGAAGTCCTGTTTTAAATTTTCTGTACAGGGATTACACATATGTTATTTTTCTTTTCAAAACCATAATTCAGGTATAAACATAAGCAATTTTATTTCAACATATCTTTCTTCAACAGTTTGTTAATGTCCAGCTGTTTTAATTGAGTGCTGTATTTGTGGAAATTATATAAAAATGATTATCTTGTTTTCAAGGAAAAATACTTCTATAGTTTATGTCTACTTTTTAGTACACAGGTCCATAATCAAGCTACTTAAAAAGGAATGGCAGAAAATTCAAAAATTGTAGCTATGGATAAAGAATAAATGAAAAACTGGTATAGTGTTTCAAACAATTAAATCATGCATTCAAAAAGTTAATGAAAAATATAATATATGATCAACTCTATAGATAGCAAAGGTAATTTCCTTCCTGCATACAACCTTGAATTTATTCCAATCTATTTGGGGAAGGTTTGCAATGTAAGCATATACTAATCAACCTCACTTGAGGTGATGGTGTTCCCTTTGTGGGCAACATTCGTAGGCAATTAATGCAAAAGAGATAAAGTCTGGACCAAGGTCAGGAATATGTGAATCTCCATAGTGCAACCAACATGTGAGCAGCTGAGGAATTAATTATACCTGAATTGAAGAAGAAGACCAAGGTCAATCACTGTGTCAGTTATTTAACCTCAGAGAATTATCTCTCTCTCTGATAATTCTGGAAACTCATTAAAAGACCTACTGGATTAGTCTCTCCTCTAAAACTTAGGCTGGAAATGATGGACTAACAGGCAGAAGCTGTGAAATGGCAGACCTTCATGAAAGGAACTGTTTCTATGGTGGGAGCTAGAGAACTGATTTTGAAACTGCTTGGTCTTGCTAAACACAAGGAGGTGAAGTGTTTTTCCCTCTCCTAAGTTGGGAACTAGCCAATAATGTTTCTGGAAGTTTTCAATGTCTCTAACAGGAGTGGATGCTAGGATCAAAATACACCTTTCCTTCATGAAATTGATGGGCTTACAAAGGAATGAACTCTATAATACTTCTTATTACAGGCACTATATTACACTAAAACTTCAATATAATTTTACACACACACACACACATATAGATAGATAGATAGATAGATAGATATAGATATAGATACACGTGCATGCTGAGTCATTTCAGTCCTGTCCGAGTCTTTGTGACCCCATGGACTGTAGCCCACCAGGCTCCTCTGTCCATGGGATTCTCCAGGCAAGAATACTAGAGTGGATTGCCATGCCCTCCTCCAGGGGATCTTCCCGACTCAGGGATTGAACTCGTGCCTCTAATGTCTCCTGCATTGGCAGTGGGTTCTTTACTACTAGCACCACCAGAGAAGCCTTACAGATATACCTATTTGGTTAAATAAAGGTTCCTTAATAATCTCTATTCAAAGGATTATTCAAGATAGTGTCAATGATCCACGAACTCTAGGATTAAACTACTTGATACAGAAATAAAACTAAAATCCACAAAACTCTTTAATTTTTCCAGACAAAATACAAAGTATCTGGATGATGTAGAGCCAGAGCCAGTTCTGGATGTAGCCCTCTCAACATCTGACGTTGCACACCGACCCTGCTCCCCACCCCATCTATGGCCACATTATTAAGAAATCAACTGGTTATAAAGATGTCTCATCAGAGAGTGATCGATGGAAGAGAAACCAAGCACACCATCGCCAGGCACCTTTGCAGTGGTATTCACGATACATGGTTGCACATTTGTTACAAAGTCTGACTGGCTCGGACAGCGACACGTCTACCTCCGGTTCCACTGGCAATGGCCACCGGAGCAGCGCGGAACAGTGTAGACGAGAATCCAGGTGCCAGAGAGCCGTTCCCAGTACCGGAGTCTAACAGGGGCACGCGTGCGAGAGCTGCTGACTGCTGACTGCAAGACAAGAAATACCTGGATGGGAGAACGCATAACAAGGAGGGAACTATGACGTGAGAAGCGGCACTTTTCACAGGCGGCGATTATGGGGACATGAAAGGAAGACATTAGTGAACAGTAATCAGAGCTAGTGCTGCAAATTTGTGTTTAAGGGCAGTAATCGTCAGGAAAGTAGGAAGGACTTGATTGTGAAAATCACTCGATGCCATGACCATGATTTACATCTGCCCACTGAATCGTAGACAATGGAAACTGATCATTCTGAAGGAGGGAAAATCAGAGAGAAGACTTAGGTTAGAACGATTCTCTTGTCTTCCCATTGACTAGCCTGATCGAGGAAAATGCTGGCTCTAACGCCATTGGGAGTGCGCCAAGCTCCCTCAGGGCCCTTGTTCTCTGTCTCCCCTGAGTGTGAGAGGCTGCACGATGGTTCTGACAGATGAGCTGTGATCCCAAATGTCACACAGAACAGAACCCCCCCCCCCAAGGGGCAGGGGGAGGGAGACGGACAGATCGGGAGTTTGGGGTTAGTAGATGGTTAGCAGGTGCAAACTATTACATACCTGCCGAACAACCAACAAAGTCCTACTCTGCAGCACAGGGAACAGTGTCCACATTTCTGGGATAAACTATAAAGGAAAAGAATGTGAAAAAGTAATGTGTATGTGTGTGTAACTGAGTCCCTTTGCCGTATAGCAGAAATTAACACAACATTGTAAATCAACTATACTTCAGTAAAAAATAAATAAAGTATTTAAAAGCTAATAGACTACCTTACCAGCTCTCTCTCTCTTTGTCTTTGTGATCCTGGAGGGCTCTTGTTGAGATGTCAGAAGCCGCAGGATAGAAATTCTTTGAATTTCTGAATTGCGTTTGGAAAACTACGGCACTGAAGAGGTCACTGTGACTCTTTGTATGAGTGATAAAAATGCGTACAATATGTCACGTCTCTGAAATTTAGGGGGCTATTGAAGTGAAGTGCTAGTAACTCAGCTGTGTCCAACTCTTTGTGACCCCATGGACTGTAGCCCACCAGGCTTCTGTGTATATGGGATTTTCCAGGCAAGAATACTGGAGTGGGTTGCCATGCCCTTCTCCAGGGGGCCTTCCTGACCCAGGGATTGAACCCAGGTCTCCTGCATCACAGGTGGATTCTTTACCATCTGAGCCACCAGGGGGCCCAATTAACCAGTTCAGTGGTTCTCAGCTCAAGCATGCATTGACATCACCATGCTTGTTAAAACATAGCTTGCTGGCTCCCATCCCTAGAGTCCTGATTCAGAATATCTCCAGCAGAGTTGAAAACACTGCATTTCCGATTGTTCTCAGGAGATGCTGATCCTGCATTTGGAGGAACCCACTTTGAGAATCATTGGTCAAGATTAAACTGGAAAAATCATACATCTCCTGCAAAATGAGTCTCATTTCTGAATTAGAGTGAGAGCAGTGAAAAGTTTTTAAAAGCATAAATATAAGGAGTTAAAAAAAAAAAAGAAATTAGATATCTTATCCAAAATTTCTGGTGTTGGGGGGTTAACTGCAGAAAACCAAAGTCTCTTGATGACAGATATTTTGAGCCTAGGTGACACTGGATGCTGTCTCTTTTTGACTTAGCGACTGCTCAGTGATTTTTCTCTTTCCAGTTTTAGAAACTCATTTTCCTGTCTCCAGTCCTCTCCTGTGACTTCAAACCCTGTAGACACTGATATGAGATTAATTCTTGCTCCAAACGACAGTGAAAACACCACCACTGACTTATTCTCTACGTGGTTAAGATTTCCTTGCTTATTTTTTTAACCTTTAAAATTTCACATTGGAGCATAGTTAACAACATTGTGTTATTTTCAGGTGTATCGCAAAGTGATTCAGTTATCCATACACCTCTACCTATTCTTTTTCAAATGTGTTTCCCAACTGGGTTATTACATAACACTGAGCAGAGCTCCCTGCGCTCTATAGTAGGCCCTGGGTGGTCATCCATCCTAAATACAGCAGCGTGGACATGTCCATCCTAAACTCCCTCGCCATCCCTTCCCCGACCCTTCCCCCCGGTAACCATAAATTCATTCTCTAGGTCTGAGAGTCTGTTTACCGTTTAGATTCCCCACCATATTTCTCTTTCTCTGTTTGACTTACTTCACTCAGTCTGACAATCTTGGTCCATCCAGGGGCTGCAAGTGGCATTATTTCATTCTTTTTGTCAGGAAGGAGCAACCAAGTATATCTTGCTGGCCCTCCTCTCCTCACCGGCTCTCTTACCTCTCTCACCTTTAACACCTGTACCTAGCAAGAGGAGCATGCAAGAGCAGTCACCTCCGCAGAAGGTCTGAGAAGCCTGGGGCTCCTACGCTTTCCGCCAGAACTGGAGAGATGTCGGCTGCCAACACTTGAAGCAGGCAGAGCCAGAAGACTCGAGCTGCAGCCAAAGAGGCGCCGATTCCTCACACGTGAGTGTCCACCCCCTGGTGCGGCTGCTCTTGACACCCACCTTTGCACTGGCCTTCCATTGCTGATTATAATCACAGCTCTCTGCTTTGCTGACCCCTTGGGGCAGACGGCTCCTGATGGTGAGCTGGGATGAGGGTAGATGGCCAAGTCAGGAGAACGCAGTCCTGAACTAGGATGAATGCCTCTGGGTGCAGCCTGGAGTGTCCTTTCTTCACCCCATCCAGGTGGGGTAACTGAGAAACAGCGCCACCTGCTTTGAAGAGTGTCTCCTGGCCCCTCTGACCAGGACTCTGGGTAAGATGACAGTGCTCCAAGATACGGGCAGGCAGAGCTGAGAGTCTGCAGAGCAGAGCCAGCAGTCCTACTCAAGCAGGGTGCTTGGGGTGCGGGTCAGCTTGAGTTCAGACAACAGAGGGTTTTGCTAGGTTAAGAGCTGCATCTCCTGGGTGCCTGAAATGGGAAACTAATTCATGTCCTCACTCGTTGCTGAATGCAGCCTTCAGCCTACACACACAGGGAACCTAACCCAAGCACACAGGGAGCTGCTCGCCCATCCAACAGCCCTGCTCCTAGAAAGCCCACGCTCTCCTCATTTGCAGAGTACATGGGAATGTAAATTGGTGCAGCCACTATGGAAAATGGTACAGAGATTCCTCAAAAAATTAAAAATAGAACTACCATAAGATCCAGCAATTCCACTTCAGGGAACATATACAAAGGATATGAAGATACAAACTTGAAAAGTTATCTCCCACCTAGTGCCCACAGCAGCATTATTTTTATAACCAAGACAGGACAACCACATACGTTTCTATTAACAGATGAATGAATAAAGCAGCTGGGCAGACACACACAGTGGAACACTGCCCCACCAGAAAAACAAGGCAGGAAGCTGTGCTATTTGTGTCAACATAGATGGATCTTGCTCCCGGCAATCTTGAGCACAAGTGAAGAAGAACTAAAGAGCCTCTTGATGAAAGTGCAAGAGGAGAGTGAAAAAGTTGACTTAAAACTCAACATTCATAAAACTAAGATCATGACATCTGGTCCCATCACTTCATGGCAAATAGATGGGGAAACAATGGAAACCATGACAGACTTTATTTCCTTGGCTTCCAAAATCACAGCAGATCATGACTGCTGCCTTGAAATTAAAAGACGCTTACTCCTTGGAAGGAAAGTTATGACCAACTTAGACAGCATATTAAAAAGCAGAGACATTATTTTGCCAGCAAAGGTCCGTCTAGTCAAAGCTATGATTTTTTTTCAGTAGTCACGTATGGATGTGAGAGCTGGACTATAAAGAAAGCTGAGCACAGAAGAATTGATACTTTTGAACTGTGGTGTTAGAGAAGACTCTTGAGAGTCCCTGGGACTGCAAGGAGACCCAACCAGTCAATCCAAAGAAAATCAGTCCTGAATATTCACTGGAAGAACTAATCTGAAGTTGAAACTCCAATACTTTGGCCACCTGATGCAAAGAACTAACTCAATGGAAAAGACCCTGATGCTGTGAAAGATTGAAGGCAGGAGGGGAAGGGGACCACAGAGGATGAGATGATTGGATGGCATCATGACTTGGTGGAAATGAGTCTGAGTAGGCTTCGGGAGTTGGTGATGGACAAGGAGGCCTGGTGTGCTGCAGTCCATGAGGTCGCAAAGAGTCAGAACAACTGAACTGACTGAACTGAAGATGGATCTTGAGGGCATGATGCTATGTGAAAAAAATCAGACAGAGAAAGACAAATACTTTATGATCTCACTTATGTGGACTCAAAAAAACAAATTTAAAGAACACAAAACTTTAAGAAAAAGAGGTCAGATCTATGCTTCTCAGAGATAGGAGAAAGGAGGTGGGAAGATTGGAAAAAGCTGGTCAAAGTTAGAAAGTTCTAGTTAGAAGATAAAAAAGTACTAGAGATGTAACATACAATCTGATGAGTATAGTTAACATTGCTGTATGATATACTGAAAGTTATTAAGGGAGTAGAACCTAAGTGTTGTCATCACAAGGGAAATTTTTCTTTCTTCATTGTCTCTCTATGAGGTTATGGGTGTTACTGAAACCCACTGTGATCATCAGCTGACAGTACATCATGCTGCACAACTTAAACTCATACTGATACATGTCAATTTATTTCTCAATTAAACTGGGAGAAGGGGAAAGAAAATAAAGTGTCGATCACATCTAAAAATACCTTCATCACAACATCTTGATGGATGTGGGACCAATTAGCTGCTCACCTCGTCCAGCCGAGATGACACATAAAGTGAACCGTCAGTACCTTGACATATTCTGCCTTTAAGTGGGAGGTAAAGCTCAACAGTTTTCAACATTAATAAGCATTTTACAACTATTTAGATAAAAGCCATTTATTCTACAAAATTTAAAAGCTTCAACAGCATGTCAGTTTTTCAACATATTTGGTGATTTTAAAGCTATTTATACCCAGCCATTGTGCTATTACTCTGCCTATATCATAATTGTTTTTCATATGTGATAGAAAAGACAACTATGGCTGTATCACTTAAAATATATTGTATTAAATCCTTTTAATAACACATGGAAGAAACAGTAGTATAATGCTAAAAATGAGGAAATTGAATCTGAGAATTTTGTAGTAATTTGCATCTGATAAAAATCACTTAGCAATTAGATGAGGGTCCTTGTGAACCCAAGCCTGTTGAATTCCAAAGCCCTTTTCTTTCTAGACTTTTAAAATTCATACTCTTTCGGAACTATCTCTGGGACTTTTCCTACTTAATTTTGCAGAAAGACAGTTGTTCCTTTTGTTGTTGTTGGCCAGTTGCTCGATTGTGTCTTACTTTTATGACCCCATGGACTGCAGCACGCCAAGCTTCCCTGACCGTCACCATCTCCTGGAGCTTGCTCAAACTCATGTCCATCGAGTCGGTGATGCCGTCCAACCATCTCATCCTCTGTCGTCCCCTTCTCCCCCTGCCTTCAATCTTTCCCAGCATCAGGGTCTTTTCCAAGGAGTCAGTTATTCACATCAGGTGGCCAAAGTACCTGTGCTTCAGCTTCAGCATCAGTCCTTCCAGTGAATATTCTGGACTGATTTCCCTTAGGATTGACTGCTTTGCTTTCCTTGCAGTCCAGGGGACTATCAAGAGTCTTCTCCAGCTCCACAGTTTGAAAGCATCAGCTCTTTGGCGCTCAGTCTTATTTGTGGTCCAATTCTCACATCCACATAGACTACTGGAAAAACCATAGCTTTGACCATACAGGCCTTGGTTGACAAAGTGATATCTCTGCTTTTAATATGCTGTTAGATTTGTCACAGCTTTTCCTCAGTGAACTAAGATGAATGGGAATTGGTGAATTTAATTCATCCATTTTATCCACTACTGTGGGCAAAAATCCCTGAGAATAAATGGAGTAATCCTCATAGTCGACAAGAATCTGAAATGCACTTAGTATATTACTAATGTGTTAAGTACTAAAGGTACTTAGTACTTAGGTGCAATCTCAAAAAAGAATGATCTTGGTTCATTTCCAAGGCAAACCATTCAATATCACAGTAATTCATGTCTGTGCCCCAACCACTAATGTCGAAGAAGCTTAAGTTGAACAGTTCCATGAAAACCTACAAGACCTAGAACTAACACCAAAAAAAAAAAAAGTTATTTTCATCATAGGGGGCTAGAATGCAAAAGTAGGAAGTAAGAGATACCTGAAGTAACAGGCAAGTTTGGCCTTGGAGTACAGAATGAAGCAGGGCAAAGGCTAACAGAGTTTTGGCCAAGAAGCACTGGTCATAGCAAACACCCTGTTTCATAACACAAGAGATGACTCTACACATGGACATCACCACATGGTCAATGCCAAAATCAGATTGATTATATTCTCTGCAGCAGAAGATGGAGAAGGTCTATACAGTCAGCAAAACAAGACTGGGAGCTAACTCAGATCCTGAACTCCTAATTGCAAAATTCAGATTTAAACCAAAGAAAGTAGGGAAAACCACTAGGCCATTCAGGTATGACCTAATTCATATCCTTTATGGTTATATAGTAGAAGTTGCTCCTTAGTTATACAATAAGAATTTTCCGAAAATTATTTTCCATAATAAAACTTCTACTATATATTTTGTTTATAGCCATAAACATCAGACCAAAACTTAATACATGTTAAAAAGGGAATGACAGAAAAATCCCCATAAACTTCATTTCAGTTAAACTATGAGCATAGATGATATGCATAAAGGTTGAAAAAGACAACTGAGAAAATAGTCAGTTACACAGGAATAGGTGAAGAGAGAAGGCCCAGTAGGGTGAAAGCACTGACATCAGTAGGTCTTGGAGAGTGTCAAAATTAATATTTCGTTTTGGAGAAAGATTGCTTTGAAATACACGTGGTATGTTTTTTATTTGCCAAAAGGATTCAGTGAGTCACACATAAAAGTCATGAATGCAGGAAATCATCTGAATCAGTGATGTTATCAGGATGGCTGTTCTGGCGTGCTCTCTGCTGTCTTCCCGCACTCAGGAAAGTCCAACGAAAACTACTACATGGAAATCCACCTAATTTAACAGCTAGTAATTAAGAGAGTATTGGCACAGCAGAAAGATGCTTCGTAAAAATGCAAAAAGACCACAGAAAGCCCCCTACATAGGAACCTTCAAGTTGCAGACTTTCAGAGCTGCTGTTGTGTGTTCTCATGTCCAGTCTCACAAACCGGTTTGTGCATCTGGATCCACCGTGACCTGCACGCACTCTCTGCGAGGGGCTGTGCTGTCGTGTGCTTCACAGCACTGTGCAGAGTGCAGCAGTGCAGTGTCTTTATTAAACCAAGGGTGTTCAGAAGGCAATGGTAAAGCAGCAGCATATATACCCGATTGTGTTAGCTGAGTATCTAGGCTAACTTTGTGGGGCTTATGGACAAACTGGACTTAAGAATGAACACACTCTCAGAACAGAACTCATTCATATGTCGGGGACTTATGGTACCCTGTTAACATAAAGACTGTTAACCAGAAAAATACTAGAGTGGATCAATTAAAAATAAAAACTAAATACCACAGAAAAATCTAAAAAGATTAGTTTGGAAAAATCCAATTAATGCAGCAATTGGTAATTTTTAAAAAGGGGTTCTGATGTAGCATTGCACAGAATTCCTGAAAAATATCTTAAAAAGTAATAATGCCTATATAAAATGCAAATGATCCACCAGAGCAACGTCAGCATACACCATTTTTTAAAGCCACTGTTTTTGAAAAAAAGATTTCTAGCTCACACCATAGAAAAGTGAACAATCTCCCTATTACATGGAAAATTCCTAAAACTTTAGAACAAAAAAAAAAAAAAAACAACAATAAAGCTATGGAGAAATAAAACTGGCTAAAGATAATTAGACATTTAGTAGAAAAGGAAAAAAAATGCTGCTAAACATGTAAAAAGAAGTTCAGATTCCTCAAATTCATGTACAACAAGAGAAATGCAAACTAACCACATTAAATTTGGTAGACTTACCTCAACTGCCCCTTCAGTGAATCATACCTCCAGATGATAGTGAGGTTCCCTGCACGGGGACTTTGGCCTGAGTCCTGGGAATCGCTTCACCATTAGGACATCAGAAAATGTGACGTGTGTTTGGGATTGCCTCCTGGAAGGTTCCTGCCCCCCTGTAAAAATGTTCAGTGTGGCTTTTTTGGAAATTATAGACCACATGGAGAGACACAATCCATTTTCCAAGGAGATCCAGCAGACCCAGTCCCAGGAAACCTCCAGCTGAATGTAGTTACAAGAGTAAGCCTAGGAAAAACCAGAACTGCCCAGCCACCTCCCAGAGTGACGCACCACGCTGACACATGGTGATTTCAAGTCAGTGCTTTTGGGGGTCAGTGAAAACATTAGTAACTCAATTATGTCCAACTCTTCGTGACCCCATGGACTGTAGCCCACCAGGCTCCTCTGTCCATGGGATTCTCCAGAATACTGGAATGGGTAGCCATTCCCTTCTCCAGTGGATCTTCCCAACCCAGGGATTGAACCCAGGTCTCCTGCATTGCAGGCGGATTCTTCACCTTCTGAGCCACCAGGGAAGCTTGGGGCCGGGGGTTGTCACATAGAAATAGATCATCCACATCCTGAAATGCCATTTTCATGTACAGAATTGAGAGAAATCCTAAAGTTTCACAATTCACTTTAGTATAAGCTATGGGGAAAAGCAAACTCTCATATACTGCTGCTGGGATAGAAAATTCATACACTCCTTTGTAGAAAGCAATTTGGCAATACCTACTGACATTTCAAAAGCTTATTCCCTTCAACCCAACAATCATATTTTTAGAGAATTATTCTACAGATATATTTACACAGGTGCAAAATTATGTATGTAGTGAACATACTAGTTGATTTATGCAGTACTTGATGTAACAGCAGAAGATAAAAATAACCCAAAGGTTTATGAACTGGAGTCTGCTTAAATATACAATGGAATTATGATCTGTAGATTAATAAAAAATCAGGAATCCTTCCCTATATTTATATGGCAAGAACATAAAGACATCATTAAGTGATAAAAACATACTGTAAAATGATGAAGATGGCCTGCTACATATTGTGTATAAAAAAAGAAAAAGAAAAATCTATGTTTGTATGATTGAATGGGCATTTTAAAAACTCTGGAAGATAAACAAGTATATCTGTGATGTTTTGTGGGTTGGACACTTGGGATTTCAGCTGATAGACAATGGCATGTGAGAGACTTATCTGTATTATATTTTTATATAAACATAAATATGTATTTTGTAAATTTAAAATGGCTCTCTGAAAAAATCTAATGTTTGCATAATATGGTGAGACGTTCTGTCTAATGAAAGGAAGCCCGTGGTTAGTACCACTTTGATGCTACTGTAAACAATACTGCAGTAAGCATTTTTGCAGGATTATCTCTGTAAGTCTTTTTTAAATCCCTCTCGTCTAGGACACCTGACTTTGGTAAGAATTCTCACCCTTTGCCAGCTTCTGCCAGCTTTTCAGGATCTCATCATAGCGCACTGTTGATGCTTACAAGAGATCCCTGCACAGAACCTGTGCAAGTAACATGTGAGTAGCATGCATGTGAGACTGTGAGTCAGCTCATTGAATTAATTCTCCAGTTAAGGATTCTGCCTCCATATCCAAAGAGACTGGGATATATTCACTGTGCCAATATTCACTGTGATCCCTTTACATCTGAGTAGTGCATACAGAGGCTCCAAGACTGCTTTCTCTCCCTGCAGCCAGCATCTCATTTTTGGCAGGCTGCCCTGCTGCTGCTGGAACTACTTTGGCTCTAACTGGGAGAGAGCCAGGAGTTCCTTTAATTAACCTGGGGCAGCCCCCAGAATAATGACCAGTGGGTGCAGAAATATAAATGCTCTAACTCCCTTAGTACCTGATTAGGATGAATTTCAAGGCGTAATTTCCATCACTCTACCATCCCCAGAGCCCCTCTGGACAGTGGAGGCGAAGCGCCCTCCCTGACCTTGCCTGCCATCCTTCACATCCTGGTTACCCTTCCAACTCCTTTGTCGGTTCTCCTCGATCGCAGTCAGTAATGAATCATTGTCACATGACCGCTCATCTGAGGCTGTACTTCTTGGGAATCCAAAGACATCATCTATTATTTCATAGCATTCCACTGGCCCCCTATTACACTGAAAATTATGGAGCTGTGCAAACCACTGAGGCTAGGAAATAAAGGAGCAAAATTATCAAGTATAAATATATATATATATATATATATATATGTGCACATTATATCTTTCGCCGAGTTTCTGGCACACAGAATTGATCAAAGGCAAGCAGACTAGGTTGTTGAATGTATTTTGCTATTTAACAAAGTACCAGCCCGACCTTCAAAGCCTGCTGTTGTTTGATATGTGAAGCAACCCGAGGACTGCCACGGCTGCAAGAAGAAAACTCTCCCCAGTGCCCATTTAAGAGGTGGCCATGGAGTACAACATAGAAGGAAAAACTCCCAGGAGCAAACGCCCCAAACTGTTGAAGAGAATGGTCTCCAAAGGAACGAGCAAGTACTAAATGTGCTGAGGACCAGGACTCGCCTGCGGGCCAGGACCGGGGGTGGTCAGTGTCCTTGCCCAGAAGATGTAACTGTGCTGAAGAGCAACTGCCGTTGTTCCCCATTCCACACCTTCTGCAAGGAAATGTTTCTATTATGGATGTTCTCTGCCCGCTTCATTCTCCATCATTCTACATTGGGCGTAGTAGGGATTAAGACTGAAGCAAACTCCTTTTGTTCTAGTTTTGAGGTAGCTGAGCGATGAAAGGACACACTAAGAACAGAAAATACCTCACAAACCCAAACATTTTAAACCTTGGACCAAAGGGAGCGACTCGATGGGACTCTGACTCCTTTGGGCAGGAGCTAGTGATTGCATTCCCGAAGAAGCTTGTGGAAGCTGGTTCTAGTTCTCCATCCATGTCTCTCCTCCTTCCGTCCTCCCACTCTCTACCTTTAGTGACAGGACCTCTCACCTTACACGGGGTGTGGGTGCAGCATGGTCTCCCATCAAGACATTCCCAGGCCGCTGCTCAGACAGGTCGAGCCGTGGAGGTTCTGACCAAGAATACATAAATAGAAGTCGTGAGTTGACTTTCAGTTGATGCCTTCAATAAAAAGGCTATGTCTTCCTTTGTCCTTTTATCTTCTTTTTACAGCTAGAATATGCTTGTGATAGTGAGAGCTGAGGAGCATGACCATATCAGACCTGGATGACTTGTGTGACAAGAGACAGAAATGAATCTATCGTTTTAAACCACTTTTATCTGGGCTCTTGATTTGGCTGCTTAGCTAGTATCCTAAGGAAAAAGAATAGATTTGCATGCACTCCTGAGTTTGCACTTATACTAACACATGATTCACCTTCTTACCTTTAACTAAGGGAATATCAGTTGCAAATAGAATTTAGTTCTCTAGGTTTCCCAGACCCAATACTAGCAGGCGTCTGCTTCCTTCCAGCTTTTTTGAACCTAGGAACATAAAGAAGGTGTGCATCAATTACTTTAGGCTACCAGGGATAGATTTCCAACTTATCATAATAAACTACTACCAAAATAAGTTTCATAATGATGAACTAATGTTTCTAAGAGCTTTCTTTACATTTTCTTTTTCAATCCCAATATCTTATAAGGTATATGCTATTATTATTCCTGTTTTACAGATGAGGAAACTGAAGCAGAAAGGTAAGTCACAGCTGGGATTAGAATCCAAGAAACCTATTTCTGTTTTGCAAAGGAATTCATTTGTGTGGGGGATGGTGAATTAGGGGATTGGGACGGACATAAACACACTACTCTGTTTAAAATGACAACCAGCAAGGCCCTCCTGTACAGCACACGGAACTCTGCTCAATACTCTGTGATGACCTGTATGGGAAAAGAATCTGAAAGAGTGAGCACAGGTGTGTGTATAACTGAATTGCTCTGCTGTTCACCTGAAGCCAACACAACGTGTTTATTGGTGAGATGGAAGGGGTGGGTATGTTTCTGTTTGTGGTTGTGTTAGGGTCATTTTGCTTGGCTTCTGCTCCAAAGAGGTGATGAACAGCGTCAGAAGACCTCAATAAAAGAATAGTTTTCAGTTTCGTTCTTCCATTCCTCAGAAAGTAAGTCACCCCTCTAAGATGATTTTTGTCTTAGCGTTCAGATCTCCAGCCTCCTGGAAGGGTTGACTCCCGTTAAGTGGCATTACAGACCATTTCCAATGCAGAGGGCCAGCTTAACCTACTCAGGAAAAAGTAAAAACATGTGTTAAATTGAATCAGCCAGTGGGCCTTAAAGTGATGATCTGATTTAGAGTCAAAGAGATTTTCGGCAAAGGAGACAAAGAATCATGAAAGAAGTTAAGCAAAATAAATGGAATTTGCTTTAGCCTGGGAGAAGAAACATGATTATTATTCCAAAAAGGTTGTAAAGAGGAGCTGAAAAAAATCCCAAGTAAAGTTGGGAATAAGAGTACACATTAAAATCAAATGTCTTTCAATGTAGAAATGCACTGAAATGTCAAATGTACATTAATTATCTAGGATCCACTTTGATGATGTCCTCTTGTTAATTCATTTGTCAGATAGCAAAAGTTAGCAGCCCCAGAAGGAAGCCATCAAATGTGTAATAGACAGGGAGATTTGGCAGGCAGGCAGGGAAAATTTAGCCAAGCCAACACTAAACCACTTACGGAAATGTAAAACTTAAGAATGTCCAGAGTAAGTCCCGGAACTCAAGACCTGGCAGATATAGGCTCCAAGGACAAAAGTATATTTTTCACTTACATTTGCATGAATATGACTCTTTGGAAACTGACCTAATTTAAAGCAGGTTTATATGCTTGACAGTTTTCTCTTCCTCGCATAAAACATTTCATTTAGTAATAGGAAATGCTCTCTCTGGTTCTGGCTTGCAGGATGCATCACAAATAATCCTACAAATGCTTTTTTCCTTTTCATTAAACACATTATTTTAGCTACGAAGACCCTTATCTAAACAAAATGCACCTGCCAACAATGACTTAATTTCCCAAGTTGCTGGAGAAAGTTGATAGAGACTTGCAAACTTCAGGGGATGAAATTTAGACAATTCGAGGTCAGATTTGGTTACATGACACCAGACGGCTTACTTCCTATTCCCTGGTCCTTAGACAAACAGAGATACATCCGGGTATAATGCTGACCTGTAGAATGGCCACGGCACAACCTCCCGCTTCATAGGAGACCAGGACGGCTGTGTTCTGGAAGGCTCTGATTTGACTGTTTGTAGTTCAGAGAAGTGACTCTTAGGAAGATGTCCTGAATATACCTTGTCCCACAGATGCCAGTTGTTTAGATTGGGACTTGAGGAGATGTGTTATTTCTGCAGCTAAGTAAGCAGGCTGACCCAGAAAGTAGCATATGCTCTCTGGACTACCCCAGTAGCTCGAAAGTGAGTGAGAATGACTTGACACTCATTAACTGTAACTAGGAAATGAATACTCTGTAATTTAATAATTCAATGTAAAAAGGAGGACTTTAAAAAAGATCTCCTTACCTTTAAATGAAAAATTAAGATATTGATTGTGTGTTCATCTCCACAGTGACCCTTTTTCAAAGCATTAAAACTATTAACCCAGTCCTCCACATTTGTTTAAACTTTCTTTGGAGGGGAAGAAATAAATAAAATTCTCTTTATTCACAGACAACCTGATCACCTATTTAGTTAATCCAGTGAAATCTCTAAAGAGCTACTAGAACTGACACATGATTTACCAAGATTGCATGATACAAGATCAACATCCAAAAATCAACTGTATTTCTATGTACTGGCAACAAACAAGGAGTGACTGAAATTATAAAAACGCTGTCATTTTTTTTTGGTCATTATTTCTTTTATTTGTTTAATCTCCATGTTTTCCAAATGATCCTTTTTTCCTACCATATACTTCATTTTGTTTCTACTCCATAGCCTTCAATAGGAAGTATTTCAACCTTTAATGAATTTTTTAAAACAAATGTTCTGGAAACTCCTTAGACCAGTGCTGTCTACTACAGTGTTCTGAGATGAGGAAGACTCTGCTTCTGTGCTGCCCAGGACAGCGACCACTAGTCACATGTTGCTGTTAAATGAGCACTTGGTTGACTGGTGTGAATGAGAACCTAAATTTAAATTTGAATTAACTTAAATATAAATAACCACATGTAGCTAACTAGTGGCTACAATCTTGGACATTGTAGCCTTCAGTTCAGTTCAGTTCAGTCGCTCAGTCTGTCCGACTCTTTGCAACCCCATGAATTGCAGCATGCCAGGCCTCCCTGTCCATCACCAACTCCTGGACTTTACTCAAACTCATGTCCATTGAGTCGATGATGCCATCCAGCCATCTCATCCTCTGTCATCCCCTTCTCCTCCTGCCCCCAATCCCTCCCAGCATCAGAGTCTTTTCCAATGAGTCAACTCTTCGCATGAGGTGGCCAAAGTACTGGAGTTTCAGCTTTAGCATCAGTCCTTCCAATGTACACCTGGGACTGATTTCCTTTAGAATGGCCTGGTTGGATTTCCTTGCAGTCCAAGGGACTCTCAAGAGTCTTCTCCAACACCACAGTTCAAATGCATCAATTCTTCGGCGCTCAGCTTTCTTCACAGTCCAACTCTCACATCCATACATGACTACTGGAAAAACCATAGCCTTGACTAGACGGACCTTTGTTGGCAAAGTAATGTCTCTGCTTTTTAATATGCTATCTAGGTTGGTCATAATTTTCTTTCCAAGGAGTAAGCGTCTTTTAATTTCATGGCTGCAGTCACCATCTGCAGTGATTTTGGAGCCCAGAAAAATAAAGTTTGACACTGTTTCCCCATCTTAGTTTTCTGAATGTTGAGCTTTAAGCCAACTTTTTCACTCTCCACTTTCATTTTCATCAAGAGGCTTTTTAGTTCCTCTTCACTTTCTGCCATAAGGGTGGTGTCATCTGCATATCTGAGGTTATTGATATTTCTCCCGGCAATCTTGATTCCAGCTTGTGCTTCTTCCAGCCCAGCATTTCTCATGATGTACTCTGCATAGAAGTTAAATAAGCAGGGTGACAATATACAGCCTTGACGTACTCCTTTTCCTATTTGGAACCAGTCTGTTGTTCCATGTCCAGTTCTAACTGTTGCTTCCTGACCTGCATACAGGTTTCTCAAGAGGCAGGTCAGGGGGTCTGTATTCCCATCTCTTTCAGAATTTTCCACAGTTTTCTGTGATCCACACAGTCAAAGGCTTTGGCATAGTCAATAAAGCAGAAATAGATGTTTTTCTGGAACTCTCTTGCTTTTTCGATGATCCAGCAGATGTTGGCAATTTGATCTCTACATTGTAGCCTTGAGGACCAGAAAACTTACCAGCAGAAATTTAGTAAGTGTGAGTGATTGTTGATTTCATATGTCAATTGAAAGAAGCTGTCCAAAGTGTTGAAACTGATATTTCAACTGGAGGGGTGTTCAAATGAGAAGGGTTCATGGAGCTTAAAAGTATAATTTTTTTTTTAGCCCAATCAGGCTGTTTGGCAGAAACTATCTGTATTTATCAAAGAGGGGGAATTTCTGTGAAAGCTGTCGGGAATGCTACAGAATGAAAGCAAAGACTAAGTAACCAGCATCAAGTGACGGTCCAGAGAAACGAGCAGGAGGAGTAAATGGACAGTCTCTCCTGGAACGTTCCATTGGGAGGGGAGTCCTCCAACCGTGTTCCTTCCTGGAGTTTCTTCCCCAAACTCAAACTCCGGGTGCAGGTGGTCAGATTGGGCTGGTTTGGATCCTATAGCATTCTTTTTTCAGGGAAAGTCAGATACCTAGACTGAGAGTTGTGTCATTAACTGTCCTGAAAGAAAATTCCAGAAAAAAGAGGGTGCAAGTCCTTTTTGCTCAGTCCTGTCCAACTCTTTGTGACCCCGTGGACTGCAGCCCTCCAGGCTGCTCTGTCCATGGGTTCTCCAGGCAGGGATACTGGGATGGGTTGCCATGCCCTCCTTCAGGGGACGTTCCCAGTCCAGGGATCGAACCCAGACCTTACGCATTGCAGGCGGATTCTTCACCAGCTGAGCCACCAGGGAAGCCCCCCAAAAAGGAAAGGGCAATCAATAATAGATGTCAACTTTCATGAACTGCAAGTGTAATATTTAATACATGCCACGTTCCATGATTTCAAATTTGCCCCACGACAAAGACTTCTCCATCCTCTCAACCTTCATATTTAGTATGTATGCGTGCTCAGTCGTGTCTGAGTCTTTGCGACCCCATGGACTGTAGCCTGCCAGGCTCCTCAGTCCATAAGATTTTCCAGGCAAGAGTACTGGAGTGGATTGCCATTTCCTCTTCCATCTTTTTTTGTATATTTTAATTCCAAATGTCAAAATATATATATTGAGCATTTATCATGTTAGGTCATTTGATATACACAATTTAAGTCCTACAAAAAAGTTTTGAGGGAGGTATTAAATTTTTCCATTTTTCACAAGAAATTTTGCTCTCAACATCTTAAGTAACATGTTTGATTTTAGAAAGAAAGAAACATCTCATCCATGCTTGAAGTTATTGCATACAAGGCCATTTATTTATTTATTTATTTTTGCAAAAGGCAGCACCAAATAATTAAATATTGTTAGGCATGGATGAGATGGTCATCTTCTTTATTTTACAAATGAAGACCCTGACAGACTAAAACTTCATTTTCCAGTGGCTATGAGCCACATGTGGCTAGAAAAACTTGCAATGGAGTTAGTCTGAATGGAAATGTACTGGAAATATAAAATACTCTATTTTACAGATTTATAATAAAAAAATGTAAAGTATATCAATAATCTTGAAATTGATTTTATGTTTATATGATAATATTTTATATATGTGGTCAATTAAAATAGATTTAAAGTTAACTTCACATGCTTGTGTGCATGCTAAGGCACGTCAGTCATGTGTGATTTTTTTGTGACCCGTGGAGTGCAGCCCCCGCAGGCTCCTCTGTCCATGGGATTCTCCAGGCAAGAATACTGGAGCGGGTTGCCATGCCCTCCTTTACCACTAACACCACCTGGGAAGCCCCTAATTTCACATATTTCTTTTAAAAAATTTTAATGTGGCTACTAGAATATTCAAGAATACATATAAGGCATGTATTTGCTGCTTGGTTGATTGGCCAGCACTGGTCTAGGTTAAATGACTGGCCCAGGCTCTCACAGTGAGGCAGTGGCCAGGTTGGAGGCAAGCCTGGTTTCCTGGGATCTTCCCCCATTCTGCTGGGCTGCAACTGTGCTTCACCTGGCTTAATTACTACTTTTTTTTTTTTTCCTGTTACAGGAAAACATTTGTTTTCCATAATGTTCAGGCATTACAGGGAACATCTTCCTGTCGCTTTTTAAAATATTGTACCTCACAATTATATAAATGTGCTTATGCCTCTATTATTATAATTAAGAAACCATAGTCCAACAAAAACACTGGACAAAGAGGTATTATTCCAATCCATTCTTTTTCCAAATCGAAGGCGATGGCATCCCTTTAAGGACACGTGACCCTAAGCTATCTATAGACTGATTTCTTGTCTGCTTTTTAGTTTACTTTATTGGAGCACAGTTGATGTGCAGTGTTGCATTAATTTCTCCGGTACAGCTAAATTCTTGTTATACATACAATACCTTCTTTTTTTCATATTCCTCTCCATTACGGTTTGTCACAGGATACTGAGTATAATTCCCTGTGCCGCACAGCAGGACCTTGTTTATCCGTCGGACATATAACAGTTTGCATTTCTAATCCTAGACTCCTGGTCCATCCCTCCCCACGCGCTCTCCCCCTCGACAACCACCAGTCTCTCTTCTAGTATAGCTTGTTGTAAGTATCATCCCTGAGAACATTAGATGTCGCCCCTTTCTGCTCCCTACCCTGGAGACAGCAGGAGTGTAGCAGGGTCACAGCAGCTGTTGAGGTTTGTATCTATTGATACTAATTTAAAAATCAACCTACTTGCTTTACCCCCTCCCTTCCTCTGCATTATTGTTTGGGAATCTTCAGAAGTAACTACCTTTTCCTGCAAGAGGCCGTGGATGGAGTCCTACTTTGCCCGTGACCAGACTTCTTGGTGACCTCTTGTCATCTAAGAGCTGGGCGTCCTGCTTCTTTTAGGAGAAAGAGCAACAGCATGAGGTGACTAGGGAGGATTTAGTGACAGAGGACCAGACCCTTTGCTGGCATCACCAACTCGATGGACATGAGTTTGAGTAAGCTCTGGGAGATGGTGAAGGACAGGGAGGCCTGGAGGGCTGCAGTCCATGGGGTCGCAGAGTCCGAAATGATTGAGCGACTGAGTGACTGAACAATGACTCCTCCAGCCTGGAAACAGGAACTTTCCATGCAGAGTGATAACAAAACAGTCAGCTGAGGTTCCAGTGTTTAAATTCACTGAATCCACCCTAGAGACTGGTGAGAGGTGAGAGCCTTTCTGACGTTTTACATGCCACTCCTCAACCCAGCCCTGCTTTCAGGGGACTGAGGGAACTAACCTACACATTTGTCATTACTTAGAGAGGAATTTGAGGTTTACCTATGTATTAAAACACTGCTTATCTCACAGATAATTTTTAAAATGTGCTATATACCTTTGGGTAAATATTTAACAGTATATACTTATATTCTCAAGAAGACATGAAAGCCTTCTGCAACTGTTGCTGCAAAAGATAAAACCTCCAGCCAGGAATGTCCAGCCTCTCTGTGAGAATCATCATGGGGAGTCTCCAGGCATGGCAAAAGACAGATCTGTGTTTGAAGGTCTACAGTGTCAGCTTCCACCTAAATGCCCTCAGCCAGGTCCTGTCCATATTTAGGTGCTCATTTTGTGATTTTTCTTTTTTTTCTTGGTCACACCGCATGGCATGACAGATCTTAGTTCTCCCCCTGGGGATCAATCCTGCACCCCTGAAGTGGAAGCACAGAGTCTTAATCACTGGATCGCCAGGGAAGTCCCTCTGAGGTTATTTTTAATCTCTCTTTTTTAGCTGAAACTCAGAGAAGCAAAGTGTATTTCAAGGTTGTGAAACTACTTAACACTAGAAAATTTAACACTTGTTATCTGACTCAAAGTTTTGTCCAGCTTCTTTCTACTATACAGAAAATGTTCCTTCAGCTCCATGTATGTGTGTATGTATACTGTATATATATATATATATATATACAGTTGTATATTATATATACAGCACATCAATGCATTTAATATACACCTCCAGTAAATTTAATTTGTTGTTATCCTCACTCTTTAATCCCAAATAACTATGAAGAAAATAATATTATTCATGCTGCCTCCTTGCTAAGAACAGCTTCCTTGTTCTGCACTACCCATTATTTCTAACATTGATAGAAGTGAAAGGAAAAACAAGAGAGAGCGCGGCCTTTAATATGTTTATCCCATTTGGCTGTCACTTCCTCAGAAAAGAAACCTGTGCTTATAAAATACTATGATTACAAGGGAATGTCTCACAGTTACACTTGACTGGTTGAAAAGTCCTCTTGCTGCGTCAGTCTGAGCCAGTCTGTGAGTCAGGCTCACAGAAAGTCAGCAGGAAGTGAGGAGAAGCTTTGGGAACATACACAATGCAATCGCCCACTCCCTTTACAGGAGAAAGAGCGACCTCAGGGTTAAGCTTGCCTTGGGCTACATTGAGACTTTTGATTCGGAGATGCAGAAGCTAAGTGACCTTACAGGAGACAACACTCAAACCAATAAATGTCCAGTAGCAAGTGTGATGTTTCTTTTAGCAATGTACTAGCAAAAAATATTTTAATATGGCCATCAAAACTGAGATTGACAAACGAAGATCCTAGAGCAAACTGATTAATGGGGCTGATGCTTTGAATGAAAGTGTTTAATTCCAACTAGAGTAGGATTTACTGAACTAATAGAAGTATCACTTTATTACTATATTTGAAAATATGTGGTCATTGCTCTTTTTGTTCTTGGCTCTGTTAGGATTTGATACTACAGATCTTTTTCAGGGTAAGTTTCACAGGTTATTTTTATCATTTAAAATATGAAAATTTACATTTAAAAAACTAAGTAATTTCAAAGCATATAAGTTGGTATTTCTTAATTTGCTTTCTTTAAGCCGTCAGTGCAGAAAGTCCTCTGTGTTACACCAGTCAGGGGCATCATCCGGTGGAAGCTGATAATGAGGAATAAAAAATTAGAAAGAGCTTCACAGTTTGCCTAAAACACCCACGACAGAGATACGCTGAGAATATCAGTCGGTCGTAGTGTCTGCCTCTGACATGGAACTCTAGGGAGGAGAGCAAGAGAGTGTGAGTGAAAAGGGAACTGAGCTGAACTCTAAACGGTGAGAAACATGTGCCTCCCAGACACAGCCCTCCCTGCCTCCTTGTCTCCTAGAATGTGTGTCCAGCCGAGGCAATGCCTGTCAGAGGAACAGGTGCTCACGTGGCATGTATCCACACGGGGCGTCCAGTTGCCCCTACCAGAGCCTGGGCATCATGGAGTGAGGAACTGAAAATGTTCCTGACAGAAAGCTCAGGCTAGAGTTCTACCGGGATCCATCCTTTTCTGGCAAGGGGTGGCTGAAGGAGAGGCAAGAGAATTTCAATGAATAATTTACATTAATTCCCGAGCATGACTCATTTGGCACAGTCTCTAAGTCAGTGAGGGGGTGTCAGCGTTCATTGCTGAGGTCGCATCTTCACTGCGGTTCCATTAATTCATTTTCATTTTTTTTCAATGACGATATTTTAGAACCTCTCTGCAGAGAGCAGCCCCTGCAACCATGTGAGCCATTTTCTAAAAGAAGGTGTGGTCTTTCTGTGTTGCTCCTCCAAGAACCCTACCAGTGAAACTGACCTGGTCAAAACTTACTTTTTTTTTTTTTTTTAATGTGGACCACTTTTAAAGTCTTCACTGGATTTGTTAAAACGTTGCTTCTGTTTCATGCTTTGTCTGTTGTTTGCTTTTTCCTCTCAAGGCATGTGGGATCTTAGTTCCCCAACCAGGATCAAACCTGCAGCCCATGCGTTGGAAAGCAAAGTCCCAAGCAGTGAACCACCAGGGCAGCCCTCATGTTTTTTTCATAGGTTTATTTCTGTATTTAATCTTTGGCCGTGCACACAGCCTCGCTCTGGTTGCGGGGGTCTGGTCTGCTCTCAAGCTGTGGCGCTCAGCGTCTCACCTCAGTGCCCTCGTCGCTGAGCGCAGGCTCTGGAGTGCTGGCTCGGTACTTTCAGCACGTGGGCTTCGTTGCCGTATGTCAGGCGGGGTCCTTGTGGACCTGCAATCAAGCCCATGTCCCCTGCATTAGCAGGCTGATTCCTAGCCACTGGACTACCAGGGAAGCCCCACAATTCTTTATATATTATTTTTCTTCTTCTTTGTTTCCCTGACATCTACTAACAACTGGATCACACAGCTTTTGGGTTCGGGACTTAATGGAGTCATCTCCAGCCACAAAGTAACACCATTTACCTGTTCATGGGTATTCATAAAAATCCTTGTTCAAATCTTGCCCTTGTATCTTAAGAAGACAGTCTTTTCATTTCACGTGATAAGAAGGGAAATCCACTTATAAGCATTGGTGCTCAACTTAATGGATGCTTGTCAAATCCTACCCTTGCCCAATCTTGTTCCAGATCTGACCTCATGCAGCTTAAGGAGAATTTTATTTCCTTTTCCTTTTTTAAAAAAATTTAGGTATAGTTGATTTACACTGTGTTAGTTTCAGGTGTATAGCAAAGCGATTTATTTATACATATATACATGCATATTCTTTCTCATATTCTCTTCTGTTGTAATTTATTATAAGATACTAAGTATAGTTCCCTATGCTGTACAGAAAGACCTTGTTTTTCTCTATTTTATACATAATAGTGTGTATCTGTTAATCCCAAACTCCACATTTATCTCTCCTTCTGCCTTTCCCCTTTGGTGCCCATAAGTTTGTTTTCCACGTCTGTGAGTCTGTTCCTGTAAATCAATCCATTTGTACTTTTCTCCTTCTTCTGTACTTCTTGTAGGAATGCAACTGAACAGTTTAACTGAAGCCAAGACAGAAAGGAGGAAGGGCTTGAAGCAGCCTAGGGAATTTCCAGAGAAGAGTTGTTCTCCGAAAATCTGAAATTGTCAAAGCAAAATAGTCTGTTAGCCCTTGCACACATCCACAAACACCCTCAGGATTTGAAGAGTCATAGGTAAAAGAGGAATCAGAGGCGGCAGGAAGGTTTATTAGTATGTTTGTAGCATCCGGACCTATTGTAAATTTTTAAAATAGTGGGCTTCCCAGGTGGCACTGCTGGTAAAGAAACCACCTGCCAATGTGGGTAGACTTGGGTTAGATCCCTGGTGGGGAAGATCCTCTGGAGAAGGGCGTGCACCCCTCTCCAGTGTTCCTGCCATGGAGAGAAGAGCTTGGTGGCTGTACTCCACGGGGTTGCAAAGAGTTGGACACAACTGAAGTGACTTAGCACACACGCATCATCTGACCTATTGTAAATTTTTAAATATGGAAATATTCACAATAGGTTAGGAAAAAAAATCAGAGCAAGAGTATCATCCTGGGAATTCCCTGCAGTCCAGTAGTTATGACTTCGCGTCCAAAATTGCGTTAGTTTCTGCCATACAAAGCAAATCAGGCATATATATCCCTCTCTCTTGAGTCTCCCTCCCCCTCCATCCCACCCCCCTAGGTCACAGAGCACCAGACTGGGCTCCCTGGTTAGATAGCAGCTTCCCATTGTGCTGTGCTATGCTTAGTAGCTCAGTTGCAGACTCTCTGCGACCCCATGGACTGTAGCCTGCCAGGCTCCTCTGTCCATGGACTTCTCCAGGCCAGAATACTGGAGTGGGTAGCATTTCCCTTCTCCAGGGGATCTTCTCAACCTGGGATTGAACCCAGGTCTCCCACACTGCAGGCGAATTTTTTGCCGTCTGAGTCACCAGGGAAGCCCAAATATACTGGCGTGGGTAGCCTAACCCTTCTTCAGGGGATCTTCCTGACCCAGGAATCAAACCAGAGGCACCTGCATTACAGGCAGATTCTTTACCATCTGAGCTACCAGAGAAGCCCAGCTTCCCACTATCTATCTATTTATACACGGCAGTATATACATGTCAATGGAAGCAAGCAAAGTTGCTTCCATTCATTCATGGAAGTTGCTTCCACGAAGTAACTGGCTTCCAATTAAAAAATAAATTTTAAAAAATGTCCTAAAAATATTCTAAAAAAAGATTTCACCTTCCAGAACAGGAGGTATGCATTCAATCCCTGGCTGAGGAGCTAAGATCTCACATGCCTCTCAGCCAAAAAAGCAAAACATAAAGCAGAAGCAATATTGTAACGAATTCAATAAAGACTTTAAAATAAATGGTCCACATTAAAAAATCTTTATTAAAAATTAATGTTATCCCAATTCAGATTTCACACACCTTCTCTCAACCACAGGAACACCTCTTCCGGGCTATCAGAGCTGCTGCTGTGCTGCTGTTTAGTCAAAGTCGTGACTAAGCGTGGACTGTAGCCCACCAGGCTCCCCTTTCCACGGGGTTCCCAAGCAAGAAGACTGCAGTGGGAGGCCATTTCCTTCAGGGGATCTTCCCAACACAGGGATTGAGCCCACAGCTCCTGTGTCTCCTGCTTGACAGGCAGATTCTTTACAACTGAACCACCTTGTAAAGGACAAGGTGGGGCCTTTACAGGCAGGGACAGCTTCATTTCCTTCTGAGCAGACAGACATGCAGGTACTTTATTCAGTATTGGTACAGTGCATACACTCCACTTGAGAGAAACTTGCAAAGCGTTAATCTTTGTGATCAATTGAACAGCTCCTAAGACAAGATACCATATAGGCTGAAATCAACAAGCCCATCATCATATGTCCCTCAAACCTCTTGAGCAATTTGCACCTTAGTTCTTAATGCTACTCGATTGTTAGCTTCAGTATTGCTGAGATCGTGCCATAGTTGCACGTGAAAACATCTCCTAGTGTCCTTGTTCATGGCCTTAAAGATAGATAATCCGAAGCCCAGTGCACCTCAGCCCCAGCCTTCAGACAGGTAGGTAGATTTCAGAAATTTCAAGCTGCAGTTTCAACCCCTCATATCTCTTCACCAAAATGAAGCTCCTCTCTCACCCTGCCGATCAGATTGAATTTTAGGAACATCCACTCTGGATACCTTAATTTTTCTACGTTCCTGCCAGGCTCTTGAGCAGCAGGGAAGGGCAAAGAGCATTTTGATGGTCTAGGAAGATTCAGGGACTACAAATTTAGTTCTTAAGGTGTGCTCAGAAGGCCTGTGATGATGTATGCTGCTGGCGTCTGGTGTGTTCCTCCTGAATGTATCATTGTGTCTGATCCGGACCTGGGTGAACTCTAAGTGATTCAGCTCTCTCTGTTTTCTGGGAATAATGTATGGAGTCATCCATTTTGAGATTCAGAGGGAGATTGTTGTCTGTGCACAAATGAGCAGTCGCCAGGAGAGCCACTCAAGGCAGAGGATGATTTTTATCGATCCATCTCGGAAGAAGAGAGCTTGTGTTCTTTGGTGTCAGAAGAAACACTGGCTTCATTTAATCATGGAAGGGAAAGTTGCTCACAAACCTGTCCTCAGGACAAGTTCATGGCTTTGCAAAGTCTAAACATATCAAAACTGGAGGACGGGCTGGGGTGTGAATAAATTAGGAGCTTGGGATGAACACACACACACTAGTATGTATAAAATAGATAAGCAACAAGGACCTACTGCACAAGGGCTCTACTCATATGGGAAAAGAATCTGAAAACGGTTGGATACATATACATGTGTAACTGACTCACCTGAAACCCATACAACATTGTAGACCAACTATACTCCAATAAAATTAAAAAATAGAAAATAAACATACCAGCTTGATTGGTCCCATGCTACAATGGTAAAGTCAGTGACAGGGAGAAGTGTAGGAGAGGAATACCAACAATAAATTTTAAAAAGACAGCACTTATTATACACTGGGCTCCAGAATTCACATGTGGAGAAAGAGCTTTTCCATTTAGGATGAGTTACTTTATCTCCAGGTTTGTCTTTCATCCTCAGACCCAAGACAGGGTAGTCCCAGAGAAGCAGAGCTGCTGTTCTCTCTCTGATGCAGGGAGCTTAGAAGAGTCAAACTGCCGGTGGCCTTCCCTTCCTGCAGATATCCTCAAATATCTGCAAACCCTAGAGACAATGCTATCTCTCCTCCTTTTCTCTGATTCCAAATCCCCACAGCCCGGTATAAATGCAAAGGGCACTCAGGTGGAGAAGCGGAGTAAACACTGCTGACACCCAAACTCACCACACGTCTGGTGCAGGCGGCACGTTGGACAGTCGGCCACGTCCTGCCACCTTCGCGGGCTTTTCTGTTGATCTTTACACTGGGAAGTTCATTTGCTGTGTTTTGCTTTGTGACCTGTCCTCCATACATTATTCGTACGAGTAATTACTGAATATGCAGTCTTCTTTTATTGTCATTTCTCTCCTACCCTAAAAACCCCAAACGCTTCCCACAGGGAGTTTCATTTACCTAACCTTGACTCCACAGTCAGACTTTTTGAAACACTGATGACAGGGCATTTGACACTCACTCATTGTCTCCCAGTCTTCACTTTCATCTCGCCTCAGCATCCGGAAATCTGAATTCTTTCTTGTCCACACTATTCAAACCACTCTTCCCAAGGGAACTGCTGCCCGCCTAGCTTTGCGGCCCTCGACCCGCATGGAAGGATGGGGTATGGTTTTGCTGTCCACACCTTTGGAAATGCTTCTGCTCCTTTCTGAATCCATGATAACACTTGTATCTGGTTTTCCTTTGAAATTTTCCTTCAAACTTTGAATGTTGTGATCTCAGCTGATTTCTCTTTCTTATCCAGTCTTCTCTTTACGTTACAATTTTCTCCTATCTTTACACTCTGAGGAATCCTGTGCATGCTATTAACCCCTCTTGAGATCCAGACAAACACACTTACCTTACACGAGGCATCTCCAAAATTCAACTTTCCAAGTTCTCCATAAGCTCGTCACAGCTCACGCATTTCCTTTCACAGTTAACGGCAAAGCTGTTTGGCCAGTTGTCTCAGATAAAAGTAATTCACAGTCCTGCAAACCCTTCTCTTTATTAATCTTTACATGCAGCTTCTCACAGAGCTTCTATGTCGGTAACATCCATGAGCTGCACTGCCCAGTGCTTCAACAACTCTTGCCTGGATCTGGATTATTTTGAGTTTCCTAACTTACTTCAGAATAAAGTAACTTTATCCTGCTTCCAGAGGCATGGCTACCATATTGTAATTCATACCAAAAAAAAAAAAAAGTTACCCCTAAGAAAAACTATTTACATGGCAGACACCATAGATTCTCACATTTTGTTATGGCGGATTTCCATCAGATGATTAAGTACTCTGTTGTAACAAAATCAATATACTTGATAGCGTTCCCAATGTATGGAAGAAAAGTGACTTAAGAAAGGAATGTCTTACACCTCTTGCACACGGGTGCCACGTGCAATGGTTGATGTTGTAAAAAGTTAACTTTCTAGAACGTAGAATTGCAGCGTTTCTCTGGTTAAGTCTTCAGTTCTTGACATTTGTAGGATAGAGCTAAACTCCTTAGCAAGTTGTACAAAGCTGTGGACGCTCTGGCCCAAGTTTATCCACGTATACCTTTCATACTCATTTTGCACTTCAGAGCCATGTGAGGGTTTGGGTCACAGCTCTTCTGTTTGATCTGCTTGGACTCACTCCAACTCCTCCCACCTTACTTTCTACCCGCTTATCAAAATATAAGTCAAAATTTATCTTCCTGATAAGATACTCTCAGGTAGTATTTATTAATTCCTTTACCTATACACTTATATTTAACATTATAAACTGTAAAATTGTCTGGAATTTAATTAACTGTGTTGTAGGTTGGACTTAGCACAGAGATAGAATCATACAAAATTGCCATCAAAAAACGGTCAACTATTAGCAATTTCCTATGGCCCAAACTACCGTTTCTCCATGTGTGGGGCTGTCTTTTCTGTATTATTTATTTATCTGTTAAACCAGTGATTTACTTTTGCATGGATTTTATATCTAAATGTTTGTAAAACAGAGAACATGTGAACATGGAAAAGAACACAAGAAGAGCGTGTGCTGGAGACTGTATGTTGTCCCACGAAGCCCAGAGTATTGATTTCTTGACCTTATATAGAGAAGTTTGCATATTCTTGCATTGAACTCTTACTTATTTGCAGTAGAACTCTGTGTTACCAACATATAGTACAGTGCCTGGAACTCAATATACTCGGTAAGTGCTTTTCCAACTGAACTAAATGGTGAATTTCCTAAGAAAAATCAGGATGAAAATGGTCATCATTTCTTTTTGTTTTCTCAAGGAAGCTAGTTTTTCAAAATAGGACACAAAATTTTTGCTGTCTTGAGCACACTTTGCAGCTCACCCAAACCCAACAACCTATGACCAAGAACACTGGAGTCAAATGACCCAAAGCAAGCGTCCTCCTGTGCTGCCAGCAGCAAGGCCGGCAGGTCAGCGCTGTCTGTCAGTAATCCAAATGAGAGGAGCGTGGGGTGGCGGGGGGGAAGGCTCTGTGACTCAGGGCTGCTATTAACTTTAAAATTTGTCGACATTGAAAGTCTTTATTTAAAAAAAAAAACAAAACTCTTCCTGAAGCACATCATTGCAAAGTACTTAAGAACTTGGTCCAAGAGCCCAAGGGCTTCATCACCAGTCACATTCCCGCTGAAGAAATGATCTAGAGAAGACTGCTCCTAAATCAAAAAATGTGAGATTGTACTTAGCAGCCACAACGCAGGGAGAAAAATTTGCTTGGAACGACAGCCTTTTGCTCTATTCTTTACACTCACTTTTCTTATGTTTTCTTGCTTTTTATTTTTATGTTTGCTGCACCCTGACAGCTTAGAGAAAAGGGATGTTTTTCAGAATTTTTTTGAAAGTGGGGTGTTCTGAAATAATTGGGTGAGTTAAATCCAATCCCTTCACAGTTAATCTCAAAAGACACCATTGTTGGTATTTTCACCACGGCATTTAAGAAGTGCTTTGCAAATGTAGAATTATCGAAACACTCATTTCCTGTTTTAGGTCTGGCTATATCACAGCTGTGCTCAATTAAGCCTTTTTGAAAAGCAGCAGACAGGAAGGAAAACAGTGCCTTTTCTCTCTTCTTTGTAATTCTTTGAAATAAATAAATAAACCTAACGCTTTCGATTGGAACCCCCTCCCATGCTTTTAGAATTATGGATGTATTAAAGCATTGTTTCTAAGCAATGGGGAAAAAAATTGCATGTTTCTAACAAACAACACAATGCAGGGGAGCCCTTTGTGTTCAACTGTATCTGAGACTTGCTAGTTTCTGATGGAACTTCACATCTGCCAGATCAAGTCATTGAAAACTCACCATGAAACACTTCTTCGTGTGCAAAGACCACAGGGTTTCAGAGATGAGGTATCCATGGTATTAATAGATTCTGCCTCAAGAAAGTAAAAAGTATGAGAAATTCAAGGAGTAGCTATAACTTGCAGTCCAAGTTTGGGAGTTTATCCAAAATACTGGCCTGTCTAGCTCTCTTAGCTGTTGTTTGGCCCCTATTCTCCCTGCCAGCCGCACCCCACACTGGTGCACAACCATCAAAAGAAATCTTCCTACAACTTGAATGGATCAACGTCACTGCCCCCGCATGATCAGGGACTCCCCAGTGACTAAGAGCGCTGACTATGAATTTTGGATGGGCATCAAAATCTCCTGCAGAGCTTTCAAAGTGTCTGTATGTTCCTCTCAACTTCAAAAGTGCCTGGATCTTTGGATCTGGGTTGGAGACATGGGCATCTGCATGCCTAAATAGGATCCAGGGGACTCTGCTGCACAAAACCAAGACAGACCATCTCTAGACCACGAACAAGAGCCAGACTTCTGGATGACATACAAGCCCATTCCTCTGGGCTCATGACCTGTCAGGCCCAAGGAGCATATTTTAGGGCTGATCTTCACAGACTTCTCAGTGGAATTTGAAAGCACTGACAATTTCTTATGACTCAGGAAATGTGTTTCCTTGTACATCACTGTGTGCTCGGTTGCTCAGTTGTGTCCAGCTCTCTGAGACCCATTGGACTGTAGCCTACCGAGCTCCTATGTCTGTGGAATTCTCCAGGCAAGAATAGTGGAGTGGGTAGCCATGCCCACCTCCAAGGCATCTTCCCAACCCAGGGACCGAACCCGCACCTTCTGCATCACCCACATTAGTAGGCAGATTTTTTACCACCGCACACCTGCGATCTTGCCCTCTATCACCTTCTTCTGCTTAAATCTCTTTTGCATACTTTCCCTTTCTCCCAGTCTCTGAGATGCCAGTGATACCGGGTCCTCTCCGAGAGTGCTCAGCTGTCACTATACATACTTTCCCTGGTCATGTATCCACACTGCTGTGGCTCCAATGACCTCGGTGGTTAAGGCCATGGACTCTTGGACCAGGTTTTCGGGATTCAGTTCTGGATCTGTCCCTCTCCTCGTCTTTGTTCCCTCATCTATAAAATGGGAATAATGGTAGTATCTACATCAAAGTGTTATTTTGAAGATTTAAGGAATTAATATGAATTAAGTACTTTAAGTAACTGAATAAACATCAGTCCTTAAAGCATAGAAAGTCCTGAATAAGCTTTCATTGTCCTCACCATTATTGTCTTTCCATTGATGACTCACAGTTCAGTTGCTCAGTCGTGTCTGACTCTGCAATCCCTTGGACTGCATGCAGCATGCCAGGCCTCCCTGTCCATCACCAACGTCCGAAGTTTACTCAAACTCATGTCCATAGAGTCGATGACGCCATCCAACCACCTCATCATCTGTCATCCCCTTCTACTCCCACCTTCAATCTTTCCCAGCATCGGGGTCTTTTCCAATGAGGACTACTGAGGACTACTTTAGTCCTTCAGTTCAAATCTCTCCCCTGAGTCCTGAAACTACCACATCCAACATCCTTGACATTTCCACTCAGAGGTCACAGGAACTCCAAAGAGAAGTTGCCTCTAACACAGATCCCTCTTCTTATCTCTCATTCCCAGCTTGCTCCTTTTTCGGGGGGGCACAGCTTGCCCAACTACCACCAAACTGGGTATGTAAGATGGGAAATTAGGCATCAAATCTGGCAGCTTTCTATTTTGATCCACCTGAAATCCATCATCAAGTCACGTTGACTCTTGACTCAAATTCTTTCAGTTGTCTTGAATGCCCCTTGTCACAACCCTGTTCAGCCACCTCAACTTGTTATATCCCATCCTTTCTAAGTATGGTGCCTGTAACTTTTAAAGTAATGTCTCATTTCCATTCTATACTCTCTACTTTAGCCACAGTAAATGTTCTAAATTATGTCAATGACTATCTAAATATGTCCAATGGCTTTTCATTGCCTTCAGAACAAAATCAGATGTGCTTCTCGTGGCTAACCATACCCTTCAGAGTCTCCTTTCCTGACACCTCCAGTCTAATTCTCCATCACTTCCCACCTTGGTCTCTATACGCAGCTTAGGTTGAAATCTGTTTGGTTCCCTAGCATCATCTCCCTGGTCTCTGATGTTTTGCATGCATAACCCTCTGCTTGGATGCTCTGTGACCCACAGTTAGGCTCAGCTAGTATGTTGCTTCTACAGGAAGCTCTCCTAGCATATCATGTCCCAGTTAGGCAGTCTCTTTCTGCATGCCCCAGGATACCTGTTGCACTTATCACATTACATTCTAATTGCTTTTCCTTCTCCTAAAATGTAAATACTGTGAAGGCAGAAACTTTACTCTTTCTATTCACTGCAATTCTCATATCACCCAGCACATAGTAAGCATTCAAAAAAATGTGATGAATAAAGCAATGGATACGTGAATACAAAAATTCCTTGTCACACCTTGTGTTTCATCCATGTCAAAACTTGATTCTATCTCTTGTTATTGTTTTTTTTTTTATAAAATCTCTTTTTATTATTTTTTCCTAAATATGTAAATACCAGTAAGATAAATTCAAAACTCTTAAAGCAAGTAACATCTGTAAAGTATAAGAGATGATAAAATACAGAGTGTTAACATTCTTTAATACAACAGATTTATTATGGAAAATTGTTTTGAAATATTAGCAGGAATTCCAAATGCCACTGGGCCCTTGGGTGTTCGTCTAAAACCTTCTCTGATTGTGGCTAACCACAACATCTTTAACATTAATCTGAGCATCTTACGAGATTTTTCAGTCCTTCCGGCTTTCTGCTTTCTGGCTCAGTTAGCCTGTGAAATCTGGATTTTGTTTATTCTCTACCAATACAAGTACCTTATTTTAGAAGGAAAACGAATCAAAATGCATGAAATGAACACATGGGAAAGATATTATTTAAGTTTCCAAGGAGTGTCAGTGCTTATAAAAGTTATAATATAAGAGCCGGAAGAGAGTTAAAATATCACCAAATCCAGTGCATTCATTGGGTGACTAGAGAGAGCTACTACTCAGCCAGACAGGTTCAGTAACCGACTACGAATCACCAAAGTGCTTGGTTTGGTAAGCTTGAATTGAATCACCAGAAATGGGTTTGAATTTGTTAAATCTTGAGTACTTTCTACTTATTCATATGACTTAAGAGAAATTTTATGTAAAGCTTTAGAGGACTGTAAATTTCTTTCACCTAAGGTAGTGACTGATTACTTCAGAAGATTCACAGGTAACATGGGCTATGAAAGTGTTGAAGAAAATACCATCGTGATCATTCTTCCTACCTCCTGTCTACCTTTAAAGAATTTCTCAGGCTTGAGATCAATATGTACCCTCCTGGCTCAGGTGGGAGTGAGGGGGACAACTACGGAGTTAGACTATGAAGAGAAACAAAAGTGTGGCAAGGGTGAAGCAAAGAAAGCCAACAATATTTTGGAAAAATTCTAAGATTCCTTATACAAAATGTATTATTCCGTTTTATCCAGCTGTCTTTGGAATTCTGATTACCTCCTAAGGGACAGAAAAGGGAAGAGCCTTTGTTACTATGGGTCTAAAGAAATACACTCCAATTATTGCTTTCTTCATCTCTTAAGATTCCCTGAGAACTATAGTCATCAGTGTAGACTTAAAACTTTTACGCAGATTCTTATCTATGCCACTTGTTTTTTTAACAGATACCCCATTCTCAGAGTACATTCTCTATTCTGGCAACAGATTTCTGTCCAAACCAGAGGACTGGTCATACAGTAGATTTTGATGGTCCCAAGAATCACATCTCTCACTCAAAACCTCAAAATTTTCAAGAATCTCAAAATTTAAATGAATTTTGATAAACAATTCCTAGACTTTGAGAGATTAGAAGTTTCACTTCTTGGCATTTCAAGACCATCTTTACCCCTTAAGAACAGATTCATATGAGACTACTTATAATGCTAATGAATAAATTTTGAATGCCAAAAATCTCTCTTTATTTTCCCCTTTGAAGGAAACTTATTCATCTCTCAATTCGGCACAAGTTATCCCTGTATGCAGGATACCTGGGGAGCCAGCTTCCAATAGGACGGTGGTCTACGCAGTGTGAGATTAGAACTGTTAGCCTGGAAAATCCCATGGATGGAGGAGCCTGGTAGGCTGTAGTCCATGGGGTCACAAAGAGTCGGACACTTACTGAGCGACTTCACTTTCACTTTCATGCATTGGAGAAGGAAATGGCAACCCACTCCAGTGTTCTTGCCTGGAGAATCCCAGGGACAGTGGAGCCTGGTGGGCTGCCATCTGTGGGGTCGTACAGAGTCGGACACGACTGAAGCGACTTAGCAGCAGCAGCAGCAGCAGCAGCAGCAGCACAAGGGTGAGCTCCATGCCAGCTCACGAACTCACCACGTCAGCTCATCCAGACTCATCCTCTGCACAGCAGGAGGTCACAGAATACATCCACATGTTGAACAGCTCCCTTTGGACAGAGATTTCAGGGTCTCTCCCAATTATCTCCATGAAAAAACTTGCCTATGATGGGTATAATTGAGGTGTGACCTACACAAAATTGGAAGAGCTTCAACAAGTCAACCAATCATTTCATAAAGAGATTTATGAAGAAAAGATGTCACGGAACTAGGTTTTAAAATATACAAGTTTTGGAACTTTTTTCCTCTTATCATAAGAATTAAGTAATTTTCAACTAATAGTCTTTGGAGAAACTTTGTAGAATTTTTTTTCAAGGATGACATTTTACCTACTATTAAAAGAATAAAATAAATAAAATCCCACAAACACCTAAAGAAAAGCTTCTTCAATTTGATAAAGAACATCTACCAAAAAACCTCGAACTAACATTGTACTTACTGGTGAGAACTAGTTCCTTTCTCATTAAGCTTGAGGACAAGATAGTGGAAACACCACTTGTATAAGCATTGAACTAGAAGTTCTAGCTTGTGCAATAAAATAAGAAAAGGAAATTGAAGCCATTTCGAATTGAAAGATTGGTAAGGAAGATATAAAACTCTTTGTTCACAGTTGACATGATCACCTATGTAGAAAAGCCCAAAGAATTAACAAACATGCTCCTGGGACTCATAGGCAATGATAAAAGGGTTTCACGACACAAGATAAAGATGCAAAAGTCAGTTCCTTTCCTATATACTAGCAACTAACAATTGGAATTTGAAATATAAAACCACAATATTATTTATAATAGCATTAAAAATACTATAACTATAAACCTAACAGATATGTACCAGATAATCATGTATAAAACTGCAAAACTCTGATAAAAAAATAAAAGAATACCTACATAAATTAAGAGATATTCTGTGTTCATTGATTGGCAAGCTTAACAATTTTAAGATGTCAGTTTTTCCCAACTTGATCTTTGGATTCAATATAATCTCTATCAAAATCCCAGCAAGTTATTTTGTAGATGTCAGCAAACTGATCAAATATCTATAAGAAAAGGAAAAGGACTCAGAATAATCAATGTGATGCTGAAGAAGAATAAGGCTAGAAGACTGACGCTAATTGACTCCAAGACTTGCTTTTAAGTAGAGTAACCAAGACAGTGTAGCACTGGTGAAAATACAAACATAAGGATCAATGGAACAAAGTAGCACAGAAATAAACCCACAAATATGGTTAACTGATCTTCTACAAAGAACAAAGCAATTAAATGCAGACAGTATAGTCTTTTTCAACAAATAGTGCTGGAATAATTAAATCTTCATAAGCAAATATGTGAATCAAGACTCAGATCTTACATCTTTCACAAACATTAACTCAAAACAAATTACATACATAAATATAAAACTATAAATATATAGAAGAAAATCTAAGTGATCTTGTCTTTGGTAGTGAGTCCTGAGATACAACACGTAAAGAACAATAAATGACCCAAAAATCAATAAATTGGACTTCATTAAAATTAAAACTTGTATTCTCTCATGATACTATAAGAGAATAAACATAAACCACAGAAACTTAGATCAAATATTTGAAAAATATGTATCTTATAAAACACTGGGTCCAAAATCCACAAAGAACCCCTGCAATGAGACAATAAAACAGAACACAATTTTGAAAAGGTCAAATAATCTGAACAGAAAATCAACACGTGGAAAGATGTCCACATATTTGTCACTAGGCAATTGCAAATTAAAGCACTAATGGGATCTTGCACACCAACTAGGAAGGGTAAAACAAAACAAAACTGACAATACCAAACACTGGTGAGCATGCGGTCCAGCAGGAGTGGGTGCTCGTTGCCAGTGGGAATGCAGACACGGCGCTGCCACGTTGGAAGACAGCTCGCAGTTTCTTACAAAGTAAACATAATCTTACTGGACAATGTGTTAATCCCACTCCAGGTATAGCAGCTCCCCACCCCTGGGCCCCTGGGTTTCAATGTCTACAGTTTCAGTTATCTGCAAACAACTGTGGTCCAAAATGTTAGATCAAGATTCCAGAAATAAGCAATTCCTAAGTTTTAAATGGTACTCTGTTCTAAGCAGCACACTAAAATCTTGCCACATCCTGCCCCATCCTGCCCAGGAGGTGAACTATTCCTTATCCAGCTGGATACCTTATCCACCATTCATCACTTAGTAGCCTACTGGGTTATCAGATCAACGGTCATGGTATTACAGTGTTTGAGAGTAAATCTTATTTTACTTAATAATGGCCCCAAAGTCCAAGAGTAGTGATACTGGCAACTCAAACACTCTCTTCCTGCTGCTGCTGCTGCCAAGTCACTCCAGTCGTGTCCGACTCTGTGTGACCCCATAGCTGGCAGCCCACCAGGCTCCCCTGTCCCTGGGATTCTCCAGGCAAGGACACTGGAGTGGGTTGCCATTTCCTTCTCCAACACATGAAAGTGACAAGTGAAAGTGAAGTCGTTCAGTCATGTCTGACTCTTAGCAACCCCATCAGATCAGATCAGATCAGTCGCTCAGTCATGTCTGACTCTTTGCAACCCCATGAATTGCAGCACGCCAGGCCTCCCTGTCCATCACCAACTCCCGGGGTTCACTCAGACTCACGTCCATCGAGTCAGTGATGCCATCCAGCCATCTCATCCTCTGTCGTCCCCTTATCCTCTTGCCCCTAATCCCTCCCAGCATCAGTCTTTTCCAATGAGTCAACTCTTCGCATGAGGTGGCCAAAGTACTGGAGTTTCAGCTTTAGCATCAGTCCTTCCAATGAACACCCAGGACTGATCTCCTTTAGGATGGACTGGTTGGATCTCCTTGCAGTCCAAGGGACTCTCAAGAGTCTTCTCCAACACCACAGTGCAAAAGCATCAATTCTTCAGTGCTCAGCCTTCTTCACAGTCCAACTCTCACATCCATACATGACCACAGGAAAAGCCATAGCCTTGACTAGATGAACTTTTGTTGGCAAAGTAATGTCTCTGCTTTTGAATATGCTATCTAGGTTGATCATAACTTTCCTTCCAAGGAGTAAGTGTCTTTTAATTTCATGGCTGCAGTCACCATCTGCAGTGATTTTGGAGCCCCCAAAAATAAAGTCTGACACTGTTTCCACTGTTTCCCCCCGACCCCATGCTGACTTATAAATTAAACTTTATTATAAGTTGGTATGCTGATATGAAAAGGCAAAATGTATGAAAAGTATGAAAAGGCAAAATGACAGGATACTGAAGGAGAAACTCCCCAGGTCAGTAGGTGCCCAATATGCTACTGGAGATCAGTAGAGAAATAACTCCAGAAAGAATGAAGGGATGGAGCCAAAGCAAAAACAATACCCAGCTGTAGATGTGACTGGTGATAGAAGCAAGGTCCGATGCTATAAAGAGCAATACTGCATAGGAACCTGGAATGTCAGGTCCATGAATCAAGGCAAATTGGAAGTGGTCAAACAAGAGATGGCAAGAGTGAATGTCAACATTCTAGGAATCAGCGAACTGAAATGGACTGGAATGGGTGAATTTAACTCAGATGACCATTATATCTACTACTGCGGGCAGGAATCCCTCAGAAGAAATGGATGGCCATCATGGTCAACAAAAGAGTCCGAATGCAGTACTTGGATGCAATCTCAAAAATGACAGAATGATCTCTGTTCGTTGCCAAGGCAAACCATTCAATATCACAGTAATCCAAGTCTATGCCCCAATCAGTAACGCTGAAGAAGCTGAAGTTGAATGATTCTATGAAGACCTACAAGACCTTTTAGAACTAACACCCAAAAAAGATGTCCTTTTCATTATAGGGGACAGGAATGCAAAAGTAGGAAGTCAAGAAACACCTGGAGTAACAGGCAAATTTGGCCTTGGAATACAGAATGAAGCAGGGCAAAGGCTAATAGAGTTTTGCCAAGAAAATGCACTGGTCATAACAAACACCCTCTTCCAACAACACAAGAGAAGACTCTATACATGGACATCACCAGATGGTCAACACCGAAATCAGATTGATTATATTCTTTGCAGCCAAAGATGGAGAAGCTCTATACAGTCAGCAAAAACAAGACCAGGAACTGACTGTGGCTCAGACTATGAACTCCTTATTGCCAAATTCAGACTTAAATTGAAGAAAGTAGGGAAAACCACTAGACCATTCAGGTATGACCTAAATCAAATCCCTTATGATTATACAGTGGGAGTGAGAAATAGATTTAAGGGCCTAGATTTGATAGATAGAGTGCCTGATGAACTATGGAATGAGGTTCGTGACATTGTACAGGAGACAGGGATCAAGACCATTCCCATAGAAAAGAAATGCAAAAAAGCAAAATGGCTGTCAGAGGAGGCCTTACAAATAGCTGTGAAAAGAAGAGAAGCGAAAAGCAAAGGAGAAAAGGAAAGATATAGACATCTGAATGCAGAGTTCCAAAGAATAGCAAGAAGAGAAAAGAAAGCCTTCTTCAGCGATCAATGCAAAGAAATAGAGGAAAACAACAGAATGGGAAAGACTAGGGATCTCTTCAAGAAAATCAGAGCTACCAAAGGAACATTTCATGCAAAGATGAGCTTGATAAAGGACAGAAATGGTATGGATCTAACAGAATCAGAAGATATTAAGAAGAGATGGCAAGAATACACAGAAGAACTGTACAAAAATGATCTTCATGACCCAGATAATCACGATGGTGTGATCACCATCACATCACATCACCATGACCTAGAGCCAGACATCCTAGAATGTGAATTAAGTGGGCCTTAGAAAGCATCACTACGAACAAAGCTAATGGAGGTGATGGAATTCCAGGTGAGCTATTCCAAATCCTGAAAGATGATGCTGTGAAAGTGCTGCACTCAATATGCCAGCAAATTTGGAAAACTCAGCAGTGGCCACAGGACTGGAAAAGGTCAGTTTTCATTCTAATCCCAAAGAAAGGCAATGCCAAAGAATGCTCAAACTACCGCACAATTGCACTCATCTCACATGCTAGTAAAATAATGCTCAAAATTCTCCAAGCCAGGCTTTAGCAATATGTGAACCGTGAACTTCGTGATGTTCAAACTGGTTTTGGAAAAGACAGGGGAACCAGAGATCAAATTGCCAACATCCGCTGGATCATAGAAAAAGCAAGAGAGTTCCAGAAAAACATCAATTTCTGCTTTACTGACTATTCCAAAGCCTTTGACTGTGTGCATCACAATAAACTGTGGAAAATTCTTCAAGAGATGGGAATACCAGACCACCTGATCTGCCTCTTGAGAAATTCGTATGCAGGTCAGGAAGCAACAGTTAGAACTGGACATGGAACAACAGATTGGTTCCAAATAGGAAAAGGAGTACGTCAAGGCTGTATATTGTCACCCTGTTTATTTAACTTATATGCAGAGTACATCATGAGAAACACTGGACTGGAAGAAACACAAACTGGAATCAAGATTGCCGGGAGAAATATCAATAACCTCAGATATGCAGATGACACCACCCTTATGGCAGAAAGTGAAGAGGAACTCAAAAGCCTCTGGATGAAAGTGAAAGTGGAGAGTGAAAAGATTGGCTTAAAGCTCAACATTCAGAAAACGAAGATCATGGCATCCGGTCCCACCACTTCATGGGAAATAGGTGGGGAAACAGTGGAAACAGTGTCAGACTTTAATTTTCTGGGCTCCAAAATCACTGCAGATGGTGACTGCAGCCATGAAATTAAAAGACGCTTACTCCTTGGAAGGAAAGTTATGACCAACCTAGATAGCATGTTCAAAAGCAGAGACATTACTTTGCCAACAAAGGTTCGTCTAGTCAAGGCTATGGTTTTTCCTGTGGTCATGTATGGATGTGAGAGTTGGACTGTGAAGAAGGCTGAGCACCGAAGAATTGATGCTTTTGCACTGTGGTGTTGGAGAAGACTCTTGAGAGTCCCTTGGACTGCAAGGAGATCCAACCAGTCCATTCTGAAGGAGATCAGCCCTGGGATTTCTTTGGAAGGAATGATGCTGAAGCTGAAACTCTAGTACTTTGGCCACCTCATGCGAAGAGTTGACTCATTGGAAAAGACTCTGATGCTGGGAGGGATTGGTGGAAGGAGGAGAAGGGGACGCCAGAGGATGAGATGGCTGGATGGCATCACTGATCGATGGACGTGAGTCTGAGTGAACCCCGGGAGTTGGTGATGGACAGCGAGGCCTGGCGTGCTGCGATTCATGGGGTCGCAAAAAGTCGGACATGACTGAGCGACTGAACTGAACTTAACTGACTGATGTACATATATCTGACTTACTGTAGAAATGTGTGTTCTCACTCTGTGCGATTAAAGGGCCTAAAAGCAATGGCATCCTAGTAGCAACGAGCACATCTAAACCAGACCGTGGTCTCTTCTACAAGGAATCAGCACTGCTCCTTGGAGAAATGACTGATTCTAGAATGGAGGCAGGAGATCCACAAGATGCTAAGAGCATCCTACCACACCAGAAAGTCAGGAAGTTCCCAAATTAAGCAAATAAACCACACTGAGAGGACACATCAAAGGAACACAAGGGCTAATCTACTTTCACTTCTTCCCCAGCTCCAATGGCCAAAGCCAAGACAGTCTTAACACAATAAGACAGTATGGTAATACTTACATGAAATATAAAGTAAGTACACACAGCTCTCGGAGAAGGCAATGGCACCCCACTCCAGTACTCTTGCCTAGAAAATCCCAAAGACGGAGGAGCCTGGTGCTGCAGTCCCTGGGGTCACTGTGAGTTGGACACAACTGAGCGGCTTAGCTTTCACGTTTCACTTTCATCATTGGAGAAGGAAATGGCAACCCACTCCAGTGTTCTTGCCTGGAGAATCCCAGGGACGGGGGAGCCTGGTGGGCTGCTGTCTCTGGAGTCACACAGAGTCAGACATGACTGAAGTGACTTAGCAGCACACACAGTTCTATAACGATATACATATGTGAATAAATACGTAAATGTGGAACAATAAGCGAGTCTCCCACACAGAATTCCAAATACTTACATAAATACCCTGCTGTCAAAAGAAAGGGTTAATGTCCCCCTCCTTAAGTATATGCCATGCATAGCAGCTTCCATCCAAAAAGTCAAGGATGGAAAGGCAGAAAGAAAAGGGGGACCTTCTGTATGACACAGGGGTCTCTGCTCAGCGTCACGTGGCAGCCGGGATGGGAGCATGGTTTGGGGGAGGATGAATCCATGGATATGTATGACTACGTCCTTTCACCGTTCACCTGAAACGATCACAAAATTGTTAATTGGCTATACCCCAATACAAAATAAAAAGTTTAAAAAATTATAAAATTTTTAAAAGGAGGTATATTTTTAATCAAGATTAACATCAACACTGATAAATTGTGTTGTATTGATATATATTCTCTATGTGATGTGATAAAAATGGCACTTTACCTCTCTCTGAATCTCATAACTATATTTTAATTATGAAAAACATATTAAGGCAAATTTCAATAGAAAGGTATCCTAGAAAATGCCTGACAAGTACTATTCAAAAATCGTCAAGGTCATCAAAACCAAGCAAAGTTTAAGAACTATCACAGCCACAGGGAGCCTAAGAAGACAACATGTAAATATATACTATGGTATCCCATGCAATCTGGGGACAGAACAGGAACATTAGGTAAAAACTAAAGAAATCTGAATTTAAGGATACGGTATGAACATTGGGCATCAGTATGAATTGATATAATTCATTAATTGTAACAAAGGTATTATACTAATGTAGGATGTTAATAATAGTGTAAACTGGGAGTATATGGGAACTCCATATATTATTTTATTAATTTTTCTGTAACTCTAAAGCTATTCTAAAGAACGTATTTTTAAAACAAGGAAAACCAAGCGCCTAGTGGCTTTAGCTGGAACAAGTTTAGCAAATAAGTGACAATATTGTAATACAATCCAAAGAGTAAAATAAATATCCTTGAGTCCATTCTGATAAAAACAAAATAAATAAACAAACATAGACGCGATGGTGAAAATAGAAAGTTCTTGTTAGAATACCCAGTAAAATTTGCTGCAGGCAGGAACCACTGATAGATGTTGACATTCGTGTACAGAGTTTAAGGAGAACAGGGATTTGCATAGCCTCAAATCATCTACTCTAAAAGAATTATTTATAAATTGCAAAGGGAAAAATAGTGACTTGGCAGGGAAGAAACTAGAGGATCCCACTTTAAGGATAAAGGTTAACATTGTCAGCAGCAAAGCACTTTGACCTCATGTGCCCTTGATGCAATACACAGAGAAGTACATCACCGCATTAACCCAGCGCAGTCGTGGCAAAACGTGAGAGGAGCCCACAGCGGACGTTCTACGGATAACCACGCAGCACTCTTCAAAAGTCTCAAGGTTGTGAAAAACAGGGAAAACTGAGAGACTCTCATGGCTGGAGGAGACCAAGGTGACATGAAAATAAATGCAATGTGACAACCTGGATTAGATCCTGAAACAGGATGCAAAATGAAAAAAGTCTGTGGTTTAGAAAAAAGTCTGTGGCATCAAACACTGTTGACTCCTTAGACGGATAATCATAGTAGAGCTGCATAAAAGGTTAACACTAAGAGGGCCAGAATCACTGTGCTGTACACCTAAGACCAACACAACGTTGTAAATCAATTCCAATTTTTTTTTTTTAAGAAAGCCAGGTTTAAGGGGATAAGGGAATTCTTTGTACTGTTTTTGCAACTCTTCTGCAATTCTAAAAATATCATAAAATAAAAGGTAAAAAGAAAACTGAAATAAAGCCAAATCTTCCTTACAAAATTTTTTACACCAATGAGAATTTACTCATTTTGTTTGAGAAACTTTTTGAGGCAATGTCTTTTCAGCTAAGTGAGGGCATTTAGCTAAGAACCATCAAGGGATAAATAATCTCCGCACTCTTAATTAAATGATAAGGCAACATTTTCTTTCTTTAAGAACTTAACACCTGTTTCAAAATATATATTCTCCTGTCATTTTTAAAACAACAAATTTCTTGCTCTATAATGTGTTATAAAATACCTTCAGCTTGGGAAGGAGATTTCTTTCAGGTCAAATGGGTTTCAATTATTTGAGAAACTGTATTTAACTATGACTCAAAGCCAGGTGCATAATAGAAGCCAAGGAAAGAAACAACTCACCCAGCCAGTGCAGACATCCAGTGGCTTTCTTTAGCCCAATAAGCTGTTACCACAGTCTCCAGTTTATCAACAGCTAAGTCTCTTAGAAGCACAATGTGACTTGTAGCGCTCCATGAATGTATCCGTTCCAGCAGCAATTTTACTGAGAAAGTACCTTTATCTGTGTGAACTTATTTAGCTATAGAAACTAAATACAAACTTTAGGGGAGTTTGGAGGTAGAAAAACCCAGAGATTTTAATCCGATAATCTGGTAACATAATGGTAGGACTAGATTTAAAATATGCTGTTTGGTAGTCTTCCCAAGGTTCCAATTCTATTCCAAGGGCCAACTCTAAGTGAACTGCTTTTCAGGCCCTGAAGAGACAGAGCTCTCTGTCACGGGATGTGATCCTCCCCACCCCACCCCGCCCCAGGACTTTTGCGTTAACCCAAATATCACTTTATTTTTTTCTTAACTGAGTTATAATTAACATACAATACTTTATTAGCTTCAGGTGTATGACATAGTGACTCACTACTTTTATGAAGTATGAAATGATCACAGCAGTGAAACCAGTTACCATCAGTCACCACACAAAGTTGTTACAATATTATTGACTATGCTCCCCCTGTGCATTACATTATATCCCCAGGACTTAGTCATTCTGTAGCTGGAAATCTGTAACTCTTTCTAGAAAAATATATCTTCATTTTTTGTTAGTTTATGTATTCAACAAATGTTTACCATTTATCTGGACCAACTCTGTGCTCAATACTGAGGATAAAGACATGAGAGAAAAGGAACATGTTCATGTATTAGTGATGGTGACGCTCATGAGAGCCCATCACAATTCCTTCTGAAAATTATGTACATTCCTGCCCTACAGGAACAGATAGATGGCTTACACAGGGGAGGATGAACCTCATGGAAAGGAATAAAAGTCTTCAGGGGGAAGGACGGCCATTTACTATAATTCTCCACTTCCCTCACTGGACTGGGGATCATGGTTTCCTCATGTTTCATGACAAGGACCAAAAGTTACTAATATTGAAGGAAGGAAGGAAATTAGTTTCATTCTGTCCTTTTCAGTAGACGCTCCAGTGTAGATAATAGGTGACATATTTACACGTTAACAGCGTGTTTCTCTGGGATGTTGTGAAGGAGTGTTTCTACATATTTCTAATCAGTCATTCAGTTGACTGCCTCTGAAGCTCTCACTCACGCTAATCTACCTCTAAGCCCATGGGGATTTTAATCTTATCATGTCCCTCAGAATTAGGCTCACTGGGCTTCCCTGGTGGCTCAGATGGTAAAGAATCTGCCTGCAAAGCAGGGGAACCAGGTTTGATCCTTGGGTTGGGAGATCCCCTGGAGAAGGAAATGGCAACCCATTCCGGTATTCTTGCCTGGAGAATTCCATGGACAGAGGAGCCTGATGAGCTATAGTCCATGAGGTCACAAACAGCCAGATACGACTGAGCAATTTTCATTTTTACTACACCAGAACCACCATTAATTTTTATTCTGTTTCAACTGCAGATAGCTAAAAGATCAGGAAATTAAAAATTTTATCAAGCACGTCTGAAAGCATTTACAGAGTTTTTTTTTTTTTTTTCCTGCTGCCAATCTCTGCCTAACAAGGTTATAATTATTTGCCTTGGCTTATTATGCTATTCACTGTTATTAATTATTTCATAAATCCTCAAAAGGCAAAGATTTGTAACTGAAGCTGAAGTACATTGCAATTCACAGAACTGTTCTGGGGATTTAAATGAGGTAACTAGTACTTTGGGTGGGAGATAGGAATTAACACATATTTTTTAAAGATGTTGCTATTTGAGACACAACTTGACTACTTGGTGAAGGAAGTATTCCAATCAGAAGAACCAGAGTTAGAATTAGGTTAGAATTCTAATTAGGTTAGAAGCCAGGGTACAGGGAGAAAACAGAAAACAGTCACCAAATGAATAGGATGACAAAAATGAAAATGTGTGTGATTTAATTATTTTCCTCATGGAACCCACAGTCTAATGAGCTATGCCTGGAAATTCACTATCTCGAGAGAGAGGTTAAGTTAGGAATACGATGGAGACCAGGCTGAGAGGATTCTTCAGTTAACAAGATGTAGGGAAGGATTTTCCTGGTGGTTTGGTGGCTAAGACTCCATGCTCACAATGCAGGGGCCCCAGGTTCAATCCCTGCTCAGGGAACTGGGCCCACCTGCCAGAACTGAGAGCTCACTCAAGTTTCAGCTAAGACTGAAGACCCCGTGTCCTGCAACAAAAGCCGGGTGCAGACAAATGAATATTTTTTTAAAATTAGAAAAGTAAGTTACAGGTAGCTACTGAGGATTTTTAATTATGAAAAATAGGTGCTCAAACATATACTTTATGAAATTTAAGCCAGAAGCACTATTTAGGACAAATTGTAGTGTGATGAAGAAAGAGGCAACAACAAGTCAAATAGCATGAGAAGCACTAAGAGAAAGAAGCACTACGAAAGAAGGTTTTAAATCCTACAGAGGCAGGAGATGGATGCTCCCCACCCCCAGGGTAAAGCTATTGGGGATTCATTCCCTGTGGATAGAAACTCCAAGAGGAGAATAGTGGGACAATTAAGACAGGAGGCTGGGCCCTGCACAGACCACGTGTTTCTCTTTCTTAAAGTCAGACTTCCCTGACCCCGCATGCGCAGAAAGGCTCCTTGGGGTCAAAGAGGAGTTATGTCAAAGGGTGTTCTACCTGGATGCCTTTTCGGTAAAATCCATCTTGACTAAGAGATGTGTCCACACATATGGGAGGGTCCTGAGAGTCACCAAATATGGACTGCGAACCAGGCAAATCAAAATGACTGGTCAAAGGAAAACTGGAAGAAATGCCCCGTAAAAGTAATTCAGACTGCCGCCAGGGCGCGACCTGGAGACTGTCTCTCCCTGAGTCTGCCCGTGCGTCTATCCACACATACTGTACATTTTCCCCCTCCTAATAAATACTTTACTGTTTCATCACTTTCCATCTTTGTGAAAATTCTTTTCTGTACAACTGAAGGGCCAGGACCCTTGTCCCTGACCCTTGGTCTGGTGGCTAGGATCTGGAGTTTTCACCACCACGATCAAGCCCCGTCTCTGGCTGGGAACCCAAGCCCTGCTCCAAGTCATTGCAGGGCAAGGCCACTTGCGATCCCGGCTGGTCTATAAATCCCTCGGCTCAGAGCATAGCCACTTTATTCACCACTGTGTTTTCAGTGTGAGATCTGGGATTAGGCAAGCAACAGGGCCTCAGGAAGGATTTGCTGAACAAATGAATTTCATCCAGATACTTTTATTCTTTTTGAGCAGATGGATACATTATTAAAGTACAGTTGATCTATATTAGTTTCAAGTAGCCAACAACGATTCAACTGTTTTCATAGATCATACTCCATCTAACATTATTATGAAATGTTAGCTATATTCCCTGTGGTGTATTATATTAGTAGAATTATTTATTTGTATTATTTATTATTATAATTGTAATATATATTTGTGTTATTAGAAAATGTGCTTGTTTTATAGCACTTTGTGCTTCTTCATCCCCTTTCCCTAACTTGCCCCTCCCGGCATTTCTCTCCCAACTGGGAGCCACTAGTTTACTCTCTTTATCTGAGTCTGTATCTGTTTCGTTACAATCTTTTTTTTTTTTTATAGAACTCCTAAATAATTAGGATGAGATACACATGTGATATATGGAGGGTAGCAGACAGGCATCCCATGGGTAACTAACTAGCATGTCCCGTGGCCCAAATAGTTAACCCCAGAGGTTCTCATACAGATGAAGCTGAGTGTTTCCGTCTCACTCATGGAAGAGACTGAAGGATCTCTGATCACACATTCAGACAGGTGACAGGATATAATCCCTTGTAAGAAAACTGCTAAGGACATTGATCTCCACGAAACTAGGTCTAATTTCCCAGCAGTTCCTTTCTCATCCTGGACATCTGTTCTTAAGAGCAGACACCCAGAGTGGCAAGATAAGTCATTCTGGACTTTGCTCCCCTCATAGGAAGAACAACTAACAGCTCTTGATGAAGAAGACATGGCTGAGAGAATCCTGGAACCTGGTGTTTTGAGGCTGAAGAGCCCCATGCATGCAGAGACCAAGACAGACTGCATTAGAAGGTGAGAAAAGGGGTTAAACGTTGACGGCATCACCCTCCCCAAGCCAAGGCGGCACTACAGAGAGGTCTCCCCAAGTCTGTGCTCCTCCAGCAGGGAAACAGCGCCCAGGAAAAGGTGGGTCACCTGGCGGGAACCCCTGTTTTGGTTCTGACCTTCCCACCCCACGCCCGGGATTGCAGAGGCACCTGCAAGGCTCAGCCACTGGAAACCTGATTGAACAGACAGGGGGAGAGGGCTCGCGGCCATCCCTGCTCAAGCAGTCATCCCCATGGGAAGCTTCGCTTTTCTACAGAACAGAGCAGGCGGGGTGCTGTGGTCAGGGAACTTGGGGAGCAGATCTGATGTGGCAGCGAAGCAAAATACCCGCCTGCTCACAATGTGTTCCCCTCCCCCCCCCACCCCTTTGGTATGAGAAAGAAATCAAATACTCAGAAAGAATCTTTTCTTTTTACTTTCCTATTAACCGCCTAAAAGAATAGAGATAGGGGGCATATTCCAAGAAAGAAAGCAATCCCCAGAGACAACTGTGATGCAGTGTGAGCTAAGTGTGGTAGACAGTGGGGGGTGAGGTGCAGAAAGTTTCCCCTCTTCGATAATGTCCTTTATGAGGAGTTCTGGGTGAGTGCCCTCACCAGACAGATAGCTGGGTCACAGCGCTGCCTGCGGGGACGCCATCTGAGCCACAGTCAACAGGACCGGGGCTCCTGCAGGCCGGCTGTGCGCCCAGGGCCCTGGGCTGGGGGCGGCGGGGGAGCCGAGGCCTCCGGAGCGGAGGCCGGACCACGCCCAGGCCGGCCGTGTATTGAAACCAAGCCTGCAGGTAGCACAGCTCCTCCCCGCTGGCAAGTCAGAGAAGCACTGGGGGTTTGCAGAGAGGCCCTGGGTGTCCCCCCTGACTTCTGAGCTAAGCCACAGCCCGTCCATCGCGGCTGAGATGCCGCCCGGACCGCTCCGCTGGAGGAGCACTGGACACTGCACAGCCCGCCTCCGGAACCAAGAGGGGGAAGGCAGACCTGACCGCCCGAGGAAAGGGAGGCCAGGCATGGCCCCTGTGGTCCTCAGACAGTGGGAGTTACAGCTCAGGCTCAGAGCAGTGGGGCCCTCCAGTCTTAAGTCCTCTTTGAGAAACACAGGGACAAGCCTGAAGCAACTTCTCTCCATCCTGCCTGTGAGGGGCTGAGACAGAGCCCGGCTGCGGCAGAGAGGGCCTCCCACCGTGGCCTGACAAGGAAGGGCTGGAGAGAATCACCTGGAAGCTTGCTAGGTCAGTCATACCTAAGCTAAGAGCAGTGCAGATAGAGTCCGTCGCCCGCAAACCCAGTGGTCCTGCTTGACCAGGAAACTGGGGAACAGGTTGCGGTGAGCTAAGACAACAAAGAACTTGACCAATTTTGGAGCGACAAGGAAACCAGCTTATAGCCCCACTAAGTGCTGAACATAACCTTCAGCCTGCCTGAGCCGGGACCCTAACCAGAACATGTAAGGAGCTCATCCTGGAGCCTTGCTTTCAGTGGAACAGAGCACAGGGCCCATGGCTTTTCCAGTTGCACAGCGAAACTGGTGGACTCACCTGACCAGTGGATTCAGTGCCTGCCCTTGTCCGATGCAAGGGGTCAAAACAGTAATCTGTGCAGGTCCGGAGTGCCATTATGCTGCCTTCCAGGTCAAGGAAGCTGATACATAGCCCCATCTACAACTGCATGAGAAACGCTGGGCTGGAAGAAGCACAAGCTGCAATCAAGACTGCCGGGAGAAATATCAATAATCCCAGATATGCAGATGACACCACCCTTATGGCAGAAAGCAAAGAAGAACTAAAGAGCCTCTTGATGAAAGTGAAAGAGGAGAGTGAAAAAGTTGGCTTAAAGCTCAACATTCAGAAAACTAAGATCATGGCATCCGGTCCCATCACTTCATGGAAAATAGATGGGGAAACAGTGGAAACAGTGGCTGACTTTATTTTTTGGGGCTCCAAAGTCATTGCAGATGGTGATTGCAGCCATGAAATTAAAAGACGCTTACTCCTTGGAAGGAAAGTCATGACCAACCTAGATAGCATATTCAAAAGCAGAGACATTACTTTGCCAACAAAGGTCCGTCTAGTCAAGGCTGTGGTTTTTCCAGTAGTCATGTATGGATGTGAGAGTTTGACTATAAAGAAAGCTGAGCACAGAAGAATTAATGCTTTTGAACTGTGTTGTTGGAGAAGACTCTTGAGAGTCCCTTGGACTTCAAGGAGATGTCCATCCTAAAAGAGATCAGTCCTGGGTGTTCATTGGAAGGACTGATGTTGAAGCTGAAACTCCAATACTTTGGCCACCTGATATGAAAAGCTGACTCATTTGAAAAGACCCTGATGCTGGGAAAGATTGAGGACGGGAGGAGAAGGGGACGACAGAGGATGAGATGGTTGGATGACATCACCGACTCAACGGACGTGAGTTTGGGTAAACTCAGGAAGTTGGTGATGGACAAGGAGGCCTGGCGTGCTGTGGTTCATGGGGTCGCAAGGAGTCAGACACGACTGAGCTACTGAACTGAACTGAACTGAACCACTGCATGTGATACCCAGTCCCAAGCATCTGCTAAGTCTGGCAGAGAACCCAGGCTACTGTGCAGACCATCCTATAGCCCGACTAGTGTAGGGGCCAAGCCCGCAATCCTATTCAGCTGTTCCCAGCTAGTAGTACAGCCCCCAACCCTGACCTCAGAGTTCCAAGAGTTCCCTTGCCCCCCATATAGAAGATAATAGCAGGTTTTACCTGCCCAAGAAGGTTACCAACAGGCACACCAAGACCCCACACTGAGCCAAGTGATGAAGGAAGTTCTCTGCCAAAGCAGATCTGTAACATTTGGACGAGTCTGAATCACTTAAATGAGCAGAGACAAGGAAAGGAATCATGGGTAAAGAAAAATCAGGTAAATACCATGGTACGAAAGGATGCCAATAAATTTCCAGTCACTAACTCTAAAGAAATGGAGATGTATCAGAATAATAGTTTTAAGGAAGTTCAGTGAATTAAAAAAACACACAGATAGACAACAAATTAAAATTAGGGAAGCAATGCATGAACAAAATGAGAAGTTCCACAAAGGAATAGAAACATTTTTCTAAGAAAACAGCAACCCTAGACTTGAAAAAAAATTCAATCTGAATAATTCAATAGAGACTTTTTTTTCAGAACTAAACTCAATAATGCAGTAAATGTATCAGTGACCTGAAAGATATTCAAAATTACACAGAACTACAAAAAGAGTAGAGAATAAAATGGAGTGAAGAACATCTACAGCATTAACAGGGCACAGTGAAAAGAAACAAAATTGACATTTTGTTAATTCCAGAAGCAGAAGAGAGAGCAAGAGACAGAGAGTGTATTTAGACCAATAATGGCTGCTGCTGCTGCTGCTAAGTCGCTTCAGTCGTGTCCAACTCTATGCGACCCCATAGACGGCAGCCGCCAGGCTCCCCCGTCCCTGGGATTCTCCAGGCAAGAACACTGGAGTGCGTTGCCATTTCCTTCTCCAGTGCATGAAAATGAAAAGTGAAAGTGAAGTCGCTCAGTCGTGTCTGACTCTTAGTGACCCCATGGACTGCAGCCTACCAGGCTCCTCCATCCATGGGATTTTCCAGGCAAGAGTACTGGAGTGGGGTGCCACTGCCTTCTCTATGTTGCTGCTGCTGCTGCTGCTGCTGCTAAGTCACTTCAGTCATGTCCGACTCTGTGCGACCCCATAGGTGGCAGCCCACCAGGTTCCCCCGTCCCCGGGATTCTTCAGGCAAGAACACTGGAGTGGGTTGCCATTTCCTTCTCCAATGCATGAAAGTGAAAAGTGAAAGTGAAGTCGCTCAGTCGTGTCTGACTCTTACTGACCCCATGGACTACAGCCCACCAGGCTCCTCCGTCCATGGGATTTTCCAGACAAGAGTACTGGAGTGGGTGCCATAACTTCTGAAACGTAGGAAGAGAGATTGACCTTCAGACCAGGATGCCCAAAGGACCCCAAACAGGTCTACACTTAGACACATTATAATTATGTGATCAAAAGTCAAAGAAAAACCATTTTAAAAAGCAATCAGATTAAAGAGAAAAGTTATATACAAAAGAATCCATATAAGAGTATTGGTGGATTTCTCAACAGAAACTTTCCAAGCCAGGAGAGAATAAAAGTACATATACAAATATTGAAAAGAAAAAAAATAGTCTATCAAAAATTCTACACCTGGCAAAGCCAACCTTCAGAAATAAAGGAAAGATAAAGACTTTTCTGAAAAACAAAAGCTGAGGGTGTTCACTGTCTCTATACCTGCTTTACAGGAATCTCTAAAGGGAATTCTTAGAGGGGAACACAGTGACAGTAATTAACATCAAAAAAACTTGAAAAAGACAACATAAAATTCACTGGGAATGGTAAATACACGGCCAGAGTTAGATTCTGTAATGGTAGTGGTGGTGCATTATTCACTTACCACTATAATTTGAAAGTTGAAAAAATGAATATAGCAAAAATAACAATAAATACTATAATCTCCTATTAGTTACACAATATTAAAACATGTAAATTGTAACAGTAATAACAAAAAATGTGAGGGGGAGGAGAAAGAAAAATGTTAAGTTTAGGAATTCTATTAAAGTTAAGTTGTTACCAACTTAAAATAAAGTGTTATAATTTTAAGATTATGTAAGCCTTATGGTAGCCACAAGGGAACTGTAGCAAATACACAAAAGGACTTGATAAAGAACTTAAAGCACTGATGTTAAAAGAAAAAAGACAGCAGGATAAAAAACAATGAATCTACCCTGCCCCCTCAAAAAAAGAAAAAAACCAGGAAAGCGACAAACAAAATGCAACAATAAATCTTTGCATACGCACTTAGTCATGTCTGACTCTTTACCGCTCTAAGGACTGTAGCTGCCAGGCTCCTCTGTCCACGGGATTCTCCAAGCAAGAATTGTGGAGTGGTTGCCATGCCCTCTTCCGGGGGATCTTCCTGACCCAGGGATTGAGCCCGAGTCTCCTGCATCTCCTGCATTGGCAGGCAGATTCTTTTATCACTGAGCCACCTGGGAAGCCCTAGTAAATATTTATCAGACAGCAGTTTACCATAAACAAACAGGTTAAATTCTCTAATGAAGGGCATGAAATGACAAGTTAAACAACAGGGTCTGAGGATATGCTGCCTACAGAGGCTCACTTTAAAGAAATACATAAACTGAGAGTGAAGAATAGAAAAAGATATTTTAAGCAAATGATAGCAAAACAAAAGCAGGGGTAGCTACACTTATGTTAGACACAATAGATGCTAAACTAAAAATAGTAAAAAGAGAGAAATAAAGTCTTTATACGGTAATAAAGTGGTCAACCCATCAAGAAGACACAATGGTTGCAAATACCTATGCTTTCAGTAGTGGCACCCCTAAATGTATAAAGAAAAACCTAAAAGAGCTAAAAGTAGAAATAAACAGCAGTACACTCATAGTTGGGGGCTTCAGTACCTCACTCTCAATAATGGCTAGGTCATTCAGACAGAGGATCAATAAGGAAATTGAAAGTTTGATCTATTTTGTGTCTAAATTCATTTGTATGTTTACACAAAACTTCATTTCAAAATTCTGTTTGTAACTTGCACAACTCTTCTTTTGCACATTTTTCCAAGCCAGCCTGATTTTTTTAATTAAAGAATGTCATCCACAACCTTATCTCTGAACTAGTTACCCCTTTATAGTATTTCTCTATTCTCTCGTTCTCTCTACTTTTATGAAAGCAACTACTCTCTAAGAACTTAGCTCAAGTTCTTCTTTGAAGGACTTCTTCCTGTTGTTACTTTCCATTTTTTCTTACTACCCAACCCATTACAGAATCCTGTGCTACTTCCACAATATTTACTTGGTGCCTGTTTTTTCTTGTTTCGCTAGTCTCTTTTACGTACGCATCTTTTCTACCCAAGAGAAGGTTCCGCTTTTCTACTATGTAAGGGTAGGATCATTTTTCTTATCCCTAGTATATCTGTATAAGATGAGCAAATGAATGGGAAGATACGTTAATAACAACTTCGGCTGTTTTCAAACTATGCATATTTAGAATGCATTTGCTCATACATCTGTTCTCTGAATTTTTGGAAGTTTTATCTACAGTTTTGTGTCACCAAAGTCTCCAAGCCACCTTTTATAATTGCATAAAGAAATATAGGGGATGAATAGACCCCATTATATCGTCTGTTTTCCAGAGCTAAAATTCTGCCCTCAAAAAGCAACAACTGCATAAGTGTGTGTGGTTATTCTTGATCATGGTACTTCTTACTCTTACGGTTCGTATTTGATGTCTTTTCCTTAGTCAAAGAGTTGGACATCTTTTAAAATATCCATGTTCAAACTCTGTACCGTCATTATGGTACACACAGTGAAGTGGGAATGATAGTGATTCGTGTCATCAGAACACGACCCCAGAAACATTTAGAAGATAATGTCTTAGAGGTAATTCTCCTTTAAAAACATGATTTTTATTGCTCTTGAATATACTTGACGGATTTCCAGATGACCGTTCAACTTTATACACAGTGTGTGTGTGTGTGTGTGTGTGTGTGTGTGTGTGTGTGTGAATCACTCAGTCATGTCTGACTCTTTGTGACCCTATGGACTGTATTCCCCCAATTTCGTCTGTTCACAGAATTCTCCAGGCAAGAATACTGGAGTGGGCAGCCATTCTCTTCTCCAGGGGATTGTTCCAACCCAGGGATTGAACCCAAGTCTCCTTCATTGCAGGCAGATTTTTTACCCTCTGAGCCACCAGAAGAGACCTATACACAGGAACCAGAGTATAACTATATTCCAAAATTTCAAGTTAAGTTTACAAAATTAACTTCTTTAATCAATATATTTATACCATCACCTTTTATTAAAACATGATTTCATGATTCAAAGATCCCTCCACCACCTTTGCCCACTTTTCCCAGATAATATTTCATGACTTGGCAAATTAGCTAGAAGTCTGGTTAATAATTTAAAGGTCTCTGATAAAGACTACAGCTCAGCTATCTCCTCGCTCAAATATTTTAGTAATGATAACCCATAGTCGAAGCCAAACACATAAATCATTGAAAGATTTTGTTTGCAAGATGACAGCTTATTTTCCTTGGACTCTTCTCACAGCTCACATCAATTCCAGATTTGCATTCATAAGATGAATCTCAGGAAAACTTCATGTTCAAGTACAAAAACTCAGTATTTAGTAAGACATGAAAAGGGACTTATGCATGAAATATTCATTAGCATCAGACAATTATTTGCTTATAAATTAAAGCTAGTTAAATTTTATAAGTTGGGGCATAAAATAGCAAGCACTAGATATGACTTCTCTTAGCTGTAGAGTGGTTTTCTTTGATGGAATACCCCTGAATAGCTGTCAGAAATCTGCAAGCACTGTGGATCATGCCCTCATTCACAATAGGAGGGGAGGCCGCCACCCTAAAGTGAGTTCAGGTAAGAAGAGTCTGCTCTGGTACTTGACATGCAATGGAAGAAAACTCCAGGAAATGTGGGTACGGGGAAGTAGCACTGAGACCTGTGGATGAATCACAGTTGATCGAGGTTTGCTCTTCATTCATTTCACCAAGGTTTACTGAGCTCTCTGTCCCCTAGGAATGAAGAAATGGTGCAGACAGAATCCTAGCCCATAAGGCATCAATCTTGGAGGAGGAAATAGCAACCCACTCCAGTATTCTTGCCTGGAGAATTCCATGGACAGAAGAGCCTGGTAGGCTCTAGTCCTTAGGGTCACAAAGTCAGACATGACTGAAGGGACTTAGCACACACACACACATAAGGTGTCAATGGACTTAGGTTGATCTAGAAAGCTCTTCTTTGGGAGTAAACACTTTTAAAAAAATATATCTAATTTTTATGAAGGCAGAGAATAAAACTTGGTGGTGATTTCCATGCTATATATTGAACCAAGAATCAGAATCTGTTTTAGAAAACAGAGGCAAATGTTGGAAAAATCATGATATGGACTGCATGTCCTCTTACTTCCTCAATGTTCTGGCATTTTCTACCACTCTTCATCATATCCTGCTTCCCTAATTCCCAACTCCCAAATATGTTTATGTCTGTCAATATCTTCTCTATTCTACCAAAAGTCATCTCAAGCACATTCACACTCAATAAAAGTTAGTCAAATTCCTTTGAACATTATTTGCTTCCAAGGGTATTTGCATTTTACCCAGAAAAAGAAAAACAGAGCAGTAGCATCTTGAGAAATCTTTGGTGGCTGCAGGCAGGGCAGACCCTGAAGGTGACAGTGGGCACTGTTTACACCTCAGTTCCTCTGTTGAAGGGGATGACCTAACGCCAAAAGAAAGAGTGGCGAGATTGAACTGGTAACCCAGATCCACGGAAGGAGATTGAAATTTGCTGCTACTAACTCTCGTTAGGCACAAATTCCTCCTATTCAAGTTTCTGTCACTAAGTCAATACATCACGTTATTGAACCTTACCTGGTTCAGCTCTGAACCCTGGGTGGGCTGAAACTGTGAGTCGAGTTTAGTGTTCCCTTTGGCAGTCTTGAAGGCTGTCCTTGGAACTCTGATTCCCACGTTGGCAACTTGGGATCAGTTGTTTTTTTTCACTGCTACTACTTTTGACCTTGTACTAGTAATAGGAGGGAAAAAAAAAAAAAGCCCTTAGGCATTGCTGCTTTTTCCACATTCATCTCAAAACTTAAGACAAGGGCTAAAGGTGCTCAGGATTTTCCCCTCTGCTCAGAAAGATAAAGCCATGTTTGAATTCCATGTGGCATTATTTTGCTTATGGAAGCTTCGTAGAGCCAAACCATGTAGAGAAATTGGTTGGAAAGCAGCTATTACAGGTAATCTCAGCTCTTTATCTACTACAAGGTAACGTTCTACAAGCCAGGTAACGTTCAGAGTTAAGGACATTCTTCCAAGGATAAGTCAAAACTAACCTCTTCCCCCTCCAAAAGCCCCCTAAATTTTGAAAAGAATCTCAAGCTCAGAGAAGTTGAGGGAACAGGCATACATTAGACACTTGTTTCCCATTCATTTAGATTCAACAACTGGCAGCCTCATTTCTGCACATTTGCTTTATCACCTCCCTATCAGTTCACCTCTCTCTCTCACTGCTCCCCCTTGTTCAGCTGTCTTCTAAAAGACCCCACATTTAGGGTTATATGACTATTTCCTCATGGTTAGATTCAAGAGAAACACTTTTGGCATGAATGTCACAAAGATGAGATGACTTATTTTCCATTGCATTCCACTGGGAGCACATAATATCTGTTTGCTCCATAAATGGTGATTCTAAGTTTTGTATCTGACTTTAAATATCTTATCTCTTCCTCATAAAGGAATTTATTCCCTTTTATAAGTACTCAAGAGTCTACATGTATATGGCAGTAAAAGACAAAGATTCTGCTTTTCAATAACCTTTCACCGAAAGATTTAAATATTTATTGGAGGCTCTCTGCTAGAATCCAATAGAGCTGACATTTGAGCAATGAGGCACTGGGGGTGCAAACCCATCACGCAGTTGAAAATCCACGTACATTTGTCTGACTTCGTATCTCCATCAGCTGATTCAAGTAACCACATGCACTACTGTGGTATTTAGTGAAAGATATCTGCGTATATATGTGGATCCTCAGAGTTCAGACCCATGCTACTCAAGGATCAACTGTATTACAATGTAGCTGTATAAAGATGATTCTGAAATTTTAAAATTTCTGCCACATATTTCAGTCATATAACAGTACACTTTGGGCTTGATCATATACATAAAAGAAAATTTTATAGCAATCAGAGCACATAGGTCAAGAAGGAAAAGAATGAACTGTATCAGTATGATATGTTTATTTTGCTATTTGTACAGTAAAATATTATAACTTTAAAGTAGTTTACAATAAAAATGCACACTGTGACACCTAACGTGACTATTAAAACAATATAATTCCAGCTAAAAGGTCCACAAAGGGGATTAACTAAGGTCATTTTTTAAAAATCAGTTGATCCAGAAGAAAGCAGGAAAAGGAAGAAAAAGAACAAAGTACTGTGGGCCTCCAAGATGGCAACACAGGAAGATTCTGAACTCGACTCTTCCGAGGACACACCGAACCCACAGCCACTTACTGAACAGTCCCCTCCAAAAAGGACCTGCACACCCGCTGAGCAGCTCGTCTGCGTCAGCACAGAAGCGAAGGCCCACTGTGAGGCCAGCAGGATGGACTGGGGCTGTCTTGCCATAAACCTTACCATTGGCCCAGCCACCCACCAGCAGGAAGGACCTCAAACCCAGAGATTCTCCCCAAGGAGTGAAGGGTTCGTACCCCACACCAAGCTCCCAGCTCTTAACACCTGCCTCTGAGAGGCAAGCCCTCCAAGCATCTGTCTTGAGAACCAGTGGGGCTGCTTCCACAAACCCAGAGGGCTGCAAACTGAGAAACAGCTGTTGGAAGGTTTGCACGCAGACTCAGTCACCCCAGGTCCCAGCCCAGAAGCAGCAGTTTGCAAAGCACTGAGGCCATCCGTGTGTGAAGGAGTCATCTGTTAATCTTCAAGTACCTGCTGGATTGACATGTACACACTCGTGTACAGAAGATGGGTAACTGATAGGGACCTCCTACAGAGGACAGGGGGCTCTACTCAATGCTCTGTAACGGTCTACGTAGGAGAACAATCTAAAAACGAGTGGATGTATGTATCGTTTGTCAGTCGCTAAGTCCTATCTGATGCCTTGAGACCCCATGGACTGCAGCGCGCCAGGCTTCCTTGTCCATTGAGTCTGTGATGCCATCCAACCATCTCATCCTGTCATCCCCTTCTCCTCCCGCCTTCAATCTTTCCCAACATCAGGGTCTTTTCTAATGAGTCAGCTCTTTGCATCAGGTGGCCAAAGTATTGGAGCTTCAGCTTCAGCATTAGTCCTTCTGATGATATTCAGGGTTGATTTTTTTTTTTTTTTAGGATTGACTGGTTGGATCTCCTTGCAGTCCAAGGGACTCTCAAGAGTCTTCTCCAACACCACAGTTCGAAAGCATCAACTCTTTGGCACTCAGCTTTCTTTATGGTCCAACTCTCACATCCGTACATGACTGCTGGAAAAACGGTAGCCGTGACTTTTGTTGGCAAAGTGATGCACACGTATAACTGATCCACTTTTGTGCAGCGGAAGCAAACACAGCATTGTACACTGACTATGCTCCAAAAAAGATTTTTTTTTTTTTAAAGAAGCAAAGCACGTGCGTGCACACACACACACACACACACACACACACACATACAGACCCCTGCCCCTTGGGTCGCTGAGAGGCAGGGGTCTGATGAGCTTGTCTCCAGGGAAAAGAAGCACCCTGGCCCGTTTCCCACTCCACGGCTGCTCGCTGAGCCAGAGGAAGCCGTCTTCCCTCCGCCAGCACTGTCTTTCCCCACTTCTGGCTCTCCTTCAGCCGCCCTCTACGAGTGAGTCTCTGGACAGACCCCTGCCTCCAGTTCTGCAGGTGAAGCCCAGGACACGCCCTTTGCTTGCCTGGCTCTGAAGCCCACGCAATTCTCAACCCCCCCCCCAAGGAATAGCTGATAGTATACTATTGCCATGTTATAAGGACAGTCTCTGAGCATCAGAAAGTGCTAAGGACTCGACCCCAGGAACCCCGTAAACTAAGTGAGGAGACCTGTGTAAGCCCGGGTCCGTCTGGTGTTAAGGTGGGATCTGATCTTTACACTTGGCTAACCCCAGCTACAAATTTTAGAAAGGATCTGAATTATCTGTTACCGTGTAACAAACTACCCTAGGGATCTACAATAGCACCATTTCTTGCTCGACTCACAAGTCTGCTCTTTGGGTAGGGTTCAGCAGGGCATCACATGGGTGGTTCTGAGGATCCACTTCCAAGAAGATTCACCTACCTGGCTGGCAAATTCGTTCCAGCTGTCAGTCAAACACTTTGCAGGGATTATTTGGCTGAAATCCCTGCACAGGACTTCATGTGGCTTTTGGCATAGATTACTGTACTTTCTTCATTTGTGTAGCAGTTAAATCCCAAAAGTAACTCTCCCAATAGTGCCAGGAAGAAGCTACATCATTTTATAATCTATAAACCAAAAGTAAGACAGGATAGTCACAGGTTGCCTGGCTTCCAGGGCAGGTTACAAACTCTCTTTCAGTATGAGGTACATCAAGAGCACATTATAAAGGGAGCAGGTCAGATGGAACATGATGAGGGAGTCATCTTTAAAAACAAACAATCTCGGGCATTATCTCTCAAAGTATGATCCTGATACCATCTCAACAAAAATTACCCGGAGGCCATGCTCAAATAATGTCACATGTTCGTGCTGAGAAATATATAACTTAAAACTTTAATTTTCAGGCCCAGGAGTGTACATTTTTAACACATTATTTGGGTGAGGTTTTTGCAGCCTAAAATTTGAGTATCGCTTATCCAGCCAAACATTCTCACTTGAGAGAACAAGAAAATAAGAACTAGAGAAGTTGAATGACTTTCCCAAGAATAGAGTTAAATACACCACCTTCAGCCTCTCCTGAGGAGTGTGTCACTGTTGAATCACAGGCGCACCTCAGCGATGTCACGGGTCTGGTTCAGAGCAATAAGCAAACATCACAAACAATGCAATGAATGGAATATCTCAAAAAAGTGATCACACAAACATTTTTGGCTTTCCAGTGCATATGAAGTGGTGCAAAAAAGTGATCACACAAACATTCTGGCTTTCCAGTGCATATGAAGTGATGTACACAGTGCTGTAGTCTATTAACTATGCATCACGTTATGGCTAAAAAGACAATGTCCGCACCTTAATTTAAAAGTACTTTATTGCTAAAAGTGCTAGCCATCACCTAACAATGCAGGGCTGCCATACATCTTCAGTTTATACAAAAACACAGTATCTTCAAAGCACAATGCGATGAAGTAGATGAGGTATGTCTATATCCGTATTAAAAACAAGGTCCTTTGTAATTTTTGTCATAAAGATAAGAAAAGATTACACCCAGGGAAGAGCACTGAAAACTCAAATGCCTACAGGGGCGAGGAGACAGTAGAAATGCTGGTGTCAGACCAGATATCAATATAAAGTAAGACAAGATAGGAAAACAGGGACTTCTCTGGCAGCCCAGTGGTGAAGACCGCAAACGAAGCGACTGACAAAGAATTAATCTAAAAAATATACGAGCAGCTCCTGCAGCTCACTTCCAGAAAAATAAATGACCCAATCAAAAAATGGGCCAAAGAACTAAACAGACATTTCTCCAAAGAAGACATACAGATGGCTAACAAACACATGAAAAGATGCTCAACATCACTCATTATCAGAGAATTGCAAATCAAAACCACAATGAGGTACCATTTCACACCAGTCAGAATGGCTGCTATCCGAAAGTCTACAAGCAGTAAATGCTGGAGAGGGTGTGGAGAAAAGGGAACCCTCCTACACTGTTGGTGGGAATGCAAACTAGTACAGCCACTATGGAGAACAGTGTGGAGATTCCTTACAAAACTGGAAATAGAACTGCCATACAACCCAGCAATCCCACTACTGGGCATACACACCAAGGAAACCAGAATTGAAAGAGACACATGTACCCCAATGTTCATCGCAGCACTGTTTATAATAGCCAGGACATGGAAGCAACCTAGCTGTCCATCAGCAGATGGATGGATAAGAAAGCCGTGGTACATATACACAATGGAGTATTACTCAGCCATTAGAAAGAATACATTTGAATCCGTTCTAATGAGGTGGATGAAACTGGAGCCTATTATACAGAGTGAAGTAAGCCAGAAAGAAAAACACCAATACAGTATACTAATGCATATATATGGAATTTAGAAAGTAGGTAATGACGACCCTGTATGCAAGACAGCAAAAGACACATAGATATAAAGAACAGACTTTTGGACTCTGTGGGAGAAGGCAAGGGTGGGATGATTTGAGAAAATGGCATTGAAACATGTATATTACCATTTATGAAACAGATGACCAGTGCAAGTTCGATGCATGAGACAGGGCGCTCGGGGCCAGTGCACTAGGACGACCCTGAGGGATGAGATGGGGAGGGAGGTGAGGGGGGGTTTCAGGATGGGGACACATGTACACCCGTGACTGATTCATGTCAATGTATGGCTAAAGCTGCCACAATATTGTAAAGTAATTACCCTCCAATTAAGATAAATTAATTAATTTTTTTAAAAAAGAGACTGCCATTCCAGTGCAGGCAAAAGTTTGACCGTTAGTAGGGGAAGTAAGATCTCACAAGCTGTACAGGACAATCACAAAAAATTCCAAAACAACAGCAACAAACCACTAAAACAGGAAAGCAGGAAGGAGTCATAAACCAGAAACAGTCTGATTTATCAAAGAACCCAGGGGCAGATAAAATTCCATTCAGGACTCAGAACACTTGACCTGGAAAATAACACAAAAACCATGGCCACTACAAAAAAAAAAGGTTACAAAACAGAAACAGAGAACTAACTTATAGTTGCCAGAGAGGAGGAGTGGAGGGGGGTAGACTGGGAGTCTGGCATGGACATGCCCACACTGCTGTACTTAAATTTTGTGACCAACAGGAACTACTAGTCAGCACAGGGAATGCGGCTCAGTACTCTAATGACCTGAATGGGAAAATAACTTGAAAAATAATAGATGCATATATATTTCTAGCTGAATCGTTTTGCTGTACACATGAAACTAACACAAACATTGTTAATCAGCTAAGTTCTAATATAAAATAAAAATTTTTTGAAAAAAATTACAAAATGATAGAGAAATAAAAGGTCCATGGAAGTCAACCATTGCTTTGGTTCAAAGGTGGTTTCAGTGCTTCACACTGTACTTGAAGGCAAGAATGTTTGCTGAATGCTTATTGAATAAAAGGTAGGACTGGGTAAGAGAAATCAAATTCCAGGGTCTCCAAGAAGTGGCTAAAACTGAGCAAATGACACAGTGACTTATTTGCCCTAAGTATGCACACACACAGACACACACACACGCATGCTTAGACTAATAGAAGCCTGTATAACTGTGATTATGCAGAAAAAACTCCTTTAGAATCTATAATTCTATGAACATGCTCTGTCACTTCTGCAGATAATGGAGTCAATCAAGAGTTTATTGTTCTCCCCAACAGATGTAAGTTCTCCAAAATCAGTCCTCGGGGTTCCTGCTGACTCTTGTTCCTGACCCTTTCAAAAAACAGCTTGCCCTTTTAAGAAATGTTCAATTTGCATGTTTTAATGTTCTCCTATTATGGAAATAAAAACAGCTTGCCCTCTCAAAGCCTGCTGGATCAAAACCTGTTTCTCAGATACTACTCTTATTTTTATGCAAGACAAGAAGGAAAAATATTCTTGAATTCTGGTGAAGAGCCTACCTTTGTTTTATCCAAGTATATCTAAATGCAGCAGAAACAGCCATCCCCTTAGAAAAAAAAGATTCCAAGGTAAATAGCCAGAGGCACAGTGGCAAAAACAAGAGCTGCTCTCACACTTCTGGGCCACCGCAGAAGTGCGTTTGAAAGCATCAGAGCCCGCTGAAATGGGGAGGTGCTGGGGCTGGGGTCTCTGCCGCCGTGAGCCGTCTTTGCCTGTTGGGGCCTCTGGGATGCGTCCGCCTGCCTTGTCTCTCTGCCACTGCTGATTGCTAATTTCCTGAGTATTAATTACAAGTTCAGTCCTCCCCCTGTGGAGTCTGAAATAGAGAATGAGGGCTAACTTTAGAACAAAGGCTGTCAAATTCCCCCATCCAGTCAGTACATTTAAGGCCAAGGACACGCACGGCAAAGAGATACTTTCCTCCCGTTTCAGGAAAATCTCTGTGAAATTAGAATGACTCAAACATTCCTTGCAGGTCCTTAAAATAAAAGGTGACTCTTCAAGGCGTTCCATTTTTGAATGGTCCTAAAAAGATCTTTTTTCTGGGAGATCTAAAAAGAAGGGTAAAATTGTCTCAGCCCCTGAACCCAAGCCAATGTCCTGGTCCTCCTTCCTTGAATGATTAAACCGTTTTCTTCGTCACATGCTGGCCTCCGATTCCCAAAAGTGTGCGTCGCCCTAGTGTTGTTTTTCAAGAGGAGATGAGAAAGAATTTTAATTAAGTTTTTCACTTTTGATCTGAGACACATGGCACACACGCGTCGCCAGCTCCTTTCAGCCACAAGGTTTGATTTACAAGCCACCTCTCAGTCCCCTACCAAGGAGTTGTTTCATGGCCAGTGATTCCCATGGGGTCCAGAAAGTCAGAAAGATGGAGATAAGCTACCACCCCAGCTGATGAGCCTGTGGCAGTAGTGGGGATGCTGTGTTAGCCACAGACTTAGCCACAGATTTGACTCATGCACTGTCAGGGGCTTCCTCTAAACCAGAATACAAGGACTTCTCTGGAGGCCCGGTGGTTAGAACTCCGTGATTCAACCGCAGGGGAAATGGATTCAATCCCTGGTCAGGGAACTAAGATCAGTGGCAAGCCATGTGGAATGGCCAAAGAACCACCCCCCACCAAAACAAAACAAAAACTCCAGCAAAATTATCTTCCATTTTAAATATTTCCCAAACAGTTAAGTGAATGGAGATGTTGGGGGCAAGTGAAATCTGGAGCTTGTAAACCCTCATCCACTTCTCAGAAACTGAAACATCCCCCAGGAGAGTTTTCAGTTCAGTTCAGTCGCTCGGTCGTGTCTGACTCTTTGCGATCCCATGAATCGCAGCACGCCAGGCCTCCCTGTCCATCACAAACTCCCGGAGTTCAAAAAAAAAATCCTAAAACCTAAAATCAGATTGAAAGCTGATGATCAATCTGTTCAGCGACTTTATGATTCAGTCCAGAAAGATGTCTAGCAAGATTCAGTCTAGAAACCTGCAGGGCCTCTGTTTCCTCATCAGTAAAACAAGAGATGCAGGAGAGGACAAATTGTCCCCAATCTGTTCTCGCTGAATTTCTAGAGCCATGCCCTGTTTCAAAAGCCAATGGGAGTGGTGTTTATATTGTTGCCGAAAGCTCGCCTTCTCTGTACACCAGTGCCGAATTAAGTCCTGGAGAGAATTTTGGGTAGAGTAGAAATGGACAGCTTTATTCCTTTTCCAGGCAAAGGAGGACACCCTGGGCTTCTTGAAAATCTATGCATCTCAACCTGGAAAGATGTGAGGAGAGACTTTATAACAGTGGTCCAAGGCTAAGTTGGCTGAGAAGATTAGGCCTCAGGTGGCCTACCTCTGCATCCTGATGACCTTCTCTGGTCCCTTTAATCTTGCCTTAGGTGGTATCTTGGCTTCTCCACCCTTGATTCAGTTCAGTTCTCAGCCCTTGATTCAGTTCAGTTCAAATTCACTCAGTCCTGCCCGACTCTTTGCGACCCCATGGACTGCAGCACACGAGGCCTCCCTGTCCATCACCAACTCCCAGAGCTTACTCAAACTCATGTGCATCCCGTCGGTGATGCCATCCAACCATCTCATCCTCTATTGTCCCCTTCTCCTCCTGCCTTCAGTTTTTCCCAGCATCAGGGTTTTGTTTTCTTTTGTTTTGTTTTTTAATGAGTCAGCTCTCTGCATCAGGTGGCCAAAGTATTGGAGTTTCAGCTTTAGCATCAGTCCTTCCAATGAACACCCAGGACTGGTCTCCTTTAGGATGGACTGGTTGGATCTCCTTGCAGTCCAAGGGACTCGCAAGAGTCTTCTCCAACACCACAGTTCAAAAGCATCAATTCTTTGGTGCTTAGCTTTCTTTATAGTCCAACTCTCACATCCATACATGACTACTGGAAAAACCATAGCTTTGACTAGATGGACCTTTGTTGGCAAAGGAATGTCTCTGCTTTTTAATATGCTGTCTAGGTTGGTCATAGCTTTTTTTCCAAGGAGCAAGCATCTTAATTTCATGGCTGCAGTCACCATTTGCAGTAATTTTGGAGCTCCAAAAATCACTTGATTAGCAACTGTTAAAATCTGCCCTTTGGAACTCAGGGCAAGTCATGGAGGCTGGGGTTTTGCCTAGAAGAAATGGGGGCTACAGGACCCTGGGGGCCCCACAGGGTTTCACTTTGCCTCAATTTTTAAAATAAAAATGCTCGTCTAGCTGATAATCCTTTTTGCTTTAGCTGGATTTAAATCTATTCTAAAAAGGTAAGTATGTTCTCAGTCATGTATGACTGTGACCCTACAGACTTGTCAACTACAAACTGGCACTTGCCAAAAGCATTGCCAACAACTGAGTAACAAGGGCATTTGCCATCTGCATCTACAGAGATGGAATCTCGTGCTGTTGACCCTCAACCCCGTGAGGCGTGCAGGGTGGAGTGAGGTGCTCTGTGCTCCATGGAATCTGATGGGACAGGTCTTTAGATGGTTGGATGCTTTTAGGAACGGATTTTATGATCTCAGTCCTTGCATCTCCTCTTCCTAGAGAAGCACTAAATCCCTTCATGGTGACATCAGATCTTTGTGACTGGCAGAAAACCTTTAGTAAATTGAGTGCTTCATGGCATTGAACTCCCCCTCCAGCAAGACTTTCTCTATGGACCTTCCCCGCTGCAGCTCTGGAGCAGTCTCTCAGAGCTCTCTGAGATGCTGCCTCCAAGGCTGCAGCCCTCATTTTTCTCCAAATAAAACTTACCTCACAATTCTCCAGTTGCGCATGTTTTTTAGTCAATAGACTCTAGCTTGCCAGACTCCTCTGTCCTTGGGACTTCCCAGGCAAGAACACTGGAGTGGGTTGCCATTTCCTACTCTAAAAAAGTAAGAGTGATAATTCTACACTGGTCAGAAGGCAAAGATCAGCTTAAATCCCTCTGACTTACTGAGAGCTGCAAGAAACGGGCCCTACCTGCCTGGTGCCCCACACGAGCGGGCGGTCCCGTACCTCCGCCACCTGCCTGACATTAACCGTGGCGTGACACCCAGTCCATCAACCCTCCATACCAAACAGTCTATGAACGATGACAACATGTTAACTAAGCTTCTACCGCCTCTTCTTCCTTCCCTCCTCCTCTCTGATTCTCTCCTGGAGCAAGATAGGTCCTATTTAAAACCATCGAGCTTTACTTTTTGGAACCTTATTCTGTCCATGAGTTCTCATTTTCCACTCTACATGACTTACTTGCTTATTTTTACCTTTTCAAATTAATATGGCAGTTGTTGAAATACATTCTTTCCACTTCCTAACACATGTGACTTTGATGAATAATAATTCCTTATGTCATTTGCCAAACAAAAATAATAAGAAAGCATTAGTTGGGCTTCTCTAGACTAGTGTTTGACCAAATATCTGGTTGTCGTGGGCTAGCCAATTTGGCACATAAAACTAACCATCACAATGAATTATTATTACTCGTGTTGAATGCAATTGGTCAATCAATTCTTTCAAAAATATGAATTCCAGGTGATGAAAAGTTTGAAGACTATAGATGAAGAAATTTTCTGAGGTCTTTCCCAAATCCATGGAAGGAGAGATATCCTGACTCAGCTAAGTTTGCTGAGTGGTTTGGCAGTATTAAGGTTTTCTCCTAACCTTTTAAGTAACTTTTGAAAGGTCCTCTATTTCTGTCCCCTGGACTCAGAGTGATAAAAATCTGTTTTTATCTGATACTTCCTGAAAGCCACTTTCCCCCTGCTTCTCTGACCTTTTATTTATTTTTATTTTTTATTGGTTTATTTTTCATAAGGTAGTCTTAGAACCAGAATAAAGGGAAAGAAATGCTGATTGTTTGAAAGCTTATCTCAGGAACTTTTAAAGTATACGCAAACGTGAAAAAAAAATTTAAGCATTGAGGAATTTAAAATAAGTCAAAATAGCATAGAGTACTTGTTTATTAATTCCACTGAATGGACCTAAGTAAGTTTTCAAGTCACTTTGAAATAAGCTCTGAGGCAATCAACATTTCCTCTTTCTCCTGCAAAATTTTGCCTTCCAAACCTGGCCAATCCGAAGTGGCTGGGAGTGACGCGTCTTCCCATATCCTTCTCTGTCACATCTATAATAGTGAAACCAAGCAGGGCCCGGTGTGTCTCCTGGGCACAAAGGCCTTTCTGTGTCTGTCATTTCTTGATTATAGGAAATGGACTTCATTTAGTCTCCATGACCTTCCACGAATTCCAAAGGTCCAAACATGTGCTAGTCAGGGAAGGTGGAGACCAGTCAAGAAACAGCGATGCAGCCTTCGGGCAGGGACACGCATGACAGTGTCTTTGAGCTGGTTGGCAGATGCTGAGGCCCCGACCCGATGGGAGGAGTTGACTCTCTGCTCCCCAAGAGCATGCAGGTTCCCGACTAGTTAGAACCAGCAGGTTGAGGCTGCTGACCCCGCCTCCCTCACCACCAGCCAATCAGGAGGCTGTCCATGAGCTGACCACGCCCTCCTTGAACCCTTACTGCAAATCTCTTCACTACCCCCTCCAGATCAGGATTTGCAGTTTCGAGGGAATTAGCCCTCTGTGGCCTCCTTTGCCTGGCAAAGCAATAAAGCTATTCTTTTCTACTTCACCCAAAACTCTCTCAGAGATTTAATTCAGCATCAGAGTACAGAGACCAGATTTAACTTCAAATGTCTTGCATCTCTGAAAAGTTTGCCACATGGAAGATTTTTCTCTAAGTGGATAAGTGACTGTAAAGATTTTACCTTGTCATATTATATTTGTTTTTCAAATATTGATAGAATTAGATCTAGATATGTTTAATTAGATAAACGCATGAACCCCTGTCTTCCCACATATGACGACTCCCATAAAGATATGTTCCTGAGGAAGAAAAAGCCCAGGCATATTCCAGATCCCAATTTGAAAATCAGAGTTCATCACTGAAAATGTTTAGAATTAATGCGCTTTAATGGAGATAAAAATGGAAAAATAATTAGATGCTATCATCCTTATTTGCATTCTTCAGACCCATCCCTGATTAAATTAAGCTAGTAGGGTGGTTTTTTTTTCCTTTCTCTTGATGGCATTTTTTGTGAAGTGGCAATTAAGTCTCAGTCATGATGAGTGACCCACCGGCACCATAGGAAAGCCATTTCCCCAAAAAACAGCTCTCATCCAGCCTGTCTAAAAGGATGCTGTTTGTGAAATTAGAATTTTTCAGCCAAGGCACAAAGGCTGTGTGATATCAGAACTAACACTCATAAGCTCTGACAGGAACTTCCCCCTGGAACTGCTGAAATCCAGCCCTCAGGTCCCTGGAGTGTGCTTGTGTGCATGCATTGGGACTGAAAGGGCAAGAATCCCAAAACCCTGAATCTGCAGACACAAAATGTGCAAGTCACTGAATTCAGTTACAGTGTGTGCTGGACGGACTTGGCAAGAAGCCGGAGCTGAAAGCACCACCCAGTTACTTTCAAAGCAATTGATTCTGTTGTAGCCATTATATCATTCTGGATACACAAAGAAAAGAAAATGGTGTGGTTTCTCATGTCTCCCTTCTAATGGATTGAAGCACACCTTTGCTCTCAGTGTGGGGTAAGTGAACCTAGTATAAGGTGCTCCTATTGTCAGTCTCTGCACCTGACCCCGTGATGAGATGACGGTGAGATGCACAGCTCCGTTGCCAACACCCATGCATGCTTCACTGTGCCAACGAGTGCCTGCTTTGTACTTATCTACAAGGGCTTCCAAGAGCTAGACCAGCTGAAAGGAGGAAGACATACTCGGCGTCTGTCATTCCTCAACGCCTGGATGATGGATCACGTGGCGGTAAGACAGTGAGAGGATTGCTCAGGAGTCGGCAGCGCCACTACCATCTGTCTTAATGTAACTTCTGCTGTTCACAGCACTATTTGCTAGAAAGAGGTATCATTGATTAACAGTACATGTATCGTCCTATAGAGTGGATGGTAAAACTAGGTAAAGAAAGTTAAAGAAAATTCAGTACTCAATACCAAATATAGTTACTCAAACATGCAACATAAGCTCTTTGTTCAAAGCTGTTCTGCCAAAATGAGCTTAAAGAGAAATAAATAAATTCACCCCAGAATACATTATAATATCACAAGTGAACATTAAATTAAGAACAAGGAGAGTCAGAGATGTTTTATAAGATAGCTGTTCCTTGGGTATGACTAGTTTAAGCTAACTGTTTTATGCTGGTTGGTTAGGCTGCTGGGTGTGAAAACAAGGAGCAGGACATGGTCGGGAAGGACCTTGCAGCAGTGTTTCCGGTTGCTTAGGTGATGACCAGATGACTCTGGTTACGCACGATGGTTCTGAAACTTCGCTTCACGGGGGATGACCTTGGAGTTCTAAGATACCCTGATGCCTGTGTACCACTGGCAGAGATCTGTTCAATTTTCTGGCTTTTGACCTGGTCATCAAGACGTCTAAAAGCCCCCCAAAATTTTCAAAGGGCAACCAAAATTCAGAACCCTAATTCTCAGAAATGAGGCCCCTATCATTTCCAACTAATTTAATGCAGCCATTTGAACTCAAATTGGTCTGGGTTTTAGGAAACCCCTGTGACCACGAAACAGGATCGAAAGCTTGTCTTTTGATGTCATGGTGTTAATTTCTTCAAACACCTTTGAAGTCACACTTTTATTGTTAGAAACAAAAGCTCAACTGGGAATCACTAGAAACATTTAAATGGCTTGTTTCATTGCTAAAATTAGATAAATTCCAAATATTGGTAGCAAGGTATCCTTTAGCTTATGATCCATCTCTCAAAGAAATTTGATTGAGGTGAGAAAACTCAAACCATGAAGTTTTAAGGGTATAAACTTCTAGTTAATAGAGGGATATAGTCAAGATGTTTAATGCAACATGGTCACTATAGTTAACAATATTTGTATTGTATATTTGAAAGTTACTAGGAGGATAGATCTTAACTGTTCCAATCATAACAGCAACAATTAAAAAATAATTGACTATATGAAGCAAAGGATGTGTTAACTTTTGTTGTGGAAAATGTTTCACCATATATACCTGTAACTATCATCACACTGTGTCTTAAACTTACACAATGTCACATATCTGTTATAGCTATTATATAGCAATAAAGTTGGGGAAAAAAGAAGAAACTTTGATAAAGTTTAAGTGTTGACTTGTATTTTTCCTTTTTTAAAAAGTGTTTATTTATGTAAACAGTAATCTAAATCAATAGAAGAGAGTTCATTATAATATCTAGCACATTTTTTATCTGGAAGATGACATTTACATAGATATGTAGCTCAGCTGGTAAAGAATCTGCCTGCAATGAGGGAGATCTGGGTTCGATCGCTGAGTTGGAAAGATCCCCTGAGAAGGGAAAGGCTACCCACTCCAGTATTCTGGCCTGGAGAATTCTATGGACTGTGTAGTCCATGGGGTTGCAAAGAGTCAGACACAACTGAGCAACTTTCACTTTTCATAATATACAAATATACAAGCATATATATATCCCACATATGCATAAGTATGCTTGTATATTTGTTGTACCCACAATAATTCAAAAAAAGGGAAAGGAAACCTACCCCCATTTTGCAAACAAGGAAAATAAGTTTTTACAATATGAAATGACTTGCTCAAGGCTGTTCATTTACAAGCAATGGAACAGAATCAAAATATTTGTGTCCTCATTCCAAACTAAGATACCCTTTCTCTGTGAGAATGGTGTACCATGAAGTGTCACAGAGTCTTAGCTTTGCTGAGGAGTAGCTAATTGAAATTTGAAATTTGAAAAGTGTCCTTACATCAGAGCCAGTAGCAAAGTGATAGGAGGAAACACATCTAAATACAAACTGAGTTTGAGGAAATGAAAACATGCATGGCTGCATATCGATGAGTTTGAAATATGTATTTGGTAACTGCCTTGTATAGGAACTAACTTGTAATTAATTAGAAATACATCAAAAGAGACATAGAGCAAAAACTTCTTTCTCTTTTGTTGGTGATATAGAAAGTTTGCAAAAACACTGTTCGTGGGGCTTCCCTGGTGGCTCAGTGGTGAATAATCCACCCACCAGCGCAGGAGACACTGGTTCAGTCCCTGGTCCAGAAAGATCTCACATGCTGTGGAGCAAATAAGCCCTTCAGCCACAGGTATTGAACTGTAAAGAGCCCGGAGCCCCAGCTACCGGAGCCCATGCACCCAGAGCCCCTGCTCCTAATAAGAGAAGCCTCTGCAGTGAGAAGTCCACGCACCGCATCGGAAGAGCGGCCTCCACTCACAGCAGCCAGAGAAAGCCCCCAGCAACAAAGACCCAGCACGGCCCCAAATAGTAAGAGTTACTTTAAAAATACCTTTGTACATAATGATTCAGTGACTTTTAAAGGTTGTGTTTAAAGCCCACTTCTGATAGCTTGAAAGTATTTTGATAAATGTGTTTCATCACAAGAATGTTAGGATCCCGAGATGTATTTTGTCCCTGATGCATTTCTGAGATTCTGATTCATAAATTAAGATTGCAAAGCTAAGAATTAAGTTTATATAATGATTCTTAAGTATTACTGCCTCCCAGGCCTCTTTGAGAAATGAATAAAAGCTATAGAAGTTATTTCTAGAAAAAGTGCTCATCGTCATAGCATTCTGACTACAAATTTGGCACAGGGCGGAACCGACGAGCGCTACCTCCATCCGGGGACCACGGTCAGTATCAGTAGTAACCAGTCACTAAACTGTGGTGCCCTGGGCACGAGGTGATTAGAATGGACAACCTCTGTGATCTTTCTTCCAAAAACCCATCAGTGCAGTTTAAACACGAGAAAATACCAGACAAATTCCAACTGAGGAATATTTGTAAAAACACTTGACCAGCACTCTTCAGAACTTTCAAGGTTATCAAAAGCGAAATAAGTCTGAGAAGCTGTCAGAGCCAAGAGGAGCCTTAGGAGACACACACACACACACACATATATATATATATATATGTCAGACAATAAATATATATATACAGACAATAAATACACTGTGGATGGGAGGCTGGAACAGGAAATTACATCATGTGAAAACTAAGAGAACACAAAGTATACACTTTAGTGAATATTATTATATCAACATGGTTCATTAATTGTGACAAATAGACCATCCTTTTACAAGATGTTAATAATAGAAGAAATTGGATGCAGGGCATATGACAATTGTGTACTTTCTTTGTAACTTTTCTATAGATCTAAAACTATTCTAAAGTAAAAACTTGATTTTAAAAACTTGTATAGTGTTTATTTGTCAAACTCATGTCTCAAAGGTATTAACTTTGCCTTGTTAGAATGTTGTATCTACAAAAAGATTCACTTTCCACTTCTTCTCTACACTCCGTTTTTCTCTATCAGTTTCTGTATATATATGCATATATATAATTTACTTTATTCACAATGTAAATCTTATAGAGACCTCTGTTACCACGTAAAACAGTTATTTCCCATTTTTCTTTGCTCCTTGACATGTGTTTAGATGGATGAACGCTATTTTACCTCTCGCGCTCTTTTTGTGTGTGAAAAAAATCTACATTTTTTTGTTGTTGTTGTTCTGACAAATGTGGATTAAACTCCAACTGCTTTCTGTCAAAAAGAACCAGTTTAAATTCAACAGATTAACTTTTGTATTGACCGATATATTTTAAACTTAAACATAGGGGATTTACAGTGCTGTGTTAGTTTCAGGCGCACAGCAGACGGCCCAGTTATAAGGAGGTTATTCCAGAACGCTGAGCATAGCTCCCTGTGCTGTGCACTGGGCCCTTGCTGGTTTTCTGTTTTATGTGTAGTCTGTGTTTATTCCAAATTCCTGATTTATCCCTCCCCCCCCTTTCTCCTTTAGTAACCATGCTTGTTTTCTATGTGAGTGGGTTTATTTCTTTTTGTATATAAGTATTTATCTGTATGTTTTGAATTACACACATGTGATATCATATCTATCTTTCTTTATCTGACTTACTTCATTTAGTATGATAATCTTAGATCCATCCATGTTGCTGCAAATGGCATTGCTCATTTTTTTGATGGCTGAGTACTATTCCATTATATATAATGGAATTAATTAGGTAGGTATAGGCATTTGTTACTGGACTTTCAGGTTTCTTCCGTGTCTTGGCTTTTGTTATTAGTGCTGCTATGAGCATAGGGGTGCATGCACCTTTCCAAATTATGGTTTTCTCTGTATATATGCATAGGATTGGGATTGCAGGATCCTCAGTTCAGCTGCTCAGTCGTGTCTGACTCTTTGTGACCCCATGGACTGCAGCACACGAGGCCTCCCTGTCCATCACCAGCTCCCGGAGTTCACTCAAACTCATGTCCTTTGAGTCAGTGATGCCATCCAACCATCTCATGCTCTTTCGTCCCTTTCTCCTCCCACCTTCAATCTTTCCCAGCATCAGGGTCTTTTCAAATGAGTCAGTTCTTCACATCAGGTGTCCAAAGTATTGCAGCTTCAGCTTCAGCATCAGTCCTTCCAATGAATATTCAGGACTGATTTCCTTTAGGATGGACTGGTTGGATCTCCTTGCAGTCCAAGGGACTCGCAAGAGTCTTCTCCAACACCACAGTTCAAAAGCATCAATTCTTTGGCACTCAGCTTTCTTTATAGTCCAACTCTCACATCCATACATGACCGCTGGAAAAACCATAGCTTTGACTAGATTTTGTCAGTAAAGTAATGTCTCTGCTTTTTAATATGCTGTCTAGGTTGGTCATAGCTTTTCTTCCAAGGAGTAAGTGTCTTTTAATTTCATGGCTGCAGTCACCATCTGCAGTGATTTTGGAGCCCAACAAAATAAAGTCTATCACTGTTTCCATTGTTTCCCCATCAATTTTCTATGAAGTGATGGGACCAGATGCCATGATGTTAGTTTTTTTAATGTTGACTTTTAAGCCAGCTCTTTCACCCTCTTCTTTCACTTTCATCAAGAGGCTCTTCAATTCCTCTTCACTTTCTGCCATAAAAGTTGGTGTCATCTGCATATCTGAGGTTATTGATATTTCTCCCAGCAATCTTGATTCTAGCTTTTGCGTCATCCAGCCTGGCATTTCACATGATGTACTCTGCATATAAGTTAAATAAGCGGGTTGACAATATACAGCCTTGACATATTCCTTTCCCAATTTGGAGACAGTCTGTTGTTCCATGTCCAGTTCTAAATGTTGCTTCTTAACCTGTATATAGGTTTCTTAGGAGGCAGGTCAGGTGATCTGATATTCCCATCCCTTGAAGAATTTTCCACAGTTTGTTGTGATCCACATAGTCAAAGCCTTTGACATAGTCAATAAAGCAGAAGGATCCTATGGTATCTCTACTTTTAGTTTTCACAAGAACCTCCATATCAACCTGTAACACCACCCTGGAAAATAAGTTACTGAAACTGACCTATGAATAGCTTTGCTCTACAGCTGCATCGTGTTTGATCTGTAAATAATCAACAGAGGTAAACTTGATAATAGAGACTCACCTGCCAAGCTGATTTTCCATATTCTCTGACTTTGAGTCTGTTATTGGATTATCAGGTCATGATCAGGCCCCGAGCGCCTGCCCCTCACGGCACGTTTACCACTGCACCTGAACACAGGCACAGGCAGAATCATAAAATGGCAAATTGCACGTTCAGATGCCACACTGCAAGTCCAGATTGCTATTTACACCTGCAATTACAAACCAAGCTCACAGTACATTATATGCTCCAAAGAGATATGAGCTCACGTTTTGCGGGCACCGTCAGACTGTGGGGAATCATGGCCTCACCGGCACAGAGAGTTCTCTTGCTATAATCGTGATTGCAGTAATGTGACTATTGTGGAGTTATGATTTGAAGGAAAATCGTCCATTACATGTTTCAGCTTCAAGGCTGCTTCTGCAAAAGAGATAGATTAATCATTAAAATAACTGAGGATAATTGATATTCATTGCTGATAGAGATTTTTGTCCTTCCATATCTCAGACTCTCAGAGTAATTTTTTAAGAAGTTTATTTCAATATGGACAAGAAATGAAAAAAAATTAAAATGAAGGAAATGGGTAAAATGCTTATTAGGTGAAATTCTATCTTACATTGTGAATTACATGGAATGTTAAGTCATGCAGACTTTTTGGTTGCAGAAATGTGGAAGAAAAAGGTGCAGGGAAAGGGGGGAAAGGAACATATGCAAGATATAAATAAAAACTGTACCCCTCAAGAAGACTTAGTCAGGGAAATGAGGTGTCTCCTCATTCATATTCATAGATATGAATAAATATCTATTCATTTCTCAAAAAAAAATCTGAAAATGTAATCTTTCTAGAAAAATGGCTCAAGAAAAAGATGGAAATAGTCAAAGAAGATATTTCAAGATAACAGGATATAAAAAATGTGGAAAAAAATCTAAACATGACCGAGCTGCAAGTTGAAACTGTTGTTGTTTGGTCGCTCAGGCTGGTGCGCTGGGATGACCCAGAGGGATGGTACGGGGAGGGAGGGGGGGAGGGGATTCAGGATGGGGAACATGTGTACACCCATGGTGGATTCATGTTGATGTATGGCAAAACCAATACAATATTGTAAAGTAAAAAAAAAAAAAAGAAAGACAAGTCAAAAAAATAAAATAAAATAAAATAAAATCAGTGATTTGTTGGGCAGATCAAGGGAAATATTTCAAAACAAAATGTTAATGAACTAAAATGTAAAAGTTATTATAATTTAAATTATAGATATAGAAGACCAAGGAAAGTTAAATTCCTGAAGGTCAGAACTAAGTAAAACAGAACACCTAAGAAGAAAATTATTGAATATGCAGATCAAAATAGCTCCGTAGATCCTGGGATCTACTAATTCAGAATGAAATTAGAACTAAGTGATAAGAACACTAAGGTCAGTTTTAGAGAAAACCGGTTGAAATGTGCTCAGCTTGTGGTTCCCTGATAACCCAGTGAGAGACTGAGTAAATGGTCACATATGCAGGCCTTGACTGCAAAAATATATATTATGTATTATATAGAATATGTAACTATAATATACATATATTTCTTATATGTGATCTTTCTGGAATTTAGAAATCAAAGAGATTACATTTATAATTAATATAATATATAATAATAAATATGTCCATCATACAAAAGGTGATTTAATAATCCATAGACTATTAAAAAATCAAAAGAGTTGCTTTTTGTATTGATCGAACAGTTTATGCTTTAGTTTTTGATTGAGTCTAAAAATATTCTGAAAATAGGGGGAGAGATTACTTTGTCTGAGTAAAGCAATAAATCCACCATGATAAAGTTCTTTTCTTCAGGTCATTTAAAATTTAGGATAACAACATTAATCAGAGAAAAACCTGAAAGACACAGGTCTGTGATAGTTAATGTTATCTGTCTGTTGACTGATCCATGGAGTGCCCAGACATTTGGTTAAACGTCTTCTGGATATATCTGTGAGGGCAATTTGGATAAGACTAACATTTGAATTATTAGACTAAGCAAAGCAGATTGCCCTCTCTATAATGTGGATGGCCTATCCAGTCAGCTGAAGACTAGATCAAAAACGCTGGATAAGAGGGAACTTCTCTCCAACTGTTTCGAGCTGGGACATTGATCTTCCCTGCCTTCAGACTAACACCCAGACTAGAACTATATCATCAAATTTCCTGGGTCTCCACCTTACAGACTGCAGATGAGACTTGGGGTTTCTCAGCCCCCATAATCATGTTGGTCAGTTCCTTATAATATATATATATATATATATATATATATCTCCATTCTTATTCAAGTGAAGTCACTCAGTCGTGTCTGACTCTTTGTGACCTCGTGGACTGTAGCCTGCCAGGCTTCTACATCCATGGGATTCTCCAGGCAATAATACTGGAGTGGGTTACCATTTCCTTCCCCAGGGGATCTTCCCAACCCAGGGATCGAACCTGGGTCTCCCGCATTGGAGGCAGACGCTTTAACCTCTGAGCCACCAGGGAAGATATAATTTATATATATATATATATATATATGTGTGTGTGTGTGTGTGTGTGTGTATATATAGATATATAAATCCATTCTTATTCAACTTAATTTTTATTTTTATGTCTATCTATATCCTTTCTATGTATATATTTTTTATTGATGATGCTGTCTTATACTCATTTTTAAACTTATTTCAGTTGCATTTCAGTTTATATATAACTTAGACACATTTTAGTTTCATGAGTTATTTCCAAAAAGTGAGTTTATGTACATGTCTTTTTTTTTTTTTTTTTAGGATAAAAAGCACATAAAGACTGATGTGAAATGAGGAATCTCATCTGGGGATTACAGCATTTAGCTCTATGGCAGCCACTGAAGTATCTGAAAAAGCAGAGAGAGCAGAAAAGATGAGAATTACCCTCAAAGAAGAAACTGGATGTTGTCTTCCCATCACTTTTTAGGGCACATAAACATATATCCTGCTGTTCCATTTCTCTGGGGAACCCTGGCTAATACAAGGTCAGAATTGAATATGGTAAGAACCAACATTAAAAGTACAGAATCAACAAGTCTACAGATGTCTGACATCAAGATGAAACAACAGACAGGCTCATGTGAGTAGGGGCTGATAACCAACCACATGCTTTGGTCAGCAACTGGTAAATCAAGGGCCAGGGTAACAGTCTCAAACCACACACAGGTACTAGAAGCAGTATTTTGGAAACAGAATTCATTTCTTACATACTCAGGAATGTGTTTTCTTTGAGAGTTGGAACCAATCAAAAATGCATAGCCCTTCCAAACAGAAATGGATAGAACACAAAACCAATACAATATTGTAATTAGCCTCCAATTAAAATAAATAAATTTAAATTTAAAAAAAACACTTAATTGAAGGAAAGAGTCTAAAAATAAGAACGTCTTTTGAAAGCAAGATTTCATTTATAAAGGGGTAATAGAGGTTTTCTTTAAGTGAAAAATGGAAATCTAGTGAAGAAAAGCCACAGAAAGTTCATAGCACTAGGCTATCTATCTGTGAACATTTAACAGAATATCTGTTCAGGTGGGACATGGCGTGGTTGCAGGCTGTGGACACTGTGCTGTCATCCAGACCATCTGCTTAGGACAAGGACAGTTGCTTAGACTGCTGTAGGCCTCCAGCCCTCAGATGTCGGCTGCCTCCAAGAACTGTCCTCATCCGCAGAGAGCCCTTGCCCAGGACCTCTTCTGAGGCAGCTACATCCACTGGCTGTCGATGTGCAGGTGTGAAGGTCCAACCTCTTCGCTGCTCTTTGAATCAACACTGAAAGACTCTCAGCTTTAGAGTTTCCCTCTGGGCTCCTCTGCCGTCTTTGTTAAGACTTTGCTGTGGTGATATTGGAACCAATCACTTCCTCCTGTGCTATCTTGCTTCTTTACTTTTCCGCCAGAATGCCTCCTTCTCTAACCTCATACAGAAGGTAGGCTTGAGGCAACATTTTAAAGACTATACCTCATCAGGATGATATTGTATTCAGAATAAACTCTAAATTCCTGTGTACTATATCATGCTTTGCTCCCCAAAGTTAGAATGCAGGGTCCATAAACCAAAGGGTGAAAACAGGGGCTGCTTCTCTAACCATCGCTTTGAGTAACGCACCTCAGAAATCTGTGCCTTCCCATCCCCACAAATCCAGGCTCAAATCCTAGTTCCCAAATGGTTCTTCTTCTACCAAGGGACACAGAGAGAGCATCATGGAACTTTAGCATATGGCTGCCACTTTTTATTTCAGACTCCTTAGGTGCAAAGGGACCGGTAGGAAGTAACCAGAGGAAGTAAAGGCTGCTCTTGCACAGTGGGGCCAGGGCTGCGTGTGTTCAGCACCCAGACAATCTCCTTAGGCAACTCTGGGCACACCCTTGCCCGGTTTTAATAGGAAGCGGTCAAGAGCAACAGTGTAGGCCCGAGACGGGCACAGTGACGAGAGATCTAGGTGCGCTAGGAAGGGGGGTTCTGAGTCAGAGCAGCAGAGAGGACTGGAGAGGGGAGAAGACTGGGATGGTTTGCAGAGGGGGAAACAGTGAATATAAATTTGGGGACACCAGCTTCAGTGGCAGAAACTACCATTCATTCTCCTAATCTTTGTCTTACAAACTCACTCCAGGAAGATGAGACCAACATAATCCCGAAAGAGTGACTTTCAGAACTTAAACACAGAAATGTATTGAGCAAAGCAAGGGATGGGCTTCGAAGCTGGGTCAGTCATTCAGATGCCCCTATTTCCCCAGATGCTAAGAGCACTGCTGGCTAACAGACTGAGTTTGGTCTTCAGCAAACCATCCAATCAACATGCATTAGCCATCTGGACATAAAACATGAGCTTCCTGAGGTTGACTGTAACAGATGCTATCTAATTGCCCAAAACTGAAGAGGGCTGCCTCACCACAATCACACCAGTTTTGTGGGCAGCCTGTATCTGATGAAATTGGGTATAAAGGCTGGCCCCTTTGGCTAACCTTGGGATAATTATGCAGGCACAATCCCGACTTCCCAGTACTCTGTGGGGTCAGCTGGGGTCTTTGCTATGATTGCATCATGGACCAGCTTCTTCCTCTGCCCAGTTCTGCCTTGAGTCCTTCCCACACTAATTCGAATACGCAGAGTGTTCCCTAACTAACTTCTTGGATGACAATCTTTGCATCAAGGTTGATTTAATCTTGGGGAATTTAATCTTTAATATTTTTCAAAGATGAGAGATAATTAACTGAGTGGCTTCTATCCTTCAAGATAGAATGACCCCCACATCCTGCTATCATGATTTCCAAGAATGCTTAGTAGGGTATATAAAGTTTCATAACGTAATGTTGAGTGAGAAACAAGGAAGGTATAGAATCTGATGGGGCTTCCCAGGTGATGCTAGTGGTGCTGGATGTAAGTTGACGCTTACATCTCCGCCGAAGCAGGAGATGTAAGAGACACAGATTTGATCCCTGAGTGGGGAAGATCCCCTCGAGGAGGGCATGGCAACCCACTCCAGTATTCTTGCCTGGAGAATCCCATGGACAGAGGAGCCTGGCGGGCGACAGTCTGTGGGATCACAAAAAGTCAAGCATTACTGAAACAGCTTAGCATGCATAGAATTTGATTATGAAGAGATATGAGAGAGGCAAAGAAAGAGAAAGAGATCCAAAAGGAAATGCCGCGAGGGCTTCCCTGGTGTCTCAGTGGAAAAAGGTTCACCTGCCAATGCAGGAAACGGAAACGTGGGTTCAATTCCTGCTCCTAGATGGGGAAGGCAATGGCAGCCCTCCCAGTGCTCTTGCCTGGAGAATCCCATGGACGGAGGAGCCCGGCAGTTACAATCCGTGGGGTCACAAAGAGTCGGACACGACTGAGCGACTTTGCTTTCACTTTCACTTTCTGCTCCTTGGAGATCACACACGCCGCAGAGCAACTCAACCTGTGCCTCAACTTTTGAGCCGGTGCTCTAAAGCGTGGGAGCTGCAGTTACCGAAGCCCAGGCTCGCTAGAGCCCTGCTCCACAACGAGAGAAGCCTGAACCCCACAACCGGGGAATAGCCCCTGCTCCCTGAAACTAGAGAAAAGCCTGCAGAGCAACAAGGACCCATAACAGCCAAGAAATAGATAAGTAAATAAAATTATATATATATATGTATAAAGTGAAAATGCCCAAGATGTTTAGGTTTAAATGGGTTTTCTAGACTCTAGAAAAACTGTGCTTGGAGAAAAACTGTGCTTGTTTCTTTGTGCTCTTCTGTGTTTCTCAACACTTCATAATTTATGTGTATTGATTTTTAATTAGAAAGTGCTACAATTGGGTGGTTCTACCTTCAGGACGGTCTGTTCTAGGACCTGCCCATATGGGACTCCACTGTGCTCAGGCCCGGTGGTCCTCTGCGCTCTTGAATTATGCATCCTCTCCAACTCTGCCTTGAAGGATCACCCAGGCCCCAGGCCTCTCATGTGGAACTCACAGATTTTTGCGGGGGGCAGGGTTGGGGGCGGTGACTGTACATTTATTTTTTTTAAATCCTCCTCTAAGTAGACCCATGCAATTCACATCCCTGCTGTCCAGGGGTCAACTGTGTTTTGATTGATATTGCAAAGCTTGCTCTGATAGAGTGGTGCATTTTAGTCAATTTTGATGTCAGTATGATTTTCACCCATAGCTATGATGAGTTTTTCACGTTTCTCATATTAAAGGAGCTATGAGTTTCTCCATTCTAGCCAATATAGTAATTATTGGTGATTAAGGTGCATTTTCTGTCTTCAAGTGAGATGAAGTAATTATTATTATTTTCAAATGTCCACCCATCCAGTCAGTTCCTCCAAGGCTAATTTCTGACAGGTCTATTTTTAGGACAAGAGACCTGGGTGTGCACACTGCACTTTCCAACCTTGCTCAGATGCCAAGAATGGGCGTGTGTGCAGGCTGCAGTTCTGGGACTGCGCCAAAGCATCTCAACCATGCATCAGTGTTCCAGTCATTAGGACCCAAGATTTCTGAAGGTGTCACCAGGGATGCTGTCGGCTACCAGCTTCAACTCCACCCTTTAATACTGAGAGAGTCAATTCCTAGGCAGGTTGATAAGACGTCCGGGATCCCCAGGGAGGAGACAAGGGTCTGGAATTCTCAAGGCGGAGGAAAGGACAAACACCTTTTTTTCACCTCTGTATTCCTTAGTCTCAGTCACATAAAATGTTTTTTTCTTTAAGCCCAAAACTGATGATTACCCAACAACTCAGTTTAGGATTATATAACAAGAATGTATCCTGCTTGAGGACAGTTTCACCTTCCTGAAAACCTTCTGACTAATCCTGTCATCTTAAAATGTAAATTATGGGAGTCGGTCTGGTAAGATCTTTCTATTGTTAAGTTCTAATCCTGTTACCTTAAAATGTAAATTGTGGGAATGGGTCTGGTAAAATTTTTACCAGCTTGAGACATTCTTCTGATTTATTGTAATAACTAATTAGAAAAGTGTACAACTCCCTTGCTTAGACTAGTGAGGGGACACTCTCCATTCCCCTTCTGATGTCTCTGTCAGAAGCTTTCTCTGCCCCTTTTCATACTTTAATCAAACTTGCTCCTGAGTGATCACGGCTGGTCCCTGGTCCCAAAGCTAAATCTTCTTCTTCGGAGATCACGGATCCCACATGGTTCACAGTAAGTCATCAGTATTGCATGCAGCCTTCTCACAAGTCGCTTCTCATCTGATGAATTTACTCTCTTCTTGCCCTCTTCCAATACTGCTGTTTAACCTTGGGCCCAAGGGCATAGAGGCAGCTGAAAGGGAGGGGTGTGTGTGTGTGTGTGTGTGTGTGTGTGTGTGTGTGTGTCAGGAGCAAGGTGCTATCTTTTTTAACAGCTCATTTCCTCGAGAGCTGATCTTCTAAATTGGAAAGATCCTTTATCTTGCACAACTGGCTGATGCGATGTCTGGTTAAGTGATTGCCTTCTGAGTGCTGGCACTGGTGACTGATCCAGGCTGACAGGCCCAGGTAACGGAAATAGGCATCTACTGCCAGCTGCTGTTAACTGAAGCAACGAGAAAGAGGAGGAAAATACCCTCCAACTGTGGTGCTGAGAATAAAAGGCAGCAGTGCAGCTGTGATGGGGCGGTGAGACGCAGGCCTTAACCAGCTTTCCCTTCTTGTTAGCACTTCAGGCTGAGACGCTCAGCCTGTGGAGGTGAGTCTCACTCCTCTCGCAGATTCCCTGAAACGCATCTGATTTCTGCTGGTGTCAAGCTATCCCAAGTTGGCTACGAGCAGTCTCTTCCTGGTGTTCATTTTCCTTTTAATATTCTCTCCCAGCAAAATCAATTTTTTTCTAGCAAATAGAAAATGAAGTATGTGACATTTGTTATCAGAAATGAAAATACACTTTCCCTGCTTTTGATAATTCATTTCTACCTCTTTTTTCCACATTTACTTTTGGTTATTATTTTGAAACACACTGAACCTTGAAAACTGGGCTAACAACTTGTGTGGAATATATATAGCTATTAAAGAAACCTGAATCTTCGGACAAAGCTTACCAACAAGTTAAGAAGGCACACGATTACCCAACAAATGTCACTAAACCCCGAGGTTCCACATTGTAAAATTCTTTCCAAGGCCTGATCAGCAGCCCATCTATTTTAAGTGATATTTGACACAGCATAATATTACTGCATCAAAGGCCTGTGGGCAGTCTTACGGCATTCCTGCTCTGATGGGTTTAGCTAAGAAAGAAGGCTTGGGTTATTCTGGAATCTCTGCTTCAAGTGCAAGCAATTTAGAACTGACTATGCTTGAAATAGCCTATTGCTTTCTCCCCATGTGCCAGATTCAGGTGTGCTGTCACGCGTAAGCAATTTGCCCAAATAAGAACTAGCAGATTCATTACACATTTAATTATTACTTGCCAAAGAGGCCAAATCTGGCATCTTCATTAAGAGTAATTGAGCTCACGAGACAATGAAAAGTGCAAAAAATAGTCAGAGTAGGTTAGCTACGTGGCAGTGTGTGTGTTTAACTTAAAAAGAGAATACAAAATAATCGAGAGCTGAATGGTTGATTTAATTTCATTGACAAACACAGTGTTTGAAATGGAAATCAAGGGAAATACCTTGATAATTGTTTTTACAGCAATTGAGACAAAAAGTTTCCTGAAATATTCAGATAATTGTTTTACTTATCCATCTCATTTTTTACTTCAAAATACAGATTTTTTGAGACATTGACAATCAGAAACCTGTCAAATACAGTCATTAAAAGGAGACATATACTTATGCTTGTAAGTGAGATGAATTTTTGATAAAAGGAATGAATATGAGTAAATGAAGCTGATAGTTATTTAGCCCCTTCTGTGTTTCAAAGATTTTTACACATGTGCTTTATTATTCATTTTTAATTTATTTTATTGAAGTAGAGTTGATTTGCAAGGTTGTGTTGATTTCTGCTGTACAGCAAAGCGAAACAATTTCTTTTTGATATTTTTCCATCATAGCTTATCACCGGATGTTGAGCATAGGTCTCTGTGCTATACAGTGGGACCTCATGGCTTATCTTTTCTGTGAATAATAGTTTGCATTTGTTAATCCCGAACTCCCAATCTCTCCCTCCCTCACGGTCTCTCCCCATTGGCAAACACACATCTGTTCTCTGCATCTGTGAGTCTGTCTCTGTTTTGTAGGTAAGTTCAGGTTTTCATATATTGGATTCCACGTGTATGTGATGTCACATGGTGTGGTCACTGACCTAGAGCCAGACATCATGGGTGTGAAGTCAGGTGGGCTTTAGGAAGCATTACTGTGAGCAAAGCTGGTGGAGGTGACGGAATTCCAGCTGAGCTATTTAAAGTCCTAAAAGATGATGCTGTCAAAGTGCTACACTCTGTCAGCAAAGTTGGAAAACTCAACAGTGTCCACAGGACTGCAAAAAGTCAGTTTTCATTCCAGTCCCAAAGAAGGGCAATACCAAAGAATGTTCAATATACCATATAGTTGCTTTCATTTCTCTTGCTAGAAAGATTATACTCAATATCCTTGAAGCTGAGCTTCAGCAGTACGTGAACCAAGAGCTTTGAGATGTACAAACTGGGTTTTGAAGAGACAGAGGAACAAGAGGTCAAATTGCCAACGCTTGTTGGATCATGGAGAAAGCAAGGGAATTAAAAAGTAAAATAAAATCTGCTTCTGCTTCATTGACTATGCTAAGCCTTTGACTGTGTGGATCAAAACAAACTGGAAAATTCTTCAGGAGATGGAGATACCAGTCCACCTTACCTGTCTCCTAAAAAACCTGTATGCAGCTCAAGAAGAAACAGCTAGAACCGGAACAACAGACTGTTTCAAGATTGGGAAAGGAATGTCAAGGTTGATATTGTAGTTCTGCATATTTAACTTCCATACAGATTGCATCAATCAAAATGCTGGGCTGAATGAAGCACAAGCTAGAAGCAAGATTGTCAGGAGAAATATCAGCAACTTCAGACATGCAGATGACACCACTCTAATGGCAGAAAGTGAAGTGAAGAGTAACTAAAGAGCCTGTTGATGAAAGTGAAAGAGGAGAGTGAAAAAGCTGGCTTAAAACTCAACACTCAGAAAACTAACATCATGGCATCTGGTCCCATCACTTCATGGCAAATAGATGAGGAAACAATGGAAACAGTGACAGACTTTATTTTCTTGGGCTCCCAAATCACTGCAGACGGTGACTGCAGCCATGAAATTAAAAGACGCTTACTCCTTGGAAGGAAAGCTATGACCAGCCTAGACAGTGTATAGACATCACTTTGCCAACAAAGGTTTGTATCATCAGAGCTGTGGTTTTTCCAGTGGTTGTGTATGGATGTGAGAGTTGGACCCTAAAGAAGGTGAAGTGCCGAAAAACTGATGCTTTTTAATTGTGGTATTGGAGAAGACTCTTGAGAGTCATTTGGGTTACAGGGAGATCAAACCAGTCAATCCTAAAGGAAGTAAACCCTGGATGTTCATTGAAAGTGCTGATATGGAAGCTGAAGCTCCAATACTTTGGCCACCTAATGCAAGGAACGAACTCACTGGAAAAGCCCCTGACACTGGGAAAGATTGTAGGCAAAATGAGAAGAGGGCAGCAGAGGATGAGATGGATACATAGCCTCACTGACTCCATGGACATTAATTTCCAGGAGACAGTGGAGGATAGAGGAGCCCAGCATGCTGCATGCGGTCATAAAGAGTCGGACATGGCTCCGCGACTGAACAACAGTGATATTTGTCTTTCTCTCTCTGACTCATTTCACTTAGTGTGATCATCTCTAGGTCCATCCATGTTGCTGCAAATGGCGTTACTGCATGCATTTTTAGGGCTGAGTACTGTTTATTGTATATACAATTGTATACTGTATATATATTCACCACATCTGATTTATCTGTTCTGTTGATGGATATGTAGGTCATTCTCAAATCTTGGCTATTTAACACATGTACTTTAACTGCTAATTGTAAACAGTAACACACAGAATTTAAATTTGAGAGTTTAATTTGTTTCATTTCTCACCATGAACACCAATCCATCCTAAGCTCTACCTCCATTATTTATAAAATAAAAACACTAGTATATAGGACTGTGCACCCCTGACTGACCAGCAGGTATAACCCTACTCATCCATCCTTCACTCACTTCTTTGACTCATGCATTCATTCATCTACCAATTTAACAAACACATATAACTCTCTATGCTATGCTGATACTGTGGTATATACAAAAAGAAATAGATGTAATGTTTGGTTTCTCAACTCTGGGGCTTATGCTATATATGGAGGAACTGAAACCTGTGACATCTGGGTTAAGAGCCTGACTCTGCCACTTTCTTGGTGGAGATTATTAGTTGTCTGCCCCCAACACATCCCTGACTTCGATTTAGAAATAGAAACATTTTCTTCCATCCCACACCCCCACCAGCAGCATTGCTCTCATTTGTATGTTGCTATGATTGGCCAGTGGCGCTTAAGAGAGAGGTGTTTGATGTGGATGGGTTCCAAGAAAAGTTCTTAAGAAGGGGACACAAATCTGCACTGCACCAGTTCTATCTCCCTCATGACTCCTTCTGCTTCCTCAGTGAACTATAAATGCGATTTCCAGAATTCTAGCAGCCACTTGGGGCAATGAGGCAAACTTGAAAATGAATGTCAAGTACATAGTTTGGCAGAGCAGGAACAGAAATAGCACAGGTCTAAGACTTATTGGAGGCTCCATATGAATCATAGAGTGCCTGCTTCTGAATGGGCTTAACCTGTGAATGAAGTTCATCTGTATTATGTTTAGGTTAACAGTTGACTAACAAAAATCCATCGAGTATTCTTGCCTTGATAACCCCATGAACAGTATGAAAAGGGAAAAAGGTAGGAGACTGAAAGATGAACTCCCCAGGTTGGTAGGTACCCAATATGCTACCGGAGGTCAGTGGAAAAATAACTCCAGAAAGAATGAAGGGACAGAGCAAAATCAAAAACAACACCTAGCTGTGGATGTGACTGGTGATAGAAGCAAGGTCCGATGCTGTAAAGAGCAATATAGCATAGGAACGTGGAATGTTAGGTCTATGAGTCAAGATAAATTGCAAGTGGTCAAACAGGAGATGGCAAGGGTGAACACTGACATTTTAGGAATCAGTGAACTAAATGGACTGGAATGGCTGAGTTTAACTCAGATGACCATTGTATCTGCTACTGTGGGCAGGAATCCCTCAGAAGAAATGGAATGGCTGAGTTTAACTCGGATGACCATTGCCTCTACTACTGTGGGCAGGAATCCCTCAGAAGAAATGGAATGGATGAGTTTAACTCAGATGACCATTGCCTCTACTACTGTGGGCAGGAATCCCTCAGAAGAAATGGAATGGATGAGTTTAACTCGGATGACCATTGCCTCTGTTACTGTGGGCAGGAATCCCTCAGAAGAAATGGAATGGCTGAGTTTAACTCAGATGACCATTACCTCTGCTACTGTGGGCAGGAATCCCTCAGAAGAAATGCAGTAGCACTCATAGTCAACAAAAGAGTCTGAACTGCAGTCCTTGGGTGCAATCTCAATTTAAGCCTGACTTTGGCAATAAGGAGTTCATGATCTGAGCCACAGTCAGCTCCCGGTCTTGTTTTTGCTGACTGTATAGAGCTTCTCCATCTTTGGCTGCAAAGAATATAATCAATCTGATTTTGGTGTTGACCATCTGGTGATGTCCATGTGTAGAGTCTTCTCTTGTGTTGTTGGAAGAGGGTGTTTGCTATAACCAGTGCGTTCTCTTGGCAAAACTCTTTTAGCCTTTGCCCTGCTTCATTCTGTACTCCAAGGCCAAATTTGCCTGTTGTTCCAGGTGTTTCTTGACTTCCTACTTTGGCATTCCTGTCCCCTATAATGAAAAGGACATCTTTTTTGGGTGTTAGTTCTAAAAAGTCTTGTAGATCTTCATAACCATTCAACTTCAGCTTCTTCAGCATTACTGGTTGGGGCATAGACTTGGATTATTGTGATATTGAATGGTTTGCCTTGGTCAGACCATTCAGGTATGACCTAAATAAAATCCCTTACAATCATACAGTGGAAGTAACAAATAGATTCAAGGGATTAAGTGTGTTAAACAGAGTGCCTGAAGAACTATGGATTGAAGTTCATGACATTGTACAGGAGACAGTGATCAAGACCATCCCCAAGAAAAAGAAATGCAAAACATGCAAAACATGGTTGTCTGAGGAGGCCTTACAAATAGCTGAGAAAAAAAATAGAAGCTATAGGCAAAGGAGAAAAGGAGAGATATAGCCATCTGAATGCAGAATTCCAAAGGATAGCAAGAAGAGATAAGAAAGCCTTCTTTAGTGATCCATGCAAAGAAATAGAGGAAAACAACAGAATGGGAAAGACTAGAAATCTCTTCAAGAAAATTAGAGATACCAAGGGGACATTTCATGCAAAGATGGGCTTCGGTAAAGGACAGAAATGGTATTGACCTAACAAAAGCAGAAGATATTATTAAGAACAGGTGGCAAGAATGCACAGAACTATACAAAAAAGATTTTCATGACCCAGATAACCATGATGGTGTGATCACTCTACTAGAGCCAGACATTCTGGAATGCTAAGTCAAGTGGGCCTTATGAAGCATCACGCTGAACAAAGCTAGTAGAAGTGATGGAATTCCAGTTGAGCAGTTTCAAATCCTAAAAGATGATGCTGTGAAAGTGCTGCACTCAATATGCCAGAAAATTTGGAAAACTCAGCAGTGGCCACAGGACTGGAAAAGGTCAGTTTTCATTCCAATCCCAAAGAAAGTCAATGACAAAGAATGTTCAGACTACTGCACAATTGCTCTCATCTCACACACTAGCAAAATAATGCTTAAAATTCTCCAAGCCAGGCTTCAAGAGTACATGAACCATGAACGTCAAGATGTTCATGCTGGTTTTAGAAAAGGCAGAGGAACCAGAGATCAAATTGTCAACATCCACTGGATCATCAATAAAGCAAGAGAGTTCCAGAAAAAGATCTATTTCAGCTTTATTGACTACAGAATAGCCTTTGACTGTGTGGATCACAACCAGTTGTGGAAAATTCTTGAAGAGATGGAAATACCAGACCACCTTACCTGCCTCCTGAGAAGCCTGTATGCAGGTCAAGAAGTAACAGAACTGGATATCGAACAGACTGGTTCCAAATTGGGATAGGTGTACGTCAAGATTGTATATTGTCACCCTGCTTATTTAACTTATATCCAGAGTACATCATGAGAAATGCCAGGCTGGATGAAGCACAAGCTGGGATCAAGATTGCTGGGAGAAATATCAATAACCTCATATTCTTGCCTGGAGAATCCCAGAGACAGAGGAGCCTGGTGGGCTTCCATCTGTGGGGTCACACAGAGTCGGACATGACTGATGTGACTTGGCAGCAGCAGCAGCATGCAGATGACACCACCCTTTTGGCAGAAAGTGAAGAAGAACTAAAGAGCCTCTTGATGAAAGTGAAAGAGGAGAGTGAAAAAGTTAGCTAAAAACTCAACATTCAGAAAACTAAGTTCATGGCATCTGGTCCCTTCACTTCATGGCAAATAGATGGGGAAACAATGGAAACAATGAGATATTTTTTTTGGGTGGGGGAGGGGCTCCAAAATCACTGAAGATAGTGACCGCAGCCATGAAATTAAAAGACTCTTGCTCCTTGGAAGAAAAGGTATGACCAACCTAGATAGCATATTAGAAAGCAAAGATATTACTTTGTCAACAAAGGTCTATCTTAGTCAAACCTATGGTTTTTCCAGTGGTCATATATGGATGTAAGAGCTGGTCTATAAAGAAAGCTGAGTGCCAAAGAATTGATGCTTTTGAATTGTGGTGTTGAAGACTCTTGCGAGTCCCTTGGACTGCAAGGAGATCCAACCAGTCCATCCTGAAGGAAATCAGTCCTGAATATTCACTGGAAGGACTGATGCTGAAGCTGAAACTCCAATACTTTAGCTACCTGATATGAAGAGCTAACTCAATGGAAAAGACCCTGATGCTGGGAAAGATTGAAGGTGGGAAGAGAATGGGATGACAGAGGATGAGATGATTGGAGGCATCACTGACTCAATGGACATGAGTTTGAGCATGCTCCGGGAGTTTGGTGATGGACAGGGAGGCCTGGTGTGCTTCAGTCCATGGGGTCACAAAGAGTTGAACATGACTGAGCGGCTGAACTGAACTGAACTGAACAAAAATTAGTAAATGATAAAGCACATCATCTTGGTGAGTCTCCTCTTCTCTCTGAACCTTCTTCTCTTCAGCCTTAAAATAACACCAGCTTTATAGTGCCAACTAAAAATTGTCACTCACCATCTGGTTCTAGAAGAATTAAATCATTAGCCACTGCAGCTGCTGACCTTCCACAAACCCCTGAAAAGATTTCAGGGTGGAGATCAGGAACGAGGCACTCGGTGCTCTGGCAAAAACTGCCAGAACAGACTTCAAATAGATATTTTCAGTAGAACATCTGATGAGCCCGCTTTGTTGCATCTTCTTATATCTAGAAGAGCACTAAAATCATTAGCAGAGATATCTGCTCCTCGTGAGTAGGAGCAACTTTCTTGTGACTAGCAACAGCCTTCCACCAAAGTGTGTGCTTCATGTCACGCCTGCCCCTTAAGTAAAGTCACATCTGTACTGACCTGTTCCCGTCTTCTTCTGAGAGTGCCTCAGAGCGAGACCAGAGAGGCTGTTTCCTGGGCTAGAGTCCTCATTTGACCCCAAATAAAGCATATCTCATAATTCTCATGTTTTGCCTCTTTTTTTTTTTTTTTTAATGTTGACTGTTGAATTTTCAACTAAAAGGCTTAATGTTCATAAAACAGCCAGCACCTAGGGGGAGGCATAGCGGATATTCCCTGGGCTTGGAACACTCTGCCGTAGTCCTACCACTGGATGAGGGTGTGCTTGGTCAGAATACATGTCTCACAGGGGCTGATCTGGTTTTGAAGACCATGCCAGAGTGTGTTATGAAAGTTAGCTCCTCATATAAAGAGATTAGATATAAAAAGCTGAAATCATAATAGGATTTAAATAAGAAATTCAATAGAAATGTCTGAGAGCAGTAACACTGAGGGATCCACTACTTGGTGCCAAACAGAAGTGTTTGTGCCTTTTGAGCTCCATAACTGTTCTTCAACACTACAGTTTACGAGTTGCTGAAAGAGGAACACACCAGTGAGAAAGACTCATGTCATATCCATGGTGTCCTGGCATTCACAGGAGATGAAGCCACTTAAAAAATTATCAACAAAATATAGGATGTACACCCTAATCCTGTGAAAACTGAAAGGAAGGAAAATACCGTATGAAAAAGCCAAACCTTTGTAAACAAACATTGTCCACATTGCTTTATTCAGACCAGGTACAAATTCTGTGCAAGTTTTTAAAGTTTAATTTTATTTAATCATTTCAAGTACACGTCAAGTATGTGTATCTCTTTGAAACTGCCTCAAATGCCTTTTAGAAATAAGTGGATATACATTAAACAGCAGTTATTAAATAAGTAAACTGACAAATGTAAAAGTATGTAGTGGAAATAGGTAATAAATAATTTTGTTTCTGACTTTAGGTATTAGGGATTTATTATTTCAACCTAGTCACAAAATGCAAAAGATGTCCAAAATGCTGTTTGTGCTTGTTTTAAACCCTGATGTTTAACCTAATTAACACAAATAAAGGAAATAATAACTAATACACCCCGCCTCTACATGACGTTTATGGCCTTCAGTGTGATGAATGAGAGGAAATCCTAGCGTTTTGAATGATGTATTAATTAATTAGGAAAAGGAGAGGGATCCATTGCCACCATCATGATGAAAGGTGCAAAGACATTCTAAGTACATGCACTGCCTTGGGACTGGCCCATATTCTGCCTGAGACCAGAAAAGAAATAGCTGGATGTCTTTGTGATCTGTCTTTATAGGAAAGTTGAGAATTACTGATGACCCTTCAAATTGCTTCCCTTATTACAGAATAAATGCGATGATAAAGGGTGCGGTCCTTTACCTGCAGTTAACAAGAGAGAATAAACGCGATGAGAAAGGGTGCGGTCCTTTACCTGCAGTTAACAAGAGAGAATAAGCGCGATGAGAAAGGGTGCGGTCCTTACCCTGCAGTTAACAAGAGAGAATAAACGCGATGAGAAAGGGTGCGGTCCTTACCTGCAGTTAACAAGAGAGAATAAACGCGATGAGAAAGGGTGCGGTCCTTACCCTGCAGTTAACAAGAGGGGAAGGCGCTTCCCTGGTGGTCCGTTACGAAGCCTCACTGTCAGTGCTGCGGACTCAGGGTCAATCCCTCGTTGGGAAGATAAGATCTCACCTGCTGTGTGGCCAGAAGATAAAAAAAAAAGAAGAGAGAGAAAGCCACAACCATGGGGTCACAGAGAGAAGTGGGAGAATCATGGAGATCCGAACTTGCATTTTGCAAATGAGGAAACCAGGTCTAAAAAGAATATAAGTAATTCTTTGGAAATTTTTCTTGGGCTCCAAAATGACTGCAGATGGTGACTGCAGCCATGAAATTAAAAGAGCTTGCTCCTTGGAAGAAAAGTTATGACCAACCTGGACAGCATATTAAAAAGCAGAGATATTGCTTTGCCAACAAAGGTCCGTCTAGTCAAAGCTGTGGTTTTTCCCAGTAGTCATGTACGGTTGTGAGAGTTGGGCTATAAGGAAAGCTGAGCGCCAAAGAATTGATGCTTTTGAACTGTGGTGTTGGAGAAGACTCTTGAGAGTCCCTTGGACTGCAAGGAGATCCAACCAATCCATCCTAAAGGAGATCAGTCCTGAATATTCATTGGAAGGACTGGTGCTGAAGCTCCAATACTTTGGCCACCTGATGTGAAGAACTGACTCATCTGAAAAGACCGTGACGCTGGGGAAGATTGAAGGTGGGAGGACAATGGGATGGCAGAGGATGAGATGGTTGGAAGGCATCACCAATTCGATGGACATGAGTTTGAGTAACTCCAGGAGCTGGTGATGGACAGGGAAGCCTGCTGTGCTGCAGTCCATGGGGTGTCAAAGAGTTGGACACGACTGAGTGACTGAACTGAACTGAGGAATTTTTCATAAATCAGAAAATGTGGCATGGGGCTTATAAGATCAAAATATGGTGGGAAGCTAAAAGAAAAATAACAATGCATGCCTACTGGGCTTAACTTAATTTCTTCCATTTGCAAGTGAAGGAATATTTTTCTAGTTTAATTTTCAAAAATTCTCCATTTAAAATCAATGAATAGTAGTAATGATGATATACTTAAAAATGGTGTTTAGACCAAAATTGATTTCTGCTTAGATGATGGGCTGGTAGCCTAAAATATTTCAATAAGGAAATAAAAGATACTGCCCTCAAGCCCTTTGGTAACAGGATAGAAAATAGTGTGTGTGTGTGTGTGTGTGTGTGTTGCAGTGGGAGGGAGTAGGTACAAGAAAAGATCTGGAGTGAACAACTGGATCTATTCCCAGAAGTTCAGAAGTTCGGAAAGAGGATCTATCTTAAGGGTGAATTCCAGAGTGGATTGAACTGTGTGTGAAAATGAAACTCTGTTTTGCTCTCTTGACTTCTTACTGGGCTCCCAAGGTGTCACTAATGGGAAAGGACCCACCTGCCAATGCAGGAGATGTAAGGGGCCTGGGTTGGATCCCTGGTTTGCAAAGCTCCCCTGGAGCAGGGCATGGCAACCCACTCCAGTATTCTTGCCTGGAGAACCCCATGCACAGAGGAGCCTGGCGGGCTACTGTCCATAGGGTCACAGAACAGTTTTATTGAAGTAAAGACCCTCAGAATTTTCCCAGTAAAACCACTATCGTGGTTAACACCAATATCTCAAACTACACACAACTAACTAAATGAACAGAGTGAACCTCAGTTCAGTTCAGTTCAGTCATGGACTACAGCATGCCAGGCCTCCCTGTCCATTACCAACTCCCTGAGCTTGTTCAAACTCATGTCTATTGAGTCGGTGATGCCAGGGGTATATAATCATGAAAAACATTATCATTCTCCAGAACTGACTCCAGCCATGTTGCTTTGCACTTCCATTTTCTGGTTCTATATCCTTCCAGTCAGTCTAGGTAAATCTTTTCTACTGTCTTTCCATCCTCTGGGCCAAGACTTCACCCCCTTCTGCCAGTGTTGGAACATTCTACAACACTTTGATGCTGGCACGATCTGCCTAGTCACAGCAAGCCATGGGTACACCCCAAGGTAATCACTGATCCCACGTCCTTTTGCCATGCCCAACGTAAACTTAGAGACCGCACATTGTAAACAGGAGAGAAAACCACAGTGCCTCTGGGCAGACAGATGACTTAGGGCTCTGACAGCATCTTCACACTTCCCCTTCCCCACGGGAGAGAAAACCACAGTGCCTCTGGGCAGACAGATGACTTAGGGCTCTGACAGCATCTTCACACTTCCCCTTCCCCATGGCTACATGCTCACGTCGGCCTTGGGGCGACAGAAGAAGTCGGCCGTCTTGTATCAGTCTTGAAGAGACGCATGAACCAACGCACACTCAGCTCCATTCATCTTTGCATCCTTCTCAAAAGCGAGAAAATGAGAAGCGCATGCCTATTAAAGAGACTGTGTGACGCCAAAATAAGAAGCGCATTTTGTAAAGAGTTCAAGTAACTTACTTCTTGATTTGCCAAACTGACAACACCTTGGAAGATGGCCAAGTGTTGAGATGGCCTGCTAATCATGGAGTCACATGTTTTCTTGGGTGAGGTAAAAAATTGAGAGATGGACTTATTTTCTAATATGATTATACATTTTTAAGATGCCACTGATCATTTTTAGTTCTATAGGAGGAATTGTGCTTTAGCTAAGGTGAGAGAGATTTAAGCTAAATAAGTAAGAATTCTTGTCAGAGTGTGATTAGACAATGAAAGGGAAAGCTCAGAAAATACATGTTTCCAAATAATAAAAGAATCTGGTGTTCAAGGACTGATATGTCAATCAGTGCAAAAAGCCAGTCCTCCCTAACTGTGCTGGGCCTAGCCTCTCTCGGAATCAACTACCTGGATCTGACACACTTTCAGCTTGATATCTTTCAGTGGCATGGTGTTGCCCTCTATGGGGAAATTGGACATTTTAAAAACTTGTATTGATTAAACGATGCTAACAGGCATTTACTGGGAGGAAGTCTAAGGACGACAGACATCTCACAACTCTTTAAATTGAAGTGTAGTTGATTTACAATGTTGTGCCAAGTTCTGCTGTGCAGCAAATGACTCAGTTATGCACATACGCGCATTATTTTCTATATTCTTTTCCATTATGGCTTACCCCAAGAGATTGTATGTAGTTCCTCATACGAAATAGTAGGACCTTGTTGTTTATCCATTCTAAATGTCCTAGTCTGTGTTTCAGCCAACCCCGAAACTCCCATTCCATCCCCCTTCTCTCACTGCTGTAAGCCTGGTCTCTCTGTGATTTTACTTCTGTTTCATAGATAGGATCATTTGTGTCATATTTTAGTTTCCACATATAAGTGATATCATATGGTGTCTTTTTCTTACTTCCTTCACTTAGTATTGTAACCTGTAATTGCAACTGTGTTGCTGCGAACAACACTATTTTATTCTCTTTATGGCAGAGTGATATCCCGCTGTATCTATGCATTACCGCATCTTTTTCTTTTTCCTTAAAGAGTGTGGTACCTGTGTCTTAACTGACAGTAAGACGGATGAAACAAGATGGAAATGCCAAAATACGTTATTGGTACACAACATTAGGACTGTTGTTTAGTCACAAGTCATGTCCGGCTCTTTTCAACCCCATTGACGGTATTAGGCTCCTCTATCCTTGGGAATTCCCAGGCAAGAATACTGGAGTGGGTGGCCATTTCTTTCTCCAGGGGATCCCCCATCCAGGGATTGAACCTGTGTCTCCTGCATTGGCAGGTGGATTCTTTACCACTAAGCCACACTGGCATTAATCGAAAGAAAGAGGTGACACCCCATTTCAGTGGTGAGGGTGCGCCACATTTTCTTTATCTGTCCCCTGTTGATAGACATTTAGGTGGTTTCCGTCTTGGCTATTATGAGTGGTGCTGCTATGCGCATAGAGGTGTAAGCGTCTTTCTGAACTAGTCTCATCAGTGTTTATGTCCAGGCGTGTGCCTGCACGATCATGCGTTAGCTCCACGTCTAGCTTCCTGAGGAGCCTCCATACTGGTTTCTCTAGCGGCAGCTCCAACTTACGTTCCTACCGACAGTGTAAGAGGGTTCCCTTCTCTTCACACCCTCTCTAGTATTTGTTATTCATAGGCTTTTATGATGGCCATTCTGACCTGTGTGAGGTGGTACCTCATTGTAGTTTTGATTTGCATTTCTCTCATCATTAGTGATGTTGAGCATCTTTTCATGTGCCTACTGGCCATCTGTTAAGACATCTTGCAATTCTTGAGACCATCTGGCACAAGCAAGAAATGAATGATCTTTATTATACACAATTTTCAGAAAATTAGCCACTAGACAGTCAAATAAATGAAAAGTTGTTTATATTTATCTGAACCCCCAAACAGCAAGTTTTCATAAAATTCTAAGTATTTTAGCAGTTTTATTTTATTTATTTTTGGATGTGTCACGTGGCTTGTGGGATCTTACTTCTCCAGTTAGAGACTGAACCCTGGTCCTCAGCAGTGACAGCATGGAGCCCCGACCACTGGACAACCAGGGAATTCCATGACACTGCTTTAATGTGTGCTGAAGGCTCCGGGAAGTGGAACTACTGTGTGTATAGAGTAAAGATCTTCCTTTTTTTGTAAGGAATTGTATGTAGCATTGTTTGTTATTTCAGAAAACTACATGCCAACAGCAGTGCTTTTCATGGTATTTGGGACTCCATTACACACTCCTGTATCAATCAGTGTGTGTAGTTGTCACATTCCAGAAATCCTACAGTTAGAGGGAAACATCTGGCTACTTAATTTACCTTTTAGGATTTGTGTATCAAAACTAGTATTTCATTATCACTTACTTTCCTTTTACATTATTTACTTTCAGTTCAGTTCAGTTCAGTCACTCAGTCGTGTCTGACTCTTTGTGACCCCATGAATCGCAGCACACCAGGCCTCCCTGTCCATCACCAACTCCCAGAGTTCACTCAGACTCACGTCCATCGAGTCAGTGATGCCATCCAGCCATCTCATCCTCTGTCGTCCCCTTCTCCTCAGAGTCTTTTCCAATGAGTCAACTCTTCGCATGAGGTGGCCAAAGTACTGGAGTTTCAGCTTTAGCGTCATTCCTTCCAAAGAAATCCCAGGACTGATTTCCTTTAGGATGGACTGGTTGGATCTCCTTGCAGTCCAAGGGACTCTCAAGAGTCTTCTCCAACACCACAGTTCAAAAGCATCAATTCTTCGGTGCTCAGCTTTCTTCACAGTCCAACTCTCACATCCATACATTTAGAATTCATGAATTTCTATTAATTTTTGATGTATAGATAGTTCAGTAAATATGATTATCATTTCAGGATGCTAAAGACCCATTACAAAGTACCTGTTACCAAAAGACGGGGGTGGGGCCGGTAGTCTGCACCACTAGTTAACTGGATTAAATGAAGTCTTCGGGTCCTGGACACTGGATTTGTAGAGGTTTCTCATTAGATTCTAAAGGCTTTGCTATTGATATAAAGGGCTGAGAATCAATATTGTGAAAACTGGAAGCCTCAAAAGATACACTTAAACAATCAGGGAGGATTCTTTGGGTTTTTATACTAAAATGCACATTGTCTAAGCTCCTGCTTGGCAGACAGGCCTGACAGATCCAACAAGGTGGGAGTTAGTCTGATAAGGGAGGAGGAGGGCAAAATAAGAATTTTTTGAGAACTGGGAAACAATGCCCAAAGCCAAAGATTTAAAAAAAAAATTAATGAAGTGTTAAATACCTTTTGGGTACTCTAAAGGATTCTAATATTATGAGGGAAAATCAAAGTATAAAAGTTCAGGTATAAGCCCCTTTAAAGTGGGGCTTTAAAGATAGTGACCATAAGTCAAGGGTCAGGGGTAAATAATTAATATATCGAGCTGTGTTTAAATAGTTTACATTGCACAAAATAGAGATCATCTAGCCCTCTCCCCAGCCCTAAGCATTTCATCAAGATACACTGGATAATACATTTACCAAGGTATCTCAACTTCTAAGGATGGGCCCTACCTACAGGTCCCCTCAAATCTTATAAGCTCCCCAGACTGTGGTATTCTATTGTAGCACCCCAAATGAACTAAGACCGAAGAAGTTAACTCTAGCTTTGGGTTAGAACTGTGTCTTTTGACCTATAAAGGCCACAGAATTTAAAAAAGAAAAGATAATCTACTTCTTGTTGTTATGAATGCATCACTTCATCCATAACAACAGTTCTTCAATGTCCAAATTGATACATTTGAGCTAAAAAGTATACTGGGCTTCCCTGGTGGCTCAGTGGTAAAGAATCCACCTGCCAATGCAGGAGATTCAGGTTCAATCCCTGGTCCAGGAAGATACCCTGGAGAAGAAAATGGAAACCCACTACAGTATTTGTGCCTGGGAAATCGCACTGAGAGAGGAGCCTGGTGGGCCACAGCCCATGGGGTCACAAAGAGTCAGACACGACTCTGGGACTCAAACAACAAGTAGACTATCTTTCCTTTTTTTATTGCTGTTGCTTTGATAGATCAAAAGACCCTGTTCTAACCCAAAGCTAGGTTAACTTCTTATTCTGTCTTAGTTCATTTGGGACACTATAACAAAATACCACAGTCTGGGGGACTTATTGATAGCATAAATTAATGTCTCACAGCATTGGAGGCTGGAAGTTCAAGGTCAGGATGCCAGCACAGTCAGGTTCTGGTGAAGCCTTTCTTCCAGGTTGCAGACTGTCACCTTCTTTCTGTGGCCTCACATGACAGAAGGAACCAGGGAGCTCTGTGGGGGTCTCTCTTATAAGAGCACTAACCCTATCCATGAAAGAAAGCTCCACTTTTGCGATCAAAGCACCTATGGAAGTTCTCACCTCCTAATAACATCACACTGGAAAATAGGATTCAACATATGAGTGGGGGTGGGGGCGCAGACATCCAGACCGTAGGTCGTGAAGTTGACATGGACTGTTCCATTGGTAGCACTCAATGAGCCTTGCCTCACACACTCATGCCTTACATGCCCCTCTCCCACATGGACTCTGGACTTGGCCAAGGGACTTGCTTTGGTCAACGGAGCATCAGCTAGTATGATGCAAGCAGAGAATTAATAAGCATTTGCACATTGCGTGTTCCCTTTTGAGATGCTCATATTATGTTCTTAGTCACTCAGTTGTGTCCGACTTTTTGTAACCCTATGGACTGTAGCCCACCAGGCTCCTCTGTCCATGGGATTCTTCAGGCAAGAATACTGGAGTGGGTAGCCATTCCCTTCCCCAGGAGGTTTTCCCAACCCAGGGATTGAACTCAGGTCTCTGGCATTGAGGGTGGATTCTTTACCAGCTGAGCTACCCGGGAAGCCTGCTCATACTATGAGGAAGCTCAACTAAGCACATAGCGGGAGTGTTGACTAAAAAAGATGCACAACTTGAGAGCTGCAAGTTAAGTTTTATTTGGGGAGGCAGCACCTCAGTTAGTCTGAGAGACTGCTGAGAAGGTCAATATATAAAATTTTGGTGAAGGGACAGTTCAATGCAATCAAGCGCTTACTTTATAAGAGGTTTTCTGCAAGTCACAAGGGTCTGATGTCATCATGAAGGGACTTAGTGCTTCTCTAGATATGAGGAGCTGCAAGGACTGAGATCATAAAATCTGTTCCTAAAAACACCCAGCTATCTAAAGACCTGTCCCACCAGCTTCCCTGGAGCACAGAGCGCCTGACTCCACCCTGCACTCCTCAGCAGGTGCTGAGGGTCAACAGCTATGGCAGCACAGGGCTCAGTCTCCACTGAGGCAGATGGCAAATGCCCTTTGTTCTTGTTGTTCGGTCGCTGGCAAATGCCCTTGGCAAGTGCCAACTTGTAGTTGACAGGGGCCAAATTGAACACGATGAAAGAAAATAGCCCCAAGACAGAACTGAGGTCCTGACCACATGACTCGAAAGCAGTCATGGGCAGCCCTTGAGTATTGGGACTGATCTGTTGAAGCCCTGAGCACCATGGGGACACACACCCATCTTTTGCCCTGGCTCAATTCCCGATTTTCAGAAGGGTGAGCAACTCAAGTTACAGGGTGGTGGTTTTAAATCACCAAGTGGCACAAGGTAAGAGAACAGGGAGCCTTCACGACCCTGAACCAAGGCCGTCGTACTTGTGGAAGCAAAGAGGGCGCACTTCAGCTGTTTTTCTATGGAAATGCTGGCGAAAGTCCTGCTTCTGCATTCTGGATCAAAATCCAAAGTATCTCTGGATATAATAACTAGTGTTTTCCAATACAAAATCATATGAGGGTTTGGGCATGACATGGATTAAGTTATTTCCTATTTGTTAGTTTTAAATGTCAGCATCATGCCATTTCTACAGGGTCAGTGGAAATTCTCAAGAACAGAAAATGGTGTGGAAAATTGGAAGTTTGGCTCTTTTGTAAAAATGAATATTCACCAAATGAAAATTTTGTTTTTTGATTTAGAGAGTAAGACTGGCAGTCTACAGATCACTGCATTTGCATAGTAATATCATTAATATACTTTTACTGGTATACAGAACACCATGTAAATTGACCGTAACACGCATGTACTGCAAGACATTCAAAAATATTTAGCTATTTGTTTCTTTTTAATTCTAAAATTTAGATCCATATACTATGGAACATGTTTTTGCTTGCAGTAGGGCAAGAGGGCTGTGATATTTTAATTCTTCCATCAACAGTCTGTTTGGGCAAAATTTGAGCATCTACAGTTTAAGATCTGTAAGATGCCTGGAAGGCCACCCCTCTCTTCCCTATCCTGGCTATAATTACATCATCCCCTACTCCATCCGTACTAAATAACGGTTTCACAGAAAAACCTGGCACAGATGAGTGATTGTGTGGAAAACCTTGCTTTGCCCTGCTACAGGCTTGAAAGGCCTTGCTGTCCCTAAATGCAGAGCCGCTTGGTAAAGACACACCAGCATTTCCACAAAGAACCACACCGTCATCTTTCCTGATATGCTTGTATTGGGTAGATTCCCCAATTGTTTTGACGAGAAAAAATTTCAATCAAAGTTTAAGTTGCTTTATTTTCCTTACAATAAAATTATTTTCTAAGGTAAATTAAAATGTATACAAGCGGCTATATGTCAAAAGCACAGGCTGACGCAGTCGTTTAGCTGTACTCTCTCATGCAGACACGCCTCTTTTTGTTGTGCTTTTCTTTATCAAGCTTTACAGATATTGCAGTTTTTAGGCATTTAAGTTTTCTGGCATCTCTGTGTCAAGCAAGTCTCTTGGTATCATTTTTCCAACAATGTTTTCTGACTTTGTGTTTCTGTATCATATTTTGTTTCTGTCTCACAATGTTTCAGACTTTCTCATTATTACTATATTTGTTATGGCGATCCGTGATTAGAGATCTTTGATGTCACTCTTGTCATTGTTTTGAGGTGCCACAAACTTCCCCCGTGTAAGGCAGTGCACTTAATCAAATATTGCCTGTATTCTGGCTGCTCCGTGGATGGGGCATGCCGCTGCCTCTCTCCCACTCCTCTGCACCCCTGATCCCTGACATGACGATACTGAAACTAGACTCTAATGTCCCTATAATGGCCTGTAAGTGTCCAAGTGACAGAGTCACACACCTCTCACTTCCCATCAACAGCTAGAAATAATTAAGCTCATTGAGGAAGGCATGTCAACAGCCCAGATTGGCTGAAAGCTAGGCCCTTTGAACCACACAATTAGCCAAGTTGTATGTGCAAAGGAAAAGTTCTTAAAATGTGACCCCAATGAACACAAGAAGGATAAGAAAGCAAAACAGACTTATTGCTGACATGCAGAAAGGTTTAGTCATCTGTACAGAACATCATATCTGCCACAATATTTTTATAAGCCAAAACTTAGTTCAGAGCATGACCTTAGCTCTCGTCAAGTCTGTGAAGGCTGAGAAAGATGAGGAAGCTGTGAAGGTAGCAGAAGTTAGTTCACGAACAGCAAAGGGAAAAAGAAAGGAAGTCAGTCTCCATAACATAAAACTGCGAGGTGAGGGATTTCCTGGTGGTCTGGTGGTTAAGAATCCGTTTTGCAATGCAGGACATGTGGGTTCCTTCCCTGGTTGAGCACTAAGATCCCACATACCTCGGAGCAACTAAGCTGGTGCACCACAGCTACTGAGCCCAGTGATGCAGCTGGAGACTCCGTGCACCTCAGCAAGGGATCTCACACGCTGCAACTAAGACCCAAAGCAGCCAAATGCATAAATATTTAAAAATGCAAGTGAAGCAGCAGCAAATTATCTGGAAGATCAGGCTAAGATAATTAACTCAGGTGGCTACACTGAAAAGCAGCTCTTCAATGTAGATGAAACAGCTTTACTTTGGAAGATGCTATCTTCCAAAGTAAAGGACTTTCATAGCTAGAGAGGAGAAGTCAATGCTTCAAAACTTCAAAGGACAGGAAGACTCTCTAGTTAAGGGGTAATGCAGCTGGTGACTTTAAGTTGAAGCTAATAATCACTCACCATTTCAAAAATCCTAGGGCCCCTAAGAATTATGCTACATTTACTGTGTGCTCTCTAAATGCAACAACAAAGCCTGGATGATAACACATCTATTTAAAACATGGTTTACTGATTATTTTAAGCTCATTCTTGAGACCTACTGCTTGGAGAAAACAGATCCCTTTCAAAATATTACTGCTCATTAACAATGCACCTGGTCACCCAAGAGGTCTGATGGAGTGATGAACAGGTACAACAAAATTAATGTTTTCATGCCTGTTAACACAATGTCCATTCCACAGCTCATGTATTAAGGACTCACTTAGATTTTCAAGTCTTATTTTTTTTTAAGAAATCATTTTGTAATGCTATAACTGTGATTCTTTGATGCATCTGGGTAAAGAAAATAAAAAACCTTCTGAAAAGGATTCATCATTCTATTTTTTAAAAATATTTGTGTATTTAGTTGGCTGCTCTGTCTTAGTTGCAGCACAAAGGACCCTCCGTCTTCCCTGCAGCTTGTGGGACCTTTAGCTGTAGCATACAGGTTCTTAGTTGCCGCATGTGGGATCTAGTTCCCTGATCAAAAATCAAGCGCCCCCTACATTGGGAGCGTGGAGTCTTAGCCACTGGACCGCCAAGGAAGTCCCATTCTAGATGTCATCTTAAAACATTTGTGATTCACAGGAAGTCAAAATACCTACATTAATGGGAGTTTGGAAGACACTGATTCCAATCTTTATGGATGACGTTATGGTGCTCAAGGTGTGAGATGAGGAAATAACTGCAAATGTGGTGGAAATAGCAAGAGAACTAAAATTATAAGTGGAGCCTGAAGATGTGACTGAGTTGGGAAAATCTCAGGATAAAACCCTAAAGGATAAGGAGTTGCTTCTTGTGGAAGAGCAGAGAAAGGGGTTTCTTGCAATGAAATCTGCTCCTGATAAATATGCTGTGGAGATGATTGAAATGACAACAAAGGATTTTAAATATTCTTGTTATTTAGTCACTAAGTCCTGTCCAACTCTTTGCAACCCCATGGATTGCAGTGTGCCAGGCTTCCTTGCTCTTCACTATCTCCCAGAGTTTGCTCAAACTCATGTCCATTGAGTCCATGATGCCATTCAATCATTACATCTTCTGTGATCCCCTTCTCCTCCCGCCTTCAATCTTTCCCAGCATCAGGGTCTTTCCCAATGAGTCCGCTCTTCACATCAGGTGGCCAGAGTATTAGAGCTTTAGCTTCAGCATCAGTCTTCTAATGAATATTCAGGATTAATTTCCTTTAGGATTGGCTGGTTTGATCTCCTTGCAGTCAAAGGGATCTCAGGAGTCTTCTCCAGCACCACAATTCAAAAGACTTTCCCAACCCAGGGACCAAGCCTGCACCTCTTACATCTCCTGTATCGTCAGATTCTGCATCACTAGTGTCTCCTGAGAAGCCCTTAGAATATCACATAATCCTATTTGGTAAATCTTAGCAGTGGTGTTAGTGGTAAAGAGCCCACCTGCCAGTGCAGGAGACAGAGAGAGGAGTGGGATCAATCCCTGGATCAGGAAGATCCCCTGGAGGAGGAAATGGAAATCCACTCAGATATTCTTACTGGGAGAATCCCATGGACAGAGGAGTCTGGTGGACTACAGTCCATAGGGTCACAAAGAATGGGACACAACTGAGATGACTTACCATGCACGAATTTGAGAAAGCGGCGGCAGGGTCTGAGAGGGCTGACTCCTATTTTGAAACAAGTTACATTATGGGTCAAAATGCTATCAAACAGCATTGCATGCAAAAAGAAATTGTTCATAAATTAAAGACTCATTTAATGTGGAAAACTTCATTTCTGTCTTATTTTAAGAAATTACCATGGCCACTCCAACCTTCAGCAACTACCAACTTGATCAATCAGCAGTCATCAACACTGAAGCAAGACCCTCTGGCAGCAAAGATTATAACTCATTGAAAGCCCAGATGACAGTTTGCAATTTTTATCAATAACGGCTTTTTAATTAAGGTATGTACATTTTTTAGACATAATACTATTGCACACTTAATAAACTATGGTACAATACAAACATAATTTGTATGCACTGGGGAAAAAAAAATCATGTTCCTCCCTTGATCACAATATTCACTTTATGAGGTGGTCTAGAACCAAACACCCAATATCTCCATGGTATGCCAGTAATGCTTTTGCAGAATAAATTTGAAAGAGAATTTCTTGTGTTTTATTTTCAATTCCACACTAGTTCTGTAAACCTACTTCTCTGATTCTTCAACCATGACCTATTCCAATCAGAGGTTATCACATTTCAGAGGTGGTAGAAGGGGAAAGCATAAATGGAAAATGTAGCCATACTTGCAGGCTACCATGGAGAATCTTAAGCTGAGAAGCTGGGAACCACTGTGCCATTTCCAATTTAAACGAACAGCCAGGGCAGTGTTAGAAGAGGGAGGTAGGAGCCTGCAGGAGAGGGGTGAGGAAGAGAAGGAAGGCACATGATGAGGCAGGAAGAAGAGAAGGAAGGCACATGATGAGGCAGGAAGAAGAGAAGGAAGGCACATGATGAGGCAGGAAGAAGAGATGGAAGGCACATGATGAGGCAGGAAGAAGAGAAGGAAGGCACATGATGAGGCAGGAAGTGAGTGAGGAGTCTCCTTCCTGGCTTGTGTCAGTTTCACTAGTACTGTTCTGTGATCACCTCAGTTTTACCCCCCTCCCCAGCCTCCTGCTTTGCACTGTTTCTGTTCGTCTTCTGGCTGTACACAGTAACTTCTCCGAATGTGAATCTTTAGATACAACTGTCATATGTTAGGAAGGCCCCTGATTAGCAGAAACTTCGAGGCTCCTGAAGAGACAAGGTAACCTCCAGCCATGAATCCCACGGGGTGATGGAAAGTGCTCTGGACCAAGTCTCAAAACACAGGTTATCTCCCACTTTGGTGTAAGTCACTTAACCTTTCTTCAGCCCAAGTTTGTTGTGAATACGGGAAAGAGAGCAAAATGCTTTACTCTGTGGATCTCAAGAGCTACTTCCAAGAAAGTTACCAGTAAGATATTACTGCAACAAGGAAAAATGGTCACAGTTCCTAATTTTCATCCCTGAAACCATTTCACAGTGACACCATGCAGTTGGTATACATATGTTTGTCTCTCCAGGCTTTATGCTCTATATTTTAATTTTATGGTAAAGCTTAATACACACCTTTAAACTGCAATTTTGTAAATGGACCTTTAGTCTCACGTTGTATAAGAGTCACAGAAAATAAGATGCAATGGATTAGATAGTAAATATTTTTATGTCATACACAAAATACATTTAGGTGTATATTAGATATATTCAGTGGTGGCTTCCCTGGTGGCTCAGACTGAAAGAGTCTGCTTGCAGTGCAGGAGACCCAAGTTCCATCCCTTGGTTGAGAAGATCCCTTGGTGTAGGAAATGGCAACCTACTCCATACGCTTGCCTGGGAAATTCCATGGACAGAGGAGGCTGGCAGTCTATACTCTATGGGGTTGCATAGAATCAGACATGACTGAGTGACTAAACAACACCAATAATAATTACTTCAAGGTCAATCCAGAGAATCCAGGATAATCTTCCCATCTCAAGATCCATAATATAATCGCATCTGCAAGGATCCTTTCATGATATAGAGTAACATTCTCAAGTTCCAGGGATTAGGATATCTGTATCTTACACAGTCACTCACTAAGCTAAATTAAATATCCTATTACATGATGCCTGTGGGATACGCAGAGCAATGTGAATCTGTCATCTGAAACTTAAAGGCAGAAATGTACAAAAGCAGGAAGCAAGCAAACATGTTGACTGGATTTAAAAAGATACAGAAAGAAAACACAAGATGATGTCTGAAAGGAAGATAAAATTATAAGGTACTCAGGGAAGAATAAGTGTAAAAGAAAAGCAAATAAGACACATTATAAACAGACAATGGAGGAGACACAGGAGACCAGGGTTCAATCCCTCGGTCGGGAAGATCCCCTGGAGAAGGAAAATGGCAACCCAATCTAGCATTCTTGCCTGGAAAAGCCCATGGGTGGAGGAGCCTGGCAGGCTACAGTCCATGGGATTGCAAAGAATCGGACATGACTGAACGACTTCACTATTATATAAGCAGACAAGAGAATGGAAATGAGATGACAATGTTAAAAAAGAGTCAGAGAGAAAATGGTTGAAATGGAAAAGAAGGAAAGACACCATGATATGTGCTAGAAAAGAAGAGAAAAACATTTGAACAGAATAGATGTGCAAAATTATGACCCAAGAAAAATTCCTAGACATAATACAAAACTTGAAAGGTCTCACCAACTTGCCGTAAATGTGGATGGGCAAGAATCAGTTTTGAGGATGTGTTACTAAAATGACTGGAATTCAAAGGGAAGGAATATATCCTTGGTGTTTCCAGGCAAAAGGATGAAATAACTTAGACAGATAAGACAATTATACAGGCATCAGTCTTCAAAACAACTCACACATCAAGGCACGATGGAGCAGCAGTTCCTAAAAGCTTTCTTTTGAAAGCTTTCTTTATTAAGTATCAAGTTTGTTGGAAAATAATTTTTAACACGCAGAGAAGGTTGCACTCATGTGTTCTCTCTGTGGAGTCTACTAGAAATGAACTTGACCCAACCAAGATGCCTGGAAAAACTTTGACCAACAGAGCAATAGTGAGTGTTTTATATATTGAATTTTACAACTGCGTCTAAAACAAAAAGTGAAAGAAGAATATGCACACATTATATGCTCTTGTAAAATAAAGAACATGACTGAAGAACAGGAGCATATGAGAGAGAGAGGAAAAAAGGGAATAAGTCATGGATTATTGTGTAGAGATACCAATGAATACTGGCCAGACAGTGATAGGTGAGTAGAAAGCACGAGAAAGGGGGACTGAGAGCACTTTAAAAAGTGTAAAAATAAAGTTATCTCTAGAACAACAGCAAAAGCAAAAACTGAAATCTTCATATTTACCAAAATAAAATTGTAAAGCAGAGAAGACATGCCAAATGCAGAAGGAAACACAGTAGATGCAATATGCACAGTGAGCATGAAACAAGATGCAGCTGAGCCCAAACACCAGTCACAGCACAGGTCTATGGGCCTGGCTTGCATTCTGAAGGAAAGGCTCTCAGGTTGGGTGAGGGACTTCCCTGGCGCTCCAGCAGTTAGCACTCTGCCTTCCTGCACCTCCAGTGCAGGAGGTGTGAGTTTGACCCCTGGTGCGGGGGCTAAGCTCCCCCGTGTCCACGCTCAAAAAATCAAAACATAAAATAGAAGCGATATCATAGCTTTAAAAATGGTCCACATCAAAAAGACCTTTTTAAAAAATTGGATCAGGAAGCAAAATCTACCTCAATGTGTATATAAGAGAATACCTAAAACAGTGATTCCAAAAGGCTAAAAATAAAGACAAGGACAGAGGCAAAGGAGAATTATACGAAAGTGTTGATTGCAATTCTGATAGCCAAATACAGTTGAATTCAGACCAAGAAAAAAAAAATCAAGAAAGCTGTGTCATGCTAAGAGCAGATGCTAGGGAGAAAACAGTGCTGTGCTCTATGTCTAGTTCTGTCCATAAGGTTGAGATCACAGGGGAGAAAATAGAACCCCCATTTTCCCGCATATGCAATGGTAATGATAACTTTATCACACAGACATTACTGTCTGTCTGAAACAAATACAATCAACCTCCAGATAGTGGGGAAGCCATGCCTGGTGTCACCCGAACCTCAGCAGTAAGCTGAGTGGGTGTCCATGTGCTACTTGCGCCAGCGTCCAGAGTATTCTCAAGGGCTCCTCGAGGAGTGTTTACGGATGTATCATTTAAAAGTAAGAACTTCCCGACTCTTTTGGACTTCTGAGATGACTGAACTGTGTTTCGTGTGTGGATCTCCACAGGAAGTAACCTGTAGACTCCTGTGGTAACACACCAAGGAATAATTGTCAGAAATCCACCTGGCTTTTAGCAAAGCCGCCCATTGCTCTTTACTCTCCTTTGGAGTAAACGTATGTTACTGAATCCTACTGAAGGAGATCAGCCCTGGGATTGCTTTGGAAGGAATGATGCTAAAGCTGAAACTCCAGTACTTTGGCCACCTCATGCGAAGAGTTGACTCATTGGAAAAGACTCTGATGCTGGGAGGGATTGGGGGCAGGAGGAGAAGGGGACGACAGAGGATGAGATGGCTGGATGGCATCACTGACTCGATGGACGTGAGTTTGAGTGAACTCCAGGAGTTGGTGATGGACAGGGAGGCCTGGCGTGCTGCGATTCATGGGGTCGCAAAGAGTCAGACACGAATGAGCGACTGATCTGATCTGATCTACTTGAGGTCTTGAGGCCTTATTTCTCATACTGGGATTTTTTTTAAACATTTATGGTCTCAGTTGTGGCCCAGCAGCGTCCACTGTGGAGCACTGGATTCAGAAGTTGAATCACACAAGCTTATTTGCCCCATGGTATGTGGGATCTTAGCTCCCCCACCAGGGATCGAACCTGCCTCCCCTGCCTTGGAAGGTGGATTCCTAACCACTGGCCCACCAAGGAAGTCCCTGTACTGGGATTTATTCTGATTCAACACATTTTACTGAAGGACTACCGTGCCACGCACAAGTGTGGCCAGGGGCGTAGATACAGACGAGACACAGAGCTCTCAGGGACCTCACACGGTGGCCTGGGGTTCCCGTCTCCCCATTCTCAGGAATTCTCATACTCCTGTCCTGTAGATTCTGAAAATGACTCATTGCCTGCCACCCAGCCTGGAGGACCTGTAAACATTAGGCGGTGGTGGTCAAAGCGTGCCCGACAGCCTCTAGGACCGTCCGATGTGGGTCAATAAAGGAACCTCAACCTGACTTTCACAGACTGGATTCCGTTCCAAAGCTGTTGAGTGAAAAAGTCAGAGAGCTTTTCCTTGCTGCCAGATAAACACAACATTTCCATCTGAGCCCTAAAAAGAGGAAAGATGAAAGGAAGAGTGTGAAAGATAAAATGAAAAAGAAAGGAAGAGAGAGAAGTTGCATTGCATGTATTTATAGATTTTCAACTTACGTCACTTAAGTTGGCCTTGAATAGACCAGAGTGTACCTGCTTTTGACTTCAGCTTTTGCACTATGTATTCATGTAAAATACATTTAGCCAAGAGGAGTCTTTGAAACTGTCCTTACTATTCCATGGGGGAAACTTAAAAAACTCATTCTTGCTCATACAAACTCAGACAGAGTTGTCTGAGGTCCTCTGCGATTTAATTGTTTAATCTGAACCTGACTGTCATATGTCTCTTTTCATTCCTCCATCTGATTTACTGATATGAAATTATCCCATGGTTAATATGTTTCATTAATACCTTAGGGTCCTGTATTTCTGTTTTTGTTGTGACATCATTTGTGTAAAAATGCATCAGGTAGGATCAAGTTAATCCTACCTATACTGTCTCTAATAGTTTGCCACCTACAGAATTTCCAGACGTATTTTCAGTTTGCAGAGTAAACAGAGAATTGGGAACCTCAGTCAGTCTTGACTAGAAGTTGGAACTATTCATTGCAACAGTAGAACCTGAGAGAACAGGCATTCAGAGATGTGAGTATATTTGTGAAATCTAGGGAAATGGTGTAGATGACCCTATTACAGAGCGGAAGTAGAAACACAGACCTAGAGAACATGTGTGTGGACACAGGGCAGGGGGAGGCGGGAGGGGAACTGGAGATTGCAGACCCACACGTGCACTATCGACAGGAAGTGGACACAGGGCAGGGGGAGGCGGGAGGGGAACTGGAGATTGCAGACCGACACGTGTACTATCGACAGGAAGTACAGAATCGATGACTAATGAGAGTCTACCGTGCGGAACGGGGAGCTCTCCTCAGTGTTCAGTGGGGATCCAAAAGGAAGGAAATCCAAAACAGAGGGGATATATGTGTACGTACAGCTGGTTCTCTTTGCTGTACAGCAGAAACTAACACAGCATTGTAAAGCAACTATATTCCACTGAAAATTATTTTTAAGGAAGCAAAGATGTGAGCTGATTTTATGAGATTTGAGGACACTTTGAGCATATAAGTTATCAGATGTACAAAACCACCTGAATGAACTATCTATTTATGCAAACATAAAACAAAATCCATAATAGAAAACCCAGTATTGGGGTATTTGTGACAGTAAGGCCTAATCAATGCAACAATATAGATATGAACATTAAATATATTGTAATCCTGAGTTTATTAGTTGTCTTTTCCTGTGGATGAACTGCTATACTTTTTTATCAAGAGAATGAAAATTTAATTTTTAACATTGTAAATAGTGTGATCATGTATTCGAAGAGTTTAAATAGTAAAAATGAGAATGATCCCGATTCCATTACTAGCATGACCCAGACAACAGCAAAAGAGAAGGCTAAGTGCCTGTGTTAATAGCAGGTGGAAATACAACTGGATAAGGAAGGCGAATGATCAGAACAGAGCATGTTAAATAATATGCATGGACGAATCTGGACGTGTACTGGGTGGAGAAGTGACAGTGTCACAAGTTTGGGATTAGATATGCAAGTCCTTCTAAACCAATTAAAAGCTTTTTGATCTCCGCCAAAGATATTGATGCTCAATGAAAAGCAACCACTGAATCAACGTGACTTTCTTCACTTCACTTATCTGACAGGCTTCCCAGGTGTCCTAGTGGTGAAGAACCCTCCCTGGCAATGCAGCAGACCTAAGAGATGTGAATTCCATCCCCGGGTCAGGAAGATCCCCTGGACAAGGAAATGGCCACCCACTCCAGGGTTCCTGCTGGAGAATCCCATGGACAGAGGAGCCTGGTGGGTTGCAGTCCATAAGGTTGAAAAGAGTCGGACACGACTGAAGCAACTTAGCAAGCGCACGTCTGTTTTGGCTTTTTCAAATTAGTAATTGGTAAATAGAACCCTGGATCTACGGTTGGATTGTGAGCCTGGATTCAACAAAAGACTACTAGGGAAAGTGAAATAGAGAAGCTTAAGACTGATGGATCTTGAAAGAAGTATGCAGCATGCCTCAAGGGTCCACATGGAAAAGTCAATGCAGGGCTCAGGCAGAGACAGCTACAGGGCTTAGGACTGTCCCTTTATTAGGGTTAGTGCGTAGGGTTATTTGGGTAGCGAGGCTAAGGCTGGGTGAGTCCGTTCAAACCAAAACAGCGGAGCTTTAACAAGCTCCATGGGAGTCTTCTCTAAGAAGCATACAAGGGAGGGCCCTGGGAGAAGAGGGAGACTTGACCACAAGGGCCGTTGGCAAGGTCACATCCGAAACTTACATTTGCTTGTGACTCTGCTGGCTATTATCTAGAATGTGAAAGGATTTCAATCTGAAATGAAATGGAGAATCCCATACATTTAAGGCGGCGGGGAGCAAGGTGAGCAAAGGGGAGAATCTCAAGAACAGGGAGACTCATTTCCCCTGCCTGATCTACAGAAAACTGTAATTGATCCCCTGACCAAGGAGTATCTGCCAAGAATCCCTACCCCCTTTAAGCCAATTAACTTACCACATGGACTCTAATCTGGACATCCCACCCTCAGGCAGTCTTTGCATTCCCTGCCTGTAAATACAACTCATCCCAAACTCTCACCAGACTTGCCCGTAGTTGGCTGCAGTTTGCATTTCCCAAATTATTTTATTTTTTTATCCACTCTTTTTTTTTTCCCCTGAAAGCTCAACATTCAGAAAACAAAGATCATGGCATATGGTCCCAGCACTTCATGGCAAATAGATGGGGAAACAATGGAAACATTGACAGACTTTATTTTTGGGGGCTCCAAAATCACTGCAGATGGTGACTGCAGCCATGAAATTAAAAGATGCTTACTCCTTGAAAGGAAGGTTATGACCAACCTAGATAGCATATTCAAAAGCAGAGACATTACTTTGCCAACAAAGGTCCGTCTAGTCAAGGCTATGGTTTTTCCAGTAGTCATGTATGGATGTGAGAGGTGGACCGTAAATAAAGCTGAGCACTGAAGAACTGATGCCTTTGAACTGTGGTGTTGAAGAAGACTCTTGAGAGTCCCTTGGACTGCAAGGAGATCCAACCAGTCCATTCTAAAGGAGATCAGTCCTGGGTGTTTATTGGAAGGACTGATGTTGAAGCTGAAACTCCAATACTTTGGCCACCTCATGCGGAAGAACTGACTCATTGGAAAAGACCCTGATGCTGGGAAAGACTGAAGGTAGGAGGAGAAGGGGACAACAGAAGATGCGATGGCTGGATGGCATCACTGACTCGATGGACATGAGTTTAAGTAAACTCCAGGAGTTGGTGATGGACAGGGAGGCCTGGTGTGCTGCAGACCATGGGGATGCAAGGAGTCAGATACGACTGAGCGACTGAACTGAAGTGAACTGAAGATTATTTTCCCATATAGACCATTACAGAGTATTGCGTAAAGTCACCCATAGTATACAGCAGGTCCTTTTAATTTTTTGTAATAATTTTTTAATTGGTGTGAAATTGCTTTACAATTTTGTGTTGGTTTCTACCACACCACAACATGAATCAGTCATAATTATACATATACTCCTTCCCTTCTGAGCCTCCTTCCCTTCCTCTCATCCCGCCCCTCTAGGTTCCCACCAGGCTGGGCTCCCTGTGCTATTTAGCAGCTTCCCACGATCTGTGTTACACGTGGGTGTGCACATGTCATTCCCACAATCTGTGTTACACGTGTGGTGTGCACATGTCATTCCCACGATCTGTGTTACATGTGTGGTGTGCACATGTCATTCCCACGATCTGTGTTACACGTGGGTGTGCACATGTCATTCCCACGATCTGTGTTACATGTGTGGTGTGCACATGTCATTCCCACGATCTGTGTTACATGTGTGGTGTGCACATGTCATTCCCACGATCTGTGTTACACGTGTGGTGTGCACATGTCATTCCCACGATCTGTGTTACACGTGGGTGTGCACATGTCATTCCCACGATCTGTGTTACATGTGTGGTGTGCACATGTCATTCCCACGATCTGTGTTACACGTGGGTGTGCACATGTCATTCCCACGATCTGTGTTACATGTGTGGTGTGCACATGTCATTCCCACGATCTGTGTTACACGTGGGTGTGCACATGTCATTCCCACGATCTGTGTTACACGTGGGTGTGCACATGTCATTCCCACGATCTGTGTTACACGTGGGTGTGCACATGTCATTCCCACGATCTGTGTTACACGTGTGGTGTGCACATGTCATTCCCACGATCTGTGTTACATGTGTGGTGTGCACATGTCATTCCCACGATCTGTGTTACACGTGGGTGTGCACATGTCATTCCCACGATCTGTGTTACACGTGGGTGTGCACATGTCATTCCCACGATCTGTGTTACACGTGGTTGTGCACATGTCATTCCCACGATCTGTGTTACACGTGTGGTGTGCACATGTCATTCCCATGATCTGTGTTACACGTGGGTGTGCACATGTCATTCCCACGATCTGTGTTACATGTGTGGTGTGCACATGTCATTCCCACAATCTGTGTTACACGTGGGTGTGCACATGTCATTCCCACGATCTGTGTTACACGTGTGGTGTGCACATGTCATTCCCATGATCTGTGTTACACGTGTGGTGTGCACATGTCATTCCCACGATCTGTGTTACACGTGGGTGTGCACATGTCATTCCCACGATCTGTGTTACACGTGGTTGTGCACATGTCATTCCCACGATCTGTGTTACACGTGGGTGTGCACATGTCATTCCCACGATCTGTGTTACACGTGGGTGTGCACATGTCATTCCCACGATCTGTGTTACACGTGGGTGTGCACATGTCATTCCCACGATCTGTGTTACATGTGTGGTGTGCACATGTCATTCCCACGATCTGTGTTACACGTGTGGTGTGCACATGTCATTCCCACGATCTGTGTTACACGTGGGTGTGCACATGTCATTCCCACGATCTGTGTTACATGTGTGGTGTGCACATGTCATTCCCACGATCTGTGTTACACGTGGGTGTGCACATGTCATTCCCACGATCTGTGTTACATGTGTGGTGTGCACATGTCATTCCCACGATCTGTGTTACACGTGGGTGTGCACATGTCATTCCCACGATCTGTGTTACACGTGGGTGTGCACATGTCATTCCCACGATCTGTGTTACACGTGGTTGTGCACATGTCATTCCCACGATCTGTGTTACACGTGTGGTGTGCACATGTCATTCCCATGATCTGTGTTACACGTGGGTGTGCACATGTCATTCCCACGATCTGTGTTACATGTGTGGTGTGCACATGTCATTCCCACAATCTGTGTTACACGTGGGTGTGCACATGTCATTCCCACGATCTGTGTTACACGTGTGGTGTGCACATGTCATTCCCATGATCTGTGTTACACGTGTGGTGTGCACATGTCATTCCCACGATCTGTGTTACACGTGGGTGTGCACATGTCATTCCCACGATCTGTGTTACACGTGGTTGTGCACATGTCATTCCCACGATCTGTGTTACACGTGGGTGTGCACATGTCATTCCCACGATCTGTGTTACACGTGGGTGTGCACATGTCATTCCCACGATCTGTGTTACACGTGGGTGTGCACATGTCATTCCCACAATCTGTGTTACACGTGGGTGTGCACATGTCAGTGCTCTTTCCTCACTTCATCCTACTCTCACCCTCCCCTGCATTGTCATAAGTCTGTTCTCTGCTTGGTCCTTCAGTATCGTTTTTCTAGATTCCATGTGTATGTGTTAATATATGATACTGGTTTTTCTCTTTCTACTTACTTTGTTCTGTAAAACAGGCTCTAGGTTCACCCACTTACTGGCTCAAGTCCATTCATTTTCATGGCTGAGTAATATTCCACTGTGTAAATGCACCACAAGTCCATTCATTTTTATGGCTGAGTAACATCCCACTGTGTAAATGTACCACAAGTCCATTCATTTTCATGGCTGAGTAACATTCCACTGTGTAAATGTACCACAAGTCCATTCATTTTTATGGCTGAGTAATATTCCACTGTGTAAATGCACCACAACTTCCTTTCCCATTCATCTGTCAATGGACCTCTAGGCTGCTTCTGTGACCTGGATTCTAGGTGTTGCTTCAGTGAACATTACGTGGGGTCCACGGGATTCAAGCCTGCCCTCATTTACCTCTTTAGCCAGATGGACAAGGGCGCTTGCAAGAGAGGCCCCACCCTGGCAGAACACAGTGGAGGCCAAGACGGTGCCTCCAGTAAGTGAGCTGCACTCTGGACAATATTGCATCACTCTGTTTCTTATCCTATGAAAATGTGTTGCTGCATTTCCTAGTTCACAGATGCAAACTAAAATGTCTTATGAGTAAACAAAAGGAGAACTTTTGAAAATCTCTTGGTTTCTTGGAGTGTATAGCCCTTTCTGTCATATCTTATTAAGAATCATATATTTTATAGTATCTCAAGTGATGAGCTGAATCACAGAAAAAGCAAACAAATGAAAATGTTATCCCTAGCTATCAGGTACTTTGATTTGAAGAAGGTAGTTTGAAATTGGTTTCTAAATTTCTGTGAAGATTTTAATGAAACATGAGTACATGTAAAAAAAAAATGTTGTATCCTGCTCTAAATACCCTCTAAACTCTGCTCATCAAACTGTTGATTTGGCCAATAAAGCAAAAGTAAATTTTGAAAAATTCCATTCAGTTTATAAATGTCTTACAAAAGAAAACAAAAAGATTTTACCTTGTTGAATTTTCTGCAAACCTCTACACAACAGTGCTGAAGTGTGTGATTTGCTTATCTGTGAGAGTGAGGATTTTGTAATGAGAATTTTTTTAATCACTTTTCAGTTTCCTTGAAATGTGCAGAGGAACATTTAAGGTGTTTTAGACATTATTGAAATAAAAGACGATAGCCTTTTACGTGTCTAGAGGATGACTCTGTGATGTTCAGTTGCTCAGTCGTTTCTGACTCTTTCCGACCCCATGGACTGTAGCCCACCAGGCTCCTTTATCCATGGAATTCTCCAGGCATGAATACTGGAGCTGGTTGCCCTTTCCTTCTCCAGGGGATCTTCCTGACCCAGGGATTGGTCTCCTGTGTCTGATCTCATGTGTCTACTGCATTGCAGGTGAATTCTTAACCACTGAGTCACAGGAGATATATTAAAATGTTGGGCTATTGTAAAATCATATTTCAAAAGTTTGGGACAAGAAAAATGTTCTTCAATTTAGAAATATTTACATGGAGAAACAGTGGGAAACAGTAGAAACAGTGTCAGACTTTATTTTTTGGGCTCCAAAACCACTGCAGATGGTGATTGCAGCCATGAAATTAAAAGAGACACTGATGTATAGATCAGTCTTATGGACTCTGTGGGAGAGGGAGAGGGTGGGGAGATTTGGGAGAATGGCATTGAAACATGTATAATATCATGTATGAAATGAGTCGCCAGTCCAGGTTCGATGCACGATACTGGATGCTTGGGGCTGGTGCACTGGGATGACCCAGAGGGAGGGTATGGGGAGGGAGGAGGGTTCAGGATGGGGAACACAGGTATACCTGTGGCGGATTCATTTTGATATTTGGCAAAACTAATACAATATTGTAAAGTTTAAAAATAAAATAAAATTTTTAAAAAATCTGAAAAAAAAAAAAAAGACGCTTACTCCTTGGAAGGAAAGTTATGACCAACCTAGATAGCATATTCAAAAGCAGAGACATTACTTTGCCAACAAAGGTCCATCTAGTCAAGGCTATGGTTTTTCCAGTGGTCATGTATGGATGTGAGAGTTGGACTGTGAAAAGGGCTGAGCACCGAAGAATTGATGCTTTTGAACTGTGGTGTTGGAGAAGACTCTTGAGAGTCCCTTGGACTGCAAGGAGATCCAACCAGACCATTCTAAAGATCAGTCCTGGGATTTCTTTGGAAGGAATGATGCTAAAGCTGAAACTCCAGTACTTTGGCCACCTCATGCAAAGACTTGACTCACTGGAAAAGACTCTGATGCTGGGAGATTGGGGGCAGGAGGAAAAGGGGACGACAAGGTGAGATGGCTGGATGGCATCACCAACTTGATGGACGTGGGTTTGAGTGAACTCTTGGAGTTGGTGATGGACAGGGAGGCCTGGTGTGCTGCAATTCATGGGGTTGCAAAGAGTCGGACATGACTGAGCGACTGAACTGAACTGAACTGAACTGAACATGGAGGATAAAAAATGGGAAAAGAATTACAATAAAACAGAAACTTGTGTGCTGTTTCTCTTAAACTGTTTAATGATCTTAAAGGGGCCATGATGAGTCAGGAAAAGGATGACCTGACTGCTCCTGAGTTATTTGATACTATGTGTAGGTTGCAACAAAAATTCATATAATGAAACACACGACACATTTACTGGAAATTCAAAAGTACGTCTACAGAAAAGGGAAGCCGAGTTTAATAGGACTTTCTCAACATCTTTACAAAAACTGTAATTTAAAATTTGGAATCCAATTTTGATTTTACAAGTTCAAATTATCTCTGGGTATTAAAACCATTTTCCTGTAGGAATATAACTTATGAAATCCATTGAACTTCTGAATGCTTAAGAATGATGGGTATTTTAGACATGGCTAATCTATATAAAAACTTTATAGATGAAAATGACCTGAATGGCAAGCTGTTCATCTGCCAAAACAAGCATATAGATACAATGTGGATGACTTTATTGTGCTTTTTATTGTAGTCGCTATAAAAGGCATGTAGCTGCATCTCCTTCTTCGTTTAATTTGCAGTTCATTAATGACGTACAATGTTAGCATCTTTCTCTCATGTTTATTTGCCATCTGTGCATTTTCTTTGTTGAGCTTCAAACATTTTTCACATTTTATAATTGGGATTTTTGTTCTTTTTTATTGAAGTATTTTGTTTTTGGTTTTATAGATTAATTTTTAAAGCACTTAAGACAATTTAAATATAAGTCTAAACAGAGTTACTCTCAACGTCCGCGATGATGCAGAAACACATTCTTTCTTCCAGACACTCGCCAGCATCTTCCAAGTTTTCTCTCAGTGAAGAAAAAGGGTCTGATATTTCATTCATATACATCCTTTATCGACCAAATAATCTGCAATGTTGATGCAGCAGGAGTCAACACCCTTGTCTTCTTCCTGGTCTTAAAGGAAAAGTTTAAACCTTTCACCACGGAGTATGGTGTTAGCTGTCGTTTGTCATGTGTGGCCTTTATCACGTTGAGATGTGTTCTCTCTACACCCACTTCGCTGAGTTTGTTTCTTTACTGTTGAGTTTTGACTTCTTCATATACTTTCCATGCAAGTCCTTTGTCTGACATGATTTTAGCAAATGTCTTTTCTCAATCAGTAACTGATCTTTTCATTCTCTTAATAGTGCCTTCCTAGCATTTTTAATTTCAATGATATTCCACTTATCAATTTTTTTTGATTGATTGTGCTTTTGGTGTTATATCTGAAAAAACTCCAGGAGCTTATAACTCTTAAGCTGGTCAGTGCTGAACCTCCAGCAATTATCACTTGAGTATTCCTTCTGGTACTCAGTTCAATCATGTGCTTTTGCTCCAAGTAAGCTGTGAATCCCTTTAGTCAACTGTCTCGTCAATGTTAGGGTAGGGTCTTGATCTATAACCTCAATTCTTTGATAGATCAAGGAATAGTTGGTGATTTTCAGTTTGTTTACCCTTTTTCCAATTTTAGGGACAGGATTCATAGCTTCCAACCCCTTTACATGTCAGACCAAAAGCCAGGAGTCCCTGGGTGACATTATTGGAAAATTGAAAATTAATTCCTACAAATTGCAAAGGACTGCCATTGCTGGTAAGTAAAACCCTAAGTACTCCATGCTCTTATACTTCTGTTGAAATCCTGTTTAGTTTGATGCTACCATATTAGACTAGCACCAAGAATCAACGTAGTATAGCTTTGATAAGAACAAAATTTCAAGTCAAAGTGAATTTCATCTTTAACTGTGTTCAATTTTGCCACTACATAAAAGAATAAAAAGATATCCTAAAGGCAAAATGAAGTTCAGAGAAGTATATTGAAAAGAAACAGAAAGATTAAAAGTATCCTATTCTATTGTGGAAAAAAAACCCACCATTGTTATTTTAAATAAAATGTACGTAATATTCAGAGAAGGCAATGACACCCCACTCCAGTACTCTTGCCTGGAGAATCCCATGGATGGAGGAGCCTGGTAGGCTGCAGTCCATGGGGTTGCACAGAGTCGGACATGACTGAGCGACTTCCCTTTCATTTTTCACTTTCATGCATTGGAGAAGGAAATGGCAACCCACTCCAGTGTTCTTGCCTGGAGAATCCCAGGGATGGGGAAGCCTGGTGGGCTGCTGTCTATGGGGTCGCAGAGAGTCAGACACGACTGAAGTGACTTAGCAGCAGTAGGTAATATTTGTTTAACTCTGTCCATTATGTTGATGTTCACCTTTAAAAATACTTAAATTTATGTACCTCTAGAATATACAATAATGGGACCTGAAAAATAAAGAATTTTTAAAGTTAAACCACAAAATCAAAGGACAAAAAGGAACATAAAATCACTGCTATATTTTTCACACATGTTGCCTTTTATTAGTCCTACTGTTAGTTACTATTAATTGTCACTGTTACTAGTCCTATTGTTGTGCTTAAATAACAGCTGTATGTAACAGGAGACTCCCAGGTAGAGCCAGTGATAAGAAAACCCACTTGCCAATGCAGGAGACGTGGGCTTGATCCCTGGGCCAGGAAACACCCTGCAGGAGGGCATGGCCACCCACTCCAGAATTCTTGCCTGGAGAATCCCACAGACAGAGGAACCTTGTGGGCTACAGTCCATATGGTCACAAAGAGTCGGACACAGCAGAGAATAACAACAATAACAAACAATTTAGATAACAAAAAGGAATACAGAATTTCAAGCATCTGTTTTTCATATTTTTGTGTTAAAATAATAACTCATAATTTAATATGTGGACAGTTATTTCATATATTCTATTATAATAATATTTTTGTCTGATATGGCTTTGTCCTGAGCTGCCTTTCTAAAATTCGGTCACCCTATTTAACCTTCACGCTAAGAAGTATAGGCTTTCTCATGGAAACTTGGGAGCTCGAGGCGATGGCTGAGGCGCCAGCAAGGAAGCAGGTATAACAGAAGCCATGGTGAAATCCCAAGAGCTATCCAAGCCCACAAAGTATCTGCCACTCATTCTTTAATAAAATCCATCCAATATTGCCAGCCTTCTGTGAGACCACAGGGAATAGAGGGAAGGGATTTATACACAAGATTGAAAATGGGTGGACAAGAGAATATAAACTCTGTCCACCAGCAGTACTCCAGGATGGAAATGTACGAGAAGTACGTGAAATCTCGGTGCTCACCTGGAGGTTGATCAGAGGTGAGGCACAGCATTTACAGCATCACCCACTGCAACCACAGGAGAGGGCTTCTACGTAGCTAGGGCGGCAGAAACAGCAATGGTTTAAAAACGACCTGTGAGCATGGAAGACTTCTACAGACACCTAGGTCTGTTGGAAGAAATAAGAAAGCTTGAAGAACTTGCATAGATGGAGGCAAGGTATAATGACAGAGAATACATTGCTGTAAAGATGGTGGGCTGCAAGCTAGCAATGATACTTGTATTAATTTGATCTTATTTGCACATAAGGAGGAGGAAGCTTGGTGACATTCAGGTGTCTGTATCTGTAAGGCTACGCTTGTTAACTGTATATCCTTATAGTGAAATTCAAATCCTTATAGTGAAAAAATATTGCATCTTCCTCCCTAGCATTCTTTCTCTTTTTTTAAAATATAACATAAATTTATTTATTTTAATTGGAAGCTACTTACTTTACAATATTGTATTGGTTTTGCCATACATTGACATGAATCTGCCTCAGGTGCATGTGTGTTCCCCATACTGAACCCCCATCCCACCTCCCTCCCCATCACATCCCTCTGGGTCATCCCAGTGCACCAGCCCCAAGCATCTTGTATCATGCATCGAACCTGGACTGGCGATTCATTTCACATATGATAATATACATGTTTCATGCTTGGGGCTGGTGCGCTGGGACGGCCCAGGGGGATGGTATGGGGAGGGGGGAGGGAGGAGGGTTCAGGATGGGGAGCACGTGTATACCTGAAATTTTTTTAATTTTAAAAATCTGCCTACTTTTTGACTGGGTTTTTTGTTTTCCTGGTATTGAGCTGTATAAGCTGCTTGTATGTTTTGGAGATTAATCCTTTGTCAGTTGATTCGTTTGGTATTATTTTCTCCCATTCTGAGGGTTGCTATTTCACCTACTTTATATTTTCTTTGCTGTGTCAAAACGTTTAAGGTAATCAGGTCCCACTTGTTCAGTTTTGCTTTTATTTCCATTGTTCTAGGAGGTGGGTCACAGCGGATCTCGCTGTGATTTATGTCAAGGACTGTGCCTCCTATACTATCCTCTAGGAGCTTTATAGTTTCCAGCCTTACATGTAATCTTTAACCCATTTGAGTGTATTTTTGTGTATTATGTTAGGAGGTGTTCTGGTTTCCTTGTTTTATATGTAGCTGTCCAGCTTTAACTTGGCGCTGTGCTTAAATGTGTTTTGCTTCTGCATTTGATTGCACGGTGCCTATAGGTGTGTCATTATAGAACCGTCCACATAAGCTTCCTGCTCGGTGTTCTTTAAATTTTTAAAGTGAAACATTTTACTCACTATTAATTGGAATCCAGAACACTTTTTTTTTTTTTACCATTTTAATGTTGTAATTTTGTTCATCTTTTTTGTATGCCTCGTTAAATAGATTTTTCATTAGTCTCTTATAACAGCTCAAGATTGGATTTTGTTTTATAATATAAATTAATATAAACTAACATTGTGTACGCTTGTAGTTATTGATCACAATGGTTCCATTTTCAGTTATTTCGTGACCTACTTACCGTCTTATTCTTGTCATCTTGTTCTAGCTTCTCGTCCCACTTGGCCATGATAGAAATTATTTATACATTGCTGAATATTGAATTCTACTTGGTAAGCCTACTTCAGCGATCAATGCAAAGAAATAGAGGAAAACAACAGAATGGGAAAGACTAGAGATCTCTTCAAGAAAATCAGAGATACCAAAGGAACATTTCATGCAAAGATGGGCTCGATAAAGGGGAGAAATGGTATGGACCTAACAGAAGCAGAAGATACTAAGAAGAGATGGCAAGAATACACAGAAGAACTGTACAAAAAAGATCTTCACGACCCAGATAATCATGATGGTGTGATCACTGACCTAGAGCCAGACATCCTGGAATGTGAAGTCAAGTGGGCCTTAGAAAGCATCACTATGAACAAAGCTAGTGGAGGTGATAGAATTCCAGTTGAGCTATTCCAAATCCTGAAAGATGATGCTGTGAAAGTGCCCCACTCAATATGCCAGCAAATTTGGAAAACTCAGCAGTGGCCACAGGACTGGAAAAGGTCAGTTTTCGTTCCAATCCCAAAGAAAGGCAATGCCAAAAAATGCTCAAACTACCACACAATTGCACTCATCTCACACTCTAGTAAAGTAATGCTCAAAATTCTCCAAGTCAGGCTTCAGCAATATGTGAACCGTGAACTTCCTGATGTTCAAGCTGGTTTTAGAAAAGGCAGAGGAACCAGAGATCAAATTGCCAACATCTGCTGGATCATCAAAAAAGCAAGAGAGTTCCAGAAAAACATCTATTTCTGCTTTATTGACTATGCCAAAGCCTTTGACTGTGTGGATCACAATAAACTGTGGAAAATTCTGAAAGAGATGGGAATACCAGACCACCTGATCTGCCTCTTGAGAAATTTGTATGCAGGTCAGGAAGCAACAGTTAGAACTAGACATGGAACAAAAGACTGGTTCCAAATAGGAAAAGGAGTATGTCAAGGCTGTATATTGTCACCCTGTTTATTTAACTTATATGCAGAGTACATCATGAGAAATGCTGGACTGGAAGAAACACAAGCTGGAATCAAGATTGCCGGGGGAAATATCAATAACCTCAGATATGCAGATGACACCACCCTTATGGCAGAAAGTGAAGAGGAACTAAAAAGCCTCTTGATGAAAGTGAAAGTGGAGAGTGAAAAAGTTGGCTTAAAGCTCAACATTCAGAAAACGAAGATCATGGCATCTGGTCCCATCACTGCATGGCAAATAGATGGGGAAACAGTGGAAACAGTGTCAGACTTTATTTTTGGGGGCTCCAAAATCACTGCAGATGGTGACTGCAGCCATGAAATTAAAAGACGCTTACTTCTTGGAAGGAAAGTTATGATCAACCTAGATAGCATATTCAAAAGCAGAGACATTACTTTGCCAACAAAAGTCCATCTAGTCAAGGCTATGGTTTTTCCAGTGGTCATGTATGGATGTGAGAGTTGGACTGTGAAGAAGGCTGAGTGCCAAAGAATTGATGCTTTTGAACTGTGGTGTTGGAGAAGACTCTTGAGAGTCCCTTGGACTGCAAGGAGATCCAACCAGTCCATTCTGAAGGAGATCAGCCCTGGGATTTCTTTGGAAGGAATGATGCTAAAGCTGAAACTCCAGTATTTTGGCCACCTCATGCGAAGTGTTGACTCATTGGAAAAGACTCTGATGCTGGGAGGGACTAGGGGCAAGAGGAGAAGGGGATGACAGAGGATGAGATGGCTGGATGGCATCGCTGACTCGATGGACGTGAGCCTGAGTGAACTCCAGGAGTTGGTGATGGACAGGGAGGCCTGGCGTGCTGCGATTCATGGGGTCGCAAAGAGTCAGACACGACTGAGCGACTGATCTGATCTGATTATTTTGTTAAGAATTTTTATATCTCTGTTCAAGAGGGATATTGGGTTGTGTTTTAACTTATCTATTTTTTTTTTATTGCTATCTTTGTTTTTGTTATCAGGGTTACTAACTTCATAAAATAAACTGGGAAATTTTCTCTTCATCTTACTATCTTTTTGGAAGAGATTATGAATTGTTAATTCTTTAAACATTAGATAGAATTCTTCAATGAAACCATCTGGACTTGGAGACAATTTTAGGGATGTTATTAATTATAAATTTACTTTACTAAATAGTTGCAGGGTATTTCAAATTATTTATTTCATGTTGTAGGAGTTGTAGATTTTGTGATTTTTGAGAAATTGGTATATTTATTTAAGTTGTCAAATTTATGGGTGTATAATTGTTACTGTATAACTTTATTATCCATGGAAGTCTGTACCATCTATAGTGATATTTTCTATCTCATTTCTAATATTAGTAATCTGTGCTTTCTTTCTCTCTCTCTCTTTTTGTCAGTCTTACTAGAGAGTTGATAGTTTTATTATTTAAAAGAGAAGAACTTTGTTTCATTGATTTTATCTGCTGTTCTTGCTTGTTTTCAGTTTCATTGATTTTATCTGTTATCTTTATTATTTTCTTCTTTATAATCACTTTGGAATTATTGTGCCCCTTTTTTCTAAGTCCTTGAGATCTGAGATATATTAATGATTGGATGCTTCTCCTCTTATATAATGTAATATTCAACACTGTAAATTTCCCTCTCAAAACTGCTACAGTTGTATCCACAAATTTCATGCTATAGTTTTATTTTTATTCAAGTTCAATGTATCTTTAATTTCTTTTGAAGCTTCCTCTTTAACTCAAGAGTCATTTAGAAATGTTTTACTTGGTTTCCAACTTTTCAGAGATTTCCCACTTATATTTCTGTTATTGCTTCTGGCTTGATCCCAGTGTGCTCAAAAAACGTAATTTGTGTAAGTCTTTTCAATTTGCTTCTGATGCACGAGGCAGCCTGTCTTAGTACATGTCCCGTGGGCCCTTGGAAAGAACGTATATTCTGTTGTTGAGTAGAATCTTTTAGCAAATGTAACTGAGACCCTTTTGGTTGATGGTTTTCAGTTCTTTAATACCTAGCTGATTACCTCTATAGTTGTTCTGTCAGTTGTGAGAATGGTGCTAAATCTGTACTTAAATTTTGAGATTTTTCTGTCTTCCTTCCTGCTTTTGTCAGTTCCTGCTTCACACATTTGACAGTTCAGCTGTTTGCTGCATGCACATTTAGTATTGCAGCATGGTGGACTTGCCTTTTATCATTGAATACTATGATTCTATTTCTCTGGTTATGTTCTTTGCTGTAAAGACTACATAATTTAATATTAATATACTCACTATTTCTTTCCTTTGAAAAATCTTGGCATCTGATATACTATCCTCCAGCATTTTATTTTTAACCTACCTCTGGTTGAGGTGAGTTTCTTATAGACAGCATATGGTTGGTTCGTGTCATCTTTTAAATATATTAGGAGATTGTTTTTCCTTTTCTGGAAATGTCCCCATCACCATGACAGACCAGCTAAGTTGGTGAGATGTTGGTTTCAAAGTCACTTTTGTGATTTATCAGCGTTAGGTTTGGCAAGGACAAACACTTATTTCCTCCTATGAAGATACTCTCACAGCTATTAGTTGGAAGCGTGAAATCATATTCCTTTGCATGCACGCATGCTAAGTCGCTTCATTCATGTCTGACTCTTTGGACCATGGCCCACCAGCCTCCTCTGTCCACGGGGATTCTCCAGGCAAGCACCCTGGAGGGGATTGCTGTGCCCTTCTCCAGGGATCTTCCCAACCCAGGGAACTCTCTTACGTGGCTCACGTCCAACCTGCGTTGGCAGTGGGTTCTTTACCTCTAGTGCCACCTGGGAAGCCAAATATTTCTTTGCTTGGTCCTTATTGCCCTCTGATTTCTTCCAACGTCTAGACCATGGTGGCTCAGATTTGGAAGAAGAAACCTCTAACATTATAAGAAACTTACATAACTCATTACTAAGAAATATAAACCATAGAAAAATGCAGCTACAGTTTCTCTTCACTCTGTGAGCATTGGTTGGCTTAAAAAAGTTCCCTGGGTTTTCCTATAAGATGTTTTGGAAAAATCCAAGTGAACTTTTGGCCAACTCAGTACAAGCCTGATGTGTGTCAGTCCCATCCGAGTCCCAGGGCCTTTGCACATGTGGCTCCTGGGAGCTTCTCCTTTTTATTATTTACATGCAGACTGACTCATTTAATTCACTGCCACACAGAAGTGTCACCTCCTCTGGCTCTTTCCTCAATATTTCCGTCTGTAAGATACCCCTCCTTTCTATTCTCTTGGACTATGTCATTTCTTTTTTAATTTTTTATTTTTTTAACACCAAAGCATTTTGTATTGGGGTGTAGCCAATCAGCAATGCTCTGATAGCTTCAGGTGGACCATGCAGGGACACAGCCATACATATGCATGGATGATGTCATTTGTCTTCATCGTATGATTGTTGCCAAGCCAGGCTGTGAAAGAACTCACAGAAGTGTTAACCAGAGAAGAGAAGAAAGTTTTTATTCACTTTACAAGAGAGGAAAGGGGCCAGACCCATGGAGTGGCGTGGGCCCCAAGGGTGATGGTTTGAGCCTTTTGTTGAGCTCTAACAGGCCTGGAAAATCCCATGGATGGAGGAGTCTGGTGGGCTGCAGTCCATGGGGTCACCAAGAGTCAGACATGACTGAGCACTTTCACTTTTCACTTTCATGCATTGGAGGAGGAAATGGCAACCCACTCCAGTGTTCTTGCCTGGAGAATCCCAAGGACGGGGGAGCCTGGTGGGCTGCCATCTATGGGGTCTCACAGAGTCGGACACAACTGAAGCGACTTAGCAGTAGCAGCAGCAGCAATGGGCGAGCTGCAGGAAACAGTAGGGTGAGCTCAGGTCTTCTCTGGCCCCCAGCAGTATCCGGGCGGGTGCATCTCTGTGAGGTGTGGTTTTTCTGAGAATAGACTTACTGACCTCAGAAAGGTCCAGTTCTGAGTGGCTACTGACAGGCGTTATTCCATTTTGAACCGTGTTAGGTGGGTTTGCAACGATTGCTACCTGGCATCCTAGCTCATCAATCTGTTGGTTTATTTCCCCTCTTTCTGCCCCCCTCTAAAATATAAGGTCTGCTGGAGGCTGGGGTGTGTCTGCCTTGATCCCCATGATGTCATCAATGCCTCAAAACAGTATCTGACTCAGAAGAGTCACTTAAGTATTTGTCAGAATGTGGCCAGAAAGGGGATTCAAAATCCCTCTTTGCTTCTCTAGAACCTTTCAGCGCATGTGTTTGAATTTATTTGATTTATTACATTTTGCTCAAAATACATGATTGTGGAAATAACTTATCATTCTTTTGGAGGAAAAGTCATGTTTTGGCCCTTGAGGTTTACTTTCAGAACAATCTAACCAGTTCTATTCAGTTCAGTTCAGTTGCTCAGTCAAGTCCGACTCTTTGCGACCCCATGAATGGCAGCGTGCTAGGCCTCCCCGTCCATCACCACCCCGGAGCCCCCCCAAACCCATGTCCTTTGAGTCGGTGATGCTATATACAGCAGAAATTCCTCTGGACTTGTATTAAGAGATTTGGGCCATTCCTTAGGTAGAGTAATGATTAAATGAATTTTCCCCAACTGTTTTTTTTCTTTAAAATTCTTTTGACCAGTTGCCATAAAGCGTGGGGGGTCAGGGGGAAAGATTAGCAAAAGGGATAACTGCTTTTATCCCACAGGTTTTCCCAGGAGTCATAATATATTCTTTTCAGTAACAGGCTGTTGTACGAACATTCTGGAGCTGTGAGCATTCACTTGGTGACGTTGACGGTCCTGTGAGGTAACTGGAAGGCATTTCCTCACACCGTGTAAACATGAAACCTTGCAATAAACCAAATCCCTGGTGGCTCAGCAGTAAAGAACCCGCCTGCAATGCAGGAGACATGGCTTCCCTGGGTTGGGAATAGCCTATGGAGAAGGAAATGGCAACCCGTTCCAGGACTTTTGCCTGGAGAATCACATGGACAGCCCGTGGGGTCGAAAAAGAGTAGGACACAACTTAGCAACTAAACAAAGTAATAATCCGCATCTACTAATCAAACGTCTCTGTAGCTGTTGTTAGGAGGAGAGAAATAATTCAGTTTTTAAAATTATTTTTTGTTATTAGTTCTTTTAATGTGAAGCATATGAATGTGTTTCATTATGTATAAAATATATATTTCTATCAGACAGCAAAATTCAGCCTTTATTATATGAAGATCCTAAATGTTCTCTAAACAGTTTTAATATATACATATTAGGTATTAAAATGTAATTTAGTATATGATGATTTTGCTGTCCTCACTGAAGAACTGTGGTTTTCAATGTGATAGACTTCAGACAAGTTTGTGGATCTTCCACTCATTTGGTTTTGAGACTCTGGGCATGCTAAAAAACTTCTTTAGGATTTCAGGGATTATTTTTCATGTATGAAATTAATAAAAGAATCTCTATCATAGCTCTGAGAATTAGAAATATCTATAAAACCTATATAAAAGTCTTTAATACACCAAAAATAAATGTAAATATTATGATTTTTAAAGAAAATTTAATTATACAATTACATATTTATTGCTATGCATCTCTAACTTTTTAATGTAAATAAAATCATAATTAGCAAAATTGATTATTTGCCAAAGAAAGCATATTGTTGTTTTGGGAAGCATATTCCCTGGGATATGCTATTTGCTTTGGGATGTTAAAAATATTTGACAGTTAGCTATGATGGTGTAAATTACTTCTTTGTAATAGTACTGGGTGGCACAACAAAGGATTTTGCCCAAGAGTGGGGGAAGGACTTGGTGGAAAAACAAAAACAAAACACAAAAACAGGTAAGAAAGTATTAAAATTTTGTATTTAATTTTCTTTTAAGTTTTTAAGTCCTATACTTTTAAGGACACAGAAAACTCCAGGACTGAGTGACTGTTCAGTTCAGTCGCTCAGTCATGTCCAACCCTTTGTGACCCCATGGACTGCAGCACACCAGGCCTCCCTGCCCATCACCAACTCCCAGAGTTCACTCAAACTCATGTCCATCGAGTCAGTGATGCCATCCAGCCATCTCATCCTCTGTCATCACCTTCTCCTCCTGACCCCAAACCCTCCCAGCATCACAGTCTTTTCCAATGAGTCAACTCTTCGCATGAGGTGGCCAAAGTATTGGAGTTTCAGCTTCAGCATCATTCCTTCCAATGAACACCCAGGACTGATCTCCTTCAGAATGGACTGGTTGGATCTCCTTGCAGTCCAAGGGACTCTCAAGAGTCTTCTCCAACACCACAGTTCAAAAGCATCAATTCTTCGGCGCTCAGCCTTCTTCACAGTCCAACTCTCACATCCATACATGACTACTGGAAACACCATAGCCTTGATTAGACAGACCTTTGTTGGCAAAGTAATGTCTCTGCTTTTGAATATGCTATCTAGGTTGGTCATAACTTTCCTTCCAAGGAGTAAGAGTCTTTTAATTTCATAGCTGCAGTCACCATCTGCAGTGATTTTGGAGCCCCCCAAAATAAAGTCTGTCACTGTTTCCATTGTTTCCCCATCTACTTGCTATGAAGTGAATGCCTGAGAGTTTATTTAACACATCGCCATAGCAACTTATTGAATGAAGGCTGTGCCCTAAAGAAAGAAGTGACAACTTTCTACCTTCTACTAATGGGTGGATTCAGGTAGGGATGAGACAGTTCCCAAAGCTTTATGAGTCAGTGAAGCACATGTTGTACAAATCCTTACTGCAAGACTTTACATCTGTTTGTGAAGTTGGCGGCAGTAACTGAGACATATCAAGTCCCCATTATGGGCCAGTTATTTGCTGTGGGATTTGCACTGAGAGTTTATCCTACACACAACTCTGTCAGGTAAGTCTTAAAATCTGGTTTGGATTTTCTTATTTAAAAATATTTTATTATGAAAAATGTCAAATGCAAACAAGATAGAACAGTATAATAAACTCTCAGGAATCCATCGCTTTTATTAACTTAGAGCCAATATATTTTTTTCATCCATAGACCCACATACTTAAACTTCTCACATTATTTTGAAGAAAATCTCAACTATCTTATCATTTCAGTCACAAATTTTTACTTTGTATATCTAAAAAAAAAATCGTGTCTATGTTAACAATACAATCACAATTGTACTACTGCTCCTGATAGCTGGTTACCTGTAATGCGTTAATATCACAAATATCCCTTCAACAAATATCCAAGTTTCTCAAGACAGATGTGGAAGACAAAAGAGAAGAAAACAAATAGAAAGTAATAGAAAATAAGTAAGAAATTAATAAATGTAAACAGAATATTATAGTCACTTTAAATGTAAATAGTCCACTCAAAAAAGCAGAGAATGTAGGCTTGGGTAAAAGGATAATATTCACTGCTGTATACAAAATAGATAACCAATAAGGACCTACTGTGTGGCACAGGGAACCTACTGTGTAGCATAGAACAATATTCTGTAATAACCTATGTGGGAAAAGAATCTGAAAAAGAACAGATGTATGTAGACTATCACTGAGTCACTTTGCTGCACTCCTGAGACTAACACAACATTGGTAATCAGCTATATGTCAATATAAAATAAAAAGTTTTAAAAAGAAAATAAAACGGAGTGTGGGAGGATGACTGGGAGGTGGTGAGAAATGAATCATGAGGCCAGATAATCTTTTGAATTTTACACTGATTCCCACGGAGAAGGGGCCTCATGAGAGCCACTGTTTCAGGTGTGTGCCTACAGACGGTTACACCTGTGCAGCACAGCTCTGTGAAGATCTGGATTTCCCATCCTAGCAAAGTGAAGTCGCTCAGTCATTTCTGACTCTTTGTGACCCCAAGGACTGCAGCACACCAGGCCTCCCTGTCCATCACCAGCTCCCGAGTTTACCCAAACTCATGTGCATCGAGTTGGTGATGCCATCCAGCCACCTCATCCTCTGTCGTCCCCTTCTCCTCCTGCCTTCAATCTTTCCCAGCTTCAGGGTCTTTTCAAGTGAGTCAGCTCTTCCCATCAGATGGCCAAAGGATTGGAGTTTCAGCTTCAGAATCAGTCCTTCCAATGAATATTCAGGACTGACTTCCTTTAGGATGGACTGGTTGGATCTCCTTGCAGTTCAAGGGACTCTCAAGAGTCTTCTCCAACACCGCAGTTCAAAAGCATCAATTCTTCGGCGCTCAGCTTTCTTTATAGTCCAACTCGCACATCCATACATGACTCCTAGCAAACTCTACTGTTAAAGTGCTTGATACACCCTGCAGCTGAGCCCTGACTCAAAGGTTGAGAGAAAAATGGAGTGAATGCCACCAACACTCCTGAAACGCTGCCTTGGTAACTGTCCCATTCCCTGCACGCTCCCCCCACTGGAGGGCCTGGGATGACACAGGGCTGCAATGGCCTGGAAGGAGAAGTGGCGACAGGCTTTTTGGAGGGGCTTCCCAGGTGGCTCAGTGGTAACGTTCTGCCTGCCAGTGTAGGAGATGGGTTCCATCCCTGGGTCAGGAAGATCCCCTGGGGGAGAAAATGCCAGCCCACTCCAGTATTATTCCCTGGACAATTCGACAGTGGAGCCTGGTGGCCCCCAGTCCACAGGGTCACAAAGAGTCAGTGGGACATGATTTAGTGATTGAGCACACAGGAAACTGAGAAAAGTAAAACCAAGAGGAATGCATTTGCTGTTTAGATGTTTAACTTCAAGCCCATTTTGTGAATAATTCTTCAGTCTTCTTTAAATAAACAGCAAGGCTCTTGCAAATAAATAAATAATAGAACAATGCTCAAGTATATGCTGCCTGGACCTCCCAGGTGGCACCAGTGGTAAAGAATCTGCCTACCAGTGCAGGAGACGCTGGAGACACAGGTTGGATCCCTGGGTTGCATGATCCCCGTGGTGGAAGGCATGGCAACCTATTCCAGTGTTCTTGCCTGGAGAATCTCATGGACAGAGGAACCTGGCGGGCTACAGTCCATAGGGTCTCAAAGAATTGGACACAACTGAAGCGACTTAGCATGCACATAAGTATGCTGCTTATTAAAGACTCACTTTAAAAGTAAAAACACAAATAAACTAAAAGTAAAAGATGGTAATTGCACACTAATAATAATAATAATAAAGTGAGTGGCCATATTAATAACAAGCAAAGCAGATCTTAGAGCAAAGAACATTACTTGGATAAAGAGTAATTTCAAGACCACAGGGTCAGTTCTTCAAGTGGATGTAACAATCCTAAATGTTTCTTTACTTTACAATAGATCTTAAAAATAGATAAAGCAAAAACGAATAAACTGAGAAAAGAAGCACATCCATCATTATCATCAGAGATTTTAGCAAGTCTCTTTCAATAATTAATATAAGGAAACAGAAACTCAGTAAAGACACAGAGCAGTTGAACAAGACTATCAATTAGCTTGCCCTAAATTGACATTTATTGAACACTCCAGCTAAAACCAGCAGCATACATATTCTTTTCAAGCCTGCCACACGCCAGGCTTCCCTGACCTTCACGCTCTCCTGGGGTTTGCTCAAACTCATATCCATTGAGCTGGTGATGCCACACAACCATTTCATCCTCTGTTGCCCCCTTCTCCACCATCACAATGTATGGCATACAGTTAATAGAATTCTGAAAGAGAGAGGAAAAGCACTAAATGCTCACATTAGGAAAAAAAAAGAAAGCAAGATAAAAAGTCTCAAAGAACTCAGCTTCCAATTTAAAGAGAAAACAAAAGAGGGAAACAAAAAAAGGTCAGAGTAGAAATAAATATAAATTAAGGAAATAAAAGGGAAAAATCAATTAAATCACGTGAGATCAATACAACCCGATAAATGTTGGCCAGATTGATCACAATAAAAGAGGTCAACTGTAAATATAAAATGTGACATGACATCAAAACCGATTGTGTGGATGTTAAACAGATAATAAATGAATATAGAAACCATTTCATGCCAATATATTGTATAACTAGATAAAATGAGCAAATTCCTTAAAGACATAAACTGCTAAAGCTCATTGAAAAAGAATTAGGTAACATGAATAGTCCCACATCTATTAATGAAATGGGACTTGAAGTGAAAATTCTTCCCAAAAAGAAAACTTCAAGATCAGATGGCTTTCCCTGAGGATTTCACTAGATCCTTAAGCAATAAACAATACTCATTTTACACAAAGTTTCCAAATAATTCAAGAGGAAAGTATATTCCCCACTTCATTCTACGAAGAAGGAATGAGTCTGATACCCAAAACAATCCAAACAAACAAACAAAAACCAGAGAGCAGAGATATTGCCAAAAAACCAAACTACAGACCTGAATTGCACATTAAACTGGACACAAAGATTCTTCACAAAATTTTAGGAAGTCACCCAACATATAAAAAAGATGATACATCATTCCCAAGTAAGGTTTATCTTAGGAATGCAAAGTTGAGTTACATTAAAAATCATTAAACATAATTCACCATATTGACATACTAAAAAAGAAAAACTATATTATTATTTCAATATATTCAGAAAAAAGCATTTGACAAAATTTAATATCTATTCATGAGAAAAATTCTGTACAAACTGAAAAAGAGAACTTTCTCAACATAATAAAAGGCATCTACAAAAACTTTCAGTTAATATTATATTAATCATGAAATGCTAAATAATTCCCTCTAAAATAAGAAGTAAGGAAATTTTATTTGTAATAGTCCCAAACTGAAGCCATCCTTTTGTCAAGCATTGTGTTAGAGCGATTGCTAGTGCAATGATGCAAACAAAAACAAAAAAAAAAATTTCAGACAGGTAGGCAAGAGGCAGAATGATCAATATTCTCAGATGGCATGATAATCTTTGTAGAAAATCTGATAGCATCTAAAAAAAAGTATTACAGTTAAGAGGTGACATTATCAAGATCTTAAGATATGAGTATACAAAAATCAATTCTATTAACACTGACAACAAATAATCAGATACTTAAATATTAAAGATTCCACTTAGAAAAACATAAAATATGAAATATATGCATAGGGAAAATTTTGACAAAAATGTGAAAAACTGTAGCTGAAAACTTCCAAACATCGTTGAGAGAAATGAAAGAAAACCAAAACAAATGAGTGAAACACTGGCTTCCTACCAGCTCTCCTGCAATTTATTTATAGATTCAGCATAATTTCAATCAACTCCAGTAGAGTGTTTTGTAGAAATTAGCAGGCTGAATTTAAAATCCATACGGTAATGCCAAAAAGGCTTCTAAAACAATCAAAGTTGGAAGACTAAAACTACCCGATTTTAAGGGAATGTAAAACTACAGTATTAAAAATAATATGGTACTTACACCAAGACAGACAAATAGGGTGATGGAACATAAATACATAAAAACATAGCCCAGAAATAGACCCACACTTACGTAGTCAATGAATCTCCAGTAAATGTGCAAGGAAAATTATACAGGGAAACTAGAGTATTTTCAACAAATACTCCTGAAACATTCAGCTGAAATACGCAGCAAACAAACAAAAAACCCACCCTGGATTCATGTCTTGCACCATATACAAAAGTTTTTACAATTAGTTCAAAGATCCAAATGTAAAACTTAAAGTTATAACACTTCTGGAAGAAATACAAGAGAAAACTCTTGTAACCATGCATAGTCAAAGGTTACTTAGATTTGACACCAAGAACATGAAACATAAGAAAAAAACATAACTTGGAAGTCATTAAATGTAAGACCTTCTGCCTTTTGAATGACATTGTTAAGAACATGAAAAGAAAAGCCATAGGTTGGGGAAAAAATAGTCTTTGCAAAGCAAATATCTGATAAGGGATTTGACTCCAAAATATGTAAATATTCTTTAGACTTCAATAATAAGAAAATAAACAGCTTAGTTAAAAGGGGCAAAATGTGAGACTCAGGGCTCCTAGACCCAATTTCAACATGACAGTGAGGGATTTCCCACACCTTCCAACAAGCAATCCTTGGATACTGCTAGGTGTCTGAAAGTTCAACTCAATTCTAACACTATATACCTGGACACAGCATTAGACTCCATCAGTAGAGGGCTAAGTCCCACAAGACTGCTCACTCACCCCTATTTCAGAGGCCAGTTACAAGTCCAAATGCTTCTGACCCCACTGGCTATAGATTGGAAGTTCCAGTGACCACCTTGGGTTTCAGATGCCAGTCACAAGTCCAAGTTGTTATCTGTCCTTCTGACCCACTGGCTCCCATGGTCCCCTTCTTAGTTTTGATTAAATGGCTAGAGCAGCTCACTGAACCGGAGAAACATTATACCTCCTTGATCACCTGTTTATTATAAAGGATGTACGTTGGGAACAGCCAGATGCTACGGGGAGAGTGCATGGGGCTTCCATGCACTGGACAGCCCCGTGGTCCCCAAACTCCAGATGGCCACCAAACCAGAAGCTCTCTGCACCCCGTCCTTTTGGGTATTTACAAAGGCTTCATCACATAGGCATGGCTGGTTAAAGGACTGGCCATCGATGTGATTTACCCTCGAGCCCCTCTTCTCTCCCTGGAGGTCAGGAGTGGGGCTCCCTAATCAGAAGGTCTACATCCTCAGGGACTTTCCAAAAGTCTCCTTATTAACATAGCAAAAGACACACTTTGTCACTTTGAACACTTAGGAAATTCCAAGAGTTTGGGGAGCTGTGAACCTGGAACTGGGAAGGAAGACCAAACACAATATGAGAGATGTATTTTGGTCTTCAGAAGGACCAGAGTTATATTTTTCTTGTAAATTAAAAGATTGCAAAGAGCATTGAAGACACATTTCACCAAGAAGATATACAGGTGACTTTTTTGTTTGTTTGTTTTACATCAGTCTTTAGAACAATCTAATTAAAACCACAATAAGATACTTCAGTTCAGTTGCTCAGTTGTGTCTGACTCTTTGCGACCCCATGGACTGCAGCACACCAGACTTCCCTGTCCATCACCAACTCCTGGAGTTTACTCAAACTCATGTCCATTGAGTGGTGATGCCATCCAACCGTCTCATCCTCTGTCATCCCCTTCTCCTCCCGCCTTCAATCTTTCCCAGCATCAAGGTCTTTTCAAATGGGTCAGTTCTTCACATCAGGTGGCCAAAGTATTGGAGTTTTAGCTTCAACATCAGTCCTTCCGATGAATGTTCAGGACTGAGTTCCTTTAGGATGGACTGGTTGGATCTCCTTGCAGTACGAGGGATTCTCAAGAGTCTTCTCCAACACCACAGTTCAAAAGCATCAATTCTTCGGCACTCAGCTTTCTTTATGGTCCAACTCTCACATCTACACATGACTACTGGGAAAACCATAGCTTTGACTAGATGGACCCTCATCTAATAAAGCCACAATAAGATACTACACATCTATTTCATGCTCAGTAGCTCAGTCGTTCCTGACTCTTTGCGACCCCATGAGTTGTTTCTAACTCTTTGTAGCCCAGCAGGCTCCTCTGGGATTGGGACTGTCCAAGCAAGCACTGGCAACCACAATTTGGCACTTGCCAAGAGCATTTATCAGTGACTGAACCACAAGGGCATTTGCCATCTGCCTCTCCTGAGATTGAACCCTGAGCTGCTGCAGCTGCTGACCTTCGACACACCTGAGGGGAAGTCAGGGTGGAGAGTGGGGCACCCTGTGCTCCAGGGAAACTGGATCTTAGATATTTTCAGGAACTGATTTCATGATCCCAATCCTTGCGTCTCTTCATGTCTAGGAAAGCACGAGATCCCTTCATAGTGACATCAGCTCCTCATGATTGGCAGAAAAACTTTTTTTGTAAAGTAAGCTCCTGATTGCATTGAACTCTCACTTCACCAAGATCTTATATATTGGCTTTCCCCACTACATCTTTGGAACAGTTCCTCAGAGCTCTCTGAGGTGCTGTCTCCCAGGCTGAGTCCTCATTTTTCCCCTAATAAAACTTAACTCACAATGCTCACGTTGTGCATCTTTTTCAGTCGACAGCATACTGGAGTGGGTTGCTATTTCCTCCTTCAGAGGATCTTCCCAGGCCAGGGATTTAGTCCACGTCTCCTGCATCTCGTACATTGGCAGGCAGATTCTTAACCACTGTACCACCTTGGAAGACCTTCCTACACATCTACCAGAATGGCTAAAATGAAAAGATCTGACCATACTGTGTGTGAGCATACTATGTGGGGAGAATGTAGAGAATTTGGAAGCTCTCATAAACTGCTGGTTGTTACAATTACTTTGCAAAAACAGCTTGCCAATTTCTTTATAAAGTAAAACATATACGTTCCATAAGACCCAGCCATTTCACTTGGAGATTTAACCAAGAGATATGAAACCATATATTGGTACAATGCACCCAACCATTCATAATAATTTCATTTGCAGTAGCCAAAAACTTAGAGCAATCCACATATCTATCAATAGTATCAATAAAAACTGGCATGCCAATGCCAGTGCAATGGAATACCATCTAAAAATGAAAAGGAATGACTTATTGATCCATGCAACAATGCAGATGTATCTCAAAAGAATTATTCTGAGTAGGAAATGATATACAAAAAAGAGTGCATCCTGTGTAAATCCATTTAAATAAAATTCTAGAAAAATTTGAAAAATCTCTAATGACAGAAGGAATATTAGAGATGGTCCTGTGGAGATGTGAAAGGTATTTGGAGAGGGAAGAGAACACAAATGAAATTTTTGAGAATGATGGATGATTATTCTCACAATTATGATCTTAATTTAATGGATGTATACATGTCAAAATTTAGTAAATGTTATCTTTAGATATATACAATTTATTGGGTATCATTATACCTCAATAATTCATTTTTAAAACTACAGAAAATATACTTTTATAAACAGTATTGTTTCCATTTCTTCTACCCTATCTCCCCTTCCTCTACAGACATTTAAATTGCTTGCATTAATTTATATTATTTCTTAAATAAATAGTAGCATTCCACATAGAATTTATTCTGCCTTGTTTTTTCATATAATTATATACCCTAGATATATGGGTAGTATATGGGTATATTCCTCATTCATTTTTTCATCTGCATAATTACCCACTGTGTGATTATATCATAGTTTAACTGACACACATTAATCTTTGGGCATTATTTTCAGTATTTTGATTTTATTAAAATAATAATATAATAGTGCAATAAATGATCTTGACATTCTTTTCATACTTTAGATAGTGTATTTATGGCATATATATTCTTACAACTGATATTCCTGGGTGAAAAAAAATGCAATATAAGTTTGCTGCTGCTGCTAAGTCGTTTCAGTCACGTCCGACTCTATGCGGCCCCATAGACGGCAGCCCACCAGGCTCCCCCATCCCTGGGATTCTCCAGGCAAGAACACTGGAGTGCGTTGCCATTTCCTTCTCCAATGGATGAAAGGGAAAAGTGAAAGTGAAGTCGCTCAGTCATGTCCGACTCTTAGCCACCCCATGGACTGCAGCCTACCTGGCTCCTCCATCCATGGGATTTTCCAGGCAAGAGTAATGGAGTGGGGTGCCATTGCCTTCTCCATACGTTTACTAGAGATTACCAAATTCTCCTTCCTTGGGGTTGTACCATTTAATATGCCCTCTAGTAATGTATGAGGAACCTGTATTCAACAGAATATTTTGTCCTGAGTATACAGGCTGAATGGCAGAGTAACACTGGATCTTTGTTTATATCTGAAAGATGAAAAATTTTGCTTTAGCTATTTGGCTAAATAATATGCAAGTGTCAGTAACTGGGCAATTTGGGGAAATTGAATACCCTCGTATCACTGCTGTCACACATCAAAAACTTAACACTTCATAGAAGATTTAAATTAGCAGATTTATGAACAGAATTATATCTCTCCAAAATTCATTTATTGAGGTCTCAAAACCTAGTACTTCAGAATATAACTGTATTTGGAGATAGAGCCTTTAAAGAGATAACTGAGTCAAAATCAGATATACGGGTGAATTCCAATAGATACAACTGTCTTTGCAAATAAAACCTTCAAAGAGGTATTTAGATTAAAATGAGGCCCATAAAGTGGGGCCCTCATCCAATGGGACCTAACCTAGTGTGACCAGTGTTCTTACAAAAAGACAAGGAAACACCACGGCTGCAAACACACAGAATAAGGTCATGTGAGGACACAGCAGGAAGCTGAGATCCACAAGCCAGGGAGAAAGGCGTCAGAAGAAAACAGACCTGTCAACACTCTGGTCTTGGAGTCTGGGCCTCCAGAAGGGGGAGTAGAAGTTTCTGTTGTTTGAGCCACACACTCTGACGTTTGTCCCGGCAGCCCTGGCGAGCTAATACTGTGTATTTACTGCGGTATAATTACTTACGTCTATTGTTCCTGATGGTGGTAACGACCAATCAAAAAGGGGCTTCCCTTATGGCTCAGCAGGTAAAGAATCCTCTGGCTATGCAGGAGACACAGGAGATGCAGTTTGGGTCCCTGGGTCAGGAGGATTCCCTGCAGGAGGAAATGGCAACCCACTCCAGTATTCTTGCCTGGGAAATCCCACGGACAGAGGAGCCTGGTGGGCTGCAATCTGTGGGGTCACAAAGAGTCAGACACAACTGAGTGACTAAGCCCACAGTATCAATCAAAACAACATCTCATAGACATTTTATAATTCAGAAAATAGAACAAAAATGATGCTATTCTAACAATGGAGCAGGGAATTACACACCTACTCTTTATTAACTCCAGATGTTAACTACTGCCAACCCAAATACGCTTATTTCAATCTTACCCTTTCTCATCAGTAATTCTCAAAATGTGGCCACAGCATCTCCTAGGAACTTCTTAGAAACACACATCTTAGACCTCACTCCAGCGCAACCAAACCAGAAACTCTGGTTCAGCCCAGCTGTTTGTGGATTAATAAACTCAGGGGAGTTCAGCGCACACTCACGTTGATAAACATTCTAATAATTCACCTCTGTGCCTGTGCACGTGTTAAGTCCCTGCAGTCTTGTCCAACTCAATACAATCCTGTGGACTGCAGCCCACCAGGCTCCTCTGTCCATGATATTCTCCAGGCAAGAATACTGGAGTGGGTTGCCCTGCCCTCCCGCAGGGGATCTTCCCGACCCAGGGATCCAACCCATGTCTCTGATGTCTCCTGCACTGGCCAGACTAGCCCCACCTGGGAAGCCCAGTTCACCCCCACCAACCACCAGAGTGAACTACAGACTCAGAGTGCAGGTTTCATTGTGTAGCTCCTCTCCCCTGCTCACTCTGATGTAATAAGTCACCCATAGCCAATATGATCTTCTATTAGGACCTTATACTGCTGCTGCTAAGTCACTTCAGTCGTGTCTGACTCTGTGCAACCCCGTAGACGGCAGCCCACCAGGCTCCCCCATCCCTGGGATTCTCCAGGCAAGAACACTGGAGTGGGCTGCCATTTCCTTCTCTGATGCACGAAAGTGAAAGTGAAGTCACTCAGTCATGTCCGACTCTCAGGGACCCTATGGACTGCAGCCTTCCAGGCTCCTCCATCCATGGGATTTCCAGGCAAGAGTACTGGAGTGGGGTGCCATTGCCTTCTCCGATTAGGACCTTATACTAGACGTATTCAAATGTTTAACATTATGATTGGAAGTTCATAGCTTAGGTCTGAATCCCAGCTCTATCATTTAATCACTCTGTGTTCATGGACAAACTACGTAGTTTCCTCACCCTTGTCATGGGATAATCCCATGCCTACCTCATAGTCACTTCATTCATGTCCAACAATTCGTGACCCCATAGACTGTAACCAGCCAGGCTCCTCTGTCCATGGGATTCTCTAGGCAAGAATACTGGAGTGAGTGGCCATGCCCTCCTCTAGGGGATCTGCCTGACTCAGGATTGCTGAGGATCAAATTAGTTAATACACATAAAATATTAGAACTGGGCCTGTTGTTTAATAAGTAGTCAATAAATGTTCCCCTTCATAGATCACTGCCTTGTCGTGGCAAAGGGGCTTGTGCAATTCAGTGAAGCTATGAGCCAGGCGGTGCAGGGCCACCCAAGACGGCTGGGTCACAGCGAAGAGTTCTGACAAAACATGGCCCACTAGAGGAGGGAATGGTAACCCACCCCAGTATTCTTACCATGAGAACCCTATGAGCAATAGAAAAGGCAAAACTTATGACACCAGAAGATGAACCCCCACCCCCACCAAGTCGGAAGGTGTCCAGGATGCTCTGAGGGAAGAGCGTGGGGCAATTACTGAGAGAATGAAGCGGCTGGGACAAAGCAGAAATGATGCTCAGCGGTGCAGTGTCTGGTGTTGTAAAGAACCAACAGGAGTTTGAGCAAACGCCAGGAGGTAGTCAGGACAAGGAAGCCCGGCGTGCTGCAGTCCATGGGGTCTGAAAGGCCGGGCATGACTGAGCGACTGAACAACAACAATAAATATTAAATTTAAAAAGTATTTACTTAATTTCACAATTTGTATGGAAATACAAAAAACCTCGAATAGCCAAAGCAATCTTGAGAAAGAAGAATGGAACTGGAGGAATCAACCTGCCTGACTTCAGGCTCTACTACAAAGCCACAGTCATCAAGACAGTATGGTACTGGCACAAAGACAGAAATATAGATCAATGGAACAAAATAGAAAGCCCAGAGATAAATCCATGCACATATGGACACCTTATCTTTGACAAAGGAGGCAAGAACATACAATGGATTAAAGACAATCTCTTTAACAAGTGGTGCTGGGAAAACTGGTCAACCACTTGTAAAAGAATGAAACTAGAGCACTTTCTGACACCATACACAAAAATAAACTCAAAATGGATTAAAGATCTCAACGTAAGACCAGAAACTATAAAACTCCTAGAGGAGAACATAGGCAAAACACTCTCTGACATAAATCACAGCAGGATCCTCTATGACCCACCTCCCAGAATATTGGAAATAAAAACAAAAATAAACAATTGGGACCTAATTAAACTTAAAAGCTTCTGCACAACAAAGGAAACTATAAGCAAGGTGAAAAGACAGCCTTCAGAATGGGAGAAAATAATAGCAAATGAAGCAACTGACAAACAATTAATCTCAAAAATATATAAGCAACTCCTACAGCTCAATTCCAGAAAAATAAATGACCCAATCAAAAAATGGGCCAAAAAACTAAATAGACATTTCTCCAAAGAAGACATACAGATGGCTAATAAACTCATGAAAAGATGCTCAACATCACTCATTATCAGAGAAATGCAAATCAAAACCACTATGAGGTACCATTTCACGCCAGTCAGAATGGCTGCGATCCAAAAGTCTACAAGCAATAAATGCTGGAGAGGGTGTGGAGAAAAGGGAACCCTCCTACACTGTTGGTGGGAATGCAAACTAGTACAGTCACTATGGAGAACAGTGTGGAGATTCCTTAAAAAACTGGAAATAGAACTGCCTTATGATCCAGCAATCCCACTGCTGGGCATACACACTGAGGAAACCAGAATTGAAAGAGGCACATGTACCCATGTTCATCGAAGCACTGTTTATAATAGCCAGGACATGGAAGCAACCTAGATGTCCATCAGCAGATGAATGGATAAGAAAGCCATGGTACATATACACAATGGAGTATTACTCAGACATTAAAAAGAATACATTTGAATCCGTTCTAATGAGGTGGATGAAACTGGAGCCTATTATACAGAGTAGAGTAAGCCAGAAAGAAAAACACCAATACAGTATACTAACGCATATGTATGAAATTTAGAAAGATGGTAACAATAACCTGTATACGAGACAGCAAAAGAGACACTGATGTATAAAACAATCTTTTGGACTCTGTGGGAGAGGGAGAGGGTGGGGAGATTTGAGAGAATGGCATTGAAACATGTATAATATCATTTATGAAACGAGTCGGTTCTATGCACGATACTGGATGCTTGGGGCTGGTGCACTGGGACGACCCAGAGGGATGGTATGGGGAGGGAGGAGGGAGGAGGGTTCAGGATGGGGAACACATGTATACCTGTGGTGGATTCATTTTGATATATGGCAAAACCAATACAATATTGTAAAGTTAAAAAATAAAATAATAAAAAAAAATATTTATTATTTTTCTTCCACCCTTTCCTTATTACCTAATATCACACTCTGTCGCGTGTTGCTTCACTCCAGTAATACTGAACCACCATGGTACCCTCTATGTATTACACTGTTTATTCTATCACTTAATATAGTCTGAATTTTTCTGAACCTTTTTTAAATTCATAATATTTTTTGGTGTGTTAGGTCTCCATTGCTGCGCGAGCTTTGCTCTAGTTGCTGCAAGCAGGTTACTTGCTGCTGCGGTGGCTTCTCTGGTTGGGGAGCCCAGGGCGCTGGGAAGTCGGGCGCGCAGGCCCCAGGGCGGCTCGGGCTCTGCTTCTGCTCCGCGCGGGCTGTGCTGCTCCGTGCACGCGGCATCTTTCTAGGTCAGGGGTCGGACCCACGTCGCTGGCCCTGGCAGGCGGATTCTTTGCTGCAGCGCCTCCAGGGAAGCCCCTCATACTGTAAATCTCTACTTCTGTTGTTTCCACCTCCTCAAGCACCCTCTCATGACCAATGTTGCGTAAATAATACGTTTTTGGTTTTTTTTTCCAGCAAAACCCAATGATCCTTTCTTCCAGGAAGTCTTTCCTCACTCCCGTTTACCACCCACCTTAGATTGAAGTTTGTAGTCCTATTTTGCTTTTCCTTAGTATGTGTGCTTGATTCTGGGTTGCAGAGACGATCCAGATGCTCATAAACCACTTCCTTCCTCCTGGGCTCAAAGCTAGTGGACTTTTCCCAGTCTCCTTTACAGGTAGGTGTGGCTTTGTAACCGATTTCTAGCCAATCAGTTACAGTGCGATTCAAGCAGCAGTGACATGTAATTCTTCCAGGTCTGGCCTTAGAGAACCTCTCTAGGATAATCCTTGGTCCTCTCTGCCTGTTACACTGAAGACGAAGCAGACGTTTTCAGAAGAGGCTGAAAGGATCCTGGGTTCTACATAAACATGGGAAGCCCATCAACCTAACCATTAGAAACACATATGTTGAAATCATTGAAGTGTTAAACTGCTAAGACTTAGATATTGATCTGTTACAGTAGCTGGAATTACCACAACATGTGGACTCTGTAACCATACTGAAAACTTAGTATTAAAATTATATTTTATTTATCTGAATCACTTATTAGACTGCTGTAACAATTCTGAGTTTAGAGACTGTGAGGTGTCTTATTCGTATTTGTTAACTGAAGACTCTACACATGGACATCACCAGATGGTCAACACTGAAATCAGATTGATTATATTCTTTGCAGCCAAATATGGAGAAGCTCTATACAGTCAACAAAAACAAGACCAGGAGCTGACTGTGGCTCAGATCATGAATTCCTTATTATCAAATTCAGACTTAAATTGAAGAAAGTAGAGAAAAACCACTAGACCATTCAGGTATGATCTAAATCAAATCCCTTATGATGATACACTGGAAGTGAGAAATAGATTTAAGGGCCTAGATCTGATAGACAGAGTGCCTGATGAACTATGGAATGAGGTTTGTGACACTGTACACGAGACAGGGATCAAGACCATCCCATGGAAAAGAAATGCAAAAAAGCAAAATGGCTGTCTGGGGAAGCCTTACAAATAGCTGTGAAAAGAAGAGAAGCGAAAAGCAAAGGAGAAAAGGAAAGATATAAGCATCTGAATGCAGAGTTCCAAAGAATAGCAAGGAGAGATAAGAAAGCCTTCCTCAGTGATCAATGCAAAGAAATAGAGGAAAACAACAGAATGGGAAAGACTAGTGATCTCTTCAAGAAAATTAGAGATACCAAGGGGACATTTCATGCAAAGATGGGCTCAATAAAGGACATAAATGGTATGGATCTAACAGAATCAGAAGATATTAAGAAGAGGTGGCAAGAATACACAGAAGAACTGTACAAAACAGATCTTCACAACCCAGATAATCACGATGGTGTGATCACTCACTTAGAGCCAGACATCCTGGAATGTGAAGTCAAGTGGGCCTTAGAAAGCATCACTATGAACAAAGCTAGTGGAGGTGATGGAATTCCAGTTGAGCTATTTCAAATCCTGAAAGATGATGCTGTGAAAGTGCTGCACTCAATATGCCAGCAAATTTGGAAAACTCAGCAGTGGCCACAGGACTGGAAAAGGTCAATTTTCATTCTAATCCCAAAGAAAGGCAATGCCAAAGAATGCTCAAACTACTGCACAATTGCACTCATCTCATATGCTAGTAAAGTAATGCTCAAAATTCTCCAAGCCAGGCTTCAGCAATATGTGAACCGTGAACTTCCTGATGTTCAAGCTGGTTTTAGAAAAGGCAGAGGAACCAGAGATCAAATTGCCAACATCTGCTGGATCATGGAAAAAGCAAGAGAGTTCCAGAAAAACATCTATTTCTGCTTTATTCACTATACCAAAGCCTTTGACTGTGTGGATCACAATAAACTGTGGGAAATTCTGAAAGAGATGGGAATACCAGACCACCTGACCTGCCTCTTGAGAAACCTGTATGCAGGTCAGGAAGCAACAGTTAGAACTGGACATGGAACAATAGACTGGTTCCAAATAGGCAAAGGAGTATGTCAAGGCTGTATATTGTCACCTTGTTTATTTAATTTATTTGCAGAGTACATCATGAGAAACGCTGGACTGGAAGAAGCACAAGCTGGAATCAAGATTGCCGGGAGAAATATCAATAACCTCAGATATGCAGATGACACCACTCTTATGGCAGAAAGTGAAGAGGAACTCAAAAGCCTCTTGATGAAAGTGAAAGTGGAGAGTGAAAAAGTTGGCTTAAAGCTCAACATTCAGAAAATAAAGATCATAGCATCCGGTCCCATCACTTCATGGGAAATAAATGGGGAAACAGTGGAAACAGTGTCAGACTTTATTTTTGGGGGCTCCAAAATCACTGCAGATGGTGACTGCAGCCATGAAATTAAAAGACACTTACTCCTTGGTAGAAAAGTTATGACCAACCTAGATAGCATATTCAAAAGCAGAGACATTATTTTGCCAACAAAGGTCCGTCTAGTCAAGGCTATGGTTTTTCCAGTGGTCATGTATGGATGTGAGAGTTGGACTGTGAAAAGGGCTGAGCACCGAAGAATTGATGCTTTTGAACTGTGGTGTTGGAGAAGACTCTTGAGAGTCCCTTGTACTTCAAGGAGATCCAACCAGTCCATTCTGAAGGAGATCAGCCCTGGGATTTCTTTGGAAGGAATGATGCTAAAGCTGAAACTCCAGTACTTTGGCCACCTCATGTGAAGAGTTGACTCATTGGCAAAGACTTTGATGCTGGAAGGGATTGGGGGCAGGAGGAGAAGGGGACGACAGAGGATGAGATGGCTGGATGGCATCACTGACTAGATGCACGTGAGTCTGAGTGAACTCCGGGAGTTGGTGGTGGACAGGGAGGCCTGGCGTGTTGGGATTCATGGGGTCACAAGGAGTTGGACAGGACTGAGTGACTGATCTGAACTGAACTGAAGTAAATGCAGATATTCAATGAAAGCTTGAATTCAAGGAATGATGACCAAGTATTGAGAGGTACAAGAAAATCACATATTGTAGATGATTAACAAACGCTATTTCATTTAACTTTTGCAACCATGCGTGTGGGAAATGTCGTTTTCTCTGTTTTATAAGCAAAGGAAGGAACGCAAGAAGACAAGCATTTGGGCAAGACTGACCGCCAACCCATGGAGGCCGAGAAAGAATACCCAGATCTTCCTAATTTTATTTAAAGCCCATGCAATTTCCTTGAAACATGTGCCACAGAGTCTGTGAAAATCTACAGTTCATATCCACAGCCTCGTGTCTTATTTAATTTTTTAAAAGAAACAATTGGGCCATATTTTCGTTGCATGTTTCTCTGATGGAGAAGAAAACTTTTCAAAATCCCCCAAATTAATTTTCTTTCTAGGGAAACATCAGATGTTATTATTTTCCAAAATATTTTTGGTCAATCATGTTCATCTATTTCATTTTTCAAATATCTTTAGACTTACCTTTTAAATAGTGCTCTAGTTTTTGTTTTTTTTTTTTTAATGGGAGAAAGAAGATAATTTTTCTCCGAACAATGAGGTAGTTTACGATTTAACCGAAACTAAAATACCAGGCACTTCTTATCTTCCAACAAGAGCTCTGCAGTCTTGGCTTACACACTCCTTATTAGTCTCCTTGGCAACGGGTAATCGCTTGTTTCCCTTAAATAGATGAGATGCCAACAAATACGTAATAGTGGTTTGATGCATCAGCAAAGAAAAGTGCTACAATGACAGCATAATAAATCTGAACGTGAAAAGCTAATAGCTACATTAGTGACAGCGTAACTATAGTGTGAGAAGCGCATGGAGTCTGAATTTTCTGCTTCCGCTTCGTTCTTTGTGATACTCCATCCTCCCACTCCCCCTCCCTTTTCACAGCCTGAAACCTGTAAAGGAATAGAAACCCTTCACAATAAACCTGCGAATAATTTCTGCTTTCCTCTCATAAAAAGGACCTCAAATTGTTTGGGATCCGGGTAAATAATTTTATAAAAAAATATGAGCTTGAGGCCATCCTCGAGGAGTCAGACGTGTAATCTGAACCCAGTATGTTTACCTACACGTGTTGCCTGTGGGGGATTCCCCTCGATTCCGTCCCGTCAGGGTCGTTCAGCCCTGTTGGAACGCCTACTTGTCCTCTGGTTAAGCACCCTCGTTCCGCTGTGGGAGCCAGTGCGGAACTCACCACGGTTCTCACCGGGAGGCCGGGGGTGACTGGACTGCGCTTACTGCCTTTGCCTCTGGAGGGGAAACCAGGGCCAGCGAGCCCGCTCCATCCGCGTGGGTCAGCCCTCTTATCATCGCTGCTAGGGACGCATCAGCTTGGCTGTGACCTGCGGATGCCCATCGCTGTCATTCCTCTTCAGCATTAGCCGTCCTTGGCAGTGGCACCAGATTTAGGCGACCATGAGGAGTCAGCCGCACGGATCTCCTAATCTCCTCCCTTCTAGTTTTCAGCACCACTTCCTCCACTTTCAGTGGTTCCTTCTAGTCTTTTCCGTCTTCCTTTAACCTTGGGTACCCAATTAGCTTTTTCTTTGACAGAGTAACAGAACCATCTGCAAAATGTTTCTGTTCTAAGACACTAAGCAGTCCAACAACATGAAAAGATGACACTAGAGAATGAAACCGACTGAAGAAGAAACCAATCAATATAAATAATATAATAATATTAGAAATTATTGCTATCACCCACCAGGTACCATGTATCAATCAGTGTGTGAAATTCTATACACATGATTTCCACTCAACTCTTATAATATGGATATTACTCTTGGGATTTTTCAGGCAACTGAAATTTTCACAGATGTTAAACATCCTGTCCAGGGTCACAGAACTAGAAAGTAGCAGAGCATGCGTACTCAGTCATTCAGTCCTGTCTATCTCTTTGCAACCCTATGGACTCCAGTACTCTTGTTTGGAAAATCCCATGGATGGAGGAGCCTGGTAGGCTGCAGTCGATGAGGTCACTAAGAGTCAGACACTACTGAGCGACTTCACTTTCACACATTAGAGAAGGAAATGGCAACCCACTCCAGTATTCTTGCCTTGAGAATCCCAGGGACGGGGAAGCTTGGTGGGCTGCTATCTATGGGGTCACACAGAGTCGGACATGACTGAATCGACTTAGCAGCAGCAGCAGCAGGACAGACTCTTCTGTGCATGGGAGTCTCCAGGCAAGAATACTGGAGTGGGTCACCAAGCCCTCCTCCAGGGGATCTTCCTGACCCAGGGATCCAACCCACGTCTCCTTTGGCTCCTACACTGCAGGTGAATTCTTTACTGTTTTGCCACTGGGGAAGCACAGAATGTGGCAGAATGAGTATTTTAATCCACATCAACTTGTTTCCAAAGCCAATGCAGAGTTGAAAGGGTCTGCTGCTGCTGCTGCTAAGTCGCTTCAATTGTGTCCGACTCTGTGCGACCCCATAGACAGCAGCCCACCAGGCTCCCCTGTCCCTGGGATTCTCCAGGCAAGAACACTGGAGTGGGTTGCCATTTCCTTCTCCAATGCATCAAAGTGAAAAGTGAAAGTGAAGTCGCTCAATCGTGTCCAACTCTGTGCGACCCCATAGACAGCAGCCCACCAGGCTCCTCCATCCATGGGATTTTCCAGGCAAGAGTGCTGGAGTGGGGTGCCATTGCCTTCTCTGTTGAAAGGGTCATTTAAGGCCAATTAATAATTTTCTACAAATTGCAGTCATCCTTCATCCAGAATTCTTTGAGAATGATGAACCAAATTCTGAATAGTTCCAGGTCCCTGCTTTCCAAGGCAGCTACTGATAGTTAATAATAAGAGAAGGAATAGCTAATACTTATGTAAGGCTTACAATGTGCCAAGCATATTCTAAAACCCAGAACAGGATCAGTGGTTTTAACCTCGAACTCTGAAATCACTGCATGAGTTAGAATCTTTATCCTAGGCTTGTGAGAGCTCGGGCCTCTGTACCTCACTTAACAACTTTGTATCTTTAATTTCTAAGGTGGAGAGTCATAAGATTTCCGACAATGTATGGTTACTGAGAAAATTGGAGGAAGGCATGGCAGCCCACTGCAGTATTCTTGCCTGGTGAATCCCACGCACAGAGGAGCCTGGTGGGCCGCAGTCCATGGGGTCACAAAGAGTCAGACACGGCTGAAGCGACAGCGTGCAACACATTATGAAAATAGGATGAGGTCATATATAAAACTCTTGGGACTGTGACTGCACATATGAGGCATTCAGTAAATGTTAACTAGACTGTGAGTTGTTTTTATTGTTCCTGTTTACAGGGCAATGTGCTAAGCTGTTCGCGTCTTTCTCTTGATCTTCATAGTAGTTCTGTGCTTTCTGCACTATGGTTATCCTTATTTTACAAATAACACAGATGAGACACAGAGGGGTGATACAAGGTTTCTGAGGACACAGTGGGTCGTGGCTGAACCAGAGTTCTAAGCCAGGCATGACCTCTCCGAAGCTGGCTTTCTCAGCATCTGGCACCCTGGCTCGATGGCCAGATGACATTATCAGTTCCAAAGCATTCTTCTACGTGAAGCCAAACTCTTCCTGTGAAATTTTAACCCCTTGGTCTTAGCTTTTGTTATCAATACTTTGCACACATCAGTGAACCATGAGAACGTCCTCTTTCCTTCTAAGGCTCCACATCACTCATCACCCACCCCAATGTTCCTGCTTCACTAAATTTACATCACAAGCCATTTGCTAAAGCTACTCTGGGGAAAAGGCACAAAACAAATATGTAACTTAAAGCAAGAAGACAGATATTTCACAATGTGTTTGACCAAAATTCTGTCTAGAATTTACATAGGGATCAAGGGGTTTTTATTATGATGGAAAATTAAAATAAGAGGCAATCCACTGAATCTGGGGATTTGTCCACCAATTTTCCAAGAGAAGTTAGTTCTGGCCTCCAGAAAAGGGCAGGACAGGGGCACGATGTCCAGACTCCACTGCCCTGGAAGGGACAGAGGGCTCTGGCTTGGCAGCGGAGGGTAGCCCACACCCACAGCACACTGCCCTCCAGGAACAGCGACTTTAGCACAGCACTGTGCCTGTTGCAGATTTGTATCATAGCAACATGCACATTTTTAATAAATAAATGGTTCTCCAAATAACTTTATTCACTGAGGAGAGATTTCCGGATCTGCCACTGCAGCTGAATAGCAATTGATGTTCAGTCCTTCCTGTGTTGAATCTAAAAAGCCACACAAACTCTCTGCAAATTATTCTCACAAGTGGAAAGTGCTTTGGTTTTCAGGGGATGGTGGAACACTGTGTTTGAAAACTCTCTGGAGTCACAGGAGAAACAATGTCAGGGGTGAGAGTTTGATTTAAAAGGATGAATCTCTGTCAGATGTCATTTCCGAATTCACCACTAGGACAGTGACTTGGCTGAGGAGTTGTTCTGATTTCATTTCCAGTCATTTCACACTGTGCTCCTCTCAAGAATCTTGCAGTTTGCTCAGAAAAGGGGATAGTGGGATGGAAAAAAGAAAAAAAAAAAAAAGATAGAACATTAAATAATTTTTACACACATAATTGCCTGAGGAATTAGGCAATTGAACCAATGAAATCATTTCCAAGTAATTTCTGTTGAAATGTCAAGCAATTCCACTGTTATTCATCCTTCATCCTCTCCCACTTCTGTTCCTCACGGTCCATGGTGAGGGGATTTAATACAAGCCAAAGAATCCTCTTATCAAATGTCTCTAGCTGTCTGAAAAAGCTTGCCCAGCCTCTGAGGACCAGCACTTCATCCTTTAGAAATATCGGAGCATCCCTCCCTCTCTGCTGCTGCTGCTGCTGTGTCACTTCAGTCATGTCCGACTCTGTGCGACCCCATAGACGGCAGCCCACCAGCCTCCCCTGTCCCTGAGATTCTCGAGGCAAGAACACTGGAGTGGGTTGCCATTTCCTTCTCCAATGCATGAAAGTGGAAAGTGAAAAGTGAAAGTGAAGTCGCTCAGTCGTGTCTGACTCTCCAAGACCCCATGGACTGCAGCCTACCAGGCTCCTCTGTCCATGGGATTTTCCAGGCAAGAGTGCTGGAGTGGGGTGCCATCGCCTTCTCCCCCTTCCTCTTTGGCTCTAGACTAATTTCATCTCCTCATCTCATCTGGAAGCCTGTGCTGACTTCCTGGTTTCTCTTCCACCTAGAAGTTAGGCACCTATCTTTGGGATCTCACAGCATTTTGTACACTTTGCTAGTGTGGTGTGTGTGCTTAGTCTCTCAGTCGTGCCTGACTCTTTGTGAATCCATGGACTGTATCTACGAGGCTCCTCTGTCCGTGGAGATTCTCCAGGCAAGACTACTGGAGTGAGTTGCCAGGGCCTCCTCCAGGGGATCTTCCCAACCCAGGGATCGAGCCCAGGTCTCCTGCGTGGCAGGAGGATTATTTTACTGTCTGAGCCACCAGGGAGCCTGACAAATTCACATGTATTCATGTGCATGTTCGTTTGCTTTCTAAAGCGTGAACTTCTCAAGGCAGATGCTAGGTCTTAAGTTTTTTTAAAAATCCCAATTGCTTAGCAAATTGTCTTTTCAAGAAATGTTTGTTGGATGGGTAGATGGGTAGATGACCAAACTAAATAATAAGACCTAACAGAAATCTTGGCATCACTACCTTTAAAGCTCACTAATTAAATACTCATTAATTTGGGAGATGATTAAGTAGAGTGAAAAAAGCAATTGGTTTTAAAGAAAAAACACTTGGGATGGCAAACAATGTTCTAAAATTAGATTATGGTGAATGTTGTACATTTCTGAAAATAAATGGGCTTAAATATCTACTATATTATTGCTATTTGGTCTGGTTGCTTAACTTCTGGGACCACGAACTATCTCTTTTATAAGTTGGGCCTATTAAAGTTTGGCTCAAAGGATTTTTATAAAAATGAAACAAGATTATGAATAGAAAGGGTTTGGTCAATTCTAAGTGTCCAATAAATGGCAGTTACTATTATTTCTAAACCTGAGAACCTATCTATACTCTAAAATATATTTCTGTTTCTAAATAAAAACAATCCAAGATATCCCAGAATACACAAACGCATGCATAGACACGGTTTCCTTAGCACTAAAATTCAAACCGATAGATGATTTATCATACATTCATGCAGCACACACACACACACACACACTCACACACACAAACATATACAATCAGGAGTATAAAATGGATATTGTTCCCTGAAACACCACTTTTGGCCAAAGAACTCTTACTTGTTTGCACAAGTCATCTTAAGGGATAATAATAATAATAACAGTATTTATGTAGAGCTTATGTGCCAGGTGCTGGAGCAAGCACTTTACTACATTATATTAGCTAAAAAAACACTATAATGTGGATGAATGATTCTTAAGCCAATTTCACAGGCAGGGAAACAGCACAAAGAAATTCAGTAATTGGTTCAAGCTCATGTAGTTAGTAAATAACATAATTGTCAGGCAAGTTCATTAAGGTAGCAATGATACCAAGCTGTTGTTGTTGTTCAGTCATTAACTTGTGTCCAATTCTTTGCGACCCCACAGACTGCAGCACGCCAGGCTTCCGTATCCTTCACTATCTCCCAGAGCTTGCTCAAACTCATGTCCATTGAGTCGGTGATGCCATGCAACCATCTCATCCTCTGTCATCCCCTTCTCCTCCCACCTTCTATCTTTCCCAGCATCAGGGTCTTTACAAATGAGTCAGTTCTTTGCATCAGGTGGCCAAAGTATTGGAGTTTCAGCTTCAGCATCAGTCCTTCCAATGAATATTCAGGACTGATTTCCTTTAGGATGGACTGGTTGGATCTCCTTGCTGTCTGAGGGACTCTCGAGAGTCTTCTCCAACACCAATTCAAAAGTATCAATTCTTCAGTGCTCAGCTTTCTTGATGGACCATCTCTCCTGTCTGTACACGACTGCTGGAAAAACTGTAACTGTGACTACACAGACATTTATCACCATAGTGATATTTTAATATTCTGTCTAGGTTTGTCTGGAAAAGGCAATGGCAGCCCACTCCAGTACTCTTGCCTGGAAAATTCAGTGGACGGAGGAGCCTGGTGGGCTGCAGTCCATGGGGTCACTAAGAGTCGGGCATGACTGAATGATTTCACTTTCACTTTTCACTTTCATGCATTGGAGAAGGAAATGGCAACCCACTCCAGTGTTCTTGCCTGGAGAATCCCAGGGAGAGAGGAGCCTAGTGGGCTGCTGTCTATGGGGTCGCACAGAGTCGGTCACGACTGAAGCGACTTAGCAGCAGCAGCAGCAGCAGCTAGGTTTGTCACAGCTTTTCTTCCCAGGAGCAACTGTTCTTTTAATTTCATGGCTGTAGTCACTGACTGCTACCAAGTTATGATACAAAGTTACCTCACTGTGAAAAGATGACTGGCAGGAACTAGCCCGTGTTCTCAGATCAGAATACACCCAATCTTATCAAGTTAAACATCATGGAAAGAACTTACAGAAACACATGGTAAGTCCAAAGTGCATGTGGTAGTTGGATCAGAAGGCTTCAGATTCTCACCCCGTGAATGGTGTTCCTTGATTGTTTGTATCTTCTGGGACTTCAAGGTGCAAGACCTTCAGGCATGAAGGGTGGCAGGCAGGGGTCCTCAGTGTAGATACCCAGGGAGCCTCTTGGATTTGGAGCTGGAAAGACTATGTGTGTGCTTTGTCTTTGAAGCCATAGCTGGGGCATGTAAACCTTCTGGAAGCTCCCTCAGCTCTGCAGTCACATCAGCTGGTATCTAAGCCTTATTCTGGTTGATCTGCGTACCTGCTCTTTATTACAGAGAAAGATGGAGAAATCACACAGAGTGAAGCGTACAAGTACGCATTCCCAGTTGTCTTATCTACGGAAGAGGAGTCGTATAAATGGGTAGCAAATCCCGAATCAAGCATCTTTCACCCACATAGTGTATTTTCCATGACAGAAGATTTATACCAAAGTGGAAAAAAAATCCTTTTTATGGGAAAAGCCCAACCACAGTGGCGACAGCATCCCAGCGTTGTGCGTTTTGGCAAAGATGTGGAGAAAGGCTACTACAGGATGTCAGAACTAGTGTTCTTTTATTCACTTATTTGTGTTTGGGAAAATATTTATTGATTTATTTATTTGGCCGTGCAAGATCTTCCTGGTGGCGCACAGGATCTTCACTGCAGCACATGGGATCCTTAGTTGCGGCATTCAGACTCTCAGTTGCAACGTGTGGGATCTGGTTCCCTGACCAGGGATCAAACCCCGGCCCCTACACTGGGCGCGAGCTGTCTTAGTCACTGGGTCACCAGGGAAGTCCCAGGAAGCTCTTTTAGCCAGGACTGCTGGCACTAGTGGTGAAGAATCAGACTGCCAGCGCCGTAGGGGACACAGGCGTGCTCTCCGGTTTGGGAAGGTCCCCTGGAGAAGGAAGTGGCAGCCCTCTCCAGTACTCTTGTCTGGAGAATCCCACGGACAGAGGAGCCTGGTGGGCTACAGTCCAAGGGGTCACAAAGAGTCAGACAGGACAGAGCACACCGTTATTCAGCCTTAGCGTATGAAAGAATCACCAAGAGAGCTGGAAATGGCAATGACACTGCCTTCTGACTCCCTCTCTCAGGCATTTGTCAGGAGCTTTCCTGGTGATTCTGGTGGGGGTGGCCTGTGTACCGTACTTGGACAGACAGTGCCCAAGGGCACCTTCAGTTGTTCAGTAGGTGATACTATCTGCTTTAAATGCTTTACAACCTGTAAAGAATTACAGACACGATCTCTTGACCCTTAGGTCATTAGATCCCAAGATGTGCAGTTATTTTTGTACAGAAAATCAGAAGGCGAATGTGGCCTTGCGGATTTTTCTCCCACAGTTAAGATGCCCCTCCCCTGTCATCCATTTCGCCTTCGTTGGTTGGAGCCCTTGTCTCCAGACAGTTCAGTTCAGTTCAGTTCAGTCACTCAGTCGTGTCCGACTCTGCAAACCCATAGACTGCAGCACGCCAGGCCTCCCTGTCCATCAGCAACTCCCAGAGTTTACTCAAACTCATGTCCAGTGAGTCGATGATGCCAGCCAACCATCTCATCCTCTGTTGTCCCCTTTTCCTCCTGTCTTCAATATTTCCCAGCATCAGGGTCTTTTCAAATGAGTCAGCTCTTTGCATCAGGTGGCCAAAGACAGTAGAGGAAGAGAAATCCCTTTCCCAGAAGCCCAGGGTTTTAAGCTTGCCAACTGCTAAAAAATAATTCATTAGAATTTTGTCTGGATAGATGCCCAGGAGTGGGGCTCAAAATAACGCCATTTGACATGGATGGACCTAGAGACGATCAAACTAAGTGAATTAAGTCAGAAAGAGAAAGACAAGTACCACACGGTATAACTTACATGTGGAACCTAAAATATGCCAGGAATGAACGCGTCATGACACAGAAACAGACTCAGACGCAGAGAGCAGACGTGGTTGCTGGGGAGCGGGTAGAAGAGGGGTGGGTTGGGAGTTTGGGATTAGCACATGCAAACTATTAAATATAGAAAAACAACAAGGTCCTATGATATAGCCCAGGGAACTCTATTCAATATCCTATAATAAGCCATAACGGAAAGGAATATGGAAAAGAACAGACATGTAACTGAATCACCCTGCTGCACAGCAGAAATTAATATAACATTGTAAATCAATCATACTGCAGTTTAAACATAAATAAATATTAACTTTAAAAAAGAAGTCCTTAATTCAGCAGGGCCTCTCCTTGGTGCTGAGTAACTGATGACCCTACTAATATCCATCTTGTCCTTGTGTTAAAGCAACTACAACACAAGGAAGACGAAGCAAAAGCAATCTGTGACCTGAGTACAACAGGTATGGCCAAGAACAGTGGAAGCGTTGATGGCGGGGCGTGGATTCTGCTCTTTGACCTGCATGTCTTAGATCCCTGTGCTGTGAAAGGAGAGATGGTAAACGACAGTGAAGAGTTTCTGAAACCGAAACAAGCTCAGCGACGTCAGCACCATCACGCCGCTATCACGGTGATCAGGGTCGACACTATGTTTATCAACCAAACTGATGAATGCCTGCTTCCTTCACCTGTGCTGCAAACAATGATCTATTTTTAGCCAGATGCTATGAAGATCTGTTACTCTGTGAAAGAGTCTGACTAAAATTTTTTTTCTTGTTCTAAGTATTGTCTCCAAAGCTCACTTGCTGTTTATCCTGGGGCAGCTGCTCTGTCTCTGTGGTCTTATTTATTTTATATTTGTCACATGTGGATAGTAACATTTCACCCCTGTGATCATTGATAAGACGAAATTTTTTAAAAAGCAAAGGATTTTGGTATAGAGACTGAATATGTTTTAGTTACATTTCCCTCACTTATCTGATAGTAGAGGGTATGTAGTAACTACCCGCTAATAAAGAATGTATGAATGGAAGCATGGGGGGTGGAAGAATGGTCAAATAGAAAATGTGATAACTTGATTTATAAGGTAAAATATCAACTATCCTTTAGTAGAGTCCCACAAAAAGCGGCATGTTTGAGTTAATAGAAAGTACTATATAGAACATTTTATTATTGGAAGAGCCCTTCTATGTCATCTATTTCAACCAATTCATATTATAAACTGGATAAAGGAGAGTGAGAAATAAACTGTCCATACAATTTATCAACCAAATCAGGACACTTTTTGCACTAGTGACGATGTCATCAGCTCAACAGGTGGCAGCTGGAAGTGTTCCAGGCTGATTAGGATCACTAATCAGCTTACATAAGACAATCCATGAGGTGCCAGCTGATGTGAGTCATCCCTGTTTTCCTCACTTCAGCATTTTTCCTCACCATCCCTGTCTCTTTTAATGTGGTTATGTGTGCTCACTCAGTCACTCAGCTGTGTCCCGACTCGTTGCGACCCCATGGACCACAGCCCGCTAGGCTCCTCTGTCCCTGGGGTCTCCTGGGCAAGAATACAGGGGTGAGTTGCCATGCCCTCCTCCAGGAGATCTGCTCCCAACCCAGGGACTGAACCCATGTCTCCTACAATGGCAGGCGGGTCCTTTACCACTGAGCCATGGGAGAAATCTCTACTCTTATGTTATTGATCAAATAATATTTTAAAGAATTATTCAAACTATTCTGAGCTTCCCAGAAGCCACCCTGAAGCTTGCCCATCGCTGTCTGCTCTGGCCCTGTCCTACTTCCTCCATTCCTTTTCTCCCTAGAGCACCCCTCGGAGAAGAACAACTCTTGTGAGAGTCCCGTTTCAGCCTCTGCTTCTGGGAAACCCAATCAAAGGCAACAGGACAGGTTGTGGAAGCAAGGGGCAGAACGTTTGAGAAAAAAAAAAAAGAGAGACTAGTTGGAGAAAAGATAGTTTGGGAGACCCTGTTCTGCTTGCCTGCCCCTCAAACCGATCAAGGTGGAAGCCTTGGTGGAAGCCTTGGTGGTGCTGGTTGGACTTGGACAGTCCTAAGCGTGGAAGTAACCCATTGAAGGTCCAGGTGCAAGCTGTGTGTCAGCTCCCAGGAAAGCGTGAGCTGAGGCAGAAGGGGCTGAGCTGTCTCCATCTGGCAGGTCTGCTGAAGCCCTGCCTCTAGCACCTGAGAATGTAGTGCTATTTGGAAATGGGATCTTGGTAGACACGACTGTTCAGATGAGGCCCTAATACAGTGTGACTGGCGTCCTTATAACGAAGGAGAGGAGACTCAGCCCTATAGAATAACGGTGGTGTGGAGACGCACAGGGAGACCCCATGTGGAAAGAGAGGCAGAGACGGGGCTGTGCGTTGTGTCTACAGTCACGGACTGAAGATCACAGCAGAAAGCCTGGAGACGGCATGCGACGAACTGTCCCTTGGGGCCCCACAGAAAAAGCTGTTGGCACCTTGACTTTGGACTCTAGATTCCAGAGCTGGGAGAGGATGGATCTCTGCTGTTTTTTTTTTTTTTTTTAATGTTATTAGAGTATCGTCAGTTTACAATGTTGTGTTAGTTTCCAATGTACAGCAAAGTGAATCAGCTACATGTATACGTGTATCGGCTCTTTTTTGTGGATTTCCTTTCCATTTAGACCACCGCAGAACACTGAGTGAACGTCTGCTGTTTTTAAACCAAAGTTTTTGGTCATTTGTTTTGATAGCCCTAGGAATTAATATGTCTAACTATACGATGGCACTAACTTAGTGTCTGCTCAGTTCAGTTGCTCGGCCATGTCCGACTCTTTGCAACCCCATGGACTGCAGCAGGCCAGGCCTCCCTGTCCATCACCAGCTCCCAGAGCTTACTCAAACTCATGTCCATTGAGTCGGTGATGCCATCCAACCATCTCATCCTCTGTCATCCCCTTCTCCTCCCACCCTCAATCTTTCCCAGCATCAAGGTCTTTTCAAATGAGTCAGTTCTTCACATCAGGTGGCCAAAGTATTGGAGCTTCAGCATCAGTCAGTATAACCTGGGTTTTCGTTCATAAATCTGGCAGGACCTTCTCTGTACTAGAGGTTGCTGGCAAACTTGTCTGGTCTCCTCCATGTCTCACCTAACTTAACCTAGAGGAAAAAAACTGGGCAAAAGAGGCCTTGTTTTGTCCTGCCCTCTAAGGCATTCTGCTTCCATGGAGTCCTGCATCTTTAGCTAAATACACCATGAATTTGTAGAGGGAATGTTTGTGTAGTCTTTCCCATCACAACCCAACCCACCTGAAATGCTCTGATGCTCTCAAAAATAATTCCGATGAATGTATAAAACATGATCAACTAATAATTAGCACTTGAAGGTGAACTCTTTCACAGGAGGGTAATTCACTGCTGTGCGAATTGTTTTCCCCAGTATCAGACCTTAGCTGACATTTGGTTTTAACTTCAGCATAACAATTCCCAGCTATGTTTAGAAAGACTATGAGCAGTTTCCTAGGACTTGGCCAGAAATTATTTGCAATGCCTGGATTACACACTTTGAAAAATGCGAAGTTGTATGTTAGTCAAGATTTCAAATCTAGCTTTGGCTCAGGCTCCTAGCTTGGAATACTCAACAGAAACTTATGATCAGCCATGGCGCTCCATTTCTAAGCAAAACAACATGAAGGAGACCTTTGCTGTTAGATAATTAGCAATTTAAAACTCTCAGATGTGAATCAGCATCGATGTGTCCTTTTATTGCCCAGCCTGGTAATAAGGATAGATATTTTGCATGGTATGGCTAATTCTATGGGAAATATGTTCTGAAATATGGGAATGAGCAGAGGTTATTTTGAACTTTAATAATAAAAATCTTTTGTGTGGATTTTTTTTTCAAATAATCTGGCAGCTTCCAGGTATTTGGGGAAAGTTGTATGTGGCTCCTCTCCACCACCCACCCCCCGCCCCCCACTAAAAAAAAAAAAAAAAAAAAAATGGAGCAAACTTATATCCAGAAACATTATTATTTCAGAATTTTTTATCATGTTTAACTTGAAGAAAGAAATGAAGAAAGAAGTTTTTTTTTCTTTGTGTGTAAGATACTTGGTATTTGTTCCTGAAATCCAATTTCTGCTCTTAGCTGAAGCCAGACTCTCCTAAAGGAAAGTGCAAAGAAAATGACAGACTCCCTTTTTGAATAAAGTTCCCCACCGCCTGAATCAAACAGTTCCTGTGTCTCAACTCCAAGAAACCCACACACACTCCACTGCTTAATTTCTCACAAATTATATTCTGGTAAAGGGAAATTTGACTGAAATAGGTGGCAAAACAAGGTTCCCCGAGAAGCCGCCTATCCAAAACAAGAATCAAAAGCACATGCAAGGTGAATCCAGGAGCAGTGATTTGACGGGGTGAACTACAGGGATGAACAAGACCCTGAAGAGTACCTGCAAAAGAGCCTGGGAGAGATGAGAACCAATAAGTCCTTCTGGGGTTTGCAAACCCAGTGACAGCAGTGGCCTGGCAGGAAGCAATGCTGGGGCCTCTGAGTGCAGATCACAGCAAATTCCCTCCTTTCCCCAAAGTAGGAGGCAGTTCAGTCAGCAGCCAATGGTTGCCTAATAGGAATGCGGATGGCTCAGTAAAGACTTCTCATGAAATGCAGGAGAACCCGGTTCGATCCCTGCTTCAGAAAGATCCCCTGGAGAAGGAAACGGCAACCCACCCCAGTATTCTCGCCTGGAAAACCCCATGGACAGGGGAGCCTGGTGGGTTACAGTCCACAGCATCACAAACTTGGACACAACTTGGCAACCAAACGACAGCTACCAGGGCTCTCAGGTTTATCTGACCTTTCAAGAGAAATCAGAACTTCTAACTTTAAAGGAATTAACCTCCAATTAAAATAAATAAAGTTATATTAAATTTGTTTTTCACTGTTAAAAAAATAAAAATAAAATAAAATATATATTGAAGTGAAAAAAAAAAAAGATATTTGGGAGCTAACTAAAGTTTGTTTAGGCACTGTTCAGGCAAAACAAACAAACAAAAAAGACCTTTTCTGCCCTGTGAAAACATGGGATATTATCTGCAACATCTTGTCTGCAGTGACACTTTATCTCAGCAAGGGCCAACCATTGGGCTTCAAAATTATAAATAAAATGATTGTTCTGCCTAACACTTAATTGAAGTGTACTAAATGATTAAAAATGAGAATTGGTATCTTTCTAACAAGAGAGAAAGAAGGACCATGGAACACTGTCCTTTAGAGACGAATAAACACACAGCATTTCACTTTCTTCCCCCATCAAAAAGCACATTTCTTTTGAGAGACAGTCACAAGATACATGTCCTGTGAGTCACCAAATGTCTTAGCTGACACTCGGAACAATTGTGTATACAGTTTTTCTATACTTCTTGGAACTGTAAGATGTTGCAAACAAGTAGAGTAGAACATGTAGTTTATAAACTTTGTTCTCAAAAGCCTTAAAGCTTCAAGTAAGAATAAAAATGTGTCTTAAAATGGATACATTGCCTATGGGTTATTTATGGATGAGAGAATAATATGCATTCATATTTATTTCATGAACTAAGTGAATAATAAAGACCTAAATCAACCAATCTCCTGAAATAGGCAGTAATATCTTATTTACTTGGACAATTTTGAAACTGTCAAAGAGACAGAGGACAGTGCCTACTGATGTTTCTAGAGCTGCTAAAGGAACTAGGGAGTTTTCATCACATAAAAACACCATTAATGTCTTTTTTAAAAAATTGAGATAGGTTCTTTTTAAAGAATTTCTGGTTTTTTAAAAAAGAGATTAATTTGTTCACAGCTGCAACTTTGACTTAGTACAGGACCACAATCAGGATAGAATGTGTTATATTTTTCATTTGAGTCAATAAAACTGATTCATTTCATACTGTGGAAATAGTTGGCATAGAGGGGATTTTTATTCCAGGACTTAAAACAGAGGAATGGCATGATGCAAATGATGTGAATTGTTCTGATTATTATTATCATTTTGAATTTAGGACCCTATTGGCACACCAGGGGACATTGTTTGGGTCTGCAATGGAAAGAAAGAATAGCAACAATGCAAAGGGTCATCACGCAGCTATCAAAATGTAAAACATGCCAAAAATTCCGTCTCAACTGTCCAAGCCCACCTGGGGACATCCAGAGCCTTTGACGAAAGGTTATTCAGCATGATTTGGCAAGAGGAAAAGAGCAAAGCTATTCACCGCACAGTCTGGCGTGGAAGCCTCACAGGCCTGCAGCCTGAGCGCTCGGATCCCTGCAGCTCCGCCGTGTCCCTACGTGAGCGGCTGCAGCGGACCTGACGCCTGCATCATCAGATGTAGCTGAATGATGGGTCAGAGACCCCCGTCTGTGTGACTAGCAAGTCAATTTCTAAAACCCTTGCTTTCATTCTTTTTTTTTTTTTCTTTTCCCTGTTTCTTCATAAAAAGCTAGTTATGTTCACTATACCGCTTTGGTATTTCTGGTGATGCTGTTTTGAATATGAGCTTTATTGTTATCAAGATTGCCAGGAGAAATATCAATAATCCCAGATATGCAGATGACACCACCCTTACGGCAGAAAGGGAAGAAGAACTAAAGAGCGTCTTGATGAAAGTGAAAGAGGAGAGGGAAAAAGTTGGCTTAAAGCTCAACATTCAGAAAACTAAGATCATGACATCTTGTCCCATCACTTCATGACAAATAGATGGGGAAACAGTGGAAACAGTGGCAGACTTTATTTTGGGGGGCTGCAAAATCACTGTAAATGGTGATTGCAGCCACGAAATTAAAAGAGGCTTACTTCTTGGAAGAAAAGTTATGACCAATCTAGACAGATGCTTGGGGCTGGTGCACTGGGACGACCCAGAGGGATGGTACGGGGAGGGAGGAGGGTTCAGGATGGGGAACACGTGTATACCTGTGGCGGATTCATGTTGATATGTGGCAAAACCAATACAATATTGTAAAGTTAAAAAATAAAATAAAAAATAAATAAAAAGCAGAGACATTACTTTGTCCACAAAGGTCCATCTAGTCAAGGCTATGGTTTTTCCAGTAGTCATGTATGGATATGAGAGTTGGACTATAAAGAAAGCTGAGTGCCAAGGAATTGATGCTTTTGAACTGTGGTGTTGGAGAAGACTCTTGAGAGTCCCTTGGACTGCAAGGAGATCCAACCAGTCCATCCTAAAGGAGATCAGTTCTGAGTGTTCAGTGGAAGGACTGATGTTGAAGCTGAAACTCCAATACTTTGGCCACCTGATGTGAAGAGCTGACTCATTGGAAAAGACCCTGATTCTGGGAAAGATTGAGGGCAGGAGGAGAAGGGGACGGCAGAGGATGAGATGGTTGGATGGCATCACCGACTCAACGGACATGGATTTGGGTGGGCTCTGGGAGCTGGTGATGGACAGGGAGGCCTGGCGTGCTATTGTCCATGGGGTGGGGTCGCAAAGAGTCAGACACAACTGAGTGATTGAACTGAACTGAAAATCTTATGGAACCTTTTGCAAAGCAACTGATATTGGACAAAGCCCTGCCTGCGTTCTCTGAGCTATGAGAATACAGGAGGATGAAAATTACATACTTTTTTCCCCCTTAGGTAGGTCCCCCTGCCCTCAGTTGCACAAATGTAGGACAAACCATAACCTATTTTTTAAAATTTGAAAATATTATTCAAATGTTTAAAATGCTAACACCAGAGTTTCCCACTAGAAATCTGGTTGTCAGAAACAAACACAGCCTTCAATTTGCAGTCACTAAATGCGTGCTGATTAGGCGATTTTTATATCTTGAGACTAAGGCTCAAATTGGGTCCTTTCAGTAAATATCCAGGGTCATCACTCAATTCACCTGAAGGATCTGTCGGTAGCTCTGTTGTTAAGAATCACCATTTGAAAATAGCCACACCGGGATCTATACTCAATATTTCTTTTTATGTTTTGGTTTTCTGGCCCCACGGCTCGTGAGAGCTTAGCTCCCGGCCAGGGATCGAACCCACCCTCCTGCACTGGAAGGCGAAGTCTTAACCCCTGGACTGCTTCACGATTTTGTAATAATCTACAATGGAAAAGACTGAAAAAATATATATAAGCATGTATAACTCAATCACATTCAGTTCAGTTCAGTCTCTCAGTCATGTCCGACTCTTTGCGACCCCATGAATCGCAGCACGCCAGGCCTCCCTGTCCATCACTAACTCCCGGAGTTCACTCAGACTCACGTCCATCGACTCAGTGATGCCATCCAGCCATCTCATCCTCTGGCGTCCCCTTCTCCTCCTGCCCCCAATCCCTCCCAACATCAGAGTCTTTTCCAATGAGTCAGCTCTTCGCATGAGGTGGCCAAAGTACTGGAGTTTCAGCTTTAGCATCATTTCTTCCAAAGAACACCCAGGACTGATCTCCTTTAGAATGGACTGGTTGGATCTCCTTGCAGTCCAAGGGACTCTCAAGAGTCTTCTCCAACACCACAGTTCAAAAGCATCAATTCTTCGGTGCTCAGCCCTTTTCACAGTCCAACTCTCACATCCATACATGACCACAGGAAAAACCATAGCCTTGACTAGACGGACCTTTGTTGGCAAAATAATGTCTCTGCTTTTCAATATGCTATCTAGGTTGGTCATAACTTTCCTTCCAAGGAGTAAGCATCTTTTAATTTCATGGCTGCAGTCACCATCTGCAGTGATCTTGGAGCCCCTAGAAATAAAGTCTGGCACTGTTTCCACTGTTTCCCCATCTATTTCCCATGAAGTGATGGGACTAGATGCCATGATCTTCATTTTCTGAATGTTGAGCTTTAAGCCAACTTTTTCACACTCCTCTTTCACTTTCATCAATCACATTACAGCACACCTAAAACAAACAGAATGTTGTAAATCAACTAAACTTGAAAAAAAATTAAAAAAATAAAATAACCAAATGTCCCATTTTTGCGACAGTTGAGTGTCATCATATGTTGGCTAAATAATATATTTTCATACAATTATGTAAAAAAAAAACAAACTGTAGTTGAACTGACATAAGATTTAAACTGATAAAAGAAATGGAAAAAAAATAGGACTAACAAATTTCCCAAGGAAAGTGATGCTCTTAGCATATAGCTTCATGTGTGTATAAGGCAGTATTTCTTGAAACAATCCATCAACTTTCTTCTTTTTTTCCAGGACAAAATTGCGTGTCTAATATAGCTGCATATGATGTTTTGGAATCAGATCAGTTCCATTTCAAATAGTATGCAGGAATATGAAACCTGTAATTATAAGGTTCATTTTTTTTTTTTAATTATTGAAATTTAGAGGAATTAGGCTCAGGTTTAGAACTGATTTTGAGAGGCAAATGACTTGCTTTTACTAAATTCAGCCTTTTTAAAAGCACATCTCTATAAAGTAATTCCATTATTATTCTTGTTTCTTCCAGAAGGGAATCATCAAAATAATGAGTTGGCTCCGTTTCCTCAGAGATGGTTTTGTTGAAACTGGAAACCACACTCAGCGTTGTGTGATGGTCAGTCCTGTGTCCTGATCCTTTGGCTACAAGGCTTTTCCCCAGTACCCAACGCATCCACATATGTTTCCACAATCCCCTTAAAAAACAGATGACACCACGGAATCCTTCTTGACTCGCTCATGAAATCCCCTTAAAAAACAGATGACACCACGGAATTCTCTTGACTCGCTCATGAAAACTAGACTTTCTAGAATTTCGAGGGCTCTTCTCCATCTAGTAGTAGTAGCTCACAGTCGACAAGAGACAGAAGGCATTTGGTGGAAGATCTCTACCCCGTACTAGCCACCTGTAGCCCTCGCGTTTTGTGTTGAAATTGTAATGTATTTTATTGGAAGATAATTGCTGTGCCAGCTTCTGTTGTAGAATGAAGTCAAACAGCCGTACGTATGCACATATCCCTGGCTCTGAGACCTTCCTCCTATGGCACCCCTCGTTATCCCCCTCCCCAGGTCATCAGAGTACCGGAACGATAAGATAACGTATTTTAAATTGAGTTGACAAGTATCCAAGGATACACATATTGTTATCTGTGGTTAATAAAATTCTATATACTCTCACCATGGCTTAAAAACTCCGTAAAACTCTTTAATGTTGTTTCTCAATGGATTCATGTCTCACTAAGTTCGAATAACAGAGTGGCTTAAAAAAATGTTTTTCCTGGAAAAAATGTAACCTGGGCCCCCAATAAAGGCTTCTCTCTCTGCAGTTTTCTTTAGCCTTGTTTTACCTGTCCTGCACACTACCGGGATTGGAAGAAGATTGGATAAGAGTTCAGTCCCTATGGTCAAAATGAGTAGGCTGTACGCAATGATGCAGTTGCATGACCCAACTCAAATTGCCAGCAAAGAGCCTTGCTAGAGAGCATAGCACCTTGATATTACAGCTGCTTGTCAACTTCCCCAATGCCCTAAAATGATTAAGATTAAATTAGAGCTCCTCTTCTTACAGTAAAATCAACCTAATCATTTAAAAATAAGATATTGAAAAGTGGTAGCAGGTAAAATAGGTGTCGAGGCTTACACTTCAAAAAGATGCATGCATCTCTCTGTCTATACACATTTAGATTTAGATGTGGTGATTTATGACCTGGCTACTGTACAAGTACTATGCTTAGTTATAACTTCGCTCACAAATCATTTTAGCTCTACTTTTTGGAAATTACTTTTAGGTTGACTTGTCAGTCATGAAGAGAATAACCCGACTTGGTCATCTGTGTTAACCATCAAATTTGACTTGAAATTTTGGCACTTTCTGGAGACAACCATCTGGGAAGAATGATTTCCATCACTGAAAAGAGGGGGAAGATGATCAGACTGAAGGCAATTCTTGGCCCTTTCACGTCTGTGCATTAATAACATAAACTCCGTGATTCTTTGCAACCTACTTGGGCTTTTGATCAAGTAGCACAGAGGAAGTTTTCCCAGTACAGAACCTGTCTTCCATCACCATTCATAATTCTGGTAAGCTATAAACCGGTTTCTGGAAGTAACGACCTTGTAGGCCACATGAGGAAGATACAGCATCATACCCATCTTTTCCTGGAAGCTCCAATACCCCTCTCAGCACCAGGAAGTAGGCAATGCAGACTTAATCAAAGACACCATCTACTCCACTTCCTGATAGTAACTGCTATTGTGACTGAGGATACTGTAGAAAGACCAGAAAAGATGCTCTGCAAATACATCTGCTATTTTAATGAAAAACAACAGCTACCGTTTTGTAAAACATTCACTGTCAGGATTCAGTCCAAAAAATTCTTGCTGTGTCAATAACGAGAGGGCACAACTGATATCCTTTGTTTGTGGAGGAAGTGGTCTAAATAGGGTGGCTCTTACCTAAAACACAGGCAAACTCAGGACAGGATTAGCAGTGGCTCCGATGGGGTCCCTTCCTGCTGAAGGGAGACAGCACAGCCAGGAGAACAGGATGAGGCAAGCGAGTATCTGTGGCTCCCTTCACAGCCACACTGTCGATTTTCTATTGCTGTTACTGGGACTGGTTTCATTTCAAACATTTTTTATGTTTTAGACTGAGACAACAGATGTAGTATATCCTAAATGACTTTGGCATGAATCTAATGTGATTAGCAAGTCCCCTAATAGTTGTCAGGATTTCCTTGGTGGCTCAGACAGTAAAGCATCTGCCTACAATGTGGGAGACCTAGGTTTGATCCCTGGGTCAGGAAGATCCTCTAGTGAAGGAAATGGCAACCCACTCCACTGTTCTTGCCTGGAGAATCCCATGGACAGAGGAGCCTGGTGGGCTACAGTTCATGGGGTCACAAAGAGTGGGACTCCACTGAGCGACTAAACTTTTCTTTCTTTCTAACAGTTGTTGGTGAGTCTACGTTCTGATTAGTCAGATGAATGGAACTACTGTGTGATGTATCCTCAGGAAAGAAAGGAATACAGAATACTTTTTCTGAGCAAATGCAAATATTTGAGTAGCTGTATGGTTCGCTATAAGAAAGCAGTGCGGATGAGAAAAGTGTCTTTTTTAATGCAGGGATATTTAACCAGTTCAGTCTCTACTCACTCTCACTCACATTGCTGATGAGGAAATGAATGCCAAAGCATTTGTTGACTATTGAAATGTTACCTGCTGGGCAGAAACAAAGTCACGATAAGCCCTGAGTTCTTTCGGGCTCCTGGTTTTCCTCATTCCTAGGGGCTTCCTTGGCGGTCCAGTGGTTAAGAATTTGCCTTTCAACGTGGGAGAGCTGGGTTGGATCCCTGGGTTGGGAAGATGTCCTGGAGAAGGGAAAGGTTCCCCACTCCAGTGTTCTGGCCTGGAGGATTCCATGGACTGGATAGTCCATGGGGTCGCAGAGTTGGACACTACTGAACGACTGTCACTTGCAATGCAAGGGATGCCGGTTTGATCTCTGTCCGGGAAGATCCCTCGTGCCATGGGGCAAAAAGCTTGACTTCTTTCAGGCTCCTTGTGTGTTCCTCACTCCTTTATGAACACTTTCCTGTGTGCTGTGCTGTGCTAAGTGGCTTTAGTTGTGTCTGACTCTTTGAGACTCCAGGGACTGCAGCCTGCCAGGCTCCTCTGTCCATGGGATTCTCCAGGCAAGAATACTGGAGCAGGTTGCCATGCCCTCCTCCAGGGGATCGTCCCAACCCAGGGATCGAACTCCTGCATTGGCAGGCGCGTTCTTTACCACGAGCACCACCTGTGTACAAAGAGTGACTAATGGGATGCCATCCATGCTAAAGTACAGGGAGGTGATTCCATAGGCCAACTGAGAGTTGAAGGAAGTTTTCTCTCTAAACCATTCAAGTCTTTTTTTTTTTTTTTTTTTAGCTTTTTGATCTGATTTCTTCAGGAAAGTTGAAATATTCCATGGTGTGGAGACAAAGATATTAATCTAAAGTATTAATGGTAAGTGAAACTCGCTGCCCATAACCACCGTGTAATGGTTTTGTGCCTTGGAAACATACTTGAGCACATCCACAATAAACACTGAATAATCCTGGTTTTAAGCCTTTTCATTTGTATTCCTTTGTGTTATGATTTCCTGTCCTTTTAATTTCCAAGTAAGTATAAAAGTTCTCTTGGCTAAACAGTTCCTTGGCAACAAAGTATGTAGCACCTTTCAAAAAACCAAAGTATACCTCTGATAACGGCCATGAATTATTGCAAGTGAAAAACGGAAACCCAACAGGACCTGAAGCCTGCGGTCCTCTGAGATGAGGCAGTGACGATACTCACGGCCAAAAGCCAACAGTGTTTGCTTATTGTATGGAACGGCCACAATTCAAAGTTCAGGACCAGGGAGAGGAGAGATTTGTCACTTGTAATCACCTGTTTTCTCAGAAGAGAAATACAGTGCCTTCCCAAGGACTGTTTCCATTTGCCTGGGTAATCTGGATGAGGTGCAACAATGCTTTTCCCAGAAGCGTTTGGCTCCTGCAATGCATTTATATTTGTTTGAAATGAGGTCAGAGACACCTCGTCTATCACTCCCTTGCCCGTGCGTATGTGGCGTGAGAAGGGACATAAAACTGTAAGGTCAGAGCCCTCTCAGGATGTTCTGAATTACTGATCTTTATTCATGAAAAGAAGTTCCCTCAGGGAAAGGGTAGAACTTGATAGCAGCTTGAACCATGACAGACAGGGATCTGGTGTTGATAAATACATGGCATGTAGGGAAACGATTCACAGAGAACCCAGCATTAAGTTCTATGGTTAGGCTTCATCCTTTATTAGGTAGCGAGTAAAGACAACGGATGATTACAACTCCAACTTTAAAGACCATTTAAACAAAATGGTTCCATAGTGAAGTGAAGCTGAAGGGATTTAGGTGTTTCTGAGGTTTCTCATATGGCTGATGGAGAAAATATGGCTGATTTATTTGTCTCCCAGCAAATCATTAAAGTCAGTCATGTCTCGTGATCCAGGACTCCTCGATTGCACAGGCCCTGACTTTGGGTGGACCGGCTCCTCCACTTTGGTGAGAACGGGGAAGGACAGCAGAGTTCACTGCAGCAAGGCTGCATTGATCAACACTGTGTTCTCCAACAGAAGGGGAGGCTTTAGAGGCGTGAATGCTGTTGGACAGGGATTCGGGCTGACAGCGTGAACAGTGAAAATATCTGACAAAGCAGAAACTAAAGGTCAAGACTGTCCAAAACTTGTCACACAGGATACAGACAGACCCAAAGAACAAAACACATGAGCTAACTCTCCACCTGGCTGAACAGGGCGGGTCTGAGGGTGAAGCAAAGGAAGTGCTCGCCAAGACCAGAAAGTAGAGGTGCTGGCAGACGCGCTGTCACCAGATGCTCTCAAAAACAGATTCCAGTCCTAATCAACATGCTTAGGCATAAGAGATACAGTTCAAAATCCCTTTTACGACTGATGGAACACTTTCTCTTTTCTTCTTTCCCTTCTTTCCTTCCTTCTCTCCTCTCTTCCTTTTTGCTTTGGTCAGTTGTTTAACAAAAGATATACAAAGTCAACTGCTTTAAAGATGTGTTTATATGACAAATGTCTTTAGCTGGGTGGTGGAGAATAACTCCAAAGACCATGTTTAATGTTGAGCACCAAGCACGCTACAGGTGTTTCTTAAATATAAAATGACAAATGCTAAATACCCATCTCTCTAACGGTTTCACCTTGCATCTTTAGACGCTCAAAAGTCTACTACATTTTAGATAAGAGCAGTTTCAGGAAGGCCATACTCAGCCTTTCTGTATATTTTTAAATAGTTCTCTACAAAACCTTTTCAAAAATATGTTTTTTTCTCTAAACCTAAATCTGGTAGAGTGGATTTGTACACGTTTCCATTGTTTGAAGTTTGAGTGTCATTATTCTTATTAATGCAACAGACTGGCTGCATCAAACCCCATCACAGGTGATAGGTATATGTTAGCTTTCTATGGGAAAAAGCAAATAGCCTTTACCACGAATTAAAGGCACAGCTATTTTTATGCCATTTGTTACCAACTTAATGATAACATGTAACACGGGATGGATATATAATTATTTTATATAGATTTTCTTTTTATAAGTTATACTCTTAAACTTTCTAACATATATACAATATACATATATTTATATATACCCCTGATAAATCTTGTTTTAAAGGTAAAACATCAACTCCTTTCAGCCTTATGGTGAATATTGAAGGCTGTTAGTATTTCACAACTCCACTACAGAAATGATGGCCAAGTGCAACTTAACAGTATTTTTTAACTCTATACCCCTGGTCTGAAATGAATGCAGATTCATTTTTCTTTGTTTTTTCTAATATTTAAATATATATATTACTTGTTTATATCATGTCAGTAGGAAATATAGGAAAAAAAAGAAAGAAAAACCCACCAACAATAGCTAATGTCTACCATCATAGTCAAAGCAGAAAACTTTGCCTAAGAGACAACCCTACTGGTATGATATAAAGGGGATATTGCAGAGGTGTAATATTCTTTGTTTTTAGTGGATACGTACTAATGTGAAAAATCTGTACTTTGCATTATCATGCTAGGTTAGGATTGTCCCTCATCCTCGAAACAGAACAGTCGTACTGGTTTCTTTCTGGACCCCCATGATGCATGGGTTTACCTGTTTTCAGATATAAGCATTTGAAAAACACTCTGTTTCCAGCAACACTGCCTTAGTGTGGGGGGAAAGCACTCTGTGAGAAACTATTTTTATTAAAGTCTCTCCCACCTCTATTCTAAGTCAGCCCTGTTCTTTTGTTCTGGACTGAAAGTCATCTCCAGGGTGGGCAGGACGGGAGAGGGTGAGCTGGGGACCTTCACCACACCAGATGGTGGTGTTTATCTGTTGACTGCTTACTGGCATGAAACAGTTGTTCGTCCTACCTTCTGCAATTCTTGAGAACCTAGTGGCATAGACTGAGACACAGGACTACTGTTCTACCAGACGCCTACTGCACCTCCCTTAGTTGGGATGAATACCCGGAATTGCTGTCAGAGCAACAGGACCACGGGCTCTACGATTCACAGTGTTGCTTTTGTTTTTTTGTGTGTGTTTTTTTTTCTTTTTTTGCATTATTTTAATCTACAGAGTATATGATTATTTATATACACACTGGAACCAGTTAATGCCCTCAGACAATGTATAGTTGTCTCATAAAGCAGGAAAGACAATGCGGGGGAAACAGGCGCCCAAAAGGCGTGTCACAAAGGCTTCGGAGGTTCTAGGTGCCACTACAAGTCAAGGCTGGAGATCACTTCTAAAACACTCAATGTTCAAGAGGAATGCTTTAATTTGGAGACAATACCGCCCCTCCCGCCCGCCCCCAGACCTCCCTCTTTTTACTTCATCTTTTCCATTATCTTTTCAGTTCACTATCAAAAGTCCTGGCTCTTCAGATATACTTTAAACTATAAATAAACGCTGCATAGTTCTCTGTTCGGCGTGTGGTTTGTGAGTTATTGCAGGCCGGCCGCGCGCTCAGTAGGGCGCGAAGAGCACCGGCGCGTGCGCGCTGCGCATAGGCCCCGGCGCGGGCCGCAGCAGCGCGGGGGGCAGCGCCGGCAGCAGCGCGGGGGGCGCGGCCCGCAGCCCGAACGGCGAGCTCACGGCCACGGCGGCCGCGGCGGCGGCCAGCGGCCCGGGCAGCAGGCGCGGCGCCAGCGGCTTGGACGGCTCCTTGGAGAAGACCAGCTTCACCTGCAGGGCGGGGAGAAAGAAGAGCAGGTGAGCCAAAGTCTCTGGGTTCACCGGGAGCGTCCAGAAGAGGGGCTGGCTGGTAAAACAGAGCGGGCACCCCCACCCGGGTAAAGGCACGCCCTGGGAAGTGCAGTAGAACCATGGTAGACGGGGATGCACGCTCAGGGTCCTGGGACCACCCCAAAGGAAGAGGACGTGAAAAGGAAGAGAGACATCCAGAGCATCTATGGAAAACCTGAACAAACTTTATAGCCAACCCAATATACATATATATATACACGCACACACACAGAACATCTTATGGAAAATCTGAATAAACTTTTTAGCTAACCCTATACACACACACACACACACACACACAGAACATCTTATAGAAAACCTAATCAAATTGTTTAGCCAACCCAATATATATTATATATATATATAACATACAACATATATATGTATATGTAATATAATATATATTATTATATATAATATATATTATATACATGTACAGAACATCTATGGAAAGCCTGAACATTTTAGCCAACCCAATATATATATATATATATGTATAATGCTATGTTGTTATATATTATATATATGTATAACTGAATATATATATATAAATATTATATATGTATAACATCACTTTTCTGTACAGCAGAAATTAACACACAGCATTGTACATCAACTATACATCAATAAAACAAATTTTAAAAGAATAATGGAAACTGTAGAACATCTTTCCTTTTGGAGAAACTGGAAGATCCCAGAAAATGGCTTGATCTAGGATGTTAAATGGATGTGCAGAAAAGTACTCTGCTATCTTATTTTTCATGATAAATATACTTCCTGAGGAAACTATTCATCTTTAGAAAAAATAGGGAATTTTTTTATTCCACTCTTTACACACATTTTAACTAGCAGAGAATGGACATTTTAAAATGTTTACTTTTTTATTTATTTTTGGGTGGGCTGGCCAGCATCTGGGATCTTAGTTCCCCACCAGGAGTCAAACCCACCCCCTGTAGTCAAAGTATGGAATGTCAGCCACTGGATGGGCTAGGCAAGTCCCAGGGAATAGACTTTTTAAAGAGAAATTGATTAATGCTGTCAGCTACTCTGACTATGCAGATGTGACAAGAGAGTAGCACAGGAAGGTGTGAGCACCAATCAAGAGATGTAAAAATAATAAAATTCCGCTTTCACTAAAGAAGGGAAGAAAAATGATCTCCCCTGAAAACTTTGCCATGTTTTGCTTTCATTGGTACCAACATTCTGACACTATGCTGCCATACCAGTTTATTCTCTGAGGAGTAGTGTTAGTAAGATGGCTGTTCTCATGAAGGGAATGTTTCCATTTATGGAAACAGTAACTGTGCTAGTTAAGCAGGAGGCTTTGGAAGCTAACATTAACACAATTTGACTTCTCTGTTTATTTAAGAACTATTCACTTGATTGTTGAATGTGGCATCTCCACCGGTCAGAAATAGCACTCAGGTTATGGCTGGTACTGCTGAAACATCCACTCTGAGTAGAATTCAAAGTCTCTTACAGCAGCTAAAATGCATTCTATCCAAAAGAGCAAAGGGATTTCATTTGCATACAAATGGGTGATGCTACTAAATTAATTGGGTCAACTCATTCTGAGGTCTCACAATAGATGATTGCAGTTTTCCTTTAACTGTGTTTTCACGTGTCGGCAGCACACAATAGCACTGATTATTAATAAGATCTATTTTGAAGAAAACAGATTTCAAAATGCATAATTCAGTACATACTGTAGAGCAATTGTTCTCCATCTTAATTTTTTATACACACAGTTATGGTTTATTATAGCTAAACAGTGCAGAACCCTGCATCTCTCAATGTAACCTATGGTCACTTAAACCAGAAAAAAAGCCTATGCTTATAAATAATTAGCTTAAGGTGTCAGGAGGTTTACAGATTTCCCCTAAAATCCTATAAAAGTGGGTAGATGGCCTAAAAGTGGATAGATCGCCTAAAATCCTATAAAGAGTGGGAAGCCTTTCCCTTCTCCGGGTCTTTTCCCAACCCAGGGAGCGAAACCAGGTCTCCTGCATTGCAAGTGGATTCTTTACCAGCTGAGGCACAAGGGAAGCCCAAGATACTGGAGTGGGTAGCCTGTCCCTTCTCCAGGGGATCTTCCCGACCCAGGAATCGAACTGGGGCCTCCTGCAGTGCACGTGGACTCTTTACCAACTGAGCTATCAGGGAAGCCTATGCTTATAAATAAACAGCTTAAAATGTCAGGAGGTTTACAGTTTTCCCCTAAAATCTTGTAAAAATTCTAGGTCGGGACATCAGTACTAATATGCGTACTAGTGTAAAAAACAAGAGGGCATGTCTCAGGAACTTATTTCCCAGGCCTTAAATAGTGTCCTAAGGTGAATTTTCTTTTTAAACGAGCCACACCTTTCAGACTGTTTAAAAGCCAGAATTGTTGAGGGAACAACAGCAATCCTTTATCTCTTGGAGATCTTAAAAAGAAGCTGGAAGAATTTGTTCCTCACCAACCTTTCTTAACAGTTCCCGCTAACCTCAGGTTCAGATTTCCCGTGATTACTTACCTGACGCAAATTTGGGTTTCTTTCCATCCCCATGCTCTATAAATCTGAGCCCAACTGAAAAGATGTCTGACTTTAGCTAACGGGGACAGGAGCCCACCCAACTCAGGAAACCAGTGATTCTGTTGGCGGCAGAGGGGTTGGGCTTTCAAATCAACCGTTTTTACTTGGGCGTCTTCCGTTTATCTCCCTTAGGAACTGACAAATGAAATCCTCCAAGAAAGGCTCCACTCTACCTGGAAGCAGAAGTGACACTCACCCCCAGCGGATGCGCGGCCTTCTGCAGTTTGTTGTAAGGGCTGTATTTAGGTTTCGGGGGCTTCCCAGCAGCTCTGTCTTTGTGCCTTCTACTGCTAATGTGCTATTAAAAGCAATGAACAGGGACAGCTTTAAAGAAATCATCCTCCAAACCCCTCAAAAGTATTGTTTTAACCTGGGGAAGGATATTAATCATTTCAAGCAAGTTGCAGAAAGACAGAAATAAAAGAACATGCACTTTTGTCCTTGGTCGTGGTTGCCTCAAGGAGAGATACTTTATGCTGCCATTTTATTCTATTTGTAACACATGGCAGTGTCTTCTTTTTCCCAGCTTCTCTCCTTATCAGAGCACAGATCTCAGTTTATGGACATTTACAAAGGAAAGAAATGTCTGAAGGAATTTTATGTGCAAATAAACCAAGGTGGCCAGGCAGGCACGGATTTATTTCCATACTAATATTTACCCTCACATTTGTACAGCCAAATGTCAACCCCTTAAATTCTAAAGATAAATAACTAGGGTGCATAAAAATCAGTGCAAGAAGGTACGTATGCATATGAAACACAATACAGTATGAGGGCTGGGACTTCAGCAGCAAGGTAGACCCGATCCCTCTGGAAGGCTATTAGAGTAACAGTGACTCCATCCCCTTAGCGTGTGGCTGTAGGATTTAGAACAGCACCACCAGGTACTAAGGTAGCAACATGAAAGAAGGGCACAGGGTAAAATTAGCGGTAGCATGTACATCTCTAAACAAGGAAACATGGAATGCTGCACTTTGACCTTTAGCGAAAAGCAGCCCTTTCGAGTGGGAAACCTGGTAAGGAAGAGAACTGCTTGTAGCCCCCTCGCCTCCCACTCTTCATCTGTAAGAACGGCACAGACTCACTTCAGACAAGCTGGGAAGGGTGTCAGAAGCCGCTACATTTCAGCATTCCTATAAGCAACTAACCTACGCACAGGTAAAGAAGGGGGTTGAGTAAGAAGCTAGGTGGATGGATGGGTGGGAGGGAGCAGAAGAGCAGACAGGGCGCAAGGCAGGCAGAGTCATGCCCTGTGCGCCCCCACTTCCGGGGTGGGCTCTGCCTACCTGTTTCAGCTGTGTCTCCGAGTTGACGTGCACGTCACAGATTTCACAGTGAAACGTTTTGTTCTGCAGGCCTGTATTTCCCTTGTTCGCTGGGCCTTTGCCTTTCACACCTGCCCTGGGGAAGGCTTTGATAGCCCCACTTCCGTTCCGAGCTTCTAGCATCGTTTTGTGCTTGGTACCTGCCAGAAATGTTAAAAAAAAAAAAGAGAGAGAAAAAAAGAGGAGAGAACTCTTAGCTAGTAATTGCCTCCAAGACACGATGCGGCAACACCACGTGATGTGATGCTGAGTCTGAGTGCAGGGCTTCCGGGGGTTCTGCTTCAAACACACTCATGACGCAGAAAACCACAACCATGTGCTCTGACGGCCGCGTGTTAACATGACTTATTGCGCATGCTTCCATGTCCCGGGTAACAAACAAGCACCATCAGTACAGGAGTAAACGCAAAGTCCTGAGATGACGTTAAATAGGTGTGGCTTCCTCTTGGTGCTGATGAGACATGAATGATACCTGATGAGGAAGGGTGACTTAGTTGCTACAGGTTTAGTTGGAGATGAGGTGTAACAAATGTAATCAGCTTAAACAGGGTGTGCTTACAGAGGTGGCACTAATTAAATACCCACTTTCTGAACGGAATACACACAAGCTTTCCTCACTGTGTAGTTTAGGCTCAAAGAAGGAACATAACAGTATAGAGATCTTAATGACTCTGAAAAAAAAAGGTCCTGTTAGAATAGCAAAATTCACATTGATTGGCTATTAAATTTCAAATGTTAAAAAAATTACTATAAAAGGGGTTTCACTGGCTAGGTGGGTACACTCTAAGAAATTCTTTTTTATTACACCAACCACATTTGCCCATCCCACATAACTAATGTTACTCTACTCATCGACATTTGCTTTTTTTTTTTAAACACTAAAATTCAGGATGGCAGTGTTCTCTCAAAATTTTTCTTCACAATTTCCTTCTTGGAGTTGATAAATATTCTTTACTTCTTGTTTAGCCATGTGTTTTTGCTCTGAAATTTTCTTTTGTCATCATTTATATTCTTCCTGCCATTCTGGGTTTTTTAAATTATGTTTTAGAGGTTTTATCATCTTAATTGTCTTTATGACATGTGTTTGATCCCTGGGTTGGGAAGATTCCCTGGAGAAGGGAAAGGCTACCCACTCCAGTATTCTAGCCTGGAGAATTCTATGGACTGTATAGTCCATTGGGTTGCAAAGAGTTGGACACGACTGAGCGACTTTCACTTTCACTTATCAGTTCTGGAAACACAGAAGAAAAGAGATTCTTAACTTCTTGTTCTTGAATCAGCTTCTCAGAACCATTCAACATCAACAAAGAAAGATGTTGAGGGCTTTCAGCTTGGAGCCAGTCACCAATGTCTTCGATAAGAGGCAATGAATACATGGAACAGGTTTATAGCCATATGTTTCTCTCTTGCAAAATGATAACTTTACTGAGTCCAGTATTTAAAAAAATGCATATTTTTACAACTTAGATCCCTCACTTTGAACCTCTATCCTTAGGCACAACAATGACAATATTCATATATCAACATAGTAAGGAGAGAGAAAAGAGTCAACATGTTGGGAAAAAACCAGAACAGCTAAAATACAGAGCTAGGGCACCTGTCCATGGTGGTGGGGGTGAGGCTGTCCTGGGCTTGTTCTCGACCCGGCCCTGTGGTCTAATGACCCAACGCTTCCGACTTTGTAAGAAGAACCATAAACGAGAGTAAGGGGGAGCAATGCATGCGTATATACGCACATAATGAATGAATGGACGTGTCTATATGCACACACGTGTGCATCATTTTGCCAAGCTTTCATGTATGCAATCTTCATACAGATCAGAAGCTTTTGTGTCACTATGTGAGCAGATGATTATCCAACGTTCTATATCCAAACAGATGATTTTATTAAAAATTTTTTTTTTTCCATGCAGCTTATTCAGTCAAACTGATGGAGCATTCCCAGGGCCCGTGTGGCTTAGGAATGTCTAAGCAGCAGTGAGTAGGAGAAAATTCTCATCCTGGGCACTTCTCTGGTTCAGTTCAGTTCAGTTCAGTCACTCAGTCATGTCTGATTCTTTGCGACCCCATGGACTGCAGCACAACAGCCCTCCCTGTCCATCACCAACTCCCAGACCTTGCTCAAACTCATGTCCAACATGTCAGTGATGCCATCCAACCATCTCATGCACTGTCGTCCCCTTCTCCTCCTGCCTTCAATCTTTCCCAGCATCAGGGTCTTTTCCAATGAGTCAGTTCTTCACATCAGGTCGCCAAAGTATTGGAGTTTCAGATTCAGCATCAGTCCTTCTAATGTATAATCAGGACTGATTTCCTTTAGGATGGACTGGTTGGATCTCTTGCTGTCCAAGGGAGTCTTCTCCAACACCACAGTTCAAAAGCATCTGGTGGTCCAGTGATTAAGAATCCACTTTCCAATGCAGATGAGGGTTCCATCTGTGTTTGGGGAACTGCACAGATCAACTAGGCCTCCATGCCACAACTGGAGAGTCCGAGGCCACAACGAAAGATCCCTCATGATGCAGTGAGGCTCCTGTGTGCTGCAACCAAGACTTGGCACAGCCAAATAAGTAAGTATTAAAAGAATTCTCATCCCGACTTTCCTGAAGGCCCCTCAACTCACTATGGTTAATGTCTCCTGTTTGAGCTGGTGTTTGATAGTGGCAACTAAAATGAATCAAAAAGCTGTTTCTACCTATGTGAAGATAGAATTACTTTATTTTGCTTGGGAGGATGATAAAAAAAAGTCTGGCCTGGGTAATGTGACTCAAGATTGAGTGTCAGGTGGATTAGGAAGAGGAGAAGGGATTAAAGATTTGGCCCCAATAGTAGGGGGTGAGCAAAGGTAGGTAAAGATCTTAGCAACAGTAGGTAAAGATTCAGAAAACAAAATGTTCTCCTTAATATCTTCGGACTCGCCTATATCTGACCCTAGAAGAAGAGATGTGAACAGAAGGTATGTGAACACTGGAGAAATGCCAACCTCGCAGAAAAATCACTGCATCATTAGCATTATTGTTTCAGTGCAGTCCCTCCCCAGAAGCTACTAAAGATAGGAAAATTAAGTATATCCACTCATGCACGCCTTACGTGGATGCAAGCAAACACACACACACACACACACACACCAGACACATGTTTAAAATCATGCCAAGATTGGGTGAAAAACTCCAGCTAATAGCTTTGACTCTGGGGTTAGCAGTCATCGTCTAGCAGAGTGGAACTTTTGTACAACGTAACCTCCTGTGCTAGGAGCAGATTGTCAGTCATAATTAAATTGCTATTAGATAGTTTCAAAAGAGCTGAAAGCTTCAGTAGCCTGTCAGGGTAGCTATATTTGCTCCAAGTACAGCTACAATTAAGAAAACACGTACTCTTATTTCTCAAGCATTTACCTTTTTTTGAGAGCTCAAATGTGCATGAACAATCTAAAAATAGTGATTCCTGGGAGGATTTGTGCTTATTTTATTTTCCAGCATTGCACCTATTGTGCTAAATTACCCACCTGCTCCTAGCTGTGGTATGAGATAGCTGACAATATTATGCCCATTTTAGAGATAAACTGGGACTAAGAAAGGTTAAGTTAATTGCCCGGTTCACAAAGCAAACACTACTTGAAGTTACTGATGGGTAGAAGGTGGATTTCTAAATAAGTTCCTTGAACTATGGGATTTAGTCAGAAATCCACTAAGGCTGTCTGAGTCAGCTGCATTCCAGTTCCACAGGAATCTCTCACCACCTTTAACTTCTCTATGTTGTTAATGCTGTCTTTTCTAAACTTGGATTTTAATTTGAGTCTTTCATTCTCCTTCTTCCCCTGTAATCCGGAACCAGGATGCTATATGAACAGCAGTGGTTTTGCAATGGCCGGTTTGATCACCTCTGATTTCATCCACGTGTAAATATCCCGCCAGGCTGGTGCCTTTCCTTGTGACTGCACAGCAGGGCCCTCGAAAAGCTGCTTCTGTACTTTCAATGGGCTGTTTTCTTCCCACCACTTTTAAAAGGCTGGCGCTGACAATGACCTTCATTTGAAGCTTCCATGTTTCCTGAAATGCAAAATTATTCTCCAACCAGAGTTTAGATCCAGCAAGTCATAATGCTCCTAGAAATACTAATTTTGTTTGTTTGTTTTTGATTGCCTTGGATCAAGATATTTTATCTGCAAAAATCAAAGTAATAGTGGTGTGGAGTGAATGGAGGCTAGCTTTCCCTTTACTCCCCCATCGTCTTTACCGATTCCATTTTCCAGATGGCTCTTTATTTGAATTTAATGCATTCATTTGTGGCTGCACTGGGTCTTAGCTGCTGTGCGTGGGGTTTTCTCTAGTTGCAGCCACTGGGGTCTCCTCTCTAGCCATGTGGTCTGCAGGCTTCTCATCGTGTAGCCTCTTTTCCCCAGGAGCTCAGGCTCTAGAGCACAGGAGGTAGTTGTGGAACATGGGCTTAGCTGCACCTCAGCATGTGGGATATTAGTTCAGGGACCAGGGATGAACCCGTGTCCTTTGCATTGGCAGGCAGATTCTTAATCACTGGACCACCAGGGAAGCCCCTAGATGGCACTTAAGTTAGGTACTTGTGTAAAGAAAAGGGAGGTGAGCAAGAAAACTGAATGGCTTTCTAAAATTAAATCAGTCATCCATTAGGTCATGAGGGAAACTGGGGAAACTTCTTTAAAATGGAAAAAAAAAACAAACCAAACTTACAGTTCCTCCAAGGAGAGGTATTCACAGTTCAGTTCAATTGCCCAGTCATGTCCAACTTTTTGCGATCCCATGGACTACAGCACAACAGGCCTCCCTGTCCATCACCAACTCCTGGAGTTTACTCAAACGCATGTCCGTCGAGTCAGTGATGCCATCCAACCATCTCATTCACTGTCGTCCCCTTCTCCTCCTGCCCTCAGTCTTTCCCAGCATCAGGGTCTCTTCCATTGAGTCAGTTCTTTGCATCAGGTGGCCAAAATATTGGAGTTTCAGCTTCAGCATCAGTACTTCCAATGAATGTTCAGGACTGATTTCCTTTAGGATGGACTGGCTGGATCTCCTAGCAGTCCAAAGCTCTCTCAAGAGTCTTCTCCAACACCACAGTCCAAAAGCATCAATTCTTCCCCTCTCAGCTTTCTTCACTGTCCAACTCTCACATCCATACATGACTAATGGAAAGACCATAGCTTTGACTAGACGGACCTTTGTTGGTAAAGAAATGTCTCTGCTTTTTTAGTATGCTGTCTAGGTTGGTCATAGCTCTTCTTCCAAGGAGAAAGCATCTTTTAATTTCATGGCTGCAGTCACCATCTGCAGTGATTTTGGAGCCCTCAAAAATAAAGTCTCTCACTGTTTCCATTGTTTCCGCATCTGTTTCCCATGAAGTAATGTGACCACATGCCATGATCTTGGTTTTCTGAATGTTGAGTTTTAAGCTAACTTTTTCCCTCTCCTCTTTCACTTTCATCAAGAGGCTTGTTAGTTCCTCTTCACTTTCTGCCATAAGAGTGGTGTCATCTGCATATCTGAGGTTATTGATATTTCTCCCAGCAACCTTGGTTCCAGCTTGTGCTTCTTCCAGCCCAATGTTTCTCATGATGTACTCTGCATATAAGTTAAATAAGCAGGGTGACAATATACAGCCTTGACATACTCCTTTTCCTATTTGGAACCAGTCTGTTGTTCCATGTCCAGTTCTAACTGTTGCTTCCTGACCTGCATATAGGTTTCTCAAGAGGCAGGTCAGGTGGTCTGTTATTCCCATCTCTTTAAGAATTTTTCCACAGAGACATATCAAAATTTTAATGGTGGTCATCATGTGCCAGTCTTTGATTTTCTACTTGTACATGTGCATTTAAAACATTTGGATAACAAAATAATTCTGTATAGAACTTTCCTTGGAATTATACATACTTTAAAAAATGTACATGATTTTTAATGACAGCATAGGCTTACAAAATGAATGCTATATATTTAACCACTTGCCTAATATTAGATATTTGTATTATTTTCCTCTTTCCCTATATAATTATCCTACTCATTAATCTTTTAAAATTCATCCTAAGGTTATTTCCTTATGATAGATTTTCATAAGGGGTGTTCTAGGGACAAAATATGACTATTTTTAAGTCTCGATTCAAGCTGACAAATTAACTGTCTAAACAGTACAAAGGGAGTTTCAGAGGATTCATTTGAAGGGAAATGTATCTTGCAAAACTTGCCCTTCTATAAAATAAATTTCAATACCTTAAAGTTCAGTTCTCCAGAATGCCCATGAGATGAGGTTTAATAGCGTCAGACTAGACTGGGTGGGAAAGATGCCCTGGATAAGGGCATGGAAGCCACTCCAGGATTCTTGCCTGGAGAATTCCATGGACAGAGAAGCCTGGCGGGCTACCATTCATGGGGTCAAAAAGAGTCAGACATGACTGAAGCAACTCAACATAACACAGATGTCAGCAAACCCAGGTGATAGCCAGAGATCATTTAGTTACTTTTTCACTGACCAGTTCAGATGATCCAGATTATAGATATGTGAGCAGGAAAGTGGCCAGTATCCATACAAACAACAAAGAGCTTTTTGAGGTGTTTATGTATAACATTCAATATAATGGCACGATGGTCCAACTTTTGTGTGTCCGAAGGGAAAAAAGTTATCTTGACTCTCTACACCTGAACTGTGCAACTGGCACCAAAAGCCTCCACATCCTCTCTCTGTTTTTATTCCTCCAAATGGCAAGTTGGAAGGACTGATGCTGAAGCTGACGTGCCAATACTTTGGCCACCCGATGTGAAGAGCCAACTCATTGGAAAAGGCCTTGATGCTGGGAAAGATCGAGGGCAGGAAGAGAAAGGAATGACAGAAGATCAGATGATTGGATGGCATCACCGACTCAGTGAACATGAGTTTGAGTAAGCTCCGGGAGTTGGTGACAGACATGGAGGCCTGGCGTGCCGCAGTCCATGGGGTTGCAAAGAGTTGGACTCACCTGAGCGACTGAACTGAACAGAAGATTCTGTTTGGCCTGAGCATGAAACCACTCTTAAAAGAAATGGCATGTAAAAGTACACAGTAAGAAAAGTCCTCTTGACACAACACTGAGATCACTTATTCTAGCTGTTTATGCATGAGAAGTCACTAAACATGAAATAACTAAACTCTGAATGTTGACAGCTACATAAAATTCTTTGGTTAGATAATATATTCCAAATCACCCATATTGCAATTTCCAACGTACATTATTTAAGAATTATAAGAATCTAAAAAATTCCAGTAGAACTATTCAAATCCCTAAAGATGCTGCCATCAAGGTTTTGCATTCATTATGTCAGCAAATCTGGAAGACTCAGCAGCGGCCACAGGACTGGAAAAGGTCATATCCTCATCCCAATTCCCAAGAAGGGTGGTAACAAAGAATGTGCTAAGCATTGGACAACTGCACTCATCACCCATGCTGGGAAGGTTATGCTTAAAATCCTGCATGCTAGGCTTCAGCACTATGCAAACCAAGAACTTCCAGATGTCCAAGCTGGATTTAGAAAAGGAAGAGGAACCAGAGATCAAATTGTCAACATCTGCTGGATGATAGAGAAAGCAAGGGGACTTCAGGAAAACATGTATCTCTCTTTGACTATGCTAAAGCCTTTGACTGTGGGGATCATGACAAACTGTGGAAAGCTCTTACAGAGATGGGAATACCAGACCATCTTTCCTGTCTCCTGAGAAACCTGTATGCGGGTCAAGAAGGAACAGTTAGAACCCTGCAGAGAACAATTGATTGGTTGAAGATTGAGAAAGGAGTATGACAGGGCTGTCTGCTGTCATCCTGTCTGTTTAATCTACACACTGAGCACATCATGAGAAATGCTGGGCTGGATGAGTGACAAGCTGGAATCAAGATAGGCGGGAGAAACATCAACAACCTCAGATGTGCAGATGATACCACTCTAATGACAGAAAGAGAAGAGGAACTAGAGAGCTTCTTGATGAAGATGAAGGAGGAGAGTGAAAGAGCTGGTTTAAGACTAAATAAAAAGTCTAAGATCATGGCATCAGCCCCATTACTTCTTGGCAAGTAGAAGGGGGAAATGTGGAAGCAGTGACAGAGCTCCTCTCCTTGGGCTCAGAATCACTGTAGACGGTGACGGCAGCCGTGAAATCAGATGTTTGCTTCTTAGCAGGAAAGCTATGACAAACCTAGACAGTGTGTTGAAAGGAGAGACATTACTCTGCTGACAAAGGTTCGTATAGTCAAGGCTGTGGTCTTCCCAGTGGTCATGTGCGGTGTGAAAGCTGGACAGTAAAGAAGGCAGAGCACCAAAGAATTTATGCCTTTGAACTGTGGTGCTGGAGGAGACTCCTGAGAGTCCTTTGGACAACAAGGAGATCAAACCAGTCAATCTTAAGGGAGATCAACCCTGAATATTCACTGGAAGGACTGATGCTGAAGCTGAAGCTATAGTATTTTGGTCATCTTATGTGAACAGATGACTTTTTGGAAAAGACCCTGATGCTGGGAAGGATTGAGGGCAGGAGAAGAGGGTGTCAGAGGATGAGATGGTTGGACAGCATCACCAATGCAATGAACATGAACTTGGGCAAACTCTGGGAGATTGTGAAGGACCGGAGGCCTGGTGTGCTGCAGTCCAGGGGTCTCAAAGAGTTGGACACGAGTGGGTGACTGAACAACAACAGAAAGAGTAGGTGTGTCATGTATGATGGATTCACTTTGCTGTACACTTGAAACTAACACAGCGTTGTAAATCTACTATAGGTCAAAGATATTTTGAAAAAAAGAATTGTGGCTCCAGTCCACTCTCTGATAGAAACTTCTGGGGTGATGGGAATGGTCTTGATCTGTAGGCACCAATATGGTGGCCTTTAGTCACACTCTTCAGCACTTGATATGAGGCTACTGCTACTGAATTGGCGATTGATTTCGATTTAAATCATCATCTAAGGCTAGTGGTTACCACATTAGATAGTACAGCTCTTGTACTCAAGCATGTCCTGCATGACCATGTGTAACACAGCGGCTATGTGGCTGAGCTGCCTTTTTTTAATCATTTGTAAAAAGTTTAAAGAAGGCATGACAGCAGTCTTGTGATAGAAGAGTCTCCATCTGTTTTTTCCATCTAACTGAAGTCTTATCATCATCCCAGAAGATCTTGAAGAGATGTGATAGATATCTCTGGGCCTTAATAATAACAAGGCCATGAACTTGGACTACCACTGACTGGCTTAAATGAGTTCTTCACTTGAAACATGAAATGACAAATCTCTATAGAGGAAACAAGTCTTTACACAGTCTCTTCCTGAACAGAGGCACAAACTGGACCTTGGGCTTCTTGAAGGCAACTCCTGGGTTTTGCTCAAATTTTCATTCTAAGGGCCCAATGCATGGCAGTAAATCAGTGAAGATTAGCCAAGTATTGGGTATTAATAAAGATCAACAAACACATATTCATAAAGAGAGTTATGAGCTCAGGTTCTGAGATGGTATAAGCCAGAGTTTGTCTCTACTAGCTGTGAGGTTTCAATGTACTGAAGTGTTGCAGGAGATGCATTTTTTATCTTAAGGTATTATTTCTGGCATGCCCACATGCTCAATAAATTTTAGTCAATCTTCTCTTTCTTCTTCTTAACATTGTTTTCATGTTTAAGCAAAAATTTAGAAATCTCTAAGCATTTTAAAATTTAGTCAAGTCTGTCTTTCGATAAAGTGACTTTTCTCTATATTAAAACTTAGTGAGGGAAAATAAGCTCTGTGTAGGCACAAAAAAGCTGGAATGTGCTTAGTGAAAATGATCAAATGTTACCACTTTAAGTTATCACCAGAAAAATCTGCCAAATTAGTAATGAGTCTGCTTATAAAATTTCAAAGGATTTTTTTTCAATTATATACAGAAACTCATTAAAATTGGCTAAGCAAAGCATTACCTAGCAGGATGTTTGGGGGGAATTTCTGTAAAGAAAGAGACAAAACATATCTTTTTATAATATCTGTGTCCATAACATAAAAATAAGAGGAGACTTCAAGGTCTCTTATAAAGAGTATGTCCTCTTACGGTGTTGCAAGCATTCTTAGAGTTTTTTGAATCATGCTAGCAAGTTCAGGAGAACTGCTTTTCCTCCCAAATTAAAAAAAAAAAAAAACGAAAGAAAGAAATCCTATATTCCAGTACTATTCCAAAAAAATAACTAACTTTGAATGGTTATACTGTAGTGAAAAATAAAAACAGAAAGCACACGAAATAACACAGCAACCCAGCTGGGGCTTCCCAGGCGACTCAGTTGTAAAGAACTTGCCTGCCATGCCTGAGACACAAGAGATGCAGGTTCCATCCCTGTGTTGGGAGGATCTCCTGGAATAGGAAATGACATCCCAATCCCTATTCTTGCCTGGAAGCTTCCATGGAAAGAGGAGCCTGGAGGGCTACAGTCCATGGGGCCACAAAGAGTCAGACACGACTGAGCGACTGAGCAGACAGCAGCTGCTGTGCTTCTGCTAATAATCATGTCATAATATTTCATCCTCACAAGGTGCATATGGCCTCTTAACTCCATGAGAGAGAGAGAGAGAGAGAGAGAGAGACGGACAGAGACAGAAAGAGAGAGAAAGGGCCCCAAAGACAATTGCCTTGCCAAGATTCACATAGAAAAGTTCTCTGCAGATTTGAGGTAAAAATTAAATCTGATCACTTCTAGTTCACTCTAGTCTATTCCATTAAGCCGTAACAAAGGCAGTGTTTAATGGAAATTGTTTTCCCAATATTTATGATTAAGAATCCATTTTCCAGCCAAAATGTGGAAACTAGCCTAAATGCCCATCAACAGATGAGTAGATGAAGACGAGTAATGCCCATACGCAATGGAGAACTGCTCAGCCAAAAAAAGACTGAATAATGCCATTTGCAGCAACATAGACGTCCCTAGAAATTAATTATAATACTAAGTGATGTGAGTCAGACAGATAAAGAAATACATGATATCACTTATATGTGGAATCTTAAAAAATAATACAGATGAACGTATTTACAAAACAGAAACAGACTCACAGACTTCAAAAAGAAATGTACAGTCACCAAAGGGGAAACAAGAGTGGGGGCGGGGGCGGGGCGCAAATCAGGAGGCTGTGATTAGAGCAGGAAAACAGCAGGGACCTATGTTACAGCACAAGGAACTCTACTCAATATTCTGTGTGTGTATGTTAGTCTCTCAGTCATATTTGACTCTTTGTGACCCCATGGACTGTAATTTGCCAGGCTCCTCTGTCCATGGAATTCTCCAGGCAAGAATACTGGAGTGGGTAGCCATTCCCTTCTCCAGGGGATCTTCCCAACCCAGGGATCGAACCCAGGTCTCCTTATTGCAGGTAAATTCTTTTGTCTGAGCCACCAAGGAAGCCCACTCAATATCTATAATAACCTATACGAAAAAAGAATCTGAAGAAGAACGAATATACATATAACCGAATCACTTTGTCGTACATATGAAACTAATACAACATTGCAAATCACCTATTCTCCAATAAAATTTTAAAAAGAAGAAGGCGTTTTCCAAGATTAACAGTAAAACATGTCTTGAAGGTGGTTGACTTCCCGTAAACAGCCCATAAGTGCATAACTCTCCGCTCAGTGTCAGAGGCCTTAGCTCATGTCTACGACATGTTTCCAAAGGGATAAAAAAGAAAACTCTTAGAATTACAATGCAAATGCAAAAGACACATCTCCCCATTCTGCAGCCGGATTGCTTCCGATGACAACTGATATTCAAACCTGGTTCCCTGAAAAACACAGCCAAGTCTTTATCGGTGTTTTCCTATTAATAAAATCCGGATCTAAGAAGAAATTGGAGAAGTCTTTTAAAGATCTATTGATGGAAGCAGTGGTGGGCATGATTGTGGTCTGCTCTGAGTGCAGCTGGCAAGGTGGTCCTTTAAGAGAACTAGAAAACAGGGATTCAGCGGACTGCTTGCTATCAAACGGGTCCCGCTTTCCACTAGCATCATGGACCGACAACTCTAAATAGTGTCAGTGCGCAGAATCCTCTCTGACAACCATTTTACTGGTCTATATTCTAAACAATGGATGTAGTTCTGATGAGATCTAGTATTTATTAAATTAGCAAACCATCTGCTCCATCTGTCGAACTCTCTATTATGCAGCCATCCCCAGAAACACACAAATCCGACTACAAGCTTCAGTTTCACTAGTCATTTCAGAGTAGTTCAAAATCCTCTGAGCTCACAAAGGCTGGAATTCATGCGCCTGTAGTACGACCTTTTTTAATGTAAACAACAGATTGTAAATGGACAAGGAGAGCAATGTGATCATAAAGGTGGATGGACGGAGACTCTGTCACACAGAGTGAAGTAAGTCAGAAAGAGGGGAAAACAGAGTATATTAATGCATATATGTGGAGTCTGGAACGGTGATACTGATGAGCGAATCTGCAGGGCAGGAGTAGAGTTGCAGACGCAGAGAGGACGTGCGCATGGGAAGCGGGGAGGAGGGGTGAATGGGAGCCTGGGGCTGACACACGCACACTATCGTGTCACACAGCTCGTGGGAGGCCGTTACACAGCACAGGAGCTCAGCTCAGAGCTCCATGGCCTGCAGGGGTGGCGCTTGGAGGCCGTGGGGCGGGGCTCACGAGGGCGGGGACCCGTGTATACAGGTGGCTGGTTCACTTTGCTGTGCAGCAGAAACGGACACAGCATTGTAAACAACTATGCCCCAAACTTGAGGAGACTCAGTTCTGCTGCTCTGTGCGGCCCTCGCAGGTCCGGCCTGTGAGGGACGGGCCAGGCGCTCTGTCTGTGCAGGTGAGCTCCTTTGGCCCTCGTCAGCGGCTGGCGAGGTGACGCGGCCTGTCCTGGGGGCCTTCGCTTCCTGTCTCCTTCTCCCACCGCGATAACCCCCCAAAGCCCAGGGACCCTCACACCGCTGTCTCCGCGCCTGCTTCTGGTGGCCCCAAACGAGAACCCAGCTCAACGATCTTATGGTGAGGCCGCCGAGGACCACTCCCACCCCGGACAGGACAGGGGCGTGCGTCCGGCCTCGCCGTCTACAGTCCCCCCGCGGGTTTCCGCTCGGCGTAACCCGCGGGGAGATGTCTGATGCGGAGAGAGAAACACCTTAGAGGGAAGAGACGTGGGGGTCACGTGTCCCCCTGGGCTGAAACCTCAGAGGGGACACGCCTAGAAAGGGGCTCAAGTCAGGGTGACAACCCATCACCTCCTAAGCCTCCAGGTGAGAAGGTTACGCTAGTTCTCAGCTCTGCCTGCAAAACACTTGGCAACAGTTTTGCTTTTTTTTTCTCTTTTCCCAAACACTATAGCTTCCCAGGCCCTGGCTATATAACAAATCAAAATCCCTGGATGTAGGAAATATATTTAGGATATATAATAGGATATATTTGCAGGATATATGGACCTTCCAGGTGGTTAAGTGGTAAAGAATCCCATGTCCAGTCCCTGACTCAGGAAGATCCACTGGAGGAGGGCATGGCAACCCACTCCAGTATTCTTGCTTAGAGAACTTCATGGATAGAGAAACCTGGTGAGCTATACAGTCCATAGGGCTGCAAAGAGTCAAGACATGACTGGACGACTAAACAGCAGCAGCAGCAGTAGGATATACAATAAATCAGAATCCCTGGGTGTATATATATTAATACATACAGAAATATATTTAAATAAGCATAAATGCATATATATTTAAATATACTTAAATATAAATTTATTTATATATAAAGATATATACTTTTCTATCCATACAAAGTATACGAATATATATTTATACATATAAAATACATACATATTTAAGGCTCCAAATGCAATTCTGACACACAAACCATAAATGACCATAGAACTGGAATATGGAAAATGCTGACCTGATGTGATAAAATCAAATTAGTCATTCCTTCTTTGCTCTTAAATCAAATAAGTCATTCCTTCTTTGTTCTTAATCAGACATCTCTGATCAGAATTCAGGAAGGACATCCAAATTCTTAATAAATTAACTGCAGCCTCCAAGGCTATGGTTTGTTTATCTATCAAAATGGGCCTCCCCTCAAAATGAATGTTTCTCTGTCATGATGGGGAATGACCAAGAATTCTCGAGCACTGAAAGGACATCCAATGATATCCACTCTCTTCCATGACCATGCACCCAGGAAACACGTCTTTGCAGGAGGAAAGAGGGGGAAATCTGAAGGCTTAGATTCTGACTTGGGGCCAGATGCTCTTCTGCGTGTCCCAGTCCCTGCCCTCCTGAACTCTCCCTGACTACGACTCATGCCGCCTGCAGGAGGGGCGTGTGTGCGTGGAAGGAATTGTCCCCCACCTGCAATTACACCCTTAGAGGCTTGAGGTCAATACTGGAATGTTACTTGGGCAGCAGTGATTGGTCAAAGACTCCATCGGTGCACAGCTGCGCTATTAACTCAGGGTATGATTCACAAATGATTCTTGTCCTATTGTAACGGCTGACAGAGACCTGGCAATGACCCCAGTCTTTCAGAGAAAAGCTGATCTTGGGCCAAAGGGCTGGCTAAAATCTCAGGCAGGACATAAATAAATAAATAAATAAAATCTTTATATAAGTCAATATAAATATATTCTCTCTCCATATATGTATTATATATATATATATATATATATATGTATATCTAGTTAGGCTTATATAGAGATATATAACATCTTTAAATATATATATATATATAAACATAGATATACAGAAAGAGCAAGTGGATGGAATCAAAATATATCCAAAGAGGATTCCATACTGGCTTATCAGTATTTTCAGTTCTGCTATATTAAAGTTTAGTGTTTAAGTTAGAGAGACCTGGGTTTGAATAATGGCTCGTTACCTAACTGATCACATGTCTTCTCTGAGCCTCAATCAAAGCAGGGGAATAGTATCTTTAGGTTGTCAGAAAGAATAAGTAAAATCTTCCACATAGATATCTTACCTCAAGATAAGGTAAAATGTCTTATCTTGCTTCTGTCTATAGGAAGCATTTTCTTAAGTTTAATTGTCCGGTTCAAATAAATTTAGCCCAAACAACATTATTTACCGTAAAAACCATAATAAGGAGGTTTTAACCAAAATCGCATGGAATTGTGCAACCCAATTTTGCAACTCTATTATTGGTGCAACTTTAGAAAATTTCATTTAGAAGCAAATGCATGAAAATAACATAGCAATCTAGAAATCATATAAACACAAAGCTGATGCTTTAGAATTATATTTTACTGACTCTCCTTGTGTTTATAAAACACACACACGCATCCACAGCACGGCATGGGAGCCCTGGAAACCCTCCACTGCCCGCATGCCAATGGCACTTTGCTTGCCATTCTTACTTTTTAATGGTTACTGAGTTCCGTGTAACAATTGCCAGTTTTCTGCCACCCCTCTGTCCCCTGCTGCAAAGACCTCATCTATTCAGAGGAGCATAATTGCAGAGCTGTTGAGACAGAGAAGGAATCGCTGCATCTCACCACTGTTGTGGGCCTCCAGCTGGGAGGCGGAGTTGACAGCAACCTTGCAGAGGGAACAGTACAGCAGCCTCTTGGCCTTTTCCTCCTCAGTCTCCGTGGAAGGACAGGAGCTGTTGCCACTGGCTGTGGTGGGGCTCTTCTCCACTTTAGAGGTGATCTCCGTTGTCATAACACTGCTTTTGCGAATTTCCACAGTTGTCGTTGATATTGCTGGTGTCCCTGTGGTACTATCTGCAGTCAAAATAGCACAGGAGAAAAGGCAAAGACAGTGCATTATCTTTCCCCATTTGAAAACGCATCCCCGATATTGCATTCTGGTAACAATGAGAAGAGCGACTAGCTCCGACCCCCTGTCGACCACGCGGCAATCATCTCCTGAGGAAGTGACACAGACGCACACTTACAGTTGCGTCTATCGATAGAACACATTTGGACAATTCTTGAAAATAAATACAAATAGGCTTTACCATGTTTTCTTGAGGTAAATAAACATGCTCAAAGTTATCTTGTTAATGTGTGGCCTTACTTAAATATTCTTTATAGTGCACTGTGCTTTGTATATGTCTCCTAGGATGGCTTTAAAAAATACAATGGAGAGTAAATACGTCTAAGGTATGTTCATTTCTCTTTACGACTTGTCTTTCTATTTTCTTCTACATCTCTTTCTTTAATTTAAAACAAAATAGGTAAAATAGGGCTTCCCTGGTGGTCCTGTGGTTGAGAAACCGCCTTGCAATGCAGAGGACGCTGGTTCGATCCCTGGTCTGGGAAGATCCGACGTGCCGCGCGGCACCCAAGCCTGTGTGCCATGACCGCTGAGCCCGCATCCTGCAGTGACTGAAGCCTGTGCGCCCTAAGGCTGTGCTCCAGAACAAGAGACGCCACCGCAATGAGAAGCACACAGACTGCATCCAGAGAGTAGCCCCCGCTCCCTGGAGCTGGAGAAAGCCCGTGTGCAGCGACAAAGACCCAGAGCAGTCAAAAACAAATACAATGAAATAAAATCACAGCCAAGACCCTTTAAAAAAGTTGGTTGTGATCCTGTGCGTGCTTGTGTAAAATATATGGGAAGTAAAGAACCCTGATGTCACACCGCTTTGTCAAGATCAAAGGTTTATAAAATTCTTGCCTTATCTACAAAAAGCTGTATGTTCAACAAATACAAAAATCATCCATATACAAACAAGACAAATTCTAATCTGGCATATTTATTAAGCATATGCCCTGTACCAGGATGAGTTCAGGGAGCGTGTGACACAAAAGTATTCAAACACCAATGGTGACTCTTCATATGGAATTCACGGACTGGTCACACCATGTTAATGTCACAGCTTTCAAGAGCATGATAACCAGGAAGGCGTTGATGCACTGTAACCCTACAACCCTTCTGGCTCTGAAGTCTGACTCTAAATCTGGAGAGGTCAACCTCCAAAGTGAGCCTACCTTGTCTTAGCTTCACTTGGGTAGACACAGCTCCCAACCCAAATAGGCTGGTTAACATGGTGTGAGCAACGTCTGCCAAGTCCAGTATGAATCGCAAATGTGCTCCAGGCCCTGTGCTTTCTATTTTTATATCCCTTTTCACTGCCTCCCGGCTGGCTAACTCTTAACCTCCTACTCAAAATATTCCCAGGCAGCCTCTCCAGCCACAGCTGCCCTTGGAGTTGTCTCTCCTCCCACAGGTTGCCGTGCTCACTATGCAACGCCGCCCTAAACACCCATGGTAAATGGAGCGGGCAGTGGCTATAAAGGACAGTGGTACCTGCAGTGAGGGGCTTCCTCATAAAAATGTAGTTCTTGTTAATTTCCGTTACCAACAAGCCTTTGAACTTGGATTTTCACTTTGATCTGGAGAGAGAGGTGGGAATGTGGGTAAGGCTGGTGTCAGCTTCTTTCCCAAATGTAGCACAGGAACACTAGCCAGTCGGAAGATGAATGGGTTCTTGCTGTTTGTTTTTCATTAATTAATTTTTATTAAAAAATTTGAACTATAATTGATTTACAAAGTTTCAGGTGTATACAAAGTGATTCTGCAATATACATATATGTATATATATTTAGCTATTATATGTCTACATACACACATAGGTAGGCATATAATAGCTAAATATATATACATATTGTGTGTGTGTGTGTATATATATATATATATACACACACACACATACTATATATGTATGTATGTGAATATATTCTTTTCTGGATTCTTTTCCATTATAGGGGATGCTGAGGGATATTGAATAGAACAATTTATCTGGACCTTCCCTTTGCCCTGACCCTTCATATACTTTTAACCACTTATTCAGCCATAATGCCATTAAGGTCCCCTGCAGTGTCATGGAGAACATCTTATAACCATGTTAGAAAAAATAATCATAGTGCCATCACCAGTTTTTCTCATAGCAAGAGAAAAATAAAATTAGCTAACACCAATTTTGGCCACAAGAATGCATTACCTTGAACATGGAAAGGCCCACTTCCTGACTAGTCTTGTCTTCTAAGGTACCAACATTAAAATATCAGGTAATACCAGAAAATTTCAAATCCTAAAAGATGACCCTGTTAAAGTGTGGCACTCAATATCCAGCAAATTTAGAAAATTCAGCAGTGGCCACAGGACTGGAAAAGGTCAGTTTTCATTCCAATCACAAAGAAAGGCAATGCCGAAGAATGTTCAAACTATGGCACAATTGCACTCATCTCACACACTAGCAAAGTAATGCTCAAAATTCTCCAAGCTAGGCTTCAACAGTACATGAACCAAACTTCCAGATGTTCAAGCTGGATTTAGAAAAGGCAGAGGATCCAGAGATCAAGTTGCTGACATCCGTTGTATCATAGAAAAAGTAAGAGATTTCCAGAAAAAAATCTACTTCTGCTTTATTGACTATGCTAAAGCTTTTGACTGTGTGGATCACAAACCGTGGAAAATTCTTAAAGAGATGGGAACACCAGACCACCTTACCTGCCTCCTGAGAAACCTGTATGCAGGTCAAGAAGCAACAGTTAGAACTGGACATGGAACAACAAACTGGTTCCAAATCGGGAAAGGAGTACGTCAAGACTGTATATTGTCACCCTGCTTATTTAACTTCTATGCAGAGTACATCATGAGAAACGCTGGACTGGAAGAAGCACAAGCTGGAATCAAGATTGCTGGGAGAAATATCAATAACCTCAGATATGCAGATGACACCGCCCTTATGGCAGAAAGTGAAGAGGAACTGAAGAGCCTCTTGATTAAAGTGAAAGAGGAGAGTTAAAAAGCTGGCTTAAACCTTAACATTCAGAAAATGAAGATCATGGCATCCGGTCCCATCACTTTCTGGCAAATAGATGGGGAACCAATGGAAACAGTGACAGACTTTATTTTCTTGGGCCCGCAAGTCACCTCAGATGGTGACTGCAGCCATGAAATTAAAAGACACTTGCTCCTTTGAAGGAAAGCTATGACCAACCTAGATAGCATATTAAAAAGCAGAGACATTATTACTTTGCCAACAAAGGTCTGCCTATTCAAAGCTATGGTTTTTCCAGTAGCCATGTATGGATGTGAGAGTTGGACCATAAAGAAAGGAGAGCATCAAAGCATTGATGTTTTTGAACTGTGGTGTTGGAGAAGACTCTTGCGAGTCCCTTGGACTGCAAGGAGATCCAACCAGTTCATCCTAAAGGAAATCAGTCCTGAATATTCCTTGAAAGGACTGATGCTGAACCTGAAGCTCCAATACTTTGGCACTTGATGTGAAGAGTCGACTCATTAGAAAAGACCCTGATGCTGGGAAAGATTGAAGGCGGGAGAAGGGGACAACAGAAGATGAGATGTTTGGATGGTATCACCGACTCGATGGAGATGAGTTTCAGCAAACTTTGGGAGGTGGTGAAGGACAGGGAAGCCTGGAATGTGCAGTCCATGGGGCTGCAAAGAGTCAGACACCACTGAGCAACTGAACAACATCAACTGTTCGTGTGGTTCTCAAGGCAGGAATGTGGATGTGCTTTGTCATTTCCTTCTCTGGTGGACCATGTTTTGTCAGAACTCTCCACTGTGCTCCGTCCATTTTGGGTGGCCCTACGTGGCACGGCATTATCCCCAGAGGATAAAGTACATTTATACCAAGAATGTCAAAGGTTAGAGAGTCCAGACCGTCTATGGCTTGGGCTTAGTAAAATGTTAATGTTTCTTAAGGGAAGTCCCTTGCACGAGACAGGCTCCGGGAAATCAGGATCTAAACACTTAATTTCTGGTACTTAATTCCTTTGTGGCTCAAATGGTAAAAATCTGCCTGCAATGCAAAAGACCCAAACTTGATGTCTGGGTTGGGAAGATACCCTGGAGAAGGAAATGAAACTACTCCAGTATCTTTGCCAGGAGAATTCCATGGACAGAGGAGCCATGCCATCCATTGGGTCACAGAGTCGGCCTCAACTGAACAACTAACACTTTCACTTAACCTTGTTACATTTTTTAGGCCACGTAGCTGAACAAAGATCTGTTATTAATATTTTCTCAAGATTAAGGTTAGTTTGAGTGAAATACAGTCATGTTTTTCACTTTAATATATAGATCTTGAGTCCACAAAGGTGGGAGTATTATTAATTTATAACAAGATATGAATTTTTCAGTTACTTTTAATTTCCCAGTAATAAAGAGGACTTTTTTAACAAGTAAGGTAAATATATTTTAAGATTAAGCCATGAAGGCACCAACTATTTTATTTAGATGGCCCTTCGTTTCTGCATCCATTTTAAAATATTTAAAAAATAATGCCAGAAACTTCCAGAAAACACAATTTTGCTGTGAGAAGGTGATTATTTACATACCATTTACATTGTATTTGCAGCTATTTACATAATGTTACACAGTTTTAGGTATTAGAAGTAATCTGGAGATGATTTAAAGTAAATGGAAGGATATGTATAGGTTATGTGCAACTGCTACATCATTTTATATAAGCACTTGAGCATCCATAGATTTTGGTATCTACAGGGGTTCTGGAACCAGTTCCCCATGAATATCAACATTTGACTGTACATTGCATAGAAAATGACATATAGCAAAGCTATTTTCTTTAGTATGCAACATTAAATTACCAGTTATGCATAATACCTTTCCACTCATTAAAATAAAATTTTATATTATTGATCATGTTAATAACATACACTCTTGCTAGGATGTGATGAGACTTATCCCTGTGATCTTCTTCCCCAAACTCATAACCCCTGTCTAACCATGGGAAAAGCATAAACAAACCTAAATTCAATGACATTCTACACAATTCTTGATCAAGCGTCCTCAAAAATGTCTAGGTCACCAAAACAAGAAATCTGAAAAACTGTCATGGTCCAGACAAGTCTAAGGACTCAGGATGTCTAAATATAATCTGGTGTCCTGGTTGGAATCCTGGGGCAAAAAGAAAAAAGGAACATTAGGTAAAAATTTAGGAAATTCAAAGGAAGTATGGAATCTAGTAAAAGCAATGTATTGGTTATGGTTCTCTAGCTTTGACAAATGCACCACAATAATGGGAGATGCTAATAACAAGGAAACCTTAACAGCATATACTGGAAGCCTCTGTAGGATTCTTGTACCTCTTTTGTAGATTTAAAGCTCGTCTAAAAATGAAAGTTTATTGATAAAAAAGAACTAGAACCAGTCACCACACAGTGCATCATTCAGTTACTTTGTAGAATCACAGCAGCGATCTCGGTGGTTACATGCTACAGCTTTCTTGGTTTTTAGATGAGGAAATTTCCATAAAACTGGGACTTGACATTGCATCTCCCACTTCCAAATCCTTATTTCAGGTCTAAATTGTTAGTCTGTGTTGCAGTGATTCATGTCTTTGAACTTCACTCTGTCAACATTTAATGAGCTGCTGTTTTGCACTAGGTTCTACCTTCCCTGGTGGCTCAGACGGGAAAGCGTCTGTCTACAATGCGGGAGACCCGGGTTTGATCCTTGGGTTGGGAAGATCCCCTGGAGAAGGAAATGGCAATCCACTCCAGGACTATTGCCTGGAAAATCCCATGGACAGAGGAGCCTGGTAGGCTACAGTCCATGGGGTCGCAAAGAGTCGGACACGACTGAGTGACTTCACTTCACTTCACTACCTAAGCCACTGGAGATGGGAAGGATAATATATGTCCATTATGTGGTTCATGAGACATCCCATAATGATCTGAAATAACAGTAATAAATACACCAGCCCTTCTTCCATCCATTTTGTCCATTCATAGACCCTTGCATTTATACTTGACATAAAAATGCATTCAATAAATATTTATTCAAAGAAAACAATGAATGAATAAATGAACAAATGAATGAGCAAGACACAATTATAGCTAAAGATGGTAGAAGCAATGTTAAAGCATTTATACATACTAATACACTCAATCATCATAAAAAACTAAGAGGGTAAATTAGGAGTTCAGGATTAACATTTATACATTGCTATGTATAAAATAAAGAACCAGCAAGGACCTACTGTATAACACAGGGAATTATACACAATATTATCTAATAACCTTATAAAAGAAAAGAATCTGAAAAAGAATATATACACACACCCACATGAATCATTTCGATGTATGCCTGAAACTAAAACACTATTATAAATCAACTATATGTTAATTAAAAAAAAATATATATAGGCATACCTTCTTTCTCCCCACCTTAGAGAAGAAATTGGGGTATGTGGAGTTTTGGGAACTTGCTCAAGGCCAAAGCTGCCAGCTGTAGGGCAATGATTTGAACTCAGCCTGGCTCAGAAGCACATGTTCTTTTTGCTAAAATTTTGAATTTTTTTCATAAAAGAACTGATCACATCCCTTCATTTTATTCCAATTGGTCATGATTTATTATGATTGTTGGAAGATAGTATCTTAAAAATTTGACTTCAAAAGAAACAAAACATGGCCCAAGCTGGAGTCAATCATGTTTGTCCAATCCTCCGTTCATGCTAACACATTAAGGTGTTGGAGTCCATTTAGGGGGAGGGGAGAGAAGGAAAACCTACAGTTTGCAAACAATCTCTTCTGCAAAGTGGTAAGAGTAACCCACAGGCCCTCCTTATTGTAAACTTTTCCTTTTCTTTTTTTTTTCCCAAACGATGTGGAACCAGAATCCTGATTCACTCTTCTTAATGTTTCCCAGGGGCTGATTCAGATATCTTTGCACTGTTCTACCAGTGATCCTCTAGGAACGATACATGTGACAGGGAGTTGGAAGTAATGGGTGTGCTGTAGTGGGAAGGCAAGGTTTGAGATGGAGTGGGTTTGCATTTCTGTGCTGTTTTCTGCCAGCGCCCTGAAGCGAATGTTCATTATTGCAACTGTCACTGTTTGGCTTTGGCATCAAAACAGATTGCTAATACTTTGTGGAATGGTGCTCTCGTGGAGGATGAACGGAAACGTGTCAGTATTCAAAGTGGGCCATTTTGGCCCTCATTCTTGCATAAAACACTGGAAATACCTTTTAAAACATTTCATAAAGCATAAGAAAAGATTCCAGAAAATAACTTGAATTCTAGATAATAAAATAGACTGGCCAACTTACATGGTCTGGGTAAGGAAAGCATTTTCCTAGTTACAGATCTCATGATCCAACTCAGAGAACCAGAGGTAAGTTATGGAAATTTCCTTCCAGGTAACAGAAATGAATGCATGCATGCTCAGTTGCTCAGTCATGTCTGACTATTTACGACCCCATGGACCATAGCCTCCCAGGCTCCTCCATCCATGGGACTTTCCAGGCAAGAATACTAGAGTGGGTTGCCATTTCCTCCTCCAGGGATAATTCTTGACCCAGGGATCAAAGGCATATCTCCCTCGTTGGCAAGCGGACTCTTTACCACTGAGCCACCTGGGAAGCCCTGACAAATTAATACTATGACCCAAAGAGTCTCATCATGTTTTCTGGTACACTGAAGACTCAGAATGATATTCAATTTATTTCCTTCTTGTTTGTGAGAATTTAAGTCTCAACCAGGCTTGCAAGCAAGTGAGGAGAACAGCTGCTTCCTCTTAAATATGCTGACATTCTGAAGTATAAAAAGGTGTTTCGTGACAAAACACACACACACACACAAGTTTTTAGAAATTATTACTGGCAGTTGTTTCTTTCCTCTGGATTCTACCTCATTTAACCACCATCATCTGTGCAGCACCGCCCCTCTTAGACACAGGCAGGAGTGGGCCCTGCACTGGGCTCTGTACTTTTGGGGGCTCCACATATCACAAGCCACTGAAACAAAAGTCTATTTTTGTATTTTTTGATCTTATGAAAAACACTTTTTTCAAGTTTGATAACCAACTAAGCAAATGGGAATGTTAATTAGGAAGGGAAGTGAGAACTGGACTGGGTGCCCCGAAGGCCAGAGTACAGAGTCAGAGAATTCCCAAGTGTGTGTGAGTGCGTATGTGTAGAGGTTTATGATCGTGTGTCTATGTGTGTGAATGTGTCTATGTGTGTACATGTAGAATTTGTGTGTGCGCATATGTCTATGCATGTATGTTTTGTGTGTGCATGTATGTTTGTGTGTGCATATGCCGTTATGCTTTTTGTGTGCATATGCACTTACGTGTGTCTATGTGCAGGTGCGGTTCTGTGTGTTGAGGTAAAAGATCACAGCCTCTTTCTGGAAACCAGAGAAAGAGGCTTGTTTTCAAAACACCAAATAACGTCAAGTCACCAAATGTGAGTCTACACAGAAAAGTCCCCCCAGATATTGCCTCCCTCTCTGAAGAGGAAATGCTTCAGATTGGCTGGAAATCCCCAGCCCACAAAATGAGGTTGGGGAGAAAGGTTGCCTCCCCACTGGGCTCCCAGATTTGGGTGGGTCCAATTACCACCCAAGGGCTTCCCTGATGGCTCAGCAGGTAGAGAATCCACCTGCAGTGCGGGAGACCTGGGTTTGATCCCTGGGTTGGGAAGATCCCCTGGAGAAGGGAAAGGCTACCCACTCCAGTATTCTGGCCTGGAGAATTCCACGGACTCTATAGTCCATGGGGTTGCAAAGAGTTGGACACGACAAAGCGACTTTCACCTTCAGTTGCCACCCGAAGGGCTGACTTAGGGGACAGAGTCTGCCCTGTTCCTGCACATCTGTGCTACTTGGCAGGGCTGAGCTGACTCAGGTGGGGAGAGCCCTTGACTTTCAGGTCACAAGGGCAATCCTTGGATACAGCCTACGGGGCTGCCAGTGATGCCTGAGGTATCTTGTAAGCACTGAGCTGTATGGTATATGGTCTCCATTTGAGCTCTTGGTCCTGAAACTTTTCGGGTGGGCTTGATTGAATCCTCCTGTGTTAGACCCTGTGTTATAACTCATTGGATGTTAAAAGGTAAAAAAAAACATTATTTGTGGACCAGAGCAACCAGGCTGCATACCATGAGAGGGGAGGGAACAATGGATTTGCTGTCATTGAAGAGGTTGAGGAGACATCTCCAGAAAATACTGGAGAAATACTAGCACTTCAAATTCTAATTTTACCACACCTCCAAAGGTCTGCTACTTGGAAGTGTCATGCATAAAAATGATCCACTGTCCTTTTTAAATGAAGTCCTATAGAGACCTGATTAAAGCACTTAATGTCCCAAGGGATCAGGTGAGTAATTATTTCCACCTTTACATCATTTGAACTAGAGTTTCCGAGTCTTGTGTTCATCAGAAATTCTAGATAGGCAACTGATTTCAAAAACTTAAAAAACCCCAGAAATATCTAACTGCAACTTCTGAGATGTTTCCCGAAGCTGCCTAATCTATGACTGCTCGAGGCAATTACAACAGTAGAGTCAGACTCAGTGATCCTGGTTACTGACCTGCTGAACTCACTTTGGGTTGGGCACACCAGATGCAGATTAGAACACCAATTGTTCTGCTTAAAAGTATTTGAGAGAGAGCCTGTTAAAAGAAATAGCTTATCCAACTTCTGAATTTCCCTCCTGAAACCAGGACCATTTCATGGGGACTGGACACCATGTGAATCATGTGATTTGAGAAGATACTGTTAGATTGCTTTAATTTCAAAGAAAAATTTTTCAGGAATTCAGGATATTCTTATTGCTGACAGCAATTTGGGAGGAAGAAGGCTAGAGAGTCAGGTTGCCAGGTTAGCAAATGATTGCAGAAGCTCTCAGGAGGAGGAGGTGGTCAGAACTGGACCAAAGGATGCTTGAGCTGGAGAGGCAGCAGAGAGATGGAGAGTGGCAGGAGGAACAGGCCAAAAAGAAGGGAAACCAGAGGCTCCAGAAGCAGAAGGAAACCAGCAGGAGCCCCCCAGGCTCCAGGCAGTGACGCAGGGCCCAACAGCTGGCCAATAGGAGTGGAGACCTACTCTGTATCCTCAGCCTCAAATGTCCTTGATGTCAAAATGGATGTCTCTAGTTTAGTTCTTTGTTTAAATTTTATATTGGAGTACAGTAGATTGTATATTGGAGTACAGTTGGCTTCCTTGGTGGCTCAGATGTTAAAGACTCTGCCTGCAATATGGGAGAACCAGGTTCCATTCCTGGTGGGGAACGGCCACTCGCTACGGTATTCTTTCCTGGAGGGTCCCATGGACACAGGAGCCTGGAGGGCTACAGTCCATGGGGTCACAAAGAGTTGACACAACTGAGCAACTAACACCTTAACACTTTCCTAGCTGATTAACAGTGTTGTGTTAGTTTCAGGTGCACAGCCAAGTAATCCAGTCACACATACACATGTTGATATATGTGTCTATTCCTTTCAAACTCTGTTCTCATTTAGGTTGCCAAATTCAAACTTAAATTGAAGAAAGTAGAGAAAACCACTAGACCATTCAGGTATGACCTAAATCAAATCCCTTATGATTATACAGTGGAAGTGAGAAATAGATTTAAGGAGCTAGATCTGATAGATAGAGTGCCTGATGAACTATGGACTGAGGTTCGTGACATTGTACAGGAGACAGGGATCAAGACCATCCCCATGGAAAAGAAATGCAAAAAAGCAAAATGGCTGTCTGAGGAGGCCTTACAAATAGCTGTGAAAAGAAGAGAAGCGAAGAGCAAAGGAAAAAAGGAAAGATATGAGCATCTGAATGCAAAGTTCCAAAGAATAGCAAGAAGAGATAAGAAAGCCTTCTTCAGTGATCAATGCAAAGAAATAGAGGAAAACAACAGAATGGGAAAGACTAGAGATCTCTTCAAGAAAATTAGAGATACCAAGGGAACATTTCATGCAAAGATGGGCTTGATAAAGGACAGAAATGGTATGGACCTAACAGAAGCAGAAGATATTAAGAAGAGGTGGCAAGAATACACAGAAGAACTATACAAAAAAGATCTTCATGACCAAGATAATCACGATGGTGTGATTACTCACCTAGAACCAGACATCCTGGAATGTGAAGTCACATAGGCCTTAGAAAGCATCACTACGAACAAAGCTAGTGGAGGTGATGGAATTCCAGTTGAGCTATTTCAAATCCTGAAAGATGATGCTGTGAAACTGCTGCACTCAATATGCCAGCAAATTTGGAGAAGTCAGCAGTGGCCACAGCACTGGAAAAGGTCAGTTTTCATTTCAATCCCAAGGAAAGGCAATGCCAAAGAATGCTCAAACTACCACACAATTGCACTCATCTCACACGCTAGTAATGCTCAAAATTCTCCAAGCCAGGCTTCAGCAATACGTGAACCGTGAACTTCCAGATATTCGAGCTGGTTTTAGAAAAGGCAGAGGAACCAGAGATCAAATTGCCAACATCCGCTGGATCATCAAAAAAGCAAGAGAGTTCCAGAAAAACATCTATTTCTGCTTTATTCACTATGCCAAAGCCTTCGACTGTATGGATCACAATGAACTGTGGAAAATTCTGAAAGAGATGGGAATACCAGACCACCTGACCTGCCTCTTGAGAAACCTGTATGCAGGTCAGGAAGCAACAGTTAGAACTGGACATGGAACAACAGACTGGTTCCAAATAGGAAAAGGAGTATGTCAAGGCTGTATATTGTCACCCTGCTTATTTAACTTATATGCAGAGTACATCATGAGAAACATTGGGCTGGAAGAAGCACAAGCTGGAACCAAGGTTGCTGGGAGAAATATCAATAACCTCAGATATGCAGATGACACCACTCTTACGGCAGAAAGTGAAGAGGAACTAACAAGCCTCTTGATGAAAGTGAAAGTGGAGAGTGAAAAAGTTGGCTTAAAGCTCAACATTCAGAAAACGAAGATCATGGCATCTGGTCCCATCACTTCATGGCAAATAGATGGGGAAACAGTGGAAACAGTGTCAGACTTTGTTTTTTGGGGCTCCAAAATCACTGCAGATGGTGATTGCAGCCATGAAATTAAAAGACGGTTACTCCTTGGAAGGAAAGTTATGACCAACCTAGATAGCATATTCAAAAGCAGAGACATTACTTTGGCAACAAAGGTCTGTCTATGCAAGGCTATGGTTTTTCCTGTGGTCACGTATGGATGTGAGAGTTGGACTGTGAAGAAGGCTGAGCGCCGAAGAATTGATGCTTTTGAACTGTGGTGTTGGAGAAGACGCTTGCGAGTCCCTTGGACTGCAAGGAGATCCAACCAGTCCAACAGGTCCATCCTAAAGGAGATCAGTCCTGGATGTTCATTGGAAGGACTGATGCTGAAGCCGAAACTCCAGTACTTTGGCCACCTCATGCAAAGAGTTGACTCACTGGAAAAGACTCTGATGCTGGGAGGGATTGGCGACAGGAGGATAAGGGGACAACAGAGGATAAGATGACTGGATGAACTCATGAACATGAGTTTGAGTGAACTCCGGGAGATGGTGATGGACAGGGAGGCCTGGCGTGCTGCGATTCATGGCACTGCAAAGAGTCGGACAGGACTGAGCGACTGAACTGAATTGATAGTATTAGCTTAAACCCGTAGTTCACCACATACAAGCAGGCCTCATCTAAGTAGTAGTCACCTCAGCCCCTGCACACACACCCAACAGGAAGAGGCAGAAAGTGTAAAGGAGCATAACAGTGACACCGATAGTGTTGCTCACTGGAGAGCACACACCCCACACAGAGGGTGGAGTCCATCGTGCCATCTCGTCAGCCATCTGAGAAACGCATGCCCAGTTTTACCAGCCATTGTGGTTCTTATTTTGGTGAAGGCCAGAAAGTTTCACGTGCCATTTCCAGGTGTTCAGGGCTAGGAGCCGTGTGCGTGAGTGTGCGTGGCTGCACGTGGTGTGCGTGGTATGCGTGCTGTGTGTGTGTGTGTGCGTGAGTGCGCGTGCGTGCGCGTGGTGTGCGTGGTATGCGTGTTGTGCGTGCATGTGTGTGGTGTGCGTGCGTGCGCGTGGTGTGCGTGGTATGCGTGTTGTGCGTGCGTGCGTGTGGTGTGCGCGCATGTGCGTGGTGTGTGTCGTGTGCATGGTTGCGTGGTGTGCGTCAATGTGCGTGAAAGGCCTGTGTGGACGCCGGCTTCCGCCGGGCTGGGGGCCGCCATTCTGAGCGGCCCGTGGGCCCCGAGCCCCGCGCCCCCTCACGGCGCCCCCGGGACCCGGCTCCCGGCCGGCCCGCCGCTCTCCGGCCAAAGGCGAGTCCTCTCCAAGGAGAGAAGCTGCTGAGGGTTCCTCTCAGCTTCTTCTTCACCAGAGGATCTGCCCTCCCTCCTTTCTCTCAAGGGAGAGGCTCCCTCCAGGACAGCGCCGAGGCGTCTGCGGGCCTCAGGGATTAGGGCCGAATACCTTGGTGTCACCTCAGCGTGATGTCTCTATCACCGCCTCATCGTGTTGCAGCCTTGGTTTCTCTAAGTCAGTGGGGACTGTGTTCCCTACTCTTGCAGCTTACCTCGTATTTAATATATTCCACACGCAACTACAACAAAGCCTGCTAGATATTCGGCAACTGATAAATACACAGGCTGCTGTCAGCAAATTTGTTCTGTCGAGTATTTGCCTTTCTTTCAAAAGCTGAGGTCCTACTCCCGAGAGGCACTAGACTGCACACTGGGACAGCAGGATAAAGAGCAAACCTTTGACCTTATAGTCTTAAGTTTTCATCCTGAATCATTTTCACCTAATTTTCTCCCCCTCTCTTCTCTGCGCTCCTTTGCCTCTCACAACATCCAGCAAGAACAGAGCCAAGATGTTGGAAGCATCTGTGAACCAAGAGTCATCCTGTTCCTGTAAACGAGAGGTTCCAGAACTTTAGTATACATTGAACCACCTGGAGGTTTAATCAGACACAGACTGTTGATTCTGCCCTTAGACTTTATGGTCTGGGTTGGGGCCTGAATATCTGCATTTCTGACAAATAGCCCAGTGCTGCTGCTGTGGGGCTGAGGACAACTCTTTAGGAACCACCACTGACATGCCTGTCAACTAGTTTCTGGTTTAGTAACAGGTCTCAGCTTTACAGCTATAATAACATATAAATAGAAAGTCATGAATGTAAAACAGGGGAAGAGGAATCGGGTGACCACGGTCCTGTTTTGTCTGTGACTAAGGGAGTTTCTCGGAGAAGGCAATGGCACCCCACTCCAGTACTCTTGCCTGGAAAATCCCATGGATGGAGGAGCCTGGTAGGCTGCAGTCCATGGGGTCGCTGAGGGTCGGACATGACTGAGTGACTTCACTTTCACTTTTCACTTTCATGCATTGGAGAAGGAAATGGCAACCCACTCCGGTGTTCTTGCCTGGAGAATCCCAGGGATGGGGGAGCCTGGTGGGCTGCCATCTATGCGGTCGCCCAGAGTCAGACACAACTGAAGCGACGCAGCAGCAGCGGCAGCAAAGGAGTTTCTGAGACATGAGACTTTTAGTACTTTGGGGGACAGCCCCACCAAGTCAGGACAAGTTGACGACTCTAAGAAGGAATTTGGAATAAGTTAAGGAAAACTCTTAAAAATACTTTAGGTACCTAAGCAAGCAATGAGTATCTCTTTTGAAAGATACATTTTTGGAGACTGATGTAATTTATAAATGAAGGAGAGTGTAGATACATTCAGATACTTAAAACAGAGAAAAATAACTTGGGGTTTAATTAATCTGCCACTTGGCCTTTAAACCAGGGGTTCTTTTTGTAAGACGGTCTCGTCTCCCTAACCTAGAATCTATGTTTTCAAGAAAATCTGTTTCCTACAGCACTCAGAATGTATGCTTCCTCCATTCCCTTCCAAACATAAATTATCCAAAGTAAATTAGTTCAAAACTAAATTACTAGAGCAAATATCATATCACATATTAATATATGAAATCTAAATAAGACTGGTACAAATGAACTTATTTACAAAACAGAAACAGACTCACAGACTTGGAAAACAAACGTATGGTTTCCAAAGGGGAAAAATGGCAGGTGAGGGGTAACTTAGGAGTTTAGGATTAACATGTACAAAGTAGTATATACAAAACACAGCCATCAGGGACCTACTATAGAACACAAGGAACTATATGAAATACTTGTTAATAACCTGTAATGGAAAAGAATCTGAAAAAGAATAGACACGTGTATATGTGTAACAGCCATGTTACATGAAACTAACACAACAGTGTACATCAGTTACACACCCACAGAGATAAAAATAAAATCCACATACACACAACACTAAGTTACTTGGAAGGCAGGACCGTGAGTCCTTGGGAGAGCTGATTCAGTGGTTCCACCACTGTTCATACACTTGATAAGCACCAAGAAGTGGTGAATTTTGTCAGAATCTATGAACTTTCTGATAAACATAACAAAAGAGAAAGAGGACAAAAAAAATCAATTTATTCCAAAGTTATTTTAAGTGACCTGGATGATACTAAAAGGCATAGGAAACAGGTTTTTTTTGGGGGGGGGGGTTGGGGTGGGGGTGGGGGATTTGTAATAGAGATTTTTATTTTCCCTAGTAAAGGAGAAGGAACTAAAACCTTTCCAAATTTATGAATGGTAGTTCCCCCCTTTGAAGAATTTTCTGCACAGAAAAAAAAACACTGCATGCCACAGTTATACTTCCCATTTCATTAACAAGGAGACATGTATATTGAAAAATTTCCATTTTGGCAGTCAAGGCATAGCTTTTCAGCAATTGCCTTTGGTAATCTGTTGTATTTATACAGCAATCATCTTCCTTCTGACCGTGTGCTTTAGGCAAAAGTGAGGGTTTGCCCTGTGTGCTTAAATCTATAATAACTATTTAGAATTAGGACTTGATAAATCATGAATTTTGAAAGCTTTTACTAATTAAAATTGAAACAGAGTGAGGGAGAACTTGCTTTCTGACTAGTGAAACTAGAGCCTGTGGTGAATTGAGAAGGTGGCGACAGTCATGTCAAGCCATCGAGGACACAAATCCTTGCTGTAGAATCCTGTTAGGCAGCCCATATAATTAAAGGGAAGAAATAACTGCCAGCTCTTCAAATTTTGTAGACTGTCTCGAAGATAAGAAAATGAGCTCTCATGAGGGATGGCACAATGATAAAATATTTAGTGTGGAAATGATTTAGAACATTAACCCATTTGGTCTGAGGCAATTTACTGTGTGCTAAGAGCTACATATAACTTTATGAACAGTAGCCTGCTGGCTCCTCTGTCCTTGGGATTCTCCAGCAAGAATACTGGAGTGGGTTGCCATGCCCTCCTCCAGAGGATCTTCCCCACCCAGGGATCGAAACCCCTTCTCCTACTTCAACTTGCATTAGCAGGTGGTTCTTTACTACTAGCACTGCTAGGAAGCTTTCCAGATGTCACTAGTAAAGAACCTAACTGCTGACAGATGAGATTTCAGATGCTGGTTCCATCCCTGCATCGGGAAGATCCCCTGGAGGAGGAAATGGCAACCCACTCCAGTATTCTTGCCTGGAGAATCTCATGGACAGAGGAGGCTGGTGGGCTACCATCCATGGGGCTGCAAAGAGTCAGACATGACTAAAGCGACTTAGCCGGTAAGAGTTACCTAGCTTCCCAGGTGGCGCTTGTGGTAAAGGCTCTGCCTGCCGATGCAGGAGACGTGAGTTGTGGGTTCAGTGGATGCCTGGGTCAGGACGATCCGCTGGAGGAGAAAATGGGAACCCACTCCAGTATTCTCCCCTGGAAAATCCCATGGACAGAGGAGCCTGGCTGACTACAGTCCTTAGGGTCACAAAGAGTTCTAGTTTTCAATACAATAATGTTTCATAAATTGACTATGAAGACAACAGTTTAATCAGACAGATACCGTGATAAACTGATATACATTCTTTTTTCAAATTTCAGAACCAGGAAAGAAGTTTTCAGAGAGTAAGTTCTACTGGACAAATTATGGGGGATGACTGGCAAAGATGAGAGAAATATAGAAAAAAAGACCTTAAAAAAATCAAGAAATCGTATTAATATATATAGTTTTAATAACAAATTTTCAACTACTAGGCATTCAATTTAAACTATAAACTGCATTGTTTCAAGATTCAAACTTCCCAAATTATTTAATCCAAAACAGCAATTTATTATTATTTTGCCCACTGCAGGAAAGGGTTAGGGTTAATACAATCACTTTTTGATAGAATTTGTCTCCTTGAAAAAGTCGTTTCCATGTAATGTTTAATATACTTCAGCCAAGAAGAGTTTTAAGAGTTGGGGGACACATAAAAATTAGGGAGAATGTGCACATCAAAATTAATGGGAGAAATCAGAATTTTACTTGTTATTTACGGAAAGGTTGCCTGCTGAAAAATTAATAGAACTGCTTGGAAATAATAAAATTCTGGAGCAAATGCCTCTCTTCAAGGCAAAGCCAACAGACCTATTTCCAATATTCCCCTTTTCAGCTACAGAAACCATATAAACCAGATTTTCACAAAATTCCAGATAAAATTGTCTCTCTTATTGTAATGTCATAAACTGTCACACAGTTTCAGAAATTCCAAGCTACAGCAGACTGCCTCTTGGACTAAAACTCACCATACCATAAAATTTTCTTTTTGTTTTTGAGACTACATTTGATTGTAATCATATCACAATTTCACCAAAACACTAATTGAAACACTAAAAACAAAAAATGTTAACCTTTCTTTTGTCTGATAATGCAGAATAACCAATTAGATATTCCTTAGACCTTATTGAAGAGACTAGTTATTTTGACATTATTTCAACAGCTTCAAATCTAATTATTTATTCAATATTTTGAGTATATAATTAAGAAAAAAACACTTGTTCTTGGTTAGGTCTATCAACTAAGATTTAATTCAATATGCTAGGATAAATATGTTTTAAGATAGAGCTGTGGTTAATAAAGAATACGGTTAGATAATTTAAAAATAAATTTTTATTATCTTTGACAGTTAGTCTGTATGGTAATTTTGATCCTGCAGAATGCTAACTATTTTTATAACTACAAAGGGATAGAAATCTGGTCTCAGATGACTTGACCTCTCAAAGGATGATGGCATTTCTATTTCATCTCAGCCTTTGGGATCTCATTTCATGAGTCAAGTCAGAACACTATATTATAGACAGTATGATATGAATAGAAGTTCTGAAGTTCATCGTTAATTTGGATAAAATAATTTTAAAATATAATTCTTAATCTCTTTGCTTCCTAGATCACTTTCTTAAAGTTAATTTTCTTGAGAGAGAAGAACTTCATTTTTATGTGTCCTGTTGTCAGTAAACCTGTTTTAAATCAGCACTGGGTTCCTTTGAAGTTTCTCTAGACGTGGAAAAGCCCATGGCCACATGTGACTGGCTTCGCTCCCGTCCTCCCTGGCAGCTCCGCTCGCTCCGGAGGAAGCCGGGCCAGGAACGCGCGTCCAGGGCTGGGCCTGGGGAGTCAGACGCCTGGGGGGACGGAGAGTGTGCAGGCAGGCACCACATCGACCCCTGGCGCTCGGAGGCCTGTGCCAAGAGGTCAAGATCCCAGCCAGGCCCCACAACCAGTTCACAGGGCCGGGGAGAGAGAGCCTGGAGCCAGAGGCAAGTTGCTGGGAAGAAACGGCCCTGGGGCATCTGAGGACGAGGCCCTGGTCCACGATGGGCGGGTGCGGTGGCGGCGGTGACCTTGTCGGGTTATTTTAGCATAATGGCCTCATGTCCTGGACGGCCCCTTGTGGATGTACTGGGGAGAGTGCTGGGCCACCACCCGCGAGGGCGGGAGAGGCAGAGGAGAGACGAGGGCGGGTCTCTCTGCTCCGCAGGTCGGCGTCTCGGGGCCCCACTGCGAGCAACAGGCAGGAAGCACAGGACTTCACTTCCTCCTCTTCTGCTCAACGTGCCCACTCCCAGCCTTTTCAAAAGGAACAGTACAAGGCCCTCCCTCGCAGTCCAGCAGTTAAGACGTGCCTTCCAATGCAGGGGTGTGCAGGTCCAATCCCTGGTTAGGGAACCAAGACCCCACAGGCTTCCAGCCAACAAGCAAAACATAAACCGTGGCAGCAATACTGGAACAAAGTCAGTAAGGACTTAAATGATTTTTTTTAAATAACAGTATAAAAATTTAACACACGGATGCATATATATCTCCCTCTGAGATTTTAATTTCTCCCTGTAAGCCACCACTCATTGAAGGTATTTCTAGAGAAAGCAAAACTTTAAAAATCTTTCCAGGTCAGCTGGGGGGGAAAAGAGTGGCCAAGGATTAGTCAGGCTGACTCACAGAATTAAGTTATATGATCTGGCTCATCTTTTCTCAGAAGCTCACTCAGAGAACATCACAGCTCAGGCTTGCCTTGTAAAAACACAAGGCTTTTGTATCAAAATTGAAGCCCCAAATAAATTCGACTAGGTATTTTAAGTAGACAGGTAATTCTAAGTGATGGGGCGATTCTTGAAGACTGTGCTTAGATAGTTTAGTTTCATACAACCTTATTTTTACTCAGCACATGATTTATGGACTTTTGGCATTGCCATGCCATGATATCAGTAGTCATACTTTTTACTTAACACTTCAGAAAAACACCTCTGTGGCTTAATCTTCAAAACGCAGTTCCACAGCTGAGAGGAGTGTCACTGCTAAACGTGTCAACCTGGGTGGATACATGTTTCCTCAGACTGATTAACTTAAGGTGAACATATCTGAACGAGATAGAAATTATTTATATTTTCTTATTAACTCTTTTTTTTCGGGGTGGGGGAGGATAAGAGAGAACTAGGAACAAAAGAAAAAAGAAAAGCAAGGGAACCACATCTTATTTGACCTTTGAAACTGCAGATTTTATAAGGAAGGAAGTTTCGTGAGCTGCTCCTCTTAAAAGATATTTTTATCAGGCAGTCCAGATGGATCAATATGATGAACCAATTCATAGGATTTGGATGGAATTCTCTTTCAATCTTTGAAGGTCCCATCATCACAGATGTTCCATTTCTATTGAAGGAATATATCCTGTTAAGATTTCTGAGATGCTAACAGAAAAGGTGCCACCAAGTATGATGACTTATGAATTCTGATGTGAATATCACTGAAACGCACAGATGAATGGTAAATACCAAAGAAGTCTGTACATGGTTTTACAAGATATATCATGCACTCAAAATGATAGATAATGCATCACTCAAAACAAGACAAAGACTATTTCTTCAACTCCTTTTATGTCTCATTATTTTTTGCTGTTTTGAAGTTTGCAAGATACAGAGTAGCTCTCCCTAGTTATACCACAATTTAGCTATCTGGTTTTATAGGTCCTGACTCTAAATGTCATCACTGTCACAGGAATCAGCTATCTAGCATAACAGCACACTTTCTTGAATATAAACCTAAATAATTACAAAATTAAACAAATGTGTGACAAAGAAACCTTCAAGGATACAAGATAATAGTAATATCCTACAATTGTTTGGTCCTTATTAGTTTTAAAATATATTTTATAGATTCTTCTTTGTTATCCTCAGGAAAATACTGTGAGATAGACACTGGAATTCTTATCTTATAAAAAAGAAAACTGGCTTATTGATATGCCATCACATGCTAGAATCACATGATTAATTAGGAAAGCCATCATCAATGGCAAGATTTTTTAGATTTTTTTTATTGCCACCTGATAAAAGAGATTTCTTTATGATGAAGAACTAAGTGCAAAAAATTACATAATTTCAGTAGGACATTGCTGAATCATATGATAGAAATTTTTTATTTCTATGAAATGTTATAGCTAAGACAATGTGTATGACTAGCACACACTATATATTTAATCTAGAAATTTTATAGTATTTAGAATAGAGGAATATATTAACATTTTTGTGTGGTAACATTACTATATTGTTTAGTGAACCAAATTAGATTTTAATACAAGCTTTACATGGTTACTAAGGTTGTTAGCATTACTTTTACAAATTATAATCATTTAAAACATAAAGAGACAAAGATATCCTTGTAAATTAAGAGTTGTAAACCATCACTCTTCTCAAAGGAGCACAACAGCTCCTTATTTCACCCCAAGTGAAAGCGAACGTCCAGCGGAAAGCTTTCTCCTTTAGATCAGGGACAAAACAACGATGTCTCTCTTGCTACTGCTATTCAGGACTACTAAAAATCCTAGCCAGGACTATTAAACAAGAAAAGGAAATAAAAATCATATTTTAAAGAAAGAAATAGAACTACCTCTCTTTTCAGGTGGCATCATCGTATATATAGAAAACCCCAAAGAATCTACCTTTCAAAAATAGATCTAATAAACCAGTTCAGCAGATTTGCAGAACACAAGGTCAATGTACAAAAATCAGCTGTTTTGTACTCCAGCAATGAAAAATCGGAAAGCAAAACGAAAAGACATAAAAGTAATAAAATACTGAGGAATAAATGTAATCACTGAAGTGTAAGACTTGTACACTGACAGCTATAAAGCATTGCTGAAGGAAATCTTAAAATACCTAAACACAGAAACACATTTTTTAAATTAATGGGTTGGAGGACAATATTGCTAAGATTATTCCTGGAAGAGATTTACAGCTTAAATGCAATGTCTATCAAAATTCCAGTAGCTTTTTTTCCTGCCGAATTGATAAGCTGAGCAAAATTTCATATAGAAATAAAGGGATCCCAATAATGCTTTTCAATACTGTAAAAGATGAATGTTGTGGAATATTCATACCCCCTGATCTGAAAACTTACTAAAAAACCACAGTAATCAAAATGGTGTGGCATAAAGATACATATACAGATCCATGAAATAAAACTGAGAAATAAACCCACATGTCTATGGATAAGTAATTTTGACAAGGATGAAAAGATCATTCAAAGCATGAATAATAGTCTCTTCAACAAATTGGTCCTGGGAAGAATAGATAGCCACATGCCAAAGAATAAAGTTGGACCCCTGCTTCACACCACATGCCACTCAAAATGGATCAACAGCATAAATATAGGCTCTCCTATAAGGAATGCATGCACTCTAAGTCGCTTCAGTCGTGTTTGAATCTTCACAACCCCATGGAAGGTAGCCAACTAGGCTCCTCTGTCCATGGGATTCTCTATACTGGAGTGGGTTGCCATGCCATTAGGAAACATAGTTGCAAAGACTTGTGACCTTGTATTAAGCAATGATTTCTTTAAAATGATATCAAAAGCATACGGATCAAAAATAAATAAGTTGGACTTCATCCAAAAAAAAAAAAAAAAGCCTTTTATATGTCAAAGACATTATCCAAAAAATGATGAAAGCAACCCACAAAACGGGAGAAAGTATTGTCAAATCAATTATCTGATAAGAGTCTAGAGCAGAGAACATATAAAGAACTCCTAGAACACAACAATAAACAGGACAACTAGTGGTTTGAATAGAATGTCTCCAACTAAGACGCAAATGGCCAAGCAATGCTTGAAAAGATGGCCCACTTTACAAGTCATTAGAGAAATGCAGATAAAACCACATGAGATACAACTCCAGAAAAATAAATGACCCAATCAAAAAATGGGCCAAAGACCTAAATAGACATTTCTCCAAAGAAGACATACAGATGGCTTACAAACACATGAAAAGATGCTCAACTTCACTCATTATCAGAGAAATGCAAATCAAAACCACTATGAGGTACCATTTCACACCAGTCAAAATGGCTGCTATCCAAAAGTCTACAAGCAATAAATGCTGGAGAGGGTGTGGAGAAAAGGGAACCCTCTTACACTGTTGGTGGGAATGCAAACTAGTACAACAACTATGGAGAACAGCGTGGAGATTCCTTAAAAAACTGGAAATAGAACTGCCTTATGATCCAGCAATCCCACTGCTGGGCATACACACTGAGGAAACCAGAAGGGAAAGAGACACGTGTACCCCAATGTTCATCGCAGCACTGTTTATAATAGCCAGGACATGGAAGCAACCTAGATGTCCATCAGCAGATGAATGGATAAGAAAGCCGTGGTACATATACACAATGGAGTATTACTCAGCCATTAAAAAGAATACATTTGAATCAGTTCTAATGAGGTGGATGAAACTGGAGCCTATTATACAGAGTGAAGTAAGCCAGAAAGAAAAACACCAATACAGTATACTAACGCATATATATGGGATTTAGAAAGATGGTAATGATAACCCTGTATATGAGACAGCAAAGAGACACTGATGTATAGAACAGTCTTTTGGACTCTGTGGAGAGGGAGAGGGTGGGATGATTTGGGAGAATGGCATTGAAACATGTATAATATCATATATTAAACGAGTTGCCAGTCCAGGTTCGATGCATGATACTGGATGCTTGGGGCTGGTGCACTGGGACGACCCAGAGGGATGGTATGGGAAGGGAGGAGGGAGGAGGGTTCAGGATGGGGAACACATGTACACCTGTGGCAGATTCATTTTGATATATGGCAAAACCAATACAATATTTAAAGTTAAAAAATAACAAAAAAAATAACAAAAAAAATAAAATTAAGTTGGGGTTCTTTGAAAAAAAACTACATGAGATATCATTTCACATTCTGGCTATAATAATGATGAAAAATTAAAAACAAAATACCAATTTTTAGCAAGGCTTTGGAGAGACTGGAATCCTCATACATTGCTGGTAGAATATAAAATGGTGCAGTGCTGTGAAAAAGACTGGCAGCTTCTCAAGTAGTTAAACAGAGAGTCAACATGTGACTCAGCAATCCCACTTCTAGGTACATACCCAAGGTAAATGAGAAAATGTTTTTACACACAAACATGTGCATGAATGTTCATAGGAGCACTTCATAATGACCCAAAGGTGGAAACAACCCAAATATCCATCACCTAATGAATGGGTACAAGTTTGTCCCTACCAGGGAGTATTATTCAGGGATATAAAGAACTGAGGTAATGACACATGTTAATGTCACAATACGGGTAAACCCTGAAAGTATTGTGCTGAGTGAAAGAAGTTAGTCACAAAAGACCACATGTGGTGTGATTCCATTTAGCACATCAACCAACTCCACAGAGGCAGAAAGTTGATTGACTAGAGGGAATAGAGGAAAAGTGGAATTCAGAGGTATAGGACTTCTTTTGGTGGTGATGGAAATATTAAGAAATTTGCAGGTGTCATGGCCGCACAGCACTTGCACAGCCTCCACATTGTATACTTTACAACAGTGCAGTAAGTCATGTGAATTTTATCTCTATATAAACAATTTTAAGCTTATGGATCATGGATGTCTTTGCAATGGCCAGAAGACTCTCTGGTGTGGTTCCCCATCATCTATTTGACTTTTTCTTTTACTGTCTTCCCTTCTGTTCTCTCTGCAGCAACCATACTGCTCTGGCCTTTTTGTTCTTCTTCAAGAACCCAGAGCATGATCACAGGTCTGAGTTTGCTGTTTCGTTTATTCGGAATACTCTTCCCCCAGATAACCACAGCAAGCCTCCTCTCTCCATCTGTAGTCTGTATTACCTTCTCTGTGAAGTATTGTCTTCCTATCCTGAATGAAACTGTATTCCCCCTCCCATGCCTCTTTCTCCCATGCCCCCTACAATGCCTCTTTCTCTTTCCTGCTTTCTTTTTCTCCATAGAATTTATCACATTCAAATGCTACAAAATATAAACAACCTAGCTGTTGTTTATTATCATCCTCCTCACCCCAGTGGGATGTAAACTCTACAAGGCAAGGGTTTTTGGTAGTTCTGTTCTCTGCTGATTCTCAGCATCTAGGAATTTACTTGAAACATGACAGATTCTCAATAAATATTGAATATTTCTTGAATGAATGAATGAACAAATGAGACCACCAAGGAAATAAAATGATGCTCAGAAAGGAAGAATGAATCATAAAAGCAGGCAGAGAAACATCCAACATCAGTGTGTGATCTCAGTTATGTAAAAATCTTTTTTTTTATCTTTAACATTTTTTAAAGAAAATTTTAGTTCAAGTGTGAGCTAAGTGATTAATTTTAAAAAGTGGTTATGATTTTTTAATAAGGTGTCTTATTCCATGATTTCTGAAATCCATTTCAGCTCTAAAATAAAATGATGTTTTGAGAAACATTTTTATAAAAACTTAGCTGTAAGTCCCACAGTTTCTAAGGAAGTGATTAATAATTTGAGAATTACCCACAGATAATTCCTCACTAGCCCTTCCATTACCAAAGCCTGTCATCTAAATTAGATATGATATATGAGGAAACTAATTGTCTGTATTTGGAAAGTTATACCAGGAATCATATCAGGATGGGATTGCCACACCCTTCTCTCCCCTCCCCCCATCCCGGTAGGCCAGGAATAAACGAATGATGTGGTCCAGAAAAGAACGTTTCTGAGACTCTTGGGAGGAAAAAAAAAATACAACTAAACTTTAAACAGCTGAAAAAGAGATTAAGATAAAAGCTAGTAATGTAGGAAAAAAGACTGTGGGAAAATTTGAACTCTCAATCATCAAGTAGCTGTGTAAAGTCTAAGAAATGTGACAACATTAAGAAACAGACTGAAGCTTTCTCTTTAAAACCACAAGTAAAAATAGGAAGAAAAAATTTAATCTTACTAAATATTATTGTTCTTTATGCCTTGTTCTAAAACTAAATGAATTTCATACGTTATTAGGATGAGTTAATAGTCATACTTTATGCTTGTCTCCTTAGACTGCAAGGAGATCAAACCAGTCCATTCTGAAGGAGATCAGCCCTGGGATTTCTTTGGAAGGACTGATACTAAAGCTGAAACTCCAGTACTTTGGCCACCTCACGCAAAGAGTTGACTCATTGGAAAAGACTCTGATGCTGGGAGGGATTGGGGGCAGGAGGAGAAGGGGACGACAGAGGATGAGATGGCTGGATGGCATCACTGAGTCGATGGACATGAGTCTGAGTGAACTCCGGGAGTTGGTGATGGACAGGGAGGCCTGGCGTGCTGTGATTCATGGGGTCGCAAAGAGTCGGACACGACTGAGTGACTGAACTGAACTGATGTTTGTCTATTTCATATGTTTGTTTTCCACACAAGCACCATTATTGAGTAAAAACATAAACTGGTTTTTTTTTTTTTTTTTTTTCAGTTACTTTATTCTATGAGAAGACTATTTGCCAAGAGTATCAACCTAAGGATCCTTTTTGAGTAATTTTTGACCTGGTAGCTGAGTGTAAATAGTCTTAAACCTAAGAGCCAATAAGTTGGTGCAGCCACTTTGGAAAATATTTTGAAACAGTTTTTCAAAAGGTTAAACTCAGAGTTAGCCTGTGACTCAGCCTCCCCATCCTGTCGGATTCCACACACACCACAGAGAAAAGAAAACAGGTGTCCAGACTGAAACCAGGACACAAATGTTCATAGCAGTGATATTGATAACACCCCCAAAGTAGAAAAAGCCAAACACATCAACCATCAAAAGGAAGAGCAGCAACCTGGATGGACCTAGTGATTGTCATCCTGAGCGCAGTTAAGATAGAGAAGGAGTATTGTATGACACCCCTGTATGATGCCTCGTAGTTCAGTCAGTAAAGAAACTGCCTTCAGTGCAGCAGACCCGGGTTCGATCCCCGGGTCAGGAAGATCCCCTGGAGGAGGAAATGGCAACCTAGGCCAGTGTTCTTGCCTGGAGAATCCCATGGACAGAGGGGCCTGGGGGGCTACAGTCCATGGGGTCACAGTGTCAGACATGACTGAGCAACTAACACTTTGTTTTCCAAAGAAAGGTAAGCTTCCCCACCCCACCCCACCCCCGTCCTTATATGTGGAATCTAAAAAGAATGATACAAATTACCTTATTTATAAACAGAACAGGCTCAGGAAGTTAGAGAATGATTTCATGCTTGTGAGGGGATAAGGGACAGTTGGGGAATCTGGGATGGACGTGCCCACACTGCTCTATCTAAAACGGATCACCAGTGAGGACCGACTGCATGACGCAGGGAACTCTGCTCAGTGTCACCGGCAGCCTGGATGGGAGGGGGTTTGGGGGAGAACGGATACGTGTGTATGCATGGCTGAGTCCCTTCGCTGTTCACCTGGAACTGTCATGACATTGTTAATCAGCTATACCCCGATACAAAGTAAAAGGTTTAAAACATTAATTTGCAAGAAATTGAAATTAATTACAAAAAAGGAATTATACTAATTCACCATACTAATGAAAGAAAAGGATTCAATTTAATAATGAACATGCCCCCCCAAAAAAAAAGGAAAAATAAAGTGTGATCTATGCATGTGATGGATAATTACTCTGGTTAAAGAGGAATAAAATTATGGTACATGTCACATCATAAATGAACCCTGAAGACATTAAGTTAGGTAAGAGAAATCAGTCAGAAAACACCAGGGATTATGTAACCCCATTTGCATTAACCACCCAGCAAAGGCAAATCAACGAGACCGGAAGCCTCTCAGTGGTTGCCGGGGGAGAGGGGTTTCAGGGTAAGAGAGACTGACCACTAGTGCGGGTGGGGCTTCTTTGGGGAGGGGCTCTGAAATCATTGTGATGGTGCATGCACAGCTCTGTGAACGTACTGAACACCATCCAATTGTACATTTCAATTGTTCAGAAGTGGGTGAGTTTTATGGTGTGTGAATTACACCTCAATAAAGCAGTTAATTTTTAAAATGCTGTGTTGTGCTGTTTTAGTCACTCAGTTGTGTCCAGCTCTTTGCAACCCCATGGACTGCAGCCCACCAGGCTCCTCAGTCCATGGAATTCTCCAGGCAAGAATACTGGAGTGGCTTGCCATGCCCAGAGATTGAACCGAGGTCTCCCACATTGCAGGCAGATTCTTTACCAGAGAAGCCCAATTTTAAAAATAGATAATTAATAAGGACCTACTGTATAGCAGAGGGAACTCTGGGGGAAGAATCTAAAACGGACTGGATGCATGTACATGTATAAATGATTCCCTTTGCTGCACAGCAGAAAATAATTACTCTTAAATCAACTATACTCCAGTAGTTGTTTTCAAAAATATAAAAAGTAATATGCTTTGAAAATTCTGGCTCTGTTTCTGAGTTACTCTGAGGAAGCAAGGTCAAATGCTGACTCCTGTCAGCTGAGACGACCAGAGGCGGGTGCCGTGTACACCAGCTCTCCCATGGGCACGGGGTGGATTTCAGATACAGTGGGAGAAGCAGGGCCCCATGCTGCTTCTGCCTTCAGGCTGCATTTTGGCGATGATGAGCCATATAAATTAAAGCATGCAAATAGGATGCAAATCATCATATATCTCAAGCCAGAAAGACCCTCCTAAGTCAATGTTAAGAAAATCACTCCTCTGTTAAGAGCTTTGTAGAACAAAGTCTAAATTCTGGAGAAAAAGCAGGCTGACCATTGAAAGCTTCTGAGCTTCGACTCCGGCCAATCCTCACCCACACACAGATGATCCTGTCAAGCTATCCTAAGGCCCTGGATGCTATGATCTTTATGAGCTTTGTGGGCACCCTTTGTCTAAGGCTTAGGACAAATGTCACCTTAGAAATTACTCCTTCTCCATATACTTTCAATATCTTGTCCATAATCCTATTTTGGTACTAATCATGTTATTACAATTATTTTCTTAAATGCTGGTAACCAGGGAGGAAATGTGGGGAAGGGATAAATTGGGATTCCAATTGACATATACACACCACTGACTGACGCTGATGCAAAGAATGCTCAGACTACCGCACAACTGCACTCATCTGACACGCTAGCAAAGTAAGGCTCCAAAGTCTCCAAGCCAGGCATCAACAGTATGTGAACCGTGAACTTCCAGATGTTCAAGCTGGATTTAGAAAAGGCAGAGGAACCAGAGATCAAACTGTCAACATCTGTTGAGATTATCAAAAAAGCAAGAGAGTTTCAGAAAAACATCTACTTCTGCTTTATTGACTATGCCAAAGCCTTTGACTGTGTGGATCACCACAAACTGTGGAAAATTCTTCAAGAGATGGGAATACCTGACCTTCCTCCTGAGAAATGTGTATATAGGTCAAGAAGCAACAGTTGGAACTGGACATGGAACAACAGACTGGTTCCAAATCAGGAAGTTACATCAAGGCTATATATTTCCACCCTGCTTATTTAACTTATATGCAGAGTACAACATGAGAAATGTTGGGCTGGATGAAGCACAAGCTGGAATCAAGATTGCCGGGAGAAATATCAATAACCTCAGATATGCAGATGACACAAATCTTATGGCAGAAGGTGAAGAAGAACTAAAGAGCCTCTTGATGAAAGTGAAAGAGGAGAGTGAAAAAGGAGGCTTAAAGCTCAACATTCAGAAAACGAAGATCATGGCATCTGGTCCCATCACTTCATGGCAAATAGATGGGGAAACAATGGAAACAGTGTCAGACTTAATGTTTTTGGGCTCCAAAATCACTGCAGATGGTGACTGCAGCCATCAAATTAAAAGACGCTTGTGCCTTGGAAGACAAGTTATAACCAACCTACTGCTGCTAAGTCGCTTCAGTCATGTCCAGCTCTGTTTGACCCCATAGATGGCATCTCACAAGGCTCTGCCATTCCTGGGATTCTTCAGGCAAGAACACTGGAGTGGGTTGCCATTTTCTTCTCCAATGCATGAAAGTGGAAAGTGAATCACTCAGTCTTTAGTGACCCCATGGACTGCAGCCTACCAGGCTCTTCCATCCATGGGATTTTCCAGACAAGAGTACTGGAGTGGGGTGCCATTGCCTTCTCCAACCTAGACAGCGTATTAAAAAGCAGAGACCTTACTTTGCCAACAAAGGTCCATCTAGTCAAAGCTATTGTTTTCCCAGTAGTTATGTATGGATGTGAGAGTTGAGGTATAAAGAAAGCTGAGTGAAGAAGAACTGATGCTTTAGAACTGTGGTGTTGGAAAAGACTTTTGAGAGTCTCTTGGACTGCAAGGAAATCCAACCAGTCCATCCTAAAGGAAATCAGTCCAGAATATTCATTGGAAGGCCCAATGCTAAAGCTGAAACTCCAATACTTTGGGCACCTGATGTGAAGAACTGACTCATTGGGAAAGACCCTGATGCTGGGGAAGATTGAAGGCGGGAGGAGAAGGGGGCGACAATGGATGAGATGGTTGGATGGCATCACCGACTCGATGGACATGAGTTTGAGTAAACTCCGGGAGTTGGTGAAGGATAGGGAGGCCTGGTGTGCTTCTGTCCATGGGGTCACAAAGAGTTGGACATGACTGAGTGACTAAACTAAACTGAAGCTCCAATACTTTGGCCACCTGATGTGAAGAACTGACTCATTGGGAAAGACCCTGATGCTGGGTAAGATTGAGGGCAGGAGGAGAAGGTGACGACAGAGGATGAGATGGTTTATGGCATCACTGACTTGATAGACATACGTTTGAGCAAACTTTAGGAGGTAGTTAGGGCAGGGAAGCCTGGCATTGTGCAGTCCATGGGGTTGCAAAGAATTGTACGCAAGTTAGTGACTGAAAAAAACAATATGTATTTGTATAACTGACCCACTTTACTGAACATCAGAAACTAACACAACATTGTAAAGCAACTATAATATAATTTTTTTTTAATTTTTAATCTTTTCCCCAAACTGTGTCTCTCAAGAACACAAGAGTGCTTACATTAAATCCTTTTTATCTGGCTGGCTGGATGAAAGATGGAATTTAGTTCTACATTTAACTATCTACTTGACATCTCTGCTCTGCAGGGAAGGAAGGAGAGGCGGAGTGACAGAATCCTTTAGAAATGAAATGGAAGTCTTAACTTACTGAGGTTGCACGGGCCATCACAAAATCAATCAGTGGACAGTGGTGTGGAAAAAGCACAAATTTATGTATTAGGATATGTTTTCCTCTCAATGAGTTCTCAACCCCATCCAGAGAGCATTCAACCATGGTATAATGAACATATTTTACATTTAGACAATACTTGGACTTCCCTGGTGGCTCGGACGGTAAAGCATCTGCCTATAATGCTCGAGACTGGGGTTCAAACCCTGGGTTGGGAAGATCTCCTGGTAAAGGAAATGGCACCCCACTCCAGGACTCTTGCCTGGAAAATCTCATGGATGGAGGAGCCTGGTAGGCTACAGTCCATGGGGTCACAAAGAGTAGGACACAACTGAGTGACTTCACCTCACTTTAGATAACACAGCACTTAGGCACAAACCCTCTGTCTACTGTACTGCTTTATGAAAATGGAACTGGTTGGACATTCAAGAGAGGTGGCCACCTTTTCAAGGTGGGCAGCTCTGATGAAACCTGATTTTCACCTTGGATGAAAGATTTACAACCCAGATGGAGCATCACTCTGTGAGGCTGCAGACTCAAGATTCTGCTCTGGATCTTAGTCTGACACTAACAGTGTCCTCCAGTGTGGCTTCCTAAGCTAGGCTGCAGCAAGCAGACCACATCCCTAGGCTTATTGGCTGCTGCTGAATTCCCTGTCAGGTCTTCTGAGTTTCCAGTCCCTTCACTCTGCATGTCAAGCTTGCTCTCTGCGCCCATGACTCTGTGACGCTGGCTCACAGAGATCCCCAAGAGCCCAGGCCTGGCCTCAGGTTCGTGCTCAGATGCTCTTTTGGTAGCATTGTCTTTTCTCCTTTCCAGCGCTGGATGAAACAAAATTCAAGTGTAGCTTATTGTCACATGTCCTAGCTTGCATGAGTGACCGAGGTAGATCTGGAGGGGTTGGCTTCCATCAGTCTGAAACTCGGACACCCCACCTACTGCTCTGTGTAACTGTTCTATAGACATCAGATTGCATGAGAGAGTTTGGAGAAGCTGGTGGATATGGCCTGTCTGTAATATGAGTTGGCATACACCAGATTATATTCAATATAAAGCTTTAACAGCAAGCCTTTAAACCGGGTACTTCAGTGGGGACAAAAAGAGTAAAGGAGCTGATTCTTCTTGAAAATGCAACATTGCATGCCACTTTGAAATTAAATCTTTGTATATAGTCTTGTAGGGAAGCTGCAACAAATGGGTCCTTTAATAAACACACAAGGGTTCACATGTGCAATCTTTGTGTTATGTGTGTAAGAAGTAATATTTAACATCATTTTCTATCAAGTACAAAATTTTTCAGGAAAGAAGATGCAACAGAGTCACCTATCAGAGCAGCTGTCATCTCTATAATTGAGGGTTTTCTTATTTGATATAGAGTCAGGATGTAGAATGTTCTAGAGAAAATAGCAGTTAATAAGAGTAACTAGACTTGTGAGCTGATTCCTGAAAGATTTGAGCCTCATCCTTCTGCCATGAAAATTGTATTAAGTTAATGGCCTTCGTAATATCTAAGGTGTGTTTATCACCATATAATTTGCTAAACGCTTCCCATCTATTCGTTCTCACAGAATTAGTTTAAATTGGAGCAGCACTATTTTTGCTTCTTTTAAAACGTGGAGACAAAAGTTCACAGATTTGTCCTAGCGCACCCGATACACAAGCTCTGAACTGCAGCTGCAAGACCAAGGCTGACTTCCCCCATCACGTACGGTGTCTTAGGGAACTGAGGTGAAAGGAGGATGTAAAATAGAAGGACTTTCTCTGCTTTTCATCTTTTAAAATCATTTTCAAGTTTTAATTTTTTCTCTGTTTTTCACGTTTTAAATAATATATGAATTCTTAAAATTTAAGCCTCTCTTTGAAGTTTTAATTTTGTTAAGTTTTGAAGAAGAAAATTTAAGATAGTAACTCTGGTAAAAAAAAAAAGTTATAAATTTAAAATATTCATGTTGGGCCAAATGTTAAATAGTAACTTAACTGCCTGCCAATTTGCACAGCAACTAATTAGGCCTCTAGCTAGTTGGAAGCACACACTATCAACTTGTACATGCAAATGTTCATGGAAAGAAATGGGATGCTCTTCTGACAGCATGCTACCTTGGTGGTTACAAATGTCCAGTAAGGTCCTTGCTGGTGCACACGGGGACAAGATCCATCCGCTGCCGTATTAAAGCGTTCTTAACCTCAGAGCACTTTCCACTGGGTTTAGAGACCCCCTGTGACTTTCTGGGCTCCCTGGTGGCTCAAGTACAATAGATGCAAGTTGGTACCTGAAGTATAGTGCTTGCTTAATAAATATTTGGAGAAGGCAATGGCACCCCACTCCAGTACTTTTGCCTGGAGAATCCCATGGACGGAGGAGCCTGGTGGGCTGCAGTTCACGGGGTCGCTAGAGTCGGACACGACTGAGCGACTTCACTTTCACTTTTCACTTTCATGCATTGGAGAAGGAAATGGCAACCCACTCCAGTGTTCTTGCCTGGAGAATCCCAGGGACGGGAAGCCTGGTTGGTTACCATCTATGGGGTCGCACAGAGTCAGACACAACTGAAGCGATGCAGCAGCAGCAATAAATATTTTATGAGTGAGTTAATTTTTGGTCCTTTATAATATTTCTATTCCTAACCCTCACCCTAACCTAAACCCAACAATGACAACAAGGAAAAGCAAATCCCGTGGACCAGAAATTCTAGAATGTCCTGTAGTGGTTTGGTGGTGGGAATTGTTGTATTCAAATCTAAATACAACTTTATACTTTGAATTTAATCTCTTTTTTTCCCCCTAGGCTATAATTTTGTGAGCAGGATTCAATATGAAGAGGGAAAGATGTACAGAGTTGCTAGAGAAGCTGTCATGAAACTAACTGGAAGAGACTTGCTTCACAGCTGATCCTGACGGCCTCGGAGCTGCTTTCACTTAAGTAGGTCAGAAGAGGAAAGCTAACAGAAGGTGGGTGGGCACAGAGGCAGACAGAAGCAGGTAAGCAGTGAGATGGTGTTTTAAGAGTAAAAAGCAGACATTAAAATGTGTGCAACCGTGTGGTGGCTCAGACAGTAAAGAATCCACCTGCAATGCAGGAGACCCAGGTTGGATCCCTGGGTCAGGAAGATCCCCTGGAGAAGGGCATGGCAACCCACTCCAGTATGCTTGCCTGGAGAATCCCATGGGCAGAGGAGCCTGGCAAGTTACAGTCCACGGGGTCACAAAGAATCGGACATCACTGAGCACCTAACACTTTCACTTTTAACTTTAACTATGTGGTTTAGTCACTAAATCGTGTCCAACTCGCGCGACCCCATGGACTGCAGCCTGCCAGGCTCTTCCATCCATGGGATTCTCCAGACAAGAACACTGGAGTGGACTGCCATCACTTTCACTATGCTAACAGTAAAAAGCAGTTTTTAAGAGGCTAAGGATAAAAACATAATGGAGGCAAGAGACAAAATAAGTTAAAATGAATTTTAAATGCTATAAAGTTTGCATTATATAACACTACCATATAATCATATGTTATAATACGTATTATACACAATTATATGTTTATAGATAATATATTAAATAATATAAATATAACATTATAATGCATTATGTAATATTAAGTATATTATAATGTATCATATTATCTGTTATGTATAAATATATATTAAAACTATATATAATGTATTATTATATATAATTATATAATTACATATATTTATATATAGTAAAGAAATACTATAGTGCTTTATGTGGTAAGCTAAAAAGATAGGCAGGCAACACCAAGTAAAACAATTTTTGAAATAATTGTTTGATGAAAAATAAACACACAAACTTGAAAGACAAATATTCCAGATGAAGCTATAATGATACTAATAGTAATATGTACAATTTTATTAGTCCAGGTAGTTAAAATAGTAAATATACAAAAATAAATTAAAAGGTAAAGCATTAGTGTAGTCGCTCAGTCGTGTCCAATTCTTTGTGACCCCATGGACTGCAACCCACCAGGCTCCTCTGTCCATGGGATTCTCCAGGCAAGAATACTGGAGTGGTTGCCATGCCCTCCTCCTGGGGATCTTCCCAGCCCGGGGATCGAACTTGGGTCTCCTGCCTGGAAGGTAGATTCTTTACTGTCTGAGTCACTAGGGAAGCCCCATTCAATACCCTACCAAGACTGAAAACACTACATATACTGGGATCTCGTTTTTATGAAAAATGCATCCTATATTTTTAAAGGGAGGCCAGAGGGTAATAATGGGCTTCCCTGGTGACTCAGTAGTAAACAATCGCCTAACAATGTAGGTGATACAGAGTCGATCCCTGGGTTGGGAAGATCCCTTGGAGAAGGAAACGGCAGCCCATTTCAGTATTCTTGCCTAGAAAATTCCACGGACAGAAGAGCCTGGCGGATTACAGTCCATGAGTCGCAAAAGAGTCAGACATGACTGAGCAACAACAAATCTTAGGTAAAGGAGGCCGGTGAACCCACGTAAATGGACTGACAGAAACTAAGCGAAGAGCTGAGACGGGTTCCGCCAAAGCAAGCGCTCTATACAACTGTATACAACTGACTTTGGTTTAACCCAAAGTCAGCCTTCAACACGTTTACATCTCTTCCTAAAGCCAAAGGTTAGGTTACAGTATTCTCAGAGTATTTGATTAAAGTACGCTTCAAATCATAAAGCAGACTTTTGAGAGAGTAATTGCAGAGATTTCAAAATAACTTTATAATCAGTGACTGGAATGTTGAGGTAGGCTAACGCATTATACACATATACTGATTTTGTTAACTCTGTAATCCTATATTCTCAAGTGGAACACCAAAAGTCTGCTTGTAAGTGGGTCTGCTAACCTGAAGCAAATCAACGTTAAAGCTAAGAAGTGCGTTACACACACCTTAAAAAACAAAAGCACACCTTCCCATGCGTTTCTCTGTATTTGCCTGTTTCCTCCCTTGAAGGCACAAGCACACACGCACGTGGATGTGAGCGCAGGGAACTTTCAACCCTCAAATGCGTGTGGCTGCTTTCTCTCTGGAGCGTTGTATTGGCTTCAGAAACAGCAGCAGTTAAGTCGCCTCCAAACAGAAGAGGCTCTAGAATTGCAGTGTTAAAACCACAGCTGTTAGAAACAGCAGTCCAAAGTTAATATGTTTATGCCATGGTTGCAACCCATAGTCTCCGAAAACCCTTGTTTGTGAAAAGCATAGACACACATATACTCAATTGTTGACAGCCACCCAAAAGTAAACACACACACATACACTCACGTCACCATTTCTGCATGAACAGTGCTTCTGCAATAATTTCTGGATCAACAGAAAGAATCCCAGCAGATGTGGAGTACATCACAATGTCTGCAGAAACGGAACCCAGGAGAAAACGAGACAGCACTCCCGCTTGCCCCCATCACTCAGCCAGGCAGCCGCTGCGGTGGCGCTGGCACGGGGACCAGGCTGAGTTATGAGGCTGTCACATGACCCCACTGCCGGCCAAAGGCTGCTACAAAGTAAGAAGCTATAAATTTCCTGCTCATTAAATACTTAGTCATCTTCACAGAAAGACTTTCGACCCAGTACACCACGTCCTGTGTTTAACACATTTCCAGCCATGTCTCTTTGTAGGGGATATTTTCCAATTAATATTTTAGGCACACGTGTTTTCATGGTCCCCTTGCCTACCTGGAAAACCTACATTGTATTTACACATAGGTAACTACATTTACATCTAGAGTCTTCCCCATTTCTTTTGCTTTTGGGTTATATTTTTTATATAACCCATCAAATGTTGAATGAAAAGCACAAATTTTCACAGATTTTCTCTTCACTGAATGTTTTTTAGAACCATGGTGATGTTAGACACTATGAAATGGTCTACCAACATCATATGTAATCTGTTAGTTGGAAATGCTTTCTCTTTTCTCAATGGGAAGAATCATGCATTGAAATATTTCATGCAGGGCACAAATCTAATTGCCTCTCCCGTCCTATCCGCTTTTGCAAGCCCCTCTACTCCCAAGAGGGCCACATCCTCCCAACACCCAGCATGGGTAGCTATCACAAGACAAAACATCTCAAAATCCAGGAAAAGTCAGAAAAGAATGAATGAATCAGAAGCCAAGCTTGCCAGCATCACCAGGGTTTAAGCCTAAGTTCTCAGTTCCTGCAAGAATGTGCTGGAGTTACGTACTTTTCTTGACACTCTGGTTTCACATCTGTGTGAGTCTCAGGGCATCTTGTTTTCTGTCCTGACTCTACTTCTCCATTTCTATGAAAACGAAGCCAGGCAGAATCCACCTGCATGGATTTCTATAGGCTTTCTACAGTGTTTCTTGATTACCCATTGTCCCTTTGTAAATGGCAGCCTGCTCCAGGATTCTTGCCTGGAAAATCCCATGGACAGAGGAGCCTGGTAGGCTACAGTCCATGTGGTCGCAAAGAGTCAGACACAACTGAGTGACTTCACTTTTCACTTTTCAAGCCTGAGGCCAGGAGTCAGATCCAGCACAAAACCAGACTCACCGCCTGCAGGCTGATAACCTGCAGCAGCACCTCCCAACTCAGGCTCCAAAGACAGACGTGAGCGTGAGGGGATAGGTTCCCTGCAACGGTTCCTGGTGGGCACCTCTCCTCGGGTTTCCAAGGATCTTGAAAAGTCGTTATCTCCATCTACTCTGTAAACTTTATTCCCTTTTTATTATGAAATTTGTCAACTACAAGCTGGCACTTGCCATGGGCATTTGCCGTCTGCCTCTAAGGACTGAACCATGTACAGCGGCAGCTGTGGATTTCCAGCAGCCCCTGAAAGGAGCTCAGGGCAGAACAGGAAGGAGGCTTGGAGACGAGGAGGGAGGGGGGCTGGCAGGACAGGTCTGCAGAGAGTTAGGGGTTTTTAGGACCTGATGTGATGGGCCCAATTTGTGTATCTCCTCGTATCTAGAAAAGCACTGATATCCTTCACAGAGATGACTAGTTCCTGTGAATAGCAAAGGTTCACAAGACTAGTAAAAACCCTCTGGAAAAATAGGTGCTGGGTTTTTAAAAAATGCATTTATTTTTTAATTGAGGGATGATTGCTCTGTTGCTTTCTGCCTTGAATGCGCTCTCCTTTTCTCGAAGTCACACACGTGCTGACCTCGCCCGGCCTTCCTGGGACACCTTCTGAGTTCTCAGAGGTGGCGTCTCCTGGGCTGCAGTCCTTGTTCTGTCCCAGATAAAACTTAACCTGCAGCTTTCACATTGTGCATTTTTAAGTCGAAAAACTATTTATAACATTTAATGTACACTGATGTGTGAAACATGCTTGCTTTTATTATCTCCATCTGTTTTGATAGCCAAGTTCAGAGCACCATTATTTCCCACCTACACCACTGACAGCCCCATAAGTGATGCCTGCATATCTTCCATGACACAAGCTCAATCCATTCTAACATGCAACTCTATTCTCAGTTTATGAGTGAAGTCGCTCAGTTGTGTCCGACTCTTTGTGACCCCATGGACTGTAGCCTACCAGGCTCCTCCGTCCATGGGATCCTCCAGGCAAGAGTACTGGAGTGGGTTTATACCTTATGATAAGTTTGTTTGCTCACTACTTGGGGGACCACAGCCAATGACCTAGATATGACTTGCAGGGTCCTGAAAGGTGTGGTCCCTGCAGACTTTCCTGGACTCAGCTCGCCCTTTGCTCCGCCCCCCACATATTCACTTGGCTCTAGTCGTAGTGAAGTCATGTTTCCTTGGAAATCATTCTTATCTCAAGGCCTCAAACAGGATGCCACCTTTGCCTTTAACATCAGTCCTCCACATCCAGGTGCTATTCCTCCTCAGCTAAGAGAATTATTTTTCCAGGAAGCCTGCAGGGATCCCCCCAGGTGGGCTATCAACCCCTCCTGCATGTGTGACCAACAGTCATGGATTTCAACATGTGCATCCCAATTTCCTGCCCACCAGTTAGCTGAGTCTCCCAGAGTCTGAAAGCACCCTAAGAAATGATAACATATTCATCTTCTTCTCCAGTATGTCTTGTGATTCCTGCCCGAGGCATTTATTAGGCACAGAAATGAGTTAAATTAATGAAAGCCGGTTCCATCTCCTCCAACTCCACTCCCCTCCCTCCCCCTGCCTCAGGTCTGTGAGTCATTGGCCTTGATGAGCAAGTACAGAAACTTGCAGGAGACTGGAAACTCAGGGTATCTATTACTGTCGCCCCGTTTGATAAATGAGAGCACACTCGTCCAGAGAGGAGACAGCCTGCCCCGGACACCGGGGGCAGGGGGAGGGGAGCAGGCTCTAGACTTGAACCCAGTCCTCCTAAGTCCTGGTTGGGTGCTCTCAACGGCACCAAGCTACTTGCCAACGACTAGGAGTTTCTCATCAACTAGGTTCTCCCTCCAACAGGTTCTTGTGTCAATACTTACACCCGCATCAGTGGCAGATACTGTTGGGGGGTAGGGAGTTTATTTCATCCTTGGCACTTCATCAATGTGTTCACTAAGAATATACCAAAGCAAAACTAAGAAGGAAACTTGTCAGTAAAATTCTGTGTCAGAACTTGAATCTGCACTTCCTTTCTTGATGCATGAATCTGACAGCTTTTTCAAATTGTGAAAACCAAGAACTAGTTTGTTTTCATGGGTGCTGCAGTTGTCGTGGTTAAGATTTACCTACTTTCATGCATATTAAGTATATATATATATATATATATATATTTTTTTTTTTTTTTTGCAAAGGCATGTTCTACGTGCACATAAGTTGACAAACTCAATGTTTCTTTGAGACATTATTACTAATATATACAGATTTTATAGTATCAGGGGAGCCAAATAGTTTCAAAAATAGCATAAGGCATTTTTCTTTTCTGATATTAAGCATCTCCCAGTGAGTCTAATGTGCAAACAGGAGAAAGGGCAGTGCTAGCAAACCTGCTGATTTCACTTCATTTCTCCTGAGAGGCCTTGGTCTTGGCCTTAGCGACATCTTTTATGGGATCCGTCACACCCTGGCTCTGCCCCAGCAAATCCAGGCTTCCTGTCCGTGATTATCTGAGGCTTATTTGGGTGCTACGTTCGTCAGGATCTAGAAATTCCACTTATGAGCTGCCATTTGCGTAGTGGTGGAAAGCACATTGGAAACGCTGGTCCCGCCCCTGCTGTGTGGTGTGAATTTGAATAAGTACAGCTTCCGCTTCTATAACATGGGCGTATTAACCAGAGTGGGAAATCCCATAACAGCCTCTTGAAAAGAATAAAATTTAAATAAAAGAATATCACTTCCATTTGTCGGCAAGAATATGGGGGAGATGTCTAATGTCTTTGGGCTCTAAAATGATACAATCTCATTGGAAAGTTTGACACTTTCTTATAAACTGAAATACACTTTTATCCTAGAATATAACAATTATATTTTAAGTATTTACCAAGAAAAATAAGAATAAGAATATGTCCACACAAGAAGGAATACACAAATATTTAGAGTAGCTTGTACATTAAAAACACCGCTGGGAAGCAACCGAAGCAGCCACCAACGGGTCAATGAATGCTTGGCAGTAAATTCATAAAATAGGGTGTAATTCAGCAATAAAAACTGATTAAGTGATATAAAAGCCACATGGATGAAACTCAAATCCCTGCATTGCATAAAAGCACTAGGTGCAGGAGTGCACGATTCCATGTCTATCACACTAGAAAAGGCAAGACTAGCCTACAGCAACAGAATATCAGTGGGCGGGAAGGAGACTGGCTGGACGCGCGTGAGTGAACCTTCCGAGTGATGGAAAAAGCCGCTTTCTTTCTTTACATTCATTTTGTCTTTTATATTGGACTAGAGTTAACAATGTGGTGTTAATTTCAGGTGTACAGCCAAGAGACTTAGTTATACACACATCCAGTCTTCTCCAGTGGCTCAGCAGGTAAAGAATCTGCCTGTAATGCAGAAGACACAGAGGACGCGGGTTCATTCCCTAGGGCAGGAAGATGCCCTGGAGGAGGAAGCACCCCAGTGTTCTTGCCTGGAGAATCCATGGACGGAGGAGCCTGCTGGGCTACAGTCCGTGGGGTTGTAAAGAGTCAGACATGACTGAGCGGCTGAGCACACAGACGTACCCACACTTTCTTAGACCCTTTTCTAACACAGGTCCTCACAGAACGTTGAGTAGAGTTCCCTGTGCTCTACGAGGTCCTGTATCTCGACCAGGATGATGGTTACACTGGTGAACAGATTGATCTCATTCAAAATCTGTGCACTCGATTATACATGAGGCATGGCTCAACAAAGTAGTAAAGCAATTGAAATGTCTTCATTCGGACCGATTCTGATATTGTACATGGATATGGGAGGAGGGCATTAACTTCTGTCCCTTGAACTTGGAAAAGAGTCCCAGTCACACTGGTCACGTGCTCACGCCATCCTGCACGACAGTCTCACCAGAGTCACTGCCGCCCTCACCCAGGCTGAGTCCTCCCCCAACCAGCCTGGTTTGAGTTCATGCCCAGCTGGTCTCATGTCTCACCAAACGCATCTGAGTTCATGCTTCTTTCTTCTGGGAGCCCAAATACAAGCCATTGTGCAAGCCCATCTTAAACAGCTTTTTTCAAAGGGAATTTAAGAAATATAGGGAGTGTCAAATTAAGTGGAATAATTTTTTTCAACTATAATAATTAACATTAGTTGGACATCTATCAGATAAAAGTTGATTTAGGTCACGTGATGGGAAAAGTTTTCTAATATGCTTTTGTTATAAGTTATTCTGCTGATGTTCAAGTTCCATTCTCTCTTTTAAAATAACTGTACAGGCTGATGGAAAGTCAGTTACTCAAGGAAAGTTTTAAAGTTTTCCTTCCCATATTTCAATGTGCCCAATCATTTGATACAGGCATGGCCACTTAAAGCTCAAGAAGGAGCTATTAAAATGGAACTCAAGGTATTAAACCACCATACAAAGAAAACTTAAAGAGGGGGAAAAAGTCTGTAATTGTTTTGTGGTCTTGAAGTTTAAGAGCGAAGATCCAGAGTGATCTCACGTTTCTTGCAAAGCATGCCACAAAACAGGTACATTAAGAAATAATTGTTGGGTAAGAGGACTAAGGATGTAGGTTCTAATGGAATGTGCTGATTTTAAAGTTGGATAAAATGGAAGTCATATCAACATAGCAGAATGGCTCTTCTCCCAGCCCTTTGCTCACTGAGTGTCATGCTAGGCACTTAGAGCACGTCCTCTCACCTTGAAAGTGCGAGTTCATTGCATGATCACGGGAGGGATGGAGCACGCACTCGTTTTCTGTTTTCTTCTTTGCCTCATACAGTGCTGCAGACTTTCCAAAAACAAGTGCTCGTAGAGCTAAAGAACTAAGAGCACGTTTTTAAAGATCTTTACATTAAACATGCCTGATGCCACGTAATTATTTAGGTAGCTTGGACAAAGTAGGCAGTCACCCAGATTCAGAATTCTCAGCCCAAAGTCACTAGCATTGCTTTAAAATGTGATGGGAGTGGGTGTTTCTTGCCTACACTATCCTCAGATTTCTATAAAACTGTCAGAGTATAAAATGACTGAGAAAACACAATATACATTTCCAATTAAATCTTTCTAAAATGTTAAAATATTGTTTTATACAATTAGTATCAAAAGGCATCATTCAAAATAAATTAGTAGCATGAACATATATTTTAAAGAATAAATTTTGTATGATATGTATCTAATATGATTTCTAGCTTTAATTTTTTTTTCTCAGAGAACAAAAACAAATGATTTGCTACCATTTTGTCAGGGAATGTTCTTTATTTTCGAAACAAAGATCTAAACTGAGCCAGACCTACAATCTAGGGACTGTTCCTGCAGGCAGAATAAGTGTCCTCTGGGATTGATTGTGAAGGGGAAAAAATATAGGAAGAGCCTGAGTCAACTATCCTTCAGATGCAATCGTTCTTCTTCATGGTCACTCCCAACCTACAGCCACCACTGGGCTCAAGTATACCTTTATATACAGGTGTATAAAAGTATACGCCTTTCAAAGGCTTCCCTGGTGGCTCAGAGGGTAAAGAATCTGCATGCAATGCAAGAAAGCTGGGTTTGACCCCTTGTTCAGAAGATCCCCTGGGGAAGGGAATGGCTACCCACTCCAGTATTCTTGCCTGGAGAATTCCATGGACACGTTGCAAAGAGTCAGACATGACTGAGCACTTTCACGTTCACTTTCATATACTTTCTAAAGGGTGTAAAAAAAGGTATACTTTTTAAAAGGTAAAAGTATACCCTGGTGGTGAATCTGCCTGCAATGTGGGAGACCCGGGTTTGATCCCTGGGTGAGGAAAATCCCGTGGGGAGGGAAACGGCAACCACTCCAGGATTCTTGCCTGGAGAGTCCCAAGGACAGAGGAGCCTGGCGGGCTACAGTCCACAGGGACACGACTGAGCCACTAACCTTCACTTTCATATCTTAATATAAAGGCAAAGAGCAAATGCATTGGAAAAGGCCCTAATGCTGGGAACGACTGAAGGCAAAAGGAGAAGAGGGTGGCAGAGAATGAGATGGCTGGATGGCATCACAGACTCGGTGGACGTGAAGTTGAGCAATCTTCAGGAGACTGTGGAAGACAGGGTGTGCTGCAGTCCACAGGGTCGCAAAGAGTAGGACGCAACTTAGGGACTGAACAACATACCTTTACATACATGAGACACACTGTGGGAAGGTTTTCAATTATATTCCAACACGACGCAGCCTTTAAAGACTGACAGCAGGCTCATGCGTGTGGTGAAACTCCAAATCCATATTCCAAATCCAGTTCTTGGTTAGAGACAAGAGACGCTAGTGATCTATAAAATCACTGAAGTTTAGAATCAGATGGTGGGTCTCATAACCATCTGGCTTTCATGCTCTGGTGCCCTCACTCCCTGACTTGTCCTCTTACCGTTAGTTGGCAGGATCTATTCATACAGGGATATTATTTTTATGAACAGAGTTCAAAGCCATGGTCTTCTGATACTGCAGAGGTTCTGCTAATACACAACCCCTAAAGCATCTGATAGGTTCACTGGTGAGCCCAGAGCAAACAAGCAAACTCATTTCTCAGCAACACAATGTCAGCCTCTCACCTTTATGGTAGGAATACTTCTCTGTTAATTAATCTACCTCAGGAAATCTAATGATCAAAAATCCCCATTAGATGAAGTACAGAGAACATGTCTCACCCCCAAGTTAAAACACCAAGATATTTTATTATAATCAATTTTGTCTTATTTGAAATAGCCTGAAATATGTAACATTCCCCTTAAGACTCTTTAGTTGTAATACAATTGGGAAAATGATTTCTTTCCAAGTATATTTACAGGGTCTTTCTGAATATCTTTCTGCATAAATATCTCAGAGACAAAAGAAATCAATTGTTATTGGCTGGTTATACTTTCCCCCTCCTTGTTGCAGGGAAACATAATTATTTCTTCCCACTTCATTACATTACACACGTAAGTTCAGAAAACAAAATGCTCAAGTTTGCTGAATTACATTGCTTAATTTAGGGAGAAATTTTGGTTTTATATGAAGTCGGGTTGGCACTATTTTCATCTTGAAATATGTTCAAAACAGTGTGACCTAGGGTTTTACATTTTATCACTCTTTGATGAGTTCTCAAGTTGAAGTTTCCAGAAGCTTCTAAAGCAATAATTCCGTATGTTTATAATACCACCATGTTCCCTATTTTAACCTTTGCTGAAGCAGGAACTCTGCTAGGCACTTCAGGGAGATAGAAAGTAGACTTTTAAAAAGTATGGTAAGAGATCTCTCTTCTTCAAGAGTTTACAACTCAGGAACAGAAGCAGACAAGAATTCCACCCCACTGCAGTCCAAGGGGACGTAAGAGGAAGGTCATAGCACAGGAGCACGTACGGAAACCCAAGGGTAAGTGACGCCTCCCTGTAGGAAGCCCGATTCTCAGTGACAGAGGGCACCTCCACTGCTCACCTCTTACTGCCAGTCCATCAGCAAATCCTCTTTTCCAGCCACTCTGGTGCCTCAGACAGTAAAGAATCTGCCTGCAATGCAGGAGACCCAGGTTCAATCTCTGGGTAGGGAAGATCCCCTGGAGGAGGGCATGGCAACCCACTCCAGGATTCTTGCCTGGAGAATCCCATGAACAGAGGAGCCTGGTGACCTGCAGTCCATGGGGTCACAGAGACACCATGGGGTCATCGTGTCGGACACGACACACGCCCGAGACCCCGATCACGCAGTGTCGTGTCTGTCCCCGCACTCGTCCAAGTCACCGTCACTTTTTGCCCAGACCGATGCAGTCACCTTCAATCAGTGTGGTCTCACGGATTTCACCCCTGACTTGCTAACCCAGTCCCTGCAGTACAGTAAAAGCACGAAGATGAATCCCACTTCAAACCTTCCAATGGCTTCCCACTGGTCATCGAAGTCCAACCTCTGGCTGCAGCTTTCAAGGCCCCAGCATGATACAGCTCGTTCTCAAGGTTGTCTCTCTTTAGCTCTCTTAATGGGCCTGTAATCCACTTTATCCCTTCTACTGAAGCAAGCTAAGGTGAATTCCAAATCCTGCTCTTCAACCCTGAGTAATGTATTTATCGTCAGTTTCTCTAATGTGCCAAAGTTTCTCTTGTTTTAAGGTCTCTGCACATACTTTCTTACTTGATTGGGTTGCCTTCTTTGGGTTCTGTGTGTCTTGCTTCTTGAAACAAATTTTAGCTCCTCAGAGACACTGTCTTTGGTTGGTTAACTGGACTTAGGTACTCGTCGATGTTTTCCTCTCAAACACTTTGCATTTAAATTTAATCATAGTGAACATAAGCCATAAAATATATCATATCAGATACTTTCTATCCCATATGTGAGACAGACCTATATCTACACAACTTGCTTAATCATAACTTCAGCCACTAGCTTGTATGTCCTGCCACTTACTCCTCAATGTATATGTACCTACATACCTTGGAGAGTGCCCGGCACAAATATTTAAAATGTGAATTTTGTTGCTTCTAGGAGTTGTCCAACATTTCAACTGGCCCGTTTTTCTTTCATGGCTGTTCATTTGACCATGATTCAGTGTGGAAACCAAGAGGGCGGCCTCTGTCCAGAGGGCCTGTGGGAGCCCCCCGACCACTGAGGTAACCGGGGGCACTGTCAGGGTGTAAGGGGCCCAGGGAAGGCTGGCCGGGGCTGAGGACAGTCCTGTCCATCCTCCAAGCCCGAGCGGTCTCTGCATGTCGAGCAGGTGCTCGCAGATGGAAGTGCGGCAAATGAACGGATCTCATTCTAGCCTTCCACCAGTAACCTGCGGTCCTGGGAGGTTAGCACACTCCAAGGTCAATTATGGTGTTTGGAGGTGATTCTAAGTCTGGTATAATCAGATTCACAGAAATTATCCTTTTCCTTACACCATTCTCTTTCAGTTGAAACATCCATAGTTCTGAAATTTCTCTCATTTAATTTTTGAGGTCAGAAATATATTTCATTTTTTATAAATCCTGAGAGGGCAAATGGAATAACCTTTAGGGTACTTAAACTTTAAAATGTACAGAATACTTCCTAATTAAAATTCTCTCACAAGCTGTGCTATCCCCAAAATCCAAAATGATTTTAAACAGCTTGAAACCCAGATTGAGGTCTTTACTATAAACCGTATACATAAATGATAAATTTCTCATATTAATGACTACATTCCTCCTGGCACATTTCTTAAATAGTTTAATGTTTTAATTTTGACTAAGATATATTTGATGTAAATGATACAGACCTTTCCCTCTAGCTGCTTATATGGAAAACACAGAATGAATTAAGAAAATATTTTGTTTTACAGCTAAATCCATGACATGTTATTCATTTTTCAGAGTATACAGTGATAAAATGCTACAGAGACAGTAAGAAATTCAAAAGAAAAAATATCAAAAAATTTTTTGTTTGAGGGAAGAAATCATTGTTTTGTGTTATTCCATTTATTATTACCTAGTATTTAAATTGGGAGAAGGCAATGGCAACACACTCCAGTACTCTAGCCTGGAAAATCCCATGGATGGAGGAGCTTGGTGGGCTGTAGTCCATGAGGTCACTAAGAGTTGGACATAACTGAGCAACTTCACTTTCACTTTCCACTTTCATGCATTGGAGAAGGAAATGGCAACCCACTCCAGTGCTCTTGCTTGGAGAATCCCAGGGATGGGGCAGCCTGGTCTATGGGGTTGCACAGAGTCAGACATGACTGAAGCGACTTAGCAGCAGCAGCAGCAGTATTTAAATTGATGTTTATATTAGACAATTATATCTGAATTGATATTGGTATTAGATTAGGTGTTTATATTAGAGATTTATATTAGACTTCTTATTATATTATATAGGTTTTCTATAACAACATGTCTGAAGGCATATAACGAAGGAGTCAACTCTTGTATTTGATGTTTAGGTATATAATGTCACATATAAAATAAGTTTGCCTCAAAGTACCTTATAGCCCTTTTGATTAACTTTTTCTTAGAAGGAATTAGAGATTCGATGTATGTTTTTAACTATCTCAGCTACTAAAACCAAAGGCTTCTCCTTTTTAAAATAATTTGATGCCCTTACTTATCCTGACTGTTCAAATATTGGAAAGAACCAAGAGGAAATCCTCTCTCAATCCAATATTCTACATTTGGGCAAATATTCCAACATCTTTAGCTTTCTCATGAGTCATGGAGCGCCATTCTGCTGTTGAAGGCTCACACACTGAACATGTTAGACCCTCATTGACTTTTTCAGTCTCCTAAGGAAACAGCCAACCAGTCCATTCTGAAGGAGATCAGCCCTGGGATTTCTTTGGAAAGAATGATGCTAAAGCCGAAACTCCAGTACTTTGGCCACCTCATGCGAAGAGTTGACTCATTGGAAAAGACTCTGATGCTGGGAGGGATTGGGGGCAGGAGGAGAAGGGGACGACAGAGGATGAGATGGCTGGATGGCATCACTGACTCGATGGACGTGAGTCTGAGTGAACTCCGGGAGTTGTTGATGGACAGGGAGGCCTGGCGTGCTGCGATTCATGGGGTCACAAAGAGTCGGACAGGACTGAGCGACTGAACTGAACTGAACTGAAGGAAACTGCCAATGCAAACTTCTATTATGTAAATCTAATTTAAGACAGGAAAAAAAATCATATTTTATAAACACTTATATTTGGGGTTTAGAGTAGCTTCCATTGGCGCACTTGGGAAAATCCATTTCTTTTCTCTTGGTCTTTATGGCTTGATGTAAGATCATTTCCAGAGTATTATGCACAAAAAAGATCTCATTGTTTAGACACAGCTCCTGTGCACATGCTTTTTGCATGCCCAGTAAATCATCAACAGACATTTAAACATTGATGCTTTCTCAGCAATTGCTGGTCATATGGATTAACAGAGCTCCGTTAAATATCCCTGATTATTTGAACACAGCTCTGTAAACATTCCTCAACTCTGAACTGCAGTTAGACGTTTAAACAACTGAAATTTGTTTGGGCAGAGAAGCTGTGAGCAATGATAGCGTGTGTAGCTGGTTTACTTTTTTAAGCACAGATTTTAAACACAAAATTAAATCTACTTTAGTTGTGGGCTCAGGCACAACTTAAATGTTGTCTCCATGAAGGAATATCATTCCTCACTTCAGTGTTCACTCAGTCCCTCAAAGAGATGTGACAACATAGTAATAAGTAAAGAATAAATAATAAAAGGGGACTGCTTTCAAGGAACTAACTGTTCTATCTATTGTTAAACTTATCATTTAGGAGCTTAAAAATTGGAGCCTCCACTCCTTTCACATACAGATTGAAAAATTTTTTTTATTAGTTACATTGAACTCAATTTCCCCTTCTTAACAGTAGAAGACACTGTGCATTTGTTTGAATCAGGTTTTAGAAAACATGCTTGGGTGGGGTGGTGTATGTGTGTGTGCGAGTGTGTGTTGGAAGGAAGCCTGTACACTTTCTTTTTTTGAAAGTGAATGACAATAAATTGCTTTTTTAAAAATTGAAGTATAGTTGATTTAAAATCTGCTAATTTCAGGTGTGTAGCAAAGCGAGTCCATTATCCATATCCATATGCATGCATTTTTATACACTCCCTTTTATTTTGCATTTGTTGCAGATACAACGTAACTATTTTATGGGAGAGTGGCTGCCCTTTTCAGATTACAGAAACTGAATTTAGGTTAGAGTTAAACTAGAGCATGTCTCCTCAATGAAAGAAAGAATGTTCTTTACCAAACTCTATTTCTTATCTCCTTTCATCTTTCCACTCTGGGTAAAACCTAGTTCTCCCTCAAACAGGAATCACATGATGCTTTCGTTCTGTGTCTTCCAGGGAAGAGGTTTCGGGGGTGATGGTTCCTGTAGGCAGAGACTCAGCCTGGCCCCCACCCCTCTGCTGGTCCACCACAGAGTCGGGGTGACCTCCGGATCCCTGTCACCCATCACACCGCACACTCTCGTCGGTCTGTAAGTCCTCCAAGTCGGTCTTTAAGGTACTGCGACCCCTCTTTTACTGTGTCTGCTAGACCAAGTCAGGAGACTGCAGTGCCACCTCAGCTCACTCCGCCCTTTCTGTCCTATTTTCTTTCCTGTTCTGGGTAGCGGCTTCAGCTCACTCCTCCCTTTCTGTCCTACTTCCTTTCCTGTTCTGGGTAGCGGCTGCATCATAATTTACAACTTCGCTAAGTTCTCCCTAGCATCCCTTTGTCAAGCCATAGCTGGCTCCCAAACATCCTACCAGTTGTCAGATTGGTTTCTCTAAGGTGAGGCCCTAAGCCCTTAATCGACTGTGTTGGCCCTGTCCTGTTGGCATTCCGCCTTCTGTGTCCAATCCTGGCTTCCTAACTCCCTATTGACCAGCAGAACGTCTATTCCTGCATCCCTGTTTTTGTTCATGGTTACTTTCACCAGGCTGGCTTTTTCTCTGACATCTCAAAAAAATCTGTGTCCAGGCAAATTTCACGAGGCCTCGTGCTCAGAAACGAAAACCAGTCAATATAAATGCATGGCCACCCTTTTCTGCCCTATAGGCAAAGACCCCACCTTTTTAAGAGACACCCATTTACGAGCATCAGTGACTTTCTCTGCTAGTACAATGGAGTTGGAGGAGGCAGCCTGCAGAATCGATCAGTCTCCAGGGATATGTATCAAAGTGTGCTGGGCTCATTACCTCCTCCCTCTCCCTGACGAGAATTTCTTTCAGAAAGAAGCATTGGTAGTCTCTAGGAAAGTAACATAAAATATCAAGCAATGTAATATCAATAAAAGAACAAAAGTATGGCTATGTTATTTGTTATTCAAGCCTAAACCATAACACAGCTCTTAGTACATATTAGATGTCCCAAGATATGTATCTCATAGACAAATATTTGCTGCATGGATATCAGCATCGTTGTGGAAAATATCCAAATGTCTTCTTCAAATATCCAAATGTCCTTCCCTACCAGAGGACTGGACGTGCCTGTGGTCCGCTGACATGAGGACTCACGTGGGACTGACTTTTGCCCTTCCTGGAAACATGCCCCAAACTGACCCATGCCACTGCAGAGCAAACCATTTAAAAGATTATGGATGCCTACCATTTCTCTCATTTTTCCCATATATGACAAGCAATGCCCAGACCCACCTGCCACGTCAAATTATGTCCAAAATGAAGGCATCTTCTGCAGAATCAGAGCAAAGAACAGATCTTTGTTTTGTAAGCCTTTCAGATTTTGAGGCCATCTATAGCCCCGTGCATGCCAAGTCACTTCAGTCGTGTCCAGCTCTGTGACCCCATGGACTGTAGCCCGCCAGGGTCCTCTGTGGGTTGGACTGGGTTGCCATTTCCTTTTCCAGAGGGATCTTCCCAACTTAGCCTCAGCTGTCTGATACTGAGAGAACCAAGTATTTTCAGTAGAATTATTCTCTCTTAGTAGTGGCTATTGTTTCTGAAAGAAAGAAAGGGGCATTCCCTTTTATTCAGGTTTGTGAATATCTTCAGTACAAAAACACTGTCCCAGGTAAAACAGAAAAGAGACTAAGTGGACAGAAAAAGACAAATCTTACTTGTTCTTTTTACCTTTATTAAAATTTGACAAGAGGGCAAATTTGAGAAAGAGTAGATTCTAGAAAGTTTTTTTTGTAACTTTTAGGTCATATAAATTTCATAAAATGTGTACAATGAGATTGTACTATGTATAATTAAAATAGTAGTAATGATAAAAAGTATACGACAAGATAAAACAACAACCAGAAATGTCTTCCAAACATTGAGTGAAGATATTAACTATTTCAGATCAAAACACAAATTATCAAGTTAATATTTTTGTACTTACACTGGTAGCCTAGAAATATTGGTATTATTCCCTCTTAGGAAAACTTTAGAAGATTCTAGAGTTATAAATTTACTGAGTTCAATATTCAGGCAGAAAATGCATCTCTCTGTGTACAATTTCACCTAGGATACCACTTGAGAAATTTATCATGGCTTTATGTAACTTTTGCGAAAATTTTCCTCCTCAGATCTGATCCATAATTTAGCATGTGTAATTAACACATGTAATGATGTGTTAATGATCTCTTACTTATACAGCATGTAGCTTCAGTGAACACAGAGTACTCTATTTACTTAATTTATTCTCTAAACACATGCATCTGGAACTAACTTTGGACTAAAAATAAAATAACTCCATGAAAGAGTAGATTTCTGTAAAAGATTATTTTTTAAAGGGCAAGAATTAAAAATTAAGACATGGACATATTCTTTTACATGATGAACTGATTTAAGGTTTTTGATTTATAATTCAGAGGACTAGAATAGTATTCCAAACCCCTATCAGTGTTCAGCAGGCTCCTGATGAAGGTCCTCTAGGTAGAACCTTCCATTTTTATTAATATCAGAAGAACTTAATTTGTAATGAAAGGCTACTCCGCAGTTGCAGCCACTTCTACATTTGCCTGCCTCTACAATTTGCTTCACTTTCGGCTGTCTCTCACATTAATATTCATTACAAAAGTCCCCTTATAATATTACTTGATTTGACAGAAATGCATTAGCTATGAGAAATGCTTCATAATGTACTCAGACAGTATTAATGCAAGCAGAACCTATGGTAATTATTGCTATTTAAACACATAGATTATTTCTTTTGGTCTTTTATTTTAAAATGGAAATAAAATCTTCAGTCACAAGAGATTGGAAATAGCTGCTTTTTAAGTACATTTTGTATTAATATCATGTCCCCATATTAAAAGAGCCACATACAGAAGTGGTACACATGATAAATACGGTGGGCTCACATTTATTCAGATAAAATAAGAAAATTTAAAGAAAGGATAAAACTCCTCATTTGTATGAGAAGAAGGGCGATCTCAGGCAGAGAAGTTATTTATCATAATAACGTTAACAGTGAAAGTGAAAGTCTCTCAGGCATGTCCGACTCTTTGCAACAACATGGACTGTAGCCTCCAGGCTCCTCTGCCCATGGAATTCTCCAGGCAGGAACACTGCAGTGTAACCATCCCCTCCTCCAGGGAACCTTCCAGACCCAGGGCTCAAACCAGTCTCCCACACTGCAGGCGGCTCCTCGGGAATCTGCGAGTGCAGCTCCGCGCTTACTGTCGGTTCAGCCTCCAGAAGTCCCCTCTGCGGCCCCGCCCCGCCCTCACTGCCTGCATCCTGAGGCCAGCTCCTACCAACAAGGGAAGGCCCGGAAGATGAAGAGGGATTTCTGGTTTCACTTCAAGGATCACTAAGAAGCATAACACACATGACCTGATTCACTAATAAGTTGTTTGACTGGCAGTGTTTGATGTGTTCCATTTTGTAAGCACAGCCCACGAACATAGTCATCTCCCCAAAATCCATTTCAGTAAATGGAGTCAGAGCTCACTTCCTATCCAAGATTCAGGCAGTGTAAACCTACCCAAGATTCAGATGCATTCGGATGGATATCTGAATCTAATATTCTCAATGATTCTAACCCTCCGGCTGCATCACTGTCATTTCACGACAGTCACCTAAGTCACGAGATGTCATTTATTGTTCGGCTGTTATTATTTATGTTTACATTTTATGATGTTGGATTGTAACTGCTCACAAGGCCATATTAGGTGCCCTACTCAGTTACACATGTACGTAAATCTATTCCTTTTCAAGTTCTTTTCCATTTAGATGATGACAGAATCATGAAAGCACATTTTTAGTTTAATTATCACATGCGATAATCTTTAAACATTGACTTCACCTCTGAGAGTCCCTACGTTTATGAGTTGATTTATTGAGGGCTGTTTCAGGCTGGGCAACTCCAAGCTATCAAGACATCAGCTGCCCCATCACTGAGTGATGCAGCTTATCAAGAAGGGATACAATTCAGAATCCCACTGTCATAAAAACAGGGACCTAGGCAGAAGCTGGTTGAATTGTAGAAACACGCATAATATACCTCAGAATGTACGGACTGTAAAAGATTGCACAAAGGGGGTGCAGTCAATGGACAAAATATAAACTGCTGACATAGAACCAGAAGGCCAGGGCCAAGGAAGAGCAAATTTAGACACTATTGAAACTCCAAAAGTAAATACTGTTCCTTACAAAGAACATAACCTTTCAGATTCCTATAAAATGTCTCTTCAAATCTACAGACTGCTGACCATGTATCCTAATTTTGAATGGCTCCACTTGCTATGGCCTAGTTTGATAAAATAATAGTTTGAAGGGACCTATCTCACAGGACACTTATGGAAATTATTATCTCAGTGGTTTTAAAATCTGTTTTTTTGCCAAGGGTTTCTTTCTTCTGAAAAAGATGGTGCAAAAGTCCACCTGTCAATAGATGAGCACAGTAACTCAGACTGAAACAAGGAACCCAGAGTTCTGGACTCTTCCCCCCATGCTTCATGGAGTCCAGCGAGAGTCCTGGGTTCCCCGGGGAGACTGCAAACCCTGGTCCACATAAACTCCTCACTGAAAGGCCCTGGACCAGCTTATTCTCTATGCTAGATTGTTTTTGTTTGACTGTAAGGACCAAGAAATCACCTCCTAGAGTAACTGGGTCCACTTGCAGATCTCTACATTTTTAGAGATGTCGGTCTCACGGAATTGAAATTCACCTTCCTGCAGCTTCCTTTTCCTGTCTGCTTGGTTAGTACCGTAGTTCCCCCAGACCCAGGGTTTTGCTGTCTGCACTTTCAGTTACCTACAGTCAACCAGGGTCTGAAAATATGAAATGGAAAATTCCAGAAATAAGCACAATCAATTTTAAACTGCACCTCACCCAGAGTAGCATAATAAAATGGACCATCCCGCTCCGCCTCTCCCAGAGTGGGAACAAGTTTCAGCTGTCCGGTGTTGGTCATTTAGCAGCTTCTCAGTTATCAGATGGACTCATGTATTACACCGTTTGTGTTCAGTCAAGTCGCCCTTATTTTCCTTAGTGACAGTCCCAGAGCTCAGGAGTAATGGTGCTGGAATTTGGATATGACACCAAGAAGCAATACAACGGTTCCTTTAAGTGAAGAGGTGAAAGTTCTTGATTTAATAAGAAAAGAAAGAAATTCTATCCTGAGAATCTTAAGGTCTAAGATAAGAAAAATTCCTCTATCCATGAAACTGGGAAGAAAAAAGAAGAAACTCCTGCTAGTTTTTGCTATTGTGCTTCAAACAGCAGAAGTCATGGCACAGTGCGTAAGGGGAGCTCAGTGAGGGAGGAAGAGGCACAGAGCTTTCACAATAAGACGCTTTCAGAGAGAGAATATTGACACAACATTTATTATTGCTATTTATCACTATTATTATAATTGTTCTGCTTTATTATTAGTCATTAATCACTTGATGTGCCTAACTTTTAAAATTTTTACTGGAGTATGCTTGCTTTACAATAGTATGTTAGTTTCTACTGTACAGCAACATGAGTCAGCCATCCATACACACGTACCCCCTCCTTTTGGGCTTTCTTACCCTTCAGGTCAGCACAGCGCTTTACGCAGGGCTCCCTGAGCTACACGGTGCCTTCTCAGTAGTTGCCTATTTTGTACGTACTATCTCACTTTTTCATCAATAGTGTAAATGAGTCAACCCCAGTGTCCCAAATCAGTCCAAGGCGGGGTGCCTTGGTATCCATACAAATGTTCTCTAAGTGTGTCTCTGTTTCTACTTTGTAAATAGGATCACTTATATACCAGTTTGTTTCAGATTCCACATACATGTGCTGCTGCTGCTAAGTCGCTTCAGTTGTGTCCGACTGTGCGACCCCATAGATGGCAGCCCACCAGGCACCCCCGAATCCCAGAATCCCCCTGGGATTCTCCAAGCAAGAACACTGGAGTGGGTTGCCATTTCCTTCTCCAATGCTAATATAAAATAATTGTTTTCTTCTTTCTGACTTCACTCTGTATGCCAGCTTCTAGGTCCATCCACATGTCTACAAATGACCTGATCTCATTCTGCTTTCTGGCTGAGTAATACTCCACTACATGTACACACATATACACCACAACTTCTTTATCTGATCCTCTGTTTATGGACATTTAGGTTGCTTCCATGTCTTGGCTATTGTAAATAGTGCTATTATGAACACCGGGGTGCATGTATCTTTTTGAATTATCGTGTTCTCTGGGTATATGTCCAGGAGTGGAATTGCTGAAAACAGAATTATCACATGTCCCTGCTTATTTATAAACTAAACATTATCATAGATATTGGAGAAGGTGATGGCACCCCACTCCAGTACTCTTGCTTGGAAAATCCCATGGATGGAGGAGCCTGGTGGGCTGCAGTCCATGGGGTCACGAAGAGTTGGACACAACTGAGTGACTTCACTTTCAGTTTTCACTTTCATGCATTGGAGAAGGAAATGGCAACCCACTCCAGTGTTCTTGCCTGGAGAATCCAAGGGACGGGGGAGCCTGGTGGGCTGCCGTCTATGGGGTCACACAGAGTCGGACACGACTGAAGTGACTTAGCAGCAGCATCATAGATATGAATGTATAAGGCAGAAACATTGCGTTTACAGGATTTGATACCATCTGTAGTTTCAGGAATCCAATGAGAGTCTGGGTTCCCTGTGGATAAGGGGCAAGTATTATCTATCTCTTGGGCCTCTGCACAGGAATCTAGTAAATGTTACTATATATAGTTGTTGGATAAATTAGTAAAAACCATAAATGTTTTTAAGTCATAAACTCATAATCTCTTTTCCAAACAGCAGAGTGAAGTGTTTGGACATCGTTCTCACTCCCCACACTTTCTCCTGTCCCGCTTGTTCTGAGTCCTCCCACGGCGTGCTTCCCAGGCCCTCCACCATCCTGTGTGATTTCTTCTGGCTTTGAAAACCTTCATACGCTTGCTTTAAAGCAAGGAGACCAAAACTAAGTGCAGCACATTAAGTATGGCTTGACAGGAGCCACTGGTTCTTTAAGTCTGGACTTGTTTATTTCTGAGACCATGGGCTGGGACCATCCCATGGTTGACATCTACTAACTGCATCACTCACCCAATCCTCTCCGTCAGTGTCTACCTCTGGTCTACTGTCTGCTTTGGTAAATAAAGCTTTATTGGAACACAGACACAGCCATTCTTTTATGTATTGGGTTGATGACCTCTTTGGCCAGCCCAGTATTACCTACGCCTGCTTTCATGACAATGGCAGAACTGGGTAGCCATGACAGGGACCACGTGGCTTGCAAATTCTAAAATGTTTCCATCTGATCCTTACATAAGAGGTTGTGGACCCTTGCCTAGGACCAGTTAAAGTTCACCGTATGAGATCATTTATACGTGAAATCTAAATAAACAAAACACGAATGAACACAACACAAGCAGACTCACGGACACAGAGACCAAACTAGTGGCTTCGAGTTGGGAGAGGGAAGCGCAGACACGCGGGTCGGGAGTGAGGGGTATGAATGGTCAGCTATAAAACAGGCTACTGCTAAGTTGCTTCAGTCGTGTCTGACTCTGTAAAACGCTGTGGACTGTAGCCCACCAGCCTCCTCGGTCCATGGGATTCTCCAGGCACGAATACTAGAGTGGGTTGCCATGCCCTCCTCCAGGGGATCTTCCCAATCCAGAGATCCAACCCATGTCTCTTGTGGCTCCTGCCTTGCAGGCAGGTTCTTTACTGTCCAGTCAGCGGGAAAGCTCAAAATAAGCTATAAGGATATACTATGCAACATAGGGAATATAGCCAATATTTTATATTAACTGTAAATGGAGTATGACCTTTAACATGTTGTGACACACTGCACTGTACACCTACAACATACAATATTCTACGGCAACTAGACTTCAGTTCAGCAACTAGACTTCAGCTTTAAAAGTAAAGATCTGCAGTCCAGCATGAGCAGTGCCATCAACTGCCTCAAGCCAGGGAACCAGGGAAGCCACTCCCTCCGAGGCAGAGCTAACTTTTGCCTTAGAATGCCTTGAAGTCAGCACTTGTTGGCTTCATTTTTACCTTCACACATTTTCAGACCAACAGAGAAGTTGCAGAATTAGTATAGAGAGTTCCCTCATCGTCCATCCGTATTCCTCCCAAGGGATAATATAGTATAGAGAGAGTTCCCTCATCGTCCATCCGTATTCCTCCCAAGGGATAATATAGTATAGAGAGAGTTCCCTCATCGTCCATCCGTATTCCTCCCAGGGGATAATATGATAACATTTTAGACAACCATAACAAATGCGATAGAGGACAAGATGGCTGGATGGCATCATAGACTCAATGGACACGAGTTTGAGCAAACTCTGAGAGATAATGAAGGACGGGGAAGCCTGGTGTGCTGCAGTCCATGGGGTCACAGAGTTGGACACCTCTGAGCGACTGAGCAACAATAACAAACGTATCAAAATCAGAAAGTTGACTTTGAATTGTAGTGTTAACTAAACTCCTGGAGGAGGGCATGGCAACCCACTCCAGTGTTCACGCCTGGAGAATCCCCATGGACAGTGGAGCCTGGCGGACTACAGTCCATGGGGTGACAAAGAGTTGGCCATGACCGAGTGACTAAGCACTTTAACTAAACTGGAGACCTTACTCAGAGTTTAGCATTTGATCAGGTGACCTTTTTTTAAAATTTTATCGCATATATATATATATACAAACATATATATTCTGGTAACCACCAATCATGATCAGGAAACAGTGTCACATCACTGCAAAGAGACTTCCTCATGTTCCCCCCATTGCAGTTACAGACTCTCTCCAGCTCTAAATCCTAAAAACTACTACAGAGTCTAATTTGGAGAATGCTACATTCACGGAACAGTAAAGTATGGAGTCTTTTGAGGCTGTTTTTGTTCATTGATGATAATGTCCTTGATATCCACCCAAGCTGCAGAGGCATTCATAATTTATTCCTTCTTGTTGTGGAACTGCATTCCATTGTCTCATGTGCCACAGCTGGCTAACCCATTTGCCCAGTGAAGGATGTTGGGTTGTTTTTAATAGATCTTCTATAGAGATTTATATCCAGTTTTCCTTGTGAACAGAAGCTCTCAGTTCTGAGAGCTAAATACACAGCAACAGGGCTGCTGGGCCAAGTAGCCAGGGTGCATTCAGCTGTGTAGGAGACCACCAAGCCCTCTCCCCATTGGCGGAGCCAGTTTGCATTCCACCCAGCAATGAATTTCTGTTGCTTGGCATCTTCATTAAGTACGTTGGATTATTTAACAAATTTAACAAATAAATTTTGTTATTTATTTCATTGTAGCCATTCTAGTAAGTGTGCAGTGGTATCTTCCCATGGTTTTAATTTGTGTTTCCTTAATAGCTAAGGAAAAAGCTGGCTTAAAACTCAAAAGATCATGGCACCCGTTCCCATCACTTCATGGCAAATAGATGGGGAAAGATAGAAACAGTGACAGACTTTATTTGCTTGGGCTCCAATATCACTGCAGACACTGACTGCAGCCATGAAATTCGAAGATGCTTGATCTTTGGAAGAAAAACTATGACAAAACTAGACATTGCATTAAAGAGGAGAGACATCACTTTGCTGACAAAGGAAGGTCCTTATAATAAAAGCTATGGTTTTTCCAGTAGTCACGTAGAGATGTGAGAGTTGGACCACAAAGAAAGCTGAGTGCCAAAGAATTGATGCTCTCAAACTGTGGTGCTGAAGACTCTTGAGAGTCACTTGGACAAGGAGATCAAGCCAGTCAATCCTAAAGGAAATAAGCCCTGAATATTCATTGGAAACAGTGACGCTGAAGCTGAAGCTCCAATACTTAGGCCACCTGATGTGCAGAGCTGTCTCACTGGAAACAGCATCAGACTATGATGCTGGGAAAGACTGAAGGCAGGAGGAGACAAGGTGACAGAGGATGAGATGGTTGATGGCACCACTGACTCGATGGGCATGAGTCTGAGCAAACTCCAAGAAATAGTGAAAGACCCAGAAGCCTGGCGTGCTACAGTCCATGGGGCTGTGAAGGACTGGACACAACTGAGCCACTGAACATCAAATAGCTAAGTGTATTCAATATTTTCTCATGTGCTTATTTACCATCTCTGCAGTCTTCGTTGAAGTATCTGCTCAAGCCTTCTGCCCATTGTCTAATTGGGATGTTTGTCTTCTTACTGTTGAGTTTAACATGTTCTTTGTATATTCTGGATATAGGGTCTGTATGAATTGAAACTATTTTCTACCGGATGGAGGACCATCTGCCACAGAACAAAAGTTTTAATTTTGATGAAAGCCAACGTATCCATTTTTTGTGTTAATGGATCATGCATTTGGTGTCAGTCTTTATCACTTGGAGTCCAATCATAAGAGAAACTACACAGCACTTTGAACATGAAATATTTATATTAATTTACTATTAAGCTCTTGCTTAATGACGATTGCCTAGTAAGAAGTAACGAGAACTCTGAATGACACAGGACCAGCAAATCTAAGGAGCAGCCCCACCTCTACAGCTGAGTCCCTGGTCTAAGGAAGAGTCTGCCCCCACATCCCCAAGCCCAAGCTCCAGACCTTGCTGGAGAGGCTGTGACCATGGTTCAGTGAAAGGCTGCAAAGATGCTGCAGGGCCTCCCTGGTGGTACTCACTGGAAATCCCCCCTTGAGGCATCAGAGCAAGCTATTTACGGAGAAAACCTAACTAGAGACCCAAAGCTACACAACTGCCATTTTGTGTGCTGGGAGACGCTGCAGCCTGCGTGGACTGCAGGTGGCGGTTCTGTCCACCCCGCAGGAGACTGGCCAGGAAGGCCAGGCCAGATCCCTCCCCCGGCCGTGTCTCTCTTGCGCCCTCTACTGACGAAGGGAACATCCCGCAGCTGGTGAAGAGTGTTTCAGGATCCGTCTTCACAGGGTGAGACCTGCAGGGCCTGATGGAAAGAGCACTGCGTCGGCTTGCCTCAGTGACGGGCAGAGACCGTCAGCGGGACTCTTCCCCCCGGGTTCTGAAGGGTCCAGTGAGGGGGGCATGGGGCAGTTAGAGGCCCGGCTCCTTGCCCTGTGCGCCTGGAGAAGAATGTGTATTGTCAAAAGGGCTCCATCCCACAAGGTTACCACCTTCCAGGTCCACAAGAGGGCTCCAAAGAGAGGCTGTTCTTCTGGCGCTGGGTCTGCACCCACTACAGTTCCAGATTGCCAGCTGCTATAGCACGTAGGTTGGCATTTATAGAAGGAAAACAAAGAAAAACACAAACATGCACGAAATCAAACAGACAAAAACAAAAGAAACAATAATCAAAAGACCAGGGAACGTCCCACCGGGTCATGCCTCAACTCCTTGGTCACTTCTATTTTCCACTGTCACAGTCTTCTGATGGCTGTTCTCTGTATTTTGTCCAGGGTTTCTGGTTGTCCTTAGCAGGAAGATGGGATGGAACGTGCCTATTCCCTCTTATTTGGAACCAGAAACTTTAAATCAATTATTTCCTCAGGCTTGTCCCACGTGTAGGTCTTCCTGAGCTGGGGTCTTGCCATGAGCAGCTGGCTCAGGGAGATTCCTTCTGAAAACACAGATCCTGATCTACAAGACCCCCTTATTTGCTAAAGCTGGACCCAGGCCATAATATGGGATTAAAGACATACCCGTGTTACCACAAAGGGAAAACTAAACTAAATGGTGGAGCCGACTCGAGGAAAGAGCGTGAACTGTCCTGAACCCCAGCTGGCGGTGCACTCGCCTTTCTGACACAGGAAAGGCTTGGACGCTTCGGCACTGCATTGGCTAAACCATCCTTTCTGATCCTGCCAGCTCTCAGCTTCCTCTAGGAGATTTCCTTTTAATAGCCCTTCGCATTTTTTTTTTCCATTTGTGAGACTCACAGAGGAGTGGGTACAAGATAATAATGATAATAATTACAACAGTGAATAGTAACCATAGTAAACTTTCTACCATTTCAAAGTAACTATGACATGCCTGATAGCTCAGTTGGTAAAGAATCCGCCTGCAATGCAGGAGACCCCAGTTCGATTCCTGGGCCAGGAAGATCCCGTGGAGAAGAGATAGGCTACCCACCCCAGTATTCTTGGGCTTCCCTGGTGGCTCAGCTGATAAAGAATCCACCTGCAATGCAGGAAACCTGGGTTCAATGCCTGGCTTGGGAAGATCCCGTGGAGATGGGAAAGGCTGCCCACTCCAGTATTCTGGCCTAGAGAATTCCATGGGCTGTATAGTCCATGAGGTTGCAAAGAGTTGGACATGACTGAGAAACCTTCCCTTTCAAGATGTGCCTGGAATTATGACAGGCATCTTCATTGCATCACTGATCATCTTCACTACAACTTACTATTTGGCAGATGAAGAGAGCTAAATGGTACAGTAGAGCTTGGAGGCCTAGAGCCTGCTTCCCAGTGCCACCTACCTTCCCCATCCACCCCTGGCCTTCACTCCTTCGAGCACATGTCTGTATCACCCTCTTTTTGTCTGGAGCCTTAGGCATGCATCATAGCATTTCCACTTTGGTTTTATCCACTAACCAAGACTGAAGTCTCCTTGATGGCAGAGAATTTTCTTAGGTTCCAAAACACCAACCCAACACAGTATCCTGTGTTAGGTGCTGAGTGACTGCTGACTCTCATAGCTGCCAATACAGAGGCTGTCCTCTCTGGAAACTGACTTAGCAGAGAGATTAAAAGACTTTATCTAGAGAGTCACAAATCCAGTCAGTGACCGCTGAGTAGAAGGGATACTCACTGAATAATGAAGCTAATCTGGTGATCAGAGTTTGGCTATGCATGTATATGAGAATCCAACCTGAGATGCTGCTGCTGCTAAGTCCCTTCAGTCATGTCCAACTCTGTGCGACCCCATAGATGGCAGCCCACCAGGCTCCCCCGTCCCTGGGATTCTCCAGGCAAGAACACTGCAGTGGGTTACCATTTCCTCCTCCAATGTATGGAAGTGAAAAGTGAAAGTGAAGTCGCTCAGTCGTGTCCAACCCTCAGCGATCCCATGGACTGCAGCCCACCAGGCTCCTCCATCTATGGGATTTTCCAGGCAAGAGTACTGGAGTGGGGTGCCACTGCCTTCTCCGAACCTGAGATGAGGTTGTGTTAATTTACAGGTACAGATGCATTATTTTACAGCTGCATGAGGAGAAATGGACCCAAGTGTCATTAATGTGAGCACTGCCTTTCGAACACACACTTTTCAGAGACACCTGGTTGACGACGATGCCTGATAAAGGCTCCCATCAGTCACGCCCCAGCCTCCCATCCCGATTATAAAGTACAGGCTGCCCATTTCTCTGAAGATGATGACATGTTATCAAAAGATGATAAATGTCCTCACACACAGGTAGGGCTAAAGAATGCATGCAATATTCCTCTGTGGTTTTGCAACAACAAATATCTTGACTGGATTTCCTATCAGCTGAGGAGTAAAAAGCAAAAGGCTTTGAACTCTCGTGAAGGCTTGAAAGTAGAGAGATAAACGTCAGAGAGTCTGGGCACTGAAAATACTGTTCATGTCTAGTAGAACCACAACACAAAGCTTGATCCAGAACATTCCTATCAGCTAGTCACATGGCCCATGGCAGAATTCCTTCACAGTCAGTAAAACATCAGGAATGCTCCTTGATAGAAAGTGCTTTGTCTGTTCACTCATTCCTCCATGCATTCATTGGATGGCTATTTATTTACACTATGTTTTCTGAATGAGCCAAGACTATACAAGGAAAGTAGCTTTGAACAAGACGAGACTTATTCCTGCTGGTAAGGAATATCCCTTCCGTGGGAGGTGGCAGACAGTAGACAAAATGGCACAAGAAACATGTTATTGACAAATGTGATGGAGAGTCCCCAAAACTGAGCCCACTGAGCTCTTCTGTATTTTTCACCAAGTAGCCTGCTCGTGTACCTTCATGACTCACAGAACAAGGCTGTTTTCATTCTTCTACAATTTTATGATTTTATGTCTTTAAGATTTTATGTCTCTCTTCTCGTGGTTAATCGATCACTTCCTCGTCCCCTCCATTAACTTCAGGAAGATTACAGTTGTTCATCAGATTTGTTCTAATCTTCCCAGCAGTCAAGGCAAAAAGGGAAACACAGCTCATTGTGACAAAGGAGGAGCCCCACCAGCACAGGAAGCTAATGCTAATGGCGCTTTTCTCCTGCCTGCGTGTGCCGCCTATTTAGAGCAGAATCTTCCGCCCTACCCCATCAAGGCAAAGCTCCCAGCCTTGTTCTAGTGTGTCTTGTTCAGTCACTAAGTCGTGTCTGATTCTTTGTGACCCCATGGACCACAGCATGCCAGGCTCCTCTGTCCTTCAAAATCTCCTGGAGTTTGCTCAAACTCAGCGTCCATTGAGTCCATGATGCTGTCCAACCATCTCATCCTGTGTCACCCCCTTCTCCTCTTGCCTTCAATTTTTCTAGCATCAGGGTCTTTTCCAATGAATCAGCTCTTCACATCAGGTGGCAAAGTATTGATGCTTCAGCATCAATGTTTCCAATGAATATTCAGGGTAGATTGCCTTTAGGACTGACTGGTTTGATTTCCTTGTTGTCCAAGGGAATCCCAAGTGTCTTCTCCAGCACCACAGTTTGAACACATCAATTCTTGGGTGCTCAGCCTTTTCGATGGTCTATGTCTCACATCTCTACATGACCGCTGGAAAAACCATAGCTTGACTAGATGGACCTTTGTCAGCAAAGTGATGTCTCTGCTTTTTAATACGCTATCTAGGTTGATCATATCTTTCCTTCCCAGATGCGAGCGTCTTTTCATTTCGTGGCTGCAGTTCATATGTATCCTTTCCATTTTTCCGATTCTCACTCTTCTGTCCATCCAGCATCACAGCCTCTTAGAAACAGGAGTGACAATGAGGAGCCTGCCGTGGAAGAGCCGTGTGCCCGCCGGGCCATCTGTTCCTTCGGTTGTGGCTGTTTTCTGAGGCCGGGGTTTTTAGAGCATAAATAAATCCAGTCCGCTTCAGCTCTCTGGAAGGAAAGCAGTGCCATTTATTTGTTTAATCTCTCCAAAGCAGCCCAAAAGCATTACCTGGAGGTAGAACCTGGAATTGGATTTGTGGTCCCAGAGGACTGTCGCCGCTAGAGTGGGCCCAGCCCCACCGTGAACAGACACACTTGCAGTTAGGCTATTAATAAACCGATGAAAGCTCCCTGGTTAAAAGCTGAAGAATGCGATTTAATGCTCGCTTTTGCTTTTAATGGACTGAAACCTGTTAAAACCTGCTAAATAATAAGGCAAGTTTTTTTTTCTTGCAGCTCATAGAGGGACAGTGGCTCTCTCTCTCTCTCACACACACACACTTGAGAAATGTATTTCAATAGGCTCTACACTTAAAGTGGCTGGAATGGAGCAGAACCTAGAGCCCACAGGGTCCAAGGAGCCCCAGGGGAAGGATGGAAATGGAACTGGAGACTTGCCACTCAGAACTTCCGTGCTTGCGTTATCAGCTTCTCCTGGGCCTATTAAATCAACAGAGCAAAAGCTAGGCAGATATGGTCCGCCGACAGAGGCAACCTGGGGCGGGGAGGAGCCGTAAAGTGGCCTGACAGGAGTTCCAGGGCTCCATACCAAGGCGAGGTTCACAGGGCTCCTCTAGGGGCCCTGACACAGAGAGCGGCTGACTGAGCCCAGAAAGAGAACATGGGATGGAGTCTGAATCCTCGCCTCCTTCTTGAACTTCCCAGATGGGCCGTTGCATTTATTTTTGGAATCGTGATGTCAAAGCAACCAGCTGACGCAGTCGTTTGCGTGAGATTTTTGCTGTGGGACACCTGCCAGGATTCAGCTTCACCATCTAAACCTGGTTCTCCGTTCCCACCGAGGCGAACACATCCATCTGTCTGTCCCACTCTATGCCACAGGCTGTCCTGGGCTTGCAACAGCTTCCAGACGGCCACACGGCCACGGAGCTCCCAGTCAGGATGGGCTGTGACCTCTAAGTCAAGGGCATCTCCCTCTTCCAGTCATGGAAGCCTCTTCCTGAAGCCCTGCCCTGGAGGTCTGGGCTGGAGCCACAGCTTCCTCTGAAATTAGGAAGCTAAGCATTCATCTTTTAGGTACATCCCTAAAATTCTTTGATGCCAACACATGGCTCTGGTGCTTTGAGCTTCTACAACTTAGGTTTCACTCCTTCTTGCTGTTGTCTCCATGATTCAAGTGTTCTTCGTACTACAGTCCCAACCTCTCCCTTGATCTCCACACCCTGTCCACACACCTCTTCTAAGGCTGCTGTTCAAATAGTGCAGAGTGGGACGGGCTAGATTACAACACCACTGTGGCAGTGTCCTTTTAAACGACGGCCTGAGCTAGAACTCCCATCCCGGACGACCTGCTGACACCGAGCCTCTGCCTCACTGGGTCTCCCATGTGCAACAGAGCAAGTTCACTGAAGGGTTCGGGAACTCAGAGGCTGGGTCATAAAGCAACCAGAACTTCAGCCTGGCTGTCTTTCTGAAACGAAGATGCCGTGTGCGAGGTGCTCAGGACATGCGAAGGCCCCCAGGAGGACCTCCAGCAGACAGCCCCCGCCCCCGCCCCCGCCCCCCCGAGGCTCCAACCAAAGGCGGCGTCACTGACAGCCTGACCCGGGGGTGAAGCAGGTCTGGGAACAGCTCACCACAGGCTGTCATTTGACGATAAGAACACAGGAGACCTCCCCTCACACCTCCACCCAAGCAAGAACTGGCTGCTTAACCTCGGGATCGTGAGAAGTCTTACAACGTAGTACTGATACTATTACAAGCAATACACCCAATACCATGGGAGATACAGCGAGTCCCCTGCATACGAACAAGCTCCGCTCTGAGAGCCTACACGTAAGCCCAATTTGGTTGTAAGTCCAACATAGTTGGCTCAGCTGGTAAAGAATCCGCCCTCAATTCAGGAGACCTGAGTTCAATCCCTGGGTTGGGAAGATCCCCTGGAGAAGGCAAAGGCTACCCACTCCAGTATTCTGGCCTGGAGAATCCCATGGGGTCACAGAGTTGGACACGACTGAGCAACTTTCACTTCAACTTTTCCAACAAAGTTCACCTGTGCTGTGTGCTGTGATTAGTGGCTCAGTTGTGTCTGACTCTGCGACCCCATGGACTGTAGCGTGCCAGGCTCCTCTGTCCATGGGATTCTCCAGGCAAGAATTATTGGAATGGGTTGCCATTTCTTCCTCCAGGGGATCTTCCCAACCCAGAGATTGAACTCATGTCTCCTGCACTGCAGTCTGACTCTTTACAGTCTGAGCCACCAGGGAAGCCCAAAGTTAGCCTAGATACCCAGCTAACACAATCGGCTGTATAGTACTGTGGTAGGTTCATAATACATTCTCATCTTTGGAAGTTCACAACTGTACTGATGATAAATGACATCAAGTTTTGAGTGTTTTGTTGTTGTTTCTTTTAAACTTCAACAATATTTTTATTACCAAAGTCATGAAGGGTTAACCCTTTAACCCAGCTAACAGAAAAACTTCTTCTCTAACAGGAGCTGGGATGGAGGTGCACACCTAATAAAGATTGTCTCTTTAAACATTCATCTGTGTAAGTATCTTTTTAAAAAAGCCAAATTCACCAGTGTTGGAGGAAAAAAACTACCCAGGGTGTAGGGCACATTATTATACTTGCTTTATTTTTCTTTCTGGAATAAGAAGACAGCTGATAAAACTGCAGTTCCCGAATGTGCAGAAGTTTACATTGGGTGGAATTTTGATGAAGACAAAACAAAGACTTTCTCAGGTTTTTAAATAAAATAAAATATTCTGAAAAACCAACATCTAAATTAAATCAATCTGATGACAAAGTTCTCACATACTGAACAAGCTTTCTTTATAATCCTAAATGTGTTCTACCTGAAAAAAAAAATTACTTTGTCTATGAAGTCTCATTTGGTTTCTTTCCTTCGTTCCTTTTGGCATTACAAAAAAAAAATTAATTTCCACAAGATGCAACTCAAGAAAACTGTCCTACCCTCCCCTGTTAATTGCAAGTTTGATAGAAGATATCACCCTCACCCTTTTGCATACAGAGACTATTACTGGACAGAACTACTTGATGAATTTGCAGCCATGACAAGTAAATTATTCTACAGATACTCCAACCAGTTATTAGACTGGTGGTTTTTTAGCACAAAGACATACTCCGGTTAGAAGCTTGGATTACTGTGAAGTAAGAAATTGGTTTTTACTTACTGTTTCAAAACTCTTTCTAATATCAATTCACCTTTCATGGTGACGATTATTTGATGATCCTTCCTAGGCCACAAAAGTTAACACATACTAGAACCTGGAAACGACTAAAAGACAAGTACAACATCACTAACATGCTTTCCCAAATATCTGGCAAATGAGAGATTTATGAAATGTTTCTACTAATGCGTAGGTAAATATGATTTCTGTCTAATTTCTGATACAGTCTTCTGTAAATTCCTTATTATGGGGATGTCAATAACTTATAAATTTACATGATGACATACTAAAATTTTAAAAGCTATATAAATAAAAGCTACTCTGTTTCTCCTGTTGAGGAAATTGCCAACTTTATAGAGCGAACTATTCATGACCGTAAACTTTAGACCACATTACTTTATTTTTAAATATCATTGTATACTGATCTAAAATGTCTTAGTAACACAGGAAAAACCTTGCATTTATGGACCCTGAATCAATTCTTTCTTACGTGACTGGATTTTCAATTACCAAAATTACTGCACTAAATATCACCTTAGTTGACTGAAATAATTAAAGAACTTTTCCAAAGTGAACATTTCTAGAAGATAATACATATCCTTGGACTGCAAAGAGTCCCTTGGACTCCAAGGAGATCCAACCAGACAATCCTAAAGGAAATCAGTCCTGAATATTCACTGGAAGGATTGATGCTGAAGCTGAAACTCCAATACTTTAGCCACCTGATGCCAAGAACTGACTCATTTGAAGAGACCCTGATGGTGGGAAAGATTGAAGGCAGGAAGAGAAGGTGACGACAGAGGATGAGATGGTTGGATGGCATCACCAACTTGATGGACATGAGTTTCAGCAAACTCCAGGAGTTGGTGATGGACAGGGAGGCCTGGCGTGCTGCAGTCCATGGGGTCACACAGAGTCGGACACGACTGAGCAACTGAACTGAACTGAACTGAATACATATCCTACCAGACTCCAATCCCTTCCACTGAAGGCAGACTTCTGATATCTTTGATAGTTTTGTATATTCATTTAGAAAAATTCACATTTGACTGCCCCAAAACCCTAGACCTTTTTTTTTTTTTTGCCTTTTGTATTAAAGGTCTGAGTTTTGATCTTGCAGAAAATCCTGTGTTGTCTAACTAGCATTACAAAATCAATAAACACAGAACATCCAAGTTTGAGATGGTTTCACATGCAGCTTCTGAATGAACTAATGTAAAGTTTACATAGAGGAATCAAAGATGCTTCTTTTCAATATACGTGAAGCTTTTTCTATATGACAAAATAATAAAAATTACAGCATGGTTTCATTAAAAAATGGAGAATAACCAAGAGCTTTGGCCCTTAACTTCATCATCTCTTAGAAGCCTCCACTCAGGTAAAAATCACAATAATGATGGGATGACCTTAAATGTGGGCAGACACACATGTCAGAATCTTTTAACAGATCCAATATCTGATATGCAAAGGCAAATAATTTCAGCAGCATTCTTAGGGGGTGTTAGATGGTTTTGCAAAGTAAGAGGAACTCTCCTGGGTGACTTAATAGTCCAGTAGCCACCCACATTGGAGTAGCACTATCTAGGACTATGAGAGGAATAAGGAATTTGCTGCCCAAGAGGAGACCGCTGACTGACGGAATCAGAATGAGGTTCAAATCCCAGCTCTGCCTCTTAATAGACGTGTTGACCTCAGTCAAGTTATTTCACTCAGAACCTGGTTTCTTTATCTGCAAAGTAAGAGTCAAATTCTTCCATAACCTTCCTGCCAAAAATCGTGGAGAGCCTCCTCTCTACACACAAGGTGATGTCTTTCTTGGGATGCATAGGCCAGCTTCATCGCTTCTCCTTTCTGGGCAGCACAGAAGCCACGTTGTCGGCCCCGAGAGCCGCTGACCGCCTCTCGGCTGTCTGACATAGAACTTCTAAAGCACTGTGCTGCAGCCTTTCGTTCTCAATCCTTCTTTGAAGTGAATCCACAAGAGAACAGGAGCAAATATCGAGCATGCCCCGAAAGGCTTATGTGAAATAGTTAAGGAGTTCTTTTAGGGATTGCATACCCTTGATGTGCACTTAGTAGTATTTCTGAGCCCTCTACCCGCTTCCTATGAAAGGGTCACTCCAGTTGCTCTGGACTCCTGTGGCCCTAAATTTGCTATTGTCTCCTGACAAGTCATTTCCTCCCTGGATTATATTTGGGGTTTGTTTCTTGTTTTCCTGAGCCAGACTGGAGACAGCTTGCAAGGAGCACTCCTGTTCTGCACCTCACTTTCCACCCAACCCCACAGTTATCTTTAATATCACAAAAGTATTTGAATAGGAATGAGTAGGAGCGAATGAATAGGTGAATCAAAGAACTAATAAGTACCCTAGAGTTCAAGAATCAAATGCTCAAATCTCTGACCAGTTCAGAGAAGGATGGGAAAGATTTTCTTTTCCATATGTTCTACTCCCTGGGCAGCATGAAAGAAATGCATTATTTTTTTAATCTGGATTTCCTGAATTCTACTAGAGAGTTGGTAAGGAAACAGAAAGCTGGGCAAAAAGTAAGATAAGGTCCAAAGGGGTCAGTATCCTGACGGCTACACATGCGGCATCTTGACCTTCACGCTGGAGTTCGGCCAGGCTCCAAATGGTATAATCTGGGGGTGACTGACTGGAGCAATCACGTAAGTGTAAGCTACTGGCAAGGCTGTCTACAGACTGAGCCACAGCCAAAGCAAAGCGAATGCTGGGCGCTGGCTGCAGGGCCCAGGCTCCACCCTACGCAGTTAAACACGCCCCCTGCCCTCAAATTTAACCTGATTCCAGGGACACAACTTAGTTAGTGCAGCGTCAATCTAACTCAACAGAGCTTTTAAACATGTTCTTAGTTCTCATGAGAAACTGAAGTAGCAGGGAAATTTAGGGATGACTCTGAATGCAATTATGATAATTAAAATAGCAACTTAATTTCATGCTGTCTCTGAGACATGTTCAACTCAACGGTTGTGCATTCAAATTCTGAGCTACACTGGCTAATATCTTTGATTTGCATTATAAAGTACAAGTAATAGAGTTCAATTAGTAAAATGTACTGACTCTAGGCATGGAAATGGTCACTAGACGTTTTGGGAGTTCAATGAGTAAAATGTACTGACTCTAGGCATGGAAACGGTCACTAGACGTTCTGGGAGTGTGTTAGCTTGGACTGTTAAAAGAAGTCCTGGGATGCTGCTGCTGAGATGGAAAGGACTGCCTCGCTGTTTACGGACAGTTTCATTTTTAACCGCATATGTACGCGTGTATTTGGCGGCATCGTGTCTTACTTGCAGCGTGTGGGATCCAGTCCCCTGACCAGGGGTCAAGCCCAGGCCTCCGGCACTGGGGGCACAGAGTCTTAAGTCAGCGGACCACCTCGGAAGGCCCTGTTTATCGACAGTTTTAATGTGAAGCTCTCAGTGGCTGAATAAAGCATATGGGATAAAGGCGTATGGTCCACCAAGCAGGTAAAATTGTGGTGGGATTGACAAGTAGGAAGATCCAGTTTCCACAGGTGCTGGGACAGGGCTGGCACAGAAGCCCGGATCCTCTGCCCAGGTTTGTGTCTGTCTGTGCACATATGATCAGCGTGTAACACCGGCATCCTCTGTGCATGGAGACGCATGGAGTGGTGGAGTACAAGGAGCACCTCTCCAAGCCCCAGAGTGTGGAGGCCTTGCCTGGGGTCCTCAAGTGATTTTGTTGGAGTTGAACCCTCCTAGAGTTCAGGAGAGGTGAGAAAGACTTTGAGCAATGGGAGGCAAGGAACAGATGATAAAATTTCCTGAAGCGCGACTTCCCTGGTTTTCCAGCGGTTAAGAATACACCTTGCAATGTAGAGGATGAAGGTTTGATTCCTGGTCCCGGAACTAAGATTCCACACGATTCAAAGCAACGAAGCCTGCACCTAGAGAGTGATGTGCCACAGCTGACACACAGCACAGTCCAAAAAGAAAGAAAAGATCTGATGCTGTGTTTCAGTTCAGTCAGATCAGTCGCTCAGTCGTGTGCGACTCTTTGCGACCCCATGAATCGCAGCACGCCAGGCCTCCCTGTCCATCACCAACTCCTGCAGTTCACTCAGACTCATGTCCATCGAGTCAGTGATGCCATCCAGCCATCTCATCCTCTGTCGTCCCCTTCTCCTCCTGCCCCCAATCCCTCCCAGCATCAGAGTCTTTTCCAATGAGTCAACTCTCCACATGAGGTGCCCAAAGTACTGGAGTTTCAGCTTTAGCATCATTCCCTCCAAAGAAATCCCAGGGCTGATCTCCTTCAGAATGGACTGGTTGGATCTCCTTGCAGTTCAAGGGACTCTCAAGAGTCTTCTCCAACACCACAGTTCAAAAGCATCAATTCTTCGGTGCTCAGCCTTCTTCACAGTCCAACTCTCACATCCATACATGACCACTGGAAAAACCATAGGCTTGACTAGATGGACCTTTGTTGGCAAAGTAACATCTCTGCTTTTGAATATGCTATCTAGGTTGGTCATAACTTTCCTTCCAAGGAGTAAGTGCCTGTGTTTAAGAGTTTGGAATTCATAGAACATAAATGCAAGTATAATTTTTAATTTAAATATCTGTTTCAGTTTGTGTTTTACTAAGAATTCAATAGAAGCTTTATGTCGCTTGCCTGTAAGAAATCTGCTGTGAACATGTTTTGTTTCACATTTGTTTCACGTCCTTTACTAGTAGATATCCAACCCTTCACTTTCCCACTTTGGAGACAAACTTCTCTAACGGTCCATGTGATTTTTACATGTGCTCATTTCATGTTCTCTCATGTTTGATCACTGTTGAACTTTTGTGTTATAGTTAAGAGTCTACATTAAGAATCATTATTTTGCCATTGAAATATTTTATATAAGTTTTGTGTGATGTGAGGTGTGCTTAGTCACTTAGTCATGTCCTACTCTTTGGTGACCCCATGGACTGTAGCCCGCCAAGCTCTTCTGTCCATGGAATCTTCCAGGCAAGAATACTGGAGTGGGTAGCCATTTCTTCCTCCAGGGGATCTTCCTGACCCAGAGATAGAACCCACTTCTCCTCCATCTCCTGCACTGGCAGGTGGATTCTTTACCACTGCACCCCCTGGAAAGTCCTTATGGAAGCTTATGTCCACTCAATTCCTAAGAAGAACATAAAAATAGGGGAAAAAAATCCCTCCATTAATTTAAAAACCACACACAAGTACACATGTAGACACAGATGTTTCCAGAAGTCTGACAGCTGTAGATAAAGCCACTGGGAGTTTTAATTTAGTCCGTAAAATTCATCCAGATGTCTGGTATTTCATAGATACTGTTAAAAGATAGGTGTTCAGCTTTCTATTTGTTTTGTAGTTTTGCTATTTCTCCTAAAGAAAGACAGTCACATGCAGTGTGGAAAGATACACACAGTCACACACAAGAGTCAGGCACCCTGTTTCTTTGAAACATAACATAAATTATGTCTATCTTGTCAATTTAGTCTTAATCCCCTCCATCAGGCACTCATACCCCAGCCCCTGACCACAGACAGACGGCAGGTCCTTCAGAGATTCAGGTACACACAGCTCCACCCACTCATTATGTTTGGGAAGACAACATGTTCCTGTCCAGATGAGGAGTTTTTTGTGAAATTCTCTGATTCCAGGAGTGGGTTTCTGTAATGCATCTGGGTCAAAGCTTTTATCAGCAAAATACCATTCATAGTGATTTCCTCAGGCACACAAAGGACAGACTAGAATATTATTTGTGATTTCCATGCCACCTTTAATGTAGAATCTGTCATCACTGATTCACACACAAGGATCCCAGGACCACAGTATTCAAATAAGCATCAGAAGTGTGTGTGTGTGTGTGTGTTTCCTTTCTGAATTCCCCTTCTCTGTATTAATCTCGATAGAAATCTGCTCCTAGTACACTCTGCTGGTACTTATCATGCATCTTGATCAGGGAACACTCGATAAAGTCTCTTTCTTTGACCAATCTGAAGCATGTCCTGAGCCAGGGCTAAGAAAAGAAAAAACACTTAAGGCATCAGTGTTCTCACGACGGTACTTCAACTCCTCGCCAAGATGCTTGCAAAGGGGTCCTTTACCATAGCAGTGATGGTCCCAGGGAGTCTTTGTTTGGGAGAATGGGCCAGAAAAGAAAGACCCCGGGAGCTAGCACAATGTCCACTCTGCCAAGAGGGGCGTGTGTACACCACTCCACTAGAGCTAAGTGCTGATAGAAATGTGTCTGCTTACAAATCACTGAGTATTGCCTCTGAAAGGTCAACAGAGCTATGGGTTCGTAAGCCACAGAAGCTTGTGTCTCTCTTCTGAAAGAAAATGTGCAAGGCTAATAATGAAGGCCTGGTGCAGTGGGGTGTTTCAGGAACATGTAATAAAGACAGAATCTTGCTTATTGGCAAATATGTGTATAACACATTTACATAATTAAATACCATCTAATATATCCCATACTGTACTGTATGTACAAAGTATAACACAGTTTCTCCAATGCATGGCTTTCTGATGTCAAGCCCAACCTGTATTCTGTTATAACTTTCAACATTTGGGACCTTTGTTTGAAGCCTTTGTCAAGAAAGGCAAACTCTTCCCGTCGTCCTTATGAAAACAGAAACAAAGCTAAGTCCCACTCGTCCTCGCTAAAAACTGTCTCTTTTCTAAATGACACCGGACTGGCTTTTCCTTACAGACTACTCAGCTACCACTTTTATTTCCAGGGCACCATTCTCATGATTTGAGTGAGTGAGTGAAGTCGCTCAGTCGTGTCCAACTCTTTGTGACCCCATGGACTGTAGCCTACCAGGCTCCTCCATCCATGGGATTCTCCAGGCAAGAGTACTGGAGTGGGGTGACATTTCCTTCTTGTGATTTAGATTCAACCTAAATGGAAAGGCAAAAACAGCATGTGCCTAACTCTGTCTGCCACTAAGCCTGATGTAAACAGCAGGCTTGAGAGGGTCATGCTCAGAGGAGACACTCCAGACTATGTGACCTAATAAAATTGACTGACATTCCCATAGAGGTTTTGTTTCCTAATGTATTTATTTACAGTCATTGGCTAGCATTTTACATCAAACATCTTCTTTATCATTAGAAAAGTATTCAACATTCTAAGTGTAAGTAATTTGAATTCCAATAAATACATGGAATCAATTACTAGTTCAGAGTGAATAAACACTCCTTTGCGTTCACAGACATTTTCAATAATAGATTCAAAAGTATTTCACCCTTGGGACCTTTGAGTCAGGTGAGTAAAACATCCTGGATGATAATTTTGGATTTCCCAAAAGACAGACCAGGGGAAATTGATACAAAGAAGATTGAATTGTAAGAGTGAAAAGAGCAAATTTAACTTGTAACAAAGTAGCTTTACCTAATGAAAATATTTGCAATTTTCTGAAACTTGAAAGAATTATGTGATAGAACCAGGGAGAAAGGTTCTCAGATTGTACCAAGTAGATGTGCTAAGTGCTGTATGCTGGGCTCAGTCACTTCAGTCGTGTGTGATTCTACAACCCCATGGACTGTAGCCCACCAGGCTCCTCGGTCCATGGGATTCTCCGGGCAAGAATACTGGAGTGGGTTGCCATGCCCTCCTCCAGGGGATCTTCCCAACCCAGGGATTGAACTCATGTCTCCTGCACCTCCTGCATTGGCAGGTGGGTTCTTTCATCACTGAGCCACTTGGAAAGCCAAGATGGCTAACATAAATCTAAAATCTCAACCAACTAATTAACTCCTGATTGATAGTCACTGAAGGGACAGTAGAAATGTCAAATCTTCTTTACTTGTGTTAACTGAAGAATCTCAGAAGGAAAAAAAAAACAGGAAGCAAACTTTAGGGGTGAGACTTGACCATTATGAAAACCTGCAACTCCAAAATTCTCTGAGCAATATCTTATAATTCCTTGGATGAATGAGAATTATTGTTCTTTCATGGAATCAGATATTCAGTAACAACATCCAAAGATTTGCTTTAATTCAAGAACAAAAAAGGAAAACTGATTGCTTCAAGTTTTCAAGCTATCTGTTATATAAAAGTGCTCTGCAAAGAAAAAATGATAAGTAAAAGGACTGGGCAAGTGTGTCTTCTAAATGAGCATGTTTTCTGACAACAGAAATAGGCAAGACATGGAAATTATATTTGAGCAAGAATAGGATAGGGGAGCCAGGGAGGTATGGATTCTTATGGGACTTCACAGGCAGGAGGAAGAAGAGAAAAGTGACCCACTTTTCAGGGAGAAATTTAGAAGCACAGTATTAGATACAAAGGCACAGGGGGATCGGTCTCTAGAGAAGAATATTGCAGGGAAATAACCGAAAAAACGTTTGAAAAAGTAGGTTGCGGTCAAACCACGGGGGACCATGAGGTCCAGCGTACAGGCTCCCTGAAGCTTTCTGAGCGGGTGATGAGGGGGTGAGCGCTCGGACTCACACTGGCTCCTGTAAACGGGCGGGGGGTGAAGGGTGCGGTTGTCAGGGCCCCGGATGGAGTGGGTGATGAGTGGGTGAGCGCTCGGACTTACACTGGCTCCTGTAAACGGGCGAGGGGTGAAGGGTGCGGTTGTCAGGGCCCCGGATGGAGGCCACTGGATTTGCACGGAGACTAAGGCAACTGTAGGGGCTTCCCTGGTGGCTCAGATGGTAAAGAAGCCGCCTGCCAATGTGAGAGACCCAGGTTCGATCCCTGGGTTGGGAAGATTCCATGGAGAAGGCAATGGCCACCCACTCCAGTATTCTTGCCTGGAGAATCCCATGGACAGAGGAGTCTGGTGGGCTGCAGTCCATGGGGAGAGTCAGACACGACTGAGTGATTAACACTTTGACTTGAAGGCAAGTGTAAGGGTAAAAACAGAGATCCATGAGGCCAGGACATGGGGAGAAATCATGCTTGCAAGGGTGAAAGATGCTTCCTCGGAACGTGAGGAGAGTGCGTTCCGGCCACTAAGGAGACGCACAGACTGAGGCAGGAGGCAGAGGCTACAGCAGCCCGAAGGTTTCAGATCTACAGGCTGCAGGGCTTGGAAAGACAGCAGGGAGAGAAAGTTGGAGGGGATGGTCAGTTAGGCTTCTTATTTATTTATTTTTTTTTTGAACTTGCAAAACAGAAGTGCTGCCAACCCACCCAAGTGAGTGACCCATAAGCCACAGAGGTCAGGTCAGGTCTTAGGAGGACAAAGCTGAGGTGCGGCCGCTGAGACTCAAGCACGGGGCAGTGGGAGCCACGGTGGGAAGTGATGCTTTATTGCCTACTATTAGCTGCCTCCCTTCCCAGAAGAGAATATCCGTCTCCGCCCTTTACAACCAGGCTTGACCATGCAGCTCACCAGGGAAAGCAAGAGAAGAGTTATGTGTCACTCCCATTAAAAAACTGTAAAAGTCTACTGATTCACACCCTTCTCTTCCCCTCTTCCAAAGAACTGGTGATGTTCACGTAGTGACCGCTTCATCAGCCTGGCCCCAGAGTTAAATTAACATGGGAAAGACAGCAGGGCTGCTACATGGGGTGTGAGAGATCATTAGCGGCTGTAAAAGCCGTGGCTTGTTACTGCAGTGTCACCTAGCCTAACTAACGGACAGATCATGGGAACGAATAAAAGTCTCCAGGAAGGGAAAGTAAAGAAAGACCAGAGGGTGACTTCCGACCAACGAGACTTAATCCAACAATTGTGAACTGTCATTTCACAGAAAGAGCCAACGGAGTTACATTTCCCAAGTTACTTTAAGCATAATTTCTTAATATCATGATTACTTTTTCTGTATTAAGAATTTGCGTGAACATAAGGGCAAGGATAAATTAGGAGTTTGGGATTAACAGATACACACTACTGTATATAAAGCAGATAAATAGCAAGGTCCTACTGTATAGCACAGGGAACTATACTCAATATCTTACAATTATCTATAAAGGAAAAAATCTGAAAGAATATATATATATGTACATATATACATATATATACACACACCTGTACACTTGAAACTAACACAACATTGTAAAATCAATTATGCTTCAATTTTAAAATAAATAAATAATTAAAAATCCTAAAACAGTTATTAGATCAGACAGTTATTCTGGTCAACTTTGGAAATATTTGCTCCTTGAAATATTCTATAATGAACAGTAATCACCTTCCCATACCAACAAATCTGAGTGTTCCAAATATTTAAAAAATTTTTATTTTTGCCTGTAAATTTTTCTGTGTTAAATCCACCAATCTAGCACTCCTCATTAGGTTGAAAGAGCTGAAATCAAGCATTGCTGTCAAGGAGTGTGCTCTTGCTTAGCAGCAGGGAAAGGCGGCTTTCTGGGAGCAGTTGGAGGCTGATCACTGAATGGCATCTACTGCTCACCACTGCAGCCTGCAGACTGAAGGGATGGAAGAGAATTCCAAAATCAGGAAAGTCCAGGGACTAAGAGTTTAGCCAGTGGATCATGTCAGATATTTGTTAGCCTAAGACAGCAATTAAAAATACATGATATAGGAATTTCAAAGGAATTATTTGTCTAATTTTTTTTTTAATAAGTAGATTTGGAATGAGAATATTTTTTCATGAGTATTCTATTTCTTGTATTTTAGAGAAGACAAAGCAATTTTTAAATTCAAGTCCACACCACTTCTTGCTGGTTTTTTTTTTTTCACTATTGTTGCCCAACCTTCTCTTATCAAATCACTGTATACTCAAGCATTTTTTAAAGGCAATTGGTATATATATACCAATATATATATATAAATTTGGCAAAGTTGTGTGACTTATGCATGCATAAAATGTATAGAAAGGTTAAATCACTTTCACTAATTTTGCCAAATTTTTATATATATATATATATAAACCAATTGCCTTTAAAAAATGCAGTGGTGAGCAGGAGACACCATTCAGTGATCAGCCTCCAGCTGCTCACAACTTTGTATGTTAAGCAAGTTACAATTTGTTATTATTAAAACATACAGGGTCCCTGATTTCAAACTCTTCTCTCTCCTTCTGTCTCCAAGAAGAGATTAAATAAATAATTAAATACTTATTTAATTATTCTAAGAAACTAGCTCAGAGACCCATTGTGTTTCCAGAGTTGTATTCCTTTCTAATCAGTATGAGGACACGGACAGTAATCAAAAGGACAGCTAAGAGCTTTAAGAAAACTCCAGTTTGCCAGCACAGGGGCCTCGGATTCATATTGCAATAAAATGGGATGAGAATCTATGATATTCCAAGAGCTTTCTGGACTACTTTTCATAGGTGGTTTTGCAGAAATCCCAGGGAAGGTTAGACTTTGGCCTAAGATATCCAGTGAGTGTGCTGGGATTATCAGTGTTTCAACCCATACGATCTGTCTCTTTGCAAGTAGAGGCCCCCATGGGTCAGAAAGGCAGAGACCTTCCAGATATCCATCTCCTCCTTCTTTTGGCTTTAAGATAACTTTGCAGACTTTATTCTCCCTCTGGCTTCTGACATTTTCTCCAGCTCCAGCTAGTAAGGGCCCTTCACCACTTCAGCACACTCCAACCACTAGGTGAGGCTGGGGTCTCCACTGGGAATCTGTCTGTTTTATGTCAGCTCTTCCCCACTACCCAACCCAACTAGTTTCCACTCATCCTCTTAGAAGACAGAGCCCTGGTGGCTGTGATCCTTTCCATTCTAGTCCCTAAGGTGAGGGATGGAGGTATGCATTCACAACTCATTTAAATAATAAAAATGAACTCACAAGGGAGCCTTTCTTAAGCCAAATGAGCAGGTCTACTCAGCATGTACATATATATGTGTATATATATATATACACACATGTGTGTATACATACATGTACGTATATATATTACATGGTGCTCATTCTCAGTATAGAGGGATTCTTTTGCATTTTAAAGAGATGTCAAAGTAACCCAAACAGCCATTATTGATAAAAATGTCTAGGAATAGAAAAGTTTGAGAGCAAGCAAAAATTTACATCAAAGTCTGGACATCAAACTCATCTTTGTATATCAAATCTTTTACATCAAATTTACATCTTTATTATTCCTATCTACCATCATTTTGCAAATGAAATGTAGATCTTTGTGGTGAGCATGGCTTTATGGAATCCCAGTTTGTGCCCCAATATCTGGGAGAAAAATGACACTCACTTGCTTCATGACTTCTCCTACAGTCCCCAAAATAAGGCAGTGAATTTTCAATTAACAGAGAAAAGGGTAATGTTTTCCATACAAGGTCTTACATCTGAACTAATGCGATGGTATGATTCAGCTCTTACTCAGACCTTCAAAGAAATGAACATGACAATTTTTTTTTTCCTTTTATATGTTGGGACACAAAATTGGATGAATCAGAGAATTAAAAGGCTGAGAAAATCCAGCCAACAGTTTCCTCAGCACCCACAGCCCATCAGGCCGGTGCCAGGGCACAGAGGCAACAAGACGTCCCGGCTTCAGAGGAGACACGGGGCCTCACAGAGGAGGCAGACTGCATCCACGGTGATGCTCGCGTGGAGTACATAACACGCACTCCGGGGAGACACGGGGTCCTCACAGAGGAGGCAGACTGCGTCCACAGTGATGCTCGCGTGGAGTACATAACATGCACCCTGGGGACTCGGGGGAATACCATCACCCCTTACAGACTCACACAGGAGCAAGCATCTCTCCAGACCCTCTGAGGATGCTGTGCACATCTCACGGGCGTACCTCGTGTAATAAAGTTGCTTTAATCTGTTGTGTTCATTCGCTGTTGGTTTTATGTTTTCATCAGCCAAGGCCAGCAGATCTCTTGCAGGTAAGACATTGCCATGGATGACAACATCAATGCTTCCTGCTATCTGTGGGGACTGGGAAGCCACTGATACGTAGCAGCCCTTGTGTTCTTAGAAAGTGATTTATTCAAGGCGGATCCATGGATCACACTGCTTTCCTTTTGTGTAAGTTCTGAGGACCAGTGGTCTTATATTTTACAATGCCAGCTTATGGAACCGCCCCACCCCCGCCCCGGCTTCCCTTGTTATGAATAAACTGTTTGAGGAGCTATGTCAAGGGACCCTTCAGAGGCCATTATTTCACTGTGAGGACTGTTAAAAAGAATAATTGGCATCAATAACACTTACCTGTATATGCAGAGGGAAGGTTACCCAGCCATAACAAGCCCAGATTCACACAGCCACTACTTAAAAGAATGCAATATTTGGGATTTATGAGGATAAGCCCTGTCAGTAGTAATGCCCTTACGGGGGCCTTTGCGATTCTTTTGGCATAGTCTGCTGTGTACCCACAGGGAAATAAAATCTGCCACGCAGTTCTGGGAGAAGTTGCTGCATACAAGATGCAGATGAGACACACTGAAAGGGGCCCTTCTCAAAAAAGGGCTGTGGCTTCAAACGCCCTTGTGACTCCTGTGTTCCTCAAAAGCAGCCATTGGACTGTTTCCAGCACAGAATCTGCAATATTACTAGTGATCATCCGTCTCTCAAGGGTATTGGGAAAATGTGGGGGGCGGGCAGTACCATTACACAGAGAGATGGGTCAGGCGTGAACCAGGGTGGCGGGAACATCAGTAGCAGACCAGGGAAGGAGCCCCACATGACAAGGATGAGGAGGACAAGACAACAGAGAGCGTGGCATAACCTGTTTTGTCAGAGCTGGCATTGATGGTATTGGTGGTGATGGAGGTGAAGGTGGTCTTTGCGCTGTCCTTGGCAGTGACAGGTTTCTGCTTAGTTTTCGTGGCTTCCAGTGCTCTGAGCTTCTTGGCATGTTTTGTGCCTTTGTAGTGGGCCGCAGCCTGGCTCTACAAAGGAGAACAAAATGAACCATGCAATCAGGCTCATTTCTCAACTGGCATTCTCTGTATTACTGCAGATACAGACTCCCTTTCAATAATAGGTACCATTCAAGCTAACCCTGGCCGTGGCCAAGCAGTGGGGCTCTGCTGAGAATGATGCTACGGAGCAATGGGAAGCAGTTCTAAAACCTCTAGATGGAAGGGAGAAGTGCTCTATTGCCTCTCTTCAGAGAAGTGGAGCTGCACACTCACATGGCAACAGCACTGTCTTTGTGGAGTGGGGGAAAGAAATGAGAGTTTGTATTGCATTTTTTCTGTCCCCAAAGATGCTGGGCTCCCAGGATTAACAAGGGCCCTGGAAAAGAGCAGCTCTCACCTTCTTGGCTCAGGAAACGTGCTTTCTCCTTCTACAGTGGGTCTTATTGACACAGGACCCAACAGGTGTCTACCAGGAAGAATTCACCAACAGCAACACAAGTGGGCACCCCAGAGACTGAGACTGAAGTGTGAGAGTTCAAAAGCAAAGGCCTGTGGAGCCCACATGGAGCCATGGAAGCCGGGCAGCTTTACCCTTCTTTCCTTTTCCTTGCTCCTCACAGAGGGTAGTCTGAGAAGTCCAAGGCAGGGGCATCCTTGCAACGCGTGGGTCTTTTGTGCCCTGGTCCTTTGCCAGGGAGATCCACTGTGTTTCGACTACTTCATGGGCCGATGCAATTCTTTTGTTTGTGCTTTCTGAAATTCTTAGAAATCTGCATTTTCCCACATTTATATTCTCCTAACATTATTTTTTGGTACCAGAGAGACATTAGTTGAGTTACAACATCATCTTTAAAATGTGTTTATTAATATTAATTTACTGGTGGAGGGGTGCCTGTCATGGCTTCAGGTGAGGTGGAAGCAGGCAGGGAGATTTTGGATTGGAAGGTTTTCCAGTTCAAAAGCTTTAAAACTGCCACCTCACAAGGAAGAAATCGCAGTGGAGGACTAAGTATGCAGACACCACTTCCCGTGACTTATTCAATCTCCACGTTCCGTTTTGCCAGAAAATAACAGTCACACTGTCCTCTGTCACAGCAACTCTGGTAGGGAGGGTGTTGTGGTAGAAACTCTTTTTATAAATAGGGAAATATATAATCCACACCTTCATTTGCATCATTCTGACAAGTATCCTCAAGGCCTAGGTACCCTTATTGAAAGAACACTGGACAAGGAAACTGTATATTAGAAACAGTTTGAACAGAGAGGACACTCAGGCATCAGTTTTCCAACAACACACAACATCAAAGACAGAGTGTGGGTCAAAGTCTGCAGTTAAGGCTTGTCATCGTGCATTGAGGAACACGGACTGGATTGGTTTGAGCCTACATGGAGGATGCTATTCTGAAGGATGGAGCGGTGTCCCTTTTTTCTCCTGCCTCACTTATTTTAATAAATCAAATCCTTTGGATATATCTTTTGAGGGCATGATGCTGTATTCAATTAAATCCACAACATGTACTCAGTCGTCTTCTCCAGACAGCTCAGGACGCACTTTCCCTTAGAGGAAGGTTCCTCTCCTTCTCCTGGTACAGAAGTGGACGCTGCATATACAACACATATGAAAATACAGGCGGGATGAGCAGTGCTAGCCCTGCGTGTACTTTCAAAATGTGCACTTAATGTATACTTTAAGGTCCCTGGCAAACCTATACTCTCAGTGGCATTTCCAATCAGATAAGACTTTAATACACCATAGGACCAAGTGCTTGTCACTCTTTTGAATATTAAGAAAGTTACTCCAAAGGAATACTGCCAGTTAAGACTGTACTTACATCAATAAAACAAATACTGTCTGCACCGATACAGCTGAGCCCATGCTTTCGATAAGTGAAATAGCTCAGGGCATTGTGGGGAAAAGGGGGTGATCAAATTACCGACCGTCGGTGGGTCCCAGTCAAGACCTGGCATATTAAAAAGCAAAGCAAAACAAGACAAAAAGCATATGCACTCGTTAACTGAATTACAGTCCCAAAGCACTCTGATAACAATTATCTTAATTTTTAAAAATCTGCTATTAAGTAAGCAACTGAGCCTTCCACAGATTAAAAAAATAAAGGTTGAGTGGCATCAAAGTCCAAAATGCTATGGAGAGACCATGGCGTGTAGAATTTCGGGAAAGTCCCAAAGCACTCTGATAACAATTATCTTAATTTTTAAAAATCTGCTATTAAGTAAGCAACTGAGCCTTCCACAGATTAAAAAAATAAAGGTTGAGTGGTATCAAAGTCCAAAATGCTATGGAGAGACCATGGCGTGTAGAATTTCGGGAAATGGTGATGCGGGGCGGAGGCTGACTGATGCTGCAGGGTTGGTGATGCGGGACGGAGGCTGACTGTGATGCAAGGTATGTGTGTGTTGGGAGTGGGCGTGGGGCTACGAGCTGGAAACGCAGTGTAGACAGATGACCCTCTGGATATTTCAAGTGTTCTTTGTCATTGACCCTACGTTTGAAGAATTTATTGGACTGCACTTGCATTAATCGCACTGGTATTGATTTTTATGTCTATGTACACTGCTTCACCATCCTGACTTTTTAGATGTTCTTTTACACTGCGGTTTATCGTAGGATACTGACTATAGTCTCCTGTGCTATACAGCACGCCTTTGCTGTTAATCCATCCCATATGCAGCAGTCTGCATCTGCTCACCGCACCCTCTCACACCGTTCCTCCCCCGTCCCCACCCCCCTTCGCCACCCCCGGCTTGTTCTCTACGACTGTGATTCTGTTGCTGTTTCACAGATAGGTTCATTTGTATCATATTTAGATTCCACATGTAAGGGATGCCGCACAGCATCTGCCTTTCTCTTTCTGACTTACTTCGCTTAGTACGATCGTCTCTGTTGTTGTTTAGTCACTCAGTTGTGTCCAGCTCTCTGCCACCCCATGGACTGTAGCCCCCCAGGCTCCTCTGTCCATGGGATTCTCCAGGCAAGGATATGGAGTGGGTTGCCATTTCCTTCTCCAGGGGATCTTCCTGGCCCAGGGACTGAACCCGTATCTCCTGCACTGTACGTGGATTCTTTGCCACTGAGCCACAGGGGAAGCCCATGATAATATCTAGCTCAATCCAGGTTTATGCAAGCCCCTTAACTCTTGGCTCGTCTTGATACAGATGTGTTGCTAAAGGTGTGTTCTTGTGTAAGGAAAGAGGGTCCATCCAGCTCTCCTTACCCCATTATCTCACTTCACTGAACTTGATAGATTTTTCAGCCACATCTAATTTTTCTATGATTGTAGACAAAACTTCAACCTAGGAAGGAATCCTTCTGGGAGAATTTTTTTTTTTAAAGCAGTAGTAGGCCAGAGATGCCTCTTTGGGTCTCATCTGCTTTTCCTTTGGGCAGAAAGGTGCTGGGCAGTGTAGTATGCCTTTTTCCCTCCAAGGCTGTCTCCTATTATTTATTAGCCAGTCTCTGAGTCAAGTCATCTCCAGAAACCTGGGAACCATCCAACGCAAGTGAACAATTATTTTTCACAGGAACGATTTCAAGATTAAGTAAGTCTACGACTTCATCACAGATGTCAGAACTCTGCATTTTGAAACTCAAAGATAATTAAGGGACTAGAGTACCCAGAGAAGGGAACAGTAAAAGAAGAATTGGCTTCAACAATTTGGCTTCAAATTTGCCAACAAATTTGGCTTCAAAAAGTTGCTTTTAGATCATAAGTGGAATATTCAGGTATTGCGCAATAAAAATCTCTACTACGACCTTGAACTAGCACATGACACCATGAAATCTGACAAGTGTCATCCCAGAGGCAAGTGCTGACATTAAAGATATGTACACGCATTCCTGCAGAAAAGCGTGCCGCCACTTTAAATGTCATTCCCACATCCGTCATCAGCAGCCAGTCAGAATTCTCAATCTTCAAGTTTTGTCTTTAGCATTTCAAGAAGTCTTCCAGTTTAAATGCAACTGACGTTCCAGAGTAGATAAAAATAATCGCTTAATGGCTAACATTTGAAAGAGGTGCTTCAACATTTTGAAAGAAATGCACACACACACACATTTATTTTACAAGTTTTGTTATAAACCACCGTTTTCCTGTGAAACCCACTGCAAATTTAACGAATAGGTATTCTTTTGCTCCATTATCACCAAGGCCTTGGACAGTTTTACTCTACCTGTCTTTTGCATAAAGTGTCTTGACATATTTTTTTTAAAAAAGGACATTTACTATAAACAGACATATCTGATTATGTAACCAATTAATTTTCACAAACCTGTGATTTCAAAATGAACAAGATGGACTTTGCTAGTTTCTGACATCATTTAATTGTGTCACATTAAATTTTTACTAAGACAAAACGAACATAATCCTATTAAAATGTAACATCAGAAAAATAAGGAGTGGTTATCAAAGAAGTTACCATCCTCTGGGGAGAGAAGAGATTTACTACTTGAAGACAGGATTTTTTTTTTTAATGTATTTATTTATTTTTGGCTGTGCGGAGCCTTCCAGGCTACAAAGGCTTTCTCTCTGGCTGTGGCAAGGGAGGGCTGCCCTTTGGCTGCCCAGGCTTCACCTTGCCTTAGCCTCTCCTGCTGGAGAGCACGGGCTGTATGGTGCGTGGGCTCCACCAGTTGCGGCCCCAGGACTAAGCCGCTCTGTGGCACAGTGGGCGATCTTCCTGGATCAAGGATCAAACCTGTGTCTCCTGACTGGCAGGCAGATTCTGTACCACCGAGTCACCACGGAAGCCTTCTTTTCTCTTTTTTAAAGAAAATAATCTGATTTCAAAACTTTAGACTGTTTTGTAGATCAAAAATCATGAAATGATAAAATAATATAGTATCCTGAAAACTAAAACACCTACTTTAGATTTTTATTTTGAAAACTATTGATAAACTATTCCTGGAAGAAAAAAAAAAGTTTAAAGTCTGTGTTTTTCTCCGTACAGTTTTTCTTATGTTACATACACTCACTCATATCTAATATCCAGGGCAAGGGCACAGGATCAACCATATGGCTTAAGATCAATATGCATTCTCACTGATCAGTGGCTTGTAAATATTTTAGAGATCACTTTTATATATACCAAGAGAAGGTTTTTAAGGTTTATAATGATTCTCTTTAATTTGTTTATTATCAGCTCTCAGTTTCACTTCAGTTCAGTTCAGTTCAGTCGCTCAGTCATGTCTGATTCATATAAAGCATTAGTTCTCAAAGTGTGGTCCCAAGACCAGTAGCAGCAGCAGCAGCAGCTGGGAGCTTAATAGAAATGCAGAGAACTGCACCCAATATCTACGTGTACACCCATGGCTGATTCATGTCAATGTATGGCAAAAACCACTACAATATTGTAAAGTAATTAGCCTCCAATTAAAATAAATTTAAAAAAAGAAAAAAAAAAAGAACCTATAATGGAATATAATCTTAAAAAAAAAAAAACAATGAATAACTGTGCTGTGCACTTTAACCAACACAATATTGTACATAAACTCTACTTCAGTTTTTAAAAAAGCAATAAGATGATATTCTGTGAGTTTGAAAAAAAAAAAAGGAATGCAAATTCTCAACTTTTATCTCAAACTCATTGAATCAGAAACTATGGGTACGATACTTAAAATATGGGTAAGTTTTGGATGCATGCCAGCATGGAATTGGTCTTCACATATTTTAAAAGCTGTCCACGTTTTCCTGAAGCATACTACAGTTTCGGGACCACTCACATTCCGAAATATTAGTGCATTTTCTCCAGAGATAGCTCCATCCTGTATAAGTAGCTAACATCTAGATTTTTACAGATTAACATATAGTAATTTGAAGATTGAATCTTTACATATGTCTAACTGTGAGTAATGTGTGTTACTCAAGAAAAATAATCAGAATTTTCTTTCCTTAAAAACAAGCCATAAAGGCCACCACTACAAAATGTACAAACTATAAATGCTGGAGAAAGAGGAAACCTCCTACACTGTGTGGTAATGTAAGCTGGTACAACCACGATGGTGAACAGTGTGGACGCCCCTAGAAAACTAAAAATGAAAGTACCACATGACTCAGCAATCCCACTCCTGCGCATAGACTCCAAGAAAGCCGTCATTAGAAAGATGCACGCGCCCCAGTGCTGACTGCACCACTGCTCACCATGGCCAGGGTGTGAAAACAACCTAAATGTCCACTGACAGATGAGCGCATAAAGGGAGAAGATGAGTGTATATAGAATATTGCTCAGCTACAAAAAGAACTAAATGATGAGATTTGCAACAACAGAGATGGACCCAGAGATTGTCATTCTGAGCGAGGGAAGTATGAAGTGAAGAAAGACGGACATCTGAGCGAGGGAAGTATGAAGTGAAGAAAGACGAACATATGCATCACTTATATCTGGAACCTAAAAAAAGGGGATACAAACGAACTTATTTACAAAAAAATTAGAGTCACAGATACAGAAAACAAACTTCCGCTTCAGTTCAGTTCAGTTCAGTCACTCAGTCATGTCCGACTCTTTGCGACCCCATGAACTGCAGCACGCCAGGCCTCCCTGTCCATCACCAACTCCCAGAGTCGATTCAAACCCATGGTGTCGGTGATGCCATCCAACCATCTCATCTTCTGTCATCCCCTTCTCCTCCTGCCCCCAATCCCTCCTATCATAAGGGTCTTTTCAAATGAGTCAGCTCTCCACATCAGGTGGCCAAAGTATTGGAGTATCAGCTTCAACATCAGTCCCTCCAATGAACACCCAGGACTGATCTCCCTTAGGATGGACTGGTTAGATCTCCTTGCAGTCCAAGGGACTCTAAAGAGTATTCTCCAACACCACAGTTCAAAAGCATCAATTCTTCTGCCCTTAACTTCTGGTTACTAGGGGATAAATGGGGGAGGGATAAGTTGGGGGTTTGGGGCTGACATATACACACTGCTGCTACTGCTGCTGCTAAGTCGCTTCAGTTGTGTCTGACTCTGTGCGACCTCGTAGACGGCAGCCATCAGGCTTCCCCATCCCTGGGATTCTCCAGGCAAGAACACTGGAGTGGGTTGCCATTTCCTTCTCCAATGGATGAAAGTGAAAAGTGAAAGTGAAGTCGCTCAGTTGTGTCCAACTCTTCAGGTCCCCATGGACTGCAGCCCACCAGGCTCCTCGTCCATGGGATTTTCCAGGCAAGAGTACTGGAGTGGGGTGCCAGTGCCTTCTCCAATACACACTACTATATATAAAGTAAATTACCATAACCTGCTGTATAGCACAGGGAACTCGAATCAATACTCTATAATGACCTACAGGGGAAAAAATCTAAAAAAAAGAGTGGGTTTATGCATATGTTTAACTGATTCGCTTTGCTGTACACCCGAAACCAACACAACATTCTAAATCAACTACACTCCAATAATTGTTTTAAAAAACAAGTAAAAAATAACTCAGATAACACACATAATTGGGGAACTTCTATCAAAGAGGGATGAATGCAAAATAGCAGATCAGCCCTGGAAATCATATAGCTCTCAAACTCCACACGAATGCTCTCCAAGTCCTTGTGGTTCTCTCTGTATATTTAACCTTTTCTCTCCAAGCTAATTCGCGTTGCAGCATGAACTCTGACCCCAATATTTGTGCCAGTGTTGGGTGTTCTGGTTTGATCCATTTTGTGGGGGCTGGAGGAATCACCAGCTTAATAATAATAATAAATAAAAAACAAAAGCAAAGCCCTGTGTCATAACTCTTAACACTTCACTAAAACAAGTATCTAATTCACTATTATATTTAGGCATTAACTGATCCAGTGTTAGCCATGAGTAAAATTTTTTCTTTATCTATGTAAGGCTCTTTTAACTGAAGGAAACTCCTAGCCAGTAGGCAAATAAAGGCCACTCTAGTAAGCCAAAAGAGTGGCTTACTTACTTCACAGTTACTCCACTCAAATACTCAAATATTTAACAAAATATTTGAAGGAGAAATTTGAAGATAGAATAGCTCATTGTTACACATTTTCCTTTCTAATGTGAAGACATGTACTTTTCAAATTCTCTTACTCAATAGGGAAAATGATGTGAGATAGATATTTCTATTCCTTAATTACATATCCCATAAAGAGTATTTATTTTAATTTGTGATTGTGCAGTTAACACAGAGGTAGATGACTACAGTAGGAATAAAAATGAAAATTCACTTGCTTGAGTCTCAAAGTGAAAAACATGATTCAATTAAGAGTGTTCTTTCTGAGCTCAAATGATTGATGCCTTACTTTAAATGTGTTCCTGTCTTCTGTACTCTTCAATACAGAAATGAATAGTAACTGCCACAGAAACAGAAAAATAGAAAAAGAAGATAATACCACTAGGGGAAAGTCATTTTTATACACTACCACTTGTCACTGAAAAAAAAAAATTCTAAATAAACATGGAGAAACAGAGACATATAAAAATTTCTCAGATACAGTAGGTCAATCTAACTTTTACTTGGATTTCCCAGGTGGCACTAACAGTAAAGAACTGCCAGTGCAGGAGATGTAAGAGATTCAGGTTCAATTCCTGGGTCAGGAAGATTCCCTGGAGGAGGAAATGGCAACCCACTGCAGTATTCCTGCCTGGATAACCCCATGGACAGAGGAGCCTGGCGGGCTACAGTCCATGGGGTCACAGAGAGCCGGACACGACTGAGTGACTGAGCACGCAAAACTTTCTTCTTACCCTGTCAGTGTGTGGTTGTGAAGAAATAATCTAGATGGACTAACTTACCTTTTTCATAGCTTCTCAACTCATCTAGAAACTTGAGGATTTTTAAATAGCAAGTACTTAATTTTTCAAGTATCTAATGTGGATGATAAGATAGCACTTATTTGAGCAAAAGAGTCAATTTGAGAGATTTTCCCCAGCTTCTGTCATGAAATTGCTGTTTCTGTTTATCGGGAATACAGACAGCTGCCTCCATGACCTCTAATGGCAGGGCTGCAGAGGTGGGGTCTTGATTAAGGGAAACTGGCTGATGGTGGGTTTTGGAAGCTGGTCCTCCTGATCTGAAACCTGACCAGGGTTCTTGGCCTTCTCCAATCACTAGAAATTGATAAGAGGCCAGAGAAGAAACTGAGGCAGGGCTTTATTAATGCATGCGTTCTCAGTCGTGTCTGACTCTACAACCCCGTGGACTCTAGTCCTCCAGGCTCCTCTGTCTATGGAATTCTCTAGGCAAGAATACTGGAGTGGGTTGCCATGTCCTACTCCAGGGGATCTTCCCGACCCAGGGACCGGACCTGCATCTTGTGTCTCCTTCATTGGCAGGCAAGACTCGTGTCCGACTGCCCGTGACCCCGCGGACTGCAGCATGCCAGGCTTATCTTCCTTCACTATTTCCTGGGGTTTGCTCAAACTCATGTCCATCGAGTCAGTGATGCCATCCAACCATCTCATCCTCTGTCGTCCCCTTCTCCCATCTTCGATCTTTCCCAGCATCAGGGTCTTTTCCAATGAGTCAGCTCTTCGCATCAGGTGGCCAAAGTATTGGAGCTTCAGCTTCAGCACCAGTTCTTCCCACGAGGGCTAAATGTCTGTTTCTTCTGATAAAGAGTAAACTCCTCAATGGAGAAAGACCTCATCATTTTATCCCTTGGACCTAGCAGAGATCTCTAAATGGGTGTCTATTAAACGCATGTTGAATTAATTCCACATTTTGATTTTAAAATGGAAATATGCATATGGTGTCTCAATGGATTCTGTATGTGAACAGGGTTCAACTTAATTCTCTGCCATTCTTTGGCACTCTGCCTTATCTGTTGAACACACTTCAGGGAATTTTTATAGCACTTAATGCTGGAAAAGCATCTGGCACAAACACAAACTATTATTTTTTCTCCGAGAGAAGCTTACCATCAACTGCAAATTGTGCTATTTATGGGAGCTCTCTTTGCGTGGGATGCAGCAAGGAATAATATGGAGATTGTTTCACTTTTAAAAAATTTTGATGAGCAAGTTTTTTGTTTTTGTTTTTTTAAATCTAGGAAGTGCAATGAATGTTTCTGGTAGTGATTTTGCATTATAAGGTTTTTCTAAAAGTCCAAATTCTCTTAAATACACATAGAGATATATTCAGTACTTGGAAAATGCTAATTCTCTATCAACACTATTATTAATGTTTCCAAATGAAATATTTTATGCTTTAAAACAATATAGAGAGATTAACTATGATATTAATCCATTTTCCTCCTTACAAATCCACATAATAATCTATACCCCTGTATTTGCTGAAAAAGAGTAACTTCCATTAGTGGAAAATTGTTAAATTCTCTACTTTTCCATAAATCAAGGAAAGCCTTCCCTTTATAGTTTTATTGCATTTCTCATCTCAATTCATGAATCTGAGAATTGTTCTGATTGTTCCTTTAATGAATTTGTTTCAAAGATCCCTTCTGAAACATATAATTGTTAATGAGATTTGTCAAGTCCACAAAATAATGGTATATAGTTGAGCAGATGTTTTGTCAGTGTTAAGTACCATGGCATTTTTCTGAAGGACTTGGTACAGTGGGAAAAGATGATATTCAGGCCATAAATAACCTCAAGAACCTTGACTCTGAGAGGCAGAGCACAGCCGTATTCCAGCCTTTCACTGCACACTAATTCATGAAAGACTCGCTGAATGGTGGACAAATGCTATTGCAGTTATGGGGGGAGAGTGGAGAATGAGGAAGACTGATAAATTCAGCTACATTTATAAATCTCTATAAAAGAAAATACCATGAAAGTGGAAGTGTTAGTCGCTCAGTCATGTCAGACTCTTTGTGGCCCTGTGGACTGTAGCCTGCCAGGCTCCTTAGTCCATGGAATTTCCCAGACAAGAATACTAGAGTGGGTAGCCATTTCCTTCTCCAGGGGATCTTCCCTATCCTGGGATCGAACCCACATCTCTTGTGTCTCCTGCACTGGCAGCAGATTCTTATCACTAGCACCCCAAAATACCATAGGAAACTCAAGAGATTAGGAAAAAATACAAAACATATTTGCAAGTCTTGTTGCAAAGATGTTAAGCTCTATGTTCCATAAAGAGCATCTAGAAAATCACGAGGAAAGAAAAAGTTCAGTTCAGTTCAGTTCAGTTCAGTCTCTCAGTCGTGTCCGGCTCTCCGCGACCCCATGAACCACAGTACGCCAGGCCTCCCTGTCCATCACCAACTCCCAGACTCCACCCAAACCCATGTCCATTGAGTCGGTGATGCCATCCAACCATCTCATCCTCTGTCATCCCCTTCTCCTCCTGCCCTCAGTCTTTTCCAGTACCAGGGTCTTTTCAAATGAGTCAGCTCTTCACACCAGGTGGCCTAAGTATTGGAGTTTCAGCTTCAACATCAGTCCTTCCAATGAACACCCAGGACTGATCTCTTTTAGGACAGACTGGTTGGATCTCCTTGCAGTCCAAGGGACTCACAAGAGTCTTCTCCAACACCGTAGTTCAAAAGAAAAAGTAACAGCCATTAGAAAAATTGGCAAAGTGCTCACCCAATCCAAAGAAATAAATTATAGCAAAGTACCTATGGCTTCCTGGGATAGAAAAGGGACTCAATAATGAGAACAAATGTTAATTTTCTTGTCAAAAGAAAGGAAAACTAATGTTCATTTGTACAAGTCAATTTGGTGCCTCAAAGTTAGAACTCTGGAAATGGATGCAAACTGTGAAAAAATCGTATTTTCATGGAAATTGTTTGGTTCTAGGATAAGAGGAAAAGAACATGCTTTTAAATAAAGAGAAGCTTGGCACACCTGACCTGACCTCAGGATATCCTTTTGACCAAAGAGGCTTGCAGTACGACATTTCACCAGCAAAACCTAGGGAAACGCACCCAGCGTCTCAAATAATACTTTCTTCCTGGACTCAGAAAATATCTGGCAGGCAGAAAAAAGCATTTACTGTTGTTTCCAATTTTCATTTACCAAAGTTAGAGAAAAACATGGCTTTGGCCTTGGATTAACTTTCAGAGAAGATTGAGCAATGACTCCAGAATACTGATTTATCTGGACACATATAAATGCCTGATTTCTTGTTATGCCAAAATTTCTTCTCATTACATAAACACAATTATGTTTAAGTTTCCTGATTGCCCGTGGTATAGATGAGCTGTGAGAGCAAGAAAGAGCGCTAATCCCAAGAGTTCAGTGTTTAAAGAAAGTGTGCACAGCAGGTGCTGACAGCACAATATCAGCATCCCTCACGCTCACCCCACGCCAGCGCTTCAGCGTCCCTCACGCTCACCCCACGCCAGCGCTCCTGCCTGGAGCATCCCAGGGACGGGGGAGCCTGCTCGGCTGCCACCTATGGGGTCGACACGACTGAAGCCAGTTAGCAGCAGCAGCAGCAGCAGCAGCAACATAGAGAAGGTAGTGGCACCCGACTCCAATACTCTTGCCTGGAAAATCCCATGGATGGAGGAGCCTGGTAGGCTGCAGTCCATGGGGTCACTAAGAGTCGGACACGACTGAATGACTTCACTTTCACTTTTCAGTTTCATGCATTGGAGAAGGAAATGGCAACCCACTCCAGTGTTCTTGCCTGGAGAATCCCAGGGACGGGGGAGCCTGGTGGGCTGCCATCTATGGGGTTGCACAGAGTCGGACACGACTGGAGCGGCTTAGCAGCAGCATGTTCATTCAGTAATTCATGGGTGCATTCTCGCCAGAGTGCTTTTTCCCAGGGCAACGCTTGGAAGAAGAGTTCACTGTGTCATAAATACGTGAAGTCACTGGTCCTTTACCCCATGAGTGGTAAAGTAAGACGCATGGAATGTTTCTCTGGGCCATGAGGTGTGCTATTCAGGCTATATACAAACATTCTCACTGATATTTTACAAAGGCCTACAAGGCAATCACAGTTATCAATGGCATTGTACAGATGAGGAGACTGAGACCCTGGACCTTAGAACGGCTCAACCCTAGAGAAAGGGCTCGCATTCCAGAAACCACACTTGTAACTCCTCTCAATCCCAGGGAGAGTGGACAATGGAAAGCAATCCTATTATGCGACTTCACCATGGCTCATCTTGCATAGAATGTGAGACTAAACAGACACAAAATTCATTCATAAAAGTTGTTGATATCTGTGATCATTAATTCAAAGCATTTCACTCATGGTTCATTGCAGGTCAGTGCTTCAGATACTCATTAGTGTCATTTTATCTGAGGGTCCACTAGTCGAATTCTTTCAATACCAGATCCAGTAAAGCAGTGCTGATGTGCTAAAGAAAGTATTAGATGATATCCCCAAATATGAAGCCTTCACGGCATCAGGGAGTATCTTTAGCCATGTGTCAGCGCTGGCACAGAGAGACCTGTAGGTGTGCTTCAGGATGATGTTCTTTACTCTCTGTTCAAATGGAAGGCTGCTCAAAGGTCTTAGCAAACGGAGACAGAGAAACAGGTTTGCATTTTTATGAGCTCACTTTGGCAGGAACAGAGAGACTGCATGGGAGGAGGAGAACAAGAATGGGTAAGGAGCAGAGGGTTCTCTTCTGAAGGTTCATGAAGAGATGCCCACATCTAACAGCTAGATGACGACAGTGAGAGCAGGGAAGAGTGCACATGTGTGATTAATACGTAAGTTAGAACTGTCAAGCGTTCATGGTGAATTTTGACGAGAGGTCACAAAGATGCTTCAGTGGTTTCTGCTTGTAAATGCGTGATTAGAGGTTCCATCTCCTAGAACTGCTGATATTCCAAGAGGCCCAGATGTCTAGGGGGAGAGCGTGAGCTGGGTTGGGAAATGTGGGTTTAAGAAGTCTTTAAGACAACTGAATAAAATGTGCACTCTGCAGTTAGCTATACGGTCTAGAGATTAGAGATGAAGTCTGGGCTGTAGCTAAATTGGGGAGTTATCAGCAACAGATGGTAACTGAAGCCATTGGGAAATGCTATTTGAAAGGCAAATAAAAGATTTTTTCCTGTTTCACCACTGAAACACAATTCTTAATCAGCTGCAACATTTGAATGAATGAACTAAGACTCCAAATAACAGATTTTCAGATTTTCCATTGAGCTAGAGTATACTTCATCACTCAGCTTTTTTCAAAAAGTGTTTTTCTTAAAGTGCTTGAAATCTTCAAGTTTCAGCCATAGAGTGAATCATTCTCTTTTTATCCTCACATTAAAGTGAGTTAACTAGAAAGAAAGTGAAAGGACGAGACTAAAGGAACAAAGTAGGTGATTAAATTCCACTAAAGAATCATGCTGTTGTTCAGTCACTAAGTCATGTCCAACTCTTTGAGAATCATAAGAAAAGGAATCATAAGTAAAGAAAAAAGTATAGGAGACCCTGTAAGTTAATGATCACTCAAGAAAGTAGGTTTGCTTAGCCATAACCAAGCAGGCTTGCTTAGCAAAAAATCCAAAAAACCAACCATGCAACAGAAGAATGAGACACGCCCCCAAACAATGAATCAGTGGTGGTATGAGATCCACCTCCTGCCTGGTGAACTCAGTAACTTAATGAATCCTAGGACGCGCTACTCTGCCTGCGTTATAAACAAAAATATAAGGAAAAGGTGACATTACACTGAGATGATTTACCATCCTTTAGTACATGTGGACCTACCCACCTTTTGACTATTTCTATTGCTCCATGACAACACCAGTCTGACCACGTGAGCACAAGAAAACTCCCCCACCCATGTGGAGGAGGAACTAATCATGCAAGCTTGATGTTTCCTCAAGAATGAGAAAGAAGATAGTCTTCTCCACACCCCCACTTTTCCTTTCATTATAAAACTGTAGCTCACGAAGTTCTCCATGTGGCTCTCCCCTGATCACCTGCTTGTAAGGCTCACAGCGTCCTGTTCTAACAAATTACTCCTTATCCATCACTTGCCTCTCCCTGAATTCTTTCTGAGCAGAGACACACAGATCCAGAGCTCCTCAGAGCCCTCTGAAGTGCATTTCTGTGGCTTCAGGAGAATACACTTCTCTCTGTTACACAAGATATCATGCCCTCAGTGTCTGGTCTCTAGAAATGAGATTCATACGGATAAAGGTTGTATCAGCAGAGCAGTAAAATGAGGTAACTGCTGCCAGTTACCATGAAAGAGCCTCCCAACCTCGCAGAGCCTGGTCCTTCTCTATGAGTGAAAATTACAGTGGATGAAATTAGCCATTTACAGGAAACTTATTAAAGGGCAGGTCAAAAGCAAGAAGGCAGGATGGGAGTCTTAATCAAAGGCTGACTAAACGCAGAAGACTGTGCTTAATGAGTATTATTAACATGTCTGAAGTGAAACTATCTTAGTTGAAATAGGTTTCATTCTGGCTTCTAGAAAAAGAGAAGTTAAAGACATTTCATATAGATTTCTTTCTCTCCCCCTGATAAGTACAAGGAACAAAAAAACTAATCTTAATTTCAAATATTCTGTCTCTATTATAATCAAAAGAGCCAAGATATGTTCTATAATCATTTTATATATTAAAATGTATTAAAATTTTATAAATGTGTTATTTAAAATTCTCAATAATTATACATTTTTTTGCACTCTGATTTCTACATGTAATGAAACAAACAAAATACTGCAACACAGTGAGATTACTAAAACCATTCTTTTCAACATTTCCTAATGTTAGTTTGAAATTTTTAAACAGACTTCTGATTTCTATGGTTTGGGGCAGAATGTCAAAACAAGAACTACATTTGACAGGTGTTTTTCCCATAATACTTGTGATTAGCACTAAAAAATTAGAGAAGGAAGCTTTCTCTAAATGAGGGTAATTGAAAATTTCACTTGGCAAAGCTTGAGAAATTCCTAGACCACTGGATTTTCTATGATATGATCTGACTCTCTAGGTTGCTTGAATTTCCAAGGTCAAGTAAGTGAACAAATTAATAAACATCTATGTTTTCACGACAAGCTGGGACATTTTGGATCCAATTCTAAATATAGGAGTTGCCTAAGTGGTGCTTGTTAATAGCACTGCTTCTACTGCTTAAACCAGCAAGTGATTCCCCTCCTTGGGCATATATTAGCAATTTACTTTTGCAGACAAGTGCACAAATATGATTAGCTTTTGCAAATTGCTCTTTATTCTGTTACTAGTAAGTAATTTTTATATTATTACAGTGTAAACAGATGCTATTTTCCACTACATATTCAGCTGTAATGAGCTAATTTAATGTGTTAAAACAACAAAAGAACTTCAAGAATGATTCAGTGATTCAAGCTGCATGGAAACCAAGAAAAAAATCAAACATGGAGTCTGCAAACATTTTCCAAAATTCGGTTTTCAACAAGAAATTGTGGAGTCCCTGTTTGTTGAGGTCATTTATTCAAAGAAGTGTTTTCACCTTCGCAGGGTGAGGCCTGCAAACAAACTTAAAAGGGATGAGCTACTCTGCTGACTGTGATCCCACTTCCTGAAACTTGCATTATGAGTGTCACGCCTTAGGGTTAAAGATGAGATTTAGTGATGTGCTTATTTATCTGCTCATTTAAATATTTATATAGTTAACATTTTATGCTGTTGGGCATTCCAACACACAGATAGGCACTGCAGAGGGGGAGCAAGAAAAGGAGATGAAGAAGATGCAGCAATGCACAGAAATAGGACAAAAACGTAAAGAATCTGGTATCATGAAAGTCAAGAGAGATAAGAGCTTCTGGAAGGGAACAGTTATCACCACTGGCTGCAGCTCCTGCCATGTCAGGGAAAAGGCGAGTACAGAAGAGTTCACTGGGGTTTTGCAACATGTATAATGTTGGCGATTGTGATTTAGGACAGGATGATTTGATGCTTAGTTAATTGGAACAAAGCATTTTGGAAAGGTCTGGAATGAAGGATGGATTGGAATGCTCGGTCATAGTGTTGCCAATTCAGGGGGCCTCCAGATGCAAACTGCATCCTCCTGACACTATCATTCTGAACTGGGCACTATTGTCTTACTTAATTTGACTACTATGTTTCTGTATATTAATATGTTTCTGCTTCTGTATATCTGGAAGCAGACCTGCATTTTAATTCCATCATTTGTAAAAGCACAATGATGACTTACTATTTTAACAACAGTTGTCTGAAAATACTTTCACATTTAAAAATATTCCATGGAGTAGAATATCTGAAAAGCTTAAATAAAGAGAAGGAATAATGTAGAATTACTTGTAAACAAATTGTCTTATATTACTGATACAAGATACTTAGGGACTTTCAAGAATTATTTTCCATTATTAAGTATATTGGAGGTGCTTAATATCTATTGGCTGAATGATAATTATATATTATGGAAAAGGAAATGGCAACCCACTGCAGTTTTCTCTTGTTTGTTTGTTTGTTTGTTGTTTTCCTGGAAAATCCCATTGAGACAGGAATCTGGCGGGCCACAGTCTATGGGGTAACAAGAACTGGATATGACTTAGCAACTAAACCACCACCAGCAATTATATATTATCCTTCAAAAAGATGATATTACATTCCTTACTCTCAAGTAACACACTTTATTCACTTATTAATGCATCTTCATCATTTCTATATTTGATCAAGATTTTGGGGTTCACATCCTCATGAGGCTTGTCACTCTGAAGGAGAGGTGATGTAGTTGGTACAGTAGGCAAAAGCTAGAAAAGTGCAAGTGAGCCTCCTGAATCATCGCCTAACTTTATTCACACACCTGACATAAATCATTTCACTGCCAGTGTGAAATGTTCCCTGTCCCTAAAATAGAGTGATGGCACAAAAGGTTATCAGGTCACTGAGTGAAAAAAATGTCTTAGTTACTGTGAAAGTAAACTGCTAGACAGACACTAAAAACGTGTCTGATCTTAATTATCCACAGAAATATTAATTTTAGGTCTTCCTCCACAGATTAAAATTTTAGATGGGCTACCTTCTGATATTCAGTATCTTCAGTGTCTGCAATGGCTGTGACTGGCTAAACCACCAAAACCATGTGGAGCTGAGCTGGTGACACCCAGAAATGCTCACTGCAGAGATCACACAAAAGAGAAATGGCCCTCAGGGATCTCTGATTCTGTCTGGTTTAATGTCCATTGGTCACAATACCTTAGACTTAATCCAACTAACACAAATACTCTGCACCGATTTTCAGGTGAGTAGCAAAGGACGTATCAGTGCCCTAATAATAATAAAAACGTTGCTCTTGTTCAGTCGCTAAGTCACGTCTGACTCTTTTCCACCCCGTGGACTGTAGCATGACAGGCTCATCTGTCTTCCACCATCTCCCAGCATTTGCTCAAATTCATGTCCACTGAATCAGTGATGCTACTTAACCACCTCATCCTCTGCCACCCCTTTGCCTTCAATCTCTCCCAGCCATCAGGTCCTTGCTAATGAGTCAGCTCTTCACATCAGGTGGCCAAAGTATTGGAGCTTCAGCATCAGTCCTTCCAATGAGTATTCAGGTTGATTTCCTTTGGGATTGACTGGTTTAATCTCCTCGCTGTCCAACAGACTCTCAAAGAGTCTTCCTTAGCACCACAGTTTGAAAACATCAATTCTTCAGCACTCATCCTTCTTTATGGCCCAACTCTCACATCCATACATGACTACTGGAAAAACATAGCTTTGACTATATTAACATTTGTTGGCAAAGTGACGTCTCTGTTTTTAATATGTTGTCTGGGTCTGTTATAGCTTTCCTTCCAAGGAGCAAGCGTCTTTCGGTTTCACGGCTGCAGTCATCATCTGCAGAGATTTTGGAGGCCAAGAAAATAAAAATCTGTCACTGCTTCCACTGTTTCCCCTTCTTTTTGCCATGAAGTGATGGGGCTAAGTGATGATGTTAGTTTTTTAAGTGCTGAATTTTAAGCCAGCTTCTTCATTCTCCTCTTTCACCTTCATCAAGAGGCTCTTTAGTGCCTCTTTATTTTCTGCCATTTGAGTGGTATCCTCTGCATATGTGAAGCTGTTAATATTTCTCCCAGAAATCTTGATTCCAGCTTGTGATTCATCCAGCCTGGCATTTTGCATGATGTACTCTACACATAAGTTCAATAATCAGGGTGACAGTATGCAGCCTTGTCATATTCCTTTCCCGAGTTTGAACCAGTCAGTTGCTCTATGTCCCGTTCTGTTACTTCTTGACCCTCGTACAAATAGCTGTCAAATACTTGCTGACTAACATATTCTACATATGGTTGAAGGGACTCATATAAGGTTTGTAGTTTCCTTCAAAATTGCATTGGATTGTATCCATTTCACAGGTAAGGACACTGAGGTTCATAATTTTTAGCTAACCCACCTGAGGTCTGTAGGGAGTAAATTCTGAAGGAGAGATGTGAATGTGCCCAGGTATTTCTGTCTCCAAGGTTCACAATCTCTCCAGATACTAGACAGAATTTTTGAAATATTTCTGCCTTTCATGAAAATATTTGGCAAAAACAAAACAAAAACAGATCCAGGAGGAAGAGAAAAGATTAAAAAAAGAAGCATCTTTCTGGTAGAGATTTTCCAGTTTCTCCTATGATCTTCTATCTTTAACACAGAAACTAGACACAATCATTTTTGTGATATTCTAGCCAGTTTCTGGGTCACAATGTCTGGAAAATTTCTTCTTCTTTGGCCCACAGCTGAACTACTCAGACACATGGCCACTGAAGTATAATTAAAAAGCCACTTGAACTTCAGCGGCTGTGTGTTTGAGGGACACACGAGGAGTGGAAGAGGTCTGCAATATGTCCAGCTGGGCTCACTGGACTCTGAAAACGGTCTTCCAGGCTCCTTCCACTGCTGTCCCTTTGATGCAGACAAGCATGGCCAGTTTGGAAGTTCCACGTTAATGATGTTAAAACCACAAGATGGAAAGTTCGGGATTCCTAACTCACCACTTGGAAGAGATTTGCCAGTGGACAAAGGACACTGCTGGATGCTGCATAAGCAACGTGTAATTAATTAGAGCCAGTGGACATCTTTTGGTTGATTTATGCCACAGCCAGAGTTACATTAATGTAATGAATGCATCTGCATTCCTCTTATGCTTTAGACCTGATAAACAGAGAAAGAGAGGCTTCCTGGCCGATGTAAAGATGAAAGGGCAAGTGAGTAGACAGGTACAATTAATGAAGCCTGCAAAACTTATTTTTTAGCTAATGTTTGCCAAAATGAAGCAACGAAGTGCTCTGCAATTCTCTAGTTTTGTGATTTTAAGAGACATAAGAATGTAATGTGTCTTTCTTTTTTAAAAGTATTTCTCTGGATAGTATGGAGTAAAGAAATGTCTAGGGGACATGCTGAGTCTCAGACCTGAACAGACCCAAACGCCTTCCATACAATCCCTTGTTGGTTCTCACTCGATCACTGCTTTCCTGGTATGGCGGGCACACCCACCTTCCCCAAATTCTCTACCTGAAACCAAGACTCAAGGGTTTTCTCATCAAAGCCAGGTAATGTCTTCTTACCACCGTGCAATAGAATTTAAGTTTCTGAGATCCTATTTGACTTTGACAGAATACATCAAAAGACCCTCTCCTTCCTAAAGGGACCCACAAATGATTGATGAAATTCCCCAAGTTTTTAACATCTAACTTTAACATTTAACTCAAAACTAAGTACTACTTTTCCCAGGAACCCTTCAAATCTACAGCCTTTTATGTTCCTTCATTTTCCCTGGCTGCCCTTTCCCATCACACATCAAGAAAGCTTTAAAATTAAAATAATTTACTTATGCCTTTGAAAAAAAAAGTTTTCAGGAGACACAGAAATATAATCTTGTGATTCTTTTTTTCAATCTTACCTGAATTTCAACTATCTATTTTAAATGCCTTTTGTAAATCATTCATTTTTCACTAACTTCAAGTGAAGAAGATATGAAACATTGGTTCAAAATTGGTGTGTAGATGCAAAAAATATGTATATAAATCAGTTTACAATTAATATAACCCAGAAGATCATGATCCCATGTTACTTAAGCATTAGGCATTAATCTTATTCTAAGTAAAACGGAAGAAAACTAATTTTCATTTAAAGTCTGGCTTCCCACTCACGAACTGTATGACCTCAAGCAAGTGACTATTCTTCAAACCTCAGGTTTTTACTTATAGAATTATTATAAGAAAGGTTATTTTTTACTTTGTGGGAATCAAATTTAAATAAGTAAACTTTCAGAGCCTTAAACAAAGACTAAATTTGAGTGTGATTTCTGGAATCTCCATCTCGTCTTTCATTTAATTAACTCTTTATCACATCGCAACCCTTTTGCGGAACAGTTTGCTTTTCCTCCATCCAGTCCTCGGACTCATCTCCTGAGGAACCTCTACGAATGGCCCACAATCAGCTACACGAATGGGAGGAGGATATATTGCATCAGTAGTCTTAGTAACGTAGAAACATCGATGTTAAGAATGTTTTCATAATAACTTACAAAGGTTATATTAAAACAGAGCTTTGGCATGAGCAAACAATTGTGTTTCATGGACATTTCACTCTAAGGATCTTGAGACATCTAAGCACCCCTCCCAGCCCATAGGATGAGGGATCTGAAGCTGTCCTCTCCTGCACAGCTCCAGCTAAGGGGAAGCAGGGTGGAAGGGTAGGCCCAGAGGACCAGCAGTCTATCCGGCAAAGGCACAGGGAGAAGAGCTTGCCACAGCTGGGAAAGACCGAGAACACAGGGGCAGAGGGAATGAAGGAGATGAATGAGTGGATGGAGGAAGGAGGGAATGCGGAGGAAAGAATTCCCGGGTCCCATCCAGAGGGACCGATGCATGACTTTGTGGATGGGTAGATGCTAGATTGGAGGGATAAATAAATCTGTGAATACACACAGCCAATTGGCGTGTGATTTCCTTACTGGCAAAAAGCTAGACCTCCTCAAGCTAGTATCACAGGCACAGCTATGCTCTCAGAAGTGCTTGCGAAGCAGGAGGAGCAGCTGGGCTGGAAGCCAGGGGTCGGAGGAGGGGGAAACAATCCTTGGTGCACGGCTGTCCTCAAAGGTGCTGCTTCATGTCTCTATAGATGTAACTTAAGAACCAGGGGTCGAAGGAGGGGGAAACAATCCTTGGTGCATGGCTGTCCTCAAAGGTGCTGCTTCATGTCTCCACAGATGTAACTTAAGAACTTTCTCTGGGACCCTCAAAGGGAAGGGGTGGAGAAAAGGGATGCTGTCAGAGATATCTTTTCATATAACACCTTAGCTGTCACCATCGTCAGATCAGATCAGTCACTCAGTCATGTCCGACTCTTTGCAACCCCATGAATCGCAGCACGCCAGGCCTCCCTGTCCATCACCAACTCCCAGAGTTCACTCAGACTCACGTCCATCGAGTCAGTGATGCCATCCAGCCATCTCATCCTCTGTCGTCCCCTTCTCCTCCTGCCCCCAATCCCTCCCAGCATCAGAGTCTTTTCCAATGAGTCAACTCTTCGCATGAGGTGGCCAAAGTACTGGAGTTTCACCATCATAGTATATTTTAAAGAAACAGGGAGAAAGATATGTAGTGTTTCAGGAGTATTCCTCTGTATTCTTAATCAAATATTCTAACTCTGGTTGCTGCTGCTGCTGCTGCTAAGTCACTTCAGTCATGTCCGACTCTGTGTGACCCCATAGACGGCAGCCCACTAGCCTCCTCTGTCCCTGGGATTCTCCAGGCAAGAACACTGGAGTGGGTTGCCATTTCCTTCTCCAATGCATGAAAGTGAAAAGTGAAAGTGAAGTCGCTCAGTCGTGCCCTACTCTTAGTGACCCCATGGACTGCAGCCTACCAGGCTCCTCCATCCATGGGATTTTCCAGGCAAGAGTACTGGAGTGGGGTGCCATTGCCTTCTCCGAACTCTGGTTAAAGTTACATAAAAAGACAAAATTCTGATTTACTTTTTCATATAACAGATGGTGGGGAAAAAATGGTTATGTTACTGTTTTTTTTTTTTAAATTAAACATTGACTTGACTAACATCATTCTTAGTTTCAATTTCCACTCTCTCATTTTCTCTATAATTCAGAGGTAGGTCACATTTTCCCAGATCTTTCAAGAACACAGGAAACAAAACTGGAGTGTAAACTGCCAAAAGATGTGTGTTCCCTTTTGTGATGGCTGCAAGAATCACTATGTTTAATGAAATGCATGGACTCTACAGTCAGAAGACCTGGTTCCAAGCCTAGCCTCACCCCTTGAAGGCACAGGGAATTTACATAGCCAGAGCTTGAGCTTCTCATTAGCAAAGCTGAAGTAACAACCCTTGGTTATTTGTTCATTCATTCTTGTTCATTCATTGATCAAATGTTATAAGAATCCATACCATGAACTCAATTCTGGGTTAGATCTAGGGCTAATGCTAAAAAAGAAAAAGAAAAGAAAGGACTCAATCCTTATAATTTGTAAGCTTAGCATTGTTAGGATTAAAGGAGACTAAATTTTAAAACATTAAGTTCTTAATATATAATCATTACATCTAATTTTGCCCAGAACATTGTGACTATTATTACACACAGACCAACCTTGGTGCAGGTTAGGAAGTTTTTAGGGGATTTCTAGATTTTCATTTTTTTTTAATCAGCAAAAAAGAGCAATCTGCTTTCAGATGAAGTGTCTCTCCCACACTGGATTGCTGTAAGAAAAACCAAAGTGAATTTGCATGCACATATGCATGAATCACACTAAACTGCTAGCATTTGGCCATTATGACCTATAAAACCAGCAATTTCATATGCCCATCGTAATATGTCACCAGTGAGAAGGTGGGCATCAAAAGACATGCGTGGGAAGAGGAACACAGAGTGGTGAACAGCCCATGTTGCAAAAATTTCAGTCTATTCAGCATCACACTTGACTAAGTATAGATTTCTGATCATTAGACTTTAAGATATTCTTCAGAATGGAACATTTTGGCTTCCTTCTGGGTTCAGCTCCAATATGAGTTTTCTAAGTCTAATGAAAAACACCTTTGAAATGAATCATCTGTACCCCACATCTGAAATAAACGTAGGCAGCACTGTACAAAAGCTTCTGTCCGTGGTCCGTGATGAAATATTCTGAGTAAATATTTCAAGTAGAAACACATTCAGCATCTTCCCAGATCATTGTCTTCTTCACACGTCCTTGTTCATCCTTCACCAATTCACTCTAGCACACATTGAGTTCATCCCATGCTTACCGAGTGCCTAACATGGCCAGAAAGCGTTCTAGATACTGTGCATTCGAAACACACTTATGGCAGCGTGTTTAGAGAGACAAACAGCCTATATAATTTATTATCTGGCTCTGAAAAATATCCATAATCTCTGACTTCCAAAACTTTCTGCAGTTGGTCCCCACAGGTACAGAAGCTCTAGGAGTAAAGACCTAGTGACCCGGAACCTGAGTCTGTATCCCGTGGAGATGGGTATAATCTCTGCCATAAATTAGCCAGCTATGCATAAAGCTGCAGTGACAAGCAAGGCCACAAGCCAGGCCCCTGAAATTCCTGACGAGCTACCAAACAACAGTGGCAAGTGGCCCTCACCCGGGACAGTGCGGCTCTCAGCCTTCCCAGTGGATCAGAAACAAGCGCGTCACCATTTTACATGAGTGGAGGAACTCACTTCATCATTGGCCTGTCGTGTGAATTGCCGACACAAGAACCTTATCCCCACTTAGAAAATCACAAATACCAGGAGCCTGCTTGTCAGCTGGAGAAAGCCTGGCTTTTTCACCCGTGCCGTCTTATATATGAAAATAAAGACCAGTTCTTATAGAGGTACATTTTGGTGCACTAAGCATTTAAGCTCTAGTTTGCTCCACTAATCCTCTAGCAGTAGACTTTTCGTGAATCTGCCAAGGGCATATACATTTATTTATAACTATGCATCTATTACCCACCTCTATGACTCAAAATGCCAGCTGTCTGATACCTGAGTAGCAATTCATCGGATAACATTTTGAAAAATGTTAGGTCAAACCTCCATTTATTACACATGATTTTGTGGTTGAGGATTAGAAAGTGAGAGAAAACCCAGAATCAACCTGTCAGTCTGAGTCAAGCTACAAACTGCTCCCAGAATTAACTGAAATCATTTATCTGTATTTTAAAAAGTAGCATAGTGACTATGCATGCTCAGAGCTTTAGAGGAAGACAGGACCAACCAAAAGCATAGACTATACATTGGTAGAGCCTGCTGCTGCTGCTGCTGCTGCTAAGTCACTTCAGTCGTGTCCAACTCTGTGCGACCCCATAGACGGCAGCCCACCAGGCTCCCCCATCCCTGGGATCCTCCAGGCAAGAACACTGGAGTCGGTTGCCATTTCCTTCTCCAATGCATGAAAGTGAAAAGCGAAAGTGAAGTCACTCAGTTGTATCCGACTCTTAAGGACCCCATGGACTGCAGCCTACCAGGCTCCTCCATCCATAGGATTTTCCAGGCAGGAGTACTGGAGTGGGGTGCCATTGCCTTCTCCATTGGCAGAGCCTAACTGGCATCAATTATCTAATTGAGGAAGAATGATTCAAGTACTGGACACTTAGCAAGCCTTGCCTTAGACACAACATGTGATTTTGAAAAGATACTGAGTATGAATCACATGACTACCTTTATGTCAATATCAGATATAAGAAGGAAAAAAAAATTCACTGTAAATAACTACTGGGAATGTGACACCTTGCTTACAATACTCTCTTAAATCCTCAGAAGTGAAAGTGAAAGTAAAGTCGTTAAGTCATGTCCAACTCTTTGTGACCCCATGGACTGCAGCCTACCAGGCTCTTCTGTCCATGGGATTTTCCAGGCAATAGTACTGGAGTGGTTTGCCGTTTCCTTCTCCAGGGGATCTTCCCGACCCAGGGATGGAACCCAGGTCTCCCGCACTGTAGACAGACGCTTTACCATCTGAGCCACCAGGGAAGTTCTGTCTTAATCCTCAGAGACATCTTATATTGTGATGTTAGTATCTTTACTGTACCGCTGAAAATCTGACATTCGTAGACATTATAAAAGAGCCTTGCACAAAATTATACAAGTAAAAAGCACTGAGGTAGGACTAGGTGGGTCCGAGTCCCTTAGACTGAACATTCATGAAGTTTGGGCAGTGGTAACCTGAAATGTAACTGTTTAGCCACCTGGACTTCCACAGTGGGCCAGCTGCAAAACTGATTCTTGGGTGTTGGTGATTTCTCAAGGGATCATCCAGCAATTTCAAACAGTTTGCTCCATCAACACCTCAAGCTGTTTACTACAGCAGGCTTAACATAATCCCCCCTCCATTCTCCAGCTAAAGGTGGTCCAGCTCTCTGTCACAGAGAAGCTGGAACGAAACTTGTCTCTCCTCAGCAGCAATCCCTCAGGCTCTGACTGGAGGGGAGAGCTGGGGCAGAGTTTCTGCATGCGGCTCGCTCCAGGAAGCACAGCTGGGCTGAGGAGGCCTCTTTTCCTAAATTCTCTTGCCAAGCTGAATTTTATGATCTTCCCTGGCAGAGGATCAAATGCAAACTCCTAACTTACAGCCAAGTTATCTTACAGCAGCTGTTGGAAGAACTAATTTAGAATGCAAATCTGATCCTTAATCTACAGAAAAACTGTTGCAATGATGGATGACTTTTGAAGCAATAGTTCATGAAAGACATCTCTAATGCCCTCTAGTATTACAGAGGCAGAAATATTTAGCTTCCGTTTGCTTTCATTGTTTGCTTCGGAGCAACAGAGCCCTCTAGGAGGGGCTTGAAATCCCAGGGTAAAAGGGTCCAGGTGTTTAAAATCTGCTTCAATTGTCTCTTCCATATAAGTAAATCAGAGAACAGAAGACAGATGTGGATGCTAAGCTTCAGAGAATGTCTTCTTTGTACGCAGGACTTCACTGCATTAGGCTAAACCATCTAAAGGACAAGACAACTGGATGTAACAATTTGTCTAGAATTCCTTGCGATGTCGAGAAAATGGAAAAATTAGCACCTATCACTGATCCTGCTCACAGGATCCTGCTACCCATCTTATGGGTTGTCCAAGCTGATGCAGCGGCTCTTCTCTTTGTCCACTTACTTGCCAGCCAACAGTGGCTGTCTAGAATATCTAATGCGAGAAGTGCTCACTGAATCCTTTCATAGCTTTGATCCTCAGGCCTTCCATCCACCAAAATCTCAGAAAATACTCAGTCCTGGCTATGAGGAAGTTTCTTATTTTTCCACTGAGTGACTAAAAGAACCTGAACCTGGGGAATATCTATGCAGATCTCATCTGATGGCAGCTGTCAGGGAGAATGCAAGAGAAGAATGTATGTCTCTACCTTTTCCTGTGTTATTAGGCATGAGAATAATGATTGCAGAGCTTCAATTCAAAGAACTATTAGAATAAGAATAATGGGATGAAATTTATTTATGTTGATAATGTCACTTTGAGAGATACAAACTATTGAAGACAATATTTGAAGCAGAAAAAGTGTGTTCTTTGAGGCTATAAATTAAATTCTTAAAAATATATAATTCATAAATATATATGAATATATTATAATAAAGGTTATATACATCACATATTTATATTCATAAATAGGAATATATGCAATGCATTATATACTTATGTAAAATTTATTATACATACAGTATTATTTTAAATTTTATATTATATATAAAATTCTTAAAGTAAAACATTTATAAATATATTTCATCTGTATAAAATATATTCATATGTATGCATATATACTTATAAATTATATCATTTGCTTACAAATGATATCATTAAGCTATATGACTTGATATTAATAATCATTTAGAAGAAAGCAAAATAAATAAAGAGAGATTGCTCTAAGGAGGGAAGAGTTAGGGGAAGATAAATCCATTTTGGGTTTTTTTAAATGACTCTTTCAGTTTGGCTTTGTATATAATACAGAAACATTCATCCTCTAAGTACCTTCACTTTGATTGTTTTAACTTGTGCTCAGTTGCTCAGCCGTGTCTGTGATCCTATGGGCTGCAGCCCATGAGGCTGCTCTGTCCATAGGATTTTCCAGGCAGGAATCCTGGAGTGGTTTCTCCAGGGGAACTTCCTGACCCAGGGATTGCACCCGAGTCTCTTGCATCTCCCGCACTGGCAGGCGGATCTTGACCTCTGCACCACCTGGGCGGTAGACCAGAAACTCTCAGGGCCTGTGATCTGCTTCTCGCTCGTCCCCCCATCCCGGGCTTCCTGCTGCACAGGAGTTGATGTGCACAGAGCAGAAAGGGACACAGGGGCAGGACTCAGGCCTGTGTGTGCCCTGCTTTTCCCTAACCCATCCCACCACGGTTACCCGTGCTGACTTAGATACACAGCAATCTGTGTTACTGACCCATCCGTCTGTGGTAGAGAAGGTGGGACTTCAACTGGGATCAGGAAACTTGCCTGGATTCCCACCAACAACAGCGGGGTGAGTGAGACCAACCGCAGTTAAAAAATACTGTCTTTGTTCTCCAAGGGCACTGCCAAGGCCCCTGATCACCCTGAATTGCATATCTGGGCACTCATCCTATTTGCTGTGGCAGTACAGGATGGAGGACCCCAGCAACATGGAGGGGCCAAACGCTGTGGTGTCAGAACAGGCAGGCAGCTCACAGGAGGACGACCCCTCACTCGTGGAGGGTGCGCTGGGCAGAGGGGCCCCCTTCACCTCTTCTGAGGACGCCTCCACTCCTGCCCATGGGGTGTGGGCTTTTACGGTGTGGCAAGGAAAATCAAGAAAGACAAGCTGGGAGAGGGCAGAGATGCTTCCAAGCTCAGGTGAAACCAAGTTCAGATCTATCTAACTGCATCTATCATGGCATTTACTGAATTGTTAACTTATGCACCGGATAAATATGTATTAAGCACGATATATCAAGTATTGCTCTCAGTACGTGGACAAACAGTGAACCAAGCAGGCAACCCTATAGAGCTTACAGTCTGATTTACAGTAGACAATCAGCATAACAAATAAGTAAATGATGTAGCATAGTATAAGGTAATTAGTTCCTGAATGAAAACCACCAGGTAAGGAGAGGGAAATGACAGGTGTTCACACCCAAAGCGCAGAGGTCAGAGTAAACATCACTAGGTGGTGACTTCAGGGCAAAACTTGAAGAAACAGACCATGAATAAATGAGGAGAGAGTGTCCAGGCAGAAGAAAGAGTCCATGCAAAGACCTAGAGGTGGGAAGGCCTGGGGTATTTAAGACAGAGTCAGGACTGTGGAAAATTCTTCAAGAGATAGGAATACAAGACCACCTGACCCGCCTCCTGAGAAACCTGTCTGCAGGTCAAGAAGTGACAGAACTGGACATGGAACAGCGGACTGGCTCCAAATTGGCAAAGGAGTATGTCAAGGCTGCATATTGTCACCCTGCTTATTTAACTTATATGCAGAGTACATCATGAGAAACGCTGGGCTGGATGAAGCACAAACTGGAATCAAGATTGCTGGGAGAAATATCAATAACCTCAGATATGCACATGACACCACCCTTATGGCAGAAAGCGAAGAACTAAAGAGCCTCTTGATGAAAGTGAAAGAGGAGAGTGAAAAAGTTGGCTTAAAACTCAACATTCAGAAAACTAAGATCATGGCATCTGGTCCCATCACTTCATGGCAAATAGATAAATAAACAATGGAAACCGTAGCAGACTTTATTTTCTTGGGCTCCAAACTCACCTCAGATGGTGATTGAAGCCACAAAATTAAAAGACGCTTACTCCTAGGAAGAAAAGCTATGACAAACCTAGACAGCATATTAAAAAGCAGAGTCATTACTTTGCCAACAAAGGTCCATCTAGTCAAAGCTATGGTTTTTCCAGTAGTCATTTATGGATGTGAGAGTTGGACTATAAAAAAAGCTGAGCGCCAAAGAATTAACGCTTTTGAACTGTGATGTTGGAGAAGACTCTTGAGAGTCCCTTGGACTGCAAGGAGATCCAACCAGTCCATCCTGAAAGAGATCAGTCCTGAGTATTCACTGGAAGGACTGATGCTGAAGCTGAAACTCCAATAGTCTGGCCACCTGATGTGAAGAACTGACTCATTGGAAAAGACCCTGATGCTGGGAAAGACTGAAGGTGGGAGGAGAAGTGGACGACAGAGGATGAGATGGTTGGATGGCATCACTGACTCAATGAACATGAGTTTGAGTAAACTCAGGGAGTTGGTGAAGGATAGGGAGGCCTGGTGTGCTGCAGTCCATGGGGCTGGAAAGAGTCAGACACGACTGAGTGACTGAACAACAACAATAACAACAGCACGGGGCTGGGACCAGCTTGGAGCGAGTGAAATACTTGACTCAGGAGGAAATTTTAAGGGGATCCCAAAGGATTCAGTAATCAAGATGAATATACTATTTTAATGAAGTATTTTGTAAACATTAAAGTCCACACCAAACGGGACTTCCCAGGCAGTCCAGGGGTTCAGCCTCTGCGCTTCCATGGCTGGGGTGCCAGTTCCATCCCTGGATGGGGAACTAAGACCCCCCTTTCCTGTGCACACAGTCAGAGAAACACACAAAGTCCATGCAAAATACAGAAATCTGAGGCAAACAAAACAGCAACACTTGATATGGGACAGAATCTGACTCTACACCGTCCAGCCCAGCCCCACTCACACCATTCCCATAAAAAATTTATTTACAGAAGCTGGTAGCCAGCCAGTGAGCCTCAGTGGGCCAGGTTTGATTTCTTCCTGCTGCGTTTATCATTCGCCCTGGTGACTGAGCTGTCCCGCCCTGACTTAAATTCGGTGTGTGCCTTGCTCACCTCGCCCTAGGCCTGGGCTGTGAAGAGGCCACATGCCCACAGAGGCGGCATCAGGAGGAGACGATGTCAGGAAGGCCACTGGAGGCCATGTTAAAGGACTTGTGCCCGCTCCAAAAACTCTGCCTTTTAATCCAAACGAAATGCATCACCCTGGAGGGCTTTTTCTTTTTTAACAGAAGAGCCACCTAATCTCAACTTGTCTTGTAAAAATGATCAGTAAAAGTAGAATCAGGGAGAATGACAAAGAAGATGTTTACAGTAATCGAGAAGAGAGGAGAGATGACTGTGTTGAGGATCAGAGGGAGGTGGTGAAAAAGTATTGATTCTGGAGGCATTTTGTTTGTTTTGGTTGAAGTAGAGTTGACCTACAATGTTGTGTGGTAGTGTGTGAAACTTCAGGTATTCAGCAAAATGATTCTGTTATGCACATGTATGTGTACACACACACACACATACACACACACACAGGTTATTACAAGATATTGAGCAGAGAGCCCCATGCTATACAGTAGGGTCCTTGTTAATCATCTATTTTATGCATTTGTTGTTGTTCAGCTGCTAAGTCGAGTCCAACTCTTTGAGACCTCATGGACTGCAGCACACAAGTCCCGCTGTCCTCCACTATCTCAGAGTTTGCTTAATGATCACCAAGTCGATGATGCCATCCAACCATCTCATCCTCTGTTGTCCCCTTCTCCTCCTCCCTTCAGTCTTTCTCAGCATCAGCATCTTTTCCAGTGAGTTGGCTCTTCCCATCAGGTAGCCAAAATATTGGAGCTTCAGCTTCATCAACAATCCTTCTGATGAATATTCAGGGTTGATTTCTTTTAGGATTGACTGGTTTGATCTTCTTGCAGTCCAAGGGACTCTCAAGATCTTCTCCAGCACCACAGTTTAAAATCACCAATTTTTCAGCGCTCAGCCCCTTTGGAAATGAACTGAGATCATTCTATCATTTTTGAGGTTGCACCCAAGTGCTGCATTTGAACTTCTTTATTGACTATGAGGGCTACTCCATTTCTTCTAAGGGATTCTTGCCAACAGTAGTAGATACAATGGTCATCTGAGTTAAATTCGCCCATTCCCATCCATTGATTCCTAAGATGTCAATGTTCACTCTTGCCATCTCCTGCTTGACCACATCCAACTTACCTTGATTCACGGACCTCATATCCCAGGTTCCTGTGCAATACTGTTCTTTACAGCATCATCGGACTTCATTTTCACCCCCAGATACATGCATGACTGAGTGTCATTTCTGCTTTGGCCCAGCCACTTCTTTCTTTCTGAAGCGATTAGTAATTGCCCTCTACTGTTCCCCAGAAGTGTATTGGATGCCTTCTGATCTGGAGGGCTCATCTTCCAGTGTCATATCTTTTTGCCTTTTCATACTGTCCATGGGGTTCTCCAGGCAGGAATACTGGAGTGGATTGCCATTTACTCCTCCAATGGACCACATTTTGTCAGAAGTCTACACTACATCGGTTTTGGGTGACCCTGAATGGCACGGCTCATAACTTCATTGAGTTACACAAGCTCCTTTACCAGAAGGCTATGATCCATGAAGGGGCTTCTATATATAATAGTGTATGTATGTTAATCCAAATCTCCTAATTTATTCCTTCCCCTCTTTCTTCGCTGGTAATCATAAGCTTGTTTTCTATGTCTGTGGGTCTATTTATGTTTTGTAAATAAGTTCAACTGTATCATCTTTTTAGATTCCATATATAAGCAATATCATATGATACTTGTCTTTCTCTGAATTACTTCACTCGGTATGACAATCTCTAGGTCTATTGATGTTGTGGCAAGTGGCATTATTTCATTTTTCTGTGGCTGGATATATTTTGGAGGTAGAACTAACATGGTGTGTATAGTACTAGACAGAGAGAGTGAGATAGGAGGAAAGGAAGATCTGAGTATTATCATCAGATGAACCAGAAGGATGGGTTTGCCATTATCGGAGAAATGCTGTAACAGAGAGAAGTTTAGGAGAGTGGACCGTGGCCTTTAGTTTTGACTGTTTTAGATTTGAGGTCTCTATTTGCTCATCAAGTGAGCACACACAGTGATTAGTTGATATGGGAGTAAGAAGGAGAGGAAGAGATTTCAGCTAGAAATAAAATACTGACATCACCTTGAAATCTCTATGGGGCATCCCTGGTGGCTCCAATAGTAAAGAATCTCTCTGCAATGCAGAAGACCTGGGTTCAATCCCTGGGTCGGGAAGATCCCCTGGAGAAAGGAATGCCTACCCAGTATTCTTGCCCTGAGACATCAATGGATAGAGGGCTATTGTCCATGGGGTCACAAAGAGTCAGACACGTCTGAGTGACTAACACTTTGAAATCTATGTAGGCAACTTATCCCCCCCTCTCACCTCCAGATTCTGAAGCCACTCTTCCATGAACTGGAATTGAAAAGCTTTTGTAGAGAAGACACCTCTTCATGAGATATCACTGTGTTAACTTTCACTCTTTGGAGGATCTCCAGTGGCCGAGGAGTTTATTTTAAAACAAAAGAAACTGGATTCTCAATGAAATACCTATGGTCAAGTTTTGTTTCCACTGAGTTTCAATCTGTAGTGTTTATTCAATTTAAAAATTGACAGCATGTTTCAGGTAAGTGGAAATGACAAGGTCAAACTGTTAGTAATGATGTCACAAATGTGTAACTTCCCAAAATCTGCATCACATTTTTTTGTCAACCTGTAAAGTGCTAAGTCAGGAAGCAACAGTTAGAACTGGACATGGAACAACAGACTGGTTCCAAATAGGAAAAGGAGTTTGTCAAGGCTGTTTATTTAACTGTCACCCTGCTTATTTAACTTCTATGCAGAGTACATCATGAGATATACTGGACTGGAAGGAGCACAAGCTGGAATCAAGATTGCTGGGAGAAATATCAATAACCTCAGATATGCAGATGACACCACTCTTATGGCAGAAAGTGAAGAGGAACTCAAAAGCCTCTTGATGAAAGTGAAAGTGGAGAGTGAAAAAGTTGGCTTAAAGCTCAACATTCAGAAAATGAAGATCATGGCATCCAGTCCCACCACTTCATGGGAAATAGATGGGGAAACAGTGGAAACAGTGTCAGACTTTATTTTTCTGGGCTCCAAAATCACTACAGATGGTGACTGCAGCCATGAAATTAAAAGACACTTGCTCCTTGGAAGGAAAGTTATGACCAACCTAGATAGCATATTCAAAAGCAGAGACATTACTTTGCCAACAAAGGTCCATCTAGTCAAGGCTATGGTTTTTCCTGTGGTCATGTATGGATGTGAGAGTTGGACTGTGAAGAAGGCTGAGTGTTGAAGAATTGATGCTTTTGAACTGTGGTGTTGGAGAAGACTCTTGAGAGTCCCTTGGACTGCAAGGAGATCCAACCAGTCCATTCTGAAGGAGATCTGCCCTGGGATTTCTTTGGAAGGACTGATGCTAAAGCTGAAACTCCAGTACTTTGGCCACCTCATGTGAAGAGTTGACTCATTGGAAAAGACTCTGATGCTGGGAGGGATTGGGGGCAGGAGGAGAAGGGGATGACAGAGGATGAGATGGCTGGATGGCATCACTGAGTCGATGCACGTGAGTCTGAGTGAACTCCAGGAGTTGGTGATGGACAGGGAGGCCTGGTGTGCTGCGATTCATGGGGTTGCAAAGAGTTGGACACGACTGAGCGACTGATCTGATCTGATCTGATCTGATCTGAAAGTGCTAACAGAATTACAATGTAACTAAATACCTCCACAGGGGGAACACAAGAGAAAGAGAGAGGGAGAAAGGGAACTCTTCCCTGAGTCATTCATCTATAATAAAGATCTGTTATTTCATATATGTCTCCAATAAACAATAATACATTTTTCAGACAATCTGAGTCTGTTCAGTAGGTTTTGTTGATTCAACCTTTTGATAAAAAGGTATGATTTCTAATTAAATCCATGTTATTCTGTACTTCCATACTCTAAGCAGTTTTTTTTTTTATAATGCTGTACTCCAAAAGTTAAAGTATCTTTCATCCTTCTCTAACTTACTGTTATATATTTTATAAAGTAATACAAAGCCAGTGAAATTCAAAGAAGAAAAGGTCTTTGTGGGGTACACAATGACATATCAAATGTTTCTTTAATCAGACATTTATCTTAAATACTTTATGAAATTAATAATCAGATATTTATCTTAAATACTTTATGAAATTAATAAATATTTTACCAGGAAAAGTCTATCATTGCTCCAGTACTACTCTGAAAATGCTACTCTTTTAAGAAATAAGAGTTGACTTAGAGAAATAAGCGCTCCTCTTCCTGCACAGAGCACATATCACAACAGAGAACAGACTTATGGTTGCAGAGGAGGGTGCAGGAGAGGAGGACTGGGAGGGGTAGATGAGCCGCCACAGACTGTTCTATGCGGGACGGACACACAAGGTCCTGCTGTGTGGCACAGGGGCCACGTTCCACATCCTGCGACACAGCATAACCAGAAAATATAGAAAAGAAAGTACACACACAGACAACCGAATCACTCCGCTGTACAGCAGAAATTAACACACTGTAAATCAAAAGTCTTTTAACAAAAATATCATTATAGTCATAGCTAAGAGTAATGCTGAATCTGAGCAATTGATTTAAAAACATTTACTTCTCGATGTCTTTTTAAACCATGAAGAGAGCTAGTGTTACTTAAAATAAATTCAAAATTTAAGATAAATATTCCCAAAGCCCAAGCCAAAACATAAAAGAAAAAAAAAATCTAACTTAGGAAACCATTTTCAAATCAACAAAATTAGACTTGCAAACATTCTAGTAAAACGTATGCTAAACTGTTTTTTACAACAGCATTGAATATTCATTGAATATGATTTTAATTTCTACCATAACTGCATTAAGAATGGGAAAAAGTTAACACAAAAATAAGGAAAAATAGATTATAAGCTACTCTTTGGAATGAAGAAGGCAAAAGCACAATGATAAGAACAACAGCAGAAATTACAAACTAGATTTTGGGAGCTATTTTGGGAGCATCTTTTGTCTGAGGGAGCAGACTGAGGCAAAGATAGCCGTGAGAACTCAATGAGACCAAATGTAAATGATAAAACCATGGACAAAGGCCTGAAGGAAAGCACTTTTCCCTTCCCAGGATGATCTGTGCTGGCCGTCCAGGTGTAATATTATGTGCACTGATGAGCTGATCAACAGAACAGAACATCTACCCAGCTGTAATCAAGAGTGATTGATGGTTGGGACAAAAAAGTTGATTATCATGACAAGTTCGCTGATGCAGAGAAAATAAGCCTCTGCTTGGGAAATGGATAAAACCTGTTCAGAGACTACCTCCTGAAACCTTATTATATAGAATCTAAGAGAAGGCTTAAAGTTATACAGAGGAGCCTGATGTCCCAATAAACCTGATAAGAAGAAATCTGCCATATGTCAATCTTCAGAGAGTGCTAGGCACAGGATTTAACAGTACATGTAGACCCAAAAAAATGGAAACCACACGCTCTCAGTGCTATGTGTGTGAGTCTTAAAAGTTCTTTCTCTATGTCTCAAATTATCACTGAGACTCGCACGTGGACACAGAACATTAAACTTTCACGGCAGAGCACGTCTCCACGTGTCCTCCACCGATCCTCCACACAAGGAATGCGCTCCCCAAAGGCCTGCAACCTTTACTACCATCAGATTCACTTTGTATCAAATCTGAGATTTGGATGGAGACAGCAGATCCCGGAGGCAGTGTTTTGCACTGAAAATGAGGTTTGGCAGGCTTGGGAAAGGCGCATCCAGGCCAGAACGGAAGGTGCGTGTGCAGGTTTGCATGATAGCAGCTGGGTTATGCAGAGATCCTCAGGTTGTAGAGATGCGCACCCCTCTTTTCAAGTTCTGGTTCTACCGCCATACTCTAGCAATGCGACCCAAATGTGGAGTGCAGTGTGCAGCATGCCTGGCACAAAGCCATTCTCCATCAATTCATGATACAACCAAACAGCCGCTCCTCAACTAGTCATCCTAAAATACGCAGTGGGAGGAAGGTAGGTTCATCTCATCCCCAGAGAGATCTTGGGTCATGGGGACACACAAGAAAGGTAAGCGTATTTCATACAATTACTGTAGTTAGCCAGGCTTCCCAGGCGGTGCTGGTGGTAGAGAACCTACCTCCCAGTGCTGCAGAGGTAAGAGACGCGGGTTCAGTCCTGGTCAGGAAGATCCCCGGAGGAGCGCACAGGCAAGCCACTCCAGTGTTCTTGCCTGGAAAACCCCATGGACAGAGGAACCTGGTGGGCTACAGTCCATGTGGTCTCAAAGGGTCAGACATGACCAAAGTGACTTAGCACACACACACTATAGTTAATACAGAGAACAGGACTCAGCAGGAGAGACCACAACAAAGGCAACTCTAAGGAAAGGAAAGTCCATAAAACCCAAAATAACTTGAGAACAGTTTTAGGAATTACCTCTCTTCCCTGCACCTTTGCCCCATGCGGTTCTAAGTTTCCAGAGCTATAGTGAGACTGATAATATATGAAACACTGAAATAAGTTACAGTGAGATATAATGAAAAAGCACAAGGAGCCTAATAAACTGTGACTACAATAAACGGATTGAGACTTTCTATTATTAGCAACCATTAATGCAGTTGCTACTTTTGGTTTCTACAAGCTCACTAGTGCCTAGTGATATTATGAGAAATGCATATGGTAGAAAGAGACACAAAACAACCGAGGGCATTTATAGAAGACAAGTACCTCGCTAACTTCTGGGCCACGGGGCTACATCAAGGATCTTATTCCATGGCTAACAAAGACTTCATGAGTCAGAAAGTGAGGAGGTGGCTGGTATGCTCTGAAATCTTCACAGTATAATCATAACGTTAAAATTGGGGAATTTGGACTACACTGATTTCTTTGCAAATAACCGAAAATTCAGAGGTTGTTACAAGGCAAGCTTTCCTCATCACAAGAACCAGCTTCAGGGCGGTTCTCAAATCTAATCCCACTTATTCATTTCTTTTTCAAGTCACATGAATTTCTGTTACTCAGGTTTCGGGGAACCAGTTGCTTAGGATACGAATCCTGCTTTGTAGGCAGGCAGTGGGAAAAGGCAACCTAAAATTCCATTTTTTATCAAAATGCAGCAATTATTCTGAATGTTCTTAGTGAAGCTGCAACAGACACTGTCTTGGAAAATCCTGTTTCAATGTTCATTTTCTTGAGATGGCAATAAAGAGAAATGTTTCTGGTCTTGAGTACTTTGGCCATTTATTTATTCAACATTTATTGAGTGATCCTTAAGACTTGTCAAGCTCTGCCAACATTAATAGGCTGCCTGCCTCATCTTTGGGGACAAAGAAAGCACTTTAGCATATTTAATCAGAATCATACCTCTTGCTCACCACGTTCAACCCTCCCCATGACATTGTGTCCTTGAATGGTTTATGCATGCCTAACTCTCTTCTCACGGAGAAGGCAATGGCACCCCACTCCAGTACTCTTGCCTGGAAATTCCCATGGACGGAGGAGCCTGGTAAGAGTCGGACACGACTGAGCGACTTCCCTTTCACTTTTCAGTTTCATGCATTGGAGAAGGAAATGGCAACCTGCTCCAGTGTTCTTGCCTGGAGAATCCCAGGGACGGGGGAGCCTGGTGGGCTGCCATCTATGGGGTCGCACAGAGTCGGACACAACTGAAGTGACTTAGCAGCAGCAGCAACTCTCTTCTCAAACTCTGCGTTCAATAGGTGGCATTGGATGAAACAGACTTGCGTAGATTCTCTATTGCCCCCGCCCTTCAGAACTTAGTACAGTAGTGTTGCTTGCCCTTGAGGCAATTCTCAGTTTTGAAGTGTGTTCCTAGGTGCCAGCGATCTGCACTACTGGCCGTCTTGCCACTGACATTGACCTTGATCAACTTCTTCGTTATTTGTCGAGCTGAAGTAACCGATTGTCTTAGCTGAAAACTTTTAGCTGACACCAATGCAAGTCTTGAAATAAATTTTCTTTAGGGAAGGTCCCTTGACGAGAGAAGTAAAACACTAAGCTGTGACGTAGGAGCCCGGTTTTCAATCCTAGTACGTCTCAATGGCTTAGAGACCTTGAAAAACTCACCACCCTGGCCTTTGGTATTCCATCCATACATCTGTAACGCAGACAGAATGATTTCTTAGACATCTCTTAAGTCTTAACTAGTCTCTGAGGGACTCAGAGTATTCCACAGAAATATGAAAAATCTCTGTGATTAGTGGAGGCTATGTACACATCTGCTTGTCATATCTAAAATCAACTTTCTCTTTCTAGACTTTCAAAGTCAAATTTTCCATGTCTAGGACAATTCGATACAAAAGTGAATTTTAATATTTGTTTTTCCTTGTTTATCAAGAAAAGAAGCCCAGAGAAATATGGATTCTTATAAGAATTTCTCTTTTATTCTTAGTCCTTTACCCTTCATTCCATCTGCAGATGAAACTCTAGAATGTTCAAGTCGATTCAGAGTCCTGAAAGGTCCCAATATTGAAGTTTTATTTTTAAAAGCCTGCCAAAGAAACACACTGCCTCTTCAGTAGATTCCCATACTCTTAACTGGCTCACTGGCTCCAAAATTCTAGAATAGGCAGGCCCAGTATTTCTTGTTCAGTCTTTCTGTTCAAGGTTTGTTTCCTGAGAAGTCCTGGCAGAGCCCCGGGCTCTATGCAAGATGCAGAGTCGAGTGAACCAAGCACTCTCTCAGGACCCACTCCGAGGAGCTCCTCCCACGGGCTGGCCCAGCGACTCCAGCCCACGGGCCCAGACAGTGTCCTCGGGCACAGACACTGGACGGCCCTGTCCTAGAACCACATCTGAAGAAGCAAAGCGCCCAGCAGGGAGAGCCCGACACACAGGCCAGAGCTCTAAATAGCTCTGAGAGTCCTGGAGACAAAGAGCACACACCTATGAAAGAGATGCTTCAAAGCTGCCTGAAAATTAAATTTATAACTGGGTTCCTCTGAAGATCCTTTGGGGCACAGCAGCAGCAGCAACAGACTTAAAGAGGTTGAGAGTTTTTTTATAAAGGCAGCTGTGCCAAGGACATATGGTACCTGCTGGTTTTAAAGGTAAAAGGTAAAGATTGACCTGGAGTGGGCATCTCCAATGTTAACACAAAGATACACAAAGACGCTTTCAACAGGGGCAGTCTCTGCGAGCACCTTTTTTTCTTTTAAAGGAAGATATTTTCAAACTTCTATATTCCTTAAGAAGTACTTTAACATTTGAAGAGTGAAATAACTGTAACTTAGTTACTTATCCCATATAATAAAAATGACCATTCCATTTCATTCACTATAGAGTTTATAATCCCATTGCCCACACGTTGCATTTTATATCCTTACAACGTGGCTGTAAGAAATGGCTCATCATTTTAAATGAGATAATTGTGGAACAAAATTAACACAACCTATTAAGAGAAAACACATCTCAACAATGGGTTGTCAAATTCCTGATCGATTATTTTTTCTACCAATTCACTCAGCTTCTCTGGATGCTGTGTGGCTTCAGGTTTGAGGTTACATGGGTTTCCCCCATGCATAGATGTGTACTAACCTTTCTCCTAAGATATCAATAAAACACTGAAATTTGAATGAGACAACAATAATATCACTCAACTTTCCTGGGCCTCTCTGAGATTGAAGACATTGCTAGAAACAGGCATGGAATATTTGGAATATTGCAACTGAGACCTGCTTTGGGATAAAACACGTAGCTTGAAAACCATAACAGGATAGTAGAGGCAAAAATCCTTTATAAAACCGAGGCATACTCATAAAGGAAATTTGAAAAATAAAAGAATAGTTCTTCCACTCCAAAACAAGTATTAGTTTTGTTTTTCTCTCCATCCAAGCAGCATTTCCTTTAAATATCAGGATTCCACCCACCCCCATATTATTGATTTAAATATTTAAAAGATGTGTCCTAAGATCTTATGTTAAAGACAGTGTAATTATCTAAGTTTGGTCATTCGGAAAGAAAAAATATTCCCATTAGCATCTGCATCATTATGTTGCCACGTTTGATTATGGGAGTTTTCACAGAGATAGGAACTATATTCAAATTTATCGTTTGGTTTCACTACATTTCTGAGTTCTAAAATGCAGAACAATGATTTCTATTTTACAATACAATTGGAAAATGTATCAATTATATCGGTAATAATCCCAAGGAATCCCTTTGGAGGGGCTTGCAATCTGTAAGGAATGTCTTCTAAGGAGGTTGCTTCCCTCTGGTTCATCAAGCAGTCCCCTGAAGTCATTAATGCTTGGCTGTCTCAAGTCATAAAAGATTTGTTCCTGCTGTATTCTAGTTCAGGGGTTCACACTGACACTTGCATTTTCCTGGTATTTATGACTAACTGTGTGAGTGAAGAGCAGAGAAGGGGCATTGGGAAGGCTCTGCAGACCTTGTAGGGAGCGGAGCCCGTGGGGAGGACGACCCGGCACAGTGGACTGACTGCCCCAGGTCATTCCACGGGGCAAGGAACCCTGGGACTCTCTCTCTGGGATGCGGGGCGGGGAACACACAGGGCACCAGCCACACCATTGCTGTAGGGGAGGCTGGCTCTCTGGGTGGACTCACCGCCCTACCTGGAGCAGGTGAGGCAGAAACAGCCTGGACATGCACACCGGCCCGGCGTGGCCCACCTCCGCCACGCAGCCTTGGACAAGCCTCCCTGCGCTTCATGCCTCAGTTTCCACCTTGAAATTAGCAAGCTTCCTTCGGTCTCTAACATATCAGGAAGTGCTATTTGGGGGACTTCCACCAGACTGACGCTTAGATACTACAAGTTTGTGATCCCTCAGTTTCGGGGCCTCAGATCTTATTTTCCATGCTATAAATACTCATTGAGTAATTAATCTTTTTCTACCTCACTTAATCTTACAGCCACGCTAGCCTTGGCTGTAAGTTTTCTTTCAAAGGCACACTTACCAACTGGTCCAGGCCAACGGTAATTTATGCTTATTTTAAGATGCTGATAAAATAATTGGACAAATTACAACCTTTCGTTCTTTAACTGGAAGCCTTTTTGCATAACTCCATGTGTGTCCCACATAAATGTCAAAGAGTTTCATCTTTTCCCCAAAGTGAATGCCTGCACCAGGAGAAGGTAATCTGATTTAAAATGCATACAATATAATGTGCTGCTGCTTCTGCTAAGTCACTTCAGTCGTGTCTGACTCGGCAACCCCATAGACGGCAGCCCACCAGGCTCCCCCGTCCCTGGGATTCTCCAGGCAAGAACAGTGGAGTGGGTTGCCAGTTCCTTCTCCAATGCATGAAAGTGAAAAGTGAAAGTGAAGTCCTTCAGTCGTGTCCGACTCTTAGTGACCCCATGGACTGCAGCCTACCAGGCTCCTCCGTCCATGGGATTTTCCAGGTAAGAGTACTGGAGTGGGTGCCATCGCCTTCTCTAATACAAGGTGCTCCTCAGGAAAATATCCATAGGGCAAAACATGGAAAATGTACTGCAAGGAAACATGTATAGCAAACACCAAACCACAGGCTTTATGACACAAAGGGTTAAACAATAAATAAAAGCTTAGAGGGAAAGGAAATTGAATTTTCATGATGTAGCGATGAAAAGAACTACAAGCTATTATTTTCATTGGAAGAGGAAGAAGCTTTGAAATGTAAAAAGGTTCATAAGGCAAAAATACTTTCCTATGCGACAGAGGATTCAACCAAGCATACAAGTGAATTACAGCATCACTTTCCCAGCTTCTAGGTTTAAGAATGGAAACAGGATGATAAATGCTCGATATACATGGAAAGAGCAAACAGGCAGTTTTATTGGGATTTAAAGCTTTTGAAGAATAAAATGATGTATATGCACATATATATGTATTTTCTCTTTATTTAGAAACATTTATATATGAATGAATGGATCATAAATCCAATTTATCTTGGCATTCAGTATTAAATATTTCATGAAATCGGTATTTATAGATATGACCAGTCAATGAATAAACAAATCTTATATTTTCAGCACATTAGTTCCCCTTTATTGACATCATAATGCCATAGAGACATTTTTAAGGTCTCTAAAGGAGTTTCCACTCCTATATTTCAATTTTGCAATAATTATATTTTGCTTGTAAATCATAGTTAATACGATGCTATGTCATTTATAAACTCAATAATATTGGAACTTCCTACTTTAAAAAAAACTACAATTAAAAAAATTTGCATAGCATAGTAAATTTATATTCAAGGTTCAACAAGGAAAAATGTAAGGGCAATGAATGTATGTATCCAGTTTGTACAGATCAAAGAACTGGCCTGGGTAAATATTTGACAAATTCAGGTGGTCATGCTATTCAGTTCAAAGCTAAATCAAACATCCACACGAGTATCTATTGAAGGTATGATAACAATATTTAAGTCCTAACCCCTGGACATGATGGATATGTTACATTATATGACAAAGGGGTTAGGTCACCAGATGAAAGTAGGTTGCTAAACCGCTAAATTTAAACTAGAAAAGTTATCCTGGATTATCCAGGTGGGTCCACTGTGATCACAAAGGTCCTTAAATGTGGAAGAGTGAGGCAGAAGAGTGAGGGTGAGTCCATATGAGATGAACTCATTCGGCCTTGTAGTCTTGAGGCCGGGAGGGGGGATCACGCCAAGGAAAGAGGGCAGCTTCCAGAAAAGAAAGACAAGGAACTGAAATCTCCCCAGAGCCCCTGAAGGGCCGTCACCCTGCTGACACCCTGCTTGCAGCACCGTGAGACCCATTCTGACTCAGCTCCACAACTACGCGGTCACAGAGCGGAGTCACCTTAAGACGCTAAACGCGTGGCACCTGCTACAGCAGCAAGAAAAGGTGAACACAGCGCCCTCTGCCGAGTAGTCACGCCTGCACCGCTCAGTTCTGACAGCGGTGCCTGCCACGCCTCCAAACACCGCGCGACTTTTCCCTTCGAGGGATCTGAAAGCACAGCTGTGAGAGTGCGAACCGATTTCCCTAAAATATACATCCTGGTCCCTACATCACCTTGAAAATTCATTAGCAAAGGAACACAAATACAGTTTTTTTAATCGTCTCGTACGATGGAAATAAAATAAGTTTACGTTTTAGATAAGAAGTATGCAAATCTTTATTTTTATTAGGTTCCTTATGTTAATAATCATAATATAGTGTTTCCTAAAGCATATCTAAAAGCATTTCTAGTTTTTTAAAATCTGATTTTGATAGCCATATGGAAGATTAGTAGAAACACTTGCTGCTGCTGCTGCTGCTGCTAAGTCGCTTCAGTCGTGTCCGACTCTGTGTGACCCCATAGACGGCAGCCCACCAGGCTCCCCCGTCCCTGGGATTCTCCAGGCAAGAACACTGGAGTGGGTTGCCATTTCCTTCTCCAGTGCATGAAAGTGAAAAGTGAAAGTGAAGTTGCTCAGTCGTGTCCAACCCTCAGCAACCCCATGGACTGCAGCCCACCAGGCTCATCCGCCCATGGGATTTTCCAGGCAAGAGTACTGGAGTGGGGTGCCATTGCCTTCTCCGAGTAGAAACACTTAAAAAGATATAAAAAGAAGAGAAAAGGATCAGCTGTCATGAAGTGGTGAGTCACCCATTACTGAAGATAGTCAACCCAAAGACTTAGTCTTGATCTAGCCAATGGTTTCCCTTCATTTAGTGGGAGATTGGGTTCAATAACCTTGAAGTCTTTTTCTAAGACTTCAGTTTACAGTAAGTTTCCTTAACATGGACAAAAACATTAACAGTGAAACTGTTGGCAGAAAGGTTGGTATTTGAAGGAGCCCCATTAGCTGTAAAGAATGGAAATGTGGCTCCTGAAAGACTTCCTCAACATCATCCATCCAATCAGTTCCAAAGTCAAATTTCAGAATAAAGAAGGATACACTTAACAATTATGGAAATATACAACTGTTCACTAAGTATTTTAAAATGATCAAGATTGCACTACTAAGTTCAGAACTCTTGTTTGTATGTCAGGGAAACTTTTTTTATACCAGCTGGAAGAGAATATTACATAATACTAATCACTTGAAATATCTGTAAGTCAAACTATAGTAATTTTCTTAAAATTCAAATCAAGGTGCTAATTATTAAAAAACAATGAAACAAACAAAAAGAAACAAAAGACATCCTTTCAAATAAAATGCTGCATGCTTACTGTATTCTCTTAATATTAACAGTAGCCCATTAGAGTGCTATGCAGGCAGCCTCCTCTCCACTTTTTTAAGTCAGCAGAGGGAATGTTATAAAATTACCTGGTAATTGTACCAGTTTAAGGATGAGATCATAAGACAGTAGCAAACTTTATACAAAATGAAATGTTCTCACAGAAGGAAAAAGCCACTCTGTTTGTGACACATCTGTTTCCTCCGCCTGATTATCTCATATGCTACCTTCATCATTGCCTAAGGGGCCCACTTGCCTAGGGCGATTAAATGCTGGAAGGCCTAACATTCTCTACAACCCAGATTTGTTTGGTCATCTCCATAGAGCACATCAATTTAGGGCCAGCTCAGGGCACCCTGGAGGGGTCACACTGATAGGCTGGGGTCCTCCATTTGCCAAGTGCATCCACAAATGCTCAATTTTTGTTCCTTCCAAACCAGCATTCCTTTTCTTTTCTGTTATCTCAGGACCAACTCCACACCAGGGCAGGTTGAGGGGAGTGGCCGTATTTTCCATATGGGCTGCAAACCAAATTAGCTTCTGTGTTGAATCCAGCGTCAACCTTGATTCTTAGAAAAGGTATAAAAGATGTGACTCCCTCTCTGTGAATAACATGCAAAGGGTCATGTCTACACTGTCTCCCTCCTGCCATGTTCCCTCCTTGACTTCTACTCATTAGGGGCTCCTTTGAGGTCTTTAGAATGTCCTGTTAAAATGCTAGTCTTTCTGGGTCGGGGACTTCAGATCTGTAACACAAAAACTGATAAAGGCACCAGAGCTGATCTGGAATTAAGGGCCATCAAAGCAGGAGAAGAGAATTCACAAAGCCAAAACCATGGCCTTGAGATATCGCCTGGGACCTACCTTATTTCAGAGATGTTATTTATTGAAAATCTCATTAGTCCTAAATTCAGACTGTTCCCCAAAAGCAAGTGTGTGATCTAAATTTAGCACTCCTGGGAGACTAAAGAATACCATTAAACCACAAGTGCAGTTTGCTTCATAATATAGTAAACTCCGAAATTAAAGCACATAAGGAGTTAAAATGCTATCTTTGAATTTTGACATGCTCAGTCATTGGAGAAAAATGCTTCAGAAATCTCTTCTTCAAGATTAGAACAGCAAACTGCATTTTTTCAGTGAATACTAAATGGTAAACTTACATCAGAATTAAATCTCAACTGGCAAATGTTGCACGAAATGATCTGCTTTCTTCGATGAGGAAGAGGAACCCCGAAAGTATGATTTATTACAGCTTTCTGAATCGGGTCCATCTGTAATGACAAAAAAAAACACAACAAATAGAAATAAAGCTCGTCAGCTCCATTGGAATGTTGCCTGTTTCATTAAAGAACCTATCTGGACAGCTTCAATCTACTGCTTGCACTAGAAAGAACATTTTTATTCTGAGAAACAGCATTTCTACTTTCTTAGAAAATAGACAACAACGAGCCGGAAGCACAGTGTGATAAAGAAATGATAAATGTACCATTAGAGTCTGCATGCTAACCGCTTCCCTCATTTAGGATCCACAATTGTCCCAGTTTGATAACCCTCCTATATAATTAAAGATTTATCAAAACTCAAGTTATCGTGACTGTGTGAAATCTTACACAGCAGTGAGTCTGTACCATTGCCTCAAATGGACTTCAAAATAGACGAGCGGCCATGAAAATAACTTGAGCCTCTTTATGGATAATTAGCCTTCTGCTATGTTTGGTATCTTTTCTGCCTTAAGAATCTATCATGGGTTTCCCCTGCTATCTGAAAGGAGAAGCCACTACCTTAGGACCCATCTTGCGAAAGGCTGCAGAAAGCAAATGGAGAGAAAGCACAGAGGCTGAGACACAGCACAAAGCCTTGGGGCTGGCTGCTGAGATGCGAGCGTGCTTCCCTGGGGAAAGAGCTGGCAACACCGAGCTTGCGGATCACGGTTCCTGCCGCCTCTATAAGGGCTGTTGCAAAAACAAAGGCTGGACGCCTTTTCCACCATTTGTCCTTTTTTTTTTTTTTCCTGCAAATCCTCTTTGGATTTGCTTGTTTAGTGGAAGCAGGTACTAATATAGGTCTTTGGTCAAATTGAAGTGCTGGAAAACAAACTTTGAAAAAGCAAGGGTTGCTTACACACAAATTCCGCTTCCTAAGAATTCAGTCATGTGGAACTGTGGGTTCTTTCAACGATCACTGACTGATCCCCTAACACATGCTGCTCTCCCATGGGCTCACTACTGGGAGGTCAGAGTTTGGGCCAGATGTCAGTTCTCTCTGCATCCCACTCCCAGGACAGGACATGGGATATCCAAAGCATGATGCTGGCAAAACAACGCTGGTAAAATGGAATGTCACCAAGGTTCGTTCCAGGGTCCTCACCCACGGTTCCCAAATGTTAGTCAGAATCAAACTTTGATTGTCTTCTTAATACACGCGCAGCCTCTGTGCTCTTATGCATTATCTCTTACGCTTGTGATGAAGTTTAGTCATAATAATTCTTGAAATCACTTAGCGCAGTACAGTGCCAAGCACATTAAAAGTCAATAAATCTTGGCTGTTCTGTTTTCTCTTTTGTGTACACGTATGTGATGATTAGGGATAACAGGAGCCTCACATTCCTACGGTCTTTGTTGGCGCTTTCTATCTCTCACGTGTCCAAAAAACATTTCAAAATGATTTCAATGTCCTACACCAGCCATTGATTCTGTTCAATACTTACAGACTTTGGAACTCTTAACTCTCATCCGATACAAAGTTCTTCTGAGAGTCTTCCCCATGGACTGAGTCAGTTCAGACAAGATTTGACACACACAAAAGCTAAGAATATGTCTGTGAAATGATGCTCTAAGTGCTTCTGTGATACATTGCTGCTGCTGCTGCTAAGTTGCTTCAGTCGTGTCCGACTCTGTGCGACCCCATAGACGGCAGCCCAACAGAATCCCCCATCCCTGGGATTCTCCAGGCAAGAACACTGGAGTGGGTTGCCATTTCCTTCTCCAATGCATGAAAGTGAAAAGTGACAGTGAAGTCGCTCATTCCCGACTCTTAGCGACCCCATGGACTGCAGCCCACCAGGCTCCTCCATCCATGGGATTTTCCAGGCAGGAGTACTGGAGTGGGGTGCCATTGCCTTCTCCGTCTGTGATACATTATAGTTCACTAATTAGCCTAAACCAGTCACTGATAAATTCTACCTCCTGATGATTTCAAATCATCAGAACCAGTTAACTCATAGACTCTTTCCACCAGTGGGTAGGATAAAGGTTTTCTCTGTTCACAACTTCTATAATGTTGTCTAGACACTCATAATGCACTATTCTCAATAATAATAAAATAATGGCATCGACAAGAAGAGGACAGTGCTCAGCATTTATTAAGTGCCTCCCGGTGCTAAGTGCGAGGCTAGATGGTTTTTATATTAAACAGCTGTGACCAAGAAGAGCTCATGGGTTCTCATTCGTAGCTTCCATCACCACTCGACATTTTTCCTGATGTTCATCCCAGATTTTGGATGAAGCTCAGCTGCCCCACAATTTTTCTGGTCACTTCCAGAAATTAACAGAGTCTAGGATCCCCTCCCCCACTAGTGAATTATACTGTACTTTCTTTTCAACCAGTTTTAATTTAAACACAATAAAGCTCACCAGTGTTAAATTTACAGTTTGGTGAGATTTGACAAATAGATACAGTCTTAATAATTACCTCATAGAACACTTCCATTACCCATAAAGTTCCCTCCTGAGGTCAGTTCCTCCCTCCCACCCCACCCGGTGAAATCACCGCTCTGCCTTCTGTAACTATACTTTTCCCTTTCCTCAAAGTTCATACAAATGGAATCACACACTACACGGTCTTCCGTGCCTGGCGTCTTTCATCCAGCGTGATGTTTCTCAGATTCACGCGTGCCGCTGCACGCATTGGTAACATTCCTTTTTACTGCCGAGTAGTAGCCCTTTGTATGGGTGAGCCCGTGTGAGCTTCCCTGGTGGCTCAGACTCGAAAGAATCTGCCTGCCACGCAGGAGACCCGGGTTCAATCCCCGGGGTCTGGCAGATTTCCCTGGAGAAGGAAATGGCAACCCACTCCAGTATTCTTGCCTGGAGAATCCCACGGACAGAAGAGCCTGGCGGGCTACAGTCGATGGGGTCACAAAGAGCTGGACATGACTGAGCAACTTACATTTTCACTTTCACCCTAATGTGATTATCCATGTGTTAGCTGATGAACTTTGAATTGTTTCCAGTAAATTCTGTTTTTCATATCTTAATACATGATCTAAGTTCATTTCTAAATTCAGTTTTGCATCTGAATCCAAACATTAAACATTAACATAAAATTACAGTTTACTTTTCTTAGTTTCAACCTAGAGTACTCGTGAGAAAGGTCATAGGGCATGGCACAGGATTCTTCGATACATACACTGCCCTGTCTCCCACCCCAGTTAAATCAAACTTTCCTCAGCCCCGCCTCACCCCTATTTCCTCAGAACCAAAATGGACCATGAGCAGAACCCGAGAGCCAGCAGCCGCAGGGCTGAGTGAGTGCAGGATGCTGCAGAGCCCACCTCCTGCCTCCCAGGTCCCTCTGACACGGCACAAATGCCATCACAATGCTTCTGTGACAGCACAGAGGGCACTGGGGGAGCTTCCTTTCTGGCCAGCAACTAAGGGGGTACTAATTTAGAGGCAGCTGTCTCAGCATTCCTACTGCATCTGTTCCATCTGCCCAAACAGGATCCATTTCTCTTAGAGATCAGGTGAATTACACCTGTATTCTATTCAGGAATACCGAAGCCCCTTTATAATGACACTGTGAAATAAAAATGAACGACATATTTATATTAAAGATGCTCTCTGAAAATACATAGTTTTGAGTTTATCATATTTCGAGAGTAGCTATTTATTTTTGTCTTTCAGTAATATTGGTCACTTTCACTGACTGCATTCAATCCATATCTGTGCAGGAGGTATTTTAGAAGCAGACACTTTAGGCAAATGTGGCATATTCTCTAGATTTAATTCTTTTTTTTTTTTTTTAACTGAATGTTGTTCTGATCACTATAGCTATAAAACCAAACTTTAAAATATTTTCCAGTATACATTTTTTTTTAAACTGAATTATCCTTTAATGATGAAATCAACAACCATAGTTATGCCACCACGTGTAATTCTCTATTATTATTTCAGGAACCTAGTACAGCAAGACAACAAAAGTTTAATGCCTTCAGTAATGGCCGTAAGTCACAGTCACCTCTTTAATAGATACAGATACAAATACATGGAAACCGTTTACAACAAGGAATTAACAAGGGCTGCTGCTGCTGCTGCTAAGTCACTTCAGTCGTGTCCAACTCTGTGTAACCCCATAGACGGAAGCCCACCAGGCTCCCCCGTCCCTGGGATTCTCCAGGCAAGAACACTGGAGTGGGTTGCCATTTCCTTCTCCAATGCATGAAAGTGAAAAGTGAAAGTGAAGTCGCTCAGTCGTGTCCAACCCTCAGTGACCCCATGGACTGCAGCCCACCAGGCTCCTCCGTCCATGGGATTTTCCAGGCAGGAGTACTGGAGTGGGGTGCCATTGCCTTCTCCGTAACAAGGGCTACATCTAAGTAATTTCTGCTGTTAAACAGGTAATTAAGTGATACCACATGGTCCATATTGGAGAAGTAAAGGGCCACCCGCTCCAGTCTTCTTGCCTGGAGAGCCCCATGGACAGAGGAGCCTGGCAGGCTGCCGTCCGTGGGGTCACCAAGAATCGGACACGACTGAGCGACTGAGCACAACACGTGGTAAATGACTAAAAGTAGCAGCTACTGTCGCTCAGGGGACACACACGGCCCCTTTGTTCATTTTGCCCAAACACGGCATCATTTAGCATTGAGAATCCCATGGACAGCGGGGTCTGGCAGGCTACAGTCCGAGGGACCGCAGAGTCAGGCAGACTGAGGGCTGCACGCATGCTGGGGCGCAAATGCGGATGCGCTGGAATCACACGCTCTGCCCAAAAGGAAAGGCACGCATGTCAGTTTCCTCCCTGCGAACCAAGAGGTCCGAGCTGTCAAAATAATCGTACTTTATTGTGTGTATGTGTGTCATCACTAGAATCTGTCTGCAAAATCAGTCTCAAGAAACGCCAGTGTGTGCAGGAAAGAAAAAAGGAGTTCTTGGGTTAAATAAGTTGTAGGAAACCTGGTACCACAGCCTGGGCATTCACAGTGCACATCTAACATTAAATTCTCTGAGATGCCCCACCATACAAAATATCTGCTTTAAATAACTAATTTCTAAAATAATATAACCAAAGCTTTTGTCGTTTGTTTTTAAATTTAGCATCTTTGTTCAATACATAGTTTAAAAAGTGTGATCCTGTAAAATAAAATCATTATATGAATATGAATAAAATGCAAGCTTTTGTGCAAAAATAAAGTCATTAAACTAAAAATGTAATACCCAGAAATCTCAGTCGGACATTTCATTGAACCCATGCAGCCCTGAGTTAAAAACTAAAAAGCAATGGTAAAAGCCACATGGTATTTTAAGATACAGTTATATAATACCTAAAGTGGGATATTTTGAAAGCTAACATTTTCCAAAGACATTATCCAACACTCCCCAAACCAACACACCAAAGTGAAGAATGACACACTAGCTATTGATATGCTCACCCTAACTCTAGAGTAAAATTCAATTTCGGACTCAGCCTAAGGCCTTATATAAAGCCAAATGAATATGTTTTCCTTCATTTCAGGTTTAAGGGTCTTTGCGTTTCTTCCCAGGCCTTGCTTCTCCCTCACCTCCCTTCGGGGTTTTCTGCTAAATTGGTTTGTAGATGAGCGGCCAGGGCCAGCCTCAGGTGAGTCGCTGAGGTTCCTTCCCAACCCCCTTCCCCAGGTCGCTGCTGTGTTTGCAGGGAGGAGGGATGGGGCTGAACCTTGCCTGTACCTTTCCTGCTCCAGGAGACGTCCTCTCTCTCTGTTCCTGTAGGTATTGTGGCTTGCGGTTTTCATATCAAAGAATAAGAATTTAAATGCCAGGGTGTTTAGAAGTCTAGAAATACAAAGGTTGTCTCTTCCAGCTGGTATTTCTAGGTGACAGTGACCTGTGACAATCAGGCTAAGGTCACACTTCCTGGCACTCACGGTGTATCTGTGCTCGTAAGCATTGCTTCTAGCCTAGAAACCTCCCGAGGAGCTCTCACTGCCCTTGCCTACTATCACGGAAGTAACAAGCAGCACAACTTCCCACTCTGGCCCCTCCGTCCAGCACCACAATAAAGCTTTGTGATAATGGTGTCCTGGAATGTGTGACCCTGTAACATAAAGTGGCATCACCAACTCGATGGACATGAGTTTGAGTGAGCTCCGGGAGTCGGTAACGGACAGGGAGGCCTGGCGTGCTGCAGTCCATGGGGTCACAGAGAGTTGGACACAACTGAGCGACTGAACTGGACTGAATATTAAGTGACACGTAGTTTATTCCATCAACTATGAACCAGTAAAACTGTGTTTATATGACTCATGTGTGTGTGTGTTCGTTGCTTAGTGGTGTTTGACTCTTTGTGACCCCGTGGACTGCAGCCCACCAGGCTCCTCTGTCCATGAGATTCTCCAGGCAAGAACGCTGGAGTGGGTTGCCATTTCCCTCTCCATTATATGACTTACACATTATTAAAAATTATAATAATTGCGTTTCTTCAACAAATTTTTCCAGTTGGGAAAACTTGCAACTTTTGCCCTCTTTTAAAAAACAATTTCCATACCCAAAGAGTGCAAGCATATTAAATGTATCATTAGTTGCCTTTTCCAAACATGTGCCTGCTCCCATGGTATCACCATTCCCATCAAGAACATCGAGGACTTGAGCATTCCCCCTTTCTCTGAGGTTTAGGGAGGGAGGGAATTTGACACGAATACCGATCACCCAAGGCCAAGACACAGCTCTGAGCAGGGCTGGAGGGAGGCTTCCCATGAAGTCTCCTGCTTTCTCTGCTTTTGCCCAACAGCAAAGGACATGTGTGAGCTCACTTCACAGATGGATTCATTCAACTAGAGGTACGCGTTTTCCATCGAGCTCACTAATCAGGCCAAGCTCAAGTCTGCTAAACTGATACGTTTAAGTAGGAAATACAACATATTCAAGACACAAAGGCACAACCAATTTTTCAATGCACCCAGCTTTCTTTTACCCTCAAGTCTTCTGCACATTCCTCTTCCTCTACCTTGAAAACCTTTCCCCACACCTTCTGCTTCATCTTCCTCTGACTAATGCCTACCTACTTCTCGGGACTCCAGACAGAACCCATCTCTTCTCAGCTGACCTCCTTCAGAGAGGCCAGGTCCCCAGCTCATCCTTCATCCCTCTCCACCACCCCATCTGAAGACCTCTCTTGTCTCGTGTCTCACCCAAAAGGGGGAAAGTCAAGGCGGCCACGCCCCTGTCCTCTTTGCACCCAGGAATTAACGGAGTGGCTCCCACTTGGGCCAGGGCCCACCACATGGCTGTTGAGTTGCTAAAACACAAACTGAATATTGTTGAAGCCTGATATTAAAACTTAACATCAGTCTCAGAATGGTGTTAACTGCAGCAGTGAGAAAACCTGGGTTCACAAGGGAACCTTATGCATGAGGGGTGAGTAGAGTTTATGAGAAGTGAAAGCATGTGGATTAACGACCCCAGGACACAACAGGGGTAGAGATGCTCAGAGCAGAGTCCGCAGCTGGCAGCTGCCACACGGGACTTGCGTGCGTTCACTTACGAATGCATTTCTAGACACAGGTTCATTTAAGCACTGAAGCCATGGTTCACTGGTTCTCTTTCGACTTTCAGGTCAACATCAGACCATTTCCCCACCAGGGGTCTTTCCAGGCAAAGGTGAACAGACATACTGTTCTGCTCAGTTCAGGAGAAGCTGATTTTGCTCAGAAAACCAGTGCTTGAACTTAAATGTGCCAAGCCATTTGGATGCTCTCCAAGTACTCGGGACACGTCCAAATGGAAGAGAGCTTTCAGTAGCTTTCTGCCATGGCTATTTTCCCTAATGTTCTCCGAGCAGACTAATAACGTGAAACAGAGTTCAGAGTAAACCATGATGAGCTTGAAGGGGTCGTAAGATATTATTTTTCTTGGACTCATTTATGTGCTCTGGCGAGTTGCATTCGACCACTGTATGGTGGCACTGCTGTGGAATCCCACAGGTAACTGCACGCTGAGATTTTTTTTCTTTTTTTTAATTAAAAAATTATTGGCGTATTTGATTCATGACACTATTAGTTTCAGGTATACAGCAAAGCGAGTCTCTCTCACACACACACACACACACACACACACACACACACACACACATTCTTATTAAGATTCTTTTTTATTATAGGTTATTGTCAAATATTGAGCCTAATTCCCTGTGCCCCTAGAGTAGGTCTCTGCTGTTCATCTCTTCTAGGTCTACCAGTGTGCGTCTCTGTTCATCCCCAATTCATGGGTGTATCCCTCCAGCCTCCTTCCCCTTGGGTATCGGCAGGTTTGTTCACCTTGTCTGTGGGTCTATTTCTGTTTTGCAGATCAGTTCCTTACTATATGTAACATATATAATTTTACAGATTCGTTTGCTTTATAGATTATTATAAGATATTGAGTACAGTTCCTTGATTTTTAATTGAGTTTGTGGACGTATTACTGACACATGTCTCGTCGTGGAAGTTTAATCCTGTTCATCTTTAAAAACCATCTGTATGTGGTATTTTCAGGGAGTAGGGCAGGCGCTACATGCCACCCATGTTCTCCTCTCCTGTGGTTCTCATTTGTTTTCCTGGAACCCAGTGAAGATTAATATATATTTAAATTTTATTCACATATCTCCTGTATCAATGAGAAAAGGTATACCAGGAGAGAAGAAAAAAAATTAGAGGAAGAAAAGAAAGTGATTTCCTTCTATGGGGATGGTCATCCTTTTTCTGCAATGGGATTTTTTTTTCAGGCCAAAAGAATATTAAGCTTCTTTAAAAGGGAAGACTGCTGACTGATCATACTAATATCACCCTGTGGGGAAGACTCCAGTCCTTAATTTGGACACTTCGGACACTCTGTTATCAGCAATACAGGGACAGAATCGGACTCAAATGCTTTAATCGGAATCCTGTTTCTGATGAACTTAAATGGTAAAACCTCTTTGGAAGACAATGCATGCCTATGGGACTGCCTGAGCCGGAAGTCATGCTATCCAAGGTTCAATAGGCCTGTCTCTGAATAAGGTCTAAGTAATAAAATCTAACAACTCCAGAGCTGGGACTCCATTTACAAAGAAAACCCCAGAGAGCATAGTGTTGTGGATTGGGTTGAAGGATAAATTTCAGAAATTCATTAAACGATCAGCTACACCAGAAGTTCACAATCACATCTGGCTTCTCTGCAGGTCACTGAAATGTGGGTCGGGTGTCGGAATCTGAAGTGAAAAGACAGGAGAGGACAAGACATTTTTGTATACAAATCATGGATGGTTGAATGAAAGGGTTTTTCCCCCTTAATCTGAAATTATGTACTTGCTACTTTTGTTAAATTCCTTTCTTTTTCAAAATCATAATGCTATTAGATGGATGGATGGATGGACGGACAGATGTAGGTATGGATGGAAAGACAGCTGTGTGGATGGACAGATGGGTGGATGAGAGGATGGATGGATGGATGGAAACAATTACATCAAAGTATGTTATCGACTGACCTTCTAATCCTTCCTTTCAAATATTTTAACCATACATTAATTTCCTAGTGTTGCTATAAAAAAGGACCACCAGCTTACATCAACAGAAATTCATTACCTCATGGTCTTGGAGGTTAGAAGCTCAAAGTCAAGATGCTGGCAAACCACACTTAACTCCTCTGAAGTCTGTAAGGAGAATTCCTCCTGCCTCTCCCTAGCTTCTGGTATCTTGCCAGCAATCCTTGGCAACCCTTAGCCTATAGTCGCATCACTCTAATTCTCCATCTTCACATCCCATTCTTCCTGGGTGTGTCTCTGTGTCCAAATTTCTCCTTATTATCAGAGCAGCAGTCACAGGCGATTAGGGACCACTCTTGCGAACTCATTTTAAATTGATTATCTCTGTAAAGTGACTATTTCCAAATAAGGTCACAATCCAATGTACTGGGAGTTAGGATTATAACAAACTTTTGAGGGGTACAAAATTCAACACACACTGAATAGGCGACATAAAAATCCACAAACTGGACATCCTTGGTGACACGGTGGGTAGGAATCCATCTGCCAATGCAGGGAATGTGGGTTGCATCCCCGCTCCGGACAGATTTCACTTGCCACTAAGCAACTGAGCCCAGGCATCACAGCTACTGAGCCTGCGCTCCAGAGCCTAAGCACCGCGGCGACTGAGCCACGGTGGCAGTTACCGAAGCCCATGCGGCCCAGAGCCCGGGCTCTGCGCAGACAAGCCTCCACACAGAGACGCGTGCGCACCGCAGACTGGAGACTTGCCCCCAGCCACTGCACCGAGAGAGCGCGTGCTCAAAGCAGCGAAGAAACAGTGCCGCCGAAAATAAAGAAACCCAGCTTAAAAATGGGCTTGGTGGAAAACACAATTTAAAAAAATCTACAAACCACTGTGAAATTTTACTCAGGCAATAATTCTACTATTTCTTGATTAAAGAACAAATCAAAATCTATTTTCTTGGCTAGTGTCTAAAAGGGAAAGTTGGAACAATCAGTGGATCACTGAGACCATTTCTTGTCTGCCTTCCACTGTTTATGATCAATTTTAGCCTCAAAGAGTCTTGTGATCCCCAAGAACCTAAAAAGAGGAAATACATTTCAGAAACTGAAATATACGTAGAGAGGAGGCTGACAGAATTGAAAGAAGCATGTCTTTACTAGGGAGCCTACAGATGATTTAAGGCTTCCCCCATAGCTCAACTGGTAAAGAATTGGTCTGCAACACAGGAGACCCTGGTTTGATTCCTGGGTCGGGAAGATCCACTGGAGAAGGGATAGGCTACCCACTCCAGTATTCTTGGGCTTCCCTGGTGGCTCAGTTGGTAAAAAATCTGCCCACAATGCAGGAGACCTGGGTTCAATTCCTGGGTTGGAAAGATCCCCTGGAGAAGGGAAAGGTTACCCACTCCAGTATTCTGGCCTGGAGAATTCCATGGACTGTGTATAGTCCATGGAGTGGAGTTGCAAAGAGTTGGACAAGACTGAGCGACTTTCACTATACAACATGGGTTTGATCCCTGGGTTGGGAAGATCCCTTGGAGAAGGGAAAGGCTACCCATTCCAGTATTCTGGCCTGGAGAATTCCATGAATTATACAGTCCATGGGGTTGCAAAGAGTTGGACACAACTGAGCGACTTTCACTCACTCATACTATATACTATCTATACTACAAATGATGAGGTAATTTTAAAATGTCACAAAATGAAAGTTGTAAAGGCTATAGAAAAATTAAACAATGAAACATTGATATGAGCTATGTGAGCAACTATCCTGATTTTAAATGTTTGGTTAAAGTAGAAAAGACATAAATTCGGGGGTATATGTTTTACAATGTCCCTTTTCTTCTTGCTTCTATGCTTGTTGTTTCCTTTTGTAAACCAATCTTTAATCACTTTAAGAATGCATAATAGTGTGTGGGGTGGTTCTTTTTAAATAAATTCCATCTCCATAAGTAATTTATATGATCTCTTCTAGCATGAAAATCCCAAGATAACAGGGTATATATGGAATTAAGCACATGAGAATATCCTTACTTCTCTTTATGTTGTGCTCAAAATTGCAAATGTCTGTGCATATGTTTGTGTGTGTATACACATGCATACATATCATTTATGTACCAATTCATGTACCAGTTGGTACAGTCCCTACATAAAATCTCTCACTCTTTTGAATTTGGCAGGACTCAATTTCTTCTATTCTGTGTTTGGGCTAGACTTGATACTTCCTTGACTTATTCTACTCCTTGCACTGAAATATTCATTCAGTAATTTACACACACATTTCCCTCATCCCCTATAGGTGCCCCATATGCTTATTTTTATTAACCAGCAATGTGGAATCCATGCCATCAGAGGCATTTTGTGTTGGCAAGCACTGCCTCCACAATCTAACCCGGGTCGTGTCTTTGGATTCACTCCCATTCCTTCTGGCCTGTGATATTCTGCTCCAGTAATACAGATTTACTGGCAAGTTCTTGCATAATCTGGTGTGATTTATTGCCTTCCTATCTTTTGTAGGGTTCTTTCTTTCCTCCAATCTTTATTGCTTACATAGTACATGTGTAATTCCTGCCTGTTCCTCCAAAATGCTCTCTTTCCAAGAGAAGCCCCTCTGGTCTCATAGCCGACGGAGCCAAATAGCCCTCCTCCCCATTCTCACAACACGCTACATATTCCCACATCCTGTCGTACAGTATTCATCTCCCAGATATTCTGTTTACAGTCCTCCCTTCCCAAGACTGCAAAAGATGTAGTCAGTTTTGCTCATCTTTGAAAAACAAGTACCTGAAAACAGAAAATGCCCAGAAAATGTTTATTGTTGAAAGAAGTAATTAGATAAGTAAAAGCAGCCACCTCAGCTGCTGCCAAGCATTTTAAGGAGAAAAGGGCGGCCGAAGATATGATTCTTGGTTGAAGCCACACAGTTCGATTGTCTAGAAAATTTGCACTGTCATCTGAAGTTGACTGCGTTTGAGGGTCTTGATGTAGATATTCAAAATAAACTTGCATGTTGAAAAAATGAAAAACAATAATAGCTCTTAAAATGCATGCCACATATTTAAGGCAACCATTCTCAACCCTGGCAATACATCAGGAATCATCTGGGGAGCTTGTTAAAAGTATAGATTGAGATCCCAACACAAGGCAAATTAGTTGAAGGTTTAAGAGGCTCCATGGGGGATGTCTAAGAAATATTGGTCAGAACCTTGGTAACAGAACCAACTTCCCAGCTTCCCTGGTGGCTCAGTGGGGGAAAAAAAATTAGCCTGTCAATGCAGAAGCCTGCTATCCCTGATCCAGAAGATCCCACATGCCGCAGGGCAACTAACCCCTGTGCCACAACTACAGAGCCCACACCCTAGAGCCACACTCTGCAACAAGGGAAGGCATCGCAACGAGCAGCCCAGGAATCTCCACTAGGGAGGAGCCCTGATCACATATAGGGAGGAGCCCTGATCACATCTAGGGAGGAGCCCTGCTCACAATCGGGGAGGAGCCCTGATCACAACTGTGGAGGAGCCCTGATCACAAATGGGGATGAGCCCTGATCACAACCAGGGAGGAGCCCCTGATCACAACCGGGAAAGAGCCCTGATCACAACTGGGGAGGAGCCCTGATCACAAACGGGGAGGAGCCCTGCTCACAACCGGGGAGGAGCTCTGAACACAACCGGGGAGGAGCCCTGCTCACAACTGGGGAGGAGCCCTGAACACAACCAGGGAGGAGCCTTGAACACAACCGGGGAGGAGCCCTGATCACAACCGGGGAGGAGCCCTGATCACAACTAGGGAAGAGCCCTGATCACATATAGGGAGGAGCCCTGAACACAACCGGGGAAGAGCCCTGATCACATATAGGGAGAAGCCCTGAACACAACCGGGGAGGAGCCCTGATCACAACTAGGGAAGAGCCCTGATCACAAACGGGGAGGAGCCCTGATCACAACTAGGGAAGAGCCCCTGATGGCAACTCGAGCAAAGCCCAGGTGCAGCAATGGAGACCCAGCACACCAAAGACAAATACATAAAATTAGAGAAGCAACCTCCTATGATTAAGATATTTCACCAGTTGTTTCCTGGAGACCAGTCTTCTTTCCCAGAAATAAATAATGTTTAGCCAAAGAATTCTAAAAGGGGTGTGCTATTATCCTTCTTTTACAGAAGTAAAAACCATGGAATAGCTAGGCAAAATGATTTGCAGCTCCAAGATTTAAACTCAGGTTTATTAAAAACTGATGCTCCTCCTACATATCAAACTTACTCTCAAACATGTGTCAGAGCTCAACAAACTTCCAAAATCAACTTGAAAACTGGGTCTGTATTTAGGGTTCTAGGGAATTGGCAAAAGACAGCAGAAATACACACACGTTAAAAATTTTTTTAAAAAGAAGAACTGATGAGGAAAACTAAGCCAGAACAACCTACAATAAACAAGGGATATTTTAAAGTCTTTCCAACAATTGACTTGCTTGTTAGCAAATGACACGGTAGGCTATTTTTAATCTCCAGGGTGTTGTTCAAGTATTGTTTCACTTCTCTTTACATCTTTCAGGACCCTGCCTGTTTTCCACTTCTGGCCTTTGTTGAGGACTTAAAGGAACCACTGCCAAGTTGAACTGTAGTTAAAAGCTTGAATCAGGCATAGTGATAGTTAAGTGGTTGGCAAAGAGGTTCTCAGTTGTTCAGGTCATGGAATGATGAAGTTGAGCTATCTTGTCTGCCCAGAAATCCTTCGGATCAAATCCATCTGAACCCAGGTAAAGGCACCCAAGTACCCCAGTACCTAAGGACCTCTTTAACACTAAAGGTATAGTTGCATCTGGTTGTATTTTAAACACTTAATGGTGTCTACCATATAGAAACGCTTGTATATACTTTTGAAAAACCCCAAATACAATGCCATTGGATGACTGGCAGCTTTCTACATAAACTATCCAAAGTAAAATATAAACTTACACTCTCTCCACACAGCTTGAAGGGGCTTGCAAATCTCAGCTGGATTCCCAGGAGCAAGCATGTTGAGAACCTCTGATTTAAAAAGTTATTTTGTTAGCTGGAACACTAACTAGTACATTTTGTAATTCCCATGCACTTCCAGTCTTCTTCCAGAGGGACTCTCAGAAAACTGTGCTATAATTTCTTTTCTATTTTCATTTATGTTATCAAATAATATGCACATGGTAACAAACCCAGGAGTACAAAGAGCTTCAGCCCAGAGATATTAATAAATGCTTGAAATGAAATGTTCATTATTATTATTTTATGCCAATTGATATCACAGCTCTAAATAACATACTAATCCATTTATAGACACTAGTAAAGATCACACTTACTTTACTACTTTCTTTCTTTTCATACTCGTCTACAAACATTTTCAAATTTTATTAAGTTAAATATTCTATTATTATTTTACAACTATGCATGTTTCCATATTTATGCATGGTTCCATTAACTTGAGTCAGGATTTCAAATTCCCTGCTTGAAGTTACTCTTTTTTGTACATCTTTTCTTCCTTGATTTCAAATTTCCAAATTCTCTCAACTACACATACACTATTAGACATTCAAACTCTTCTAACCGAAATATTTTGTACTCTAACTACTACCCATTTTTCCAGGCTTTATTCAAGGATGAATCTAAAATTTAAAAGCTCAAAAACAGCATTATCATTGTTTTGACATCATCAATATTTTTTTCTACTGATCAGGGTTGATAGGATGACAGATCATCCTGATATCATCCTATCAGGGTGATAGGATTAGATTATACATTTTCCAAGTGATAATGTTATAAAACTGGTCCATTCAAAGGAGAGTGCTTTAGCTTCAATCAAAGTGGCTTCTACTTTCTTATTACCAATAAATTGCTTAAGATGATTGTTTTCAACTGCTATATATATAAAATATACATTTCTATTGTTCTTTGTTAACTTTCTTTCCCTATAAAAATGTGTATTTATCTTAATTTAAAAGTTTCCTCTTTTCAATCAATCCTCATGTTTTAAGTCCCACCTGTCTGATACTGTTTGCTTTATTCATTCAACATGGTATCTGCAAACCCTAAGTCCAGACTTTCCCCAAGGTTCTGACTTGATACTTTTCTCTTCTTTCTTTTTCTGTGCACTACCTTTCCACCGTCTGGCATCCGGAGATACTTTTTTAAATCCATGCTGACCCAAAACACCTCTGTTCTTTTGTGTCTCTCTCTCTTTTTAAAATTTCTTTTAGCTTCATTTCAAGGATATCTTCAGAGAAAAGAAGTTGTGTTTGTACCATGTTTGCCTCATTTTGAAATAAAAACTAGAGGTTTTACCTAAATGTGTTTTAAATTTTAAAAATCTGAATAAAAGGAAACTCGGCTCCTTAAAAAAAAAAAAACAGTAGTCCAAAATACCTGATATTTGATATCAATAAATTATAGTTTGCAGGTAAAGGGTTATTCTTGCTCATATTTAATCAGAAAATCTATTCCATTTAAAATAACCACTCTTCTAAATAATATTTCAATATCAAGAATATTGATTTAGGATCATGTCACTTGCTCTGAAATCTTCAGGAAATCTTAAAGGAAGATGCTTTCCATCACTTCTTAGACTATGTAATTCTTTTCATCATGAAAATAATTCATGACAGCAAAAAAAATGACATTTTCACTCTTCCTGTGTTGCTGAATTTATTGTATTTAAGTGAACTTTCTGAAAGTAATTTGCATTCAGTAAAGAGTTCTTAGCTAAAAAAAAAAAAAGCCAACATAAGAAGAGCAATCACAGTGAAGATAAGGCACTAATGCTAAGACTTCTGCTAATTACCTGGGGGATACAGAAGAAAAAAATCTGGCTGCCTGAGTGGTTTGGGATGGAAATGTGAACTCTTCAGAAAAACCCAGCACAGATCAAGCATCAGGCTCCTAAACTGAATTTCAAGCAATTTCAAAACAATGAACAGGAAAAGACCCTGTATGGGATAACAGGGCCTGGCAAGTGCTCCTGTAAGCATTCGCTCTCTCTCATATAAATCCACAGGGGTTACAACAGAAACAACACAGGGCTCAGCAGGCGATGAGGGGCGACGTGAGCTCTGGGAGGCGGAGCCGAGAGCAGCTCTGGAACAACGAGGTGTCCTGGAGGACAGATCCTGTAGTGGATGGACTTGCATTCACATTCTAGAATGGCCACCTACGCACCTTTTGGCCTTAGGAAAGAGTACTAAGAGGATTAAATGAGATAATATATGTGAAGCACTTGATACAGAGGCACACATGTCCAGGATCCACAATGGTTTTGTAGTTTCCAGATACTCTCATCCTCTAGATATTTATGGGAGAAATAATAACGCCTATGCTCATTCTCCAGGGCTGATAAGATAATGGTTGAAACACAGAATCATTTAAAAATATTCTGGATTGATTGTTGAGACATTAGTTAATGTGACAACAAACAGAAAGCAATGAATTTAAGATTAATTGGGAAGGTTCATCAGTTTGACAAGACCTTGACCATTTAGGCTTGCAAGCTGTCAAGGACAGGGAAGGATGCCCTGGGAAGCGGCCAGAGATGGTTTCTGGATCGTCATTACATGTTCGTCAGAAGGATATGCACTCTAACTCCAGAGGAAGGTACAATGCAAAACAAATAGCTCCAGTCTTCAGAAAGGAACTTAGAATACAGTTAGAAAAACATACATACATTTTAGCTCAAATCAGCAAGTGTGAAAATAAACACCTGAGCAAAGTGTCAGAGGAGATCTTTACTGGTGTGGGGTATCCCAGAAGGCTGCACATGAATGACCCTATGTGTGCTCAACGAGCAGGAATCATTTAGATGGAAATGACAAGCATAAGAGAAACAACCCATGTTAAGGTATAAAAGAATGTGACGCTGTCAGTAAACATTTAAAATTTAGGTGTGAGAGGAGAACAGTGTGAGTGGAAGACGTGAAAAGAGTGAGGGAAATGGGGGCACGTGCACGCCACATGTGCTGGGCTGATGAGCTTGTACTTTCGTCCTTGCAGCAATGTTAAGCTATAAGAAAACATCTAATTCTAGAGGATGAAGTGCTAGGTGCTCACTCGTGTGTCCATCTCTTTGTGACCCCATGGATGGTAACCGCCAGGCTCCTCTGTCCATGGAATTCTCCAGGCAAGAATACTAGAGTGGGTTGCCATTTCCTTCTGCAGGGGATTTCCTGACCCAGGGATTGAACCCGGGTCTCCTGCATTGCAGGCAGATTCTTTACCATAAGAGCTACCAGGTTTATGTAACTACTATTTATAATAGCCAGGACATGGAAGCAACCTAAGTGTCCATCAACAGAAGAATGGTTAGTTGCTAAATCATGTCCTACTCTTTGCACCCTCATGGACCAGAGCACACCAGGGTTCCCTGTCCTTCACCATCTCCCAGAGTTTGCTCAAACTCAAGTCCATTGAGTTGGTGATGCCATCCAACCATCTCACTGTCTGTTGTCCACTTCTCCCCCTGTCCTCAATCTTTTCCAGCATCAGGGTCTTTTCTAATGAGCTGGCTCTTCACCTCAGCTCCAAAGTATAGGAGCTTCAGCTTCAGCATCAGTCCTTCCAATGAATATTCAGGGTCTATTTCCTTTAGGATTGACTGGTTTGATTTCCTTGCAGTCCAAGGGACTCTCAAGAGTCTTCTGCAGCACCACAGTTCGAAAGCATCAATTCTTCAGTGTTTAACCTTCTTTATGGTCCAACTCTCACATCCTGACATGACTATTGGAAAAACCATAGCTTTGACTATAGGGACTTTTGTTTGCAAAGTGATATCTCCACTTGTTAATACACTGACTAGGTTTGAAAAGTGAAAGTATTAGTCACTTAGTTGTGTCCGACTCTTTGCACCCAAGTGGACTATAGTCCATCAGGCTCCTTTGTCCATGGAATTCTCTAGGCAAGAACACTGGAGTTGGTTGCCATGCCCTCCTCCAGGGGATCTTCCCGACCCAGAGATTGAACCTGGGTCTCCTGCATTGCAGGCAGATTCTTTACCATCTGAGCCACCAGGGAAGCTCTGTCTAGGTTTACTCAGCCATAAAATGAAATGAAATAACGTCATTTTCCGCAACATGGATGGACCTAGAGATTATCATACAAAGTGAAATCAGTCAGACAGAGAAAGAAAAGTACCATAAGAGAACGTTCATACATGGACTTTAAAAAATGGTACCACTGAACCTATTTACAAAACAGAAACAGTCACAGATGCAGAAAACAAACCGATGGTAACCAAGGGGGAAGCTGGGGCTGGACAAATTGAGAGATTGATATTTATATATACACACCAAACTACTGCACAACTGCACTCATCTCACATGCTAGCAAAGTAATGCTCAAAATTCTCCAAGCGAGGCTTCAACAGTATGTGAATTGTGAACTTCCAGATGTTCAAGCTCGATTTAGAAAAGGCAGAGGAACCAGAGATCAAATTGCCAACATCCACTGGATCATCAAAAAAGCAAGAGTTTCATAAAAACATCTACTTCTGCTTCATTGACTACACCAAAGTCTTTGACTCTGTGGATCACAATAAACTGTGGAAAATTCTTAAAGAGATGGGAATACCAGACCATCTTACCTGCCTCCTGAGAAATCTGTATGCAGGTCAAGAAGCAACAGAACTGGACAGGGAACAACAGACTACTTCCAAATCAGGAAAGGCTTATGTCAAAGCTCTATATTGTCACCCTGCTTATTTAACTTATGTGCAGAGTATATCATGCAAAATGCTGGGCTGGAAGCAGCACAGGCTGGAATCAAGATTTCTGGGAGAAATATAAAAAACCTCATATTTGCAGATGACACCACCCTTATGGCAGAAAGCGAAGAAGAAATAAAGAGCCTCTTGATGAAAGTGAAAGAGGAGAGTGAAAAAGTTGGCTTAAAAGTCAGCATTCAGAAAACTAAGAGCATGGCATCCAGTCCTATCATTTCATGGCAAATAGATGGGTAAACAATGGAATCAATAACTGACTTTATTTTCTTGGGCTCCAAAATCACTGCAGATGGTGACTGCAGCCATGAAATTAAAAGACACTTGCTCCTTGGAAGAAAAGCTATGACCAACCTAGACAGCATATTAAAAAGCAGATACATTATTCTGCCAACAAGCTCTGTCTAGTCAAAGCTAGGGTTTTTCCAGTGGTCACGTATGGATGTGAGAGTTGGACTGTGAAGAAAGTTGAGCACTGAAGAATTGATGCTTTTGTACTGTGGTGTTGAAGAAGACTCTTGAGAGTCCCTTGGACTGCAAGGAGATCCAACCAGTCCATCCTAAAGGATATCAGTCCTGGGTGTTCATTGGAGGGACTGATGTTCAAGCCGAAACTCCAGTACTTTGGCCACCTCATGTGAAGAGCTGACTCATTGGAAAAGACCCTGATGCTGGGAGGGATTGGGGGCAGGAGGAGAAGGGGACAACAGAGGATGAGATGGCTGGATGGCATCACCGACTCGATGGACATGAGTTTGAGAAAACTCCGGGAGTTGGTGATGGACAGGGAGGCCTGGCGTGCTGCAGTCCATGGTGTGGCAGAGTTAGACAGGACTGAGTGACTGAACTGAACTGAACTGAACTATATATAAAACAGATAACTGAAAAGAACCTACTGTGTAGCACAGGGAACTCTGTTCAATACTCTATAATGACATATATGGGAAAATAGTCTAAAAAAAGAGTGAATATATGTATACATATATATAACTGATTCACTTGTTGTAAGCAGAAACTAACACAATATTGTAAATCAACTATATTCCAATAAATATTCATTTTTTAAAAGTATATGTAATAATATTTGTATATTTAGAAAAATAATTTAGACAAGAACCTAAAGGTCAAAAATCAGTCTGGAGTCAGGAAGACAGACCAAGGCCTGTTTCAGAAGTCCATCAGAACAATATCGGTTGTAATTTAGCCAGGAGCAATTGGGAGATTGGGGGGAGGGCTGGGGAGAATTTGAGAAGAGAGGTCAGCATCATCTGTTTGAAATAAAGCCCGACAAAGACGGATGCTTCTCATCTGGGGAACTGATGGTGAGGACTCTAGCGTTCCGTGTGCTCAGGGAAATGTGGCACATTTCAGAAAGGTGCGTGTGTAGATGCATCCGCGGGCAGGGAGTGTGCTCTATTGGGACGACATTGAACTGTACGTGGAATCTGAAATAATGATACAAGTGACTTATTTACAAAACAGAAACACACTGGCAGAAGTGGAAGACAGACTTACGGTTACCCAAGGCGGAAGGTGGTGTGGAACGGAGGTTGGGACATCGGGGTTAACACACACACCGTACGTAAAGTAGGGAGCTTCCAGGGTGGCCCTCTCTCCCACACTGCAGGCAGACTACTCTCCAACTGAGCTCTCGGGGTCAGTTGCCATGATCTGGCCTCTCCCCCCAGCCACCCCCAGGCCATCACAGCGTGCCGGGCTGAGCTCCCGTGTTATAGGGCAACTTCCTCTAGCTCTCTGTTTCCTGAATGGTTAGAGCCCTTTACCTATTAAGGCTATTATTCCTATGAGCTTCCCCTGTGGCTCAGACCATAGAGAATCCGCCTGCTATCCATTGTGGGAGACCCTGGTTCCACAATCCCTGGAGGAGGGCATGGCAGCCCACTCCACTGTTCTCGCCTGGAGAACCCCACGGACAGGGGAGCCTGGTGGGCTACAGTCCATGGGGTCCCAAGAGTCGGACACGGCTGAGCCACTAACAGTCTTTTGTCAGATTTGTGACCTGTCTTTTTGCTGTCTTTATAGGGACTTTTGATGAACAAATGTTCTTAGTTTCAAAGTTATTTGAACTTATTTGATTTAAATTAAAAAAAATTTCCTACCTCAAGGCCATTAAAATGTTTTCTTAAAGTTTTGCCATTCACAGTGAAGTCTCTAATCTACAGGTCAGACTCTGTGTCTAGTGTGAGGGAGAAATCCAGCTCCATCCTCCTCACACAGAAGCCCTTGACGGCCCAGCCCAGCCCCTGCCTGGCCGCTGTGCCTCCGGCTCATGACAGACATGCCCGCCTGAGCAACGCTCCCCTGGAAAGTCTCCACCTGCTGCCCAAGCGTGTGCCCTCCGGGGGCCATGCCTGCCTTTTCTCACCTCCGTCAGGCTTCGTCTCTCATTCAGAGACCACAGCCATCCGTATTTAAAAACCGACACTTCCCCAAATCTGTTCAATCCCTCTCCCACTTCACTTTGCTCCATTGCCCTTACTCTGTTTGACTGTGTGACCCCTGCCCCCATTATAACACAACGCAATGCAGAGAAAGGACTCTTTCTGTTTTGTTTACTGTGGGAACCCCACCACCTAGAAAATGCCAGGCATTGGTCAGCACCCCGTAACACGTGCTGACTGAATGGGTGCATGAGCACGCTGCATTTTGAAAATGGATCTGTTCGTGGCATCCTGACTGTTTCTTTGGTCTGTTTCTTTCTCTCTGGGTGAGGATGGCGGTCTTGTGTACTGAATTTGCATCGTTTGCTATAAGGGTTGATGTCCGACATGGCTGGGTCTCTCCAGATTCTCGGTCTTTAAGGATGCTTTATTTATTTTTGGTAATTCCTCTCCTATGTCAATTTTAGATTCACCCCAGTTTTAGAACCACCCTTTTGTGTCTGTGAAAAAAAATCTCATAGCTACTTGATTCACAGTATACTGACCATGTAGTTTGATTTAGAAAGAATAGAGAGATTTTCATTATTTCATATCTTTCTGTCCATAACTGTGATATAGCTCTTATTTATTTAGTTATTCTGTAATGTCCTTTAATAAATTTTTTAACAATTATCTCTATAACATCCTGCACTCTTTGATAAATTCTTACTATTCTTACAGACATAGTTATTCATATATTCTTCAGTTAAACAAGGACATTCTTATCTTTAACTAACCATTGACACTATAACTCCTAAAAATTAAATCACAAAATACCATGGGTTTTTTGAATAAAAGTAAAATTTTGAAAGAAGCTGGTCATTGTAATGCATCAGAAATTTTCCATTTAGCTAAGAGATGATAATCTGAAAAGAAGAACCTAATTAAAATTACAGAGAAGTCTTTAAGAGAAAAAAACACTTTGTTCCTAACTTCCCACTTTTCTCCCACTAAGGAGGCTTATATGACCCATCATCAACAAAATTCACTAGTTTCTCCCTTGTGTTCTACAGTAATTATCATAATATTGTCTTGTACTGTGGTTATCTCTACACTCATCTTTCTGCCTTGCTGGAGGTGCACTGATGGAGACCAGGGACTCTCTCCTGCGTTTGTGTCAGCAGGCACAGTGCCTGCCAGGGGCTGATGGGCACCATCAGCTTCTGGGCGTTCACACTGGGCATCCAAGGGGGACCACAGAATATTCTCCAAGGAACATCTGCAAACGCATGGAGAAGCCCTCCCTTCTAGGTCCTCTCTCCCTTCACATGCTACTGTTCCTCTTTCTCCCCTGACTCTCATGTCTTCTGGCTCCATTTTGATCTTTTCCCTCTGCCTTCCCCAGAAAGATCAATGCTCCCGGAGAAATCTCGAGTAATTTTATCAAGAACCTATTCCATATCATCCATTCTCATGTCTTCAATTACACCCAAAATTACTAAAACTGAACCTCAATGCTGCATTGCATGCACTTTTAAACTGCTGTGATTTGCTAATATCCTATGTATCTGCTACATATCTTATATAAAACCTGTTGTTAGCACATATAATTTTTTAACATTTTTATTTATATTGGAGTACAGTTGATTCACAATGTATTAGTTTCACATGTACAGCAAAGTGATTCACTTATACACCATGGATTTATTCATTTTCAAATTCTTTTCCCACACAGGTTATTAGACAGTATTGAGTGTAGTTACCTGTGCTGCACAGTAGGTCCTTGTGGTCTATTTTATATACAAATGTGCATGCTCAGTCATGTCTGACTCTGCAACCCTGTGGACCGTAGCCCACCAGGCTCCTCTGTCCATGGGATTCTCCAGGCAAGAATACTGGAGTTGATTGCCATTTCCTCCTCCAGGGGGTCTTCCCAACCCAGGGATCAAATCCACATCTTTTGCATCCCCTGCATTGTCAGGTAGATTCTTTAATCTACCCAGTTCAACTCCTGGGTCGGAAAGATCCCCTGGAGAAGGGATAAGCTACACACTCCAGTGGTCTTGGGCTTCCCTGGTGGCTCAGCTGGTTAAGAATCCACCTGCAGTGCGGGAGACCTGGGTTCAATCCCTGGGTTGGGAAGATCCCCTGGAGAAGGGAAAGGCAAACCCCCTCCAGTACTCTGGCCTGGAGAATCCCATGGACAGTCCATGGGGTCTCAAAGAGTTGGACACGACTGAGTGACTTTCACTTCACTTCACTTCATAACTGACTCGCATTGTAGTACAGCAGAAACCAACACAACATTGTAAAGCAATTATCCTCCAATTAATAAACTAAACAAAATAACAAATAAAGTTAAAAATAAAAATGAAACCCTACATGGAATACCACCAGTATACTATTGAAAAAAAATTTTAATGGGTATTTCACAGAAAAAGAAAAATAAGCAGCCAATAAATATAGAGAAAATTGACCAACTCTGTTAGTATTCAGGGACATTTTTGAAAATACAAAATTACCTTAGAGTTTATTTTTCAGACAAGAAATTGACATAATTTTTTAAAAAAATTGTACAATACCACCAACCATTTGAAAAAAATGTAGAACAAAAAGAATCCTTTACCCACAGGTGGGAGTAAAAAGTGGTACCATTTCTGGAGAACTTCTGCTGTGAAGATGAGAACCAAGAACTGCCTTATCCAGCCTCCCACTCCTAGGGATGGACTCTAGAGAGACTCTTGTTGTCTGTGCACAAACAGCCACGCACAACGATGTTAAGAGGAGCGGACTTCACGCCAGCAGAAACACAGACACAGATGTCCATCTGCAAGAGAGCAGACCGACCTCGCCCTCTGACCCATCCATAACTGCAAGACTTTCAGCATGGTAAGAACGGAAATACAGCTAAACGTGCCAACAGACACGAAGCTCAGACACACAGTTCTAACTGGAAACACAAGGAACAGAGGAGTTGCCTAGGTATGCTGATATTTCTGTGATGCCAAAAATCAGGCAGAATTAAATCAGTCTTTATGTAAAGGTATATCCTTAAGGGCCAAAAGAATGAAGTAAAACATGGAAATTGTGGATAAAACATTTTGGATACCTCTGACTGGAAGGCAGGGGACAAAAAACAAATTATTTTAAAACTTAAAATGTTCAGTTTCTTAAGCTGGATTGGAAGGACATAATGTTTACATTTGATTATGCTTTACAATTTCCATACTAAAATAGTATATTGGGTTGGCCAAAAACATTGAATGAATTTTTTGTCCAACCCAATATTCCCTGACATCAAATATTTCATCTAAAAAAAAGAGAGTTTAGGAAAGAATGTTTACAAAGAACCTTCAAAATGCACCATAAAAAATGAATTACACTGGTTTTTTTCTACTGAATTTTCATGCTACAGAACCACTGAAAAATGGCTCATACTATTAGGAATTTAAGTGAATTAAAATTCACTAACCGAAGGCGGTGATTCCTTCTACTTCTCCTTTTTCTTCATTTAGGGATGGAAAAGGGCAGGGAGTAGAAGGGATGCAGCTGTGATGGTGTGTTGGAGGCCCCCTTGAAACTCTGTAATGGTTATCAACATCTTTCTCTAATAAAGGAGATAACTACACACAATATACACAAATGAATCTCAACTAGACCATACTTCTTAGAAGGAAATGGAAATTTTAAGTATGTGTCCAGCATCTTCACATCCCATGCTAGTCAGGGCCCATCAGGAAAATAAGTATGAAAAATGTTTCTTGAGCGTCTTCACATTCTCTTTGAAGCACATTGTAATAAGCTGAAATTCCACATGGTAAATGTCTACAGTGAGGAGGCAGAGTCACTGGGAAGACAAGGTTCTCTTTCCCCAAAAGGAAAGACAGGGTCTATTTGCTCCTAAATGCCTCTTGGGAAAAAGGAGGAATCACTGCATGGTTAAGGAAACAGAATGAAGTAAAAGAAATTTAAAAGGTTTCTAAAATCATTATTTACCCAGACATACTTGCAATGAATTGAATATATGATTGCATACTATGATAATCAGTGTTTGACTTTAAAAGTCAACCATATGAAGTTTAATATGAACATCAATTTGGTTTCTACTTCACATAAGTGTTGACTACACTATCCTCCTATAGAGAAAACACACAGGGGATTAATTTAGTAAAGTATCAACCTAGTCGTGGGGCTCCCCAGGTGGCATGATGCAGGAGATGCCAGAGACCAGGGTTCGATCCCTGAGCCGGGAAGATCCCTGGAGCAAGAAATGGCAACCCACTCCAGCATTCTTGCCTGGAGAATCCCATGGACAGAGGAGCCTGGTGGGCTGCAGTCCATGGGGTCGCAAAGAGTTGAACATAACCGAGTGACTGAGCACACACGCACACAGACAACTTAGTCTTAGGGTTACACCTTAAAACTTAGTTTACCAGGAGCTCCACTGTCAAGTCTTAAATGCATCATTCACTCTGTCCACGAGCTGCTTTGGGTTTATTTCCCACATATTCCTTCACAACCCTAGTTCTTACTAAGTGTAACACCTTCTCCAATATCTAGCCTAAAACCTTTCGTATCAATGGTTCTCCTGCCTGCCTTGTTCCACTACACTGCCATTACAATTTGTATATAAAATTCCCATCGTAGATCAATCAAACTTTTGAATTCTCAGCCCTTCCGATTAGTGAGACGTGACACAAGTGAATTCACCTCATTTTTTTTTAACCTTAAACTTTTTTTTAAACTCTTTAAACTTCAGTGTTTGTAATTAAGATGACAGGTGACATGTCAGCATATTGCAGGAGATCAGGAGAGATTATATTTGCAAAGGACTCAGTGTATTTTCTAGATTACAACAAATTCTAATAATAATCACTTCTGCTTATTTGAAAACTAAGATCATGGCATCTGGTCCCATCACTTCATGGCAAATAGATGGGAAAAGAGTGGAAACAGTATCAGACTTTATTTTTGGGGGCTCCAAAATCACTGCAGATGGTGACTGCAGCCATGAAATTAAAGGACGCTTACTCCTTAGAAGGAAAGTTATGACCAACCTAGATAGCATATTGAAAAGCAGAGACATTACTTTGCCAACAAAGGTCCGTCTAGTCAAGGCTATGGTTTTTCCTGTGGTCATGTATGGATGTGAGAGTTGGACTGTGAAGAAGGCTGAGCACCGAAGAATTGATGCTTTTGAACTGTGGTGTTGGAGAAGACTCTTGAGAGTCCCTTGGACTGCAAGGAGATCCAACCAGTCCATTCTGAAGGAGATCTGCCCTGGGATTTCTTTGGAAGGAATGATGCTAAAGCTGAAACTCCAGTACTTTGGCCACCTCATGCGAAGAGTTGACTCATTGGAAAATACTCTGATGCTGGGAGGGATTGGGGGCAGGAGGAGAAGGAGACAACAGAGGATGAAATAGCTGGATGGCATCACCAACTCGATGGACGTGAGTCTGAGTGAACTCCAGGAGTTGGTGATGGACAGGGAGGCCTGGCGTGCTGTGATTCATGGGGTTGCAAAGAGTTGGACACGACTGAGCAACTGAACTGAACTGAACTGATGCTTATTTGTAGTTTTCTTAACTTATCTGAGACACATGAAACCATCATGTAGATTTCCTACTTGGTCTTCACATTCTTGTGGCTTCTCCAGAAATTCCATGACAAAATCCTGCTCCTCTGACCTGCTCTTAAACAATACCATTCTCCATTATTCCATTTGTGTTCAAATTTGATAACTTATTTATCTACTGGGGCTTCCCTTTTAACTCAGTTGGTAAAGAATCCACCTGCAATGCAGGAGACCTGGGTTTGATCCCTGGGTTGGGAAGATCCCCTGGAGAAGGGAATGGCTACCCACTCCAGTATTCTGGCCTGGAGAATTCCATGGACAGAGGAGCCTGGAGGGCTGCAGTCCATAGGGTGGCAAAGAGGCGGACACGACTTAGCAACTAAACCACCTAAACCACCATTTATCTATTATAATCTAGTATCCTTGCTGAAAGCATGCTAATTTTAAAATTAAAAATTAACATCAAGAGAAGAAAGTTGATGCCTGCTGTAAGTGGCCGTGTATCAGTGTGTCTTGTGTTTCCCTCTTTTTTCTGTGTCCCCTATACTAGAATTTATATTTTCTCATAAAGTCTTCTTTTTCACTTTTGTCTTTGGCAAAAACAAAACAAAACAATAAAACAATTATTGCAACACATGTAATTTTCTGCTTTGGGAAGAAAACGATTTTAAAAAATCTCTGCAGTAAAGCTTTAGTTTGCTCAGATTCCTGCTCTGAAGTCAGATCTTTTAGATGTGAAAGGAATGGCAACTTCTATTTTAAGATTTCAAATCCCAGCAACAGGTACCTTTCAAGAATAAAACCTATTCCATTTTCTTCTAAGCAGAAAGCAGTTAGAATCTGTCAATCAAAGGACAAAACTTCCGTGAGGGAAAAGCCTTCCAGAGCATAAAGCTGCCCACTGATCTAAATCAAACCAAAATGTGGATCTCTTAGGCAGGCCCTTTTCTGGATGTGCTCCGGGCCCCACAGTGGCTGAGGGACAACGAGAGCTGAAACAGGCAGCACAGCAAGCTGCTGGCTGGCTGCAAAGGGACCCCTGCACGGCAGGTCTGCACCTGACCCAGTGCTCCACGCACATCTGAAGCCCCAGGGGAGGCAGCCCCGGTCACCGATGCCTCATCCTCCGGCCATGGGTGCTGTGTTTCTCATGCGTTTCAGCTCTCCTCTTTGTTCTGGTTACTCCCAACCAGGCCTGCTTCAGATCTCTTGACCCAGGGGCACTCCTCATTCGGGTTACCTCCCTTTAAAACAAGGACCCAGGGACTAGTGTTGGGATGGGGTGACAAGGGCCTGCCCTTTCTGCATCCTTTCCCCCACCTCTGGCATTCACAGCAGTGATCTTGGCGATGATTCTAGCTCCCCGTCCCTCTCCTCACTTCCCAGATAAATCTTCTGTCCTGTTCTCTTCATCCTTGGCATAGACCCAGATCTGGGTCGAAACATCCAAAACAACTTTTGAAATGTAAATGACTCTTACTCTATCCTTGGTGAACAAAATTCAGTCTTTTTAAAAGAGTTTAACTGAAAAAAATAAAAATGGGGAATGGGTACCTAAGTAGAGTAGAATACCATTCTGCCATCCCTTGCTTGTAATATTCGTAGTCAATCTTCCTTCCTAAAAATAATCCACACCCCATGCAAAACATACGTGCACACATACACAAGTACAGGGCTTCCCGGGCGGCGCCAGAGATAAAGAACCTTCCTGCCAGTGCAGGAGACGTAAGAGACGCAGGTTCAACCCTTGGGTGGGGAAGATCCCCTTGGAGGAGGAAATGGCAACCCACTCCAGTATTCTTGCCTGAAGAATCCCATGGACAGAGGAGCCTGGCGGGCTACAGCCCATAGGGTCAAAAAGAGTCGGGCATGACTAAAGCAACTTAGCATGAACATGTACAATGTATTTAAAAAACTTGAACAGAACTTATTTTTGTATCTTGGTCCCGAGGAATATATTACAGGCTTTGTTTAAAATCACAATGGAAAACAGGAGAGAAAATGTGATCTGACACTATTGGCAATGAGAAGAGGGAGGCCAGAAGATAAGTGAGTTGGAGACAACTGTAGGGACATAAAAGGGGACAGGGTGGTTTTAAAAGGAGAAAACAAAAGTCAAGTCCCAGGGCACTGGCCAGAGCCAAGAGCCTTTCTGATGAGCTTATCCTGCGTGAAGACCTACACCCCACGGCCACTCGCCATCTGAACCCTGGCTTCCCAGTGGAGCGCTTAACAGGCAGGGAGCTTATCCTGAGTGAAGACCTACAGCCCACGGCCACTCGCCGTCTGAACCCTGGCTTCCCAGTGGAGCGCTTAACAGGCAGGGGGTGGAGGTGAAATGGTTAAAGCAGCAGCATTCCAAGAAGACAGAACACAGAGAGCTTTCTGCTAGACTTGCAGTCCCAGAAGGACATTGGTAAAGGAAGATAAGAAGCAGGACCAGCAGACAGGACTTTCGCATGACTCGCCGGTTCATTTCAGCAATGCTCAAAAGTTGTTCCTTTATCAATGGAAACCATATGGGCTTCTATGTAATGCTCCCACCAGAACTGTCGAGATCATTCAAGTATTTTGCAGTGTGGATTGTGCCGTGAGTGTCGCCTCCTCGTCAAAGTACAGAATGACAAATAGGAACAGAGCTAGCTAACAGATAAAGACTGTAACTCTGTTTTTGAAAAGACCTGTCTGAGGTTTGCTTTCCCAGAAGCAGACTCTGAGAGAAAGATTATATGGCACTAGTGAGTTTCAAAGACAGGCTCCTAAAGGAAACCAGTAAACCTCCAGGGGAAGCAGGGCAGACAAAGGGAAGAAGACAGTGGAGAATGTGGTTTCAGCCTGACCCCGCACAGCTGGCTGGACAGTACAGGCTCACTGCAGTGCAGCCTGACCCAAGGTGAGGGAGCTGGGCGTGCACATTCCCGCATCTGCCCATCATTGCTAAGGGCCTCCCAAGGGCATCTTCACCTTCCAGAGGTTTCTGGTCCTCTGTTTGGGCTTTAGTAGCCCAAGAGTTCTTTTATGAAGAAGAGTCAGAAGTTCAGAGTGTAGGAAGCCAAGGGATTCGAGAGGATCTGGGCAGCTAACAGACAGTTTCCATGGGAGGCCCTGTCAGGAGCTTGACACAGTCACTGGAAACCTTAAGCTTACCATTCAGTGTGACGTTTGTAAGAACTGGAGAAAACATAAGCTGATCCTAAATCAGGAGATTTACTCCACTTTGTCTTGGGCCCACTAAACTATCTTAAAATTTCCATTTAATTCTATTTTCATTTATAATCTCATTCAGCTCCTCCAGCCATGACCCATATAGAAGAGGCAAAACAAACCCACAACCTAGGATATGACTGCCCTTTAAAATCAGCTATTGAGCCATAACAATGATTACAGACACATTTTAAAAAATAAATGGACACACACCTTTATGGATCATACAATCAATCAGTACAGTACACAGTTAAACTACTCATTTGTTACTACAGACAAAACCGACAGCTAATTCAGTGTCTTACTCTTTTATAACCAGCAAGAAATAGTTAGGTAGTCCTGACAACTCTAATCTATGCCTGCAAAGAGTACATGTGTCTGAACAGAACTAGGAGAGCGGGACCGGGAGCAACCAGGGAGCTCACAGAGCCAGGGGTCTTTGGCAGCAGCATGGGACAGGCCCCCATCGAGCCCACCTGCCGCTTCTCCCAGGGGAAGAACGCAGCTCGCCCGCAAGCTCAGTCCGTGATTGTCCCAGGCCCAGCTGACGCCCAGTGGTCAGTATCTGGCGCTCTCGGAGCAATCTTAGCAATGCGACTTCTCCCCTCTGCTTCACCCGCCAAGCCCTACGAGCCGAGCGGGAGTCTTCACACGGGCTCAGCTGGCGCCAGGAGCCCACACATACGCTCAACAGGGAGACAGGAGACCCCGTAGGTGAGAAACATCGGCGTCCAGACCGCCTCCAGGCACTTCCGGTTTCTTAGGTTTCCTCTTCCGTCCAGGACACCACGCTCCTTGAGATGCGCCCCACTCACCCCACTCACCGAGGCAGCGCCTCCTCTCCACAGGGGGGCGCTCACCCTCAGCTGATGCGCCTTTCCAACTGAGGTGACTAGTGAGAGGCAGAAATCATGATAAAGGCCTCCTGGTGAAGCAAACTAACCTGTGTTCAGACCTAAGTCTACTAGAGGAAGAAAGAAAAAGTAAAGAAGAGGAGCGTGAAGTGAGGTCCCACGAGTATGTGAAGCAGCAGCCTCCAGTCCTTCATTCTGAAGTGGTTTTCCACTAAAAACATGCATGCAACCGAACTGTAGGCTTCCCTGGTGGCTCAGCTGGTAAAGAATCCACCCGCAGTGCGGGAGACCTGGGTTTGCTCTCTGGGTTGGGAAGATCCCCTGGAGAAGGGAAAGGCGACCCACACCACTATTCTTGTCTGGAGAATTCCATGGACTGTATAGTCCGTGGGGTCGCAAAGAGTCGGCCACGACTGAGTGACTTTCACTGACTTAACTGTGCCTTGAGGGTCTTCTACGTCAATCTAGAGGAATAGCATTAATGCACTGTCACAATGTGAAGGAATTTTTATTTTTCCGGTCATACAAACCAGCCATTTGGCCGCTCAGACTAAAACATAATCAACGTTTAGCTGCAAAAGTTCATAAAAACTCTCCATCACCTTTTCATTAAAAACAACGACAAAGAGAGATGGCACAAGGAAGCAAGCTGTTGAAAGTGGTTCTGAGTTCCATTCAGCAGGTGCAGAGGGAGAGTAGGAAATTGAGTTGGAGAATAATTTACTGACAGACACGTCAGTCATTTTCTAACAAAATTAAAAATTAATTTTTTTAAAAATTAAAAAGATAAATAAAATTACAAAGCACAGATAAGCTTTAAAATCACAGACCACTCTATTCAGTTTACAGAGCTGGGACGTCTCCTAAGAGGGGACCTTACTCTTTGAGGGGAGACGCTTCATCTCCTCTTCAAACAGTCCACACGCTGGATGACGTAGGTGGAAGATGGACTTCTCATGTGTCCAGCATCCTTCGATTTTTTTCAGGGGATAGAATGAGGAAAGGGAAGCCAGGAGTAAGATACAGTCAGAACTGCTCTCGAGGATGAGGGTATGAGTCCCCGCCCCCTGCTCTTTTCTCTTCACAGGTAGAAGGCACAGTCACGGTTAATGATGGAAAAACAGAGTGTAGCCTGGTGACGCACTTTTTGACTTTTCTCCTCACTTCCCGATCTGAAAACTACTAATTCAGTCTGAGAATGCACCCCTTCGCTGATACACTCTGGGCATGACAAGTCTTACTTTTATACCAGTTACACTAGTTTTCTCTGTTTCTCTGGGTGTTGGATTATGCCAGCAATCCTTTTTTCCAATATTATAGATGTCAATTTTATTTTCATTTATTTTTGGCCACGTGGCATGCAGAGTCTTAGTTCCCTGACCAGGGGTCGAATCTGTGCCCCCTGCAGTGGGAGCACAGTCTCAACCACCAGACCAGCAATCTTGATGCTGTACAATGTGATAGCCAACAGCTGTTGCACCCAGAGATTTGAAAAAGATTTTGACAACTGACCTAAAGCTAAATTATTTTAGTTAATTAATTAGGACTTGCTTTAACAATAAAGCTATGTTTCAGTTAAACATTTAGTCAACTAGTTGTAACCTATAACCTACTTAAGTAGCAGCTTCATTTTCTTCTCTTTGGGAACATGCAGAGAGATCATTGTCAACTGGTGTTATCATGTGGACTCCTGCAATGTGTGCCACACTGATATGTATTAAACAGAAGAAAGACAAATGTCATACCACCTATGCATGGAATCTAAAAAATGATAAAAATGAACTTACTTACAAAGCAGAAACAGATACACAGACATAGAAGACAAATTTATGGTTTCCAAAGGGGATAGAAAGGAAGTGAGGTGTAAATTGGGAGTTTGGGATTAACACACACACACACACACACACACACACACACATAAAATAGACAACCAACAAGGACCTAGTATACAGCCCAGGCAACTATACTTAATATTTTGTAATAACCTATAAGGAAAAAGATTCTGAAAAAGAATAGATATATTTACATATGTATGTCTAACTGAATCACTTTACTCTGGACCTGAAATTAATATGTTGTAAACCAACTATACTTCATTACAAAATAAATAAATAAAATTGGAGTCAACCACAAAACAAGAAGCAAAATTCCTGCATCTGTATTCAACCTATGTGAGCTAGAAACCGTGTTACTAAAAGTAAGCATTTAAAGAAAAATGAGGTATTATATCTACTCCCGTGAAACATAAACAGATTTCAAACAGAGTAACAAACAACATATAAATAAAATGGCCTAGGAGGCTAGATGGGAGAAACTGAGAGCACTTTCTGATAGGAGTAAAGGAGGAAGATTTCAGTGGAAAATGGCTTTGAAGCTTAGACTTGAGAGTGGAGTAGGACTTCCCTGGTAGCTCTGCTGGTAAAGAACCTGCCTGCAATGCAGGAGACCCCAGTTCTATTCCCCAATCAGGAAGATCCCCTGGAGAAGCGATAGGCTACCCACTCCAGTATTCTTGGGCTTCCCTGGTGGCTCAGTTGGTAAAGAATCTGCCTGCAATGTGGGAGACCTGGGTTCGATCCCTGGCCGGGAAGATCCCCTGGAAAAGGGCATGGCAACCCACTCCAGTATTCCTGCCTGGAGACTCCCGTGGACGGAGGAGCTACAGTTGATGGGGTCGCAGAGAGTCAGACGCGACTGAGAGACCAAACGAGCAGGACCATAACAGTGGATCGGTGAGAGACACGTCAGACACGTTGGTGGCATATAAAAATGGATGGAAGAGGAGTAGAAGCAGCAAGCCTGTATCAGCCAATGGAGCATTTCGTGATTGGTTTTTTTTAAGATAAGCTCACCAAATGCCCTTAATGCATTTTTGAATGGGTGGGGTATGGCGCCAGACACAGTCTTCAGAAAGTTGAATCTAACATTCTTGTGGCAAAATAGTTGAATAGTGTCCATTATAATAGTGTGACCATTATAGAATGGTCCAGGCATCATTGAATGTGTGACAGAAAACAAGAAGATGATCTGGAAGAATGACAGAGATTAAAGAATGGAAGA